>NC_044031.1:490788105-492189355 GCF_901765095.1 Microcaecilia unicolor | reverse complement strand
GTTTTTTATTTAACTGGAAAGGAGTCTATTGTGTTTCTGCCCAAAATCAGGGGAAATCCCTACAAATAGATTATTTTTCCTCTCGTGTCCTTTGAGGGCACGAGACGTGGTTAGTATATTTGTTCTCCTTCCACTTCTGGGAGCTGGGTTCAGAGCCACGACTACATAGAAAGGCAAACAGAACCCAGCGTTTACCACACATTTCAATCAGAAGTGAGGGGGTGATACAAATTTGGCGTAGTCGGCAGGATTTTTCCTGATTTTGGGGGTGCCACCAGAGGAAATTTGGGGTAATTGCATGTAATTCTGTTAACCCAGAGAGTTTATTACAGGTACAGAAAATTTGAGAGTCCAGAGTACGGTGAAGCTGTGCAATAAAATAAAAAAAAAGTGTGTTCTGTGTTTTGTGTTCTCCCGGGGTCTTTGTTTTTGAGGCGTACCCATCCCTGAAGAAGAGCTAAAGAACATGGAAGGTGAAGCAGCGGGAGGTCATTCCCCTCAGTTGTGGACCCACACCGTCGTAATTCCTCAGGATCGGACACTTCCAGACTTTCACGGGTTTCCAAGTGGCCCAGAGGACATGAAAGTGGAAGACTGGATCGAAAAAATGAAGTCCAGGCTGCGAATATTGCGGGTTCCAGCCGAAGATCAGGTGGAGGTTATCAGAGACCACCTGAAGGGAATTGCTCGGGATACAGTTAAGTATTCTCTTCCAAGGGAGTGTGCAGTGGAGGAGATCTTCGACCTTCTAAGACAAGTGTTTGGGGACAAGGTTGCACTGGGCGTGCGCATTCAGGAATTTTACAATCAGAGACAAGGAGAGAAGGAGTCAATCCGGATTTTTGCCTATCGTCTTCAGGAAAAGCTGGATGCTATTATGAGGAGGGATAGGCGCAGAATGGGAAACCCCGATGAGACACTTAAAGAACAGTTCACGATCGGGTTGAGGGATGAGAGTTTGAAGAGAGAGGTCTCCAAGCGAAGCGAGGATAACCCAGCCTTACCTTTCCCCGAGTTGATGCAGGCAGCCATACGTTGGGCCGGAGAAGAGAGAGGATTGGCTCCGTGGGAATCCTCCCCTAGGAGAATATTGCAGAGGAGTAGAGATGAGGCCGGTGACTATTGTAGGCCTGAAGAGTCTGCAAGGTTGATGATGCAGCAGATGACCAGTATGTTTGCGCGTTTATGTGAAAGGCAAGAAGAGGAATGGGGACGGCAGAGGAGAGAACGGGAGAATATGAGACACCCAAATTTCCAGGAGAGAAGGTATTTAGGAAACACTTCCAATAGGAGAGAGTCCAGAACCAATCAGGGAGAGTTGATCTGCTATCGGTGTCAGGAGCCGGGGCACATAGCGAGGAACTGCCGGAGTGAATACGTGAACAGACCTTATTTGAGAGAGGGTACAAGCGAGCCAGCGATGCCAAGTACCAGTGATGAATATTTGACACAAAGGAATGCTCGAGACGAAGCTCCGGGACCATCAAATGCGAAAACTACAGTGAAAATGCAGAAGCATGTTGATAGAGAAGAGGAAAAAAATGAACAGTTATTCGGAGAGAGGGCGATAGGCTCGAGCCCACTATTAAAGGTCAAAATTGGTGGAGTAGATACCCTCTGTACAGTGGATACCGGCTCCAATGTGTCAACGATCTTGGCTAGCTTCTTTTATAAGAATTTCCCCAATTCGGATTGCCTGAAAGATGCAAGCAAATTGACTCTTGTGGCTGTGAATGGGACGGAGTTGCCAGTCTTGGGGTACATTGACGCTGATGTTCAGTGTTTGGGACAGCTAGTACCCAGGAGATGTATCTTCGTGGTGAGGGATAACTTCTGCGATGGGCAAAGTGAGAATCAGGCCTTCCAAGGAATAGTAGAGATGAATGTCCTTCAGCATCTAGAAGGTCTGTTTAAGGATCTCTCCTGCATCTCACTAGAACCCGTGAAGATTTCGGGGATCCTGTCCAAGATTTCACAGAAGCGTTCTACCAAGGTCAGGGAATCTGATGGGGTGGAACAGCTGCAAGGAAACGTGAGAAAGATCATACCTGCAAAGTTGGGAAAGATCCTGATGAGCCAACAGATACGGACAAGTGCAAGAGCGGTACTGGGTTTTGGTTCTAGGAGGATGAATCTACCCAAGAAGTCTAAGGTAGCCAATACCTTGGTCTCACAACGGCGAGGGAATGTTTTCGTTCGGAGGATCAGTGTGGGTGTACAAGATGTCCTTCCAGGCAGAGAGCCAATTATGGACATAAATTCGGCGGAATCTGTGTACAATGTGGATAAAGAAGGAAGCAAGATAGGAACAAAAGGCAGGTTAGAAGCTGTGGAAAGTGGTGAAACCTTGTTCAGTGCTACTACAAAGGAAGAGAGAGAGGTGGTGACTGACACAGGTCAATTAGCATTGCGGCAAGTTGGTGAGAGAACAGCTGAGTGCACGGAAGAGATGAGAGTGCTTCCTAAATCTGAAGAAGATAGCGCTATTTCGGAAAGTCATGACACAGTGAATGGCAGGTTGACATCTGTGAGACGTTGTTCTGTGACTGATGAAAGACCTTGTCCTAAAGTGGAAAAGGGGGGGGAGGCAGAGTTGAATACTGCTCTGGTTAACGCTAATGGTGACATTATCCCTGCGGAAAGCAAGGAAGTCACGGACGTGAAACCTATAGTGACTGCATGTGCAGAAGAGAAAAGAGAGGTGAAGAGGGAGCAAATGCTGGAGTGGGCAAAAGTCATCTATGGAAGAAAGAAGACCAAAGAAAACCAAAGAAACCCTTACCAGCTGGGATGCCATGGTAATAACCTGAGGGCAAGGGCGGAGCCATTCCGAGTGGGAGAGTGGGTACTGCTTCGAAGGCAGAGATTTTCTGGGAAGCATAAAATACAGAACACTTGGGAGGTGGAACCTGTTACTGAATCACAGACTTTTCTTGCAGAACATTTTATTTTGGGATAAGAGGGAGAAGTGGATGCAATAGCTCAGAACCAGTTTGAAAAATGTAACAGATTTTTGATTTAAATAAAATCAAGAGTCTGATTTAATGTGAATGTACAAGAACTGAAAAATCGCAAAAATTGTTTGGTTGGAGACAATGTTTTAGCATAAATAAGAATGGTCTTAGAAAACCAAAGGTTTAGGCCTAACCTGTTAAGATAGAGATCACTGATATAGCCAGTGCCATAGGAGTGAGTGATGATAGTGTGATTTAGATATGTTTGTGTGGGTTGGCTAGTCTGGGGATGGAAGGGTATTGGTTTATGAAATGTCTGATTTGAGAAAGTACGATGGATGAGGAATAAGGATTGATAGGTATAATAAGGGAATGTTGGGGACAACATTAGTTTTTAAAGCATGGAGGAATGTAACCAAGGGGTTAAAGGAAAGAGAAGGGGAAGGGAAAAGAGGGAAACAAAAAAAATAATACTTTATAGTCTATGGGAAAATCAAAAGTAAAATGGGGTTGTACTTGTGCTGGCGAACATTCCGCCGGTCAGCAAGGTAACTTGGAATGGGAAGCTAAGGAGGGGTTGCCTAGGAAATGGGAGCTTGTGACAGTTGAGTGGTGCTTATGGCTTTGAAGAAGAAGGTGTGTTGTGAGTGAGCTCTGAGAGAGAGTTGAGGATTTGAAGGCATTTGTAAGGGGAAAGTAGTATGGCTAAGGTAAAAGTGTGGGAATGAGAAAAAAGAAAGGAGGGTAATAGGGAAAGTGTGTACAGAAAGTCTGCCTGGTGTAAAGTGGCTGTTGGATGATTGGTGAAGGGTAAAAGGAAAGGGATTCTTAATGAAAAGGGGAGGGCTACAGATAAAGGGTGAATGGAAGAAAAAAACCCAGTCTTAGGTGCAAAGGAGGCTGTGGGGGTTTTCTCCATATTAAATATTAAGGGAGAGGTGAAAAGAATGTTCACTGATTGAAGAGAGAGAGAGAGAGAATCTTGAGCAGAGTGAGTGATAGCTAAGCACCGCAGCCAGAATAGGGAATTGCAGTACAGCTTAGGTGTTAGAAGGGAATATCTACTTAATTTTATTTGGATTAGAGAAGTTGGCCACAGTCTTGCAACATTGTTTAATATCCCTTGAAGGTTGCTGGCAATTTTCAGGGAGAGAGGGTCTTGCTTCCAGTTATTTTAGTTTTAAGAGAGAGGTGTAGGGAGAAGAACGGAAGAAGAAGAGAAAATACCTCGATGATCCGGGCCCCAACGAAAAAAAGTGTTGCAACTTTCAACATCAAACCAACAGCTAAGTGACAGAAATCCCTAAAGGAGAAAAGAGACAGAGAAAGAAAAAAATCTTACCTGAAAGTGGTCTGAGTATTGGTGGCTCCTGGAAAGATGTAACCTGTAATGTTTACTAAGTTATATTGTGAAGTGTGGTGTTCTGTGTAGAAACATGAATGTTTAGTTATTGATACAGTTTAGAAACACAAAAGGGGGAAAACCCTATTATTACTTGTTGCATGCAACTAAATTATTTACAATTAAATGTTTTTTATTTAACTGGAAAGGAGTCTATTGTGTTTCTGCCCAAAATCAGGGGAAATCCCTACAAATAGATTATTTTTCCTCTCGTGTCCTTTGAGGGCACGAGACGTGGTTAGTATATTTGTTCTCCTTCCACTTCTGGGAGCTGGGTTCAGAGCCACGACTACATAGAAAGGCAAACAGAACCCAGCGTTTACCACACATTTCAATCAGAAGTGAGGGGGTGATACAATATGTATGTATGTATGTATGAACGAATAAATGAAACTCTAGAAGTATTCACTCTTTCATCATACAGGAGAAGACATTTCTCAGATTTCCCCACTGTGTTAAGTTCATTTTCAATAATAACCAATGTTTCCACTCTGGAGAAGCTTGTTATTCTGTGAATTTGAAATCAGAGGCAAGAATAGTAATACTGATGGGTGGTATATCAAGAAGTAATAAAACTTGAAACTTCTAAATATTTAGGGGGGTAGTTATTGTGGTACAATAAAAGTTAGGCTTTTACTGCACCTTAATTTGCCACAGGAATGACTAGCTTGTGATATTTCAGTACTGCAGGTTTGTCACTCTTAAGGTACATGAATAGCCTCACAGTGTGTTTTATTATTTTTATTTAGATTTTGTTCACATCTTGTGTTAGGGATCCCGAGAAGCTTGGTTTTATTTGGTTTAAGACAAAGTTTGTTGTGTTTAGCCCATTCTTGAATGGATGTTAGACAGCTAATCAGTTTATTCAGGGCTGTAGGTAAGTCAGGTTCAATGGGTATGACAAGCTGCACATCATCCATGTAGATGAAGAACTGAGTATCTATCAACCCAATCAGCTCAGCTAGTGGCTTGAGGTAGATATTGAACAGAATAAGTGACAGTTTTGATCCTTATGGTAACCCACAGGTCAGTGGCCTTCGTGGAGATGAGGTGCTGCCAAGCATCATGGACTGTTGTCTGTCTGATAGACAGGATCTAAACCAAGCAAGTACCATTCCATTGATACCTGTTTCTGCCAGTCATGCTAGCATGATATCTTTTTATTTATTTGATACATTTGTATCCCACATTTTCCCACACATTTGCAGGCTCAATGTGGCTTACATAATACTGTGAAGGCATTCACCAAGTCCGGTATGGGAATAGTACAAAATGTTATAGTGGGATAGGGAAAATAAGATTCAATCAAGATGGGTTTGAGGTAAAAGGGTTTGTCAATGTTCAATACGATCTTTGATAGTGAAGTGTTGCAGGGTTGAGTCACCTAAGTTGGGTCATTCGGATATGCCTTTCCGAATAGGTGAGTCTTTAATAATTTTCTGAATTTTAGGTGATCATAAGTTGTTTTCACCACCTGTGGCAGTGCGTTCCACAGGCGCGTGCTTATGTAAGAGAAGTTGGACACATGGGTTGTCTTGTATTTTAGTCCTTTGCAATTAGGGTAGTGGAGATTCAGATAAGACAGTGATGAACTGGTACTATTTCTGATTGGGAGATTGATTAGGTCAATCATGTAACCTGGTGCTGCACCGTAGATAATCTTATGGACTAAGGTGCAGATTTTGAAAGCGGTACGTTCCTTGATAGGAAGGAAGCCAGTGCAGTTTCTCACGGAGTGGTGTGGCGCTTTGGAATTGTGTCTTACCAAATATCAATCTGGCTGCTGTGTTTTGTGTCGTCTGAAGTTTCCTTGTGAGTTGTTCCTTACATCCCGTATAGATTCCATTGCAATAATCGACGTGGCATAATACCATTGATTGAATTAAATTATGGAAAACATCTCTTGGGAAGAAAGATTTTAAACGCTTGAGTTTCCACATTGAATAGAACATTTTCTTTACGGTGGAGTTGACTTGGGACTCAAGTGTAAGATTTCGATGGATAGTAACACCTAATATTTTGAGACTATCAGAGATGGGAAGGGAATGATCTGGAGTAAATAAGGTTGTTGGTTTATAATTGTTGTACTGGGATGAGAGGATAAGGCAATGCGTTTTATCTGTGTTCAGCTTCAATTGACATGAGTTTGCCCATGAGGGCATGATGTTCAATCCACTCTTGATATTGTTGGAGATTTCTGATAAACCATGTTTAAAAGGGATGTAGATTGTAACGCCATCAGCATAGATGAATGGGTGGAGACCTTGATTTGATAGGGACTTGGCCAATGGGATCATTAATATGTTGAAGAGTATTGGTGATAGAGGTGACCTTGAGGAACTCCGCAGTCTGATTTCCATGCTGATGATATATTTGTATTAGATTTAACTTGGTGTGACCTGGTGGTCAGAAAGCCTTTGAACCAATCAAGTACATTTCCACCAATTCCAAAGTGATATAGAAGTCGAAGAAGTATACTATGGTTAACCATATCGAATGCACTCGACATGTCGAATTGGAGTAGGAGTATGTTATTACCTAAGGCTATTTCATTCTTGAATTTGGCCAATAGGATGACCAGCACAGTTTCGGTACTGTGGGAAGGGCGGAAACCAGATTGAGATTCATGTAATAAAGAGAATTTGTCCAAATAGTTAGTGAGCTGTTTGGCCACTAAACTCTCCATCAGTTTAACTATAAGTGGGATAGATGCAACTGGACGATAATTAGTGATGTCATTTTTTTTTTTCTTTGCGTCCTTCGGTATAGGGGTGAGTAAGATGTTGCCATATTCTTCAGGAAAATTACCTTGTTGGAGCATATAGTTTAAGTACGATGAGAGGTCTTCTAAGAAGTGATTGGGAGCAGATTTGAGAAGGTAGCTGGGGCAAGTGTCCAATTTGCAGTGTTTGTTAGAGAATCTGAGAAGAGCTAGAGATACTGAGTCGATGGTGAGAGGAGAAAATTTTAACCAACTACGGTCAGCTGGGCATGCGCAAGAGTTTGAGTACAGATCATTGATGAAATTTTCAATATCGTTGCTATGTTGAGGAAGTGTATTGCATAATTTTATTATTTTGTCACAGAAGTATTTAGCGAGACTGTCTACAGATGGGGTGTCTAAATTGTTGGTGATAATTGGGGTGGTATCTAAGAGCTTGTTCACGATTTGAAATAGTTTCTTCGAATCATTGTACCCTGTGTCAATTTTGGATTTGTAATAAGATCTTTTGGATTGCCTTATTGCATATATATATATATATATATATATATATATATATATCATGATCCACAGTGTCAAAAGCTGCTGAGAAATCTAGCAGTACTAACACCGAGGCAAATCCCCTGTCTTGTTTTCTGTGAAGATCATCTAGTAGGGATACGAGGACTGTTTCTGTTCCATAACCGGGTATGAATCCAGATTGACATGGAAATAGCCAGTTTCTCTCCTCTAGCCAAGCACTGAGTTGAACACAGACTGTTTGTTCTATATGATTTCCTAGAAATGGGTTGTTGGATACTGGCCGGTAACTTTCAAGAATTTTAGAATTATTACAGACTGAATATTGAGGTGACTTGCCTTGGATAAGGGGGGAGGGATACACACACACACACACACACACACACACACACACACACACTTATTATAAGCAGGATATCATATGAAACTGAGTACAAGTGCAGTACCAAAATAAATCTTTTATAAAGTCATAAAAATAATTATGCAATATTGGGGTCCCAAATCTTATTAAGCTACTAGTCAATCAGATAATCTGTTTCCAGGGAACAAATAATTAATCTATGCTAGTGTTTTCTGAAAATTAGGCATACATCTGGACATACCTGTGGTGGTTGACTATCCACTCACTTCACACCTGGACTAGCCTGCTGCACCCTATAGCTTAAACCAGTTCCTCGTATCTTATTCAACTGTACATATAATTTGCTTTCAGTTTAGCCACCCATCTATTTCTCTCAATAACTTTGTACTACCCTCTAGTCCTATCCATGCATCTCAATTGCACTTGCCCCCTCTGCTACCTGTTAAGATGTTTCATTGTACTATATGAACTGGGCTAGCATCACATCTAGATGGATTGCAAGATCTGTCGAGCAGGGACCATCTCATACGTGTCTAGTGTACAGCACTGCACATGTCTATTAGTGCTATACAATTATGATTAGTAGTAGTTGTTATTTGTATGTTCTAATGTGTTACTATTGAGGTGTTTCATTTGTATTGTGCTGTCATTGTGAGTATCATATTGATCTTAAATGAATGTTCTTCCATGTTGCCTACTATGGTATAATTTGTAATGTATTGACATGTATCAAGTTTCTGTTATATGATTGTTTTACAGTGCTGTTAAATATGCATATTTATGTATACGTATACATATTTATATACATATATACATAATATGTATCATGTTAGTCCTATTACTAGGATTCATTTTGTCATCTCCAAGTTTACCTCATTGATTGGATTTTTGCTTGTATTTTGTCATTTTCCTATTGTTATGCTGTTAAAATTGTAAATATTATATTAGGCTGTACCTGCTGTACACTACCTTGGGTGAATTTCTTTATAAAAGTAGTTAATAAATACAAACAAACAAGCAAATAAATAAGTTCTTTGCCTCAGTCTTTGTTTTGTCTTCAGTATGCATCTCTAAGTGTAAGAAAACATAGCTCTACTTCTAGTTACTTGCACATTTTCTGTCTCATGAAATCTTGCTGTGCAGTTGTATCATATTCTGGCCAGACTTTTCAGAATGTCATTTAGAGAATGTGTTACCTGCCTTATTAGGTTCTATCACTATGATACTAATAAAGATATACTCTTACATTATTTTAATCTATTTACTGTAGCTCTAATCATTTTGTTTCAATTACTGATTAGAAAGATTAATTAGGCATGAAAAATCAGTGCTCAGGATATTTGGTTTAATGCAATACTATTAAATTATGGGGGCCTGCACACTATGGTGGTCATTTTAGAAGTGCTATTTGTGAATTAAATATCTACCCCCCCCCTCCCAAAAAAAAAAAAAAAAAAAGTAGAAAGCACTATTTTAGAAAAGACCAGGACCAAATGTTTAGGGATGGCTGGAGGTGTGTTGGGGATTGTCATGTGTCATGGGCATTATGGTGTCCTCAATGCCTATCCCCAGTTCTGGGTATCACATTAACATACAGGCAATGCAAGCCAAATGTCAGGAAATAGATCACCTATAAAGGACAAATAATTGCCATCATAGCATGTTGTTGTGACTGGTTACATTGCTTCTGACTGGAGGAGAGCTTAGAAACTGTGAGCCTGATTGCCATCTCTGTCCACCTAGATCTGTTGTCTTCAACCCCAATCGGTTCCATCTGCCTGCCCTCTCTCACCCAGCCCCAGCCCTTCCCTGCCTGCCTCCACAACCTCCCCACCACCACCCATTCCCATACCTACCTGTGTCCCTCTCCACATCTGTCCCAGACTCTGTCCCACTCCAACCCCTGTCTGTCAGCATCCGCCCTGCCATCTCTCATTCCCCAGCCCCACGTGAAATCTGTCTGTGCAAGTTAGGTGGAGTCTGAAAATTGTGTCTTGGTGTCTGTGCTGTTTGATACTGTATTGGGGAGCACTCTGGATGTTGGTGGTGGGAGTTGTAAACTACGAGCTGACTGAATACCTGGGCTATTGAGGCCATCCTGCACAAGGCACACCAGGAGGAGAGGAGGGCCAACTGGCCACATCCTTATCATAGGATCTGAACGTCCAGGGTACAATTCCTTGATCTCACTGAGAAGCAGTGCATAGGGCACTTTCACTTTGACAAGAAATCCATTTATCATCTCTGTCAACAGTTGGAGTCCCACCTCTGCTCATCATTCACAGGAGACAACCCTCAAGGTCACCTCTGCCTTAGCCTTTCTTGTCACTAGAAATTTCCAGACTTTTCTGGCAGCCACTGCAGGCCTCTGCCAGTCAGTCATCTCTCTCTACATCACACAGTTTCTCATGGCCTTTCTTGCACACACCAAGACTACATAGTATTCCTCATGGGTGTAATTTGGGGATGCAAGGGAGGAATTCCCCTCCCAAACACTACTAAATGGAGTGCCTCCCTTTCCCTCTTGTTGTAGTGCCTTTCTCTCCCTCCACGGGGTCTGGCATCTAAACTTCTCTCTCCTCCCTCCTCCCTATTGAGTATGACCCCTTCTTGATCCTCCTGGCAATCTAGTATCTTCCTTGGCCTTTCAACCCCCCCTCCCACTATACCTTATAAAGGAATTTTTTCTATTTAGAGTGGTGGCTGGAGACTTCCGGTGGGGGATGGAGCAGTGAGGAAGCAGGAAAGAGCTGCTCCGGAGCGCCTAAGATAATCTGCACTTAATACCCAACCCAATCGCGGAGGCTAGTAAACGGAGTACTCCCTGACAATCTGTGTTCATTCCGGATCCCAACAATTGTGTTGTGAGGGCCGATGGCGTCTAAATCGGCAAGGAAAGACTTGAAAGAGAAAAACCGCACTAGTGAAAACAAGATGGCGGATAAAACCACGCCGCCGTCGCCGACGCCTAGCTCATCATGGGCGGCGGAGATCACACAGGAGGTGAAAGCGGCGGTCGAACAGGCAGTGGGAAAGAAGCTGCAATTAATACTGGACAAATTAGAAAGTTTTGACGAGCGGCACGCTCAAATGATGACGGAATTGCAAGCTGTGCAACAAAGAGTGGGACAAGCGGAAGAGGATATCTTGAAAATATCCGAAGGACAGCCGCAAATACACACCCTGCTGACGGAAGTTGAAGCGAAGTTGGAGGATTTAGAAAATCGCGCTAGGAGAAATAATCTCCGCCTCGTGGGACTCCCGGAGGTATTGCCAGAGCGCGACTTGTGCACGTTTCTGGAAAAATGGCTGCCTAACGCGCTAGAACACTCTGGGCAGCTGGGGGCTCTAAGAGTAGAGAGAGCGCACAGACTAGGACAGAGGCGAGAAGAGGCAAATAGACCAAGAGTACTCATCTTTCGAATCCTCAACTATGCACATAAAGTGTTAATTTTACAGGCACTGCGGAATGGACAGAAGCTGGAGTACCAGGGCACGAGAATACTTTGCTTCCAGGACTACTCAATGAAAGTTTCCATGGCACGAAAGAGCTTTGCTCCCTTGTGCACTAAGCTGTTTGGCTTGAAATACAAATTCAGTTTGATGTACCCTGCTAAGCTTAAAATACTTGACAATGGAAAAGCTGTATTCTTTGACAAAGTGGAGGAAGCGTCATCATATGTGGATAGAATGCTGGCGGCTAAACAAGCTACTTAAGGAGTACTGCGCAGTAGAGAAAAGGCGATAACAGAAAACGACACATTTGATGGACAATGACCAAGGCATTAGAAGTTGAAACGGATTGGGGGTTGGACCCGTGCCCAGGCGAGTCGGACTGAACGTGGATGTAGAATTTAAGCTGCAGAAGATGGAAGACGCCTGGGACTCTCATGTGAGGTGGACTCATGGACTGGGGGGGGGGGGGAACTTGGATAAAGGAGGAGGGTGGGGGTTAAGACCAATAACATCTAGAAAGCGGCGCTCCAACCGCTATTAAACTGGAAGTTATGCCTATAGGCATGGGAATGGAGAAGGGATGGGGTAGAGTGTGGGTTGGGGAGGGTGGGAGCATGGGTGGGTGGGTAGTGGGAAGGAATGACGGGAAGTGGGGGAGGAAGGAAGAGGAGACGGGGAACATCCTGAACAAATGTAAAGCGTATATGGTCCTGGACCATGAACGAGGGTTAGACTATATGGCAAGCTACACTGAAGGAGAGACTACCGGGAGAGTGAAGGCTGGGACATTCTCCAGGTTTAGAAATAGAGCTGTTAAATGGCGATTCAAAGTGGAATGCCCGCGAATAATAGGTATAACATGACCACACTACAGGTGATAACATGGAACGTAGGTGGTATACATTCTCCTATAAAAAGACAGACAATTTTGAAGGCCTTGAATGACCGGAGGGTTTCGATAGCATTTCTCCAAGAAACCCACCTGTCACGAGAAGAGCATTCCAAATTGAAACGCTGGTGGGTGGGAGAATGGGTAGATGCTCCTGCAATGGGGAAGAAAGGAGGGGTGGTGACACTAATTAGGAAAGACCTGGGGGTTGAGGTTAAGAAAGTGGTGGCAGACCCCCGAGGGAGATATGTTCTGGCCTCAGTAGTGCTAGACAGACAAGCAGTGATATTATGTAATGTGTATGCACCCAATACCTATGAAAAACATTTCTACACACAACTCATACGTCAGATACATGCTTTGGGGGACATACCAATTCTGATGGGAGGAGACATGAACGAGGTATTAGACCCAAAGTTGGATAGGTCTCAACCAACAGAGAGGGAAATGGCTAAAGGGGAGAGGGGGGTTTCTAGACTGTGCGAGACATTGGAAATGGTCGATGGCTGGAGAACACTCCACCCTATTGATAAAGATTTTACACACATTTCCAGAGCTCACTCAACGTTGTCAAGGATTGATTACATTTTCCTATCACGGGAAATATTGACTAAGGTGGAGGAAGCTCAGATAGGCCCCATCATGATATCTGACCACGCCTGGGTGAGAGTGCAAGTGAGGTGGGGAGAGGGAGCCCCTAGAACCGGGTCATGGCGATTCCCAACTTTCTTATACCGAGACAGCCACTTCGTCCCCTTTTTGGTGGAGAAGTGGCAAGATTACAGGGCTAATAATGAACAACACATGGCCGATCCTGTTCTACTATGGGAAACGGCAAAAGCTGTCCTTCGGGGAGAAATCATATCATATGTTGCGCATAAAAAGAAGATTAGAGATAGGGAGGTCCTTAGGCTGGAAAAACTGACGACACACTTAAGGAAACAATATGGAAGGGATCACTCGATGAGCACGAGGAAACAGTTATTAGAGGCCCAGCAGTCCTTAAATGAATTATTGCAAGACAGAGCGCAGAAATCGAATGCATACTATAAATACCAGTTATACAGATTTGCTAACAAAAGTGGGAGACTGCTGGCCAGATTAGCTAATAGAAGACTGACAACGAGGAAAATCCTCACCATGGTAGATGAGAAAGGGGAGCGAGTACATACAGATGAAAAGATAAATGCAATACTGACAGCGTATTTTAAACAGCTATACACGCCACAGGCAGATCTTGTGACACCCAGTACCTCCTATCTAGACAGTATTGAGCTGCCGCAGGTACTTGCGGATGACTTGGACGTGCTAAATGCTCCGATTGCTGTGGAAGAGGTGGAATGGGTGATCAAGCAGAGCAAACTAGGCAAGGCACCAGGGCCAGATGGCTTGAGGGCCGAATTTTACAAAATTCTAGGTGAAGAAATTGGGGGGACACTAACCGGAGCATTAAATGCGGCTCTCGCCGATGGGCACCTGCCGGTACACCTTAATAGAGCTCAAATAAGTGTCTTGCCAAAACCAGGCAAACCGGTAGACTGCCCTGAATCATATAGACCTATATCTTTACTAAATGTTGAAACTAAGTTCCTGGCTAAGATTCTGGCAAACAGGCTATCTAGATTCCTTCCCTCATTGATAATAGAGCCACAGGTGGGATTTACCTGCGGTAGAGTAATAGCTAAGAATATGCGGCGTATCTGGGCCGCACTCGAAAAGGTGAAAACAGAACGGACCCCAGCATTGCTAATAAGCTTCGATGCCGAGAAGGCATTCGATAGAGTTGAATGGAGTTACCTCTTTAACGTATTGCAGGCCTATGGCATTACTGGATCCTTTGCACAGGCAATAAGGGTGTTGTATACAGAGCCCTCAGCGCAGGTATACGCTAATGGAGTACAATCAGAGTGGTTCCCGATACAGAGAGGAACGAGACAGGGATGCCCTCTGTCGCCAATGCTTTTCATTCTGGCATTGGATCCCCTGCTGAGAGAGATTCAGGTTAATGATGATATTCAGGGAGTTAAAATCAGAGAGGTACACTTTAAGACCGCAGCCTTTGCAGATGACTTGCTGGTGTTGCTAACAAAGCCACGCAGATCATTACCACACCTCATGGAGAGCTTGGAAGAATATGGAGATTATTCTGGCTTCAGGTTAAACCTGACAAAATCAGAAGCATTAGCTAGCACGGAGGAGCTCCAAAGAGAATGGGATGAGAGTTTTCCTATACGCTGGGCGCATGGGTCATTCAGATACTTGGGAACTCAGTTATCGATGGATTTGGGCAAAATATATGAACTTAATATCACGCACTTATTACAACAAACAAAAGTTCAACTTACACGGTGGTCCTCTCTCCCTCTATCGTTACTAGGTAGAATACATATCTATCGTATGATACTATTTCCTCGATGGCTGTACATCTTGCAGGCCCTCCCGATACGGCTGTTGAGGAAAGACTTAGTAGCACTGAGGAGGTTAGTGGTGTCTTTTTGCTGGGCAGGTAAAAAGCCCAAGATGAGATGGTGGCACCTGATGGGGGCTCAGAGAGAGGGGGGGCTGGGGCTACCTGACATGCGGGAATACAACCAAGCTTGTTTGCTACGCCATTTACGGGACTGGATCCTGGGTACCAATACTTATACGGACATGGTAATGGAGAGGGCGTACTTTTACCCAGGGCATCTGAACTATCTGTTACATGCAAACAAGAAAAAACTCCTGGGGGGGGGGGGGGCCCCGAAGTAGCCTGCTTCTAGAGCCTTTGTGGTTTGGGTGGAGGGACTTGTTGAGGAGGTGGGGACAAGATCCGACTACGAGTATATTTTTGCCATTGCAGGGAAATGAGGATTTTTGCGCCCGGCAGGGACAATGCAATATTCAATCAGCTAAAAGATAAGGGCATAACGTTGTTAGAGAACTTTATACAAACAGATGGAACATTAATGGCAGCAACTGAGTTCCTGCAAATTACACAGGAGGGTCCGATGGCGATTCTGGCATATCATCAAGTGGCTCATTATGTGAAAAGTCTTAGACGGGAGAGCCTCTCTTTGAATTTTGGGGGGGAACTGAGGACATTTTTAGAGGGTGATGCAGCTGGGCAAATCTCGGTGTCCTGGTTCCGCAGGGAATTGGGGAAAGGGCAACCGGAGAGACGGGTACAGGAAGTGGCAATGCGATGGAGTCAAGAGGCGCTGAAACCAATATCGGAATCCCTCATAAGAAAGGCATTAGTAGGGGTCTCACAGATCATACACAGCGCAGAGCTACAGGAGTGTCACTTTAGAACAGTGCACAGAGCATACTTCTCCCAGGGGCAAGCATACCATGCAGGAGTTGTAGAAGCTGATAAATGTCAAAAATGTACACAGACAGGTGCAACATTTATGCACTGCGTATGGCAGTGTAGAACTATTCAATCCTTCTGGAAAACCATGGCCTGATTTCTGAGTAGGGTATTGGGATTCCCGGTTGCCCTCACTTTTGAAAGAATAATGTTCACTATCATTAGCCGTTGGGGATCAGGCACACAAGGGGAAAAAATGTTTCTTAGCAAGTCCTGAATAGTGGGGAAAAAATGCATCCTCAACCATTGGACAACGGAGGCGGCCCCCTCCTATTGGTACTGGAGAAATAAGATGCATCAATTAATGTTATTTGAAGCAAGAGGGGCGAGCCTCACACCCAAGAGACAGAGAAAATTCTTGGCAATTTGGACACAATACTTAAATATTTTATCACCCAGGGCACGTAGTCAAGTAATGAATCGGCTCCCTTGGGGGCACACAGGGTGAAGAGCACCTCGGGAATGGGTTACAGTAGCAGGATGTGGGGGGGGGGGAGGGTCAGTTGGGCGGGGGGGGGGGGAGGATTGGGAGTAGTTTGTTATCAAACAAAACAGTTTTTGATGATGGAAGTTAGAATTGTTGTTTCTTAATGAAAAGTTCTGATGATAGCATGAATGGTTTTGTTGAACACGGAATATGTTTTTTTGTTTTTTTTTTTTTCAGTTGTATATCATCAATAATAAAAAATATTGAACATAGAGTGGTGGCTGGCAGCAAGCAGTGATGCATAGGTAGAGAATAGGAAGCATAGATGCTGGACCATTGGAAGGGGAAAAAGAAGGACAAATTCTGACCCATTGGGAGAGGGAGAGAGGAGAAAAGTGAGGGGGGGGGGAAAGAAAAATTGGACCATTGAGGAGGGGAGAGGGAAGGAGAAATGCTGGCAATTAGGGAGGGAAGGGAAGGGAGAAGAAGAAATGCTGGACCATTAGGGAGGTAAGGGAAGGGGAGGGAGAAAAAGATATGCTAAGCCATTAGGGAGGGAAAGGAAGAGAGAAAGAAATATCCTGGACCATTAGGAAGGGAAGGGAAAGGAGATATGTTGGACCATTAGGGGAGGAAGGGAAGGAAGAATGAGATAAGCTGAACCATTCAGGAGGGGAGAAGGAAGGAGAAATGCTGGACCATTAGGGAGAGAAGGGAGAAGGAGAAATGCTGGACCATAGGGAAGGGAGAAGGAGGAATGCGGGACTATTAGGGAAGGGAAAGCAAGGGATAAGGAGAAATTCTAGCCCATTGTAGAGGAGAAAGGAAAGGAGAAATACTAGACCACTGGGGAAGGGAAAGGAAAGTAGAAATGTTAGACCACTAGGGAGGGGAGAGAGAAGGAGAAATGTTAGCTCACTGGGATTAGAGAAGGGGGATGCTGACAGGGGAAGGAGAAGGAGAAGAAAAGGATAGAGAGGGGGATGCTGACTAAGGGGAACAAGAAGAAAGGGATAGAAAGGGAGATGCTGACTTTGGGAGGAAGAAGAAGAAATGGATAGGGGGATGCTGATTATTGGAGGGGGGAGGAGAGAGGGAGAAGCTAGGCTACAAGTGTGGGGGGAGAGAGAAGTAAGATGTTTGGCTACAAGAGTAGAGAATGGAGAGAAAGGGAAGGATGTTGGGCTATAAGGGGGGGGGGGGGGGGGGGGGTGGAGAGAAGGAAAGACAGGAGATGAAGGCCAGTTCTGGGGCTGGGCTTTGGGAGAAATGAGCTGCAAGTTGAAGCTGGAGCTGAGGACTGAGAGAAAAGAGCTGGAGGTTGATGCTGGGCCTGGGAACTGTGAGAAGGTTGCTGAAAAATGGGAATGAGAGATGGTATAAATGGGAGGACTAGAGCAATAAGGTAATGAAGTGGAGGGATACAGGACTGGAGTGGAACAAGGAGGAAAAAAATCTAGCTGACATTAGAACAAAAAAGCAGATAAGAGAAATGGAGAAAAAAGCTTAAGCAGAAGGATTGGCGTTAGAGACATATGAAGGGAAGAAGATGGAGGAGTGACATAATAGAAAATGGATGTGAGATCCTGGAAAAAGACTTAAGCAAAAACAAGAAGACCAGGATCAATCTAAATGGAAAAACAAAAAGATCATACAAAGGTACACTATATATACATATATATATATATTTTTTTTACTTTTTGAAAATGAAGTATGTCACCTTTGAAAATGTGCATTACTTCTATTTTATTCTGGAGGAAACACATTTCTGTTTCTCTTTCTTCAGTATTCCACTGTTAAGAACCTAGGGTTTCTTGAGTTTTCATTTAAGATTTTGTCTGCATATTTGTTTCTAATTTGCAATCTGTTATTTTTACTAGGTGATAGTTTGTTTTCCATGGGTAACTGAGGTGGGTTGATTCTGTTAATATGTAGGTTGTGTGTAGCAATCTGTAGCAATCTGGCTTGTCCTTGTTTCCTAAATGGAGATGTACTGTTGACTTATCATAAGTAGGGCTGGTGTATTTTGAGTTTGTGGACTTGGTGCTGGTGTAGTATGGCAAGCTTCTGAGTGTCCATTTGCAGGGTTTTGTGTTACTTCACACAGTATCTGGCAGTAGAAAGAGAATGGTAATATGTTAAGGAAGGGGAAGAGAGGGAGTGCATAGGCAGTAGAATGGGGTAGGTCATAGGGGCCAAGGCCCTGTCAATTATTTACTCCACTAGGGAGGAGGGAGGCAGGGACAGAGCTTGATTTGTTTGGCCCTCCCAAGTTAAAAGATGTTCTGATGCCTCTGAGGAAGAGTGCCATGAGGAAGGGGGAGGGGGGTGAAAGGAAAGAGAGAGAAGGGAAAAGTGTGTGCCAGAGTGGTTGGAGGGTGAGAGAGAGTGCCAGGAGGGAAGAGAGAGAGAGAGAGAATGTGCTGGGAAAGTGGAAGATGAAAAATGGTGTGGAGGAGAGACGCAAGGAAGAAAGAGTGGTGAAAGAGGTGAAGGATGAGGGAATTTTCAAGAGTTGGGGACGAAGACTGCGTGTGGAAGGCGAGGAGTGCAGGAGATGTGGGATAAAGGACAACACAAGGAAAATTGAAAACAAGTCCTATGCAATGCACAGGGGGAGATAACTGATGCCTTACCATGCTTTCTAGGATCCTGTTACAACTCATATATCATGAGTAGTATAAGCTACACATCTTTTGACAGGTGCCACACCCACTTCTGGGCTCTCAGACAATCATAACTGAGGCTCCATCCAAACCATGCCCACTCCTTGTCCCCATTTCACCCCTTTGATGACATCACTAGATGTGATATCATAGCCCTGCCCAAGCCCCCACCCTTTTGAATAACCTTGCCCCTTTTTGCATAGCCCTGCCCCAAACACTATTTGGTGACGTCACGGGAAGAGACATCATAACTCCTCCCAGGCCTTTTTGAAGGTGGTGGTGCGTAGTGGACACCCCTATGAGCACTTCCTGTTTTGCACTACTCACTGCCATCTTGGGTAGGTTATGTGGTGGGAAGTGATGTCAATCGTTACATCAATCATCAGACACCGCTCTCTGCAGCCTTGAGGGAGCATGTGCAGTTTATTTTTCCCATCCCTTAAATATTTTTGTGTGTATTTGTGATTGGCTGTCTGCTTTCTTTCAGGAACAAAAGGACATTTCAGGCTTCACATGGAGAGAAATATAAACGTTTAGGCATAGCCCTCTCTGCAGTTTGTTTTTCCCTATTCTTAAACCATTCCTTATTTTCTTTTTAATCCATTCACTCCCTACTCCCTGTTTGTTTTTTTCAGCCTCCTGATTTTATAGCAAATGTCATCAGGGAGATGTCCATTACAGCTAAAATCCACAGCTTTCTCTCTCTCCCCTTGTGAGAGATAGCAGAACAGCTGTACATGTGTCAGCAAAAGTTTGTGTGACCATCTTAAAAGGCTTTTTTAAGCAGTGCTTTCAGCCCCCTAGCTGTCTGAGAACTTCACAGCTCATTATCTCTCAGGAGCTACAGAGCTACTACTGAGCTACTACTGAAAAGGTGTGAGCAAAATTGAAATAAAATTTAAAAAAATGTGCCTGTCTTAAAAAGCTTTTTGTTTATCCAAACACTTGTAGCCCATAGAGCTGAAAGAAAATGCAATCACTCTCCCCAGAATTTTCAGAGGCAATTTAAAACAGACATCACAGAGTTCATTAGACCAGCCTGCTGAAGCTCTGCCCCACCCTCTCCATTCATCCCATCAACCCCTCCCTTTGAGACTGTGTACAGTTGGTGAAGTGCAGCTGATTCGGGAACTCTTACCAGTATGCAGATCGCAAAGCAAAAAAAGATGTAGAAAGTTGAGTTTTGCCCACTCCCTCTTCCTTTCTCCTGAAACAAACAACAAATACATTTTTCACTAAATCTGAAAGCCCTTCATTCGTTCATTACAGTACAGACTGGTTTCATACTGCTTTCTCTGTTTTTGGATTTTCAAAAGTGTTTTAAAAGAATGCGAGAAGCACTAGAGCTATATATGTTTCAGAATGAAAACATTGAATCATACCCTCTCCTTCTACCCTCTCATAGCTCGGTCAAGACATCTCCGGGGCAAGCTGATACCCCTCCTGCCAAAGACCATATCATAACTCCTCAGCAGCAGCTCTACTCTGCCCACACAGGAGGAAAAGTAGGGAACACATCAGCTTCCATATTTCAACTATTATATCTGCCAAAGGTTGGTGTAAATGCTCATGACCATCTAATAGCAGTTAGGGATGAAAATACAGGTATTCTATAACATCACATCTAAATTCTGGGAATACCCTGACCTGCCTATGCCTCTCCCACAGCCACACCTCCTTTGGAGTTACACACTATGAAATTTAGGCACCCATTTTATAGAATAGAGCATAAGGCAGATCTGCACTTAACTCCTAATTACTGCTATTAAATACTTGTTAATGCCAGTAATTGATTGGAATCGCCTAATTGGCTGATTAGTTTACGTGCGGTTCTGTGACTGACACACAACTTTGGGTGACCTATATATAGAATCTGGCAGGGTCTTTCCAGGCCCTTTATACTTCCTTCTAAAAGTGAATGTGGTGCCTCCTGCCTTCCGAGAGATGGAGGCTGTCCTGTGTTACATCACCCTGGTCTGGAGCTTAACTTAGGAACAGCAACTCCAGAATGTTCCTTCTTTGAGCTATACGTGTCTGAGGCCTCATCTACACAAGCAATAAAGACATTAAGAGTAATGCAGAAAGTATTGGCAACCATGCAAAGCATGAAGTGAGAGACACATAGATCAAGTGTGACAACTATTGGCTTTTTTGTCAAAGATTTCATTTACAAAGGTAAATATAATCCCCTTGTATATTAAACTTCCCTAGACACCTTGACTAGATGTACAGTTGTTAGACTTCAGTATTATATGTCTTTTCAAAAATCTCTGAGCTCCCCACACCCCATCTTTGTTGACAACAAATCACAGAACTACATCAGAACCTAAATGGAATTACATTGTTTTTGTAGCATCATGAAATTGTTCATTTAAGGAGGGCAATTTTTAAATAGCCTGTGTAGTTGCAAATTATGGAAGTGCTTTACCTATGTCTATCTTGGTTGAATTTTGAAAGAGAAATTACCTGGGCAGCCAAAATCAGGGGTCTGAAGAAGGGGGCTACAAGAACTCAGTATGCAGTGGCCATCTTGGCCGACAGCTCAATCAGAAGTTCCCCCCCTTAGCTTTAATAAACAAGTGAAGTATGTAATTTGAAATTTTCACATTGTTTTGGTCACTGGAGATTGAGACTAATATTAAAATGCCATAAGCACAAGAATACAACAGCTCCCCACTGTCCAAAACGTTAGAACCTAGAGAGCTCATAAAATTATTAAACAGAATTGGGGAACGTGGTGAACCCTGGGAACTCCACAAGGTGTTTGCCAAAAAGAGAAGCATTCACCATTCTTTAAAACGCAGTAAGTTTGATTTGCCAAAATATTGTAAAACCAACTAAGAACCAAACTTGAAATTCCTATTTTCCATATAGTTTTTCTAACAATAGTGATCAGCTGTATCAAAAGCAGCTGAAATACCTAAACTTAATGCTTTATTATTCTCTGTTACCAGAGCTATAAGTAGAACTCCAGTGATATTTAAGCTTGTAAACCAGAACTGAGAAGGATGTGAACTTAAATGATTGTCAGGTGTTTCACCAATTGCAACCCAATCAAAGATTCAATCAGTTTTCTAAAAAGGGCAATATTAGCCATTGGCCTAAAATGAACAGAAACTGAAGAATTCCATTTAGATAGCCTGACATCTGGTTCCAATAATTCTGGCTTAAGAATACCACCAACCAGAGACCAAAAAGTCTCTTTGTCAATCTTACCTCTTAAAATATACATTTTAAACTTTGATCTAGAATGTAATCTATTCATGAAAATATTAAAAGTGAAATGCAACCAATAATGATCTGACCAAGAAACTAAATGCCAGCTACTAGCAAATAATAGTGTAGAAAGATGTATATGCTTTCATGTCCATTCTATAAATGGCACCCAAATTTGGGTGCCTATAAAAATTAGTGCTAAACGCTACTCTATAAATGGTGCTCAGGGTTGGGCATTGTTTATAGAATAGCATTTGGTGCCAGGAACCGTGCCCAATTTTGGGTGTGAGGATTTACACCAAGTGAAACTTGGTATAAATTCACATGCCTAAATTAGACATGAATCTCCCTTATTCTATGAAACTGCATGCAAATTCCCTGATCCACCCATGTCCCTCCCATGGCTGCACCCCCTTTTTGGACTCACATGTAAAATTTATGCCTGGATCCTGCTGCCTAAAAATGTGCATACAAATTTTAATTAACGCCAATTAGCGCCCAATTACTGGCAATAATTGGCTGCTTTTTATCAATTAAATTGTGCATGCAATTTTGAGCACCATATATAGAATTAGGGTGTGAATGTCCTTTTTCATTTGTTGGAACAATAGTGGACAGAGAAACCTTCAAAGAACTTAAAAATGATTTAAAACTAGTAACATTTGGATCAGAAGCCTCTTCCAGATGGAGATAAATCTCCTAGAATAATCAAACAAAGAAAATGGCTGGATAGTTGAAAAATAGGTTCATAAAGTTGCAACTGTTTATCTGCCCAAGTTCCAGGAGGTCTATAAATCAATATGACCCCTAAAGAACCTGAAGCTGAGCCAAAGTCGTCCTGGAGTTGGCAAGTCAGCAATTCTATCCCTGGAATAATTAAATTTATCATTGTCAGATGAAAAAATCCTTGTAAATCACAGCAAGACCTCCCCCTTTTTTTTTTTTACCTTGTTCTGTAAAGAGTGCTGTACCCTTTGGGCAAAGTTCAGATAAAAAGGTACTATTTACATCAGCTAGCCAAGTCTCTACTATAAGGGAGCAGCCCAAATCAGACTCACCAATTACATTTCAAAAACATTAACCTAATGTAAACTGATCTAGCTTTGAAATGATAGCTTAGGACTGGCATTGGAGAGCTTCAGTGAAAAATTAAAGGATCTAGACAAATATTTCTTAAATTTGAGGAGAGTTTCCTATCATTAATAATAGAACATTTTTGTGAAAAGGTCTATTGACATAGACTATTTAACAGTAATGACAGTCTATTAACCATCTCCTTTCAACAAATATTTTCTGCCTAACTCTAGTCTTCTGATTTGGAGTTAGCATATGAGGAACACGTGGAGAGGCATAATCGAATGCGAACGCCCATCTCCATGGGCGTCTATGTCCGAGAACAGGTACGTGAAGGGGTAGGACAGACCGTATTTTTGAAAAAAATAGGCATCCATCTTTCGTTTCGAAAATACGGTTTGTACAGACCAAAATGCCATGGATTTAGTTGTTTGTGAGCTGGGCGTTTGTTTTTTTTAGCAATAATGGAAAATAAAAACGCCCAGCTCAGAAACGTCCTAATCCAAGCCATTTGGTCATGGGAGGGGCCAGGATTCGTAGTATACACTCGCCCCCCTGACATGTCAGGACACCAACTGGACACCCTAGAGGTCAGTGCGGTGGACTTCAGAAAAGGCTCCCTCATGCATAGCTCCCTTACCACGGGTGCTGAGCCCCCAACCCCCCTCCCCCCAAACCCACTACCCACACATGTACAACACTACCATAGCTCTTAGGGGTGAATGGGGCACCTACATGTGGGAACAGTGGGTTTTGGAGGCCTCCCATTTACCAGCACAAGTGTTACAGGTAGGGGGGATGGGCCTGGGTCTGCCTGCCTGACGTGCACTGCGGTACCCACTAAAAGTGCTCCAGGGACCTGCATACACGCGGGCCTCTAGGACTTGTTGCTGCTGTATAACCTTGGCACACCAGTTGACACTTGAAGACTAATCTCTTTGAAAAAGTCCTTTATTTGAATAAGCATGTTTACTCACAGTTAACTGCAGATCAGAGGTTGTGCCCCACTGGCAAAGAGTCTTCCTGGTACTGAGATTAGTGGTAGGTCAGAGCTGGCAGAATGCTGTACAATGCCCTCTTTCAGCAACATTCAAGGGAAGAACTAAGTGCTGTAACGTGGCTAACATATGAAAGGGATCTAAAACTGTGTTACAAAAATGGCCACTACCTCATGGACTACCGGAAACAAAACAGGGCACACTCTGACCCAGTAAGCAGGGGGGAAAGCACTATGGGAGTAGAGCCTACCAACTACCAACATCGTGAGCAGTTAACACAAGCTAGTGGCATCACGGAGCCCAATACCCTACACCCAGCACAATGTATTGCTGATGTGACTCTGCAGTGCGAATAACAGAAAAGGAGCCACATCAGAACCAGGGAAAGGCTGTCACAGGATAGAACACATTCTGCTGTCATGGAGGTGGGTATGGCATTTGAGGCTGGCATACAGGCTGGAAAACAAAGTTTTTAAAGTGGGTTTTTTGGGGTTGGAGGGGGTTAGTGACCACTAGGGGAGTCAGGGGAGGTGATCCCCGATTCCCTCCGGTGGTCATCTGGTCAGTTAAGGCACTTTTTTGGGACTTGGACCTGAAAAAAAAGGGTCCAAATAAATCAGACCAAATTCTCGTCAAAAACGCCCTTCTTGTTTCGATTATCAGCTAAAGACTCCCATCTCTCCTCAGCCGATAACCACGCCCCAGTCTCGCCTTTGCCACGTCTCCGACACGCCCCCGTCAACTTTGTTTGTTCCTGCGACGGAATGCAGTTGAAGACGACCAAAATCGGCTTTCGATTATACCGATTTGGTCGCACACGGGAGAAAGACGCCCATCTCCCGATTTGGGTCGAAATATGGGCGTCTTTCTCTTTTGAAAATAAGCTGAAAATAAGCTGAAAATAAGCCTATTAAAAAGAACAACAAAACCAATATCCAATGCATAAGTGCAAGCAACTAAATGAAATAAAGTAAGCAAACAGATTAAGGTATTCAAGTGTCTAAAAAAATATAAACCTCCCTGTGTACTAAGTCACACTAGTGGCTGCTGTGAACTAATGCTGACACAACCCATTCACTTTGAATGGGCTGTGTCGGTATTGCCGTGTGACGTGGTAAACAGGGGGGGGGGGGGGGGAAATGAGAAAAATTTCCCATTTCATTTAGTTGCATAAAAAGAATGCAACCATATGAAACCAACCACTTAATCATAAAAGTAATATAAAAAGTAAATTTGGTAGTTAAATGTATTCCCAGTAAATTTTCTACAAAGTTGCGCACAAGGGACTTGACATGCCCTTTAGGTATGCCCCTTTAACCTCAAGTGCTGGAAATGGCAAACTGAAATTATAGGTTATAAGCAGAGTCTGTTCCAGGGAGCCAGGCAATCTCAGTTTAGATGGATATAGATAAAATAGTGCAGGAGAAATCTCACTTACTACTACTACTACTAATTAGCATTTCTATAGCGCTAGCAAGGCGTACGCAGCGCTGCACAAACATAGAAGAAAGACAGTCCCTGCTCAAAGAGCTTATAATCTAATAGGCAAAAAATAAATAAAGTAAGCAAATCAAATCAATTAATGTGAACGGGAAGGAAGAGAGGAGGGTAGGTGGAGGCGAGTGGTTACAAGTGGTTACGAGTCAAAAGCAATGTTAAAGAGGTGGGCTTTCAGTCTAGATTTAAAGGTGGCCAAGGATGGGGCAAGACGTAGGGGCTCAGGAAGTTTATTCCAGGCGTAGGGTGCAGCGAGACAGAAGGCGCAAAGTCTGGAGTTGGCAGTAGTGGAGAAGGGAACAGATAAGAAGGATTTATCCATGGAGCAGAGTGCACGGGAAGGGGTGTAGGGAAGGACGAGTGTGGAGAGATACTGGGGAGCAGCAGAGTGAGTACATTTATAGGTTAGTAGAAGAAGTTTGAACAGGATGCGAAAACGGATAGGGAGCCAGTGAAGGGTCTTGAGGAGAGGGGTAGTATGAGTAAAGCGACCCTGGCGGAAGATGAGACGGGCAGCAGAGTTTTGAACCGACTGGAGAGGGGAGAGGTGACTAAGTGGGAGGCCAGCAAGAAGCAGATTGCAGTAGTCTAAACGAGAGGTGACAAGGATGTGGATGAGGGTTTTGGTAGAGTGCTCGGAAAGAAAGGGGAGGATTTTACGGATGTTGTAAAGAAAGAAACGACAGGTCTTGGCAATCTGCTGGATATAAGCAGAGAAGGAGAGAGAAGAGTCAAAGATGACCCCAAGGTTTCGAGCTGAGGAGACAAGGAGAATGAGAGAGCCATCAACAGAAATAGAAAACGGGGGGGGGGGGGGGGGGGGGGGAGCGGGGAGGTGGGTTTGGGGGGGGGGGAAATGAGAAGCTCGGTTTTGGTCATATTTAATTTCAGGTGGCGTTGAGACATCCAGACAGCAATGTCAGACAAGCACGCTGAAACTTTGGTTTGGATGCAAGGTGAGATATCAGGGGTAGAAAGGTAGATTTGGGAGTCATTAGCATAAAGATGTTAGGAAAAGCCATGGGATGAGATTAATGAACCAAGGGAAGAAGTGTAGATAGAAAAGAGGAGGGGACCAAGAACAGAACCCTGAGGTACGCCGACAGGCAGAGGGATAGAAGTAGAAGAGGATCCACCAGAGTGAACACTAAAGGTGCGGAGGGGGAGGTAGGAAGAGAACCAGGAAAGGACAGAGCCCTGGAATCCAAGTGAGGACAGGGTATCGAGAAGTATGCTGTGATCGACAGTGTCAAAAGCAGCGGAAAGATCAAGAAGTATGAGGATGGAATATTGACCTCTGGATTTAGCCAGTAATAGGTCATTGGAGACTTTAGTAAGCGCAGTTTCGGTTGAGTGGAGAGGGCGAAAACCAGATTGTAGTGGGTCAAGAATAGCATGTGAGGACAGAAAATCAAGGCAGCGGCGGTGAACAGCATGCTCAAGTAATTTGGAGAGAAAAGGAAGGAGGGAGATGGGTTGATGATTAGACATCAAGGACTCTGTTTACTAAGCCGAACTAAAGGTGCGCTAGTGTTTTTAGCACATGGTAAGTATTAGTTTACGTTAACTGTGTAGAGGCCTATAATATTCCTATGCGCTAACAATGCTAGTACACTTTAGTAAACAGGGCCCCAAATCAATAATATCAGTTAGACATTTTGATAAAAAAAACATAAGAATAGTCATACTGGGTCAGACCAATTGTCCATCTAGCCCAGTATCCTGCTTCCAACAATCCAGGTCACAAATACCTGGCATAATCCCAAATAGCAGCAAGATTCCATGCTATCAATCTCAGGGCAAGCAGCGGCTTCCCCCATGTCTGTCTCAATAGCAGACTATTGACTTTTCCTCCAGGAACTTATCCAAACCTTTTTAAACTCAGATGTGCTAACCGCTGTGACCACATCCTCTGGCAATGAGTTCTAGAGCTTAACTATTCGTTGAGTGAAAAAAATATTTCCTCCTATTGGTTTAAAAAGTATTACTATATAACTTCCTTGAGAGCCCCCTAGTCTATGTACCTTTTGAAAGAGTAAAATGTCAATTGATGTTTACTCATTCTACACTACCAAGTATTTTGTAGACCTATCCCCTCTCTTCCAAGCTGGAGTCCTAACCTCTTTAGCCTTTCCTTATATGAGAGGAGTTCTATACACTTTATCATTTTGGTTGCTCTTCTTTGAACCTTTTCTAATTCTGCTATATCTTTTTTGAGATACAGCGAACAGAATTGCATGGAATACTCAAGGTGAGGTTGCACCATGGAATGATACAGAGGCATTATAATATTCTCTGTCTTATTTTTTATCGCTTTCCTAATAATTCCTAGCATCCTGTTTGCTTTTTTGGCTTCCACCACACACTAGGAAGAAGATTTCAGTGTATTGTCTACTATGACACCTAAATCTTTTTTTTGGGTGCTGATTCCTAAAATGGACCCTTTGCAAGGAAGCCTGAACAGGAAAATCAATCTGAATATTGACAGCATTGATATAGCAAGAGAGACCCAGTGTTTGCAATAATTTACCTAATGGACTCAAGTAGGTATTAAACAAGATCAGTAATGACGGGGAATTTGGTGGCTTCAACAAAGCACCCAGTTTCCAGAATTTTGCTTCCAAAGTTGAGTATAGAGCCAGGGTTACATGAATATATTCACATCCTACAACATAGAGAACTGCAATGTTCAGCTGGTGATTCAACATACACTGCCAGCCTGTGATTCTCTGGACCCAGAAAGCTTGAAATAGAACTTTATTTGTCCCTTCAGTACCCATCATGAGCAATGTTCTTCCTAAGCTGTGCAGGTGTCCTCCATCCATATGGCTGCAATTAGGGGTGGTTCTTCAGTATTGTGTTCTCAGTTACTAGGGAGTGGCAGGTGCTCTGGAGTCCTGCAGAACATACCTAACAACTGTAAATGTGATATTGGATACCCCTTCCCCCCCCCCCCCCCCCCCACTGCTTAGAGAGAACATTGATCATGGGGTGATTGGAACTGAAAGTAAAAGGATGAACCTTATAATGGTAATTTTATGAAGCATTTTCTGCATTAAAGCATCTTTAACAGAAGGGGAAAGTCTCTTATAAAATAGTACAGTATTTTATGTGAAAAAAAGAAAAGGTACTCAGAAACATAGGAAGTCATTTTAGAATGTTTAAGTGCCATTTACACATACAAAAAGATGATTTATATGTGTAAATAGCTATTTTAGAAAACCCGATATTTACTTGCTTTTTACCACAAGCACAACCTACCCTCACACAGACATCCCTAATATACCATCAAATGCTACACACCCCCAACAAATACCCCATCTATCCCCGACACACATCAATTCAAACTTAAACATACAAAAACACCCGCCCCCCCACACACACCTTGATGCCCTCCCCACAGTAACATATACAATATCGCATATACACCACCCCCTATTATGAAAATGCATTTCTCACATTACAATCCCTCCCACTCATACACCTCTTGTCACTCAACTAAGATACACTACACTACACCCCTTCCCTACTTAGTTCCTCATATAGATAAGCCCAGGACTGCTAATGGTGGAAAAAGAAATTTAATAATGGGTCACACTGTATGGATGCACTTTCCAACTTATTAAATGTATTTTAAAACTGAACACACTTCTGATACAGCAGTGTTAAGGTGCTACTCTAAATACATTAAATGCTCTCAGGCTCATATAGTAGCTTTAACAAACTATTGTCTAAAAGTTAATAATGTTGCTGGGCATATTCATTCTGTGAAGATTCTTCAGTTTTATTGGATTTTTAGCAGCCTTAATATTACATTAGCATTCTCATTCAAGAGATGGATTACCTATTAGGCTGACAACTGTTACCACTTAAAAAGACATAAGAAATGTCCTTTCAAGTGCAGATTTCCCCCTCACACAAAAACTGTCTGTTGGTTTGTTAATGTTTTTTTAAATGTGATACACATAGATAACCTGTGTAAAATCATTCTGATGGCAGTGGTGATGATATCACACTGAGGAGTTAAATCACAGTGAGTTTCTTTTCAGATTAAGTGAGCTTGATGGTGTTGGGATAACGGTGCCTCCTGCAAACCCAGGCAAAAGCAGGTTTTGATTAAAGAATAGACGGGGAAATGGATTCTTCTGATCAGATCTGTAACCGCCATCAGATACTTTTGTCCTAAACAAAAGGCTGGCCTGAAGGGTGATTTTTTTTTTCTTGCTTTGATAATTAAAGTGCTTCCATTCTATGTGTAATAATCAAGGATGATTAGGACAAACAATCAGCATATTTTAAATGGTGAAATCAGTCTTTCAGTGCTTATTATGATGGTTAATACATTTTATAAAAATAGAAAGTTCATATTTATATTTATTGTATATGTATTAACCTTTAAAGTGATTAAATAAAACAAAACTACACTGCTTTGTACAAATTTATAAACGTGGGAAATGGAGAAGGCTAAATATAGCCTGGAATTAATGTGATTTGGATATTTAGGGGGCAATTCTATAACTGGGTATCAAAGTTAGGAGTCTAGGGGGTCATTTTATAAAGCTGCAGTAGAAAGTGGCCTTAATGCACCCTTGCGTGGGTCTTTCCTGCATGCTGCAGTTATTTTTACCACTGCCAGAAATTGCCCTATTTTCCATTTTCTGAATTAATGTCCACGTGCTAATGTTGTCATTAGTGTGTGGCCATGACTACCACCCATTTTTGTAGGTGGTAAGGGTTCATGCACCAATCCCATACTATTCAGTTAATGTGTGGTAATTTAGATGCCCTGATTAGCACAGAAACGTCCATTCTCTGCCACCAGACACACCCACTTGGCCCAAAAAGAAAAAAATATTTTTTAGTACGTGGGTGTGAGGGAGTAAACAGAACACTGCCACTCACCCTTAAGAAGGATCCCTCAGGTACCTCAAGCTACCTTAAAACCCTTAGCCCTGCCTAGGGAGAAAGTAAGGCAGGAGGGGTGGAGCCAAAACCAAAAACTATAAAAGGCAGGGCCGGAGTGGGGTTAAAGAGGCCCAGAGGGAAGAAGTGAAGACCTACTGTATACACCTTCATCGCATACCTTGGACCTTGTAGCTTTGCAAGTTGAACCCAGCCTGAGGCAGGCTGGCTGGTGAAATTTAAGAACTGTACTCATAACTCTGGGACGCCAACTCAGAGCCAAGAGGAAGTGTTGTTTTACCAAGGGACCATAGTGCATGCAGTAGTCCTGCAGAAGCAGACCATGGAAGATATTCTCCTATTCAAAGACTAGTTTTGTACTGGATTTCTCCTTCCCTTGTGAACTCAAGAGGACCCCCTTCCCAACACCTTTAATAAATGTTAATTTTGCTCATTCTAACCTGCTGCATAGTGTCAGTTTATCTGGGCCCTGAGCCCACCTTGCTCACGGTATCACAGTGGGTACCACTCACACATTTGGAAATTACCGCAGGATGCCTGACTGTGCCCCTTGGTAAGTCCTTTTAAGCTGCAGTTAGCATGCAGTACATCTAAGCGTAGCTTAGTAAAAGCACCTGTAGATGCAGTTCACTGAGTGCTAATTCTATCATGGCATGTGAGCACTGGATAAGTAGAGGCTGACAAATGCGCAAACCAATAGGGAGATAATATCAAAAAACAGTTTATTCAGAATATTCATATCAAGGACCCGACACGGTCTGTGTTTTGGAGCCAAAGCGCCTGCCTCAGGGGTCACAAACAACTTTCATGGTGTTTGCTGATCGATTGGGTGGTCTTTTGTTCTCTCTGTGGATTAACTTGTTTTTATAACCATGTGCATACATAAAGGAATTATTCAAGCCAATCAGCTTCTTCTCAGAGAAAGTTGTTTGTGACCCCTGAGGCAGGCGCTTTGGCGCTGAAACACAGACCGTGTCGGGTCCTTGATATGAATATTCTGAATAAACTGTTTTCTTATATTATCTTCCTATTGGTTCGCGCATTTGTCAGCCTCTACTTTTGCTGTTTTGCTTTGACTCTCCGTGGAGGCTCCTCCTGTCTTCTTGGATGTGAGCACTGGATTCCATAACAGACTATGTCTCACCTTTATCAAAGCCTGGATGTATAGGACCTAATAGTCAGTTGGCAGCACTCAGCTTTTTTGCTGACTGCCACTGGCGCTATCTCCAGAAATTCAATGCCGGACCATTTCGGGGTACACGAGGGCAGTGAAAACATAGCTGGTTAGGTGCAATATTTAGCACCTAACTGGCTATGATGAACCGCAAAAAGATAGGACTGATTTTTATGCGGTCTAATATATAGTTTATTATTTATTTATTGGGATTTATTAACCGCTTAATGAAGAGATTCACCCAAGGTGGTGTACAGTAGGTACAGTTTAACATAGGATTTACTATACTGCTCTAACTGACAAGCAGAACAGAGCAGTGCACATACTACAGAGTAAGAAACAAGAAAAGGAACTCCAGTTCAAGACAGAAAAGCTGAGTACCTGGCTGTTTCCACCCGCCAAAATAACACAATAGATGTACAGATCAGTAGGACTCAAAGCAGTACAAAACAAGTATAGAAAAGAATGAAGCAAAAGCAGAAAGGAGTAAGAGGGACAAGGGAAGGGAAGAAACAAAATAAAATAAATTCAGTTGTTTGATCAGGGGGGTTTGGTGCTGGAGTTCTAGGTTTTGAGGCATTGCTAGTAACTCCTTTTATTCTGTTGCCCCAAAAGCTTGTTTGACGAGCCATGTCTTTAGTTCTGACTTAAAACTTTTGAAAGAAAGGTTACCCCGGAGATAGAGAGGTAGACTATTTCAAATGTTGGGTGACAGAATTAAAAAGGCACTGTGACTGGTTGATTCGAGACGGGCAAGTTTTGAACCCGGGAGAACAAGACAATGATCATTCAATGACTGTAGAACTCTAGCTGGAGAATATGGAATAGTGTGATAGAAGAGATAGCTAGGGGACTCTAGCCTGAAAGCCTTAAATGTTAAAGTTGCCACTTTATAAGTAATGTGTTGTTGAATCGGGAGCCAGTGATATTGTTTCAGCAGGGGTGTTGTGTCATCAAAATGGCAAATGTGACGATAGTAATCTTATGGCCATATTTTGGAGTGTTTGAAGTTTTTTTTTAAAAGCCATCTGGGGTAGGCTTGCATAGAAAATATTGCAGTAATCAAGCTTAGAAGTGAAGGAAGAGAGAATCAGCACGTGAAATTGACTACAGTCGAAGAAATAGCGGATCTTCTATAACTGATGGAAAACAAGAAAGATTTGAGGCTGAAAAGAAAGAAAAGAGTTGGGAATGACGCCAAGGTATTGAAAGCTAAATACTAGGGTAATTGGGGTTCCACAGAACTGGTAGAAGTAGACGGCGGTGAGAACAAGCCAGAGAACCAACAAGCAACATTTTTTTCTATTTTCAATATTAACTGATGATCCTTTAGCCAGGTAGCAACTGTATCCAGGAAAGATTGAAGTGGACCAAGTGCAGGAGACAATGGAGAGGTGGGATAAAGCAGGAGGATGTCATCCGTGTAGATATAGACAGGGATACCAAAAGACTGAATAAAATTTACAAGGGGGCTCAAAAATAGATTGAAAAGAAGGGGGGGGGGAGAGAGAATTGAACCCTGAGGTACACCAAGGTGTAATTCTCTTTTCTCAGAGATAGAATCAGAGGTAATGACTTGAAAGGAGCAGTGAAATAAGAAAGAAGTGAACCAGGATAGAACCTTGCCAGAAATGCCTAGAGAGGATAAATGAGAAAGGAGAAGAGAATGGTTAATGAGATCAAATGCAACAGACAAGTCCAGGGAAACTTATGAGGTTACCTTGGCTGGTTAAGTGCTGAATACCCCCCAAATAGCTAGTTTCACTTTGGGTACTATTTGGACATTTTCAGTGGTACTATCCTGTTAAGTGCCACTGAATATGTTTGGTTAGCCCTAGACAGGTGATTTAAATTGAATGCATACCTATTTACACATTATTTGCGTAACTAAATTCTGAGTATCTTATACTTTGTACCTTGTAATTTGCTAGCTGTTTTATTTTTCTAACTTCCTGTTCAAATGAACTGGTTGTTCTTACTGTAATCTGCATTGAACCTAGAGGTAGAATACAAATATAATTGTAATTACAGTTTTAAAAGGTTACAAAGGTCCATCAAGCCCAGTGTTCTGTTTCCAACAGTGGCCAATCCAGGCCATAAATACCTGGCAAGATCCCATAAAAGTTCAATACATTTTATGCTGCTTATCCCAGAAAGAAGCAGTGGATTTTCCCAAGTCAATTTAATAATGGCCTATGGACTTCCTAAAAGAAAAGTCCATAAGCCATTATTAAAATGGACTTGAGAAAATCCACTGCTTATTTCTAGAATTAAAAAAAATATATGGCTTAACTTTCTCCATTTGTATAGTATCAACTACTAAAAAGTATATAGATAGGAAAAAGTCACTAAGAACACTTGTAAATTGCAACGAGGTGGAGTCTCATATCATTTAGCACAACTCCTCATATCACTCCCATGGTGAATCCAAGTTCGTGCATTTATTTTAATCATTGACTATAAGCCACCTCCACCCAATTGTGGCAATTACAATAATTTTGATGATAACCTGTGATCTCACAACATCTCATGGAAAATTTACATATATATATAAAAAAATGCTCAAAAGACACTTAGCTTGAGGAGCCTGTATGCTCAACTCTCCAAACTGGTGTGTGTAGAAGCCCCGACAGGTGCCTGTTTTGCCTTGCTTCTTCTGGGGGAATCTCACACCATTTAGCCTACCACAATAAATAACATACATGTCAAAAGAACAGTTTTAAACCAAACTACAAGTGCTTTAACATCATTATCATTAAATAACACCGGACTTACTATTCTGTGTCTGATCGCAGCTACTTTGCTGTCAATACAAAATGGCGATCCTACTCTTCTTATAGCCGACTAACGGCGGGAAACTGTTAATGGTCACTTCCGTAACCGCTCTAAAAAAACTGCAAGTGTTACATGAAACAACCCCACTGCAACATAGTATTCAGACCCCTGGGTTCCACTGTATCTAACTGATGTATCCAAAAAGTTTCACGTTGTAGCAACTTCCTGTTGAAGTCGCCTCCTCTAACTGACGGATCAACACGTTCTATTACCTTACATCTTAAATCTTCAAAAAGATGATTTTTGGCCACCCAGTGTTGTACTAAAGGAGCTCCAAAGTTTTGTGCACTTATCCTAGACTTATGTTCTATCAATCTAGCATGGATTGACTGTACCGATTTGCCAACATAGAGCATATTACATGGGCACTTGATGTAATACACTATCCCAGGGGTACGGCATGTAGAATTCTTTTTTATATTGTAAGTTTTACCATTATGTGTAAAATCATCTCCTTCTTCTGTGATCTCACATGTCTTGCAGTGAGATCGCCTACATCTGAAATGTCCTTTTTTTATCTGCCGAGTTGTTTGATTCTTCTTTCTCTGTTATAGTTGGTAACTGAGCTGGACTCAAAATCTCCTTTAAATTCTGAGAGCAGGAAAATGCCATCCTTAATGTGTGGTTCTCAAAGAGGGGGTGTGATCTCATTACGTCCCAATGACGTCTTATAATGCCAGCTATTGTTTCTCCTCCTGGAACATAGCGCAGCACACATGTCAAAATATCTTCTGTTTGTTGTGGTCGTTGTCTCTGTTGTAACAATAAATCTCTGTTATTAAATTTGGCACGTGTGTATGCTTTCTTTAAAGTCCTGTAGGGAAATGTCTTTGCATTAACCTAGCTCCTAGATTTTTCATAAATTGATGATGAACTACAGTCATTTGAAAAGGCATGAAATAATTTGGTGAAATAAGGAGTAATCTTGTCCTTTATTGCTTTAAGCATGTAGGAGAACACACATCTAGAGAGGATGTTTTTGAGATCATAAATTGTATCAGGTTTAGTAAGTAATGATAAAAATCAGTACAATCTTGAGAAGCTGGATCCAAGACAGAGGCCTCAGGAATAATGGGCTTGAAATTGGAAGAAACAGATAAAATCTTACTCTCACAGGCTTCTGTAAACTGATCAGCTGTAAGACATACAGTACATCAGGAATCCTATTACAAGAATAAGTCCTAGTTTAACAAAAGCTTGTATTGATCCAACATAGACTTGGCTTGTGCTAAATCAGATTTAGGTGTCATTGTGGACAATACGTTTAAATCTTGTGCTCAAGGTGCAGCGGTGACCAAAAAGGCAAAAAAGAATATTTGGAATTATTTAAAAAGGACTGGAAAATAAAACAAACATTATCATAGTGCCTTTGAATTGTTCCTTGGAGAGACCAAACCTTGAGTATTGTGTGTAATTCTGGTCACTGCATCTCAAAAAAGATATAGTGGAAGTGGAAAAGGTACAAACAGGGTGACCAGAATGAATAAGGGGATGGAACTCCTCTCATATGAGCAAAGGCTAAAGAAGTTAGGGCTCTTCAGCTTGGAAAAGAGAAGGCTGAGGGGTGATACGATAGAGGTCAATAAACTACTGAGTGGAGTAGAATGGATAAACATGAATCAGTTGTTTACTCTTTCAAAAAGTAAAAAGGTTAGGGGACACTCCATGAAGCTACATAGTAGAACATTAAAAGCAAATAGAAGAACGTGGAACTCATTGCCAGGGCAAGTGGTAAAAGCAGTTAATGTAGCTGGGTTTAAAAAAGGTTTCTACGAACTCCTGGAGGAAAATTCCATAAACATTTATTAAAGTAGACCTGGGGAAAGCTACTACTTATCCATGTGGTTAAGGATCATTGGATCTTGCTACTGTGTGGGACTCTGCCAGGTACTTGTGACCTGGACTGGCCACTGTGAGAAACAATTCTTATGTTATTATATTCTGGCACTTAGGGGGTTCTTAACTCGCACTGAAAATTAGTGTGCGCTAAATGCTAAGATACCCATAGGGATATAAAGGGTGTCTTAGTGTGAGCTAATTAAAATGCAGGTGGGACACTTAACAGAGCTTCGATGTAACAGTTTTGGCAGTTTTTTTTTTAAATTTCCTTTTATTAGTTTTCAATACAAAGATAAACAAGAGCTCACAACAAAACAACAGATAACCCTTTACAGCAAAAAGTAACCCTGGAGCTCACAGGTGAAAACAACTATCCATGTCTAGGTTAAGATAAAAGCAAGAAAAGAGAGAGGAAGAATAGAGGGGAGCTGGAGGAGCCAAATCAGAGTGTAGAGCATGCAAGAGACATGAGACACATCAATATTTATGCGTATCACCGTACAACGTTGAAGTGAGATACAAGCGGTAGCCATTTCTCCCTATAACACACAAACCGAGGAGACTGCTTAGCAAGGTGTGATTCATACTTGTATATTTGAAGCACTAAGTTCCACCATTCCTGGAAGGTGGCTTGCTGTAAGGACTTCCAATCCGACTTTCACTGTCTTGCTTATTTTCTGCATTAATGATTTGGTGTTTATGCTCTGCTTTGTACTACTTGTTAATAAAAAGATTTTTTTTAAAAGTTGCTAGCGCACCTTAGTAAAACTCCCCCTTAGTGTATTGACTTGCTTTTGGGTGTTTAAAATAGCTTTTAGCATGTGCTAACACAGATTAGTAAATGGGCCCTTATTGTATATGTAAAATTTATAACTTTAGTGAGGGTTTTACTGTTGGGTCATATAACATATATATTTAAATTATTTTTTGCTATTCTTGCCTACCCGAAGGAACTTGGAGAGAATGATACAAAAGGGTTCAAGAATGTCTGGCTCTTTGGGGGCAAAATAAATCTACAAAATTTAAATGAAAAGGGATGAAACTTGGCATATGGGGAAAAACTGTCAAAAGACACACTGAGTTTAAAAATGGGCCAAATCAGACTAGAGGTTCTAGAGAAATCAGCTCCTCAATATATGGCCCAATCCATTTCTATGAGAAAAGGAGTTCCAGCTTCTTTAACATAGAAATTTGGATAGAGTGAAATGTAGCAGGTTGGAGAACAGGGCATGGTCACCTAAAAGGTGAAATTCCCTACTCTTCTAAACCCCCAAACTGCCCAGCTCCTCAAAATGTATCTTTCTCAGAACTGCTTCAACTCACAAATTGTCTCCAGAGCTTAAAAACTACTCCTACATTTGCTACACTACCCTGCAAACTGTCTTACCTCTGAAAACTACCCCGGCAACTGCCACGCCACCCCTAAACTCTCCCACTCCTTAAAACTTCCTACTGCAAACTGACCAATCCCTAAAACTACACCCAAACTCTCCTATCACCCTGCAAACTGCCCCCACACCCAACAATTTATTCCACTATTAACTACCCTACACCCCAAAATTACCCTACCCACAACTGACACAATATCAAAAACTACCACCTGCAACTGCTTCACCATCACATTAATTGTACCACCCCAAAACTAGTCTCCCACAACTACCTCAACATAGTCCAGATTACCCTTACCCCTTTCCCTCAAACTAACTACCCCACACATGCCCCCAACCCTCTCTACCTTCCTCACAGACACAACACATCCACCATCCTAGAATTAAATAAACTTGATTGGATCGCTCCATGGCTAACTTAACGGAAACTAAAATTGAATGCGAAGACAAAGGCTTTGGTCTTCAGTACTAACCCATCACACTCCTTACTCACACCATTAATATGGATGAGATCAAGACTGAAATTGTTCCATCCTTAAGAATTATTGGATTAGTTATCAATAGCCAGTTAAAATTTCAGCTATATCTCTCCACTATTGTCCAAAAATGCTTCTTCAAATTAAATCAGATTCATTGATTCAGACTTTTTTTTTTGTTACCAAGCCCTGAAGAAGATAACCCATTCTTTGATTTCCAGGGAATGTGGTAAAAAGTAGTTAACTTAGCAGGGTTTAAAAAGGGTTGGGATAATTTCCTAAAAGAAAAGTCCATAATCAGCATAAATCTGTTTTACTTTTCTGGGCTATTGCCAGGTAATTGTGACCTGGATTGGCCACTGTTGGAAACAGGATACTGGGCTTGATGGACCTTCAGTCTGTCCCAGTATGGCAATGCTTATGTTCTTATGATTCTGGGGAACCTGGAATATTGTAATGCACATAGATTTTTGAAAGATATAAAACAATTACAAAATATTACTGTCAAGTTAATTACAGAAGGTAAACATCCGGACCATGTTACACTGTTGTAATGACAAGAACACTGGTTGCTAATAAGAACACCAGTTGCCAATATCTGCATTAATGTCCTACAAAATCTTGACATTATCACACAAAACACACTTTTTAGGTGCACCTCTGTCCTGTTTCAATTACTTTTCATTCCTTTGCACTTATTCTGTTCTTCCCAACAAGCTTTTCTAACAAGCTTTACTAACAGAGAAGATAGATGAATGTATATTATCAAAGTAGATTTGGAAGAAGGATGGAACAGTTCCATCCTTCTTCCAAATCTTCTTTGATAATATACATTCATCTATCTTCTCTGTTGTTGGGCCATACTTGTAGAATAATCTTCTTTTCCACCTACATACTGAATTATCCTTTTCTAAATTTAAAGCAGGCTTAAAAACACATTTCTTCTCTGAATATTATGTCAAGTAACAGTCCTGTCTTTTTTCTGCTTGATCCTGGCTGTGGCAATGGAGGCCATTGTGACCTCACAGTGGTGAACACTCTTTACTGTTAATATTACTGATTCATTCCCTACTTTCTTTGTTTTATATGCATGTAAACTGCTTAGATGGTTCTCACTGATGAGTGTTATATCAAATATATAACAAACCTGGAAACTTGAAACTTGAACACATGCCCAACAGCTGCAGTATACATATATGATTCATTGTGGCATTGTGATTAAGGAATTCCACCTTTCAGACTGCCTTCACCTCTCATTTCCTCTACTGATCAGAGACACACAGAAAGCACACACACAAATACCAACATACATACAAACACACACACACACACACACAGACATGTAGTCCCCCCCCCCCCAAACACCTGTATTTACATGCAAAGCAGTTGGAAAGAATTCCATTAGCCATAAGTATGCTTTCCACTTGTTTTATTTATTGTGTTTAGTTCAAATATTTTTATTGTTTTCATTAATACATAGGTATGACAAACTTATAAATGTATAACAACTACAACATAGTAGACTGAGCATCTTAAAGTATATCATAATATAAGATAACCCTGTCTGTCCTAACCCTTATCCCTTACTTGTCCTATCTGTCTGTCATAATTAGATTGTAAGCTCTATTGAGCAGGGACTGTCTCTCCATGTTCAAGTGTGAAGTGCTGCGTAATCCGGTAGCGCTATAGAAATGATAAGTAGTAGTAGTAGTAATAACCCAGATACACACAGCTAGTCATACTATAATTTTATTTATTTTTTATTTTATTATCTCATTTGTACCCCACAGTTTCCCAACAGCATCAGGCTCAATGTGGTTTACAGTGCACCACAGAGGCAGACGCCAATGCAGTAAAAAGAAGCTAATACAGCAGAAAACCTACACAAAAAATAATGGGGAGGATGAGGAAGGGACAGGAGGAGTAGGGGAACCAGGAGAGAGGAGGGAAAGGGAATGTGTCCAAAATTGTCTCTAGATTGAAGCGCATCCAACAGTGGAGACACATGCTGAGTCCTTGGGATAAGCGTTTCCAAATAACATGGTCTTAAGTGATTTCCTGAAAGTTAGGTGGTTGTTGATGGTTTTTATGGATTTCGGCAAAGAATTCCAAAGTTGAGTGCTGATGAAGGAGAAGAATGTAGCATACGTAGATATGTACTTTATTCCATTGCAGTTTGGATAATGAAGGTTTAGATATGAACGGGAGAGTCTAAATGTATTCCTGGGAGGTAGTATGACGAGATCAATCATGTAACCAGTAACTTCACCATATTATATTATAATCTTCCTGGAGGTCACTACTATCCTTAATAAACACTTCATAAACTGTGTCATAGGAACTAAGGGGCTTATGCACAGAACTCCAGTACTGTAAGGCACAGGGCTGGAAAAACACTGACTCATTGATAAGGTATGATAATAGTGCACACTATCCCCCTAATTCTATAAAACGTTGCATACACAAATTTGTGTGCTTGCCCAATTTGTGCACACAATTTCATTGAATAATGAGCAAATTGACACCAATAATTGGCTTTTTAACAAGCAATCATTGGCACTAATTAGATATGACATTTACATGTGGGATCCATGCCTAAAATTTACATGTGATCTGAAAAAGGGGGAGCAGAAATGGGAGGGTCATGGGTGTAATGAGGACATTCCAAAAATGAAAGTGCATTGTTATAGAAAAACGGGGATATGAACCTAATTTAGGAGCATACATTTGCACCACATTTCAGTTGGTGCAATGACCACACCTAAAGTTAGGCCTGATTCCTGGGCATAAGCGCTATTCTATAAACCACACCGTAAAGACGTATCACTGTGAATTACATTGCCCCTGAAATAAAAATGAAGACGAACAAAAATAAAGCAAACAATACAGGAAATAAAATGACATAAACATTTTGGGCTGTCCAGCCCTGAGAAATAATGACAATTACTACCCTATGTTTTCTTAAATTTCATTCCTGTTTTTTTTTTTTTTTGCTTTCACAGCTGCACTGGGATATTATTCTGTCAAGAAATATTTTCTGAAGCTACTTCAGAATCTGTACCTCCTTTAAGCCTCTTATCATGTCTCATTTTTATTGCAAAAATGTTTGCTCCTTGTGCTTTATATATACTGTACCCTTGAGGTATCACATCCCTTTCTCTCTTTTCTTCAAGGCTAAGTCTTTTAAGACTCATTTCACTGAGCGTTTGGTGCTTATCACATTCCCAAGATATCTGTGGGTTAATGTATCATAAATTAAAATCATAGCACTGAAATGGAAATGTCATCACAATTTTCTAAATCTGAAATGTGATACAATATGTGCTACTAATGACTTTACTATATTACAAAAACGGCTTTACTTACAGTAACTGAATAAGTGCTTAACAAAATCTTGAAAATAGAAAAACTTTTTAATTACATAACTGTGTTGATTTTGCTTTGCATGTTAATGATTTGAATTCGGATGTTTCAGATTTATATACATCATGGTTCTGGACTAGCTTTCAGAATTTGCCTCATTCGGTTCCATATATTGAAAATCAATGCCAGAACTTTTGCATAGAGATTTCTGAAATATTACATAAAGGCATAGATTTCTTCTAACATTTCTATTATCCAATGCTGACTAAATAATGTTTTAACTATAATTCATATTGCTTGCAACGTTTCTAAAAAAAAAAAAATCTCTATTCTAGCTAGAATTTAACTATTTACTACAGCTATGAGATAGGTGAGGTGAATTCTTTTAAACATTCTGCTGTATACAGAATAAATGTATTCACCGTCTTTTCATGTCAAAGAAATTATGTCATGTGGTACTGTACTGAAATATTTCTCCAGTGCCATGGTTATGCTAACAAATGTTTTGATTTTCAAAACTGATATCACAGTTTAAGCAATAGCTCCCTTTATCTTTACGACAAGAAGATGGGAATGAAGCAATACTGTAGAAAAATTTATGACCACTGTCTATACCAGTTGTTTCCTAATGTCAGGAAGCTCTAAATCTCTTGCCAGGGAATGGAGCACATTTGGAAGGAGAGCCTTCAAGCATAAGGGAAAAGATATAACATTTGAAATATATTGCTGGAAGGGAGAAAGAGAATATATTAAAAGCCATCTGCTTAGAAAGGAAAAGTAGGTCTAGAGAACTCAAGGGAGCTGTACAATGTGATGCTAGTTGATTACATATACAGGAAACAATTAAAGCCAAGCAAGATAAAAAGGTATTTCTATGGATACACATGTGTGATATCAACGAGGGGATAGCCATGTTGCAAAAGCACTAGTTAGTTTACTAGCAAAAATTAAGTAATATAATTTCAATTAAGGGGTGAAGATATCAATGTAGGCTATCATTAAGACAGGTTATTGTACCACAACCCATCCTATTTTAGCCAGGTTCCATTTTATGCAATGAAACCTAGTTATAACCTGGGTTAACAGTAAAATAATCCATCTTAACATTGATAACTTTCCCCCTAAATGACCAAAACTATGCGTATCCTATATAATAATTCTCACCTCCAACGTTCTATCTTGCTGCCTGTGTCCATGGCTTTCTTCGCAGTTGGTCTGCTAGGCTCCGTAGATCAGGCTGACGTCACGTAGAAAGCCAGAGCCGAAAGAAAAGGGGCGAAAGGGGCAGGGCACAGGGGCGGAGGCGGAGCTTGAAAGAAACCGAAGCGTTGAGGGGAGGAGTAGCTGACAGCGTCCCGACCAATGGCACGGAAAGAAAGGTTGGAGTTGTCCTTGGGCATCAGCAGAGGGGGCAGAGCCACGGAGAGAGTGCTGCTATGCCAAGCCAGCGTGCGAGTGCGTGCAGGTGCGCTCGTGCGTTCCTGCGCTGGGTGTGGGAGAGGGGGGACCTCAGGAGTCGGAACGGCGCACCTCAGGAGTCAGAGTGGCACGAAAGAGGGGGAAAGCAGGCGACGGCCACGGCTGCCCCTCCGGGCCCCATGGGAGGGTGTGTGGGCAGCTACAAAGACTCCTCGGGAGGGAGGGAACTTGAAACTTGGAGGGGTGGAGGGAGGGAGCCTGAAAGTCGGAGGAAGGGACCCTGAAAGTCGGAGGGAGGGAGGGACCTTGAAAGTTGGAGGAAGGGAGGGAGGGGGGACCCTGAAAGTCAAGGGGAGGGACCCTGAATCTTGGTGGGAGGGACCCTGAAACTCGGAGGGAGGGAGGACCCTGAGGGAGGGAGGGACCCTGAAAGTTGGAGGGAGGGGGGACCCTGAAAGTCAGAGGCAGGGAGGGAGAGAGGGAGGAAGGGGACGACCCTGAAAGTTAGAGGGAGTGAGGGGACAACCCTGAAAGTCGGAGGGAGGGAGGGAGGGAGGGAGGAAGGAAGGGAATGTCCCTGAAAGTCGGAGGCAGGGAGGGAGGGAGGGAATGAACCTGAACCTGGACCTGGAAGGAAGGGAGGGGGGAGGGAAGGAAGGGAGGGGGCGGGGAAGGAAGGGAGGGGAGGGAAGGGAGGGGGAGGAGAGGGAAGGAAGGGAGGGGAGGAGGTGGAGGGGGAGGGTAAGGAAGTGGGGAGGGAGGGGGGCCTCTGGCACACACTCTCATTCTCCCACACACACACTCTCTCTCTCACAGACGCACTCACACCCAGTCTGTCAGGCTTTCAAAGCAGAACCTGGGTTCGTGAGCCCTTGGGCCACTGCCGAGGAGCAGCAACGGCAGGCAAAACCACCCCACACCAGAGACAAGGCAAAACTCTGGCAGGGACAGCTAAACTTCACCTGCACTTGACCACCCTTCTCCAGGAGCTGAGCCCCTGGGTGCAGGTAGCTGGCAGGACTTACCGGACAGGGCAGGAACTAGATACCAACTAGGCTGAACAGGATTAGGACTAAGGGTCAGAGGGGAAAGGAATAATAAACATGGGCAGCAAGGCAGGAAACTGGGCTAGGACTCACAGACAGACAATACTACACTAGGCAGGAAATGGACGGCTTAAGGGTCAGGACTAAAAGCTGCAAAGCAGCCACTAAGAAAGAAAACACAGACAGGAAAGGCACAGAACTGAAAGCTGCCAGGCAGCCACTAAACAAAAAACACAGACAACCAAGAACTAGACAGAGACATACAAACAAGAAACAAGACTGGGAAACAAGCAATACAATACAAGATAAGCTACACAAAGACTAGACTAGAATCAGGAAAGAATATCAGACAATAAACTGGGCTAGGCAGAAGTACACAGAGCTCACCAGCATACCAGGGACCTTAGGTGATGCAAAGGCAAACACAGAAGTTTCAAGGTGATTAATAAAGCCCATCAGCACCTGAGGCTCAGCTGCAGCAATCTCAAGGCAACTACGGGTGCTGTTCAGGCACAAACAAAAAAGACAAGTCTGGCAGCCTGGAAGATCCGGACCGGACTGGGCTGAAGCCTGGAATGGGTAGGGACAGCAAGACGTCAGAAGAAGGCGGGGCAGTGAGCAGCTAACAAGGGAAGGCTAGAGACGTCGGGACTGGGAGCGCCGCCTCCTTCACTGACGCTGCGCTGCCGGAGGAAGGTAAATTTAAAAGAAAAAAAAAAGGAACGGGATCTTGGGGGGGAGAAGAGGGCGGGCAGTTCCTATATGGGAGCGGGAGGGCAGGGTAAGCACGCAGCGGCGGCGCCCCCCAGAGGATAGCGCCCCCCTGCGGCGCTTACCCCGCTTACCGCATCGGCACGGCCCTGATTTCCACCTTCAGGTGCTACCTTCCTCAGGGCTCTCCAGCTCCCATTCCATCCAGCTTTCTGCCTCTTGCTCAGCCTCATTAACCCCCTCCTCCACCCAATCCATCCAATCCTCCTCCTGCTTCTCACCCACCCTTCCCTCTTACAGGTGGGAGGCTTGATGTACTGATTACAGAGCCAGGGGAATTGGGCTTCTTCATTCTCCCTCCCTCTTGTGGTCAGAGTTGGTATATAGCCAGCTTGCCTATCCCTGGGGCTCCCCTTGCTGGGACGGGCAATGCATTCTGGGAGACGTAGTTCAGGGTTTTGTTGTTTCTTTTTGTACCTCTGGGCTGTAGCCTTGTCACAACAGACAGAAGCCAGCTCAGAAGCTAACCCCCAGAAATAAGGTAAGTCTGAGAGGGGTCACGACCACAGACGTGACACAGTCTCACTCTCACAGACACACTTACACCCAGTCTCACTCTCTCTCTGTCACACACACACACTCGCACATTCACTGTCTCTCTCTCTCTTTCTCTCTCACACAGTCACTCTCACACACACTCTCTCAAACATACACACTCTGAGGAAAACCTTGCTAGCACCCATTTCATTTGTGTCAGAAACGGGCCTTTTTTACTAGTATATTATAAAACCAAAACACAGATGAAAGATGATAGTTTGGTCTTGAGGCCTCTGCCTACAACCAACCATTGTAAATGGCAGATATTTATATATTCTGAAACCCAGATGCGTAGCCAGCAGTCCATTTTTAGGGGTCCCAAGGAGCGCATGCATTTTCTCTGCTCTTCCCCCACATATTAAAAATCATACCTTTGCTGAACTGAGCATGCACGGTAAGTGCTGGCATCAGCAGATGGAAACACTCTGCTGACTTCAGCACAGTGGTGGTGGTGGTGGTGGTGGTGGTGGTGGTGGGCTCTATCCTGTTCCCAACAGTGGCCAATCTATGTTACAAGTACCTGGCAAGATCCCAAGACAGTACAATGCATTTTATGCTGCTTATCCTAGAATTAAGCAGTGGGTTTTTCCCAAGTCAATTTTAATAAATGCTTATGGCCTTTTCTTTTAGAAAGCTATCCAAACCTTTTTTAAACCCTTTTTTAAACCAGAGTTTAATTATACGTTGAGTGAAGAAATATTTTCTCGGATTCCAAGCTGAAGAACCCTAGCTGCTTTAGCCTTTCCTCATAAGGAAGTCGTCCCATCCCCTGTATCATTTTTGTTGCCCTTCTCTGTACCTTTTTATATTCCACTATACCTTTTTTTGAGATGCAATGATCAGAACTGCACACAATATTTGAGGTGTGGTCACACCATGGAGCGATACAAAGGCATTATAACGTCCTCATTTTTGTTTTCCATTCCTTTCCTAATAATACCTAATATTCTATTTGCTTTTTTAATCTGTTATCTGTGAATATTCAGTGGTGGATAGCTGGCTATCTCCCACTGAATGTTTGCGATCAGTGCATAACCCCTCTATAAAGGTTGCAAAAATTGCATGTGAAAATGTAGGTGTGATCCTAATTTGCGCATGCAATTTAATTGAATAACGAGCCAATCAGTGCCAATAATTGTTTTTTAACAAGCAGTTATTGCTACTAATTAGATTTAATTGGATGAAAAGCACCTATGTTTAGGTGCATAATAGGCACCTAAAATTTACTTGCGGCCCAAGAAAGGGGGCACGGAAAGGGGACAGTTATAGGCATTTTAGGGCAGGACCGGGGCAGAGTTTTCAGTTATTTGCATAATTACAGAATAAAGGCCCTCTACACAGAAATTGAGGGTGGGCATTTGCACCATGTTTTCATTGGGTCAAATTGTGGTCTCTAAATTTACGTAGAACAATAACGCTCAAGCGTTATTCTATAAACTGTGCCTAACTTTAGGCATGGCTTATAGAATAATGTTTAAGTGGGGGGTTTTTCAGCAACAATATTTTAGGTGCCATATATGAATTTACCCTGGTTATATCACATGATGTGACTGCCTAGCTGCAAATATTCAGCACATCGCTGACTATGTTGGGCCACTCAAATAGCAGGCCTATCTTTGGTTGCTGGCCAGTGCTGAATATTGGCTTGTCTGATTAAGTTTAAATGGGCCAAAAAATAAACAAAATATTCAATGCCAGTCGCCGAAAATGGCATGACATTGACTATCTGGGCTCACCGCCGACTGTGAGAGTTAGCCGCACTGCCTCCCGTAGTCTGAATATCGGGCCTCATATGGTTTATTGTGTGTCCATCTATACCAAAACTAATCCATTCCTTTTCCTTAGAGATCCTGTGTGCTTGTCATTCTTTCTTGAATTCATACACAGTTCTCATCTCCACCACCTTCACTGGGAGGCTGTTCCATTCATCCGCAACCCTTTCCAGAAAGAAATCTTTACTTAGATTACTTCTGAGTCTGACATCTTTCAATTCATCCTATGCCTCCTCATGCTAGAGCTTCCTTTCAGTTGAATGAGGCCTGTATCCCGGGCATTTATATACCATGAAGATATTTAACTATCTCAATTAAATCTCCTCTCTCTTGAATTCCTTTCTGAATATGCCTATTAAGATCTTCAATCTGTCCCCATATGTTTTATGATGAAAACCACTGACTATTTAATAGTTGCCTTGTGTCCAATTCCATCCTGTTTATATATTTTTGAAGGTGAGGTCTGCAGAATTGTACACAGTAATCTAGGGGCCCTGTTTACTAAGGTGCGTTAGCGTTTTTAATGCCCCTATAATTAGCATGCATGCTAACCATGTAGGCGACCATAGGAATATTGTAGGTGCATACATGGTTAATACACGTAGATGTTTAACATGAATTTAAAATGTTAATGCGCTTACAATGCGACTTAGTAAACAGAGCCCTAAGGGGTCCTTTTACTAAGGTGCGCTGAAAAATGGCCTGCGGTAGTATAGACGTGTGTTTTGGTCGCACACAGAATCATTCTTCAGCACACCTGCAAAAAATGCCTTTTTAAAATTTTTGCCGAAAATGCACGTGTGGCAAAATGAAAATTGCCGCGCATCTATTTTGGAGCTGACCTAGTGGTAAAGTGTCACGCAGTAACCAGGCGGTAATGACCTACATGCGTCAAATGCCACTTGGTGCATGCCCAATACGAGTGTCCAAAAATAAAAAATATTTTTCAGACACGCGTATCGGACGTCTACCAAAAATGAAATTACTGCAAGATCCACGTGGTAGCCAGACAGTAACTCCATTATGGCTTGTGTTGGGCATGCATAGATGCTTATGCAGCTTAGTAAAAGGGCACCTCAATGAGGTCTCAACAGAGACTTATACAGAGGCATTAGTCACCTCCTTTATTCTGCTAGCCATTCCTTTTTCTATGCACCCAAGCATCCTTCTAGATTTGGCCTTTTCTATCTGTTTGATTATCTTAAGATCATTGGACTCTTCTTTTGTGCACAGAAAAGTATTTCTCCCCCTCGGGTTTTGCAGTTCAGATGCATAGCCTTGTATTTTTTAGCATTAAATCTTAGCTGCCATTCTTTGAGTTTTACAAGATCCCTTCTCACGTTAGCCACACCTTCCAAAGTGGTTTTGCAGGTTTTGGTTTCATACACAAAAAAGGCAAACTTTATCTGACAGCCCTTCTGCAATATCAATTATGAAAATATTAAAAGGAACTGGATCAAGAGATGATCCCTGTGGCACACTATAGGTAATGCCCTTATCCTCAAAGTGAACTCGCTTTACCACTAACCTTTGGTGCCTCCCATTCAACTAGTTTCTGAAACTGTTTAACTCTACCTCATAAGAGCATTTGATTTATTTAAATCACCTATGTGTCATCATATTTTGGGTAGCATTAATGAAGGATCCTCTTAGCATGCATGATCTTGAAAACGTAACTTTAAAACAGTTACGTTTTCAAGCTCCTCAGTACCTCTCCACTCTCATCTCTCCTTACATTCCTCCCAGGGAACTCCGTTCACTGGATAAATCTCTCTTATCTGCACCCTTCTCCTCCACTGCTAACTCCAGACTCCGTTCCTTTTATCTTGCTGCACCATATGCCTGGAATAGACTTCCTGAGCCGGTACGTCAAGCTCCATCTCTGGCCGTCTTCAAATCTAAGCTAAAAGCCCACCTTTTTAATGCTGCTTTTAAGTCCTAACCCTTATTCCCTTGTTCAGAATCCTTATTTTATCATCGTCACTTTAATATTCCTTTTTCTCTTGTTTGCCCTGTTTGTCTGTTCTAATTAGATTGTAAGCTCTGTTGAGCAGGGACTGTCTCTTCATGTTCAAGTGTACAGCGCTGCGTACGTCTAGTAGCGCTTTAGAAATGATAAGTAGTAGTAGTAGTAAGTTTAGTTTAGCTAAGTTATTTACTGTGCTGGCTTTCACTGCACACATCAAAATGATTTACAATGCAATAAGAAGCATCAATCAAAATAAATTAAAAAGGGCAATGAACGAAAAACAAGACAAACAATATTTAAGGCACAATTGAGTAGGTGAGAGTGTAGAAGAATGGAAAGCCAGACAGACACAGAAACAAAGTTCAAACTCAGAGTGCAATGCAAAGCAAGAAAAAAAAATACTAGCTGAGGAGATAATATTTTGGGCTCTTTTTACTAAGCTGTGGTAGAAACCTTAGTGTGTCCTTACACTGTTTATTCTTGCATGCTAAGTCCATTTTTACTGCAGCTATAAAATAGGTAATTTTCCATTTTTTCTATAAATGGCCATGCTCTAATGTTGCCACTAGTGTGTGAACACTTACCAACACCTATTTTATAGGAGGTAAGGGCTCACAAGCTAATCCTGCAGTAATCACTCTCTCCTCATGACATGCTCCCTTTGCAGAAAATGTAAAAAAAAAAAAAAAGTTTACTGTTTGATTTGCATGTAGAGATCTCAAACGTACTGCAGAATACCTGGGCACATCCCATGGTAAGCCCACTTAAGCTGTGATAAGCTCATGCTAGCGCTTACCACAGATTCATGGGCATAGTTTGGGGGGGTCAAACAAGCTGCCTGTCCAGTATCCCAACCTCCCTCCCCGTGGGGTCAGTACCAGTGGCTGTCCTCCCACTCCCTGCACCACTGCCCTCCTTCAACTTTCTGGGCTGCCGGCAGTGTAAGTGAGTTAAACACACTGCTTTTGATGGTCCGGAAGCTTTCCCTCTGCTACAACTTCCTGTCCCACACAGGCAGGACACTGCAGCAGAGGGAAAACTTCCTGAGCCGCCAGAGGCAGTGTGCTTATCTAGCTTCCAGGTAATGGTTGGCTGGAATGTTCCAGGGTGGGTCAGGAACAAAAATCAGGAGATGTTCTTTTTGCAAAACCCTACCTTCAGATTGAAGCACCGTAGGTATTTAGATCTTAAATCTTAGGGCAGTGTTCTTCATTGTAAGGCCCAAATCCATGACCCTTTAAAAACAGAGGAGGGAAAGCTTGCATATTGGGGAAAAAAGGCAGCAATGAATATACAAAAACACAGTATGCTTCCTATTGGAAAAGTCAGGCAAGTTAGACTCTTATAGATCCACGCATTTTCAATATGGTACTAAAGCCCAGCTAAGGAACAGGTTATTTTGAGTTAGTCTTCATTGGACCAAACTTGCTTTCCTTGTGCCATCACCATCCAGCTGGCTAGGCAGTGTCTTAAAAGGAGGAGGGTAAAAGATTTTTTAAAAAACATTTATATCCCACATTATCCCAAGGAAACTTGAGTTCAATGTGGCTTACATTTGAAAATACAGTGAGGCAGAATAATAGAATTCAACTATATCATGGGAACAAATAGATTGATATGTCTGAAACATATAACAAAGTTGAGATTAGCATATATACCCAACTGAGCATTTAAAAGTCTGTCCTTTAATGATGCCACATGTTCAGAAATCATAGCCATATGTATAGGCATGCACACACCAAAACAGGCAGGGGTCTGTGCTGGGATCACTGCTTTTTAACATATTTATAAATGATCTAGAGATGGGAGTAACTAGTGAGGTAATTAAATTTGCTGATGACACAAAGTTATTCAATGTTGATAAATCACAAGAGGATTGTGAAAAAGTACAAGACCTTATGAGACTGGGAAACTGGGCATCCAAATGGCAGATGATGTTTAATGTGAGCAAATGCAAAGTGATGCATGTGTGAAAGAGGAACCCAAATTATTCATACGTGATGCAAGGTTCCACATTAGCAGTCACTGACCAGGAAATGGATCTAGGAGTCATGAAACCCTCTGCTCAGTGTGCCATGGTAGCTAAGAAAGCAAATAGAATGTTAGGTATTATTAGAAAAGGAATGGAAAACAAAATGAGGATGTTATAATGCCTTTGTTCCGCACCTCAAATATTGTGTGCAATTCTGGTCACTGTACCTCAAAAAAGATATAGTGAAATTAGAAAAGGTACAAATAAGGGTGATGAAAATGATAAAGGGGACATGACGACTTCCCTGTGAGGAAAGGCTAAAGCAGCTAGGGCTTTTCAGCTTAGAGAAAAGATGGCTGAGGGAAGATACGATAGAGGTCTATAAAATAATGTGTGGTGTGGAACGGGTAGCCATGAATCGCTTGTTTACTCTTTCCAAAAATACTAGGACTAGGGGGCATAAGCTACAAAGTAGTAAATTTAAAACAAATCAGAGAAAATATTTCTTCACACAGCATGTAATTAAACTGTGGAATTTGTTGCCAGAGAATGTAGTAAAAGCAGTTAGCTTAGTGATATAAATACCTAATGAAAGGGAGTTCATTAGGCATTTAGGGGTCTTTTTATGAAGTGGCGGTAAGCCCAATTTGGGCTTACTGCTTGCTAAAAGGGAGTTGCTGCCAGGCTACTGCAGCAGCCCGGTGGTAGTGCACGCCATTTCCGGTGCTGCAAAAAAATATTGTAGCACCAGTGTGTACTCGGCAGTAATCCGGCAGTGCTGCACTCTGCCCGGTTACCACTGGGTTAGCATGGGAGCTCTTACTGCCACCTCAAGGGATGACGGTAAGTGCTCCCCCCCCCCAAAATGGCCGCTTGGCAAGTGCTTCATTCACCGCACAGCCATTTCTTGAAAAAAACAAAGACCTGCCTTTTACCCGCTGTGGTGAAAGGAGGCCTCAGCTGACACCAGCGTAGGCCCCCTTTTGCCACAGCTTTGTAAAATGATCCCTTACAGCGCTGTACCACTGAAGTGGTTTATGTTAAGTGGTCACTGGTTTCATATCTGCATATATATTTATATGTTTTGCTGGTGATTTTACATTTTCTTATTTGCCTTTTGCAAGTTTTTCATGTCTGAATTTAGTAAAAATCTGTTTATAGCTGTGGAGGTAAATGATTGATGAATATGAAGGGAGCTTGGATTTGGAATAACTTTGTGCTATAAGAGATCCAATAACTCATATTATAAGTTCATCTGATGCCTCCTAGTTTGTCTGCATAGAAGAACTTTTTATATGTTTGCTGTTTTGTTGCTGCCATGTAAGCTCTTCTCCTCTTTTGTCTTTGTCTGATTTATATTTTTTGGGGGAGTATGTTTGGTCTTTTTCCTGTATATATCCTGTTTAATTTTGGACAGGACTGGGACAGCATATTATTGATAACTGTGCCATTTTTGATGGATGTTCTGGAATATAATGTCTTTGCACATTCAGAACTGAAAAGCAGGACAGAAGAAGCTCTTTCTGTCATATAGATCACTTTCCACATGTGGATGATGCCCACAACAGTGATGGCAAACTCTGCACTCAGGTATGGCAAACTGGACTGGTGTTCAAGCTATGTAAATGAACCTCATTCTTGGGCAAACTGTGTACTAATAGACCTCATGAGTACTCTGTCTACTTTCCAGTCCAGTTACGGGGATGGACCTTCCAGCTGAGCATACAGCCCATGTGCTGCTGTGTGGGTAGCAGTAAGTAAAGACAATTCAACTGGACTGGAAAGAGGGGAGAAAGTAGCTACCGAGGTAGTGAATGTGTCACTTTATTGACCACTGCGGTAGGCCTTGGTTTACGCCGAAACACGGTCCATGTCGGGCCATCAATAAAGTATACTTGTCCCATTCTTGAGAGCCCTTTGTGCTTCTTTTTGATCATTTTCTGAGCTAGTGATATCCTTTTGTATATTTTTTTTCAGAAATTTTAGGTCTCTAAGATTCATTAAGCACTTAGATCTGCACAACAAATCCAATTAGTCATACCGAGTCATCGTGAAGTAATCCATGAGCACACTAGGCATGTTATTTTTACAGTACAGGGGTCATATCTGTGGGAATTCACTTTCTGTATCTCTTCATCTCCAGACATCACTTGAAAACTATCCTTAAAACATACCTTTTTAAGGATGCATATAAATAAGTTTCCATTCTTCCTAATAGGCATAGAGGGAGTACCTTGAAAGATACTTGTAGCATTCCCTTTTGTTTTTTCCCTCCTCCCTATCAATTATTGTCCTATCAATTACTGTAGTTCTCCCCCTACCTTTATAGTCATGTCTGTGTTTTTTGACATGTTGTTTATTTTCTACTATTTTTAGATTGTAAGACGCCCTGAAGGTACCCCAATAGTTCGGGATAGTAAAACTACAAGAAACTTGGAACTTAAAGAGTACAATTTGCTATAGAATGACTTAATGGATGTGATTTTATTCCTGTTACATCTGCCTTTTAGATATGCCGCAAGAACTTTACTAGCTGTATTAGATGAGACATAATATTGAGTTTGTTGAGCAAAGATTTCTTGACGAGCTTTTCACTAAGGAGGGTGTTATATTTATATATAATGTGTAAAAAAATTATAAAATGCATTATCATTCCAATTCTGAATCAGATCTGACTCTAATTTTTTAATCTCTGATTCACAGTTCTGAATTTCAGCATTTCGTATCTTATGAAGGTTAATAGTATAGCCAATGACTCCTTTTCTCCTTTACTGATTGTGCACATCACCATCACCATCACAAGTTGTAACGGAAACATTGGTGCCAAGCTACCCAGTTCCAGTAGGGAGACTCTTGATCAGTCCTGGTTTGAAACTTGTGTCCCAAAGCAATGTGGAATCTGTAGTCCATAATTCTATCCATTGAAATCAGTGCTGTGGTTTCAATAACACATCAAGATGAGGTAGTCAGAAATACAGGCCTGGCATACAATTTCCCTCCTGGAATGGACAATTGGCAACTGTGCTATAAATGATGGAGGAGCATCATTTTAGACTTTAAGGACACTATTAGATATGTTGTCACAAGATACTGGAATTTCACGGCAAAGGTCAGCAAATATGGAATTAATATTTTCAAATTTTTAAATTTGTTTCAATACAATAAACACATAAAAACAATACATTGGCACCTCTTTAACATTCTGCCACTGTGATTTGCAGTATGTCTTTGTGAAAGGGAAGGAATAACTATAAATAATGTACCCATTTCCTTAAACTGATATGAGTATATTGAAACAAGAGCCCTGTAAGCATAATTCACATATTTTGGCATGAACAATCAAGTACTCCAGTTTAGGAAAATGCTGACAAACAACTGATAAAAGACAAAAGCAAATTCATCAGAAAATAAATTAAGGTTATTGTAGTGGATGACTAATTCTCATTGTATGAGTCTTTAAAATACTAAAATGAAAAAGCTTATCTGACCACAGATTAACTTCACTTCTACAAACCAAAGAAGTCAAAGATAGTTGTCTCACACACTCATACAGAGCTTTTTTCTCATTCTCACCAGTGTGGAGGGGCATTTTCGAAAGGACATCCAAGACAGAATAGGGATGTCCACATCAGAACAGCCCAAACTGACATCCATTTCATGTGTATTTTCAAACAGGAAATAAGTTGAGATTTTCTGTTTGAAAATACATGAGATGGGCGCGAATATGCTGGAGACGTCCAGCATAAACAGCCATTTTACAAACTGGAATATCCAAATTATAAAGGGATAAAACAAGGGACATGGATGTCCATATGGCAGCATTCTTAGAAAATGGTCACACAGACTAGAGGCCAACAAAGATTTTTTTTTTCATTTTTGGCTGTAACCGATACTGCCACCAAAACTATTCATTCATTTTTGGCCGATACTGAAAATGTGCCTGAAACTAAAACAAAAGAAAAGGCCTCATGTCTGGTTGTGTAAGTGTGAACAAATCTTTTGAGTCAGCAAATTTTTGCATGCCTGCTCTCCGCGCAGTACACAGACCAAATTTGCGACGTTATCATGAACTCCAATGTGCACCTTTCCTTGCAGCCCCCATTGTGTTATAGATCCTTGCAGTATTGAAGCAAGGTACACACCATCATGATCCTCCTCAAGTACCACTGAGCTTAAGATCACCTTAGGCCTGGCTAGTCCATGAAGGAAGCGTCCCGTGAAGCTGAGCAATGAACAGGTTTTTGTTGGATTTGTCCACATATCGATTGTGAAAAACACCCAGTTTGCCTCCCCTGGCAGTTTAAGTTAAATCTCTAAACTGGGGTTTCTTGTGACTATCAGTTCTGCTCTGTGCTGATGCTATGGTAAACTCTAGAATAGTCCCTTAACTGCTAGCCTATGAAACTGTAATAGAGAATTTAAATGTTAAACAAAGAAAACTCTAAATTCCTTAAATTACCTTTGCCAAATAAGTAGAGTAACTTAAAAATAAAGACACAGGGATAACCTATTTAACTCTAAAATCTACCTTTCCCAAGTTTAAAAGCAATTTCCCAGCAAATAACTTACCAATGAAGATTTGTCCTGCTCTGGAAGTCCACTAAGGAGGGTAGGGTGCTCGCAACAAGTGAGGTTTCACTGTCACGAGCTATAGAAGTATAAAACCCAAGGAGCCAGCAGTGGTAGGGGGCCATTCGGCATAGTCAAAGCATGTTACAAGATGCCCTCTAGATTGGGGGATGCTTACTCAGGTTGGAGACGGTGGCTGCCCACTGTTCAATCATAAGCCATTGTTGCCTGCGTGTAGGTGCATATTTCAACATCAGTGCTGTCTTCAGCTGTTTGTAGATTGTAATCAACAGCTACGTAGCGATGTAACTCCTCTTTAGTAACACCAGCTTGTATGTCAACAACCTCTTCATCTGACACGTTTGCAACAGCTGCATCCCCCTCCACATCCTTAACAAAGATTGCCCGCTTGTAGCAGTTCACAATGGTTGCCTGTGTAACATGATTCCAGACTTCTTTCTGTATATGTAGGGAATCCAACAGTGACAGATTACGAGCCAGTTCAACAGCACGTTAATCCTTGCCAATCTGGTCATCCATAACGCTCATCAGACGGCGTAGCACAAGAGCCCGATAATGTTGTTTGAAATTGGCTATTATGCCCTGATTCATAGGCTGGATCAGAGAGATAGTGTTTGGTGGCAGGAAGACCACCTTGATGTTAGACAGCCTGACATCATCTCTGTGTGCAGCATAATTATCACAAAGCAGCAAAATACTACTACCACTACTACTTAACATTTATAAAGCGCTACCAGGGTTACGCAGCGCTGTACAATTTAACACAGAGGACAGTCCCTGCTCGAAGGAGCTTATAATCTAAAGGACAAAAAGTGCAGTCAATCAAATTGGGGCAGTCTAGATTTCCTGAATAGATGAATAATGGTTAGGTGCCGAAAGCAACATTGAAGAGGTGGGCTTTGAGCAAGGATTTTAAGATGGGCAGGGAGGGGGCTTGGCGTATGGGCTCAGGCAGTTTATTCCAAGCATAGGGTGAGGCGAGGCAGAAAGGGCAGAGCCTGGAGTTGGAGGTGGTGGAGAAGGGTACTGACGCTTTTGTGCCTGCATTCTAGTGTAACTTCTTCAGCCACTGCTTCCAAATTTCCCCAGTAATCCATGAATTTGCGTTAGCCTCATATGACACAGGAAGTCACTTAACTTTCTTGAAGCAACAGGGCTGTTTGCTCTTTCCAATGACGAGGGGTTCCAACTTCTCACTCCTATCCATATTGCAGCAAAGGAGGATCATCAGTCGATCCTTCAATGTTTTACCTCTAGTAGTTTTGACATGTTTGAATGCAAGTGTTCCATCGGGAATCACTCGCCAGTAGAGACCGTTTTTGTCAGCATTGAAAATGTCATGAGGTGCAAACTCATTCAAGATGGTAGGAAGAACTGAAACAACCCACTTTTCAGCACCAAAGTCATCAGCGTCTTGTTTCTAACCATGCTATTTCTTGAATTTTATGCTGTTCCTCTCCTTCCATCTTTCCAACCATCCAACAGTGGCTTTGAATTCAGTTAGTCCAAGACTTTCAGCTAGCTGGTTAGCTTTCTCCATAAGCAGTGGACCACTGACAGGAAACTGTCTGCTTCTGACTCGAAAAAACCACCGAAGAAGAGCATCTTCTACCTCCTCAGCTTTTCCCGCCCGTTTTCGTTTCCATTGTGGATTTGTATTGTTTTGCCAGTCTTCCAGAAGCTGGTCTTTCTGCTTCAAGACATGTGAAATTTGACTGGGATTGACACCATATTCTTTAGCAATAGATGCTTGACTTTGTTTGTTTTCTAATTTTTTAAGAACTTCTATTCGTTCAGCCAGTGTTAAAGTCTTACAGTTCCACCGCGATGAAGACGACTACCCCGGTGCACGCTCTAAGAGCATTCTTTCACTTATTCTGACTGTGGCAGTTAAAGAGGCAGTACATTTGAAATCTCGTTGGTTGTCACTCGCCAATCGGCTTCCATATTCCATATGCGCGCTTATGCGGAGTCTTTCCTGCAGAGGAGCGGTCTTGAACCATGCATATAAGCGAATCTGCACTTATCAGTGGTGCGCTAAACCGAAGTTTGTCCCCATAGAAATTGATGGTGCCAAAAACAGGACTGAAGTACGGCATGCAGTTAAACAGATGTCACGTCTGTGGTCGTAACCCCTCTCACACTCACCTTATTTCCGGCGGTCAGCTTCTGAGCTGGCTTCTGTCTGTTCTTCCTGAGTTAGTTCTGTCTCTGTGTGCTGGCTTGCTTCCAGCATGGCTCTGATTTCTCCACTGTACTGCATCTGTGTGTGTTAAGCCTCTCTGTGCTTCAGTATGCTTTCTGCCTGTGTTTTGGTTTGTGCTTCTTTTGCCCTCTGGTGGCCAGACCTGGTGGCTGCATTGGATTGTCTGTGTGCTGTTTCCCGTTCCAGACTTCAGCCCAGTTCAGTCCGGATCTTCCGGCCTGCCAGACTTGCTTGTCTTGTTTGAGCCTGCACAGCAACCGTAGCTGCCTGGTGATTGCTGCAGTGAATCTCAGCTGCTGCTGGGCTTATTAGCCATTGGGAAACTCTCTGCTTTGCCTTTGCATCGCCTAAGGCCCTGGTATGTTGGGGTGCTGGTGCACTTCTGCCTTGTCCAGTTTATAGTCTGTATTCTTGCCTGATTCTAGTTTAGTCTTTGTGTAGCTTTGTGTTCTGTACTGCTTGTTTACTGTATTGCTTGTTTCCCAGTCTTGTTTCTTGTTGGTAGTTCGGTGTGTAGTTCTTAGGTTGCCTATGTTTCTTGTTCAGTGGCTGCCTGGCAGCTTCCAGTTCTGTCTCTTGTTTATCAGTGTTTCTTCCCTGTTTCAGTGGCTGCTTGCAGCTTTCAGTTCTGTCCCTTGTCTGTCTGAGAGTCCTAGTCTAGTATTCTGCCTAGCCTCCCTGTGTGCATCTTGCTGGTATCCAGTTCCTGCCCTGTCTGGTAAGCCCTGCCGGCTACCTGCACCCAGGGGCTCAACTCCTGAGGAACAGTGGTCAAGTGCAGGTGAAGTCTAGCTGTCCCTGTCAGAGTTCTGTCTTATCCCTGTGTGGGGTGGTTTTGCCTGCCGCCGCCGCCACTCGGCAGTGGACCAAGGGCTCACGATCCTAGTTCCTGCTTTTGGAAAACGTGACAACAGAGCATGCGCTTATCCGACGTGCACTTAAATGGAGTGCACTGTACATCAATGACAGAATGCCTTCCCCCCCCAAAAAAACCATCAAGCGAGGTGGCTTGTGGGTAACCCCGTTGTAAGGAAGTTATGTATATTAGATTAGGTATGCTGAAATGTTGTGTATTGTTTATAATGTCACGGTTGTGGCCATGCCCTTATGTTCAGACCTACTGTTTCTCTGTATCAAGCTCTGTGACCTCTCCAGTATGCTTCATTTCCTGTTGTTGTTCTTCCTATTAGCCAAGCCTCCTTTTGGTGTCTCTGAAGCCAAGCCTCACTTTGGTCTCCCTGCTTCTGCTTCATTTCCTACTTGTGACATCTACAGTCTATTCCTTTATAAGGACCCAGGGAGCTTTCCTACATTGCGTTTGCAAGAGGTCTCTTAATTTTGTGTTACCTGTTTAGATCTTATCCATGCTTGGCTTTGTTCCTGAGGCTTGCTCCTGAAGGTCTGTTCTGTGTTTCCCTGAGTCTTGTGTTTCAATGCTTTGTTCTGTTTCTGTGAGTTTGCTTTTGAACCTTGATCCTGAAGGCCTGGCTCTAGAGCCATACCCTGCCCTTGGTGTCTGTATCTGTTTGACTTCCCTTGGCTTCTGCTTTTAGTCTAGCTTTTGACTCTTGCTATAGTTAAGCTCCATGTTTAAGCCAATCTCTGTGTTTAGCCAAGCTCTGTTCCTGTTTTCTGTTTTCCCTGTTCTGTTTCCTGTGTGTGTAGTTCTTGTCTGTTAATTCTGAGAGTCTGTAGAAGCCAGCATTATTCCCAATTATCTCACTGCTATGCAGGTGTGTCTACTGCCTCTCAATCTGCCTGGCCTTTCCCTTCCAGCTGTGGATGCTGGTAAGCACATTGCTTCTTTGTTTGCTTGTCCTCCCTTAGTCTGCTTAATCCTTTGCCTGCTATGTCTGTTCCTGGCTCTTGAGCTCTGTTTCTGCTAAGTTCTGTTCCTGTTGTGTGTCTGAGCCAGGTTCTGCTCCTGCTCTTTGTTTGAGCTAGTTTTGTCCCAATTCCCTGCTAAGCCAAGTCCCTTTCAGTATCCTGTTCCAGTCAAGCCAAGCCAAGCCTGTTCCAGAATCCGGTTCCAGCCAAGCCAAGTCCATTCCAGAATCCGGTTCCAGTAATGCCAAGCTAAGCCCGTTCCAGAAACTGGTTCCAGTCAAGCCAAACCCATTCCAGAATCCGGTTCCAGCCAAGCCTGTTCCAGTATCCGGTTCCACCATTCCAGAATCCAGTTCCAGTCAAGCCAAGTCCGTTCCAGCATCCGGTTCCAGCCAAGCCAAGCCCGTTCCAGAATTCTGTTCCAGCCAAGCCTGTTTGAGAATCCTGAATCCTGTTTGAGAACCCTGAATCCTGTTCCAGCCAAGCCTGTTTGAGAATCATGTTCGAGTATCCTGAATCCTGTTCCTGCCTTGTGTATTGTCTTGCTTCTGTTATTCTGTTGCCTAGCTTCTGCCCTGTCGTGCCTGTCTAGTTGTACCTTGTTTTGTCTCTTTCAGTCTAATCCTGTCCGGATCCAGTTCTTGTCTTGCCCTTTTCTGGACCCAGTTTTAATCTACTTCCGTGTGTTGCCTTGTCTTGCATTTCTGGGTCCCAGTCCCAGTTTTAATCCAGTTCTGAGTCTTGCCTTATCCTGTTCTGGCCCCTTTGCCTTTTTTTCCTTGCCTCGTCTGGATCCGGTCCTTGTTTTGTCTATTGTGTTTAGTTACCTCTGTCCTGCCTTGTTGAGTTGTTAGTTTATCTTAGTCCAGTCTGTTCTGATTCCTGCCTGTGCCAGCCCAGGTGATTTGTCTGCCAAAGCTCTGGCTTTGGTTCAAAGGCTCACCATTCCTGACAGTTGTGACATATAAATATGATTGCATGTAATACTAGTAGTTGAAAGATGTGATAGTTCTGCGACCTTACAATAAATTCCCACTTTCAGAATAAACAAGGGTAAAGTAACATAGTAACATAGTAAATGACGGCAGAAAAAGACCTGCATGGTCCATCCTGTCTGCCCAACAAGATAAACTCATATGTGCTACTTTTTGTGTATACCCTACTTTGATTTGTACCTGTCCTCTTCAGGGCACAGTCCGTATAAGTCTGCCCAGCACTATCCCCGCCTTCCAACCACCAGCCCCGCCTCCCACCACCGGCTCTGGCACAGACCGTATAAGTCTGCCCAGCACTATCCCCGCCTCCCGCCACCGGCTCTGCCACCCAATCTCGGCTAAGCTCTATGATTATAGTGTAACTCTCTAAGGGGATAAAATTTAAATACCTGGGAGGGTATCCATCCCTTTGCATTCTGTGAGGTTTGGGGGGCTTTTCTGGGCCATTATTAGTCCTCTGGGCTGTCCTGGTGGCCAGTGGGTTTCATTTGTGGCCAGTGCTGTCATTGAGCTGGTCTCAGGTTGCATTTTGGGGGGGGGGGGGGCCTCCAGAGCGAGGTTGTGAAAAGCATGACTGCTTTTGGCCTGTCCAGCCCTGGAATGAGATTTCCCGGGGCTGGAGCATCTAAGAAAATGGCTTGCTTTGGACTAGGCGAATCTCCGGAGCATGTGCAATTTTTTTTATGTATATGCAGTACCACTCTGGGGACGTGACTAGGCCTAAACTGAAGCTGGGGGCTTGATTTTTGAGCCTGCCTAACTGGAGTTCCATGAGTTTTGCAGATCTCCATCACTGGTGTTTGGGGCTGCTTGGGGGACCATTGGAACCTGCAAGAAAGGTGGTTGCTAGGTGAGAAGCCTATGGGGAACAAGGTAAGAGGTCTGGTGGCCTGTGGATTCCAGAAGAAGTCTGGGAGAAGAATATCAAAGGATCCTCACAATTCAAGCGGTTGCTAAAAATGCATCTGTTTGTAAAAGCCTTTTTGGCTACATGAGGACTTATCTGTCTTTTTTTGTTGTTTTTTTGTTTTATCCATGATTATAGTCATTTTATTAATCCCGTTTCATCATCATTTGCTTAGAAATTGCTATGTGTCTAGAATCATGTATGTGACTATTGTTTAAGACTATCCAGCTCATTTTCGAAAGAGAAGGGCGCCCATCTTCCGACACAAATCGGGAGATGGGCGTCCTTCTCTCAGGGGTGGCCAAATCGGCATAATCAAAAGCTGATTTTGGCTGGCCTCAACTGCTTTCCGTCGCAGGGACGGCCAAAGTTCAAGGGGGTGTGTTGGCAGTGTACCGAAGGCGGGACAGGGGGCGTGGTTAACAGATGGCCGTCCTCGGCTGATAATGGAAAAAAGAAGGGCGTCCCTGACGAGCATTTGGCCGACTTTACTTGGTCCCTTTTTGTTCACGACCAAGCCTCGAAAATGTGCCCAGACTGACCAGATGACCACTGGAGAGAATCAGGGATCACCTCACCTTACTCCCCCAGTGGTCACCAACCCCCTCCTACCCTAAAAAACTAATTAAAAAACATTTTTTCCAGCCTCTTTGCCAGCCTCAAATGTCATATCCAGCTCCATCACAGCAGTATGCAGGTCCCTGGAGCAGTTTTTAGTGGGTACTGCAGTGCATTTCAGACAGGTGGACCCAGGCCCATCCCCTCCCTACCTGTTACACTTGTGGTGGTAAATGGGAGCCCTCCAAAACCCACCACAAACCCACTGTACACACATCTAGGTGCCCCCCTTCACCCTTTAAGGGCTATGGTAATGTTGTACAGTTGTGAGGAGTGGGTTTTGGGGGGGCTCAGTACCCAAGGTAAGGGAGCTATGCACCTAGGATCAATTTGTGAAGTCCATTGCAGTGCCCCCTAGGGTGCCCAGTTGGTGTCCTGGCATGTGAGAGGGACCAGTGCACTACGAATGCTGGCTCCTCCCACGACCAAAGGGCTTGTATTTGGGCATTTTTGAGATGGCCGTCCTCGGTTTCCATTATAGGCGACAACCGAGGCCGGCCATCTCTAAGGTCGGCGATCTCAACATTTCGGTCAACCTAAATGTTGAGATTTGTCTGACCTCGACCGTATTATTGAAACAAAGGATGGATGCCCATCTTGTTTCGATAATACGGGATGCCCCGCCCCTTTGCCGGGGCACCCGTAAAGATGGGCGTCCTTAAAGATGGGCGCCCTGTTTGATTATGCCCCTCTATGTATGCGAATATTGTTACCTGCTTTGGATAAAGGCAGAATATAAATGTAGTAATTAAATAAATAAATTAGTGAAAGGGAAAGCAGCTTTGGTATAGGTCCTGAAAAGTTAGCATTTAATTGAAATTATTTTTTTTTGTTTGCCCTTAGCTAGTGAGGCCACAGTGGTTTAAATTGCAAGCCCATAAAAGGTATCCAGCTCAAACAGGAAGGATAGGGTTTTCCTTTTCCCATTTATGTTGTTAAGCGTCAGGTGAGACCTGCAATCTGGCACTTATTGTCAGTGCTGTGTAAGGATGTCATTGCTGTTTAAGGGCCCTAACTTTCAAGAAAGACCAAAGTCTTTAGCCAAGAAAATTACAGCTAAGTGAACTTTGCACTATCACAAACATCAAAAACAGGTTTTAAAACAGGAAAAGGGACAAAATAGAGACATACTTACCTGCTATGGGATGCTTTTATCTGAAAGAAAATACATCACACAAAGAATCAATTTTTATATCTGAAAGGGGGTTTAAAATTAAGTTAAAATTAAAGAGCTGAAAGTAGCAAAAATCTACACTTATCTGATAAATTGCAGCGTTCATGGGTTCAGAACCTTTAGAATTCATAATTGTTCTGTCAATGATTAAAAAAAAAATCAAGAACATATTTGTAAAGTTCAGCTGAAATAGTTTCACAACTTACATATATTTAACTTTTGAGTGTTTACATTTTAAGGAAAATTGATAGATTTCTAAAGTAAATATTTTACATCTCATCTACAGCTATAAATAAAAGCAATATTATTTACTATTTGTGGCTTATATAAAGGAAAAACCTTAAACTATTTTTTTCCTCGCAGCTTTGAGCTGAAAGGACGAGATTAGTTTATTTATTTATTTATTTATTGGGATTTAATAACCGCTTTGATGAAGAGATTCATATTATATTGTATCAGATAAAGTAAGGCTGTGCACCTTCAGGAATAGGGTAACAACAGGGGGGGGGGGGGGGGGGGGAGAGAGCTACTCTATTGAGTATCCAAACATTTTTAAAATCCAATTTTACTATTGACATCTTAATTGTGCATTGACTGAAACATTTATTGGAGTGTCCCTGAAAGGTTAAATAACCATTTCCATTTAAATGTGGGATACAAATGCAATAAATAAATAAAATACCTCGATTTTATAAAGCCCTATAATATCTCTTAGTTGTCTCTTCTCAAAGCTGAAAAGCTCTTACATTATCTGTTTTGCCTTTCTTCATAGGAGCAGTCACATTTTTTTTGCCCTTCTTCTCTATATTTTTTATGTTGTCTGAGCATAGAGAATTTGTGGACAATACATTGAAATCCATAGCTCTAATTAAATATATATTACAATATTATTATTAAAATAATTTTTCCCTTCTCTCATATATATATATTTTTCCCTTCTCTTATATATTTTTATTTTGTGTGAGTATATAGACTTTGCGGACAATACATTGAAATCCATAGCTCTAATATTATATATATATATATATATATATATATATATATATATACACACACATACATATATTTAATGATAAATTACATATATTTATTTTAATTAGAGCTATAGATTTCAATGTATTGTTCATAAAGCTTCTAAAGTCCCTGCCCTAACCGCTAGCTCCTAATGTGGAATCCAACACCACTACACGCACAGTTGAAATGATTTTTTTTTCCTACATGCATCACTTTGCAGTTGGCCACATTAAATTCATCTGCCATTGTGATGCCTGCTCCCTTTTCCTCTGAGATCTCCCTTGATAAGTTATGTTCACCATGTACTTTAATAGTTCTTAGTGCTGCAACAAATTGGTTTCTAACTTTTAATTTATTTTAACTGCCTTTGGTGGTGTGGCGAACCAAAGTATTATTTAGGTTAAAGGAGCATGAGTTCATGTCTGTTAGGTAGAAAACTAAATCCTTAATTGCTTTAAATACGTTTTTAATTATGATGGCCTTTCCCGCATTCAGAGAATTTGTTTGAGATCAAGCTCACTCTCTTGTTAACAAAATTGCACTTTGCTCATATATAAGTAATTATCTATGAAGTAACCTGGTGTTTTGGATATTTTAATTTGTTAATTAAATGGCAGGTAGCTAAAAGAATAAAACGATGAAATTATAAATAAAATGTTTTTTCCCATGTGAGTATAAAATTGAATATAATATAATAAAAACAGTCATTCAGCTTTCTTCATATCATGAAATTTCTCATCCTCTCTTGGCATAGGATTCTACCTGCTTCTGTATTGTTATGACATTAGATTACCTCGGTTCTACACATTAGCATTCAAAATATGTCAACCTCCCCCTCCTCCCAAAAAAGTCCTAGAGTAGGGATATTGCTTTTATTAGGCTAATGAATATTTCAAGATGTTAACTTTCAGAACTACTGACTGAGGTTCTTTCCTGAGGCAATGTACTGAAAGGAAACAGACGTTCATTATGTAGAAGGTAGATGTATTGAATTTCATCTACATATTATTAAAGAGATGAATGAAAACATTATTGAGGTGCTAAACTGTCAAAGTGAACAGAAGTTAAGTACATGCTGATACTCAAAGATCGGAACTGTGAGTAAGGTCAGTGGAGATATTATTCATTTTTAAGAATTAAAATGATATTCATGATATTATTATTATTATTAGCATTTGTATAGCGCTACCAGACGCACGCAGCGCTGAACACCTGACACAAAGAGATATATTCTGATATATTCTGAATAGTTGATAAAATAGACTGCTAATCATATATAGTGCTTCTAACCTGATGTGTTCATAAATTGCAAATTTAGGGGGTCTTTTACTAAAGTGCTGTAGGTTTTGCAGTTACTGCATGGTTAATGCAAAAAAGTACTATGCTGTAACTGAAAAACCTTTGCGGCAAATGCAAGGGGTGCCAGCATCTGCCCTGCATTACCTCACAGGGCAACTGCTTACTGCACTGCATGACTCTGAGGTACATGCAGGTATAGACAGTGTGGGAGCAACCATGCTACCTACTGTTGCATATAACACAGAGCAGTGCCAACAGTGACTAAATAAATAAATAACTGGTTCCTATGTAGCAGTGCTCTTTCCCCTCTCCCCTACACGCCATCTCCACATCCCTCCCCCTGATCCCACCATCACACTGCAAAAGCACCCAATCCCTCCCTTGATACCCTTGATTCAACATTGAAGCTCCCCTGGTACACCTAATTCAACAATGAACCTCCCCAGTGCCTTCGATCCATACTAGAAGGACCCCTCCAACAATCCAGCCCCCTGACAAATAAACTCTGCCCACTGCTAATAAAACCCAACCCCTGCCATTAAAAACTTTCCTCCATCCCCTGGGGGTCTACATTTCGATCCCGTGGTCTCCCAGATGGCAGAGAAACCCCTTTGCCGCCACCCAAATAGGTGCCACAATCCAAAATGGTGTCAATGACCCATGGAGGCTGTCTCATGGTACTACCACTAGGAGTCATCCTTCCATATAAGTACTCCACCCCCCCCCCCCCCATAGATGTGAGAGTAGCTTTCTAAAATTGTTGTTCCCTCTGCTAAAGCACCAATCCCAGCACATCCTTGGAAGCAAACTTAAACCCCCCTCACCAGCACAGAGACACTCCTTATATCAAATACAACTCCCCTTGCCATCCCCTGAGCAGCAGCCACAACCCCCCCCCCCCCCACACACACACAAATCCCCTCCATTTAAACCTAACCACCCACATATATGGAAGTCTTACCTCTAGTGGTAATACCTCAATATTACTGCTAGAGGTTTTGGTAGTCATTTTGATGCCCAGCAGCCAGAAGGCGGGAGAAAGTGGCATTGCTCCCACCCCACTGGACCCCAGGGACCCCAGTAAGCCCAGAGACTGATTCAGAGAGTGGAGGGTGGAGGACTTGAAGCCAAAAGGCCAGTTTTGAGGGTCTTGGACCCTGGGAGATGGGTGGGAGGAGGGTAAGATAACACATGTTGGGCTTGTGCCTGTATGTGAGGGCCTTCCCCACCAGGGGAAGGGGGTGTTTCTTGCTTGCAGGGGGAAGGGTCAGGTTTACACAAATGGGTTTTATGTTGGCAGGAGGGAGAGGGGGATCAGGTTTCGATTGGGGGAAGTTTGTGCTTGTGGGGCTTGTGTTTGTTACACAGGGTGTCTGTGCTAGTTGGAGGGTTGTGGATGTTGCTCAGGGTGTCTCTGTGCTTGCAGGGGGTTGAGGTTGTTGCTTGGGAAAGTCTGTGCTGGAGGGGGGTGTATGTGTGTTTGTTTGGGGAATCTCTACAAGTGGGTGGGGGGTGGCTGTTGTTCAAGGTCTTACTAATCCTCCAAATAAAATGTATACGTCTTTCTTTCTTTTTCTTTTTTTTATAGGGCAAATGGTTTTTGGTTTCCTAGGATCCCCTGGCACACTGGCTTTTGATCATTTCTCCTAAAATGCTTATAATTGTTGGGTTTTTGTCTGTATGAGCCTTTCAGATTACATTTAGAGCTGTTCTCTGTATCTCCTCAAGTTGTGTTATTTTAAGTACTCAGCTAACATCTGAAATTCAACAATTTACTTTTATTTCTAATAGAAGCACTTATCATCCAATGAGGTGTAATAAGATGTGTGTCTAAAACAATAGTTGTTAAAGCCTTTTCAAATACTGATTATAGAATTGCTCTTTTACTGTGCCTGTTACCATGACTGTTTATGCAAATGTATTCCTGGTAGGAAAGAACAACATTCTAGCAGACAATTTGAGTTCAGTCCTACATTTTTTTTTTAAATTACATTTGTACCCTGCGCTTTCCCACTCATGGCAGGCTCAATGCGGCAGGCAATGGAGGGTTAATTGACTTGCCCAGGGTCACACAGAGCTGCCTGTGCCGGGAATCAAACTCAGTTCTTCAGGACCAAAGTCCACCACCCTAACCACTAGGCCACTCCTCCACTCATGTGAATAGTCCCTGGAGAGAGGGATATTGATCAGGAAATATCTATGGCAGATCTATTTGCATTGCATCATTTCTGTTCCAAGATAGGGACACGTGGCGGGGCATTTTCGAAAGGGAAGTCCACGTTTCGATTTGGATGTACTTGCAAAACGTCCCAATCCAGGGGCGGGGAAACCCAAATTTTTGAAACAAGATGGACGTCCATCTTTTGTTTCGATAATACGGTCAGGGACGTCCAAATCCTGAAATTTGGTCGTCCTTAGAGATGGTCATCCCTAGACATGGACATTTCTGATTTTCAGCGATTTTTGAAACCAAGGACGTCCGGGAGCCAGCATTTGTAGTGCACTGGTCCCCCTGACATGCCAGGACACCAACCGGGCACCCTAGGGGGCACTGCAGTGGACTTCATAAATTGCTCCCAGGTACATAGCTCCCTTACCTTGTGTGCTGAGTCCCCCAACCCCCCTCCCCAAAAAACCCCACAACCATACACCACTACCATAGCCCTTACGGGTGAAGGGGGACACCTAGATGTGGCTGTAGTGGGTTTTGGAGGGCTTGCTGTTTCCTCTACAAACGTAACAGGTAAGGGGGGTATGGGCCTGGGTCCGCCTGCCTGAAGTGCACCGCACCCACTAAAACTGTTCCAGGGACCTGCATATTGCTGTCATGGACCTGAGTATGACATCTGAGGCTAGCATAGAGGCTGGCAATCAATATTTTGAAAGATATTTTTTGAGGGTGTGAGGGGGTTAGTGACCACTGGGGGAGTAAGGGGAGGTCATCCCCGATTCTCTCCAGTGGTCATCTGGTCATTTTGGGCACCTTTTTGTGCCTTGGTTATAAGAAAAACACGACCAGGTAAAGTCGTCCAAGTGTTCGTCAGGGACATCATTGTTTCTTTCGATTATGGGTCAAGGATGTCCAAGTGCTAGGCATGCCCAAGTCCCGCCTTCGCTACACCTCTGACATGCCCCCTTAAACTTTGGCCATCCCTGGGACAGAAAGCAGTTGGGGACATCCAAAATCGGCTTTCGATTATACCGATTTGGATGACCCTGGGAGAAGGACGTCCATCTTTCGATTTATATCGAACGATGGGCTTCCTTCTCTTTCGAAAATGAGCCCAATGGTAAACTAGTTTTATATGCATGCACCCTAGGAGGGCCAGTCCAAATATTAGACAAAACTAGATGGCTATCTTTGGTAGCAGCTTAGGAGTAGCAAAAAGCAGCTTCAGTTTAAGCAAATCAATAGCCACAAGAAAAAAAAAAGGAGTCATCAGCATGCACTTTAACCCACATTTTTATAGGATTTTTGTTTGATGATCATGACTGTTTTGTCTAATTATTCAAATTTTGGAGGAGCTGAAGGCTAGGGGCCTGAAAGTTAATTTGGTGGTGGTGGTGGGGGGGGGGGGGGGGGGGGGTTAAGGCTGAAGGTTTGCCAAGAGTGCCTACTGCCCTCACACCAGTTCTACCCCTAGATTAGGGGAGAGACTCATGTACGTGTATCTTCCAATTTTTCTACTGGCAAAGATGCTTCTAAAACTCAGAAGGGACTTGAGAACTGATCTTCATAGATACTCGTTGTGTAAGACAGATCTGGTTCATGCGCATCTGTTTAGTGTTTAGTTACCACTCCTCTCCATTATCATCTACCCCAGGTCTGATCTTTGATTTATAGGCTTGTAAGGGAATGGATGGTACAAGGCAGAGTTTCCTTAGGAACACTCCCTCACTGAAGTGGAAGCACCCAAAGAATAGGTATGTTAGCCTATCTGGTCAAGAGGGTGGGGCTCAAACAAAAAGCAGGAAAAGCCCTCTGGTAGAACAGAATGGGAATGTCCTGAGTGAGGATCCTCCCAGGTTATTCTGGCTTGGCTGCTTTACTTGAGGAGAGTTCCGAGGCCTAGCATTGATGCTTGAACCCTGTATTGTAAGAAGCCTTACGTCTGTGCTTCCAGTGATTGCAGGGATTGTGTGAAAGGTAATTGAAGACTGCCAAGGTAGGTCAATTAATCTTTGGCTTTTGGAATTATGGAGCCATGTCTGGGACAGGCTATAGAAACTGTGATTATGCTTGAGAAAGTTGTATGTTGAACCATGGAACCATATCTGGTACAGGCTATTGGAACTATGATTATGCTTGAGGAAATGATTGCATATTTAAGCATGGAACCATGCCAGGGATAGGCTGCTGAACTGGTGACTGTGCTTGAAGAGAGATTTCATTAGAAGTACAAAGTATGCTAGAAAACAGGGCTGATTATTTTCCCTTGTGTAAATTTAAGTGCTTTGACTTTTACCTGCAACCTATGTGTGCAGTATTTTGCGATGTTCTGCAGCCAGTCACTAATTCATTCTACCACAAGGCTTTTAGGCCAGTTAGGAAGATAGAAGGTTTAATTAGGGCATCTTCATCAGCCAGTAATTAGTTCTTATCAATACAGTGGTTTAGGTCTATGAGAGAAACCTATCAGTAAAGAATAGCATATAACTAGTATTCTTAAGGGTCTTTAGTTTATGTATTCCTACTCCATTAGTATCTTAATTAACAACTTACTAATACTAAGATATAGGCAGCAGGCCAGGAGCAAGATGGGGGTTGTCCAGTCTTGCACTGAGTGTAACATGTTTGATTATCTCCCATTTGGTGAGAGGTTATGTGTATGTGCTTGGTGCAAAAAGCTCCTAGTGGCCAGGGAACAAGTCTAATCCATGGCGGCTAGAGTAGCAGACTTGGAGGAGCTGAGGAAAACAGAGAAGTATATAGAGGAGACCTACATGGACATTCTCTAAGCATCTCATAATATAAGAATGTATCATAGCACAGCATGACATGGAGCCTCACACTTATGAGCACTGCAAGCCTCTGCTGGTCCCCTTCTGATGTGCACATCCTGCTGCCAATGTGAGAAAGACCAGCAGAGCTTAGCAAAGTGAATGATTGCAAGGCTGGGTGGGCTGCATGTACTACTATAGTGTGATTCACCATTGCAGGTTGCTGCACTTGGAGAATCAAAGGTTTGGGGAGAAAGGAGAGAGGCTAGGGATAGTTAATAGAGCATGGAAGGTTTGCCTGGCTGTGACAGAGATGACATGGTAGGTGGGTGGAGACAAGAGGACAGAGATGGGGAAAAGTAAGACTGAGGCTTGAGAGAGCAGGAAGACAAGGAGGATGTGGAGAATGGGGTAAGTAGGTGATGGTGAAGATTGGGAACAAGCAGACTTAGCAGTTGCTGCAGCTAGAGGTACAGTTGAGAGACAGAAAGGGATGTGGGGAGAAGGTTCTGCTGCTGAGCCTGAAAAAAGGGGACTAGGAGCTGAGACAGCAGATGTGACTGGGAGAAGGTATCAGATAGAGGAACAGGACATTAACTGGGGTCCAGGTGAAGCAGGGGCATCTTTAATGGAAAATGGACATGGAGGAGCAGAGGAATGTTTGCTGGGGGCGGGAAAGGGGACATATGGAATATGAGGTACATGGTAAGTAAGGGGATATGGGGAAAGATGCAAAGAATGAATGTTAGGGATGTATGAGAGGGTGAGGCAATAGATGCTGGGTAAATGAGAAAAAAGGGAAGAGAGGGGTATGCGGAGAGGTTGAGAGAAAAGAGGACCGTGTTAGGTGTTTGTGGTAGATAAGGGAGGGTAGATAGTTTGAAGTAAAAGAGGGAATGGGAAGAAGGGTAGGAGTGTAAGTGAAAATAGAGGAAATAGGGGTGTAGAAGGGATGAGTGAAAGAGAAGGAACTACACTTGTGAGAGAAAGAGAGGCAGAAGTAGATGTCTCTCAAGAATGGATGACAACAACAGATGCACATGCCTGCCAATTGTTGTGTGAAGAAAGGAAGGAGAGATGCAGGTCCAAATGGAAAGAATAGAAAAAGAAGTCTATGAAATGGAGGGAAAATGAAGACTGCAAAGAGTAGACAGGGAAATAAAATCTAAATATAAAACATGACAGATCTGAAAATGGAGAGACCAGATGAAAAGATGGATCAATGTCAGAGTTAGATGGAAAGGATGAGGGCAAAAGACTTTTAATCTTTAGAGAAATGTCCTTTTTTTCTTTTATGTGACTATGACCAACACACCTATCCACATAATGAGAGAAACGATCTCTGGCCTATTAGTCAATAGGTGTGCTAAAGAGACAGAAAAGCATTGCTGATCCCTATCTGTTCCCCTCCTGGTTGAAACTGTCAAAGGAATTGTGTTTGTGCAGCACAACTTTAAGCATATGTCATGCAAAGACTTTTGCACGTATCTCAGAAGTCAGCCAAAGTTGTTGAGGGATATGTGCTCTTTTGAGAAGTACACTTGGGCTCAGACTCAGTCAAACTCAAATCCTGAAGTTCTTGAAAAGTAGATTGTCTACTGCTGTACTGTAAGTAAGTCACTGTTTGATGTGTGTTCATTAACTAAAGGCTATGATTAAATATTTCTGTAGCAAAGGAAGCAACCATTTTAATTTTTTTCCTGTCCTCTTGACTCCACAAATATGGTAACCCTAGCTGGGGGGGGGGGGTACACACTGATCCAAGCAAACGCCAGTTTGTACCCCACTTTATGCAAAGTATATATTAGCGCTGGTGCCATCTGTCGGTAATAATAAGATATGATGATGGCAACATTTTACTTGACTGATATCCAATGTTTTTTTTTTTTTTTTAGGAACACTATAACAAAGACTGTATTGTCAGGCTAGGCCTGTATGGCATGGAACCCTGAATCTATCCCCAATGTTACTTTTTCCTGAACATGGATTCATCATTGACCCCATTCATGGAGGATTCACATTTTGTGCTTTGACATCCCTTCACTATTATAAATATATTATACCTGAAATTTGAATGTCATTCTGTTTTTTTTTTTTTAATGTTTATAGCTACTGGACAACACCTTTGGTGAATCTTTTCAGAAAGGTGTTTAATACGTCCAGAAAGAAACAATAATATAAAGCCAATCCATCAGTCCATCAGTGCTGCATGTACCCTTGAATGTTGACCAATTACACAACTGTACCTCAATGGCACTTGCAGCCCTCAGCCTACCTGACGACACATGGAAGCCCTCCTACTGTAACTTATATACATCCTGCGCTACCTCCTGTTTTCCATCAAAACCTGTGGAGGAGCAAGGGAATAATGAATCCTTGTGTTAGCTGCATAGTCATTTGTAAGTTATGCACAGCCATTGCTGATGGCACTGTTACAATCCCCTTTTAACTGCCAAAGGGAAAATCCACCATGGCAATCCTATACCCCTAGACTATTGCAGGACACCTCTTTCCCCCAGCTTGGATGACAGGGTGCCACCAACACCAGTTCCTCTACATGACTACTTTCCTGCATGCATTGAAACATTAGTGTGCCTTAATTGAGATCATTACTGCGTGCTACTGAGACACAAGCACTGTTTAATGCACCAGTGTCAGTAACACGCCTGTAACATGACACAACCACGGTAGCACATTTCCGCCCCAACCCACGCTAATGCTGCCACACGTTAATTGCAGCCTCAGCACATGGAGAAATCCATGCTATGCGAACTTGTGCTATTTTTTAAGGCACACCTTAGTAAACATGCCCCTAAGTTTTTAAATCACAAGCAGACTGCAGACCTTGGGAGGCTGGAAGGGGCATCCAAATAGCAGATGAAATTTAATGTGGACAAGCACAATAGCTACATGATGCTAGGTTCCATGTTAGGAGTCAACGCTGAGGAAAAGAATTTAGGTGTCATCGTGGACAATATGCTGAAATCTGCTCAATGTGCAGTGGCATTCAAAAAAAGCAAACAGAATGTTAGGAAAGGAATAGAGAATAAGACAAAGAATATCATAATGCTTCTGTATTGCTCCATTGTGAGACCACACAATGAAGATTGTGGGCAATTCTGGTCACTGCATTTCAGAAAAGATGTAGTGGAACTGGAAGAGAGACAAAGAAGGGTGACCAAAATGGCTATGGGGATGAAACAACTCTCATATGAGGAAAGGCTAAAGAGGTGAGGGCTCTACAGCTTGAAGAAGAGACAGCTGAAGTGAAATATGATAGGGGTCTATAAAATCCTGAATGGAGTTAAACAGGTAAAAGTAAATCAATTGTTTACTCTTTCAAAAAAGTATAAAGACTAGGGGACAATCCCTGAAGTTACAAAGTAGCATATTAAAAACAAATTGGAGAAAATATTTTTTTTTTACTCCATCTATAGTTAAGCTCTGGAACTCATTGCTGGAGATAATGTAGCTGGGTTTAAAAGTCCATAAACCATTACTAATCCCTCCCCCCCCCCCCCCCCCCCCACTGTTTACTAAGATGTGCTAGTGGCTGCTGCAAGGCAATGGCAACACAGCCCATTCAAGGTGAATGGACTGTATCGGCACTAGCACACAACAGCCTCTAGCACGACTTAGTAAACAGTGTGTGTGTGTGGGGGGGGGGGGGGGGTGAGGTAGAGCTGGGGAAAATCACTGCTTATCTCTGAGGTATAAGTATTATTTATTTTTTATTTATTGGGATTTATTAACCAACTTTATGAAGAGATTCACCCAAGGTGGTGTACAGCAGGTACAGTTTAACATAAATCTTACAAATTTGGTAACAGCATAACAATAGTAAAATAACCAAGAATAAATATAAATACAATAAATGAGGTAAACGTGAAAACAGTAAATTGAAATCTAATAATAGAACTACCATGAAACAGTAGAAACAATATACACATTTAACTGCACTAGAATTCAAATACCAGAGATATAATACAATGTTAGCATAACACTCATGCCTTCGTGCCTAATGTGCATGCATTAGAACATTCAACTAACATGGCTAGATGGACTCTTGGTCTGACCCAGTAGGGCAACTCTCATGTTCTTATGTTCTTCTGCATGTGCATAATTGCATAAATTCCTGGGGTTATTAGGAATATTACTCTTTTAACAGATATAGCTTGTGTCTAACCTGAGAGAGACAAGTGACTGCTAACATAGAAAATGCTGCCGTATAATAGCTGTCCATGCCAGAGAATGGGTTAGTAAAGTTTCAATTTTGTTTTTTGGCTAGAATTAGGCTTCTATATTTCAAATGATTAATGAATCTGCATAGAACGTGAAAGTAAATGAAATTAATAACTTCCATTTCCAGCACCTTTGAGCCACATTTATTTTTAAAAGATAGCACTTAATCACACAGCTACCTATTGCTAGTAGATTCTATACATGTTCTCCATTAAAGTAAATAGCACTGCTGAGACAAATTATAGTATTTGGTCTGTTAGCAGTTTTGATGTGCCATGACTTGCAATGAAACTGCTGACTGTTAGCACAGCTTATTTAAACATTTCTGAGAGCTATTTTGTTTTCCAATCTTTTTAGTATAATCTCCCAGGTAATGGATGCTCCAATGCAAAGAAACAATCAGGTTAATATTCAGACCTGTCAGTGAGTGTTTGTTTTTGAATCACTGGCTGAGCCATTTAAACAATGTGTATAATTAGCGCTGCTATACAGATAGGTGATGGCGCTGAATGAGCATAGAACGTGCTTGTTCCTGCTACCTATACATTTGAATGTCAGTTCCAGAACCTACAGTGGTGGAAATAAGTATTTGATCCCTTGCTGATTTTGTAAGTTTGCCCACTGACAAAGACATGAGCAGCCCATAATTGAAGGGTAGGTTATTGGTAACAGTGAGAGATAGCACATCACAAATTAAATCCGGAAAATCACATTGTGGAAAGTATATGAATTTATTTGCATTCTGCAGAGGGAAATAAGTATTTAATCCCTCTGGCAAACAAGACCTAATACTTGGTGGCAAAACCCTTGTTGGCAAGCACAGCGGTCAGACGTCTTCTGTAGTTGATGATGAGGTTTGCACACATGTCAGGAGGAATTTTGGTCCACTCCTCTTTGCAGATCATCTCTAAATCATTAAGAGTTCTGGGCTGTCGCTTGGCAACTCGCAGCTTCAGCTCCCTCCATAAGTTTTCAATGGGATTAAGGTCTGGTGACTGGCTAGGCCACTCCATGACCCTAATGTGCTTCTTCCTGAGCCACTCCTTTGTTGCCTTGGCTGTATGTTTTGGGTCATTGTCGTGCTGGAAGACCCAGCCACGACCCATTTTTAAGGCCCTGGCGGAGGGAAGGAGGTTGTCACTCAGAATTGTACGGTACATGGCCCCATCCATTCTCCCATTGATGCGGTGAAGTAGTCCTGTGCCCTTAGCAGAGAAACACCCCCAAAACATAACATTTCCACCTCCATGCTTGACAGTGGGGACGGTGTTCTTTGGGTCATAGGCAGCATTTCTCTTCCTCCAAACACGGCGAGTTGAGTTCATGCCAAAGAGCTCAATTTTTGTCTCATCTGACCACAGCACCTTCTCCCAATCACTCTCGGCATCATCCAGGTGTTCACTGGCAAACTTCAGACGGGCCGTCACATGTGCCTTCCGGAGCAGGGGGACCTTGCGGGCACTGCAGGATTGCAATCCGTTATGTCGTAATGTGTTACCAATGGTTTTCGTGGTGACAGTGGTCCCAGCTGCCTTGAGATCATTGACAAGTTCCCCCCTTGTAGTTGTAGGCTGATTTCTAACCTTCCTCATGATCAAGGATACCCCACGAGGTGAGATTTTGCGTGGAGCCCCAGATCTTTGTCGATTGACAGTCATTTTGTACTTCTTCCATTTTCTTACTATGGCACCAACAGTTGTCTCCTTCTCGCCCAGCGTCTTACTGATGGTTTTGTAGCCCATTCCAGCCTTGTGCAGGTGTATGATCTTGTCCCTGACATCCTTAGACAGCTCCTTGCTCTTGGCCATTTTGTAGAGGTTAGAGTCTGACTGATTCACTGAGTCTGTGGACAGGTGTCTTTCATACAGGTGACCATTGCCGACAGCTGTCTGTCATGCAGGTAACGAGTTGATTTGGAGCATCTACCTGGTCTGTAGGGGCCAGATCTCTTACTGGTTGGTGGGGGATCAAATACTTATTTCCCTCTGCAGAATGCAAATAAATTCATATACTTTCCACAATGTGATTTTCCGGATTTAATTTGTGATGTGCTATCTCTCACTGTTACCAATAACCTACCCTTCAATTATGGGCTGCTCATGCCTTTGTCAGTGGGCAAACTTACAAAATCAGCAAGGGATCAAATACTTATTTCCCCCACTGTAGATGGTCATATTTATGCACACATTGGGTTGGATTCAGTAAAAGGCACTCAACAATTAATTGACACTGAACGGTATTCTATAAAGGGTGTTCCAGGTTAGGTGCTCTTTGTAGAATTTTAATTTAATTTATTTATTTGGTATTTTTCATATACCACAAAATTGAGTCTGGATAGGCGACTAAGTGGTTTATAAGGTGACTTAAAACAACAGAACAGTGTTGACGAAGTAGGGCCAGGGATAAGGAAAAGACGAAAGGGATCAAATGGGAAGACAAAGGAAGATGAGCAAGAAACTGAAAAAGCTGTAGATCAACCTATGTCCTAACTAAAGGCCAGGGCTGCCGAGAAGGGTGGGGGGAGGGGATCTGTCTCTCTCCTGCTCCTGTCAGGACCCAGGTGATTGCAATAACATCATAACCCGGTCTGGACCAGATGGTATTCATCCTAGAGTACTGATAGAACTGAAAAACGAGCTTGCGGAGCTACTGCTAGTGATATGCAACTTATCCTTAAAATCGAGCGTGGTACCGGAAGATTGGAAGGTGGCCAATGTAACGCCCATTTTTAAAAAAGGCTCCAGGGGAGATCCGGGAAATTATAGACTGGTGAGTCTGACGTCGGTGCCGGGGAAAATGGTAGAGGCTATTATTAAAAACAAAATTACAGAGTACATCCGAGGACATGGATTACTGAGACCAAGTCAACATGGCTTTTGTGTGGGGAAATCTTGCCTGACCAATTTACTTCAATTCTTTGAAGGAGTGAACAAACATGTGGACAAAGGGGAGTCGGTTGATATTGTGTATCTGGATTTTCAAAAGGCGTTTGACAAGGTACCTCATGAAAGGCTACAGAGGAAATTGGAGGGTCATGGGATAGGAGGAAATGTCCTATTGTGGATTAAAAACTGGTTAAAGGATAGGAAACAGAGAGTGGGGTTAAATGGGCAGTATTCACAATGGAGAAGGGTAGTTAGTGGGGTTCCTCAGGGGTCCGTGCTAGGACCGCTGCTTTTTAATATATTTATAAATGATTTAGAGATGGGAGTAACTAGCGAGGTAATTAAATTTGCTGATGACACAAAGTTATTCAAAGTCGTTAAATCGCGACAGGATTGTGAAAAATTACAAGAGGACCTTACGAGACTGGGAGACTGGGCGGCTAAATGGCAGATGATGTTTAATGTGAGCAAGTGCAAGGAGATGCATGTGGGAAAAAAGAACCCGAATTATAGCTATGTCATGCAAGGTTCCACGTTAGGAGTTACGGACCAAGAAAGGGATCTGGGTGTCGTCGTCGATAACACACTGAAACCTTCTGCTCAGTGTGCTGCTGCGGCTAAGAAAGCGAATAGAATGTTGGGTATTATTAGGAAAGGTATGGAAAACAGGTGTGAGGATGTTATAATGCCGTTGTATCGCTCCATGGTGCGACCGCACCTTGAGTATTGTGTTCAATTCTGGTCGCCGCATCTCAAGAAAGATATAGTAGAACTGGAACAGGTGCAGCGAAGGGCGACTAAAATGATAGCGGGGATGGGACGACTTCCCTATGAAGAAAGTCTAAGGAGGCTAGGGCTATACAGCTTGGAGAAGAGACGGCTGAGGGGAGACATGATAGAGGTATATAAAATAATGAGTGGAGTGGAACAGGTGGATGTGAAGCGTCTGTTCACGCTTTCCAAAAATACTAGGACTAGGGGGCATGCGATGAAACTACAGTGTAGTAAATTTAAAACAAATCGGAGAAAATGTTTCTTCACCCAACGTGTAATTAAACTCTGGAATTTGTTGCCGGAGAAAGTGGTGAAGGCGGTTAGCTTAGCAGAGTTTAAAAAGGGGTTGGACGGATTCCTAAAGGACAAGTCCATAAACCGCTACTAAACGGACTTGGAAAAATCCAAAATTCCAGGAATAACATGTATAGAATGTTTGTACGTTTGGGAAGCTTGCCAGGTACCCTTGGCCTGGATTGGCCGCTGTCATGGACAGGATGCTGGGCTCGATGGACCCTTGGTCTTTTCCCAGTATGGCATTACTTATGTACTTATGGCACACAGGAGCAGGAGAGAAACAGACCCTGGCACAGGGCTCACCTTGGAGGTTGGGGAGGAGCAGACGCACTAATGCAGGAAGGTAGGGGGTGGCCTGAGCGAGTGACTGAGCAAGAGGCGGTGGTGGCAGCAGCAGCTGCGTCCTGAGTGGTGGGGGGGAGGCAGTAGATGCGGCGACCCTGCCCCAGGCCTGGCTTTGTCCTTCAGTGGCCCTGCTAAAGGCTTCAGAGAATGGTGCATAGCACCGGGATCTGAACTCAACTTTGGGTGTGAACATTTACACTAACTTTAATCAGGTGTAAATCCTGGCATGCAAGCTGAGTGTGGATCTGCACTATTCTATAATACTGTGCATCTTAAGGGAACACCCCTGACTCACCCATGTTCCTCCCATCATTACACCCCCTTTACAGATCTGTACAGAAAACGTAGGTGCTGTTCTATAAATTCTGCCCCATTTTGATGCCTTTCATCCATTAGAATTGTATTCCATGTGCCGAAAAATTGGTGCAGATGTAGCACCTAATGTTAGGCGCCATATATAGAATTCCACTGATATCACCTTCTCTGTAAATGGAATGGAGATTTGGGGACAGATCTTGACCGCCGTCGCTTCCTGGAGCTGTTTAATACTATCTATGCCGTGACCAAGTCCACTGATTTGCAAGAAACCCAGATCAAAATCCTGCACAGGGCTTAGCGGTCCTGAAACAAGGGGGCACAATGTGGTTTGTGGGATAACGGGACATGCTTAAGGTGTAAAGTGCAGCTTGGGACACTTACTCATTCTTTTCTTGAATGTTCGGGCCTTAGAATTTGGCAGGAAGCGTTAGATCTGATAGATCTATTGTAAGATAGACTGGGATTATTCCTCTTTGTTACTGGGAGCTCGGGTTAGCTTGTTGGCTCAGGACATTTCATTACCTTTTAGGGAAAATTAATTTATATCTCCCTGCTTCTGGTCAAGAAGAAAATGCTACAATTTTGGACATCATCAGAGGAGCTACTGGGGTTATGTTGGGCATCACAAAAGGCGGGGAATGGTCCGGTTTGAACACGTTACATACCATAAATATCCCAAGTTGGAGCTTTGTCAAAATATCATGTTATGCTGGCAGTTCCCAGACCTATCCCTGCAACTTGTTCTGTAACTGAGATTTCTCTGGGGGAAATGGGAAGGAGGGGATTTTTTTTTTTGGGGGGGGGGGGGGGGGAGTGTATGGATGATTGTGTGCGGCTCTGAATTTTGTCTGGAGGTGAGGTGAGTGTGTATGTATGTTTGTTTTACATAAGATTTAAACACAAAAAGGTGTGCATGTGTTGGGGGGAGGGGAGCAGGTTATGGGTTGCACAGGATATTGTTGCAGTTATATCTTGTTAGACTTAGAATATACGCCTCAGCCCAAACTTGTGGAATACACTACTTGCTGAGCGTAAGAAGGCAGGCTTAAATTAGGCACCTATGTGTGTAACTTATTCTATAAGTCAGTGGTTCCCAAAACTGGCCCTGGAGGCACCCCAGCCAGTCAGAGTTTCAGGATATCCACAATGAATATTCATGAAAGAGATTTTGCATACACTGTCCCCAATGTATGCAAATATCTCATGCATATTCATTGAATGCTCCTTTAAGTAACCACTATTTCAACCTTATAATCAAAATTATTCTGAATAATCAGAATAATTTTGATTATAAGGTTGAAATAGTGGTTACTTAAAGGGGCATTCAGTAAATATTTGGTAACCTCTAAAATTTAGTCGATCTCATTTAGTAGTATGTATATTCATTGTGGATATCCTGAAAACCTAACTGGCTGGGATGCCCCCAGGCCCAGGTTTGGGAACCACTGCTGTAAGTTACATGTATAAATGTATCTTAAAAATGATATAACAGAATTAGAAAAGATTCAAAGAAGGGCAACCAAAATGATTAAGAGAATGGAACTTCTCTCATATGAGGAAAGGCTTAAGAGGTTAGAACTCTGCAGCTTGGAAAAGAGATGGCTGAGGGGATATGATACAGGTCTACAAAATACTTAGTGGTGTAGAACAGATAAACATAAATTAATTTTTTACTCTTTCAAAAAGTACAAAAACTAGGGGACACTCAAGGAAGTTACATGATACTACTTTTAAAACGAACAGGAGGAAATATTTTTTCACTCAACAAATAGTTAAGCTCTGGAACTCATTGCCAGAGGATATGGTATCAGCAGTTAGTGTATCTGGGTTTAAAAGAAAGGTTTGAACAAGTTTCTGGGGGGGGGGGGGGGGGAGTCCATAGTCTGCTATTGAGAAAGACAAGGAGAAAGCCGTTGCTTGTCCCTGGGATCAGTAGCATGACTCTTACTACTATTTGGGATTCTGTAAGGTTCTTGTGACCTGGATTAGCCACTACTGGATGCAGAATACTGGACTAGATGGACCATTGGTTTGACACAGTATGGCTATTCTTATGTTCTTATACTTCCAAGAAATAGAAAGGTGTTGGGCTAGCTCTGGGGTAAGAAGAACAGTCATGATAGAAGATGTGGGTGTTTAACAAAGGATGAAGGGCAGGGGAAGAATGAGTCACTTTAATATACATTCAGAGCACAGACCCCATGCTCTCAAACCTAGCAATGCCCTTGCAACAGGAGAAGCTAAAACCACGCTTGGTTGCATAAATAACTATACCAACAGTATAAAGGAGGTAAAATTGCCCTTGTAGGTTAGCAGTCAGACCCATCCTTGAGTAGTATATTCAGTCTGGAGGCCACACCTTTGTTAAAAGAAATTCTACTTAAATGATGCAGGGACTGCAATACATATTCTCTTCAAAGACGTTTAAGGGCCCTGTTTACTAAGCCTCATTATAGTTGTGTTCAGGGTCTTTAATGCACATTAACCATGCATGCGTGTTAACCGTGTACATGCCTACAATACCCCTATAGAAGCCTACACGATTAGCGCACGCGCTGATTGTAGGTGCGTTAAAAATGCTAACATGCCTACAGGGTCCTAAGATACTTATATTTGTACTTATAAAAATACATTTTTATGATAGTCGAAGTATTTTAGTTGCACAAAGACAATTCATAGTGAATTAAAGATTAAAACCTTTTTTTTCCTCAAAACATTGTATACTAATAAGCAGTTTTGGAGTTGCATTCATCAGTACAGATGACTAGCTCTTTAGACTCAGTTCCATTGTTAATATTGGTTCATTGTTAACATTTGGTTTTGTACTTTAACAGGAGTAAAAATAGAGGAACACAAATCCTCATCAGGATACTTGTAGCACTACTACAACAACTTTATAATTAGAGAAGGGATCATGCTTTTCTTTTTTTTCTAATTCTATCAATGTTTTGAACTATGGGATTTCAGCAGCTGCTACTGCTTCCGAGCAAAGTGATATTTAAATTAGCAGCTCTGCACTTTATGGCAACAAACACTTGCAATTAAATTAAACTCTTGGCATACTATGAAACACCTTAGGAGTCCAGCTCCTTACACTTTCAAAGGATTAGACACAGCGTTTGCAAACTGGGAAATAACATGTGGAACTCTAATATTGTGTTAGAAACATTTGCACAGATTTTGTGGACATCAGAAAACCTGAATAGCAGATCTTTCCACTGAAGATCAACATTTTGAACTACTTTAATTTGATGATTTATGATTCTGCTGTAAAACCTAATGAATATTTGGGCTGGATTCAGTAAATGGTGATTAAAATTCAATGCTGAAAAAAAAATCGGCAGTCGACAGTATTTTCTAAAAGGTGTTCTGGGGTAGGCACCCTTTATAAAATAGTGCTTAGCAAGATGGGCACGCAAATCAAGATTGTTGCCGACTAATGCCAATTTTTGATTGTTAGCACCCAATTATTAGTGCTAATTGGCTCATTAGCCAATTTAGCTGCATGCGCATCTCAAAATAGCATGCAATTTTGCATGCAGAAATTTGTGCGTCATTGTAGACTTTCCCTGTTAATCTGTTTTGTACTTTTTGAACAGAATGAATCAGGATTCCAAATGCATATCAGAGGACACTCAATGAAATTACATGGAAATACTTTTAAGACAAATAGGAAGAAATATTTTTTTAAATCAAATAATAGTTAAGCTCTAGAACTCGGTGCTGGAGGATGTGGTAACAGCAGTTAGCATATCTGGGTTTAAGAAAGGTTTGGGGAAATTACTGGAGGAAAAGTCCATAGTGTGCTATTGAGATGGACATGTGGGAAGCTACTGCTTGCCCTCGGATTGGTAGCATGAAATGTAGTTACTATTTGGGTTTTTACCAGGTATTTGTGACCTCGATTGACCACTGTTGGAAACAGGATACTGGGATAGATGGACCATTGGTCTGACCCAGTATGGCTATTCTTAAATTCTTATGTCTAGGCTGGCATTAGCTACTGAAAAACTCAAAACTCAAATATTTGGTAGATCTTAAGGAATGAGTAGATTGTAATTTACATTTTTATTGTCAGTATGGTCTTCTGATGAAGAGAACATGAAACACGGCCAGTGCTGAGACCTGGAGAAGTTTTTTGGACGGCCATAGTAGATAAAGAGCTTTTATCTCCCTGGATGGTGTGAGCATATGGAACGGTGAAGAGCTCCATAACAAACACACACGGAATACTTTTCAATTCACAGCAGTGATTGGTGGATCTTGGCCCTTTCTTGTGTTTTATAAACTGGTACAGGACTGAGAATTCCATTTTGGAAGAAACCATTGTTATGGATACGATGGAGCGAAGAGCTGCGGAGCCATCATTTTTATTGATATAACTCCGTGCCTGTTTTTGTTGAAGGGTGTTAATTGGGAGATGCACCATCCATTTCAGGATACTATTGGATTTGCTCTAAAAGAACTTGGGGTACCTTTGAAAAATTGTGACTGTGCACCTTTGGACAAGTAGCTGTTATGATAGTTGAGTGATCAGTACTGTTTACATTAGTATAGGGTGTGCCAGAACATTTGTTCTCATTGGCATGTTCCAGAGAGGTTTTTAGGGGAGATACTGATTTTGTGTTATATGAGCACTGAGGTTTTAGTGATAACAGATATTATATGAATTTAAAAACATTTTTATTGTATGATTTTGTGATTATTAGACACTATAGTAAGGGGGGAGGGGGGTTACAAAGTGCCCATGGCCCTGCTGTGGATGGTCTCTCTCTGCCTTGCACTAAATGTCAACAGCTTTAGGGCCGATGTGATTCTTTGCTGACTGACAAATCTATGTTGGAGGCTCAGATTCAGGTATTGCAAACTTCACTGGCTCAGAAAGAAGTCTCTCTCAGTTCTGTGTCCATGCAGGTCTCTGACTTACAGGCAGCGCTGGATGCACAGGCACAAGAGACTGCCAGGTTTGAATCCCTTCAGAGAAATTGAAAATAAAGTCCGAGGCTGACATCCAGGCTTTGGACTGGGATTTACTGCGGTCAATTACTGAATCTGATGCTGTCAGTCAAGCCCTTCGCAGAGCTAATAGGGAATTGCATGACCTCTGGGAGAAACATAATACACACACTCTACGCTTAAAGAATGCCATTTATGAAAGAGATGCTTGCTCCACATCCCTGGTAGATTAAAAGGAGGAGCTTACTGCTGTGCATTCGTAAGCTCTGTGGCAGTCATTTAAGGGCCCTTTTACAAAGGTGCGCTGAAAAATGGCTGCGGTAGTGTAGACACATGTTTTGGGTGCGCGCAGAATAATTTTTCAGCGCACCTGTTCAAAAATGCCTTTTTAAATTTTTTTCCGAAAATAGATGTGCGGCAAAATGAAAATTGCCGTGCATCCATTTTGGGTCGGAGACCTTACTACCAGCCATTGACCTAGAGGTAAAGTCTCACACTGTAACCGGGCGGTAATGACCCATGTGCGTCAAATGCCACTTGGCATGCACCCAATACGCGCATCCAAAAATATAAATAATTGATCGGACATGCACCAAAAATGAGATTACCACAACAGCCATGTGGTAGCCGGGCGGTAACTCCATTTTGGCGTACGTTGGGTGCACGTAGACACTTATGCAGCTTAATAAAAGGGCCCCATATTGTCTGAAAGGTATCTCTCCTCAAAATCACCCACATATAGATTAGCTATAGAGGGTGCAAAAGTGGTACCCCTAGCAGTGCCCTTTGCTTGTTGATCATATTTACTATTAAATGAGAAGATATTCCTTGTAAGTGTGATAGTTGCTAGTTCCACTATAAAGTCAGTAGGGATTCTTTGATTGAAATCCCTATTGGAAATTGTCTTCCTAATAAGTTCAATTGACTCTAACTGAGGTATGTTAGTGTAGAGGCTTACTACAGCTAAAGTTACTAAAAGCATATCATTGCTGAATGTCATGGTATTTAATATATTTATCTTATCAGCTGAATCACGAATATATGAAGGAATTTTACTTACAAATGGACGTAAAAACTTATCTGTAAAGATGGAAAGTGGTGCAATCTCTCACCACAAAGTCTTCAACCCTTCTGCCCAACTGCCAACCTAGCTGTAACCTAGGTGTCAGAGATGGGGATTGTGTAACTTTTCCTGCCATAGCCCCTCTCATCCAATTGTAAACATGTACTTAAGAAATTGTTTACATTTTGTATGCTACTGTATATTTGCAGGTTGACATCCTCATTCTTTTTTTTTTTATTTTTTAAATTTTTTATTGTCGCCAACACAATGTATAAACACTTGTCACAGAGAACAAAATGATATTAAATACAAGCACATGACATTCCTGATAACAATATCAAGTAAACACGAAATCCCACAACATAATCATTCCATTACCATATTTGCATCGGCTTTTCAAGTATCCCTCATCTATTCATCTCATGCATACCTTTCATTTCCACACCTTTACACACCAGCCATTTGCCCATGCACTCCTATCCCTCCCTCTACCCTTACCCATCCCTCCCCCCCTCCCTTAACTGAGCCTCTGTAAGCAGTCTGTCCACACCGTTGAGTATTGCTTGTTGCCTGCTTTTAGAGATTTGGCATAGATCCTGCTCTCATATTTACCCACTTCACTCATTCGTGCCTTCCAAGCTCCGCTTGGTATACTCTCAGAGGATGTCCAAAATTGTAAAATAGTCTTTTTGACTAACAATAAGGTCATATATATAAATCGCCTGTACGGTTGCAATACCCTCTGTGCTTTCAAAAGGGTTTGATCTCCAAGGAGCAGTGTTGCGTAGTCCCATTCTAGCTGTTTTTGAGTAACTCCCTGTATTAATTGGTAGGCCTCATTCCACACTGAGAGGCTCGGACACTCCAGGAAAGAGTGAAGAAAGGTTCCTCCTCCCTGATGACATCGGGGACACTGTCCATCTCCCCATAAGCCCATAATTGCCCCTTTAGCCTTAGTGATGTATGCTCTGTGCATTATCTTATATTGTGTTTCCTGCAGATCTGCTACTTTAACCATGTCATATAATGTGGAGAAAAGCTTGTTAAACATTTGGAGTGTATAGGTCGTACCTAGCTCTGTGTTCCAATGTCCCACCAGCCTCTCCATGCCCCCTTCTGGGCTATGCATTTGCAAGATCTTATACCATGTAGAGAGACTATTGACTTTATAGGGGGTCCGGAGCAACACCTTATCCAACAGGCCCCACCTCCACTTATCCCCGTATTTCCCCTGTAAAGCAGAGTAATAATGCCTCACTTGAATGTATTGCAGTAGATTCTTATTAGGGACACCCCATCTCTCTTTGATTTGGTCAAAAGATTCCAGCGTATCCCCCCCCTCCACTAGGAGATGGCCTAAATCCTGCACCCCTCCTGCTGCCACTGGGTAAACACCGAGTACCCCATGCCTGCTGGAAACTCCGCATTGCCCACCATGCCCAAAAAGGGGGACGCATCGGGTGACTTCTGTTGTTTCTCTCTCCACCAAATCCACGCCCTCCGCATGGGTTTCAGGAATGCCAGCTTGCCCACCATCAGAGAATCAGTGCCAGCTCGCGTGTGTATTAAATTTATAAACGACCATGGGCGACTCCAGTCCTCCAGCCCTCCAGTTGGCAAAAACTTATAGTGATCTGCCAACCCCTCAAAAATAAAGCGCATAAGCGCTGCAACATTGTACATGCGTAAATCGGGTAACCCCAAGCCTCCCGCCCCCTTATTATGGGATAGTTTCTGATGCCCTATTCGTGCCCCTTTCCCATGCCAAATAAAAGAGCGGATAATGGAACGAAACAAACGTTCCTCTCTCCGTAAGACCCAGATAGGTGCCACCTGTAGAGGGTAGAGAATCTTAGGCAGTAGAACCATTTTTACAAGAGCTATTCTCCCCATCAAAGAAAGTGGCAGGTCTTTCCATCGCGCACACAACTGCCCAATTTTCTCCACTGACTCCATCACGTTCTTCCTGTAGAACGTCCCACCACTAGTACTAAGGAAAATACCCAAATATCGCATTGCGCCCTTAGCATATGGGATCGGCAATTCTACTGTTCCCGGGTCCCCACTGCGTCCCGACAAAGGAAGCACTTCCGATTTAGAGCAATTTACTCGCAACCCCGACAGATCCCCAAATCCAGCCACCAGATCCAACGCCCTGGGCAGATCCGTAGGGGCGTGTGCCACATACATTAGGATGTCGTCGGCAAATAGATTAAGTTTAAATTCTCTATGCCCCACCCGCAGACCTCGGATCGATCCGCTGCTTCTAATCTTTATAGCTAGCGGTTCTATGGCCAATAAAAATAGGGGTGGCGACAAAGGGCAACCCTGGCGGGTGCCTCTGTGCAGCGAGAAACTCTCTGTGAGCTTTCCATTAACTAACAGCCTAGCCAGTGGCATCGCGTAAAGGGCCTTGATCCAGGATAAAAAAAGTCCCAGTTATGCCAAACTTTTCTAGGGTCCAAAATAGGTATTGCCATGATATACTGTCAAAAGCTTTCTCCATGTCCAATCCTATTATGGCTTCTTTTCCCCCACTCCCTCCGTATTCCTGAATTGTTAGCATAGCCCTCATAATGTTCATGGAAGCGTATCGCCCCGGGACAAATTCGACCTGGTCTTCATGCACTAAAAAGGGCAATAACGCATTCATCCGCTTGGCCATTATGGCCGCCAACAACTTTATGTCCTGATTTAAAAGCGAAATGGGGCGGTACGATCCCACCTGTGTTACATCCTTACCCGGTTTTGGCAATAGTACCACATGGGCCATGTTGCGCTGGATTCCCAGTCCCTCTTCTGCAATCCCATTAAACCACGCCCCCAGGGGTTCCACTATTAGATCCACCAAAATACGGTAATATTCCGGGCCAAAACCATCGGGCCCCGGGGCCTTGGTTAACTTGAGGGATTTAATACCCTTTTTTATCTCCTCTCCTGAGATAGGTGCATTCAAAACAAGCAGCTGATCCTCTGTAGGCTGTGGCAGCTGCATCGTTTGAAAGAACCGCTCACACGCCTCTAGGTCAAACTCCCTAGCCTTATACAAAGAGCTATAAAAATTTACAAATTGCTGCATTATCTGTGTCTCCTCCGTGTACTCCCTCCCTTTTGGATCTTTAATTGTGGTAACGACCTGTCTTTTGCGTGGTGGCCTAACCAGGTTAGCTAAGAGCTTCCCTGCCCTATTGCCCCATTTGAACAGTTTAAAGCGCTGAAAGTAAATATCACTTACAGCTCTCTGGGTCAGGATATCATCTATTTGTTTCCGAACATGTAACAGCTGAGCTTTACAGTCTGCATTCAAGGAGCTCATATGTGTCCTCCGCAACTGGTGGAATTCTCTAGTCAACCGTAAAAGATCTGCCTCCCTTTTTTTTCTCTGCCTTGCTGTGTATGCTATGATATCGCCTCTCAACACTACCTTCGAGGCCTCCCAGTATGTACCTGCATCTACGCCCGGGGTTTGATTGTACCTTTGGTATTCAAGCCACTTATTTCTCAGAAACTCATGAAATTCCTTATTGTTATACAATAGTGGTGAAAATCTCCAAATCCTCTCCTTTGTTTCTGCCGCAAATGACATGTCTAAAGTAACTGCTGAGTGGTCGCTCAACACATTATCAAGTATATGTACTTTAGTGACTCTAGATAGCCAAGAAGTGGTGACCAACATGTAATCCAGCCTAGAGTATACATTATGCGGGTGGGAGTGAAATGTGTATTCTCTATCGTGGGGGTGTAACAGCCTCCACATGTCCTCAAGCCCCAGTTGAGAAGCCACGAAATTCACCCCTTTATTGTCCCAATTTCTTCCCTTGGTTTTCGGGGGCTTGCAATCCACTGAGGGGTCAGCCACCATGTTAAAATCTCCCCCCATCACTATTAAGCAATCAGGAAGGGTCAATACTTTGGCCACCAATTCAGAGAAAAATTTGGAGGAATATACATTGGGCCCATAGACATTGCAAAGAAGCATATGCTGTCCCCACAATTCACCCATAATCAGTACATATCTCCCCTCTCTGTCCTGGATCACTTTATGAGTGTTAAATGGCAATTTCTTGTGTATTAATATGGCCACTCCTCTTTGTCTAGAATTATAAGAAGAGAACCCCACCTCTCCCACCCAACTCCGTTGTAATTTTGATGTTCAGAGGCCGAGAGGTGGGTTTCTTGCAAGAATGCTATATCTGCTCCCTCTTTGCGTAGCCACGAGAGCAGCTTAGTTCTTTTAACTGGGGAGTGCACACCATCCACATTCAACGTAATTACTCTTAAATTAACCATTGTCAGGTTGTATGTTATTAATACCATAGATAAAGACACTATACATCTCGCCAGTCTCCCAGCCCAACTGGCAAGTATCTTCAATACACTCATTAAGCAAACAGACTCTCACAGTGATTTTAGCTTTCAGATCTCTGTCCTTTCCCACCCAAAAGCCCTCCTTCCCCCCTCCCCCCTCCTTCTCTCTCCACACAGACAACCACAACCACACCCCTTTCAACTCTACGCATTCATCCACCCCCCTCCCCACCATTCTCCTCTCCCTCCCCCCTCCCCTGTCCCTTCCATTCCTTGTCTTCCATCCTACTCCTACCCGAGACTCACCGGTCCGACAGGGCCTCCCCGAGAGTCCCCCCCCCCCCATCCAAGAGTTATGGAATGTCAGACGACCCACAAAGGAAGCTTGTGACTATATATCCTGAGCCCATACCCCCATCAGCCATAAAACTAACCCTTCTATAACACTTCATTTCAAACTAAAACAGCTTAAAGAACCAGACATGTTATCCCTGTTACGAACCCCTCCTCCCACTCCCTGCTCCCGCTTTCGCTTGGAGCCTGTCCATCAATTAGCATATCCATCAACTCTAAACTCAAAGATTGTCCCAGCACTTAATAGATGCCTCCTGGCTATTTGCAAATAAAACCTTCAGCTCCCACTTCCAGGATTACTCTCCTTGGTCACGGGCTCTTTCCCAGCTCACAGGTGCCAGCCGCAGTGATTTTCTCCAGCATTGCCTTCGCCTCTCCTGGATCGCTGATATAGGACACTCGATTTTCATGCCATACCCGTAGCTTCGCCGGGTAGAGAAGGGCGAACTTGATTCCTTTTTTATGCAGTTCAGTGCATGTAGGTGCCATAGCTTTCAGGAGCAGTGCCACTCTTGCAGAGTAGTCATTGAAAATAAACAACCTGTTGCTCTCGTACGATAAAGCTTTCTTTGCGCGGTAAGCCCTTAAGATCTCCTCTTTCGCCTGCCAGTTGGTGAAATGCGCTATTGCTGTTCGGGGTCTGGCATTCTCCTCCTTGCGCACCCCAATTCGGTGCGCCCTGTCACAGCAAATGTTGTTTCTGCCCTCTGCTATGCCCAGCTGGTCTGGAAGCCAGGAGTCAAAGAACCTATAAAGATTTTTGTCCAGCACTGACTCAGGGAGACCAACCACTCTCAAGTTGTTTCGTCGCGCTCGGTTTTCCTGCTCTTCCAGGCGGTCTCTCAGCTCTCCCGTTTCTTTTTGAAGTTCAGAAATTTGAGCCGCCATTTGCCGAGCCTCGTCCTCTCTCGCCGCCACTCGATTCTCCACTTCAGCAATGCGCGTGGCCTGTGCATCAAACTTTCCGTTTATTTCATCCACAGCTGTTTGCAGTTTGGTAAGTCTATTTTCCAGTGCTGCCGACACCGACCTCGTTATTTCTGCTATCCATTCTCCTGCTTGCGGTTCTGTGTCGCTCCGCGCGGGCTGCATTGTTGTTTCCGCCATCTTTTTCGGCGCCTTGTTGTTCGGGGTTTTTGCTCCTCTCTGGGCTTTTGTGGGCATTCCTCAGAAACCTTCTCAGAAACGTGATGAAATCTGGGCTCTGTTCTATCGTCTAACAGCCAACACCCTCAGAATTTGCGTATAGCCAGTAAAACTGGCTGTTTTTAGCTGAATATAGCAGATCTCTCGGGGAGCCCCTCTCCACCACGTCCCCTCAGGCAGCAGGCATCACGTGACCCCCTGACATCCTCATTCTAAACTGTCCTTGTCCATAAGCCCACATAATAAGTAAAATACTTTTTTTTTTACAGTTTTTTTTTCACAAAAATAACTAAATATTATACCAAGAATCATTTTAAAGCTCACCTTAGACCAGTACTATCCATACAATGTTTTTATACAGTTTTAACTTCAGTCAACTAAATTATCATATTTTTTACACTATCATCCCCAAAATTAAAACAAGACAAATCTTCTCAATCCAACTCACAGACCACCTTTACAAGTGCCCTTTAACCATATTTTCTATCCACCTGACCAGACCCCATATCACCACAACCCATCTTTAAATGGACCCACTACTAAAAATAATTTTAAAACAAATTTTTTTTATCCTGATCACAAAACAGCCAATATTGTTCATAAAACATAAAACAATCACTTTAAAGCCCAGACAACCTCTTACCTTTCTTCAGAGACGACCACCAGTCTGTCTCTACCCTTGGATCTGGTCCAGAATGACCCCTTGTGCCTACAGTTACAATACCATACATTAGCTGTCATAATTGCCATTAGTGGGCTACACTTACCTCCACCTCAAGAGATGGTGCTAAGTGCAGCTGTATTACAGGCAGTCTTTTAGCATGATCACAGACCAAACGGTGGAAGTTTTCAGCCCCTTTGCCTCCCCCCCCCAACATCTTATTCCTATCCAACACCCTGATCATAATCTACAATTCTCTGCCATCCCTGATCACAAGCCACAACCTCTGGATCCTATAATGGGGTAAGCCCCTCCTTGAACCCAAGTCCTGCCCATATGTGACAACGGAGTGGAGGAGTGGCCTAGTGGTTAGAGCACCGGTTTTGAAATCCAGAGGTGGCTGGTTCAAATCCCACTGCTGCTCCTTGTGATCTTGAGCAAGTCACTTAATCCTCCATTGCCTCAGGTACAAACTTAGATTGTGAGCTCTCCTGGGACAGAGAAATATCCAGAGAAATACCTAAATGTAACTCACCTTGAGCTACTACTAAAAAAAGTGTGAGCAAAATCCAAAAAAATAAATAAATGATAATCCTCTCCCTACCCTTGCTCCCTACCTCTCTGGACTTACCCAGAGTGCAACATTAGTAGTATAGTGGTATAAGTACATAAGTAATGCCACACTGGGAAAAGACCAAGGGTCCATCGAGCCCAGCATCCTGTCCACGACAGTGGCCAATCCAGGCTAAGGGCACCTGCTGAGCTTCCCAAACGTACAAACATTCTATACATGTTATTCCTGGAATTGTGGATTTTTCCCAAGTCCACACTGCAAGGGGATGTGGTGTAGTACCTGAACCGGATTAGGGGAGGGTGCGAACTCAGGATCTAAATCCACTGTACTAACCACAAGGCTATTCCTAGGAATCCGGATTAGGGGAGGGTGCAAACTATTGCTCTAGGGCTGCTTCCCCAGCTGAAGCATTAGTAGCAGCGCTGCGTGTTGTGGTAATGGTGGTGGGGGTGGGAAGGAGACCAAGGTCGGCCGGAAATAATCGCGGGCCTGTATGGGATGAGAGCAGTCCACCCCCAAGCCCACCTATGTCTAGCTCCAGGATCAATATAGCCACCTTGACCTCTAGTGGTAGTCTTGCAGTACTACCACTAGAGAAGCATCCTTCCATATGAATGGAGTGCCATAAGGATCTGTACTGGAACTAGTACTTTTTAACATATTTATACATGGTATGGAAATGGGAAGAATGAGTGAAGTGATGAAATTTGCAGGTGGCAAACTATTCAAAGTTGTTAAATCACATGTAGAAGTTGCAGGAGGATCTTGGGAGGCAGAAAGACTGGGCATCCAAATGGCAGAAGAAATTTAAATGTGGACAACTACATAGTGTTACGCTTTGGAAAGAATAACAGAAATTATAGCTACGTGAAGCTGGGTTTCACATTAGGAGTCACCTGAAAAGGATTCAGTTGTCATCATAAACAATAAGCTGAAATCTTCTGCTCAGTGTGCAGAAGTAGCCCCCCAAAAAGCAAACAGAATGTTAAGAATTTTTAGGAACATAACTGAGAATAAAACAAACATTATTATTATGTCCCTGTATCGCTCCATGCTGAAACCACACCTCTCAAAATTGTAGTAGAATGGGAAACCATACAAAGGGTGACTACAATGATTAAGGAGATGGAATGACTCTCATATAAGGAAATGTAAAAGAAGTTAGTGCTCATCAGCTGGAAGAAGAGATGGCTGAGGGAAGATATGATAGAGGTCTATAAAATCTTGAATGAAATAGAATGGGCAAATGCAAATTGATTTTTTTTTTAACGTACGAAGAGTAGGGAACACTCCATGAAGTTTCAGAGTATCACATTTAAAATAAATGGGAAAAAAAAAATTTCATTCAATATATAGTTAAGCTCTGGAACTCAGTGGTAAAAGCAGTTTTGCCCTTATCCATATAACTTTTTGATCCAACCTGCCCCAAATCCTACCCAATTTTGGTCACTGTCAGGTTAAGTTTGACTGTACAGCTATTTACATGGCCAAAATTAATTTTTTAAATAAATGCTGGCAGTTTTTAGAGAAAAGCACTTACGGTGTAGTCAACACCTATTGACCACATAGAGTAAATACTTTTAACAGGGCTGGTTAACAGGGTGAGAGACACTAGATGGAAGAGGTGGAGATAAAAGGGGTAGACAGGGAGAAGAAGCTGGATGAAAGGGGAAGATAGAAAGCAGATGCTGGATGGAAGAGGGGGAAAGAAGAGAAAGGGGCAGACACTGGATGGAAAAAGGGGAAAAGAGAGGGGGCACACACTGGATGAAAGAAGGCGTATAGAGGCAGATACTGGATGGAAGAGGGGGAGAGAAGGGGCAGATGCTGCATGGAAGAAGGAAAAGGGGACAGATGCTGGATGAAAGGGGAAGAGAAGAGATGCTGGATGGAAGAGGGGAAGAGAAGGGGTGGATGCTAGATGGAAGAAGAGGAAGAGAGAGGGGGCAGACACTAGATAGAAGGGAAGAAAGAGGTGGACAGATGTTGGATGAAAGAAGAGGAAGAAATTCAGATGCTGGATAGAAGAGAGGGAGAGAAGGGGCTGATGCTGGTTGGAAGAAGAGAAAGAGAGAGGGGGCAGACACTGAATGGAGTAAAGGAAAAAAGAGAGTGGGCAGTCGCTGGTTGAAAAAGGGGAGAGAAGGAGCAAATGCTGGATGGAAGAGGGAGAGAGAGAGATGAGGCAGATGCTGGATGGAGGAAGGGGAAGAGAGAAGGGCAGATGCTGGATGAAAGGGGAAGAGAAAAGAGGCAGGTACTAGATAAAAGAGGGGGATAGAGAAGAGACAGATGCTAGATGGAAGGAGAGCAGTGAGAGGGGGCAGATGTTGGAAGGAAGAGAGGGAGATAAAAGGGTCAGACAATGGAAGGAAAAGGGGGAGAGAGAGGGGACAGATGCTGGATGAAAGAAGGCAGAGAGAGGGTGCAGGTGCTTGAAGGAAGAGGGAGAGAGGGGGCAGGTGCTTGATGGGGCAGACACACAAGGTAGATGCTAGTTGGAGGGGTAGAGAGAGAGAGAGAGGGCTGATGCTGGATGGAAGGGAGAAATAAAGAGGATAGAGTTAGTGAGAGACTGAGGAATAAGAGGAAGTAGAATAGGAGAGCCGGTGTGAGGGAAAATATTGAAAAGGCTATAGCTAAACACAATAAAAAAGAAGGAACGTGAAGACTGGATAATTTAGAAAGAATTCAATCTAGAAAGACAGACTGGGAAACTGGGCGTCTAAATGGCAGATGACGTTTAATGTGAGCAAGTACAAAGTGATGCATGTGGGAAAGAGGAACCAGATTTATAGCTACGTCATGCAAGGTTCTATGTTAGGAGTCATCGACCAAGAAAGGGATCTAGGTGTTGTCATTGATATGTTGAAACCTTCTGCTCAGTGTGCTGCGAAGACTAAGAAAGCAAATAGAATGTTGAATATTATTAGGAAAGGAATAGAAAACAAAATGAGGATGTTATAATTCCTTTGTATCGCTCCATGGTGCAACCGCACCTCGAATATTGTGTTCAATTCTGGTCGACACATCTCAAAAAAGATATAGTGGAATTAGAAAAGGTGCAGAGAAAGGCGACAAAAATGATAAAGGGGATGGAACGACTTCCCTATGAGGAAAGGCTAAAGCAGCTGGGGCTCTTCAGCTTAGAGAAAAGATGGCTGAAGGGAGATATGATAGAGGTCTATAAAATAATGAGTGGAGTGGAACAGATAGACGTGAAACATCTGTTTACGCTTTCCAAACATACTAGGACTAGGGAGCATGCAATGAAGCTACAAAGTAGTAAATTTAAAACGAATCAGAGAAAATGTTTCTTCACTCAATGTGTAATTCAACTCTGGAATTCATTGCCAGAAAATATGGTAAAGGCAGTTAGCTTAGCAGAGTTTAAAAAAGGTTTGGACAGCTGCCTAAAGGAAAAGTCCATAGACCATTATTAAATTGGACTTGGGGAAAATATTTCTGGGATTAGCAGCATAAAATGTTTTGTACTTTTTGGGGGATCTTGCCAGGTTATTTGTGACCTGGTCGAAAAGTAACTCGAACAAACTGCAGCTCGCTGGAGTAAAAAATATACCACAGTACAAAACGAACGCTCCAGTCCAAATTTTAAAGGTGTTTTATGGTTATAACAGAGAAAAAAGCCCTCAGAAACCACTGGTAAATTACCTGTGGTTTAGTGCATAGTTATAGATAATTGATTTCAATAACTTATGCAGTGTTTCTATCACTGGGCAAAAAAACTCTGTTATTTAAAGGTTGTAAATCAATGTAAATTGCTGTCAGAGAACAGTATAAATGTAAAACACAAAAGAATCACACCAAGAGCAGGCATACTGATATTGAAGGTTCAATCTCTTTTCAGAAAATGGCGCCTTAGCGTTCTCATTAGAGCAGCTGGTTAATATGCTGTCGTCATCATGACGTATTCGAACGTTAGTAAAAATTAAACCAATCGATTGCATTATTGAGTCCATTAGGTTCTAAAGTGTCCCATTCAAAAATCCACTTAGCTTCCCTTCTTGCGAGTGCAATTTTGCGATTGCCTCCCCGATGGAATGGCTTGATCCAATCAATAGCAAGGCATCGTAAGTCTTCAAACTTGTGCTTGTATTCAATGCAATGTGCAACAATAGGTTCTTTGATCGCTGATCTTCTAAGGTTAGACCTATGTTCGAGGATTCTGACCTTAAGGGATCTTGTAGTCATGCCTATATATTTTTTGTTGCAAGGACACGTCAAACAGTAAACCACATGAATGGAAAGGCAATTGGTAAACTGCAAGAGTTTATGAATTTTATTGGTTTTTGAATTTATAATCTGTTTGGTTTGCGTGGTAATATTGCAAATTGAACAGTGGCCACATTTGAAATGTCCATAAATTCTGGTTTCATTTTTATCTGTCGAGAATTGAATGTCAGCGGGACTAAGGATCTCTTTGATGTTTCTTGTTCTCGAAAAGGCAATGCGGAGGTCCATATTTTCAAAAGTATGCGATGTTTTCATAATTTCCCATCTCCTCTTAATCATTGTGGCGAGATTCTCGCTATGTTCGCTAAATTGCATTACCATAGTGAACTTCCCAGAGTCTTGAGGTTCTATATGTTTGGATAAAAGTAAACTTCTATCGTTGTATTTTGCCCTTCGATATGCTTTCTTCAAAATCGATCTACTATAGCCCCTATCTTGTAGGTTGGCCACTGTTGGGAACAGGATGCTGGGCTTGATGGACCTTTGGTCTGTCCCAGTATGGCAATACTTATGTACTTATGTATATAAAACTAATTTGAAGAAAGCTGAAAGGAAAAAAAAGAAAGAGAAAAATGACAAATGGACAGGAAATCTTGGCAAGAGAGTTTAGAGATGACAAGGAAAGCAGAAACTGGAAACTGGGATCAACACAATTAGAAAATGTAAAAGGCCAGACAACAAAGGTAGAAAAAAGAATTTTATTTTTAGTTTAGGATATAGTAGTATATTAAAAAATGTTAATAATATAAACTGAAAAAGGAAATAAGGTGATACCTTGTTTTTGGACAAATTTTAATATATTTTTGACTAACTCTCAGAGACCAAAACCTTCCTCAGTTTAGGACAGTATATCATAATAGCAGAATGCTGTCCTGACCTGAGCATGGAGGTTTTGGCCTCTGAACACTAATTGAAAAATGTATTTAGTCCAATAAGATGATGTCATCTTATTTTCCATTTTTTATTTTTATTTATATTTGTTAATTTGTAATCTAGTGAATATGTCAGTTTTTTAAATTTATGCCTGCTGCCTGTTTATTTCACACAGTACAGGGGGACATGCATCACTGTTTTTCTTTCTCTGGTGTTGCACTCTATACAGAAACTGGCTTCTTGGGGGTTCAGTTTAAATTTTGTCTACATATTTCTATTTTTAGTTTGCGGTTGTTTATTTTATACTGGGTGAGGGTCTATCTGTGTTCTATGTGTGTGAGGGAATCAGGAAGAATGGGACTGGTGGGAGAAAGAGGCCTGGTTAAAGGGGCACCCAGGGACTGAGTGGAAGAGCAGGAACATGAAGAGGAGGAGGAGATTAAAAAATGGAAATAATTATGTGGAGAAGGAAAATCAAGAATTTAGACTTGGTATAGGGAAAGTGAGTGAGTGAGATGTGGAGGGAAGAGTGGAGACTGTGGGACTAATGCTAAAACATGGTAACGTTTGGTTTGTTTAATTAAATTGATGTTAATTTTAGTGTTTACCAATAAATATATTACTTAAATTTTTTATGTATTCATAGGGAAGGGAAAGGGGAAGTTCAGGGAGAGAGAAGAATAGATGGGAAGTGCTTGGGGACAGGGAAGGTAGGGAGAGAGGAAGGGAGTGAGAGGGAGTAGCATGGAAAGTAGAGTGAAAGACTGGAAGTCAGGGGAAGGAGAAGGAGAGTTCATGGCTGAATGGCAGGCAGACTGACAAAGGGAATAGAGACGGACAAGGAGTGAAGGTAGATTGTAAGCTCTGACAAGCAGGGACTGTCTCTTCATGTTCACGTGTACAGTGCTGTGTACGTCTAGTAGTAAGTAAGAGCCTCCTACCCCACCTACCCCCTTCCCATCTAGCCCTATCCCCTGCTGATAAGATTTTTTTTTTTATATTTAATTTATAAAATTTCAAATAAAGGCAAATTAAGCAAAACTTGTACAGAAAAACTGATTCAAATAAGCACAATGCTATCATAGGAAACCTAGTATTAAGCAATGAAAATAACCAGTAATTATTCAGTTCAAGTCTACTACAGTTAGGAGTTCCAATTCTTATAACAGAGGAGAAAAAAAGGAAAAATATTAATTAACTAAAAGAAAAAGAACCAGGTATGTGGGCAGAGTGCATTCAAATCCCCTGTAACACCACAAGCAGAGGTTTGAGGATAGGCCTGTGAAATAACACAGACAGGACAAAGGTATATAAACAAAAATAAGTGGTTTATTTAACTGAGTCTTGATATGTTACAGAGCCAGGAACACAAGGTGAAATGCCTTTGTAGTTCTGTAAATACAGTCTCAAGCAGGCCTCTGGCCGACAGGCACAAAACACAGTCTGTGGCTGATGCGGCAGCCATGCCCCAAACATAGCCTGTAAATTCTTCTCAGTTCTTCTCCGAGTTCCAGGTCTTGCTTCAGCCAGACCTCAGAGCAAGGCTTGCTAGTCTCAAATCAAGAAACAAAAGTGGCTTACCTCAGCCAGGTCACAATTGTTAGATATAAGCTGTAGCAGCATGTGCTGGGGCTCCCATTCTTCTTTCCCTAGGCCTCCTTAACCTCACTCTGGTCCTGCCTTTTATAGTTCCTGGTTCTGACTCCACCCTTCCTGGCTCACTTCCTCCTGGGACGGGACCAGTGATCTTAAGGTGACTCTGTCTATTTGAGGGACTATTCTTAAGGGTGAGGGGCAGTGTTCTATAAACCCCCTCACATTCCCCTATTACTGTGACCCACCAATCTGGAGAGGTAATACTGGAGATCCCCTAGCAGCCAAAAAAGATGTTAAGTGCATAGGTTACCCAAAAGAATCAGGTATGTGGGGGGATAACCATATGAGTAGGTACATGAGTGGGGATAAGTATGTTGGGAGTGTGTGAACATGTGCACGAGGGGATAGGTATCTGGGAGGAGGTTTGGGGTGGGGGAGAGAGATGGATATGCTGGGGCTGTACAAGGGGGGGGGGGTGTAGACTTATATCATGTGTCCTACACTCACTCTGTTCTTCCAATCTTCATGAAGTCTTCACCCTATTTATCCTATGCCACTCTCCCTCCTGCTCTCCCCACTCTTTTCTGCACTCATGACTCTTCCTATCCCTTCCCTGTCACCCTCCTTTCATTTCTTGTACTCTCTCCTGCAACTGAGGTAGGTACATGTTAGCACTGTGTATGTGACTGTGGGCATGCACGTTTCTCTTTCTCTACTACTACTACTACTTATCTTTCTATAGCGCTACTAGACGTACGCAACGCTGTACACTTGAACATGAAGAGATAGTCCCTGCTCGACAGAGCTTACAATCTAATTAGGACAGAGAAACAGGACAAACAAGAGATAAGGGAACATTAAGGTGAGGATGATAAAATAAGGGTTCTGAACAAGTGACTAAGGGTTAGGAGTTAAAAGCAGCATCAAAAGGTGGGCTTTTAGCCTAGATTTGAAGACGGCCAGAGATGGAGCTTGACGTAACCGCTCAGGAAGTCTATTCCAGGCATTTGGTGCAGCAAGATAAAAGGAATGGAGTCTGGAGTAAGCAGTGGAGGAGAAGGGTGCAGATAAGAGAGATTTACCCAGTGAATGGAGTTCCTGTGAAGGAGTGTAGGGAGAGATGAAAGTGGAGAGGTACTGAGGAGCTGCAGAGTGAATGCACTTATAAGTCAATAAGAGGAGTTTGAACTGTATGTGGAAATGGATAGGGAGCCAGTGAAGTGACTTGAGGAGAGGGCTAATATGAGCATAGCGACACTGGTGGAATATAAGTCATGCAGCAGAATTTTGAACAGATTGGAGAGAGATGGCTAAGTGGGAGACCTGTGAGAAGCAAATTGCAATAGTCTAAGCGAGAGGTGATAAGAATGTGGATGAGGGTTCTGGAAGTGTGCTCAGAAAGGAAAGGGCAAATTTTGGTGATATTATAGAGAAAAAAAAACAACAGGTTTTAGCAATCTGCTGAATATGTGCAGAAAAGGAGAGAAAGGAGTTGAAGATGACCTCAAGGTTACAAGCTAATGAGACAGGGAGGATGAGAGTGTTATCCACAGAAATAGAAAATGAGGGAAGAGGAGAGGCTGGTTTAGGGGGAAAGATAAGAAGCTCAGTCTTGGTCATGTTTAGTTTCAGATGGCGGTGAGACATCCAGGCAGCGTTGTCAGACAGGCAGGCTGATACTTTGGCCTGGATTCCTGTGAAATTTCTGGTGTAGAGAAGTAGATCTGGGAGTCATCAGCATAAAGATTATACTGAAAACCATGGGATGAGATCAGAGTACCAAGGGAAGAAGTGTAGATGGAGAAAAGAAGAGGTCCCAGGACAGATCCCTGAGGTACACCAACTGACAGTGGGATAGAAGTGGAGGAGGATCCACCAGAGTATAAACTAAAAGTACGATGGGAGAGATAAGAAGAAAACCAGGAAAGAACAGAGGTATATTTAATTATATACCCATGTCCTAAAATTTATGTAGGCGAGACTACTTGTCCCCTCAAAAAATGGATTTCAGAACACAAATCCTGTCTTAAACAGCGGAGGGAAGTGGCCCCTATTGTATCCCACTGTCTCAGGATGGGGCATGATTTTCCCTCATTATTGGTTTGTGCCATAGACCTGATACCTGTGGATTGCACTGACAGATTAACACGACTTTTGCAAAGAGAACAGTTTTGGATCTTTACCCTCAATACGGAAGAACCTCGGGGTCTCAACCTAAGACTAGATTGGAAATGTTGGTTGTAAGAACTCCTTTTTTCTGGATTTCCTTCATTTTCAGGTATCACATTTTTTAGATATCACATTTTGATTTAACTTTTTATCTTTTTTGAAGGTTACTCACGCCTTGTGATACAGCACTTCTCTAGCGAAACTATGGCCAGAGTCATCATGCTGAACCAATGACTCACACATTTCCCTGCACTTGCACTTGAAAGCTAAGTTTGGATTTGATTCTTTCATGTTTTATTTGGATCCCTCATATACTCTGTGGAGATAGCGTTTATGTATATCAAAGGGGTTTTTGCCTATGATAAAAAATATACCCAACATTCATATACATAAATACTCCACCCTTGTTATTAACTTATAACTATTGGGTTGGAGGTTGGACTTGAATCAGAGGCTTTTTCCCTTACCCTTTAAAACAATACGAATGTACCTCACAGAGTTACAGTTGTTGTGTTTTTTTGAGAGTTTTCTTTTGCCAATTACTTTGACTGTATTGATGTGATTAGTCCTTCACTGTAGGTGTGTTTTGAAGTAGGTATTCTCAATAATTAAATTTAGCTCTAGAATATTATTTCTTCAAAACCCCTTTTGTATATCCACACTGAAGTAATTTATTCTTCAAATCCTTTGATTGTTCTGTGTACGTCTAGTAGCACTATAGAAATGATTATTATTATTAGTAGTAGTAAAATATACCCATGGTTCAGCCAAAATAGCTTAAATTATTAAAAAAAACACTAGTGAATAGTGTAGTTGCACCCTGTTTTCAGTAATTGTGAATTACATTTAGAATTCTCCAGGGGACAAAACATCTATTAAGACTCTGCTGCCAATAGAGGGATCTATTGGACATCATAAATGCAGAAGATATAGTACATGTCAAGTCATAGCAGAAATTACTGAGTTTATCAATCCGGTGGATGGTCAAATATACAATCTAAAATATTACACTGAGTGGAACAGTAGATATGTGATATATGTGGTGTGTTGCCCATGTCCTAAATTAGATGTGGAGAAAACCATGAGACCTTTAAAAATATGAACAAATGGACATTGTTTCAGCCTTTTACATACATTTCAGGAATCACAATTTTTTTTGCCTTGGATACTATAGTGGACAATAGAAGGGGGCAGGGGGAAAATTAATCCAATTGGAACAATGATGGATTTTTAGATTAAAAAGTAATAATGTGGAAAACCTTTTATGATGTACTGTGGTAAAAGGACTGGTTATTATTTAGCCTTTGTTTGCTCCTAATGGATGATGTTCCTTTTGAATTTATTTGCACTAATGAAGCACAGATTTCCATCACAGTAAAATTGTGATTGGTAGAATGACAAGGGCATCTTAGTTAAATGAAAGGCACCGTTTTGAAAATTGTGAGGCTGACAGGGAGGACGCAGGTTCTGCAGCAAGTAGTGAATTAAGCTATATATTATAGCCTAAAGAATGTCAATATTATTCTCACTGATCGTAAACATATTCATATGTATTGCAAGTTGATAAGTTTTCTGCACAGTCAATGGCAAACTGGTAGCTCCTGAAGAAGCTTGAAAATAGTGAAGCGGAGTGGCCCTGTTGAGCGGACAAGCAGCGGTTCGGTTAAGTAGTGGTTATCATTAATCTTGCTGATAATGTGGCAATAATTTATAAAGCCAGTAACCTGCACAATTTGAAGGTGTAAAGTTTAGCACCGTTTACTGCCATATTGGGAAGAATATTTTAAAATACAAAAAAATATTTTAAAAAATGATAGTAGATTGGTGGTTCCTAAATCTGGTTCTTACATGAAAATCTGGGGTTTCCACTGAGCAAATCCTCTGGTAAACAGAATTCAACTCTGTCCTGATTGAAGCTGGGCACCCTATCAGTTGAATGTCTGCCGGAGGAAATCCTAATTCCACTCTGTGAATAGAATCTGTATATGGCAGTGAACCACCCAGGCAAATAGCCCAGCCCAGCAATTAAAACTTAAGAGAATCCAAGCATTTACCAGTTTCCACAGGGAATGGCACCACAGAGAAAAAGATCAATTTGTGGCAAATTATTCTCTATTATGGCTTCACATCTTGTCAGTGCTTCTGAGGCTTGAGATGTCACTTCATAATATCATAGTCAGCCAAGTCACACCATTTTCACTCCCAGGGTCCAGGTGTGTTATCCCAAGCCACTTAAAATGAAACCCAGAGCAGATGGATATCTTCAAGGAACTTTAGCTTGGAAATCAGTAGGGATATACATTTATTTGAAACTATATGGGCAACGTCAACATTTCCCATGTGTTTCATGTGTATTCTAGCCTGAAATGACAGGGGGAAAAACTAAAATTGAGGTGGTTTCCTTGTGTTGCAACGAGTGTGCACTCTGCGAATAATGCCCAGATTTGTGGATAGTGTGTACTATTCACAGAGAATGTGCACTCTTAGGGTAATATTCTATATATGACGCCTAGAAAATCCGTGCAGAAAACATTTCCACCTAAGTGTATTTTATAAGGATCGCCTATATTTAGGTGTGGTATATAGAATATGCTTAATTGATATCCTAGTGCCTAAAACTATGTGCTTCCATTTACACCAACAAAAACATGGCATAAATCCCAAAGCGTAGTTTTAGGCATTTTGAGCCATATTCTATAAATACACGTGTACATTTTGGAACACCCATGAGATGCCAATTTTCCCGCCCTTAACCATGCTCCTTTTTGCCTGCACACATTAGAATTTAGGCACAGTGCCTTACAGAATATGCTTAGCAAGTTAAATGCATAAATTCTAATTATTGCCAATTAGTGTTCATTATTACTTGTTAAGTGCTATTAACAACGCTATTTGGCTTGTTATTTCAATTAAGTTACATGCGTTGATACAGAATACAATTGAATTTTGGTGCGGAACGCTAGGAGTGCCATATAGAATCCGGGGGTTAATGAATAGTGCATACTCTTTGTACATAGTGAGCACTTTTCCAAATAGTGTACGCTCTTTATGAATAGTATGCACTCTGCAAAGGGTGCACACTGGACACTATTAACCGCCTCCCAAATAAAAACAAAACAAAACCAAAATCCCCAACAAATGACATGGGGAACTAAACGTAATGACAAATTTTGCCCTGTACACCCCTAGAATCAGTCTACATTATTGCAAAATGGCTGTATAAAAAAAAAGGCTTTTTCAAGGCAGGGTGAACCAGTTTTGGAATCAAGTGGACCATCCTGAGATTAGCCTGGTAGTGCTCAAAAAATGACAGTGGATACATGCAACAGTAAAACAGTGAAACGTTGGGGGTAGAAATAAGGACAGTATCAGAATTCAAGGAAGTATAGGACAAGCACAGAGAATCTCTTAGGAACAGGAAAGAATTATAGAGCTGAGCAGAAAGGGTGGAGGTGTTGCTGAGACTGTTATTCTTTCTTTTTTTTTTTTTTTTTAATCACTTGCTGGCTGCATTGCCAGCTAGAAGCTCTGTTGGTTAAAACGTTTTTTATGAATTTGGTTTCTGCTTTGCTTCATATCCATAGTCTGCATTGCAGGACTTCTGAGGAAGGCTGGGAAGCCGAAACACAGCCTGTGTTGAGTCTAGCATTTGAAACTGTGAACATGTTTGGCTCTTGGAACTTTGTATTTGGACCTACATTTGTGGAACATAGGTCCATTCAGGACTGTGCACTTGTTCTTAGATCCCTTTAGTACGTTGTATTCTATGTTACCAATAAAGACTTTTTTTATTACCACTTTTAGTTCATCCTGGTTTTAGAACTCTTCTGCTCTTTTGTTGTGCTGATTCCTGTTTGTAGAAGTATTGGTTTTCTCTTTTTTTTTTGTATCAGAGTTTGAGGACACCTTAGGGGCCAAGAAGCATTTAAAATGGGCATATTTTCCAGAACCAGATAGGAAACTAGCCTCAATTAAGTTTTTGCAGAACTTTTAGTTACTATTTCTGTGTTTGTTTAAATCATTGTCATTTCATTCCCAGGCACAGAGGTATGCTCTACCTAAACTTCAGAATATAGGACATGGATTGAGAACTTGTTCAGTATTTTCTAGTTTGCTCTTTATAACTTTTTAGAACTCAATTCATTTTTTGGTAATCTGATTTTTGAAGAAAAAGATTAAAAAACAAATAACTTGACTACTGCTAGTTTACATAATTAAATTCCCAACATATCTTTTATTCATAAGTTCATTAGGTATCTTGACATTTCTCAAGCTAGAACTGAAACATTACCTTCTAGTTTTCTATTTCTTTCTCTTTACAGAGACCTACTTTGTAATTAGATATCTAGCTTTAGGAGAGCAATATAATTTTGTAGAAATTGATAATAAATAGGTATAGGTTCTTTGGAAACTTCATAATTAATAAATTTCCTAGGCCCTCTAGGGGTAATTCTATAAAGACATTTTCACACTATTGCATGCTCACAAAAGGCCTCATAAAATTACTCCACACTTATAAGTACACACTATAAGAAAAAAAGTACATACTTGTATGTGACCCAGCTATAGGAGTGTTTGGGAGAGGAGCTGAATGGAGGACAGGCACAGTTGTGAAGTACACACACAGGTTATAAAATATATATCTACGTGTATACCTTCACTGTGTATAGTTAAACCAGCCCCGTAGCAGCTGTACATTTCAGCAAGGATTGTGGCTTTTTTGTTTTCTACCTCTCACCTCCCAGTTTTATCTTACTTTTGTATTCAGTACAGCATCATACCTGTATAAAATATACAAACCACTTTGGTTGTTCCACAGAAAGGCAATATGTCAAGAATCTAATAGAAATAAATGTACACAGAAAACATCAGAAAACTCGCACTCATAAAATGACCCAACATTTTTGTTTTCACAGATTGAGGGGCCCTTTTACTAAGCTGCGTAGGTGACTACGCACACCAAACGCAAGCCAAATTGGAGTTACCGCCCGGTTACTGTGTGGCCCTTGCGGTAATTTCAATTTTGGCGCACATCCGCTGCACGCATCTGAAAAATATTTTTATTTTCTGGCACGCATAATGGATATCCACCAAGTGGCATTTGACACGCGTAGGTCATTACCGCCCAGATTGTTTACTGCTAGGTCAATGGCTGGCGGTAAGGTCTCAGACCCAAAATGGACATGCGGCAATTTTGATTTTGCCATTTTCGCCAAGAAAAAAAAAAGAGGCATTTTTACAGGTGCGCTAAAAAATGGATCGGCACGCTCCCAAAACCCACGCCTACACTACTGCAAACCATTTTTCAGCACGCCTTTGTAAAAGGAACCCTGAGAAAGCTAAGAAATGATATTATAATAGACTTTTAAATGATTCTCTGAACCGGCCTAAACAACTTTTTTCCTTACTATCTGAACCCACTAATCACAATATCATAGTGGTTCCATCAGCCAATGACCTAGCACAATATTTCTACTCTACAAACCAATTTTCCTGATATTCATATATCTGAGATATCCACCCCATCATCTCAAGTATCTAATTCAGATCTACCTTATTTACCAAAAACCCCAAAGATAGGATTTAGTCAATCATAGTAAGATTTTCAAATTTTCATGTAGTCTTCATTGTCTGAAATTCTGGCACTACTTGTGTTCTTGACCCTATTCCTTCCAGTTGGCTAAAATTCCCTCTCTGGGTCTGAACCAATTTCTTTTGTGTAGTATCAATTATAACCTTAGATCAGGGCCGGTACCAATATTGTGGAAACACACAATTTTAAAACCTCTCTTCAAGAAGGCCACAGCAGATCCGTCCATTCCATCTAATTACTGACTTGTATCTAATTTTAATAAAGATCACCTTGCTGAACCTTCGTCTCCCTTGTTTTTTTGGAAGAGCCTATCTACCTTACTCCTCGGACTTTCTCTTGCTGGTATATGTAGGGACTGTGTGTTCTTCCACTTTGTGTGGTTGTCTCGTATCTAATACAACATTTTTATCTAAGCTTGTTCAGAAGACAGTATTCGCACACCTAACAACTTTCATGGATTGTACTTCAGTTTTACATAGTAACATTTAGGGGAATTTTCAAAAGGACGTGTAAGTGCCCCCTCCCCCCCCCCCCCCCAAAAAAAAACATCCCACACAAAATGTCCAAAAAAACATCCAGCTCACAGCCATTTTTGAACAGGAAAAACATGGTGGTTTCCTGTTTGAAAACATGTGAGAAGGATGTCCTTATGCTAGACACTTTCATCCTGAACAAACATTTTACAAACAGAAACATTTAAAATTTAAAAGTGGGAAAACAAGGACATCTGTCTGGCAATATTCTTACAAAAATGGCCACATAAATATCCTTGCAGAAAAGCCTTGTGATTAGTGCAGTGGACTGTTGACCAAGGGACACAAGTTCAATTCTCAGTGTAGCTTTTATTTATTTATTTATTGTAAATGTGATCCCTCCAGGAAGAGAAAAATGCCTACTGTACTTGAATGTACACCACTCCATTAGCTTTCAAGTGCCTTATATTTTTAGGTACTGTAAGTATTTTTCTGTTCCTAGAGGAAGACCCAGAAAAACAACATTAATAGAAGTACAGTAGGATTTGAACCTGGGCCCCTTAGTTTAAAGCTGCTCTTCTGATATTCTTGCAGGTTTCTTCAGAATGGCCATAATACTTGCAGCTGACATAGCCTGGTTTTCCTATCCAGTTTCACTTTCAGGAGACAGGGAGGGGGACAGCAACCACTGGGGGATTAAGGAGGGGTTCATGCCTTAATCTCTCCAGTAGTCAGCTACTCAATTAGAGCACCTTTTTGTAACTTGGACGTGACTGAAACAGGTCTAGATAAAAACATCCTTCTTTTTAGACACTGATGTTTCTTCCTACTAAAAAATTGCTGTTAGATGCCCTATTTTTGGACATCCCTAGGCCCATCCAAAACACACCTTTGCTATTTGGATGAACTGTGTAAAATGTCCAAATTCTCTCTCTCCAAAATCAAGATTTGGATGTTTTTTAGTAGATGGATGATTTTTAAAGGAATTTTGAGGCATCCATCTGTTTTGAAAATGAACACCAATGTAACATAGAAGATGACAGCAGATAAAGACCTGTACTGCCCATCCAGCCTGCCCAACAAGATAAACTCACAGTATAAGGCAGTGGTTCCCAAACCTGGTCCTGGAAGCATCCCAGCTAGTCAGGCTTTCATGATATCCACAATGAATATTCATGAGAGAGATTTGCAGTCCTGTCCTTAGTCTGGAGAAAACCACTGTATGTTGGATCTCCAGTCACTCTGAGTGTCTGTCAACAACTCTTTTTCTATTTGGTAAATTGATTCCAGTCATTGACTCTTCTAAATATCTGGGTGTGACCATAGATTATGAACTATCCTTTTCAACACTTACTAGTGAAAAAAGGGTTTTTTATTCTGTGACAACTGAATATAAGAACACAAGCATTTCCATACTTGGACCAAATAATGGTCCATCAAGCTCAGTACCCTGTTTCCAACTGTGGTCACAAGTACTCGGCAAGATCCCAAACCCGTAAAACAGATTTTGTTTTTGCTGCTTATCCTAGAAATAAGCAGTGGATTTTACCAAGTCCATCTTAATAATGGCTTATGCACTTTTCTTTTAGGAAATTATCCAAACCTTTTTAAAACCCCGTTAAGCTAACTGCTTTTAGCACATTCTCTGGCAACAAATTCCAGAGTTTAATTACATGTTGAGTAAAGAAATATTTTCTCCATTTGTTTTAAATTTACTAGTTTATCTACTGTTATCCCACGCGGAAGACATCCTACTTCTCTTACCAGTAACAGCATCAAACAAAAATACAACTCAATCTGTAGCGAATGGCATGACTGCTGTTAGCACCTGGGCTCTGACCAATAAAATGAAATTGAATGCGCAAGAAACAAGATCCTGTGGTTCCGAAATCAGGGAGTTGAGGTCCCATTACCAATATCTTTGTCCAATGATCAAAGCTTTACAGTTAAGTCAAAATCAGAGTACTAGGGCTCTTGCTGATTCTTCACTCACCTTCTCTTCCCGTATCAATCAGCTATGGAAGAAAACTCTATTCAAAAAGAGACAGCTACGTCTAGTCAGATCATTCTTCACCCAAAACGCCATCCTACTATTAGTCCAAAATGTTAGTCCTACCTCACTTGGATTACTGTAATGTTCTATTTCTTGGTATTAAGTGTCAATATCAGAAAAAGTGCAAATCTTACAGAATACAGCTGCTAGACTAATATATATATTGAATAGATATACTAGTGTTTCAACTCATCTTAAACTGCACTAGCTTCCTATAGCAGAAAGACTAAGGTTCAAAACTGCTTGTTTAGTTTTTTCAGATCTTACAGGGTTTCACCTCTGAACTACTGACTAAGGGGTCCTTTTACTAAGGCACGTAGGCACCTACGAGTGTCCAATGCACATCAATTTGGGACTACCGCCAGCTACCGTGAGCACCGGGTGGTAATTCCATTTTTTCTGCGTGTCTGATATGCGCAACCGAAAATATTTTTTATTTTCTACCGCATGGCGCTAACCAGGCGGTAATCAGCAGTGTATGCGCGCTGATGATTACCGCCTGGTTAACGCGTGAGTCCTTACCACTATGTCAATGGGTGGTGGTAAGGTCTCAGACCCAAAATAGAAGTAAGTCAATTTTTATTTTGCTGCACATCCATCTTTGGCCCAAAAAGGTCTTTTTTTGCAGGAACGCTGAAAAATGGACCTGCGCGCATTCAATACCTGCGCCTACAACACTGCAGGCCATTTTTTGGCGCACCTTAGTAAAAGGACCCCATAGACCGCTTTGCTACATTTGGTCCAGTCTAACAGACTGAAAGAACAATTGATGCTAGCGTCACTGTTTCAAAAGACAATTCAAAATCAGAAGATTTTAAGCTTATTCCCTGTACTTGGAATTAAAATATGGAACTCTCTACCTATTGCCATCAGAACAGAAAACAGCTACCTTAGGTTTTTAGCCTCTTCCCGAAGCTTTCTCTTCTCAAAGACTGTTCCATAACAATCCATTGACTTCTACCTCCTGGTACCAACCTTTATCTTTTCCTGTAATATTTTTGGCCTCATGTATTACACCAATGGTCTCTAATGGCTCTCATACCTCACACTAACATTATTGGCTTTTGTCTCACCTAGAATGTAAACTGCACTGAACCCTGGAAAGAGGATATTAGCGGTATACAAGAATTGATTTGATTTGAGTTAGTAACTTCATTGCGTGCCCCCTAAGCCCTAGTATTTGTGGAAAGAGTAAACAAGCAATTCACCTCTACCCTTCCACTGCACTCAGTACTTTATAGACCTCTATCATATCTCCCCTCAGCCATCTCTTCTCCAAGTTGAAGAGCCTTAGCCACTTTAGCCTTTTCTTGTAGGGAACTCATCCCATCCCCTTTATCATTATTGTCACCCTTCTCTGTACCTTGTCTAATTCTGCTATATCTTTTTTGACATGCGGTGACCAGAATTCCACACAGTATTCATGGTGCTGCCGCACCGTGGAACGATACAAAGGCATTATAACATTCTCATTTCTGTTTTCCATTCCTTTTCTAATAATTCCTAACATTCTGTTTGATTTCTTAGCTGCCGCTGCACACTGAGCAGAGGGTGGAGCCTTGCATCATGTAGCTATAGTTTGGGTTCCTCTTTCCCATATGCCAAGTCTTGTAAGGTCCTCTTGCAATTTAACAACTTTGAATAACTTTGTGTCATCAGCAAATTTAATTACATCGCTAGTTTTCCCCTTCTCTAGCAGTGTTCCCAGCACAGACCCCTGGGGAACCCGACTATCTACCCTTCTCCATTGAGAATACTGACCATTTAACCCTACTCTCTGTTTTCTATCTTTTAACCAGTTTTTAATCCACAATAGGACACTACCTCCTATCCCATGACTTTCTAATTTCCACAGGTATCTTTAATGAGGTACTTCGTCAACATACAATATACTGACTGGTTCACCTTTATTCACACGCTTGCTCACCTCTTCACAGAGCTATAGTATATTGGAGAGGCAAGATTTCCCTTGACTAAATCCATGTTAGCTTTGTCTCATTAATCCATGCTTATGTATAGGCTTTGTAATTTTGTTCTTTAAAATAGTCTCTACCATTTTGCCCAGCACTGATGTCAGGCCTGGATCACCTCTGGAACCCTTTTTAAAAATTGGTGCTATATTGGCCACCCTTCAATCTACTGGTAACATGCTTGATTTTAAAGTTAAATTGCATATTACTAACAATAGCTCTGCAAGTTCATTTTTCAATTCTTTTAGTACTTTGGGATATATACTATCTGGCGATTTACTACACTTCAAGTTGTCAAATTGCTCCATTACGTCTTCCAGGTTTATGGAGATTTGTTCAGTTTCTCTGACTCATCAGCATTGAGTACCATTTCTGTCACTGGTATCTCTCCCACATCTTCCTCAGTGAAAACTGAAGCAAAGAATTCATTTAATATCTCTGCTATGACCTTGTCTTCCCTGAGTGACCCTCTAACCCCTTGGTCACGTAGTGGTCCAAATGATTCTTTTACTGGCTTGCTTCTAATGTACTTAAAAAGATTTTTACTATGGGGCTCATTTTCAAAAGAGAAAAATATCTAAAAAGTGGCATAAACCAGTATTTGGCCATTTTTCTCACAAAACGTCCAAATCAGTATTTTCAAAACCTAGTTTTAGATGTTTTTCTATGAAGGCCATCAGAAGTACATTCAAATCACAAGGGGGCGTGTTGGAGGTGTTTCAAAGGCGGGATTAGGGTGTGCCTATCACTTGGATGTTTTACAGCCATAATGGAACAAAACAAAAACATCCAGGACTAAAACCAAGATGAATTCAGAACAAATAAGGCCTTTACCACCACCTCATTGGGTGGCGGTAAGAGCTCCCTACCGCATATCCATGTAGTAAGAGTTATCTTACTGCGTGGCAATTTTCGGGGTGGGGGGCATTTTTCCAGCTGCGGTAAAAAGGGTCCTGGCATGTTGGGAAAAATGGCCCCTGCCACCACTGTAGGGCTCTTTTCCCCACAGCTTAGTAAAAGTACCCCTTTGATTGTTGGTGCAGGCGCTAATATTGTCCAGACTTGATTATAACAATGCTATTTATATTGGCTGTTCAGTAACTTTGATAAAACATCTGCAACTTGTTCAGAATACAGTCCTAGGTTAATATTTTTGGCTACAAGTTCTAGTTCAGCATCTTTGTTCAAAGAACTTCATTGGTTGCCTCTACAGGCTAGAGTGCAGTTTAAACTTTGTACTCTTGCCTATAAAATCATGTATGGAAACACTCCATTATACTTGACTGATTGGGTAATATTTCTTTCCAATACAGTTATTAGCAAAACTCACAATCAAATGCTAATTAGTTTTCCTTAAGTAAAACAAGTTAAACAATGATGAATATTCAACTCTTCCAAAAACAACAAGGTAACTACTATACCTATATATGAGACACCTGCAGGCCTGAAGACTATTGAAGTGGTGTACAATAGGTTTTCTTCTGTTCGTGGAAGGCTCACAATACAATAGAAAGGAGTTAAGGTGGGATTTGTACCTGAGTGCTGTTGCTGAAAGTCCACTGCACTGACCACTAGACTGCAGCTCTGGTCTGCAGGGATGTCTATGTGGCCATTTTTGTACAAATGTTGCCAGAAAGACGTTCTTGTCCCTGATGTTTTGCCATTCTTAAATTGGATATTTTATTTTGGAAAATGGCTGTTCATTTCGGATGTTTTCAGTGCAAGGACCTTCTTACGTATTTTTTAACAGAAAATCCTGACATTCCTCTTGTTTGAAAATGACTGTCAGATGGACAGGGGATTTTTTTGGGATGTTATAATCGGGACATCCCAATTCTGACTGGAATGTTCTTTTGAAAAGTCCCCTATTTGTGTTGGTGTAGGGGATCTATAGGAACTTTAATAAAGATCTTTAATGTTTCCATTTTGACTCTAGTGTCAGTGTACTTCCACCTTTCTAATTAAATCCTTTTCCAGGTTTTTGTCTGCTTTGATTAGCTGAATTAGAAATCTGTATCAGACTGTTACTTAGGAATATGTGCTCTCTCTCTCTCTCTCTCTCTCTCTCTTTCTTTCTGTTCTCTGGGTATATGCACCAAGCCATAAATACCTTATGGGGGCTGTCACAAGTGTGATGGTTTCCATTGCAGGACCTAAGTGGGATGAGGTTACCAGTGCCACCTCCAGGGTAATGGAGAGTTCAATGACTTGACCAAGGTGATTGGAACTTGGGCCTTCCAGTTCTCAGTCTGCTGCTTTAACCATTAGTCTACTCCTCAGACTCCAGGAATGTATTCATCAGCATGCTTTTTGTTCATTAGTGAACCCTGAAGTAATTAAGTGCATATAAAATCAATTTAACCTATGTGTTAACTTTATATTTATAAAGAAATTTAAATCAAATTCTAAAAGTCTGAGAAGTACAAAAATAATCCACATATGAACTGATCTTTTTTTCAGTGCACATCCCTACCTTTGAATTCCCAAATACCCACAACCTTCTGATCTTCAAATACTGTACCTCTATTTCAGGAAGTGGATGAAATCCTGGCTCTTGCCCCACCTGTTAATGTCTGTCGAGACTGACTATCCACTCATTCCACATCTGGACCAGCTTGCTGGACACCCTGCAATTAGGGCCAGTTCCTCATACCTTATTCAACTGTACATATAATTTGCTTTCAATTTATCACCCATTTATTTATGCCTATGACTTTGTCCTAGCCATCTTGTCTGACTGTCTCAACTGCACTTGTCTTCTGGGCTGCCAATTCAGATATTTCATTATATTGTACTTCAAAATACTGGTATTGTGGATTATCACACTTCAGTGCTCTACACACCTCATCAATTTATAAATCAAAATTTGTGGATGGAAAGACCTCAAAAAGTCTGCGGTACTTCATCAAGTCGTGACAGATAAAAAGTTTCCAGCAGAATAGCAGCTCATAATCAGTCAAAAACCTCCATATTACTTTACTTCCATCCCAAACATTTTTTAATTAATCTTTAATAGTAAAAACTGCTTCATAGCAAATATCATTGAAACATAAAGCACACTTATCTTGTCAGTCCTGATTGGATCCCTTTTCGCCCATGGTTTTCTCATCATCTGAAAAACAAAAACGTGAGGTTACAATTCATCCTAACACCACTGTTTGATGGCACAACTCATACAACTTAATGTATTTCAGTTGTAACTTTTTCACACATGAAACATATTGTTATTGCTTTCCATAATTTATACTTCATAGTAAACACATCTCATTTTGTTAGAGTTTTGACCCAACAGTATGCTAAAAATAGCTTAGAAACTTACTTGTGTTTCTGCTTCATTTTCCGTCTCCCTATGGGAACTTAAAAATGGTGCCAGCTTTTAAGTAGAATGCCAGCTCACTGCTGTATAATCAGCTGACTCACTCAGACAGACTACGAAGATTGGCTAAGCCCAACCATCTTCCATAATTGCTGCGCTCAAAATTTTTCAAAGTTTTTACTGTGCTCCAAACTTTTAAAGGACCCACATGAAAAATCTTTTCATGTTAAAGCATCACAGAAAACTTCTTTACAAGAAAGCTGCCTATTCTATCATGGTATTTAAGCCCAAAGCTTCAGTGGATTTCAACTTAAAGACCCATCGTTGCTCGCACTGTAAAAGGTGAAGGGCATGATCCCCGCCTCTAATATTACTGCTGATGTGATCAATAGTGAAGCAGCATAATTGGGAAAAAGGTATTCTTCATAGCCCTACAGTGTGCTACTAGCAGGGCCCCTTCTTTAAGATGTGAAATGCAGGACTTAAGTTCAATCAGCCAAGTGTGCAATTTTCTGGTGGTCTTTCCAACATATAATCTGTTGCAAGGACATTGCAAAAACATATATCACATAATCCAAAGTAAAATCAATTCTTGATCAGATTTTATAGCACTTTCCATTTCCCGGATTGATGAAATCTGTACATTTTTTAGTAATACTACAATTGCTATATCCTTCACATCTATAATGTCTATAAATCACAGCCGAATGTTCCACTATGTCCCGTCTACATAGATCCACTGGATTTAACAATTCCTTCAGATTAACTCCCCTTGAAAAAGCTATTCATACTTGATGGTCTTGAAAACAACCATTGGCTGTGTATTCTGGGAGCTTTTGTTTGGGACAGGAAAACTCAGAGGCCTGAATGTGATCTCATCAATTGGCACTTCTAGAGCATTAAGGCAATGCTCCTGCCTGACTTAGATTAGAGAAGAGCAGATAGCCATGCAATTTGGGAGCTTTTTGTTGTGGACTGTGCTGCTATTCATATTAATTCTTGCTGTGTGCAGTTTTTCACCTTAAGGTCTAAAAATCTCCAAGGCCTGATCGTGATATCATCAATTGATTTCCCTAGAGGATTAAAGTGATGCTTTTGCATCAGTGAAGGGGTACTACAAAGGGGCACACTCCTTCAACTGACCCAATGTGCTAACTTTGGGGTCCTTTTACTAAGGTGCGCTGAAAAATGACCTGCGGTAGTGTAGACACGTATTTTAGGTGAACGCACAAGTATTTTTTAGTGCATCTACAAAAAAAAGCCTTTTTTTGTTGTTGCTGAAAACGGACGTGCGGCAAGATGAAAATTGCCACGCATCCATTTTGGGTCTGAGAACTTAACATAAGCCATTGACCTAGCGGTAAAGTCTCACACGGTAACCAGATGGTAATGGTCTACACGCGCTGTAAAATAAAAAATATTTTGCCGACACGCACCAAAATGGAAATTACCGCAAGGGCCACATGATAACCGGGTGGTAACTCCAATTTGGTGCACGTTGAGCGCACGTAGGCACCTACGCGGCTTAGTAAAAGGGCCCCTTTATTTAAGCTGCAAAATATTTAAGAGTTTAAGATTTGCTTCTGAATGATAAAGAGTTTGCTGTCTGAAATAGCTGGTATTAATTTGATATGTCAGGCATAGAATATTTTCATACTGAGGTGCTATGTAGTAATGACCATTACAAACCTAATACCATGAAAGAAATCTTTGAAGGAAGTTAATTTTTTACTCTAACATATTTAATTATGACATCAATGATGAATTATTCATTTTTTTTTTTTTTTAGCAGCATTGGTTCTCATATCACCCTGCTATAATATGGCCATTTCTGTATTCATTTAAGTAAGATGTCAGTTTGTGTTGTAGCGCAGTTTTCAAAGTTTGGATATTTCCCCATGTAAGCTTTTGAGTCCTGGTGATATCTCTGTCAAATGCTAATTAGTTTTCCTTCAGTAAAATACATTAAACAATGATGAATATTCAACTTTTCCAAAAACAACAAGGTATCTACTATACCTATATATATCTATATTTCTGTGAGATCAATTAATTCTATTCCAGACACAGTCTAATAGTCCTCAATAACGTGACTGCAATTCAATAAATATATCTTTGCAATTTCCTTTATTAAAGTACTACACAAATTAATGCTATATACTAATAGCTGATATTCAAGCATCTATCTTTGTTCATTCATACATCCATTCTCACTCTCATATTTCATACTAATATATGACAACTATCATAAGAACAAATAACTTGAATAACATGGGAATAACATGGAAAGGTACAGAGGTCTTGACAATGGCAAATCCTTCTAGCGCTAACATATAAAATACACGAACATAAATCTATGAACTCCTCTGTTCTACTTTTGCCACTATTAAGTGTCCAAATCTACTACTACTACTACTACTAACTAACATTTCTAAAGTGCTACTAGGGTTACGCAGCGCTGTACAATTTAAACATAGAAGGACAGTCCCTGCTCAAAGAGCTTACAACCACTTGCAATCCGAGTTCAGTTATAAATGTTCAATGTTCTGTTGGTATGCACTCCTCCTGAGTATCAGGGTATCGCCAACCCCTGCTCAGATTGTATCGTTCAGAGTTCTCCCAACTGATAAATGAAAATGTAACAGGCAATGCTAGCATCTTCCATCTGCCCTTCCATGTATCTCCACAGATCTTTATATAACCGGCAATCCCCACTATCGTAACGTGGTAGATCTGCTCTGATCCAGCACCCAAACGTAGAAAGACTTTCAACCCCCCTTGGGCTTCTTCAGGGGTTGAGCTTATAACCCTTTAACGGCTGCTTGCACAGGACCGACCACTCTGCAGCGCCATTTTATGTTTTGGCATCTCTGATCCAGCTGTTTTTTTCAGATTAAAGTGATCTTCTTTATATTTATAGGTAGGACATTTCATATTTGTCCTTACATTTGATAGCGAAGGACTATCGTATAGCCCCTGAAGCAGCCCTGTTGGGGCGAAACACGGCCTGTGTCGGGCTGTTTGTGTGTATACATATTGTGCAATTTGTTTTCCATTAATAAATCATTTTTTGCTTGTTAACGATCTGCTCTGTTCATTTTCCATCATAGATTTTCTCATGACAGAATATGATTTTGCACTCGTTCCTATAATTTTTGTACTAAAAGGTAGCTATTGGTACACTGCTCAAGTGTGTATGCAGCCCTTTCTATACCTGCTGTCTATGTGATAAAGTATGTTTTTTATGCTTAACGGTTGTGTTCTGCTTTTCACTCTGCAATGCATTTATATTATATTGCAACGTCACCTGAATTCATTAAGTTTACAATGTTTGAGTTTTTTTAAGTCTATATATAGAGAGAGGAAAATCTGGCTAGTCTGTGACTAGTCTACCAAAACATACTTGGGAAAAATTAAACTAAATAACCATTCATACATATAATCGTTAATATAATTATTTAAATTTTAGATTGTGCTCAGTCCATATCCATTACACCCATAGCGTTCCCAGGGAAAGCATGTGGTAGTGTTTAGATGGAACCATCATAGCACAGCCTGTGTTCCACCTCCTCAAAATGTATGCGCACACACCTACTGTTACTTATAATGCAACTTGCAGTTAATGATGTTTCAAATTTTTAAAAAACAGATCTCATTAAGTCAGCTATGCATTCAGACCATAAAGCAGTTAGTTCTTATTATACCCCACAACAAATAACTGCAGTTATAATATGAAACCTAATTTTAAGTAACACTCACTTGTAAATCTCATACAGCTTGTGGTTACCAGAATTTAGTGGTAACCACAAGCTGTATGAGATTTACAAGTGAGTGTTACTTAAAATTAGGTTTCATATTATAACTGCAGTTATTTGTTGTGGGGTATAATAAGAACTAACTGCTTTATGGTCTGAATGCATAGCTGACTTAATGAGATCTGTTTTTTAAAAATTTGAAACATCATTAACTGCAAGTTGCATTATAAGTAACAGTAGGTGTGTGCGCATACATTTTGAGGAGGTGGAACACAGGCTGTGCTATGATGGTTCCATCTAAACACTACCACATGCTTTCCCTGGGAACGCTATGGGTGTAATGGATATGGACTGAGCACAATCTAAAATTTAAATAATTATATTAACGATTATATGTATGAATGGTTATTTAGTTTAATTTTTCCCAAGTATGTTTTGGTAGAATATTCATATTTGAGGACTTGGGTAGTCTGTATATTTTTTCTTCCGGTTGAGTAGTGAGTAGTCTGTGACTAGACCACATATTGCATTTTTTAAAAAAGTTTTGTGTGCATCTTTGTAGTTGAAACATAAACCAAAGCAAGCAGTAACTTCCTGATAGAGCTTGCAGTCTCTGTTCTCATAGATTACATTTTGCAGGCAATTCATATTTTTTCAGTCACTGGGAGACTTGCCAGGTTCAGGCTTTAGCCCAAGATTCATCCTCTGACCATATTAGCAATCCACAGCCCCCTTGCTTTTTGAGTATTTTTTTGCATCACTCCCTGCAGAGCACAATTCTCTATCTTGAACTCAGGATCATGCAGTCCACAGTTTCTCTCTCTCACACACTCTACCTCTGGAACACACATCTTCCTTCTATCATTTAAAGTCCAACATCTGAATTAAGGTACAACATCCTTCACACAAGGGCTCAACATCCATCTTTCCAGCCATTCAATATTTATCTATTCAGAAATCCAGCATCCATCTCTTCACTCTGACAGTCATTTAACTCAGCATCTAGTTACCATAGACATCCTGCCAGGGCAGAATTATTGTTTCAACTACAGCAGTAAGTTACCTGTTTACTTATTTGTAACAAAAAGATGAAAATCAAGAAAAGCTAGTCTCCCTTTATGATGCTGGACTGGTTTAGCTAATTGTTTAGTAATGCATCAAATATACATTATGAGGACAGTATAGTGCAGATAATCTTTACATCTTGGGTATTTCTCTTTCTGCCAGAGAAGGCTGCTTTTAACTTGAGTTGCTTGTACTAAGTATGTGACACTGCTTGAATACACCACTTGGCTTTATTGGTCCCTAGACACAGCCCTTACATGGGTGAAACACGGCTGTGTCAGGCTTTTTAGATATGTATTTTATAAAGTGTTTTATGGAGTTTTTCTGTGTTTGATCTGTTTTTTGTCTGTGCCATATTGGATCTAGCAGATCTCCTGCCTACCTATTTTCTTGCACCTTTACTATTTAGGAGCCTTGTATAGTTTGAAGTACTGGAACATGGTGTCATTGATGACACGTTTGCTGCAAGTCTTGTTGTCCTTTTATTTATTTATGTATTGCAGTGGTTTCATTATTACTATTTGAATGATGTTCATCAGTGCCTAGTACAGGAAGCATTCCCTGAATGAAATTGTTATATGGTACCTTTTTATGAGTATTTTGTCTTTTAAGGAGTCATTCTTTGTACATTCTCTTATGTATAAGTGTTTTTATTTCTATATACTTTGTTTATATAATTTATCATTTATTACACTTGAGTGCTCATTTTCAAAGCACATAGACTTACAAAGTTAGGTAGAGGGGCATTTTCGATAAAACGTCCAAGTCCGATTTTGGATGTTTTACTGAAAATGTCCAAAAATCAAGTGTTGAACATGTATGTCTTTTTTTTTTTTTCAAAAATGGACATTTCCTTAGTCATTTTCAGATGTTTTTTTGCCAAATACATTTTTCTTTTATGACCATTAAAAAAAAGGCCAAGTAAAAGACACACAAAATCAAGCCATTGGGATGTAAGAGGAACCATCATTCTTAGTAGAGTGGCCACACAGACATATAAGTACATAAGTAATGCCATGCTGGGAAAAGACCAAGGGTCCATCGAGCCCAGCATCCTGTCCACGACAGCGGTCAATCCAGGCCAAGGGCACCTGGCAAGCTTCCCAACGTATAAACATTCTATACATGTTATTCCCGGAATTGTGGATTTTTCCCAAGTCCATTTAGTAGCCCTCCAAAACCCACCTAAAACCTACTGTACCCAACTGTACACCACTACAATAGCCCTTATGGCTGCAGATATCACCTATATGTGGGTATAGTAGGATTTTGGTAGGTTTTTGAGGGCTTATACTTTCCACCACAAGTGCACCAGTTAGAGTGAGATATGGGCCAGGGTCCCCTTCTGTATAGTGCACTGCATCAACCACGAGGCTACTCTAGGGACCTTCTTGCTGCTCTAATAGGACTGGCCATAACATCTGAAGCTGTCATAGAGGCTGGTATGTACTGTTTCTTTCACATCTTTGGGGGGTGTGGGGGGAGAGGGGTCAGTGATCACTCAGGGAGTATGGGGGGGCCATGCTTTAATCCATCCAGTGGTCATCTGGTCATTTAGGGCACTTCTTTATGACATTTATGATTGACAAAACAATAAGCTGAAAATTCCACTGCATTCTTCATTATTATTATTATTATTATTACTACGTTTGTACCCTGCATTCTCCCACATAATGCAGGCTCAATGCGGCTTACATAGTAAGTTGAAATACAAAGTTAATAGAATTTTAATAAAAGAGTAGTAAAACAATGTAAAGTTGGGCTTAGTATTGTATGATAAGTTGAGCTAGATAAAATATGACTAGGATATACCTCTTATTGTTAAATTCAATACAATATTATGTTCTCATACTTTTGAACACCATAACTAATTGGAGGAAAAAGAACTCAGATGTCCTGACTTGGCAGCAAGTATAATATCTTAGTGCCAGCTCATACTCCAATCTTATCACTGGTCTAAAAAAAACCCCAAATGTTAAATTTTTTGTTATTTTATATGTATATCATGCACTATAACTTCTCCAAATGTCTTTAAATTCTTATATCACTTCTATTACTTTTCCATTTCTTCATAGATTGTTACAGCTCTAAACAAAAAGGCACTTAGCTTGATACTTGTACCCAACGGGGCTCTCCGTTTCACTATTTAGTCAAGCTTCACCAGGGGACTAAGTGCTTATAAAGCCTAAAAAAGGCCCCATGTAGCTACATCACTGCTCCATGGTGCGACTGTACCTTGAATACTGTGCGCAATTCTGGTCATGACATCTTAAAATAGATATAGCAGAAAAGGTACAAAGAAGGGTGACAAAAATGATAAATGATAAAGGAAGATGTCCATATGAGGAAAGACTTAAGCATCTAGGGCTGTTCAGCTTGGAGAAGAGATGGCTAAGGAGAGATATGATAGAGGTGTACAAAATAATGAGTGGAGTGGAATGGGTAGACATGAATTGCTTGTTTACTCTTTCCAAAAAAACTTGGACTAGGGGGCATGCAATGAAGCTATTAAGTAGTACATTTGAAATAAACCAAAGAAAATATTTCTTCACTCAACATGTAATTAAACTCAGAAATTTATTGCCAGAGAAAAAGCAGTTAGCTTAGCAGGGTTTAAAAAAGGTTTTGATACTTTCCTAAAAGAAAAGACTATAAGCCATTATTAAGATGGACTTGGGGAAAATTCACTGCTTATTTTTGGGAAAGCAGCATAAAGCTTGTTTTACTGTTCTGGGGCTTTGCCAGGTAATTGTGACCTGGATTGGAAACAGGATACTGGCCTTGTTGGATCTTCGACTTGTCCCAGTAAGGCAACGTTTGTGTTCCTATGCTCTAAGGTTAGTTGAAACAACGCTGACATGCCCATTCCCCTCCAATGTTAATGCTGTTTTTGCAGTTGCACAATAGAGAAGTTAGGCACAAAGTTTCAGAATAGGAGTGCAAGTCACTTATGTGCCCAACTGCTAATTAGTGCCAATTAGTGCTTAAGACCAAATATTGATACTTATCTCCAATTAAGTGCCAATTATGTTATGTGCAAAACTGACCTTATTCTATAATTGGATGTACAATTGTGTGCCTATCTTTAGGTACCATTTATAGAAGTTGGGGTTTAATGTTCAGTTTACTACACGGTAACTGCTAAAATGCTGCAAAACCCGTCAACATGGTGAAGCGTTAGAAGTTACCACACACTAAACCATGCATTAAGGCCTAGAATCTATATGTGGCACAAAACAAAATCAGCGCTGAAAAAGTGCTATTCTATAAGCTGCACTTAAAGTTAGGCGCAGTTTACAGAATAGCGTTTATGCCTGAGAATCACACCTAACTTTAGGCGCAGTCATTTGCACCAACTGAAACATGTTGCAAATGTACGTGCCTACATTAGGTGCATATCTCTGTTATTCTATAATAACATGCCCTCATTATGGCCATGATCCTCCCAATTCTGCACCCCCTTTTTCATTTTGTGCGTAAATGCCAATTAAATCTAATTTGTGCCAATAATTGCTTGTTAGAAGCCAATTATTGGTGCTAATTGGCTCGTTATTCAAATAAATTGTGCTTGCAAATTGGGCACACACCCAACTTTATGCATGCAATTTTTGACAACTTTTATAGAATTAGGGGGTAAGTGCTTAACACATTTTAGGACCTCAGACATTGAGGGGCTCTTTTACAGAGTGGCGGTAAGCCCAATGCAGGCTTACCACTCGCTCTTTTGGGACTACCACCAGTCCACCACACCCGCTGGTGGTAGGCCTGCCCTGAGCTTGTGCCATTTCTGGGGGAAAAGAAAACCCCCGGAAATTGCTTGCACGGCGATAACCTGGCGGTAATCAGACATCGCAGTGAGCTGCCCAGTTACCGCCAGGTTAGCGCGGCAGCCCTTATCGCCACCTCAATGGATGGCGGTAAGGGCTCCCTGCCGCATGGCCAAGCAGTAAGAGTTCTCATCGCGTGGCCATTTTTTATGGGGGGGGGGGCTTTTACCAACTTTTACCACAGCTTAGTTAAAGGACCCCTGAATGTTGAAAATTAACTCTCAAGCTTGGCGTCACCATATGTAGAATGTGGTTGTAAATAAAATGTGAAAATCAGTTATGTTAGTAAGTTTAGAGTATCTAGTGAATAGATTTTTCAGAGGGAAATTTGCTCAGGATCATGTTTTATTCAGTTTCGCCTTTCTCCACATTAGTTATAGAGTTATTCCCAAAGTACCATCTTCTGTTAGCAACAAGCAGTCAGTAAAAAATCCAGATGATTATGGAAAACTGAGCATTCTTACAATGATTCCACTTGGCTGCAAATCACCAGAAGCTAAACATGTATAGTCATTCAGAAGACTGCTTTTCAAAATGTTAATGTAAACAAGGTAATGTTTCTTTATGACATAAAATCAATGATTGGAATTATATGCTTTCCCAATATTGAGATCAGGTAGAACTTAGATGGCAGGAAAGAAAAAAAAAAAACCCCAGAGGAACTGCATTATAGAAGCAATAGAAAATGATATAGAGGGTGATTAACAACAGAAGCTGGTTGAGCCATTGGGGAAATAATTCTGCAAGAAATAATAAACACCAGGATGAAACTGAGACAAAAGAATCAGAATCACAACGCATAATGAAGTGAACACCGCAAAGATTATCATGTTCTGCAGTGCTCGGCACATTGTACCCTTGAATAATTTTACTGTGCCATGATAAAATAACAGCCTTGCTGAATAATGTATCCTCAATCAACGTGTATATAACCCATACACGTCAGCATCTGATGAAGTCAACATTCATCCTCAAACAATTATGCCTGAGACTTATACTTTTTATAAACTGTAAATGTAGGGAGGAATTTACTTTGTTGGTGGTCAGCTTATTTATTAAGACACCTGCTATGGTGTTTAAATAAATACATAAACCCCCCCCCCCCCAAAAAGTAGCGAGATCAACATAACACTTCCAAGACACCGTGGAGGCGAGTTGTAGATTGTGTTTTTTTAATAAAGTATAATTATCTACTACTCGCCTCCACGGTGTCTTGGAAGTGTCGTGTTGATCTTGCAACTTTTTTGGTTTTTTTTTTATCTTTACCCTCGTAGCAGATCTAGTTTCTCCACTTTTGTTGTTTTTTTGCTTGTAAATAAATACATAAAAATATTCAGCCCAGTATATGGAAGATCAGGGGCACTGAATATGCATATTTGCTGCTGACTACAGCCATTATCTAGATTACAGTTGAATATCTGCTATCCAGATAATTTTTAGTCCTTCTTTTGCTCCACCCCTGACCCAGTCTCATTTTAAAGGATGGAATGGGGTTAGTCAGTCACATATTCATAGAAACATAGACAAATGAAGGCAGATAAAGGTCATATGGCCTATCCAGTCTGCCCATCCATGCCATCTACTTACTATCCCTTCCTCTCCCTTAGAGATCTTATATACTTATTCCAAGCTTTCTTGAATTCAGATACAGTTTTCATCTCTGCCACCTCCACCAAGAGACTGGTCCATGAATTTACCGCCCTTTTCATGGAGAAGTATTTCCTCAGTTTATGTTTGAGTCAATCCTCTTTCACAGTCATCCTATGCTTCTCCTTCCAGTATTCAACCCCATATCCATATACATTATGGAACGATTTACCACTGAATTTGCAGACAATGAAGAATGTTGATCTGTTTAAAAAAAGAACTGAAAACTATATTATTTCAGCAAGCTTTTGACTCTCCTTCAATGGAGTATAATAGATGTTTTGAGAGTATTTTGAGAGTATTTTGAGTGACCGAATGAGAGATTCATAAATATCTATGAATTTCATTTTGTCTGTTTTAATCATGTGTCTTATTATGATTGTCTGTAAGCTGCCAAGCACATTGGGATCATGTGAGTTATAAATATTTTAAAATAAATAAAATCGATATGTAGGTGATTTATATGGATACTGGCAGCCAGGATGCACTTTGCAAGTTTTCACATGGACCTGCTGAGATATAAGAAAAGATTTTTGTTGAATTCTGGAATCTTTTACAAGGCAGAGCTGAAAAGGAGGATGGGGAGTTGGAACTTAGGCAAAGGGATAGACAAGGAGCTGATGTCATTCTACTTTGCTGTTGATCTGATCAAAGCGGACTAGTCTAATTGTGATTAAGGAGGAAGTTCTGTAAATAGACACCTCCATTTAGAAGCCGTGATGCCCCACAGTGAAAGCCTATTCTATAATGGTATCTGGACACTCATCTTCTGTTATAGAATACTAATTTATTGGCATTTTCGTGTATAAGTGTCTACTTATGTGCATAAATGCTAGTGTTTTGCACATTTATGTGCAAAAAGGGCGCATAGGTGGAGATTCCATATAGGGTACCTATAAAATACCCAAAACGGAAAACATTGCTGACTAAGCATATTTTATAAGTGGCGCCTAGATTTAGGTGCAGTATATAGAATACACTTAGTTGATATTACAGCACCTAAAGCTATGCACCTCCATTTACACCAGTGAAAATATAGTGTAAATCCTGGTGCATAGATTTGTGCGTGCTGGGCCATATTCTATAACTATGCATGTAAATTTTGGAATGCCCATTTCCTCACCCATAACCATGCCCCTTTTTGCCTGCATGCATTCAGATTTAGGTGCAGTACAATATAGAATACACTTAGGGAGTTGTGCATGTAAATTCTAATTATTTCTAATTAGTGCTCATTATTGCTTGTTAAGTGCTGTTAACAACATTGATGCACATTATTATAGAATACACCTGCTCTGTGCCTAATTTAGGTGTCTGGATTTAGGCCAAGTAAATGAAGCTGACCAAATTTGGTCACATGTAGAGGCACTCAGCAAATTCTATATACTGCGCAGAAATTTAAGCCGATTCTATAAAATTTAGGCATATTCTTTCTATAAAATTTAGGCATACTTTATAGAATATGACTATGTGTATTTTGTTACCATGTGGATTTTTCAGGCGCTATATATAGAATCTAGCCCTATGTGTCCTTGGGTCTCATCAAGAGGGGGCTTATCCACCATTGGGCAACACCAGCAAGACTTCCCCTTCTCCAGAAGAAATTAGTCTCTGATCTTTGGTTCTGCTGTGGGTACCACTTGGTGTCCTGTGAATGTGAAGGTAGAACAAAGCTGCTCATGAGATGTTAACACCAGCTGAAAGTGAGAAGATATGACCTTCTTCCTTCCTATGCTGCTAAACCAAATTGCCGTTACCTGGTGCACTTTATGGCCTCCCTAGGATTAAAAAAAGGCTACTAATAGGGATGCCTTGTGGCATCCTCATTTCTCCATCTATCCTCAACAGTCATATTACAACATTACAATATATTAGACATGATTTATTACACCGTCGATATGATACTTTATTTAGCATATACATAAACTCTCTTACACCACACAGACAGAGATTGTGAGTGCCAAGAGATCATTTTTCAAGCTGCAAGTTGTTTCAAAGTGTTTTGCAGTAAGATCTCTTAAAGCCTTTAGTTCTTCTAGAACTGCTTCAGAAGAGTGCACGTTAGACCTGTTCGGGGCCATGTTTTCAGGAGACTGTATATCAATTTTGTCCTTTTTTCTCCTGAGGAAGAAGATATGCTAAGTTCCTGTTTGTGGGACTTGCTTGTAGACATGCTTAGCAGGAAGTCTATGAATAGAAGTATAAAATATTGTGTCTATGACACCAGTAAATACTTGATTTTAGCGAGGCCTAGGAGGGAGCTCCGAGTCTACACGTCTATCTAGTCCAAGATCCTCTAGCGCCCCCCCTCCCCAGCACATTCCCTTCCTTATTCATACTCCTTTTCTTGTTGTCTACGGCACCCCATTCCATCAAAGTCAGGGTAGGCCTTGTTGTCCTCCATATAATGGAAGGGCTGCCTGGGTCTTTGGCATCATCAATGTCACTGTTAGTATGTGAAAAAACAACTTCACAGTTGACCACGGTTAATACTTGGTTTTGGTCTAAACATATTGCTGTGTGCTCTGTTTGGCTAGGACCCACTGCCACAGACCATGACAGTGACACCTCACTTGTCATGGTCTCCTCACTTCCCTTATTTCTAGCTGCAGCCATTCTTTAACATAAAACCTCTATGAAAACAAGGGTGTATATATATAGGCCAGTGTCATAATGTGTATTATAAGTGTGATATTAGGAAACAGCTGCCTACACATATAGACCAGCTTCGTAATGAGTCTTATAGAGGTGATAATAGGTCTGGGTGCAACCTGGCCATGAGATGCCATGTAAAGCTTACACATCCTCTTATCAACCCTTTGTTCTCTATGGGAAAAAGGAGACCTGACTCTTTATGATGAAATTATGTCTGCCAAACAATGGCTTACAGAACTCTGAGCTTCAATGGCAACAGTGAGATCTGAGTCCCTTATCTGCAACTATGTAGGCAGAGGGAAAGTAAACACATTCATTTATTAACCCATAGTTAAAATACTGGGCTCAGAGCCAAGATTGTCACAGGAGCCAAGCTAGTGCCTCCTGTGTCATATAGGTTTGGTTTCCTGGGATGCGTGGTTGGAGGTTCAGTGGTGTGGGCACCACTTTTATCCAAGGAATCATGAACAGTGCTGGTGACATGTCCTTCCCTTGTGGATCCTTCAGCCCCCAAAAAGGGGGCGATACCTCAACAAAGTGACGCGGCACTTTAAAGATAAGTCTGACAATTATTATGTAAGATAAGTGCTTGTTTATGAGGACTGTTAAATTAATGATGTTGTCTGCACAGGAGGTTTTTTGAGACCCATGATTAATAGTTTTTTTTACTGTGGTACAGCAGCACCGCTGAAGTGGGGGTTCCTTTTGGAAAACTGTCACAGTATTATGAGGTCTTTTTCCTCCTTTTATGTTTGCATAAAAACATGAGAGTTGACTGTATTATTCACTTGTGGGTTTTAGAATTATTTTCATATTGTTTGAAGTGAAGAGGATCTGAGATTGATTTTCACGTGGCCATAATAAATATACTCTTCTTAAAATTATTTGTCATATCCTGTTATTTAAGTCTGAAGCATGTGTTGAAAGAAAAGTGCCAATGTGCCACCTGCCCTGTTTGAGACCAGAAGTGTGAAATCTCCTTGTTAATTGAAACTACTGGGAAAGCCAAGTGTATGCTTTGAAGCACCCTTGTATTGCCATACATTAAGGGGTCCTTTTACTAAGGTACACTAAGGGATTTAGCATGTACTAAATGCTAAAAAGCCCATAGGTAAATAATGGGCTTCTTAGCATTTAGCGTGCACTAACAGGATCATTTTCGAAAGAGAAGGACGTCCATCTTTCGACATAAATCGGAAGATGGACATCCATCTTCCAGAGACGTCCAAATCGGTATAATCGAAACCTGATTTTGGATGTCTCCAACTGCAGTCCATCGCAAGGACGTCCAAATTTCAAGGGGGTGTGGTGAAGGTGTAGCGAATGCAGGACCTGGGCGTGCCTAACACTTGGACGTCTTTCACCCATAGTCAAAGAAACCAAGGATGTCCATGATGAACACTTGGACGTTTTCCCCCAGGTGTGTTTTTTTTTTTTTTACAAATAAGGCACAAAAAGGTGCCCAAAATGACCAGATGACCACCGGAGGGCATCTGGGATGACCTCCTGTTACTCCCCCGGTGGTCACTAACCCCCTCCCACCCTCAAACATCTTGACAAATATTTCGTCCCAGCCTGTATGCCAGCCTCAGATGTCATACTCAGGTCCATGATAGCGCATGCAGGTCCCTGGAATAGTTTCGTAGTAGGTGCAGTGCACTTCAGACAGGTGGACCCAGGCCCATACCAATCCTCTACCTGTTATATTTGTGGAGGAAACAGCGAGTTTTCCAAAATCCACCAGAAACCCTCTGTACCCACATATAGGTGCCCCATTCACCCATAAGGGCTATAGTAGTGGTGTACAGTTGTGGGTAGTGGGTTTTGGGGGCTCAGTACACAAGGTAAGGGAACTATGTTTCTGGGAGCATTTTATGAAGTCCACTGCAGTGTCCCCTAGGGTACCCGGTTGATGTCCTGGCATGTCAGGGGACCAGTGCACTAGAAATTCTGACTCCTCCCACGTCCAAATGGCTTGCATTTGGATGTTTTTGACTTGGACATCTTTGGTTTCGAAAATCGCTGAAAGTCAAAGACGTCCAAATCTAGGAACGTCCAAATTTAAGGACATCCTTGGATTTGGACGTCTTTGACGGTATTTTCGAAATGAAAGATGCACGTCCATCTTGATTTGAAAATACAGTTTTCCGCACCCCCCGGATTTGGACGTTTTACAAAGACGTCCAAATCCAAACATAGATGTTTCTTTTGAAAATGCCCCTCCACATCTGTTAGCGCACATTAGCAAAAGGACCCCTAAGTAATAAATGTTTCAGAACCCTTCTATATCTAATAGTGTGAAAAAGAAGGGAACTGTGAGAGAACTTGCTTGGTATAAACATGAAATAACTTTATTGCGTTTTTCTGATGATTTCTGGATAGTAATACTGTAGGATGAGAATATATGCCATTGACTGTACAGTAGTTTATTCTTATTCTTTGAGTTGTTTCATGCACTAAAGTTTAAACTGTTTTTCTTGGAGGTGTGATTACTTGTTGCCATTTACTCCATGAGGAACCAAGGTAAAAGCCAGTGTATATAAGTAATTTGAGAGGGACTGGGGCCTGGGTTTGGGGTAATTATAGAATCAGTCTGACCCCATTTAAAGATTGGAGCCCCCCTTTCATCTGGACACAGCAAGTAGGACCTTGAGTAATTTTTTTTCTAGCAGCTGGGGGTGTGGGGAGGGTAGTCTACAAGAGAAAAACTCTTTTGGGAGTTCAAATTTCAGTCCATTCAGCTCAAGAAGTCTTGAGAATTAGATTTCCAGTAGATACGTGTGATTTTTCTACTTAACATAGTTATATAGTAAATCACGGCAGATAAAGATCTGTGCAGCCTATCCAGTCTGTCCAACAAGATAAACTCATAGCATAAGGTATAATGTGATACTACATATGCATACTTGATCTTGATTTGTCCTTGCCATTTTCAGGGTACAGACCGTAGAAGTCTGCCTGGCACTGGCCTTGTGTTCCAACAACTGAAGTTGTCATCAAAGTTCCACTCCAGCCCATCCAGATCTGACTGTAGAAGTCTGCCCAGCACTGGCTTTGCTTCTTGAATACTGGTATTGCCTTCTAATCACTACTAAGTTTGTATGGTTCCATGCCTTCCATACAAGGTTTCTTTGTGTTTATCCCATGCATTTTTAAATTCTGTTACTGTTTTCATCTACACCACCTCCCATGGGAGGGCATTCCAGGCATCTACCACCCTATCTTATTTCTGAGTGAGCCCCCCTGCAACCTCAATTCATGGCCTCTAATTCTACCACCTTCCTGTTTCTGAAAAAGGTTTGTATATTAATACATTTCAAACATTGTAATGTCTGTATCATATCACCTCTGTCTCTCCTTTTCTACAGGGTGTACATCTTCAGGTAGTCAAGTCTCTCCTCATACATCTTGTGGCACAATCCCCACACAATTTTCATCTCTTTTCACTGAATCACTTCAAATCTTTACGTCCTTAGCAAGACACACTCCAAGTGGGGTCTCACCACCGACTTGTATAGGGGCATCAACACCTTCTTTCTTCTGTTGGTTATATGCCTCTCTATGCACCCTAGCATCCTTTTGGCCATGGCCACTACCTTGATGCCATTGTTTCATCACCTTGATATCCTCAGACATCACCCCAAGGTCCCTCTCCTCAGCTGTTCTTATCAATCTCTCTCCTACTATCTGGTACTTCTCCTTTGGATTTCTGTACCTCAAGTACATCACTCTGCACTTATTAGCATTACATTTTGACTGCCAGACCTACCATTTTTCTAATATTTGCAGATCTGTTATCCACACTATTTGCTATCATTGTGTCATCTGCAAAAAAGACAAACGTTTCTTTCCAACTGTTCAGCAAGTTCTCTCACAAATACTGTATATTAAACAGGATTGGCCCCAGTTAGTACCGAACCCTGAGGCACTCCACTACTCACCTTCCTTTCCTCTGAGCAAATACCATTTACCACACCCTCTGTCTCCTGTTGGTCAACCAGTTTCCAATTCAATTTACCATTTTAGATCCTAAGTTCAGCCCTCTCAGCTTATTTATTAGTCTTCTGTGAAGAACCATATCAAAATCTTTCCTGAAATCCAAGTAGATTACATCTAGCGCATGTCAAAGAAATCAATCAGATTAATTTGGCACGATTTTCCTTTGGTAAAGCCATATTGCCTCAGATCCTGCAATCTGTTGGATTCTAAAAAGTTAACTATCTTTTCCTTCAGCAGCGACTCCATTATTTTTTCTACCACTGACATTAGGAGTACCGACTTCTTCTCTATCTCCACTTTTGTGAAGAGGGACAACATCCACTTGTTTCCATTCCCGAGGAACCTCTCCTGACTCTAAAGTGCTATTAATGTAAGCCCCGCCCCCTGGGAGCCTAACCACACCCTACAGTTACCTTGTCTGTGTAGTCAGTGGCTGTTACCTCAGGTGTGATTCCCTCCCAAGTGAACAGGTGCCTATTATACAAAATTTAACAGGGAAAGGTTTAAGGAGAGAGTCAGTAAAGTCTGTTAACTCCAATTTTTTTTTTAGTCACTTTAAATGATACTCAATAACACTAATCTAATAAATATTTTTTTATCCTTCTTTTCCTTAGCAACAAAACTAAGAATGCCAATATTACAGAAAATATTTGAACAGCACAAGGAAAACATATATCAGATAAGTAATTCCTCTGTAAATTTTTTTCTCGTAACTAAATGTTAGTGTCTGAAATAAAATTTTCAATTTAAGAGTTGATACTTTGTGTTAATCTCTTGTTTAGCAGGATTGACACTCACTCCAGGACTCCAGTCTCTCAGGTATTTAATATATGTAGTTTTAAATGATGTTTGTCACCTTTCTCTCTTCTCTTTGGTCTTGCTTGTAAAACTTCTTTTCTTCTCCTTTCTTTTAGCTGAAACTCATACACCTTCTCTCTCTCAGGACTCCCTGACCTGGAATCCTACTACCTGACATTAACAAATTTATATTGTCTAAACTAACTAGAAATAAAAATAAATGGTTAATTCAAATGTCCCTTCTAAACCCACCCAATTTTTATTTCCTGCATTCAGCACAATTGTTAGGATTCACTCACTGTTTTGCTCTCTCTCTATTTTATTTTTTTTTTTACAGTGTAAGGTTGCTCAACATTTAACAAATTTGTCACTGAACAGTACAACTTCCACAAATGATCAGTTCAACACTGACTTTAACTTGCATCCAATAATTTAGCCAGTGACTTCACCACTTAAACATCACTTTTACTGGTTTAAGTTATTTTTATTATTATTTATTGCATTTGTATCCCACATTTTCCCACCTATTTGCAGGCTCAATGTGGCTTACAGAGTTTTGTTATGACATTGTCATTCCAGGATATCAGATACAATTAGTAGTGTATAAAGATTGAGTAAGGGAAGAAAGAAGGAAAGTGTTAGGCGGGTAAGTATAGAAGGTAGACTTTCATAACTGGGGTGGGTTGGTGAGGTAAGGCTATGGGTTTTCTTTGTAGGCCTTGTTGAAGAGATATGTCTTCAGAGATTTGCGAAAGTTAGATATTAACTGTTAAACTTTGGTATTAAGTTACCAATAAACTTGTTACTGCACCGATTGACACCACTCAAAGATATCCAGTTCAACGCTGAATTCATTTAATAACTTGTTTCCTGAGCCAGTGACTTTACCATTTAAACGTCACTGTTTACTTTTCAGCTAACCAAAGACACTCACTACAAGTTTAATAAGGCTAGGCAATTATTTTAAAACATAAAGGCTCTATCAAAATCTTTTCCTCTTACTTTGAGTTAGGAGTCCAACATTTATTTAATGCCCTCACAGACCAGACTTTTTGACAGATGATTAGAAATGCCTCTATTAAATTTTTCTCCAGAGTAGTATCTCACAGCCTGACAGTGCTGGCACTTAGAATATTTTATTTTTAAATCTGTCAGTATTTTCTTTTTTTTACCAGAACCAATGTCTTCTGACAGCTTAAGCAATGAAAATTATTTTATTAAAATTTCCAGAGCCTTTCCTTGTATTGCTTTTTACATTTTCAGGGCAAACCAAAGAAAACTAACTTTGTCCCAAGAATTTCTCACTTTTACACAATCACACATGTGGGAAAGAAGAACCCGAATTACAGCTATGTCATGCAAGGTTCCACATTAGGAGTCACGAACCAAGAAAGGGATCTAGGTGTCGTCGTTGATGATACGTTGAAACCTTCTGCTCAGTGTGCTGCTGCGGCTAACAAAAGCAAATAGAATGTTAGGTATTATTAGGAAAGGAATGGAAAACAAAAATGAGGATGTTATAGTGCCTTTGCATCGCTCCATGGTGCGACCGCACCTCGAATATTGTGTTCAATTCTGGTCGCCACATCTCAAAAAAGATACAGTGGAATTAGAAAAGGTGCAGAGAAGGGCGATGAAAATGATAAAGGGGATAGGATGACTTCCTTATGAGGAAAGGCTAAAGTGGCTAGGGATCTTCAGCTTGGAGAAAAGGCGGCTGAGGGGAGATATGATAGAGGTCTATAAAATAATGATTGGAGTTGAACGGGTAGATGTGAAGCGTCTGTTTACGCTTTCCAAAAATACTAGGACTAGGGGGCATGCGATGAAGCTATAATGTAGTAAATTTAAAACGAATTGGAGAAAGATTTTCTTCACTCAACATGTAATTAAACTCTGGAATTCATTGCCAGAGAATGTGGTAAAGGCGGTTAGCTTAGCAGAGTTTAAAAATGTTTGGACAGCTTCCTAAAGGAAAAGTCCATAGACCATTATTAAATGGACTTGGGGAAAATCCACTATTTCTGGGATAAGCAGTATAAAATGTTTTGTACTTTTGGGGATCTTGCCAGGTAATTGTGACCTGGATTGGCCACTGTTGGAAACAGGATGCTGGGCTTGATGGACCTTTGGTCTTTCCCAGTATGGCAATACTTATGTACACTTCCCTGAGGCCATAAACTACGTGAGGCTTCTAAAATTATCCTAAACCATACACACTCCAGTCACAAAGACTAAAACTCAATTTAAAATCATCAAAATGACCAAGAAAGACTCTTTTTCTTTTTCAGGACTTTTTCACACAACCACTTTTTTAAACACTTCCTTCCCAACAGTGGAGGAGTAGCCTAGTGGTTAGTGCAGTGGAATTTGTTTCTGAGGAACTGGGTTCAATTCCCACTGCAGCTCCTTGTGACTCTGGGCAAGTCACTTAATTCTCCATTACCCCAGGTACTATGTAAACTGCATTGAATGTGGTTGCAAAAATTACAGAAAGGTGGTATATCTAGTTCCACTCTGACAGGACCCTGCATACAGCTCCAGGCACATACAACACATTTATTTGAAAATAAAGGAAAAGAAAAACATTTAAATGTATTTCTCCAGCTTTTCTTACCTTGCTAAAAGTCTCTTTTACTGGCAATTCCTTTTTGTCTGCATGCATTAAAACACCTTCAACTGCAGCTCCGGACACTGTCTCCAAGGTAACCCAATGCTACTCCGCTTGCCTGCGGGGCCCCACCGCCTCAGGACATTTCAAAATCAGGAAAACAAACTTTAAGACACTCACAGGAGCTCTCCTCATCCTACCCTGATACACTCCACAGCAGCACCTCACCACCAGAACCAATCCAGCACTCCAAAAATGTGCCGGTTCTAATGCAGGCCTGATCCTGTTACTACTGCGCATGCACAAATGCACAAAGATGCCGAAGCACACTGCTCATATCCCCAACCAGGGACATAGTCTCATGGCCAGCACAATGCTGCCAAAAACTACTGCCCCACACCAATACCCGCTCTTCTTTTCCAGCGCCTCCCAGCACTGCTCTGGACTGCCCTCAGGAACCCCAGCAACACCAAACTCTCCATTGCCACGGCACCACAAATGTAGTACCCACAGCAATGCTCCAGTTTAGCCACATTCCTGCTCCCAACCCCAGACCCCACCAGTTATTTAAAAACAATTTTTAACCCAACTGGGTTACATTAAATAAATCTTTAAGAGATCCCGCCAGGATTTCTATGAGCTCCCTCAGTATCCTGGGAGGTATCCCATCCGACCCCATAGCTTTGTCCACGTTCAGATTTTCAAGTTGTTTATCAATAGTTTCTTCCATGAACGGTGCAATATCCACTCTATTCCCAGATATACCTTCAGCAGCCAACCGCAGTCCTTCTGCAGGATTTTCTTCCACAAACACTGAAGAGAAGTATTTGGTTAGCACATTTTCTCTATACTCATCACTCTCCACATAGCTGTTTTCAGCATATTTCAGTCTTACAATTCCATTCCTAGCCTTTCTCCTTTCCCCCAATATAGCTACTACTACTACTACTAATCATTTCTATAGTGCTGCTACACATTTTATGCTGGATTAGGAAGCAGACTTGCTCCTTTTTGTCTATTCCAGTCTCATCCCCTCCTCTTCTCTGCAGGTTGATGGTGAGGGATGAGGCTTTTATCAAGGAGCAGATCAGTTATTTTCTGTTAAGTGATATTCCGAGCACTGGCCAATACATTTTGTGTGGGACCCCCTATGCGCTTATTTCTAGGCATGGCTTCTGTTAATAATTGGTCCTGATTCTTTCCCTCTCCCTCCTAGCAAGCTCAGCTCCAACAGTAACAAAGAAAAAATCTATACAATTTTGATAACTGAAAGGGAAGCTGCTCTGGAACAAAATGACTTAATAACACCAAATTGTTTTTTTATTTTTTATATTTTTTCCAGTTGACAACTGGAGATGGATTTTAAAAAGGATGCACACACGCAGTGAAGAGTGTCTATATGAATTAAGGGGAAAAGTCTCATCAAACTGTGGCAAAAACATGTTTGTCAATTGCACACAGTAAAAAAGAAGTAATCATCGACAAAAAAACCCTTTTTTTCGTTTTGCAAATAAGTTTAAGTTTTTCATCCGATTTGAATCAAAAACAGAACAAAAAATAGCTTATCAATCAAACGTCCTTATATATCAACGTCCTTATGTATCAAGTAGATGAAATCATTGGGACTTATCTTAACTCCAAGCCCAGTTACGTCTAGAATGGTAGGTCCCAGCTTGTGTAACGATTCAAGTGCGGTCCCAACATTCCCGTTTCGCATTGCTTCTTCAGGGAACCACACTACAAAGCTTCAAGATTTGAAAGCGCTGGAAAATGAAACAAAACATATAACTTGATGCCCAAATACCAAGAAGTTCGTGATTATAATAAACAGACACTATATTAGATGCTAACTTCTAAGTGCTGGAGAGCAAGCTTCCTTTTACCCGCTCATGAACATCTGCATTTTAAAGTCCGCGTTTTCCTGCCCCGATGTTCATGAGCGGGTAAAAGGAAGCTTGCTCTCCAGCACTTAGAAGTTAGCATCTAATATAGTGTCTGTTTGTTATAATCAAGAACTTGTTTCTGGAGTGATTACTTTTGCAGAGATGTCTACAGTAGAGGGTTTGGCTCCTGAACATTTTGAAGTGAAGCTGGTTGATGTTTTGAGGATAATCTCATACACAGACCCATTCTTAAGGGTTTGGCGGATAACATGTCATCCTTTCCATGGAAACAGTGGCAAAGTTGTGAGAGCATGAAATTAGGCTATCAAAAGTGGAACAGATGACTGTTAATTTAGAGTCGTGGGCGCTTATGTAATAGAATATTGGACTAGCTCAGAATAAGGTCTAATTTTACATCATGTGGAAATCTTGGAAAATAAAATAAGATTAAGGAATCTTAGTACTCTGAATCAAAATTATAATATTGGGTACGGGACCTATAGGCTTCTTAGCATTTAGCGCACACTAATTCCATTAGCGCACACTAAACTTTAATAAAGAGCCCCTTAAATTTCCAAAGACCAAGCTTCTTTCTCCATTGAAACTGATAGAGTATTTTTCCTGACATTGAATCTCCTGGTATTTCAAAACTATACTATTTGTCTGTTGGTAGAAAATGCAGATGATGAAGGACAGGATGTTCTTGAATCTCCTGTTACCTTGGACACCTCTGCGCTTATTGAATTCTCATCTCCTGATATTCCTAACTGAGCTACCTTTTTGGTAATTTTTACTTCTGGATCTGGTAAGAAGAGAGTATTAAGGACCTTGTTCCAGAAAAATACTATTCCCTTTTGTGAGCAGCAGTTTTATATTTTCCCTGATGTTTGTTGTGTAACAAACATATACGAAAGCCTTTTGTAGCTTGGACCCTGTGTCTTGGCTATGGGGGCAACATTTTCTCTTAATATTCCCTGCAAATATCTTATTATTTTTCAGGATATTATATATTTCTTTGGAGTTTTTGCAATTAGAGACTTTTTTATGAGAAAAAAATGATAGGGTAGTTATGTTGATTACTTTCGGTCATTTGTTTTTTTTTTGGGGGGGGGGGGATATATAGATGTAGTTGTTAAATAGTTTGTAGTAATATGACAATATGTTGTTTGTTTTCTTTCTTTGTCTTTCCTCTCTACTCCTTATATTGTAGGCCAAATTGGATTATAATTGCTAATATTTCGTATCCCAGATTGGTGGATTTGTTTCTATGCATTACTTATTTTCCTTTTGTTTATTTTCATGTTTTGTACATTGAAACTCCTAGTTTTACAAAGATAGTCAGGTTGAATTTCCATATTAATATTGCATACAGCGTAATACATCATTTATTAATACTTCAAAAAAACCTTAGCTAAAAAAATAACATCACAGACTTAGAAAGTAAGGAGTGATATATAAATTTATTTCATATCAAAACTTCAATAAATTACAACAGTTTTTAAACAGGAGACCACAAGTCCACCTTCCTCCCATCCCCCCTTTTTTTCAAGTATAACACAGCAGATTACAATTATGGAAATACTGGGATCCATTCAGGAGGTTTTTTGATTGTTTGTCCAATGAGTCCTATTTGCTGTGATCTGGTGTATTTGATATAAGGGTGAGGGTGGGGGTGGGGGTGGATTCATAGTTACTTTCTTTGAGGCTGATGCACTAAGATGTACTATCTGGTTTAGACTTGGTTTTCCCATGCCGATCCTACTGCACACTGCAGGAAGAAAGGTTAGTGTAAGACAAATTCCCTAAAAGTAGCACCTGCATCAAAATAGCTGAATTAAGAATTGCTCCCTAATGTAAAAAATCTGTGCTAAAACCTAGGAGTTTTTAATACATTTTTTTTTAGCACTGGCTGGGATCAAGATGTGACACCTCAGTTCACATAAGTAGCCCTACCAGTGACTGTTTAAATAAGCTGTTTTTATTTATTAGGCAAGTGTAGGCTGAGAGCTAGTTCTGAAGTATTTTTTGATGAAGATTGGAGTTCTTTGTCTTTTGAAGCACTGATTGAGAGTTCTGAAAAAGTGTGAGAGGGTTTTGAGAAGTGTTTAAAAGTTTATTAGGCAATGTTAGTTGAGGATCAGAAAGGTTCCTGTGTATTTTAAAAACTTTGGTGTGAAAGCAAGCTGAACTGTGTTGAAAGCTGCTTAGGACACTTGTGCTGCCCAACATTCAGTGACAGCTGCTGCAGCTCAGGCAGGCTGAGGAGTTGCACAGAAGGTGAGCTGTGATATACAGACTCACAGGCAGCATTGGACCACAACAATAGTCTGTCCTCTGACACCCTGGATATTGGTCCTCAGGGCAAAGACAAACCTTCAAAGGTAGCAAAGAGCTTAGCCGAAATTGGGTGGCAGGGCTGGTGGCGGGAGGCGGGGATGGTGCTGGGCAGACTTATACGGTCTGTGCCAGAACCGGTGGAGGGAGGCGGGGCTGGCAGTTGGGAGGCGGGAATAGTGCTGGGCAGACTTATTCGGTCTGTGCCCTGAAAAGGACAGGTACAAATCAAGGTAAGGTATACACAAAAAGTAGCACATATGAGTTTATCTTGTTGGGCAGACTGGATGGACAATGCAGGTCTTTTTCTGCCGTCATCTACTATGTTACTATGTTTGCTTTGGTGAGTGGCGTGGCTCTGACAAGCTAGTAGAATTATAAGTAGTTGAGGTGTAAGGTGTAAGAGTACTGGCTGGGTAAATATTGTGTGACTCTATATATACAGAGAGAAAGAAAGGATCACAATGCTTGTTAACACATCAGCTGTACAGTGTCAAATCCTTAAGTTTTTTCTCAGCACGATGGTGCTATAAAAATGGAGGAAAAGCCTCAAAAGGTGTTGGGGTAACTCAGCTGTCCACAGCTTCCAAGCTAATCAACCTTAGGGAGCCTCCTCACTGGCATAAAAACGGGCTCCCTAAGGTTGATTAGCTTGGAAGCTGTGGACAACGGAGTTATCCCAGCAACTTTTGAGGCTTTTCCTCTATTTTTATAGCACCATCGTGCTGAGAAAAAACTTAAGGATTTGATACTGTACAGCTGATGTGTGAGTTAGGAGTGAGACTGCCTGAATGAGAGTGCTAGCAAGACAGAGTGACTGTGAGGGGCATTTTAAATATGACATCTAAATCCGACCTTGGACATTTTGCAAGAAAACATCCAAAATCTGAATAGGAAAGAAGGTCATTTTCACAAAAAAAAACATCTTAAAAAAATAAAAATAATATATATATATATATATATATATATATAGTTTTCAACAAGGCTTTGTGATTTGGATGTTTTGTTTTTTGGTCCATTTAAAAAAAAAAAAAAAAAAGTCCAAGTGCAAAACGCACATAATCAAGCCTTTTGGATGTAGGAGGAGCCAGCATTTTTAGTAGACTGGTCCCCCTGACATCCCAAAAAAGCAATAGGGCATCCTAGGGGGCACTGCAGTGGACTTCATAAAATGCTCCCAGGTACACATCTGACCATTGGTCTCTTACCTTGTCTGCTGAGTCCTCCAAAACCCACTACCCCCAACTGTACACTACTACCATAGCCCTTATTGGTGAAGGGGGCACCTATATAGGGGTACAGTGCATTTCTGGTGAGTTTTGGAGGGCTCACAGTTTCCACCACAAGTGTAACAGGTAGGGGTAGGTATGGGCCTGGATCCACCTGTCTGCAGTGCACTGCACCCACCACTAAACTACTCCAGGGACCTACATGCTGTTCTAATGGACCTCAGTATAACATCTGAGGCTGGCATAGATGCTGGCAAGTAATGTTTTTCAGCAGGGGGCTAGAGACCACTGGGTACTTAGGGGGAGGTCATCTCTGATTCCCTCCAGTGGTCATTTGGGGCATCTTTTTGTGCCTTATTCATTGTAAAAACAGGTCTAGCTCAAAACATCTTAGTTTTAGTTCTGGACATAATGGCTGAAAAACATTCAAGTGTTAAGAATACCCAGATCCCGCCCTTAACATACCCCTGACACCCCCCCCCCCCCTTGTGATTTGAATGCACTTCTGACAGACTTCATAGAAAAACGTCTAAAAATTGGTTTTGAAAATACCAATTTGGATGTTTTTGTGAGAAAAATGTCCAAATGCAGATTTATGCCACATTTTAGACATTTTTCTGTTTTCAAAATGAGCCCATGTTTGTGGTAATGAGATGAGTGCACTGACAGACTAAACCCCTTTATGTTCTTATCTGGGAAGGGTTGGTTTCCAAATAGGGCTTCACTTTACATTTTATTTGGGGGCTTAGTTTGCACATTTAGGTTCTAGCTGAAGAGCTAGAAACACATAGATTGATTGCACCATAAAGGTAGAGTATTTCTCCTTTAATTTTATTAAGAAAGATAGTAAGGCTGGATCCTGTTTCTGTTGCTGGTGATTCAGATCCAGCTTCTGCCAGAGGCTAATTCCTATTGCTATTCCTGGTCTAGTGTTCTTTCTGTTATTCACTCTTAACTATGTGAATGGTATTAGCGGAATACAAGAAAATTTAACTGTAACTGTCTGTAGGTTTCCTGTATGTAGATGTTTATATATAGCCATTGCTGATGGAAACTGTGGTGTCCAAAAGAACTGCCTTTTTTTTGGGGTAGTCAATTTTGAATTTGATTGTAGGATGGTATATATTGAAAGAACTGTAAAATTGTTTGAGAGTCTCTTGTCCCTCAGTCCAAATCATGAAAATGTTATCAATATACGGATAGTATTTTAGGGGTTTAGTCTGATATGTATTCAAAAATGTCTCTTCCAGTTCTGCCATGAAGGATTCCAGAATCCCACAATCATTCACATGGGAAAATATTCAGCATAAGGGGATCCTTCACATGCTCATCTTCAAATGTGGTATATATCATTCAAGGTAAAAAAGTGTGAAGAAGGGTGCTATATTGGAGAAACAAGCCAGATGCTAAAGATGAGACTCAATATATATAGACATAATATTAAATATTCCAATACCAACCAGGATGTCACCTCTGTGGGACAGCACTTTACGAAACCAGAACACTGAATCAATGATTTTATAGTGAGAATACTAAAAGGAAACTAAGACAATCTAAGACCTCTAAAGTCAAAATGATGAAATATTTTGACACCCACTAGACAGGACTTAACAAAGATCTGGGTTATCCAACTAGTAAAACAGGCCTGTTTCTGACACAAATGAAAAAGGTGCTAGCAAGGTTTTCCTCGGAGTGTGTATATTTGAGAGAGAGAGAGAGAGAGAGAGAGAGAGAGAGAGAGAGAGAATGTGTGTGTGAGAGAGAAAGTGTATGTGAGAGATGGAGTATGTGTGTGAGTGAGAGAGAGAATGAGTGAGAGAGAGAGACAGAGTGTGTGTGTGTGTGTTTGTGTCAGAGAGAGAGAGAGAGAGAGAGAGAGAGAGAGACAGAGTGTGTGTGAGAGACAGAGTGTGTGTGTGTGAGAGTGAGTGTGTGTGAGAGAGAGTGTGTGTGTGTGAGAGAGAGTGTATGTGAGAGACAGAGAGTGAGTGTGTGTATGTGGGGCTCTGAGTTCCATGACCCCCTCCTTCCCTCCCTCCCCTCCGAGTTCCAGGCCCCCCTTCTGTCCGAAGTGCAGGCCCCCTCCCTCCATCTCCTCTCCCCTTATCTCCCTCTCTCTCCTCCCCTCCGAGTTCTTGGCCCCCCCTTCCCTCCAAGTTCTATGCCCCCTCCCTCTCCTCCCCAGTGTGTTCCATGCCCCCCTTTCCTCGGAGTGTGTATGTTTGAGAGAGAGAGTGTGTGGGTGAGAGATGGAGTGTGTATGAGAATGAGTTAGAGAGAGAGAGACAGACAGAGTGTATGTGTGTGTGTTTGTGTCAGAGAAAGAGAGTGTGTGAGAGACAGAGTGTGTGTGTGAGTCTGTGTGAGAGAGAGAGAGAGAGAGAGAGAGAGAGAGAGTGTGAGAGAGAGTGTATGTGAGAGATAGAGAGTGAGTGTGTGTGTGTGTGTGAGAAAGTGAAGCCTTGAAGCATTCGTGCGCTCTGTAAGGCTCCATCTCCTCAATTGATGACACGTAGTTCTGGAACGTTGCAGGAATGCTTCAAGGCTTAAAGGCTTCACTTTCTCGGCTTCAGAATGTTGGAGGTGCGTTTTATTATATAGGATTTTGGGGAAGTAACTGAAAAATACTTATCTGATATTGCTGGCTGGGTGGCCACTGAGTGGGCAGGGTGAAGTCTGAGGCCTGTGTTAGTTTCTGGAGAAAAAGAAGACTCATGTTAAAACTGGTCCAGAGTTTTGAATTGTTAATCTGTAAGTATTTACTGTGTAACATCAAAGTTTACATTTAAAATACTTTCTGGGTTTGTGAAAAGTGTTTCTTTTTGTAATAAAGCAATTGACTTTTACTGGCTTATAGCAATACTCTTGCTTATTTGACTAAAAGGACAACACTCATCTTTATTTAAAAGTTTTATTTTTAAAAACAGTTGTTGAAAGTGTGCGCTCACTGGGGGGGGGGGGGAAGCTCACCTACCATCAACACCATGAACAATAGTCTACCCAGCTATTGCCTGGAGAGAGAGCAACGCTGAAGCTAATGCTTTGCTGCTTCGTCCCTCTCCATGAGCCTTCTAAATGTCAGTGCTACTCTGCTTTTCTCCTTGGTAACTTGGGGGTCTCTGTGTACCAATGTTGATATTGTTATTTATACCTCTCTCCTAGTACCATGTAGCCTTTATGCTACACTTACTGCTCTTAGCGCTTCTTTCTGTTTGATGGGATCTCCATGCCACTTTTGAAGTCTTGGAATGCTGATTCCTCTGTGACAAATGCCTGCCAGCAAGACATGAATACCTTTGACTGCTTACTCTTTGAAAAACTATGAAATCACATAGTGGTACATGTAAAGGAGAAAATGTTTTTTCACTCATCGTATAGTTAAGCCCTGGAACTTTTTGCTATATCAAGTGGTTAAAGCAGTTAATGTAGCTGGTTTAAAAAATGCATGGACAAACTCCTAGAGGAAAAGTTTATTAAGGCAGACCTGGGAAAAGCCTCTGCATATCCTTGGGATTAAGTAGCATGGAATTTTTTGGGACTCTGCCAAGTACTTGTAACCTGGACTGGTCACTGTTGGAAACAGGATAATGGGCTAGATGGACCCTTGGTCTGACCCAGTAGGGAAACTAGTACATTTTTATGTTCTTATAGATATGGAAATCCCACTCTTAAACTACAAAATTGCTTTCCTCATTGTCTTCAGTAAACCTGAGTAATCTGAATAATTTGGAGTCCAAGAATGAACCACTCAGGTGATTAAACTGAAGATGAACAGAACCAAAAATGTTTGCTGTGCCCATCCCTGCACAATACCTTAGGCACCCAAGTTACTTCTTAAAGGAGCGGGTAACAATATATCAATAATAAAACACCCAGCTCCCTACAATATCACTTATTTTCACAGTCTGTAATAAAAAGTTGCTATTGGATCAGTCAGAACCACATGCTACCACCACATTGGCATTATACTTAAGCCAAAACATTGGTCAGGGTGGGCATATAATCATCATCAATCCAGTATTGCAATTAATATAATTTTTTTGTATAATTTTTATATATTGTGCTCAGTTTCCTAAATGGAGATACGAAAAAGTACTTAACTCAATGTGATTTTCATCTTCAAACAAAGTATTCCACTGGTATAATCCAAAATCATTAAGGAGACATTTCCTGCCAACATGAATTCATGTTTCACCGGAGGCTGTATCAAGGTCTGTCTCCTGAAAACAAGTAGAGTTATTAAAAATCTTAAACCAGAAAAAAGAAAAATGTTTAATAATACCTTCAGTCCAATAGCAATAATTCATACCACACAAGTTTTCTTCATAGCGGTTTAAAAATGGCCGCAGCGTTTTTCTTTATTTATACTCCCATAATGTCAGCTGTTCAAGGGAGCACCAATCATGTTCAAGGGTTGGGCTTACACAGCCAATCAAAGCAATACTGGATCGATGACGATTACATGCCCACCCTGACCACTGTTTTGGCTTAAGTATAATGCCAATGTGGTGGTAGCATGTGGTTCTGACTGATCCAATAGCAAATTTCTAATACAGACTGTGAAAATAAGTGATATTGTAGGGAGCTGGGTGTTTTATTATTGACATCCCTTCATAATAGCACACAAGAGCATTTTAACTAACTTCTTAAAAATTATTTTATTTAATTTTCAGTATAGTTTTTGAATAACAAATGAATTTAGTTTTAATTGGATAGCATCATGGCATCATACTTTTGCATTCAATTCAGGAAATGGAAAAGTAATTCTAACATATTTTAATTTGTTTTTAGTCAGTGATCTTACTGTAGCAATAAATTAAAGTTAACATTTTACAATGAAGATTGACTACTTTGTGTATTTGTCATAAATAATTAACAGACTGGAACATATTTAATTATTACAATGTCATGGTTTCTTATTTTAAAACTACATAATAAATTAGCATCCGTTATGTGACTCGTTAGCAGATACAGAAAGACGCATACCACCTGACAGAGTTCAGACAGCAAGGGATGACTTCAAGTAACTTGTTGAGTTATTTAGGGGCCTTTTTATTAAAGTGCATTAGGCACTTGTTATGTTTCTAGATAGTGAGCCTAGTGAGCCCTTCGTTCGTAGTGGAATATTATTATAGACCAATCTCAGGCAAGCAGGAACAAGGCAGGGTCAACATCTTGAAGCAATACTGGGACTCGACTAGGTAAGATTGAGGCAAGCCACCCAAACTCAGGAATGGGGCAGCCAGAACTCACGTACACCGAAGTGGAAAGTGCTACCAGTGTCTAGTCACTCTAGCACAGAAGTTGGCGGCTTCTCAGGAACCCACGCATACACAGAAGCAAGAGACTTCAGGAACCCACACACAGCCCAGGCAGCATGACAGGAACCCATTCACACACAGAAGTGGAGAGCTTCTCAGGAACCCACACAGACATAGAGCAGGCAGTGCTACAGGAACCCACTCACAGACAGCAGCAGGAGGCTACAGAAGAACCAACCACAGTTGAAGGAGAGTTGGAGGCATCTCAGGACCTAGAGAACACCAGACAAGCTTCTAGGGCAGCTACAATGCAAACAAGGAGATTCTATATGACGCCAAAAAAATTTGGCACTAAAATCAGTGCCAACTAAGTGATTATAGAATATGCTTAGTTGATATTTCAGCACCAATATCTGCATGCATCCATTTACACCAATGAAAACATGGTATAAATCTCAGCACATAGATTTAGGTGCACTGGGCTATATTTTATAACTAGGTGCCTAAATTTTGGAACGCCAATAAAACACCCATTTCCTCTCCCATAACCATGCCCCTTTTTGCCTCTGTGTGTTAGAAGTTCGGTGTACATTGTTACAGAATACGCTTAGCTAGTGTACTGCTATGGATTTACAGCTTGTCTCACTGACACAGACTACTCAATAATTACCGTGGATTCTTTTGGATTCATATTAGATAAATGAAACCTTTATTAGAGGTGCTAAATTCTACAATGATTAAGGTATATACAATGATTAGCTATATAAACAATCATTACATCACTGGTCTCTACATCTAAGCAATGCTAAGAAGCAATAATACACTATACATACAATCATCGCTGGTCCTTACATCATCCAAGCTCTTATCATCAGCTGGGGGGGGGCCCGTGACAGCAAAAGCCAGGAGCTTTTTAGACCAGGAACAAGTCCTCTGTGCAGTATGTACGTTACTCACAGATGAGCTCCTGATTTCACTGAAAGAAACTCCCCTTTTTATTAGGCTCAGAAATCATGTTCAGAGCTAAGGAAAATTACAGAATGCTTATATGTTTAGGTAAACAAACCATACTGTGGGAACGTGGTCACATGCTTTCCAAGTCCAGGTGGCCAAGCTGAACTTCCGAAAACAAGAACCATCCTCCCCTTTGCATACCAAATTAACTCTTATCTTCCAACTTGTTTTTGTATTTACAAGGAAAGTTACTTTCAGTCAAAGACAGAAGATTTCAGAGTTCATTATTGATCAAAGCAGGGTTGAAAAGCAATCCTTTACATCTTCCATTACAGCGAGTTGTGCACCTAAATTCTAATCAGTTTCAATTAGTGTTCATTATTGCTTGTTAAGTGCTGTTATCAGTGCTCATTAGCTTGTTAAGCCAATTAAGTTACGGTTGGTGTTATAGAATCTGTGCTGATTTTGGCACCTGAATCTAAGCACACTATATAGAATCCAGGGGGAAAGTGCCAAAGCACACTATATAGAATCTGGGGAAAGGTACCAAACCCATGTCTGGTAGGGTTAAATGTGCCACCATTGCAGTGTAGTCAGGTGTCTGACATCATTACAAGGTTGCGCCCAATAGCAAGTCACTTGTGCAGACTCCGCGATGCTCCTGAGGCTGCGGAGATTGGACTTCCTCATTGATTGACACCACAGGACAAGGCTGGCCCTGGAGTCACAGTAGGTCCGTAACAGCACTTACTCCTGGATTCTATAAAGGTTGCCCAAATTTGGACGCCCAAAATGTGGCATGGATCCCAGATTGGCACCTAAAATAATTAGTTAATAAACTCCAATGGTTTAATTATTGGAGAAAACAAGCACATAATCAGCACTAATTATGATTTGGGCACCAATCTAGTTATGCACTATTCTTTAACAATGGGCACCTAATTTGGATCTTGAACAACTGAAAAGGGGGCATGATCATGGGGGCATGGGAGGGTCAGGGAAATTCAGAATAGATGTGCGCAGTGTTACAGAATAGTGGGGATCCACACTCAGTTTGCACACCAGGATTTCCATCAGATTTCAGCTGAAGAAAGTCTTTGCACTCAAAGTTGAGCGCCAAATTTGGCACTCAATGCTATTCTATAAAGAATGACCCTCCTGGAGTGCCTTTTATAGAATAGTGTTGAGTACTGAATTTTCAGTGCCATTTATAGAATCTGACTCAATCCGCAGTTACCCCCGGATTCTATATATTGTGCCCAGGTTTGGATGCACTTCCAAGATGTGTGTGCAATGTAATTTGCTAATGAACTGGTAACCATTAATAATTGGATGCTAACAACCAAATATTGACATTGTTTAGCAGCAATTATGATTTTCAAATCCATCTGGCTGTGCACAACTCTATAACTTGGGCACCTAAATCCCATACCACACAACCCAAAAGGGGGCATAGCCATAAGAGGGACATGGACCAGTCATGGATATTTCAAAATGTTGCCTGCAGTGTTAAGGAATATTTGATTTCTGTGCCCAACTTGGGCACCGGGATTTACACCAGGTTTCAGCAGGTGTAAGCCTGGCACCCAGAGCTGGGGTGGGAACTGGCACTAAGCCCTATTCTATAAAGGGTTCCTCGTAAATGTGTTAAAGCATTTTGCAGTATTTTCCCTATTTACGCATGCTAAATAGGGAATTATTCAATTTGTAAGAATTTTTCTAACTGGGGCATGGCATGGGTAGAGAGTGGGCATGGAAGTGTCAGCTGGATAGTCCATTATAATTATCATACAGTAACTGGCTAACACAGGGTTAATGCAGGAGCACTTACCACCCCTTAAATAGGGAACATTAATGCACGATCTGTAATAAAAGTGGAAAAGCCCTCAAAAAGTGTCATGTAAGATTAGCAGTGATTCTGCGGTAAAATCCCACATGAATCGCATTAACTGCAAATTTTAGCACACTTTAGTATAAGGGCCCTTTAAGTATCTAGACTATTACCTAAACATTATGTATTATAGAGGTAATTTTCAAATGTTTTTAATGCATGGAAAAAGCTTTACATAGAATTCTGCAGCCATTTACCTGCGTATATGTACATGTGCCTACAAGGTCATGTGCATCTATACATACTCTGAATGTAGTCATCTCCAGGAGTGCAGTCTAGGAAGAGCAGAGGTGGAGTTGTAATGTATGTCATACTTTATAAAATAAACAAAAAAAATGTACTCCCTTCTACAGATATAACTGATTAAATCTAATGGTCTCAGCAGTGCAACTTACTAGTGTGCCAACTTTACATTGCAAGATTTATAACACCCAGGTTATAAATCTGGATTGGCCAGGTATTTGTGATCTGGATTGTCCGCTGTTGGAAACAGGATGCTGGGCTTGATGGACCTTTGGTCTTTCATAGTATGGCAATACTTATGTACACCTCCTCATCAACCAATAGATGGTAAAACAGTTTTTTAAAAATATATAATCATACATAATCTTAACAATTCCTTAATAAACATACTCTCTGTGTGCATTTCCTTATATTATTCAAAAGGCGCTATTAAAATACTCATCTTAACTGAGTTTTGTACTCAGTGTCAGGTACCAGTAATTCCTTACCCGATTGAGTAAAAAACTCATTTAAGATATACATTTGATTATATTTTTAAAAAATGTTGGACTCTATTAGTCGATGAGGAGGTGGGTGTTATAAATCTTGCAGTGTAAAGCTGGCACACTAGTAAGTTACAAAGCTGAGACCATTAGATTTAATCAGTTATACCTGTAGAAGGGAGTACATTTTTTGTTTACTTTATACAATATGCAGGTACACAGGCAGACCTCTTGCACACATTTATGCCAACTTCTGAAGCCGGTGGGGAGTGTGTGCATCAGCATTTGGGTACTGTTGAGACTGGTTCTGGATGCCTATCTTATAAAATTACACTTATAGGATCAACTTTTAAAAAGTGTGACAAAATGTAAAGCCTGCAAGTTCTCTTTGAACAGCGAGTCCTAAAAAGTGCATGCCCCAATCTGTACCTGCTATTTGTGTAAGTCCTTTCTCCAACCAAACCTATATATACACTTTTGGGGGTCCTTTTACTAAGGTGCGCTGAAAAATGGGCTGCGCTAGTGTAGGCGCATGTTTTGGGCGTGGGCAGATCCATTTTTCAGCGCACCGGACCCCCAAAAGTGTATACATAAGTTTGGACGTGTGGCGAAATAAAAACTGGCGTTTGTCCATTTTGGATCTAAAACCTTACCACCACCCATTGACTTAGCAGTAAGGTCTCACGTGGTAACTGTGCAGTAATCGTCTACGTGCTTAGAATGATGATTACCACCCGGTTTCCGCCTCGCGCAGGAAAACAATAAAATTACCGCCCGGGCCAAGTGGTAGCTGGCCGGTAACTCCAAATTGACACACGTAGGACACATGTATGTGCCTACACAGCTTAGTAAAAGGGCCCCATGCTGTAGGACTTGTGTGCATAAACTTACACGTGTCTTTATTTTATTGTTCTACAAAATAGTGCGCTCAATAGTGTTTCAAATTATCAGTAATATAATCGTGAAGAATACACAGCTCAATTGATATTACTGAATGTTATCTCTTCAGATTTTCAGAAATAGACTCAAAGATTCATTAATCACCATCTCACTGTTTTATGTGTGGTTTCTGGGTACATATCCTTTTTTTCTTAGGTTTTTAGAGTATATTTCTATTTAATCTATTTGAATCCTCAACAGTTGAGCAAAAGCCTCTATGTCCATAATAGAAAAATATATAATTCATATTCTTAATTTTTTAATAGTTCATGTCAGCTGAGAGGTAAAATAATATAACAACTTGTATCAGTTTTTATAAAGCTGAGAAAATAGGGCAATATTGTATACATAAACCTACAGTTTCAAAGACTCCCATTTCTGCTTATGAATTCCTCTTTTTTTGCACAGCAATGTATTTGAAAATTGATGTCCATGTTAGCGTTCTAAACAATAATATGTCTGCTGTACGTTGATCTTAGTCCTTCCTTTAAAAGCCTACATCAAACATCCAATGTGATTTACATTATCTTAACCAGGTTCACTGTTTCTGTCAAATTAGTAATCCCCACCTTTTTCATTTGTAGTTATGGATCTGTTATAGATACTGTTTGAGGATATTAGCCAGCATTTATTCATATACGCCAAGCCCCCTCCCTGCCCGTCTTCAAGTCTTTGCTTAAAGCCCACCTCTTCAATGCTGCATTCGGCACCTAACCCTTACCGTTCAGTGAATCCAGACTGCCCCAATTTGACTGCCCCTATCGGACCGACCGTTCACATGTCTATTAGATTGTAAGCTCTTTGAGCAGGGACTGTCTCTCTTTGTTAAATTGTACAGCGCTGCGTAACCCTAGTAGCGCTCTAGAAATGTTAAGTAGTAGTAGTAGTAGTAGTATTTAACTATCAGTACTCGATATCTGCCAAACCACCAATGCAAACGGCATCTATTTAAAGTTAGACCTGTTATTTTTTTAAAGGTGTAAAGAAATTCTTAACAATTGCAAGACTACCACTAGGGTCAGAGGCACCATTATGAATCTTGTACTTGGACAGAGCAGAAACAATTGGGAATCACTCCTGCTCCCCACTAGATATCAGGGACTGCTGTTAGAATTCAGCCGGGGTATGATTTTGAGGTTTAGGGATGTTGGGGGGGAGTATTGGGAATAAATGCTGGGGTGGGGACGATGATTTTTAACTCTTAATTCCTATTCACTGCTTCAGTACCCATGTCTGTTTTATCATTCCCACCTTAAGTAATTCCCTTATCCCTTATTTGTCCTGTTTGTCTGTCTTGATTAGATAGTAAGCTCTGTTGAGCAGGGACTGCCTCTTATATGTTTAGTGTACCTTTGTTTAAATTAGTCACCTTATTTTCTAACTCCTCTTCCTCTCTTACCTATCTATATGTTAACCATCTCTCTGACCTCATGTGCAACTTTCTTTAAATTAGTCACCTTACTTTCTAATTCTTCTTACTCTCTTACCTATCTATATGTTCCATCTTTGCTTATACCCTTCACTGTCAATTAAAATGTTCCATTTCGTGTTGTGTTGACTTTCAGGCTTATTTTCGAAAGAGAAGGACGTCCATCTTTTGACACAAATCAAGAGATGGGCGTCCTTCTCCAAGGGTCGCCCAAATCAGCATAATCAAAAGCCGATTTTGGGCGTCCACAACTGCTTTCCATCTCGGGGATGACCAAAGTTCCCGGGGGCATGTCAGAGGCGTAGCGAAGGCGGGACTTGGGTGTGCCTAACACATGGACGTCCTTGATCCATAATCGAAAAAAGGGCATCCCTGACAAGCACTTGGGCAACTTGATCCTTTTTTTGTTACGACCAAGCCGTGAAAAGGTGCCTGAACTGACCAGATGACCACCGGAGGGAATCGGGGATGACTTCCCCTTACTCCCCCATTGGTCACTAACCCCCTCCCACCTTCAAAAAATAACTTTTATAAATATTTTTTGCCAGCCTCTATGCCAGCCTCAAATGTCATACCCAGCTCCATGACAGCAGTATTCAGGTCCCTGGAGCAGTTTAGTGGGTGCAGTGCACTTCAGGCAGGTGGACCCAGGCCCATCCCCCCCTACCTGTTACACTTGTGGTGGTAAATGTGAGCCCTTCAATACCCACAAGAAACCTATTGTACCCACATCTAGGTGCCCCCTTCACCCCTAAGGGCTATGGTAGTGGTGTACAGTTGTGGGTTGTAGGGGGGAGGACTCAGCACACAAGGTAAGGGAGCAATTTCTGAAGTCCACTGCAGTGCCCCCTAGGGTGCACGGTTGGTATCCTGGCATTTCAAGGGGACCAGTGCACTATGAATTCTGGGTCCTCCCACGACCAACTGGCTTGGATTTGGTTGTTTTTGAGATGGGCGTCCTCAGTTTCCATTATCGCCAAAAATCAGAAACGACCATACAGCAGCAAAAAGGCTACTCTGAAACCAGAGTTGAGCCCATCCCTCAGCCTGAAGCCAGAAGAATCACAGATGGACTTTCACAGGTACTTCTTATCAATATCAGAAGGTAAATGGTACAAATCTCACCCAGAACTGAGAGGAGAAAGGAACTTCATTTGGAGCCATTCAGCCGAGGCAGGTTGAAGGATAGGAAACAGAGAGTGGGGTTAAATGGGCAGTATTCACAATAGAGAAGGGTAGTTAGTGGGGTTCCTCAGGGGTCTGTGCTAGGACCGCTGCTTTTTTAATATATTTATAAATGATTTAGAGATGGGAGTAACTAGCGAGGTAATTAAATTTGCTGATGACACAAAGTTATTCAAAGTTGTTAACTCGTGACAGGATTGTGAAAAATTACAGAAGGACCTTACAAGACTGGGAGATTGGACGGCTAAATGGCAGATGACGTTTAATGTGAGCAAGTGCAAGGTGATGCATGTGGGAAAAAAGAACCCGAATTATAGCTACGTCATGCAAGGTTCCACGTTAGGAGTTACGGACCAAGAAATGGATCTAGCTATCGTCGTCGATAATACACTGAAACCTTCTGCTCAGTGTGCTGCTGCAGCTAGGAAAGCGAATGTTGGGTATTATTAGGAAAGGTATGGAAAACAGGTGTGAGGATGTTATAATGTCATTGTATCGCTCCATGGTGCGACCGCATCTTGAATATTGTGTTCAATTCTGGTCGCCGCATCTCAAGAAAGATATAGTAGAATTGGAAAAGGTGCAGCAAAGGGCAACTAAAATGATAGCGGGGATGGGACGATTTCCCTATGAAGAAAGACTAAGGAGGCTAGGGCTTTTCAGCCTGGAGAAGAGACAGCTGAGGGGAGACATGATGGAGGTATATAAAATAATGAGTGGAGTGGAACAGGTGGATGTGAAGCATCTGTTCACGCTTCTCCAAAAATACCAGGACTAGGGGCCATGTGATGAAACTACAATGTAGTAAATTTAAAACAAATCGGAGAACATGTTTCTTCACCCAATGCATAATTAAACTCTGGAATTTGTTGCCGGAAAACGTGGTGAAGGCGGTTAGCTTAGCAGAGTTTAAAAAGGGGTTAGACGGTTTCCTAAAGAACAAGTCCATAAACCACTACTAAATGGACTTGGGAAAAATCCACAATTCCAGGAATAACATGTATAGAATGTTTGTACGTTTGGGAAGCTTGCCAGGTGCCCTTGGCCTGGATTGGCCTCTGTCGTGGACAGGATGCTGGACTCGATGGACCCTTGGTCTTTTCCCAGTGTGGCATTACTTATGTACTTACTTATTTATTGCATTTGTATCCCACATTTTCCCACCTTTTTGCAGGCTCAATGTGGCTTACAATGTTCGGTTATGGCATTCGCCATTCCAGAGTAGAAAGTTACATTTGGAGTTGCATAGAGAATAGCATAATAGGCATAGAAAGAGACCTGTTAGACTATAAGGTGAAGTGGTGATGTATAGCGTTTACAATAGTTGATCGATGTCATGATATACCTTGTTGAAGAGATATGTTTTCAGAGATTTGCGAAAGTTGGTTAGTTCGTAAATTGTTTTAAAGTTACGTGGTAAGGCATTCCACAACTGCGTGCCCGTGTATGAAAAGCTGGACACAAGTGTTTGTATTTCAGTCCTTTACAGCTGGGGAAGTGTAGATTGAGGAATGTGCGGGCTGATCTTTTTGCATTTCTGGGTTGTAAATCAACAAGGTCTGACATGTAGGCTGGGGCATCTCCGTGAATGATTTTATGAACTAATGTGCAAATCTTGAACGTGATACGTTCTTTAAGTGGCAGCCAGTGGAGCTTTTCTCTTAGTGGTTTTGCACTTTCATATTTTGATTTTCCAAATATGAGTCTGGCTGCGGTGTTCTGGGCTATTTGAAGTTTTTTGATGATTTGTTCTTTGCAGCCAGCATAGAGTGCATTGCAGTAGTCGTGGTGACTTAGCACCATTGAATGTACCAGGTTGCGAAAAATGACTCTTGGGAAGAATGGTTTTACTCTTTTAAGTTTCCACATTGAGTGGAACATCTTCTTACTTGTGTTCTTCACATGACTTTCAAGTGTAAGATTTCGATCGATGGTTAACTCCAAGTGTTTGATATTGGAAGGGAGAAGTTTGGTGTGGTTATAGTGGTGAATGTATTTTTGATTTGTTGTGAAGTAAGTATGAGACATTGTGTTTTTTCTGCATTAAGTTTCAACTGAAATGCATCTGTTCTGCAGTCCAATTCAAGGATCTGAAAAGGTATTTTCAGCATACATTACATAACAGCTACATGGTTGAGAAGCTCTCGCTTCAAAGAAAACATTAATTAATATTAGAGCTCCCCTGTACTGGAACCAGAGTTTTAGGACCTGTGCTACTAAAGTGTGGATGGCTGGTATCAAAACAGACAGTAGCTTCCCAAGCTCTAGGAATAACCCTTTTTGCACTCCAGAATTTAGTAGAGAACAGACTGTATTCAACAACAATACTGGAGTATTCTTATTAAATTCGCTGTACACAGTAGTATAGAAGAGTTTCTACAAGAATATAAACAATAAGATAAAAACACTAGCATAAAGCATTAAGGTCAATTTCATTTTAGAGATATACTGACCTAAACCCAGCTTTTAAGTGCCAGTAGCCAAAATGTGGCTGAAAGAAAAATGCCAGAAAAAAGAAAAAATGAATAAACCACTCTACAGCGTATGCACACAGTTTGATGGGGCCTAATGTAATATGGTGGTGATATTAATTTTATCTAGGTAGTTCCTTGAGAGCTCTAATATTAATTAATGCTTTACTTGTATATAGTCACTATGGGGTCCTTTTACTAAGGTGCACTATTAGATTTAGTGCACGCTAATAATTAGTGTGCGCTAAATAATAAGACACCCATTATATTCTTATCCCGCATACAAAAGTATTTTAATATATGTAAAAAAAATTTCTAGCTGAGCTTTTTGGTTAAACTTATCTTTGCGTGATGCCCAGTGTTATCCAAACGCCACGGCCAAAGTTTCGAACCTTCTTCAGGGTCTGTGGCGGGTCTCGTTCACTGATACTTTTGTATATGGAAATTATAGCAAACATTAAAAGGAGGATGGAGGGTTTTTTGCCGATGATGAGAGTAAATGCTCCCAGATAAAGTAGGCTGTGCTACAATTAGTAGGAGTTCTTTTGAGGATTTTTCATCCTTTTCCCCCCTTTTTCTTCCTCCGTAGAAGGATTGTTAAAAATATACATGAAATATGTGGTCTGAAGTCAACTGCAAACACTAATGTGTGCCAAAATGCACTACCACCGGGCATGCTCAGGCATCCTGCAGTAGTTATGGCATCTGCGCATGCTGGGGGGGGGGTGTTTGAGGGGGGGCAGAAAGCAAGAGTACTCAATGCTAATCAGCATACCAACCAATTAGCGCATAGTTAGAGTGTGAGGCCTTTCTGCCTATTAAATAGGTGTCGGTAAAAGCTCGCACGCTAATGGCCATGCAGTAATTGGGAAATTAGCGCCTGGCCATTAATAGGAAAATGGATATGTGGCCGTTTTACAGCTTTACTAAAAGTGGCCTCAGTGCACAAGGAAACCCACGCATTAGTCATAGTGCAGGCTATCTTCTGGCACAGCTTAGTAAAAGAATCCCTTTATCTTCAAAATGTACTTTGGGAAAATTTGTTAGAATGGTCTCTTACATATTGCTGACTGCAACATTGCTGTTTAAAATCATGGTATGCCAATGGCATGAACAAGCATCAGGCAGCCTTTTATTTATTTATTTGTTGCATTTGTATCCCACATTTCCCCACCTATTTGCAGGCTCAATGTGGCTTACATAATACCATAATGGTGTTCGCCAATTCCGGTAGAGAAGCAAGTACAAAGTGATGTTGTGTTCAAATAAGGTTCATGTGATTACAGACACATAGGGGAGTAGAGAGGAAGAGTGTTGTAGTGTCCATTACAAGCTTTGGTTTCGTTGTGTTGCAGGATTCAGGCATTTAAGTTAGGTCAGCAGTTAGAAATAAACAACAATAGCTCCTCTGCTCCCTAGTGCGAGACCAGATTTCATGTATCTTCCTCAGGAGAAGCAAGCAGATTCACTGAAAACCAAAAAAAGAATCATTGAAAATACTTCTACATATAAACATACTATAATATAATTTGAAATAACCTTTATCTATGAAAACAAACATACCAATGGAAAAGTACACGGCTGCTTACCGGAGGGCTAACATCCAGATCATGCCAACAATGCTCTAGCGTCTGGGCGGATATGCCTCTACTAACAACTTCCGGGTTAAGTACACACTCAACCCAATGAAAAGGCAGGGAAACAAAACTCGTATAACAATCACCATTCTGTTTCTAGATTTAACCCTCTTGGCATAACTGTTTTCCAAAAGAAAATAAATCTTTGTTCTAAATTCAATAAGATTTCACCAACATTGCCGCCGTTCCTTAAAACCACCTGTGACAGTGCTACACAGCATTAATCACCTATCACGTGGCTCTTGGAAGTCCAGTGAGCCACTAGAGGTGCCTCCAGTCTAGAATCTTTTATATTGCTGATATGTTCAGCAATACGTTAAGTTTCCTTTGAGTTTGTCCAATATAATACAGTTGGGACATGGACATATAATACAATAAACAACTTCCACGATGTCACAGGAGGTTCTATGCCTGAGGTAAAGTCTTTTTGTAGTTCCAGGGATAGAGATGCAATTAGTAGTCGAAGAAAACTTACAGTAAACACATTTGCCACATGGAGAATGACTGCCATTAGACTGGCCAGTTGGAATGGTCTTCAAAATTTCTCCCATGTTGGCACATCATTTATATGCAGTTTTAGGATGCTCACAGAGAGAAGGATGTACTGCCAGCACATTCCAATGTTTGTGAATAATAATACTAACAGCTGTTTCATTCCCTTTAGATAGAAAAAGCCATAAATGTTCAACATATGATGCCCATTTATAGGCCTTTTTAGCCACACCAGCTGGGTAGCCCCTCTGTATAAACCTTTCAGCCATATCCACTGCCTGGGATTTAAATTTCTCAACAGAGGAACATAGGCGCCTCAACCTAAGGAATTGACCAATAGGAACTCCCCTTTTCAATGAAATAGGATGAAAACTTGAATAATGCAAAAGGGAGTTACTGTAAGTTTGCTTCCTATAAATAGTAGTCTTAAATCCATGTGCAGATGATTTCAATATTTTAATGTCCAGAAACTCAATCTCTGATTCACTAATTTTTGTAGTGAATGTAATATGAGGATCTACACCGTTGATGTAATCAATAAAGGCCTGCAGAGTAAAGGGCCATGTCATAGCATAACATCATCTATGTATCGCTTCCATAACATTATATAATCTTTGTATAGTGAATCATAAACAAATTGATTTTCAAATCTTATCATTTTATTTATTTTTATTACATTTGTACACTGCACTTTCCCACTCATGGCAGGCTCAATGCAATTGGGGGGGGGGGGGTTAAGTGACTTGCCTAGAGTCACAAAGAGCTGCCTGTGCCTGAAGTGGGAATTGAACTCAGTTCCTCAGGACCAAAGTCCACCACCCTAACCACTAGGCCACTCCTCTTCCCTATAGAGGGAGCTATGGTTGCCCCTATGGCAACCCATTTTGTTTCAACATGAAACTGCTGTTGGAATTCAAAGTGGTTATGACAAATCACATGTCAACAACTGATGCAATACAGATACTTTAAGGTCTGAACAACCTGCTAAATGGAAATAATGACACGACATTGCCCCACAACCTCTAGGGCTTTCTTCCCTCCACCTTAATCATCAGCTTTTCCTTCAAGTTAATCAGTATGTTTTACTGGAAGGCACTGCTCCTTTTGACCTGGGGGTCACAGAGTAGGTATTATGTAAGTATCCTTCTTCATGAGGGGTTTCAACCTTTGTTGCATTTCCAGCCATCAAGAGTTTACCAGCATCAACATCGCTGATAATCCCTTTTACTGCCTAAACTTTCTAACTGTTCTTAAATAACTGGCTAATTGGGGCCAAGTCATCAGAAGATCAGGGTATCCAGTGGTAGAGTCTTTGGAATGGGCAGTAACTTTCCCAAGAACAAATTGGTACCCACTGAATCTCTGGAATTTAAGGGAGACTTTTTGAAACCAAAGCAGGCAGAGTATGTATGACTTGACATGGTCTTCAAATTACAGTCAGATCCAGAGTCTTGACTTCTTGGTGCCATGAATTCAGACTTACTTGTAAGTATTAGGTTCATTGGCAGCAACTTGGTCATAGTTATTACCTAGGTGCAAGCCCCCATGTGCCCACTAGAGAATATGGTACTTTGACAATGATATATAGGACCCTAGTTTTCAAGAGTAGAAAAGCATAAAAGGATCCTTTCCTGTGGGAAAGAACGCCAGAAATCAAGTAGCTTCTGTGATGATGCAAAAATAAAGGCAAATAAGAAAGGTTTCCAGCACTTGAAGTCTTCCTCCCCACCCAACTTTTAACCTATATTTCTATAATTATCAACATACCAACAAAGTTCAGCTCCCCTTGAAATCCATTATCCCCCGGATTCTATATATGGTGATTAAAGTTGTGCATGCAAATCAGCACGCATTGCTGATTTGCATGTGCAACTTAATTGATTAAAGAGCCAATCAGTGCCAGTAATAGGCTGCTAATGGCTAATTATTGGCGTAATTGCCAGCGTCTTGTTAGGTGCTATTTATGCACTTACGGGGTCTTTTACTAAGCTGCAGTAGTATTTTTAGCTCACAGTAGAAATCAGCTGGTGGTAAATACTGAGATACTCATTCCCATGGGTGTCTTGGCGTTTACCACCAGCTGATTTCTACCGTGAGCTAAAATGCTACTGCAGCTTAATAAAAGATCCCTTTGGCCAGTATTCTATAAGGGGTGTAGATCTTTTATAGACTAACCCTTAGCACTTATATTTTTCGGTGCTATTTATAGAAACTAATCCTATACATCTTCCTCTTTTTTTTTTTTTGCACATGTATTCTAAATTGAGGCATATAGTTTTACATACACAGCTATCCTTTTATAGGAACATCTCCTACAGGGTCACGGCCTTAGCTGAATTCTAAAACCTCACACAAGCCACTGAGATGCCTAGTAATGTTTTAGCGAAAGACGAAAATTCCACAGGGAAGCAAAAAATGCCCATAAGCTCTAGGACTGCTCACATTGCCAAGGCAAACTTTATTTGCTTATTTAATAACTCTTAACATTGACATTCGCACCTCAGTCAGTCTTTCAACACACTCCCATTAGAAATCAAATAACGCCATAACACTTTCTTTGGAATAAAATTTGGCTGCAGCTTTATTCACCAAACATCAGTAAATATCTCAACATCTCTTAACATTGTCTATGTAACATCTAAATCATTTAATCCAAGTTAATTGCCCATAGCGGTTCCATAGTGTTAAGCCATTCGGTAACGAAACTGGCTCACTTTTCCCCCATATTATCCCCCTTCTCCCCATGTGACTTACGGTGCCGTCAAGCCACATCTTACTCGTGGCGGTGCCGCCCCCGAGTTCTTTTCATTCCATATATTTCACAATATTCCTTTACCCGCGTCCGGGCCTTTAACCCCTCAAACAGGCACCCTTCTCAAAGCTGCTACCATTCCCCAAATACCCCCGCCTCCCCCCTTACCAGCCTCTCCCTTTTCACTAACTCGCTCCCATTCCCAAACACCCTTCCACACATACATTGGGCGGGCTGGGAAGGGTCATCAAATTCCCCTCTATCCACCCTCACCCTCTCCTACCCTCCCACTTAATGCCTTTTTGCGCGCCAAAACCTCTTTGCCCTATCTCAGCCTCTCTCTCTTCCCACCAATCCCCTTCCTTCCTCTTTAACCAATCCTTTTCCTTTCCCTTCTGTTGCTAACCTGCCTACCCTCTTCTGCCCTGCCCACCCCTTTTCCTTTCCCAGTTTTCTTTCCTATTTTGACTGACTTTGCCATCAGTCAATGTTATCACCCCCACAGTTTTAAGCTGTGAGGGTTCCCTTATCCATAGTCTTCTAGGTGGAGTACAACACACACAGAGATAAAAAAAGAGCCTAATACATAAGAAAACTAATCCTCTGATATAACCCAAACTACAAAAGGTGAGAGGAACAATATATAATAAATCTCTGGGAAATGAAGTGACACTTAATATAAATCCACAGAGAAAATCATGATAAACAAAGAGTTTCAATATAAATACTATATAAAATCATAGAAAAATTGTTTTTGTGCGTGTGCTGATTTAAAAACACTCACAGACCAGTGCAGTCTAAACTGCAATCTTACTCCTTTTAATCATTGCACACCATTTTTCATTATTCAAACCATTTACTACTACTACTATTTAGCATTTCTATAGCATTGCCAAAAATATTCAAATGCAAAATTCTTTTTAGGTCCCAACACCGAACATGTTTCGCAATGGAGTAAGCATATGAAGTCAGTTGTTAATAGAGAATGACATAGGGACAAATGTTGTCCCCGTCCCATCCCTGTGGGTTCTGTCTCTGTTCCCACCGCCTAGTGAGGGAGAAATATGCCCTATGAAGCACTGTTATGATTTTTGTTCTCACCGCCTAGTGAAGGAGACATATGCCCTGTGAAGCACAGTTATGATTTTTTAATCTGTGGATGAATAAGTCATCAGCAATCTCAGGATTCAGTCTAGCTCTCCTGTCTTTCAGAGTCCTTCCTGTAATAGAAGATGTCTTCATAGAAGATGTGCTGGGAGCAGGATGTACAAGATCCCCCATGCAAATTTTGCTAGTTGAGGCCAGCATGTTTGCTTGTTTTTCCAAAAAATCTAAATATTGTTGTCAGTATCACTCAAACATAAATAACAGTCCAGTTCATTAACAGGCTTCAAAGTAGAAAATGACATGGGGACTAAGTTTGTCCCCATCCCTGCGGGGTCTGTGCTTGTCCCCACTCCATCACCGTGGGATCTGTCCCCGTTCTGTCCCTGCAGACTCTGTCCCAATCCCCGTCCCCACAGTTACTGTGGGTCTCCATCCATGTGTCATTCTCTAGTTGTGAAGGATACAATGCAGTCAGAGCATTTGGTATATGGATTCTTTGAGACAGCTCCATCGTGAAACATGGTCTGTGTTGGTACCCTAAAAGAATCTCAAAGTTAAGTGCTTTTTATTTAAATGTATTTGGTGAATGGTTTGAATAATGAAAAATAGCATGCAATGATTAAAAGGAATATGACTGCAGTTTAGACCACCTTGGTCTGTGAGTGTCCTTGAAATGATATGAGCACACACATGACATTATGTAGTATTTATATTGGAACTGTTTGTTGATCATGGTTTTCTCTGTGGCTTTATATTGAGAGATAAACCCAGTGCGTTATTTCTAGCAAAAAAGGTGCCAGTACACAAATACTAGGCCAACCTTTGGGGGTGGGATGATGACTGAGGGACCCACCCCACAATAGCCAGAATCTATGGCAAGGCAGAATTGGTGTGTAGAGTCTGAGCTCTTTCATTAAAACTTGGGGTCCATGGGTCAATTTTAGCAGACAATGGAAAAGGTACTGGCACTCAGTACCTCTAAGTACCCCCTCATAAAAAGCCTTAGATAAACCCAAACTAGTCAGGACCAAAAAGAAATTACAGTGTATCCATTAAAATATGAAGCAAATACAAATAAGTCCCCACCATGAAGACCCCCACCTCACTAAACATTAGGTCAACATTATAAACCTCTTGGAACAGATATACTTTTAACGATTTCTGGAAGCCACCCGTCTCCCGCATTTCATTAATACATGAAGGGAGCTGATTGCAAAGTTGATGCCCTGAAATATGAAAGGCAATGCCGAAATATCTCCAACCTAACATCTTGAGACAAGTGGGTATATCTAAAATAGCAGAATTCATGGAGCGTAATAATCTGTTTGGCTGATATACACGTGGTTTGGCAGCAAGAATAGACAAAATCTTATCATGTAACTCTTTGAAAAAAGGTAAAGGATCTTGAATTATATTCTAAAATTCCACAGGCAGCCAATGTAGTCACTCAAGCACTGGTCTAATGCAGTCATAGTGACTGCATCCCCCTAATACCCTTGCCACAACATTCTGGGTGACTTGCAGTACCTTAAGCTGATATTTTGTGATACCCAGAAACAAATTATTGCAATAATCTATGCAAGGAACAACCACAGTCTCTACTACAGTACGAAAATTACATGGACTCAACAGACCTCTCAAATGTCGCATTGTCCAAAATACATTTTTCATCATTTTTTGTACATGAGGTTTCATTAATAGAGTGGTATCCATTATTGCTCCCAAGTTGCACATTTTGTTAACAATAGGGATAGAGTTACCCTCAAAAGCAAACTCCTTCGGGAAACTAGAGTCCAATTTGCTAGCCAAAAAATAAAATTTGCATTTTGATAGCGTTCAATTTTAAGTGCTTTTTGAACATCCACATCTGAATCACAGATAATATCTCTCTTAGTCTAGCAAATCCTTTCACAGGATCATCATCCAGTGGTACTAAAAACTGAATGTTATCTGCATAAATTCTAAAATGTAAACCCAGCTCACGTAGTACCGTACATAAAGGCAAAAGGAAGACATTGAACAAAACAGCCGACAGAGGCACTTCTGTGGTAATGTTAGTGAAATCCGATTTCCCTGAAATCTGCACAACACAAAATCGTCTACTTTGTAAAAAAGAAGTAAACCACCTTAAGACAAAGCCACCCACGCCAATAGATTGCAGTCTCTGGATCAAGATATTCATTACTCCCACCCAAAATGTACACATTAAAGCACAGTTCTCTCAGCAATCTCTGCCTTGTTCTTTCTCCTAGTACTGCATTCACCACATACCTGCTATTTAAACTTTGCTCCCAGTAGAACTTCCAGCCCTGATGAGAGGTGTAGAGGATGAAACCATATCCTTCCAGCCTCACACCACTCTTTTAATCCTGATTTTCCACCTTTGTCTGTTCATGTCTTTTAGTTATTACTCTAAGCTGTGCTATTTTTCCTCACCTGCAAAATATCCTATTTACCACAGTTTGCTCAAGCAAGCAGGCATGCCTCTTTCTCATGCAGTCAGAACATATTTTACCACTGCCTAGGAAGACAAAGACAGAATGCAGAGGTAGATTTAGAAGGAACTTGGGAAAGAGCAAATGATTTTCAGTGTATGTGATTTAAAGGGCAAAATGGGAATCAACCTGCACATCAGCTTTTTACTTCTTATCTCCAGCACTATGGAATTCTTTACTACTGCCAAACAGATTAGAAAAATCATACTCTCTTTTCTATACAGCACTGAAAACTTGTTATTATAAAATAGCTTTTGCCATCTAACACTATTATATTTTAATGGGAAGACCGCACAGGTACCTAGATTATTACAAGGGAGTTTGTGTTGGGTATTATGTATAACTGTCATGCGAGTTGATCTCTGATATGAAAGATTTGTCTGTTCTTTCCTATCAATTAATGGAGTTCCTAAATTAAATTTGTGTTTTATTGTATAATTTGCTACATGAACCATTCTGAATAACCTAGCAATATGTGACAGTATAACAAAGTAAACGATAAATGATAAATCAGAACATTTGAGGACATTGTGATGTACAATCAGAAAGAGCTGGAGATTTATTCACAAGCTTGCACCAGGTCATATTTGGATCCAGTTGCCTTCTAAAATCACAACATTGTTTCCTTTTCTGGACATACTCGGAGAACTTTAGACACTGTGCAATTTTTAGAATGCAGGGATCAACTTCCATCATCTTGTAAATGTTTAAATCAGGAAAAATGGCATTGGTAAGTTCTGTTGTGAGTGGGAAAAGGCAGTTAATATGAGTTAGTGCTTACTGCAGCTTTGTAAAAAGGCTTCATAGTTTTTGTTGGATGTGCCTTCTGTAAGAATAATGAGAATAACTACTTGGTGGGCCAGGTCTTTTTCAGTAGCATCACTGGTCTGGAATCAGTTGCCTTTAGGGGCACAAGTAGAGGTTAATCTGTTGTGCATCAGGATACAATTGACATTTTTATTTCTACAGGGTGGAAGGGGAAGGATAATGTAGAGGTTGTGAGGATTGGTAACTCATCTCCAGAGGATAGATGTATTTGTTGTTTTATGTTGGTTTTAAATGCATTTTTATTGTGGTTATTTTATTGTTTTATGAGTTGGTTGGTTATAAACGGCTTTGGATGGAAGTAGGCGGTATATATACATATATATATATATATATATAATTTATAAATAAATGTTTTTCATTTCTAAATAAATGCATAGCTGCTTTTGCAATATTGACTCAATGTTACTATACATTAACCCCCAAATTTAGGGGCCCTTTTACAAATGTGCTAGCATTTTCAGCGTGCACTAAAAATAAGTGATGCCCATATATACTTATAGCGGCCATTTTCTTCCCCATGAAGGAGTATTGTGTGCTCTGGATATTGAACCTCTTCCCTGAAGAAGAAGTCGAAACCTGGCCATGTTGGTGGAGGTTCCTTTCTGGTGAATAATCGCTGCCAGTTAAGTGATGCAATAAGCATAGAATTACAGCTTTACTTTAAGTAACTATTGATTTGTGTCAGACTTGTGAGTTCTTATAACAATTAGAGCGCTGCTGAGCCCGGTACTCAGACCAGGTTCTGCTTGGCGGCTGGACAACCCCAGGTTTCACCTGTGCTGACCGCTGTTCCCCAGAGGTTGAGCCCCTAGGTACGGGTGGCATGCAGGACTTACGGGATGGAGCTGGAAGCGGGGTGATGAATGTATTTGCCAGGCAGGCAGCAGGCAAGAGAGTAATCCAGGTACAGGCAAGTCAGTAGGCAGGCAGCAGGCAAGAAAGTAATCCAGATGCAGGGGAAAGTCAGTAGGCAGGTGGCAGGCAAGAGAGTAATCCAGGTACAGGCGAAAGTCAGTAGGCAGGCAGCAGGCAGAAGAGTAATCCAGGTGCAGGCAAAGTCAGCAACGAGGGACCAGTAGATAAGAAGCAGACTACAGAGTTAGAAACACCTACCAAAGTAGAAGCCAAAGCATGGCGTCCAGGGAGAGCTCAGCTGATAAAGTGCTGGCGTCTGACATCAGCAGGGAGAAGGGGCACAGCCATAGGACAAGAGCAGGGGAAGGAGCAACCGGAAGACTAATAGGAGAGAAGCAAGGGAAGCTAGGCACGGAAGAGCAGACCCAGGTGGGTGGAAGAAAAGCAATCAAAGAGCCTGGAAGCCAGGCAGAGAGAGAGAGAGAGAGAGAGAGAGCAGAAACAGTTGCATGGAAGCAAAGCAATTAAGGAGCCCGCAACCACCGCTTTCTGAACAAACCCAGAGAGGACTACACACACATGGCTCAGGCAGTGCCAGTCAAGTGTGCGTGTCGATGGGACTCCGCGCAGCCCGATGACACCACTTGCGTTGAGGTAGGGGACATGACAATTTGCTCCCCCAAAAAATCTTTTTTTGAAGATGATAGAAAGTATTTTGAAAAAACAAACAAACAAAAAAAAAACAGTGGATCAATGACAATTTGCGTCATGCCATGAGCATAAAGAAATGAAGATTTCAAATAGTGTGTGCTGCAGGATATTCTGAGGATCCCTAATGACTGTATGCTTAAATTAATGCTGAAAATCAGTTTTGATATGCCATATGTTGATTACAGTGTTGCAACTACCTATGATATGTGCTTGATGAACGCCCTCCCTGCCCATTTTCAAGTCCTTACTCAAAGCCCATCTCTTCTCCCTTGCTTTTGGTGCCTAACCACCTTCCTCATTCATGATACCTACACTGACTACATAGTTTGTTACCTTTAGATTGTAAGCTCTCTTGAGCAGGGACTGTCCTTCCCCATGTTTAAACTTGTACAGCGCTGCGTAACCCTGGCAGCGCTATAGAAATGCTAAGTAGTAGTAGTAGTAGTAGTGATGAGGAAGGTTTAAGATAAGTGTTTGGGACATTGGAATTAAAATTACATTATGGGCATCTCTAGTGTTTAGCACACGCTAATTATTAGCATGTGCTAAAAACATTACCACACCTTTGTAAAAGACCCCCTTAGGTTTAGCACACATATTTGTGTGTGCAATTTATAAACAAGGTCAATTGCACATCTTAATTTAATAATTTGCTGTTATTTGGAGTTAAGAGCCAATTATTGCCTTTAATACATTTTAATTGGGGATAATTGGCACCAATTAGTAGTTGCATGTGCAACTGCCCATAGTCATGATTCTAGAAGCTGTCCCCGGATTCTATATAGCATGCCTAGATTTATGAGCATTTTATAACTACATGTCTAGATGAATTGTTTTAACAAGCTATTATGCATTGTTAACAGCTCTTAACAGAAATAATGAGCACTAATTGTCAAAAATTAGAATTTATGCATGTACATTGCTAAGCGTATTCTGTAATGTACTGTTCCAAAATTCTAACATGCACAGGCAATAAAAAGGGCATGGTTAAGGGCATAGAAATGGGCATTCCAAAATCGACATGCATGGTTATAAAATATGGGCTAGTGTGCGTAAATCCACGCGCAGGCATTAACACCAGTTTTTCATTGGCGTAAATGGACACTGAACATAGATTCAGTCACTTAAACTATGTCTAAGCATATTCTAAATGCCATGTGTAGATTTACACACAGTATTTAGAATACATTTAGGTGTAATTGCCTACTGTGCATTAATTTTAGGCGCCATGTAGAGAATTTGGCCCTGTGTGCATAAACTCTATTGTGCACAATTTCTAGGGAGCATGGATGTGGGAGGGGCATGGGTAAATCAGGGGCATGCCTAGGAGTTAGGGTGCTGGTTATAGAATGCTTGGAATTATGCACCTAACTGCCAACAGGCGCGAGCACTTACACCAGACTTTGACATGACAATATCCTTGCATGTAAAGTTTGGCATGAAACTGTAGACAAGCTAGTGCGACCCCCCTCCCTGTAAATGCTTCTGCTATAGGCATAAGGTGGGAAGATTTTCTCAGAGTCACTATGACAATGAGGTGGAGCCACTAGTCCTGTGTGTGGATACAGGGAATCCCAGCCCTAGTGGACAGAGTGAAGAGGAGATAAAAAAGGTTGAGTTGATTGAAACAGGGTCTACAGGGTCTTTGGTTGCCTGCCCCCACCGAGCACTGAGAGAGAAGTCTCAGAGCGAAGTGGGTGAAATGTAAAAGTGACTGGTGGATATGATCCTTGCCCAAAGGTAGAGGGTGTCTGCAACTGGTTTCCCCAGTTTGGGAAACCTTAAGGGAAGGAGTGCTGTTTTTAGGCTGCTTGTATCCCTTGCCAAATTAGCATATACCAGCCATTCTCAACTGGGAGGGGTAAAAGAAACCAAAGCTACATGCATATGAGAAAGTCAGTTTTATTTGCTTACCAAATACAAATACAGTAGTTTCTCATGAGAGATCAATACAGTTGCATGAAAAGATGTTCACTGTCTGCATCTCTGAAATACCGTTCTGAAACTGCTGCTTATATCATTTGTTTCAGACAATGGTTTACATGGCTTTTTCTCTGCAAATCATCCTTCTCACAGATTATCTGATTCTCACCATCTGCTTTCCTAAACCTGTTTAGACCATTTTGTTTACACCAGTTTCTTTCCCAAGGCCTGCTTGCCCGTAACGGTATCATAATAGACCATAAATTCCAGAGATCATAAATTCCAGAGTTCTACAGGCTCATCAATCTCTGATAGATTCCAGAGTCATACAGACTTAGCAATCTCTGGCCTTTTAACCCATTCCATAGTGCATGACTATGCTCATAATTCTACAGTGCCTGGTAGGAAAGAGAAACCACAGGCAGGAGAGGAATGAGAGTGGAGGATCCTCATTTCTAGCGGGATGCTGCAAGAGCTCAGAAGAACACTGATCTGGGACAGGCCACAGATAAATGGGATATTACTTGGATTTGACTTATGGCCTCCATATATTGAGACTATTTTGCACTGGTTTTGGATCTTTTACTCTTGGTTGTTCAGTAAAAGTAAGTTGAAGTTACTCACCAAGACCGTTGGTTAGTATTTTTGAGAATGAATCCTTGTGTATCCCAGGGAGAGAGCGAGAGCCCTTCAGCCCATCAGGATTTAGCCCACGCTCAGTTTATCTGAAGTACAATCTGTTTAGGACCCTGGTCCTGGGTACATGATCTGGGAAGTTTAGCTGACAGCCCTGACTGAAGGGGTTAACCAGGGTTAGACTAGTGTTGTGTAATGGCAGTTCCATCATCCCAGTACCTAAATTTTGGTGCTCTTTCTTGAATCTACCCTTAAATATATTCATTTTCAAATTACAACTGTAATCTGTATTTTTAGAAAAAGATGCAGATACTAGTTGAAGCTTCGGTAAATGTTGAATCTATTTCATTCCTGGGCTGTCATGGCCCCTACCTCAACGCAAGCGGCGTCCTCGGGCTGTGCAGGGTCCCATCAACATGCACACTTGACTGGCACAGCCCTGAGCCATGTGTGTGTAGTTCTTCTCTGGCTGCAGGCTCCTTGAGTCCATGCACCTGAGTCTGCTCTTCCTCTGCCTGGCTTCCCTTGATTCTCTCATATTGGTCTTCCAGTTCCTCCTTCCCCTGCTCTTGTCCTATGGCTGTGCCCCTTCTCCCTGCTGATGTCAGACGCCAGCATTTTATCAGCTGAGCTCTCCCTAGACTCTTTGCTTTGGCTTCTACTTTGGTAGGTGTTATTTGCTCAGTAGTGTGCTTCTTCTCTACTTTGTTCCTCATTGCTGACTTAGCCTGTACCTGGATTACTCTTGTGTCTGCTGCCTGTCTGGCCATCATGTTCATCACCCCGCTTTCTGCTCCATCTTGTACGCCCTGCAGGCCGCCCGCACCTAGGGGCTTAACCTCTCGGGAATGGCGGTCAGCACAGGTGAAACCCGGGGTTGCCCAGTCACCAAGCAGAATCTGGTCCAAGTACTGGGCTCGGCAGTCCTCTACTTGGTACAAGAACTCATAGGTCTGACATGGGCAAAAAGTAAATTGAGTGCTCTTTAGCTGTATACCATTTTTTCTTGTCAAAGTGAAGCAGTTTACATCACTTTAATATATGCCTTAGCCTTTTTGATGTTTTAAAGAAGTTGCACCCTTCAAAAATATATTTGGCATTGCAATTCTAGATAAACATTTTCCTGATGGCAAACTCATTGCATGGCATGAGCAGAGATTGCTGCAGTTTTGGAAGCAAAGATATTATCTGTGTGCATTTTGCTTACAATTCAATACTTAAAGTAACGGGTAATTAAAGAGGTGATGTTAGGTGGCTCCTTATCTTGGCAGCAACAGTGCTGAGTTTGTACTTTCATTATGCAGTAGGCATAGGTAATCACCATTAATTAGATGAGATCACAAATTGGCGAAGATGAATGAAACACTCAATCTTTCTGGAGTTACTTTAGATACTTTAATTAATAGGTTACTTCAAAGTCATGCTCTCAAGATTGCTAAATATTGCCATACTAGGTTATATATTTCCCTTCAGATTCTATATATGGCACCTAGATTCTGTGCAGAGATACATACATAACTTAATTGGCGTAACAAGGTAATCAGTATTTTTAACAGTGCTTAACAAGCAATAGTGATCACTAATTAGCAATAATAATATAATGAAACTGCGCATAAATTGCAAAGTGCGCAGTTCAAACTAAACACACACAGCTTAAAAGGGGTGTGTTTATGGGCGTATTTATGGGTGTTTCATGGGCATTCCAAAATTTCCACACGTAATTACAGAATATGGGTCAGTACACCTAAATCTACGTGCATGGATTTACACCAGGTTTTTACTGGTGTAAATGCATACACATAGATTTAGGCATGAAGACGGGGCTGCCGAGAGACTTAGCCGGGCCCGGGGCAAGGCTACTGCTGCGGCCCCCCCCCCCCAGATCACCGTTGCCCACCCCCCAGATCGTCATCACTACCACCCCCTCTCTCCAGGATCGCTGCTGCAACTGAGATACCTTGGGGCTGGCGGGGATCCTGAGGCTCCGCCAGCGGAAGAATCCAGCGCTGCTTTTCACTCCATGCCTGCCCTTCCCCTGTGCTTCTTTTTTCTCTTGTTGCACATGCTCGGTTTCAAAACCGAGCTTGCGCCTGAGGGGAAGAGCAGCCGCTCGGCATGGTGGTAGAGGCGAGCAAAGAGCAGCGCTGGAGGGGGGCCTGGCGCCGGAGTTTTTTCTCCTGCTCCTGTTGGGACGCGATCACTCGGGGCCCATCAGGAACAGGAGAGAGAGAGAGAGAGAAACCCTTGTGCTGGGCCCCCCTTGGAGGCCAGGCCCGGGGAATTTTGCCCCCTCTGCCCCCCTCTTGACGGCCCTGCACTACAGTATCGACTAAGTGTATTCTATACACCGCACCTAAATCTTATAGAATGCGCTTAGTTCCACATGGATATTTTAGGTGCCATATATAGAATCTCCCCCTTTGTGTAAAATAACCTCTTGAATACCTTCTCTTTTTATTTAAAAGTTATTCTATATAATAAATACACAACTGTAACATTTTATATCCAGGACTAGGAAAACAAAAAGAGTATCAACTGCCTACAATGAGTTCACAATGTACTATAGCAACTGTCCATGAACTGAACATGATATGCACCAGTAAATCGCTCTGATATGTGCACATCCACATTGCTTTCAGTAAATGCTAGAACTCCATTTAGACTGTTGGTTACTGTTTTAAACTCCTACAAGGATGCAGAATGGATAATCTAAGCTGTCAAATTCACAAGTATTTGCAGACATATCAGTCTGTTCACAGGAACAGATTTTATTGCAGCTGCCAGTATCGAAAGAAGTTATAATGACAGATGTATGCAAGCAGTCTTTTTCCCATGAAGACCCATTTCATTTTGAATAAGTTACCTCAATCTTTATGCAAAGAAGGAGATCTGTTGACATTTAGGGGAAAATTCTATACATGGCATCTAGGAAATCCTCGCGGAAAACGTTTCTGCCTAAGCGTATTCTATAAGGGGCACCTATATTTAGGCACAGCATATAGAATACATTTAATTGATATCCTAGTGCCTAAAACTATGTGCCTCCATTTACACCAATGAAAATGTGGCGTAAATCCTGGCACATGGATTTAGGCACTTTGGACTATATTCTATAACAACGTGCATCTTTTGGAATACCCATGAAACACCCATTTCCCGCCTATAACCACACCCCTTTTTGCTTGTGCACATTAGAATTCAGGCTCAGCGTGTTACAGAATACGCTTAGCAAGTTATACACTTAAATTCTAATTCTTGCCAATTAGTGCTGATTATTGTATGTTAAGTGCTGTTAACAATGCTGATTGGCTTGCTAAGCCAAATTAAGTTACGTGCATTGTTACAGAATATGCTTAGATTTTGGCACAGAACGCTAGGCGAGCTATATAGAATCTGGAGGTTAGGTGGCAATTGTATAACTAGGCATTTCTATTTAGGCACCCTGAGGATGCTCATTCTATAAAGGAACCAAAGTACCTAGCTTCTGTTATAGAATACAAGCGTAACCTGGAATCGACATGCCTAACATCTAGGTGCCCACACTTATGCCATCCGTAAAGCTGATGTAAGTACAAGCACCTAAATGTGGTAGGGATGTGCAGGGCCGCCGAGAGGGGAGGCAGGGGGGACAAAATTCCCCAAGCCTGGGCCTCCAAGGGGGGCCCGGCACTGCAGTCCCACTCGTCCTCCGTCATCGACCGTCTGCCTCCGGGCCGGGCCCCCTGCATTGAAATCACAGCGCCTCTCACCTCCGTGTGAAAGCGCTGCAGGCAGCAGGGCAGCAGATCGCCTCCCTTTGGGCCTCCTTCCCTCCCTGTGTCCCGCCCTCGTCTGACTGGGGTGGTGGACAGAGGGCGGCAGGTGGAGGGGGGAGCGTCGACCTTGGGGGGGCAGCGGTGGGGCCCTGGGGCCCGGCCCAGTCTCTCAGTGGCCCTGGGGATGTGCACACCTCATTAAGGCACTTAGGCACCTATGTCCATACAAAGTGTGTCAAATTAGAACTACTTCCTGGCTATCATGTGCCCAGGCGTTAATTTTAATTTCTACTTGTGTCCAAAACATGCGGCAGACAATTTCTATTTTCTACTGTGTGGTGCTAACCGGATGTAAATGGTAGTGTACGTGCACTGACGATTACCGCCCTGTTAATGCGTGAGACCTTACTGCTAAGTCAATGGGTGGCGGTAAGGTCTCAGTCCCAAAATGGATACACGTTGATTTTTATTTTGCTGCATGTCCATTTTCTATTATTGAATCTGGCCAATCAGATGCCATTATCAAAGAGGCACTCCCCACACTGAATCAATGTGCCGAAAAAGAGACATCAACCTTGAGAAGCGACTCTGTAGTTTCTGTGAAGTACATTATTAATTTTTATAAGATTTGCATTCCATATAGCTAAGAGCAGAGCAAGGTTCTTCATATCACATACCGTGCATTGTAAACCTTCCATTGGTGAATCCAGAGAAGTATTATAACCTGGATGGTGCTTCTTGGTATTCATAAACAGGAAGCTCCATGGCAACCTTCGATGCAGTACTATTGTAAACTGAAATATTTTAAACATGCCTTTCCACTAAGAGTTTATCTATAGAAAATCCTATTTACTTGCAACCTTTGCAGCGGGTTAAGAGCCTTAGTATTTTTCTTTATTATTTACCTTCTACACCCTGAGGTTCTAATTGACTAGAAAATACTCTGACCATCACTAACTGAATGGGGATAGGATAGGAGAAATAATAAATGCATTGCTTTTCCTTCATAGTACATGTTTTGAATATTTTCTCTGTTTTCTATGCTGTGGAATAAATTTATTTTTTTTAATTTAAAATCATTCAGCTCATTTAGAGCAGTGTTTCTCTTCCCAGTCCTCAGGGCACACCTAAACAGTCATTTTTTGGACAGAGATTACCCACGTCAGATAATTACGAGAGCTCATAAATGGGCTCTGTATGCTCAATGTGATTAACTATTACAACCTAAGGGGCCCTTTTACAGAGCGGTGGTATGCCCAACGCGTGCTTACCACTCGCTCTTCCGGGACTACCGCAGGCCCAACGCGGCCGCCGGTGGTAGTCCTGATCCAAGCATGCACCATTTCCAGGGGAAAAAGAAAATCCCCAGAAATGGCTTGTGTGGCAATAAACTTGCTTTAATCAGGCATTGCACACTGCCAGTTTCCACCAGCAGGGCCGTGCCAAGGGTCTGTGGCGCCCCCCGCAGACGAACTGTTGGCACGCGCGCGCCCCCTCCCCCCCGTGAAAATGATGGCTGCCCTCCCATCCACGCTCCTCTCTCCCTTGCCCTCCCACTCCCATGTCCCAATTGCCCGCCCTCTTCTCCCCCACCAAGATCCCTTTTAAATTTACCTCCATCTGGCAGCGAAGGCGCAGCGTCAGTGAAGGAGGCGGTGCTCCTGACGTCTCTACTAGTCTTCCCTTCGCTCAATGTCCTGCCTTCTTCTGACGTCATTTCCTTGATGTCAGAAGAAGGTGGAACACTGAGCGAAGGGAAGACTAGTAGAGAAGTTGAGAGCACCGCCTCCTTCACTGACGCTGCGCCTTCACTGCCAGACGGAGGTAAATTTAAAAGGGATCTTGTTGGGGGGGGAGAAGAGGGCGGGCAGTTGGGACATGGGAGCGGGAGGGCGAGGTAAGCATGGTGTGGTGGGGCGCCCCCCCCAGAGGACTGCGCCCTCCTGCCGTGCTTACCTCGCTTACCGTGTTGGCACGGCCCTGTCCGCCAGGTTAGTGCAGGAGCTCTTATCACCACCTCAATGGGATAAATGCATCATGTGGAGTGGAGGAGTGGCCTAGTGGTTGGAGCACTGGTCTTGACATCCAGAGGTGGCCGGTTCAAATCCTGCTGCTGCTCCTTGAGATCTTGGGCAAATCATTTAACACTCCATTACCTCAGGTACAAACTTAGATTGTGAGCCCTCCTGGGACAGAGAAATATTCAGTATACCTGAACATAACTCACCTTGAGCTACTACTGAAAAAGATTTGAGGAAAATCTAAATAAATAAATGTGTATGTTATCAATAGATCGTTTGTGTAATAATTTAGAGTCAAGCAAAAATGCTGAACTAGTTATATTAGTGTGTTAAAAGGTTGTATAGTAATTATGCAGTTATGAGAAGCCCAGGTGGGAATATTCTAATTACTTTTTAACTTAAGTATTTCAAATGTTTAATAAAGTTTTTCAATATGAGCACAGTTGTTTGGACACAGATATATGTAATTGGATGCAGCTATATTGTAACCTATTTACCCAATTTATGTAAGCTTTTTTTAAAAAGATGCATATTCATTGGGGAAATCCTGAAAACCCGACTGGGTTGCGACTCTCAAGGACTGAGGTTGCCCACTCCTGGACTTGCGGAAAAGTATGCACCATGATTTGATAGCTTGTACATTGCCCTTAGGCATGTACATGGATGAAATTTGGGCAGAGCATGAGCAGAGCACACAGGTATGCATGTAAGTTAAACATCATGATCATTTACACCAGGCATATACCTGGTGTAAGTGGTTGCACCTCAATGTATGCAGGTTTACAGCCATTTGCGCTAGTATTCTATAAAGAAAAGTAGGCAAATACATTTCTTTAGAAAATAGACTTAAAATAGATACCCTAACACATAGCGGGGGATTCTATATATGGTGTATAAAAATAAAATAGCACTGAAATTAGTGCCAATTAAGCATTTTCTATAATTGGTGCCTAAATTTACGTGCTGATCATAGAATATTCTTAGTTGATATTTTAGTGCCTAAATCTACGTGCATCCAATTATACCAGTGAAAATGTGACATAAATCCTGGTGTGTAAATTTAGGCACACTGGACCATATTCTACAGCTAGGCGTGTACATTTCAGGATGCCCATGAAACACCCATTAATGCCAATTAGTATCAATAATTGCTTGTTAATTGGCAATTATCAGCACTAATTGGCTTAACTAATTAAGTTGCGTGCAAATATAGAATACAACTGTATTTGCGTGCACAGCATAAGTTGTGCTATATAGAGTCCGGGAAATAGTTAATGAAATTTCACAGATTCCCTTAGTATGGCCTCTTCCTTAACTTGTATCTCCCCCTGTGTCCCCTTTATTTTGCCTAATATAGTGTTGAGCAGATTGCTGCCAGCAAGGGATGCTAGAAGATTTTCAGTCATTTCCCCTTCTGTGCAAGCAAAATTTGTGTATTTTTCTGTTGTTTAAGACCCTCAAATGTAAAAGGCCTGCTTATTAAAGTGTGCTAAGCAGTTAGGGGTAAATTCTGTAAATGACACTGAAAAAATAGGCACCGAAAAAAACCTGCTTAAGCAGTATTCTATACGCCGCACCTAAAGTTCAGCATGGTTCTTAGACTATATGCTTAAGTGGAAAGTCGGTGATTGTTTCTGATGACTTTAAAGCTTCCAAACAGGTAGAAAAAGCGACGGCCAAAGCCAGAAGGATGCTTGGGTGCAATAAGAAAGGCATGACCAGCAGGAAAAAGGAGGTGATAGTGCCATTGTAAAAGTCTCTAGTGAGGCCCCATTTGGAGTACTGCGTGCAGTTCTGGAGACCGCACCTATGAAAAGATATAAACAGAATGGAGTCAGTCCAGAGGGCGGCTACAACATTAGGAAGCGGTCTTGAATGCAAAAATTATAGGGACATGCTTATGAACCTCAACATGTATACGCTGGAAGAGAGGAGAGATAGAGGAGACATGTTAGAGACGTTTAAATATCTCAAGGGCATTTATGTACAGGAAGAGAGCCTTTTTCAAATGAAGGAGAGCTCTGGAATGAGGGGGCATATGGCAAAGTTAAGAGGGAATAGGCTTAGGAATAACCTAAGGAAGTATTATTTCACAGAAAGGGTGGTGGAGGCGTAGAATGGCCTCCTGGTGGAGGTTGTGGAGTCGAGGACTGTTCCAGAATTTTAAAAGGCATGGGATAAGCGTAAGGTATCGCTTAGGAAAAGGAAGAGTTAAGGGTTACAGAGGATGGGCAGACTGGATGGGTCATATGGCCATTATCTGTTTCTATGTTTCTACTAGGGTCCCTATGGGCACATACACCTTGAACTACTCTCAGCTGCTGCACAAATTCTTGATAATCAGAAGAAACTGTTTTTGAAACTCTAATTATCAAGAATTTGTACAGCATCTGAGAGCAATTCAGTACTGATAGATGCCAGCCAGTGCAAGATGCATGTTCCCATAGGGACCCTAGTAGTGTAAAGTAAATCCCTTGACAAAACCTCTTGGGAGGTGAAACATGGCCACATTGGGTTATTTTTAATAACGTTTTGTAGTTTCTGAACATTGACTGAGATCCGTTCAGTTTTTGATTGACTGTAGCTAAAGTGAAATAGCCTTTTCAACTATCATTACAAAACAAGTACATTTTAAATCATCGATAGTTCAATGCATCAAGCTGGGCACGCAGTTTTATAGAATGTGGGGGTAAGTGACAAGTACAATTTTCATAAAATAGTGCCTAGCACTTAAGTGAATAAATGACAGTTAGTGATGTCATTTATATGCATATTTGCTGCTACCTAAAAAGCTGTGCATGCAATTGTTTTTTTTTTTTTGTTACATTTGTACCCCGCGCTTTCCCACTCATGGCAGGCTCAATGCGGCTTACATGGGGCAATGGAGGGTTAAGTGACTTGCCCAGAGTCACAAGGAGCTGCCTGTACCTGAAGTGCCCCCTCATTCTATAAACTCGCATGCTCAATTTGATTTCAAAGAATGCAAAGTTACACTCCCCAGTTATACAATAAGTTCAGTTATGGGCATAACTTAATTGAACATACTTTACTCTTTCCAGCACCTTATACTTAAATTGTAACTTTTCCCCTTCATGGGTTTTTTTAGTCTTATATATTGACTGGTAAATTGCTTAGATGTGGGTTTTTTTAACGTTGCAGTATATCAAATAAAAATGATGATGCATAATTAGAGGCTAATTGGTGTTAATTGGCATTAATTGGCACTAATTAGCTATTATATGTGTAGCTGCTCTTAGGAGTCCTTTTAGAAAGGTGAGCGATCATTTTTAGCATGCACTAAAAAATAAGAATGCGCTAAATGCTAGATGCTCATATTTTCCTATGGGCGTCTCTAGAGTTTAGCGCACACTAAAAATGCTAGCGCGCCTTTGTAAAAGGCCACCTTAGTTGGTATTATAAAAAATGTGCACAATTTGCATAGCCCACAACTGCAAGGAGGCATGGACCTGAGAGAGGCATGGGTGGTTTGGGGGCATAACTGGCACTTATACACATATCTTATAGAATATTTGCAGTTATGCACCAAACTGCCTATAGTTAGGAGCATTTATCTCAGCATTTAGCTAATCTAAGTGATCACACCTTAAGAGATCCTCTTGCTAAGGTGTGATAATGGATTTATCACGTGCTAAATAGTAAGGGGTCCTTTTACTAAGGTGTGCTGAAAAATGTCCTGCGCTAGTGTAGTCGCGTGTTTTGGGCGCACACAGAATTATTTTTTACCGCACCTACAAAAAATGCCTTGTGGGGTTTTTTGCCGAAAACTGACGTGCGTTAAGATAAAAATTGCTGAGCGTTCATTTTGGGTCTGAAACCTTACCGCAAGCCATTGACCTAGCGGTAAAGTCTCACACGGTAATTGGCCTACACGCATCAAATGCCACTTGACATGCATAGCTGTCGCGTACCAGAAAATAAAAAATAGTGTGGAGATGCGCGCAGTGGACACATGCCAAAATTGAAATTACATCCTCCTGCTAGGCTACTGTCACCTGTACAGCAACCCTAAAATAGAGATACAATGATATCTTCTGATTCCATTTCTCACTGGGATGATGGATCTAACAGCTGCTATCTTGTTCATTTCCATAGCCAACCAGCAAATTGCTGGGCCCTCTTGAGAAGATTACTACTACTACTACTTATCATTTCTATAGCACTACTAGATGTACGCAGTGCTGTACACTTGAACATGAAGAGACAGTCCCTGCTCGACAGACAAAGAGGGCAAATAAGAGGAAAATGGAATTACCAAGGTGGGGATGATAAAATAAGGGTACCGAACAAGTGAGAAAGGTTAGGAGTTAAAAGCAATATCAATAAGGTGGGTTTTTAGTCTAGATTTGAAGATGGCCACAAGCTTGAACGACCGGTTCAGGAAGTTTATTCCAGGCATATGGTGTAGCAAAGTAAAAGGAACAGAGTCTGGAGTTAGCGGTGGAGGAGAAGGGTGCAGATAAGAGAGATTTACCCAGTGAATGGAATTCCCGGGGAGGAGTATAGGGAGAGATGAGAGTGGAGAGGTACTGAGGAGCTGCAGAGTGAATGCACTTATAAGTCAATAAGAGGAGTTTGAACTGTATGCGGAAACAGATAGGGAGCCAGTGAAGTAACTTGAGGAGAGGGCTAATATGAGCATAACGACACTGGCGGAATATAAGTCATGCGGCAGAATTTTGAACAGACTGAAGAGGAGAGAGATGGCTAAGTGGGAGACCTGTGAGAAGCAAGTTGCAATAGTCTAAGCAAGAGGTGATAAGAGTGTGGATAAGGGTTCTGATAGCGTGCTCAGAAAGGAAAGGGTGAATTTTGGTGATACCCATATAGAGAAAGAAATGGCAGGTTTTAGCAGTCTGCTGAATATGTTCAGAGAAGGAGAGAGAGGATGACCCCAAGGTTACGAGCTGATGAGACAGGGAGGATGAGAGTGTTATCCACAGAAATAGAAAATGGGGGAAGAGGAGAGGTTGGTTTAGGGGGAAAGATAAGAAGATGGTGCAGTCCTAGCCCCAGTGGAAGAGGTGAAGGGTAAGGCTGATGTAGAGCTGAGGCTGCTGGGGCCCTTTCAACCATCTTTCACAGCTTCCTCCACCCTTCCTATCCACCGATCCCTGGCTGTCCTAGCATGTCACTCCAGGAAGAGGATGATGGTGATCAGGAGATGGTAATTATCTCTGACAGCTAAGAGATGCAAATACTCCAGCAGTTCTTATCTACTGCCTCTCCTGCAGCCAGTACACCATGCCTGTGGCATCTAGAGATGCAGCTCAGTCTGAGACACCAGGTGCTGCAGAATATGGGGAACTAGGCACATTGGCACAGGAGATAGCCATGCAACATGAGGCTCTGGACTGGAGGTTAAGGGACATAGAGGAGCTCACTGAGAGGATACAGCAAACTCTAGGGCACATGCTTGGTAACTCTGGGGACGTGGCATTTGCTTTGAGCTTACTGACATCAGCCAGCTACCCTCCTCTCATGCCTTTTAGCCCTACCACCTCCTGATATCTGTCCTCCTCCTCTCCCTGGTGTGGCCTCCATCTCTCCCTCCATGTTAACTGTCCCATTCCAAAAAACATTTAATATTTTGTAATTAAAGAAAAGTTTCATTGTTCAAGTTATCATAGTTGTCAAATGTATTTCATGCATAAAAATGGTTTCTCACCCCCTCTGCCTTACCCATTTTTACTCACAATGGTACACAGCTCTGACTCAAAGCATTACTGATGGTAAGAGGGCCATGGAACATGAGGCAACCCAAGTATTTTGTAGGTCTGCCCTCTCCAATGTGGTTGCACATGTTGGAATGTATTGTATTTTACATGCATTGCCTGTCACCTATTATTTCTCTGTGATTACTCTGTGACCTCTGATGTGAATTACTTAGAGAGGTCACACAGCTATGCAACTTCCTGTGGGGGTTAGATGCAGCACATGCAGCACATGGAGCACATGGAGCTCATGATCTCTCCTAACCTGAGAGGATCTATGGTGGTGTGAGCATCCATTACCATCTAAGCACATGGAAGGAGCTGATAATACAAATGTATAGTAATATGTATATATAAGCCTGTCTGATTATAATCTAACTACAAACTGTGAGTAAACAGATGTTTTGTTACTTCAACTTTAAAGTGACTCAGCAGTGAATTATTCAGGGGTGAATGAGAGAGAGATGAAGAAAGAAATTAACATTTCTAAAGCTGAAGCTGTGTGTACTAAAATCTGCTAATTATTTACTACAAATAATCCAACAAAAGGGTTATGGGCCCAGGGTCCAGGAATTGAAAAAGAAGAGAAATATTACCAGGCAGAAAAAAAGGCCACATTTTTCTCTTAAGTTTTAAAGGAAAGATTCAGTCTGTCTCTCTCTCCCCCCACACAGCAGACAGAAGGCTAAGAAAATGGCTGAGGGAAGAAATTCACCATTTTTCTATTCTCTCAAGGTGCCTAGATTAACTGAGTTTAATTATCAGCAGTGGGAATTAAGATTCATATGTCTCCTTCGAGCAAAAGGATTAAATATATGCTTAGACCAAGACAGAACAGCTGAAAATATGGCTGAATGGGACAATGCAAACTATTATGTGAAGTGCATGCTTTTGGAAGCTCTCTCAGAGAAACAAGCCATATTAGTGGAGGGAAAAGATACACCAAAGGACATTTTATATAAACTGAGAACTATGTATGCAACTACATATGCAAAGCAGCAACCAATTTGGCTGGCAGAGTTGAATGAAACCAAATTAAGGGATAAAAGTAAATGTAATGATCACATTATGCATCTTATGTCTTCATTTCAAAAGTTAGAACTTTCTGGAATTCCCATGTGTGATGCATTGAAAAGAGCATTTCTTTTTACCTCACTATCAAAGAAGTTTGATGTTTTTAGGTCTGTAAATGAGGCCATTGAAGGGCAATCTTTTGAACAGGCAACATCAAAACTAAGGCAGGAATGCATAATAAATGATTCTGAGGAGATGTGTTCTCAAAGCAAGTCAGAGAGAAATGAAACAAATTTCTTGGCAAAGAACAGAGGAAGGCGGAGCTATGGAAAAACTCCACCCAAGGGCAAGCTGATTTGCTACTCATGTGGAAAGGAGGGACATGTATCTAAATGGTGTAAGGAAACACAAAACACTCCCTCTAGCTCACCTAAGCCAATGGAACTAAAGAATTTTCAAACCAGGAAATGTATGAAGGACAAAGATAAACACAAGGGCTTTCTAATGGCAGAAAAATCTTTGACTATGGTAAATAATAATTCAAATGAAAGTACTTGGATTTTGGATTCAGGGAGCACATGCCATTTAACCAATTGTAAAGATTTCTTTCAGGAAATGTGTCCAGAAGAAGGAATTCTTAAAACTGCAAACGCAGGGACTGCTAAGATCCAAGCAAAAGGTATTGGATTCTTAAAATGCAAAGTGTCTAATGAAGTTAAAGAAATTCCTGTAAGTGATGTCTTGTATATTCCCCAAGCAGTTTGCAATATGCTTAGTGTATCTACATTAGATAAGAAGGGATTTGTGATTCATTTTGAAAACAGTAAGTGCACAATCTCTAAAAATGATGAAGTGTATGCTGAAGCTTTTATGCATAATGATGTTTATAAGCTGAGCATTTCAGGTGAAGCCTCACATATGGCGCAAGTAAGGAAGAATGATGGTAAATGTAGTCTGGAAATCTGGCACCGCCGCCTGGGACATCGTGATTCTAAGGTGATCCAGGATCTTTACAGTAAGCAACAAGCCACTGGCATTCAGATAAGTGCAGATACTGGTAAAATGGAGAAATGCATAGACTGTGTTACTCAAAAAGGTGTGAGACCCTCATTTCCTGCATACACAGGAAATAGGAGTAATAAAGTGCTGGACTTAATACACAGTGACTTATGTGGACCGTTTAATATCCCATCATTGGGAAATAACAGATTTGTGCTAATATTCTTGGATGATTTCTCTAGATATTGTGTGGCCTATTTGCTGAAAGAGAAAAGTCAAGTCACAGACATGCTGAAGAAATACGTAGCCATGGTGAGCAATAAATTTGAAAGAAAACCAAAGGTTCTTCAGACCGACAATGGTGGTGAGTTCACTTCACAAAGCATGCGCACATTTCTAGAACAAGAAGGCATTCAGCATATCACAACAGTAGCTTATACACCAGAGCAAAATTCTGTTGCAGAGAGAAAATTTAGGTCACTTGTGGAAATGACCAGATGTATGCTGTCAGATAGCAATCTCCCTAAAAGACTATGGGGGGAAGCAATTCTCACAGCAGTGTACCTACAAAACAGAATGCCAACTAAAGGCGCTGAGCGCACACCACATGAGACATGGCATGGTAGGAAGCCAAACCTGTCACACATAAGAACATTTGGAAGTACAGCATATGCTCATGTACCAAAGCAAAGAAGGCATAAGCTGGATTCCACAACAGAAAGGGGCATTTTAGTTGGCTATACTCCAGGACACAAAGGATATAGAATTTTGAATCTGAAAACTGGCATTGTTGGCATAAGACATGTTACATATTTTGATGAAAACAAAAGGGTTGATAAAGGCTGGATTATCCCAGATGAGCCTTATCATCCAGAATATGAAACTAGAACCATAATAGACATGCCAGTGTATATAAATGCCATACCAAGGCAGATGTCTGAAAGCAACTCATCTGTATCTAACGAGGAACAGGCAGAGGAAACAGACACAGAAAGAATCATTGAAGAAGACAGTACAGTTGGAGAAGGGGAATCAATTGGAGAAGGACTCTCAGATTTAGAGGATGCGGAAAGGTCAGAACAACCTGTTGTCAGACGCTCATCCAGGGAAAACAAAGGTGTTCCACCCCCAAGACTGTCTTACCTAACAAAGTCAGCAGAAGCTCAAGAGCCCTTAACATGGGATGAGATTGAGAAAATGCCAGCAGAAGAAGCTGCTGAATGGCATAAAGCTGCACAAGAAGAAATTGATGCATTGGATAAAAATAATACTTGGATTCTTACAAAATTACCTCCTGGCAAGAAAGCTATAGGATGCAAATGGGTATTCAAGTTAAAAAGGAATGCACAAGGAAAAGTGGAAAGGTATAAAGCCAGATTAGTGGCAAAGGGATATCTTCAAAAATATGGAGAAGATTTTGATGAAGTGTTTGCACCTGTAGTGAAACACACGACAATAAGAACACTTCTGAGCATTGCAGTCTCAAAAGGCATGCAAGTCAACCACATTGATGTGAAAACAGCGTTTCTTCATGGAGATATAACTGAAGACTTGTACATGGAACAGCCAACAGGTTTCATAAATACAAAACAAAGACAGCTAGTGTGTAAATTAAACAAAGGTCTTTATGGATTAAAGCAAAGTGCAAAATGTTGGAATGAAAAATTGCATGAAATATTGACAAATTTAGGATTTAAGCAAGGTGAAGCAGATAAATGCTTGTACACTAGGTGCAGAAATGGACAATATGCATACATTTTAGCTTTTGTTGATGATCTGCTCATTGCAAGCAAAAGTGAGCAAGAGTACAAGGACATTGTAAAGTGTTTAAACCACAATGTTGAGATAAAAGAACTTGGTAATGTGTCATACTATCTTGGTATAGAAATTGAGAAACAAAATGATGGTTCTTATCTTCTAAGCCAGAAGCAGAAAATAAATGAGCTTATTGAAAGTTTAGGTATGCAAGATGCCCAAGTTGTAAGCACTCCCATGATCACTGATTTTCTGAAGGATGAAACAGTAAGAGAACCTTTACCAGATAACATCCAATATAGATCAGCCATAGGTAAGCTTTTATATCTAGCTACCACATACAGGGCTGATATAGCAAATGCAGTAGGAATTTTGAGCAGAAGGGTCAGCTCACCTACCAAATCAGATTGGACTGCAGTTAAAAGGATGGTAAGGTATTTAAAGGGTACCATTGATTGTAAATTAAAGATTTCAGCCAATAGTAATCCAAAACTAATATGTTACTGTGATTCAGATTGGGCAGGGGATCATTCTGATTATAAATCCACAAGTGGATATGTGTTTATGTATGGAAATGTACAAATTTCATGGGCCAGTCATAAACAAAGTATTGTGAGTTTGTCTTCTACAGAAGCTGAATATGTGGCTGTATCGGAAGCGTGCAGAGAACTGATGTGGATTGAAAAACTTATGCTGGATTTCGGAATAGCTGAAAAGAGACCAATCCAGATAATGGAAGATAATCAGAGCTGCATCCGACTGTCACAGAATGACAAGGTTCAGTCACGCACCAAGCACATCGCAACGAAATACCACAACGTGCGAGAGTTGGCAAAAGAAGGGGTCATCAGTCTACACTATTGTCACACCAGTGAGATGACAGCTGACATCATGACCAAACCGTTACCCAGAGAACATTTTGTGAATCTGCGTATAAAGCTTGGACTTTGTATGAATAAATAATTGCATGACAGTTATGCATGAGAAGGGGTTTGTTGGAATGTATTGTATTTTACATGCATTGCCTGTCACCTATTATTTCTCTGTGATTACTCTGTGACCTCTGATGTGAATTACTTAGAGAGGTCACACAGCTATGCAACTTCCTGTGGGGGTTAGATGCAGCACATGCAGCACATGGAGCACATGGAGCTCATGATCTCTCCTAACCTGAGAGGATCTATGGTGGTGTGAGCATCCATTACCATCTAAGCACATGGAAGGAGCTGATAATACAAATGTATAGTAATATGTATATATAAGCCTGTCTGATTATAATCTAACTACAAACTGTGAGTAAACAGATGTTTTGTTACTTCAACTTTAAAGTGACTCAGCAGTGAATTATTCAGGGGTGAATGAGAGAGAGATGAAGAAAGAAATTAACATTTCTAAAGCTGAAGCTGTGTGTACTAAAATCTGCTAATTATTTACTACAAATAATCCAACAGCACAGACCCCACATGCCACTCATTTATCCAGTCTTCCCCCTTGCCCAGAACCACATGCACCTAACATTGAGAAGGTGACTAGGAAGTGAACTTCTGTTCCCTCTCTGATGCAAGTAGAATACAGCAAATACCCATCACCAGGTTCTGAAACAGATATATCATATATCAGTAAATATAATGGCAACATAGGCAAAGTGCTTGGTGGAGCTGTAATCTTTCATGGCACCAGCCGTTTAATCTGATACAGGGATATTCAGTAGCAATGGTTATACTGAGTGTCCACTCCACATCACTCATGTTTGGCATAATCCTTACTCCACTGCCTTCCCAACACTCCCTAAAGTCCCTGATCTCCAAGACTGCCCACGTACAGGCCATGAAAATTGTTTGGTTGCCTTACCGCCACTAAAGATACTCTCCTCCCCTCCAGACCTACGGACACACAGGTCACAGAAAATAGCTTTGCTCTTTTGAGCAGGCATTAGAGTGAGCACATGAAAGTGTTTATCCCCACTCATAGGCGCCCAGTATAAGAGGCTTGGGGAGGCTACGCCTCCTCTGCTGCAGTAGGATGGATCAGCTGTGGAGTCCCGCTGCTCTGGGGGGTTTAAATTGTTGATTTACCTCCAGGGCACAAGCAGGGCTACCCGTCATGATTCGCTGTGAACTACTCTGCGAACCCTGAAACTTCCGAACATCAGGGCGGTCCTGAGCCTTAAGACCTGAGCCCTGTCTTCGAGGGGGAGATGCAAGACTACCCGCCTCGAGGAATCTTCTTAGAGCCCCTGATGGCGGGACTCGGGGGTTTGGACGCCTTGCAGACTCCAGCTGGGAACTGACTGATCTGGGGTGCCATGTAGACACAGTGCAGACCCATTGCAGCAACATCCGAGTCCTGGGACTGTGAGTCACTAATATCAGTCCAAGCATCTGATTCTTGGTCTTGCCGTTCACTGTCAAACTCACCATGATCCGGCATGAGGCAATCCTTCCTGCAAGATTCACCCCAGTCCAAGATCTCACCCTTCTCCCAGTCTAGGCTCAGATTGTGTCTCTGTAACCATGGTAGACCCAACACATTGGGTTGCACGGCTGACTGGAGGACGTATAGGGAAATGTCTTCTCTGTGATCTCCAATGCATAAGCTCACCAGACCCGTCCGGGTGCTCACATCAGTGGCGTAGCCACAGGTGGGCTTGGGTGGGCCAGGGCCCACCCATTTATGGCTCAGGCCCACCCAACAGTAGCACATGTTTAGTGGTAACTGGAGGGAATCCCAAGCTCCGCCAGCTGAAGATTTTCCCCTGATGGTAATGAAAACGCTACTCTCCATGACACCGGCACCTGCACATGCTCAGTTTTCAATGCATGCTTGCTGCCAAGGTGGAAAGAAGCGTTTTCCCACCAGCTGAGATAATTTTTTTTTTTTTTGGTGCCCACCCAATTCTTGCCTAGGCCCACCCAAAATCTGTTGTCTGGCTGCGCCCCTGGCTCACATACCCTTGAATGCATCCATAAACTGAAAACAGCGGCATGCTCTTAGGTAATTCTTGTATAGGAATGTTTAATTGATGGACCAGGGCCTCGGCTATAAAGTTCCCACCGGCCCCGAAGTCCAGAAAAACTTCAGTCTGTTCCCTTTTGTGACCAAGATCGAGCACAGCTGGCACCAGGAATTGAGTATGAGGAATGCCAGCAGATAGACTTACTATAGTGCCTGCCGTCAGACCCTGATCCAGGGGTGCCGGTTTAAGAGGGCACCTGGCCGCATAATGTCCAGTATTACCACAATACAGACAAAGGTTGAGACTCCGACATCTCTGTTTCTCCTGCAGGGTGAGGGAAGTGTGCCCTAATTGCATGGGTTCTGTGGGTGGTAGGGGAGAAGCCTCCTGGCCCCTAGACATCGGGGACACACCCTGAGGACTAGGTGTTTTAATTCCCACCCTTTCTGAGGAGCGCAGTTCTTGGCTACGCTCCTGGAACCGAATATCAATTGTAGTGCAGAGTCTAATCAGGTCATCCAATCCAGTAGGAAGATCACATCCAGCTATTTCATCCTTAATTTGGGGCGCCAACCCCTGCCAAAAGGTCGCGACCAGGCTCTCATTATTCCAAGTTAACTCAGAAGCCAGAGTGCGGAACCGAATGGCATAGTCGCCCAAAGTCTGCGTTCCCTGCTTTAATCTCAAAAGTGCTGACGTTGCGGAGGTAATTTTCCCGGGCTCCTCAAACATTTGTCTAAATTGGTCCAGGAAATTGCGGAGGTCATGTATCACCGGGTCATTCTTCTCCCACAAAGGGGACGCCCAGGCTAGGGCTTGTCCAGACAATAGTGACATAATATAGGCTGAGTTCTTTCAGTAGGAAAGTCCCAAGCTTGAAGCTCAAAAATTATAGCACACTGGTTAAGAAAACCCCTACAGTCTTTAGGATTTCCATCATATCTTGGGGGTGACTTCAGATGGATACCTGGCCTTACCAGAGCTGTCACTGGTCCTGAGTCTGAATCTGGAGGAGCCACCCTGGAAGATGTCCTAAGTCCTGGGGGTTAAGGTGCACATATTGGTTTAACAGCTGTACCTGTGCATTCATTTCGTTATAGAGCTTATAAAGGTGTGCTATCGCACCAGCAGGTGATTCTTCCGAGCTCATGGCCTTGCAATCTGTCATGCTTCACACGAAACACTGGATAGTGAGCCCTTGGGCTACTGCCGAGGAGCGGCAGCGGCAGGAGGAACACCCACCGGGAACAAGGTGGAACCCAGACAGACCGGTACCCTCCGGACTGGAGCGGCAGGACCAGAACAGAAGCCACAGCAGAGAGTAGGAAGATAGTCCACAAACCCAGCAGAGCCGAGAGCAGGTAAATAAAGGCAAGGTCCAGATCCAGGCCAAGGTTCAAAGGCAGGCGACAAGCAAAGTCAAAGTCCAGGTCCAGGCACAGGTTCAAAGACAGGCGGCAAGCAAAGTCAAAGTCCAGGTTCAGGCAAAGGTTCCAAGGCAGGCAGCAGAAACAGAAAGTAGTAAGGAAGCACAGCAACAGTCAATTGCAGAAGACACACCTCTGAAGAGCTCTGTTGCAAGGCAAACTAGGAAAGATTCCAGGTGGTTAATAAAGGCAAACAGCCAGGGAGGTCACCAGGTACGGAAACTGCTTAGTTCCAAAAAGTCTCAAGACCAACTGGCAGGCTAGAAAATCCGGACTGGACCGGCATGACTTCTGGAACCGGGAAAACCACAAACAGACAGTCCATTGCGACCACCAGGTCTTACCACCAATGGGCGAGATGAATGAGAGCATGACACAGGGGCACAGTAATAACAGCCACCGACCGCCTATGTCCCCACTGCAGACCCCCATCCACAACCATGGCATAGCCATGCAATTTAGCTCTCTTAAAATTAATAATGGACTTTCTGCTAGGGGCAGGCTGTTTTTTTTTTTTTTGCAATAACTTAAGATATATATATTAATAACATATCTCATGTCATTAATTAACAAAACAAGCAGAAACAACACACTTCATATTTTGCTATTTGCCGATAAAAGCGCAGCCTCTTTCAAAAAAAGTGTGTGTTCTGTCCTTTGATAGCCTTTCCTGGTTGGGATAGGTTCCTGAAATGTGTTAGTTTTACTGTAGGTCACTGTAATGTTAGATAAGCAAGGCATTATGTGAAATGTAGTTCACAGGTAGTGCAGACACACTTGCTTAAAAACTGTTATTATTGGTGGCTGTTGCCTAGCCCTTTTTTCTCAGCCTAGCTTGGCTCTCTTCTCATTGGTCCTCTTGGCATCTTGTTCTGTAGGCTTGAGGGAGCCCTCCCTCTCCTGTCCAGGTTCTCTCTCTGACTTGGTAGCTGTCTCCATCTTATTTCTGTCAGCACTTGTCCTCATAGACTCCCTGGAGAGAACTTGGTTTTTTACCTCATAAATATCTTGCCAATGAGATATTGCACTTTCAATCTCCCATCTGTGAGCTGCTCTGCCTGTGTAACTGCTTTTCTACCTCAGCAGTAGAATTGCCCTTTTTCCTCAGGTCTCTGATTCCATCTATTGAGACAGCTTTCAGAATACGAAGGCTCTGTGCTGAGAGGCACCTCTTCTGATTTGTGAGTAAACTGTTATTCAATAAAAGGACATTTCAGAAATATAAAGGGACTTCAGGGTGTATTGATGTGCTGAGGTTATACATCAAGATACTAAGATATTACAGTAAAAGATCTTGGGAGGCTTGAACAGTGTGTACTATTTGCAAGGAGGATATACTCTTTTACCCAATAGTGAACCCATTTAAACCACTGCAAATGGTTATTGGGAAAAAAGTGTGAACTTTTTCTGATAAGTATGTCTCTTTGCAAATAGTGCACACTCTTTCAAAATAACGTGCACTCGATGCCTTTGGCTCTGTCATGACCAAGTGGACAAATAAAATCATTCCTAGAAACAACTCAGGAAACAGCACAAAAAGAATATTATCTGGCTGTCTATCCCTGCTGTATATTGACTCTGAGCAAACCCAGACCTGCATGCCTAATCCCTAATAGCCCTTAGAATAGATTCTCTAGCTCATTTAACTCAAATGTTGTGTGACATGATATTCACTTGTTGACAGCATAAATGCTCCCTCGGCCATACCCAGCCATGTTCCTGAGTACTTAACATACCTAAGCTGTGTATTCCACTACCATATATATATGACAATACAGTTATATGGATACACCTGTCACAATCCCAGAGAAGATATCCAATAATGGAACTTGCCATTTTAGCCACTACTATAGTAGTCAGTAAGTATGGCACAGTATGCAGGAGAACATGTGAGTTGTGGTCTATGGTACATTTCACAGTTCATATTTCTAACATGATAATACTCATCTTATATATTTTCCTATCTGCACCATTCATCCTTCCCCTCCACACCTCACATACTCCTCTATATCTATACCAGCAAGAAACATAAAAAGTTCATCACGCACATTCTTGAACCTCCATTACCCGAATTGTAAAGGACTTAAATATAAATCAATATATACATCTAGCTTCTCCTACATCTGCACGCAATTATGGAATGCACTACCGAATGCCATAAAAACAACACACGATCTGGCAGCCTTCCGGAAATTACTAAAGACTAAATTGTTCAAAAAGACTTATCAAAAGGATCCTTCATAAATGACCTGACATCAAAACTCAACCAGAACAAGTTAACATTGAACTCTTCTATTCGGTTACTTTAATTTCTTTTTCTTTACTGAACGTTATACATTACCCTTGATTTCAAATTCCAGAAATGAACTGTATATCCATTTACTTCTAATGTACTTCATATTTTCTGTACTTCAATTGCAATAATAATAATAATATGTACTTCTCACTCCAGAAATGGCTATCGCCATTATGGCATAATGTAAGCCACATTGAGCCTGCAAAGAGGTGGGGAAAATGTGGGATACAAAAGCAGCAAATAAATAAATAAATATTTGGAATTGAGGACCTTCATACTGAAGGAAGGACATTTGGGATTAGCATGGCATGCCTTCCTCACTGTGAGTCTATATTTATTGGTGACACCATGATGATTTGCATACTGGGGGTCACCTGGTTCTCCCATTCCCTATCCAACAACCTTCCTCTCCCCTCTTTCTACCCAAGTATTCCTCATGATGTCAAGCTTGCTGGTTCCTCAACCAGCTGCACCATGAAGCAGTCATTCATTTCACCTAGGAACTTTACCTCTCTAGCATTTCCTGATGTGACATTTATCCATTCAATATAGAGGAGATTGAAATCTCCCGTTATTATAGTGGTGCTTTGGATGAATCTACTCTTACTTGGATGAATCATCTTTTAGAGAGGAACTGACTTGTCTTTTATTTATCAGAGTGTGCTAGCAGGTTCTAACCCAGCATCTAACTTTTACAAATTGTTTCAGCAAGACATAATATGGTCTGGGGAAAGGACCTGGCAGTTTCCCTGAATTCACTCAGTACTGGAACAGATCACTGTGCATTTCCAGCCCATGTTTCATTGATACAGACATTATTTTTCTGGTACATAGAACAATTTGGTCTCCTTGTAACATTGCCAAATAGGCAGCAACTGCTGATAATATATGCTGGTCCCTGTGCCATAGAAGTGTGAACACTTCCATATGCTGTTTTTCTGCCACAATTTACAAACATTTTGACTTGAGATCTGGGTTAAAGTGTGTGCCATTTTACATATTAATAGAGCTCTTTCTTTAAGCTTGTCATATGGAAGACCTTGGGATAACTGCCAAAGAGCACCTTTCTGATCTTTGCAAAAGGATGAGAAATTTGTGCAAATGACTCTAAAAAGTGTTAACTAAGGTATTGTTAGGAAAATAGAATATTGTAACTGAAAAGGTCACTCTGTCTCTGCCAGATTAATTAGTGTTAATCATCCAAAGGGTTTTTGTAAGCATTTATCAGAGACAGAAAAGGATCAATATTCAAAGGGGTTTAACCGGGCAGGAGAGACTCCTGCTCGGTTAGCCTCCACTGAGGCCCAGATGCACTAAACGTTTTTCATTGTTAAATGAGCCCTTAAGGAAGAATTTCCTATCCTTTCCATGCACTAAAGCCTATTTTCCGACGACAGTAGCAGCTAACGAAAACTGAATGCAGATGAGCAATTCTTCTACAAATCCCATTGAAATGGCATGCACTAACCTTTTCCGATTTGTTTAACGCAGGAAAACACTGTGAAATCTAACGAGAGGTCTGTACCTCCATTAGGGCTATCTGTCTGCTAGAAGTTTACAAAATCCATTAAAAAAAATAACTGGGGGGGCGAAAACGTGCGTCAGGGGCGTCCTTTATTGACGCCCCAGGTCGCCGCTGCTCCCCTCTCCCTCAGCACCAAAAAAGAAAGAAAAAAAAAAGGATTGGGAGGGGGCAAGGGTGCCCGTCATGAGCGTCCTGTATGGACGCCTTGCCCCCTCCCCGCTGCTCCCCGCTTCCCCCCCCCCCCCGCACGAAAAAACTCCAATTTTAGCAGCCCCAGCCCCGGGCCGGCCCTCCTCCCTTCCTGTGTATTCTCCCACTCTAGCTCCGCCTCCTGCCATGCTCCTGTCCCATGCCCCGCCCCCCCCCCCCCCCCTTTGGTCGTGGCTGCCTCTCCCCCCCTCCAACGACCCCCCCCTTTGCCTTACCGGCCCGTGCAGCACCTCTCACCTCTGCTGCACGGGCAAGAACAGCTGATCGGCGATTCTGAAGGCCTCCTCAGACATCCCTTCTTTCTTCCTGGGCCCGCCCTCCTCTGACGTCAGGTTTTCCTCCCCAACACCCCCCCTTCTCCCTCCCTCCCTCCCTAGCTACCTACCGACCCCTTTGTCGTTCTGACGCCATTGCTCCGCACCATACGCCATTGATCCGCCCTCAGTGTGTGATGCCATTGCTCCGCCCTCGACGTCATCACGTTTGACGCGAGGGTGGGGCCCCGAGACTTGGCGATTTCGGTGGCTTCACCACCACGAGCCCTTCGAACCCATCTTGAAGGAAGTGACGGAAGTGACGTCAGTGTCTTCAGAACGTTGAGGGTGAGTTTTATTATATAAGATTTATTTAGCAGTGATATTTAATCATTTCCAGCAGCTATTTTAGACAAGTGAGGATGAGCTTGAGTGCTATTGAAATTAAGAGGTAATAAAGATCTATATGATATTTAAACAGTCCCTAAGAACATAAGACTTGTCATTCTGGGTCAACACCAAAGGTTTATCTGTCCCAGTATCCTGTTTTCAACATATCTAGTTGTCATTGGTTTAGAGACTAACAAAATGCCTTCATCTATCCCCTTAAATTGTACTGCCCAAGCCTTTAATACTTTTTGCTTGTCTTCGCTGACCTTTCTCCATTTCATCTAGATCCTTTTTGAAGTTTGGGACCTAATCTAAACACAGTTCTTTGACAATGAATTTATTAATGGTCAGAATAATTACTCAGTTTGTAGTTGAGATTCCTGCTCTTGCATCCCAGTGTGGTGTTAGCAGTTATATACATTACAGTGCTACATTTTCTGTAAACCTGGCAGGTACACTGAAATTTACAAATAATGCATGCATTTATTCTTATAAGTGGTTTGCAATGCCATGAAAAAGATTCTTAGTGCCACAAGGCCAGGCCCCTCATATATAATTGTTCTGATCAAGCTCATACAAAGCCAATGGTTTCCCTTAGCAACAGGAACCACCTGAAAACTCTCAAATAAACTCCTCCCTGAAAGAGATTTCCTCTCTTCTATCTGCTCACTACTTCACAATCAAATCATATCTATTAGAAGAATCTATATGCAAAGGAACATGTTAGTGCCTATTTAGTCAGTATCCAAGGTCATGTTTATAAATATCTTGATAGCAATTAGAGTTATAATGATATTTTGCCCTGGGTAGTCTTCTCTCAGAAGAATCAGTGCATTTCCTTCACTGGACTACAGTCCACATCAGAGCCCATTCTCCTTACAGAGAAATCAAAAACAACACTGTAATAAATCAGATGCCAAAGGATTGAGTCAGAGGTACCCTCTGCATGAAGCTAAAAAAGATTTAGGAACTGATTTCACTCCATACCTATGGAGGGGGGTGGGGGGTGGAATGTTTATAAATTAGGACCAAAGAAACTGAGGTGTTTTTATTCTAAGCTATGGTAAAAAAAAGGTGGCCTGTGGTAGTGTGGGCACTTGCTTTGGGCACATGCTGGTCCATTTTTTACAGTGACTGGGAAAAGGGGCTTTTTTTTAATGGGCCAGGAAATGGGTATGCGCTGAAATTAAAACTAGTATGCACCTGTTTATGGCCTGAGCCCTTAGCACTACCCATTGACTTAGCAATAAGGGCTCACACGCTCCCCGCATGGTAGCCATGCATCATAGTAACATAGTAAATGATGGCAGATAAAGACCTGAACGGTCCATCCAGTCTGCCCAACAAGATAAACTAATTTTACATGGTATGTGATACTTTATATGTATATCCGAGTACGATTTGTCCCTGCCTTTGTCAGGGCACAGACTGTAGAAGTCCACCCTGCACCGGTTTTATTCTCCAAATACTGGTGTCGCCACCCAAGGTCTGCTAAGATTCCATAGAACCATTCCTTCTAAACAGGATTCCTTTGTGTTTATCCCACGCATGTTTGAATTCCATTACCGTTTTCTTTTCCACCACCTCCCGCGGGAGGGCATTCCACGTATCCACCACCCTCTCTGTGAAAAAATACTTCCTGACATTACTCCTGAGTCTGCCCCCCCCCCCTCAGCCTCAATTCATGTCTCTCCTCATATGGTTTGCAACGCACCTCCCATACCAGAGTGGAGGAGTGGCCTAGTGGTTAGCATGGTGGACTTTGGTCCTGGCGAACAGAGTTCAATTCCCACTGCAGGCACAGACAGCCCCCTGTGACTCTGGGCAAGTCACTAAACCCTCCATTGCCCCAGGTACAAATAAGTACCTGTTTATAATACATAAGCCACATTGAACCTGCTATGAGTGGGAAAGTGCAGCATTCAAATGTAATTAAAAAAATACCATTTTCCTAGCACCGCTTCCAGTCTTTTTACATCTTTAGCCATCGAGCGCTAACTGCTGATTACCGCCAGGAACGCCCCCTGTGGAAGAAAATCAAAAATTACTTTCTACCGTGGGATTTGGCATGTGCCAAACTCAGAATTACCACCGGGCGCATACACTAGCCCAGCGGTACTGCCGATTTCACGCATGCTACCCACCCATTAGCCCTCCCGTGCTTTAGTAAAAGGGCCCCTGAATAATTCTTACTCTTTTGATTATGAGTCCTCTGTTGAGACAGGATTGCAAAATCTCACTTTCTTATAGTTTTAAGAACTTTAGGAGTCTCAGAAATTACCGAGATAAATTTTAGAAAAGTCATCAGAAAAAAAATTTCCTGTTCGAGGAAATCATATTTGGAGATTCAATTCACTTCGGGCACTTGATATTAGAAAGATGTTATATTGTGCTGCAGGTCCTACTGCATTCTATAAAATGCTAACATACTTTAAAAGCAGGTCTTTTAAAACAAAAACATCTGGGTTTGCTCTTGGGTTTTTTTTTTCCTTTCTCATACACAGATGTCGTCTGAGCCTGTGAGCAGTAGCGAGACAAGGGAATAGGTAACAGAACTGTGTTGTGTGTGTACGAGAGAGGGAGTCAGAGAGAAAGACAGACTCAGATGAGAATGAATGAAGAGAACTATATAATGTGATATACAGGAAAGGAGAATCAGGGTAAGCAAAGTAGATCAAGCGGAAAACAAAGAGAGAGAAGAAAGAAATGGAAGGAGGGGGTCGGAGTTATACCATAGAAGTCTGAGCAAGTGATTCTGCACAGTTCCTAGCCCATCTCCAGGGCTCCGGGGGAACAGATCCAGGTGGGTGAAAAGCATGCTGACATTTCCAAAGAAGTAGAGAGAATAGGAAACACTTCAGTCTGCTCTCCAGATAACGCCTCCACTGCAGCTCTGCTACTTCCAAATCCAAAAGGAAAAAAAGTGAGGCACTTTTTCTTGGGGGTGGTGCTGTTACCTGTGAGAAGTTGATCCCTTATTTCTTAGCATGCTCCTTTTCTTCCGTTTCATGCTTCCTTATGTCTTGCATATGGTTTTGATTAAACCTTTAGGCACTGAGACAACATATTGCCCGAGTTGCATTTACATTATGGGAATTTGCTTGGCAATTTGATCAGTAAGATAAAATCTTGAAATTTTTTATTTTTTTGGGGGGGGGGCAAGAAAGAGAATCTTTCTATTTTTAAAGCTTGAAAAATGAGTATTAAAGGACCCTGTTTCTAAAAATGTATAGGTGTTCTTTGTATTTGTTAATAGATTAGTAGAAATGATAAATTGTCTTGTCTGTCTGTACTATTTTTAGATTGTAAGCTCTATTGAGCAGGGACTGTCTCTCTATGTCAGGTGTTCAGCGCTGCGTGCGTCTGGTAACGCTATACAAATGTTAATAATAATAATAATAATAATAAATAGTAGTAGTAACAGATTAGATTAGAAATTTGTGGATAGAATTTTCCCTCCCATGTGATATTTCATCATTCTGTTCCCTGCATTGTTACGGCTTATCTACTTGTTCTTTAATAATCTCCATGCAGAATGTGCAACACGAAGATCATAGAATACTAACATGGTAAATGACCCTGTGGTTCACTTAATTTGCCTGGTATGGTGGCTAGAGTTGTGTCTATTGCTCCGGGCTGGTTACATCCCTGTATACCCTTGTTTAGGGCTGTACCTGATACTCTGTGCTGGTTATGTTCCTCTATACCTTTGCTTAGTGTTTCTTTTACATTTTAGGGGGTGTTTTACTAGGCACGTGCTAAATGCTAGAGACGCATCTCTCGAGTTTAGCGTGTACCTATTTTTGATATGCCTTAGTAAAAGACCCCCTTAGTAACCAAGGGACACTCTAATTTTTAAGTTATTTTCCCCATTATCTTTCAAACCAAACAAAAAACATCTCCATTTTCAATATGTGAGAAGTTTCAGATGATGTACACAGCAATGAGATGACAGAATGTAAATAGCATCAAATTGCCTATTGAAGAACCATTTTCTCAGCTATCAATTTTACAGAGAACAGATTAGGCATTGCTCTGTTTCCTTTCTCTCTAGACTCCTCTTATGTCTGAAGCCCATAGATTCTTCTAGAGAGAATTAGTTCCCAGTGCTTAAGGTTTGAAACTGCTTGTTGAATGAAAACAAATATAAAAACAAAAGTTGTGAAAGGAAAACAGCTTGGAGTCCACAGTTGAAAAAAAAACAAAACACTGAAGGCAAAGTAAAGCTACAATTCCTGGGAGTTCATTGATTTTAGAAAATCTTTCTGTTTTAAACTGTTTAGGTGGCTCAATCAAAGGCACAAGTCAGAAAGCAGAATTAAAGCTCAGTTTTGCAAAACATACGTATTTTTGAGAATTGTCACAGATCATTAGAAGGCTCAAAAATCCCTCAATTACTTAAGTAGCTTTTCCCTCTTTTTTTTCAGACATTATATTTCATTCTTGCCTATTTAGAAACATTTATATTCAGTAAGGGTTCTTACTTGTGGGCTATAGAAACATTATGGGAAATAAGGCTGAAAATCCTGTGCTACGTAGACTTAAGGGGGTTAGGGACCCTTTTGCTGTGTAGGCGCATACACGTATCCTAGGCGCATCAATTTTGAACTACCGCCCAGCTACCGCATGCCCCAGGCAGTAATTTCACTTTTGACGTGAGTCCGCTACGTGCACCAGAAAATATTTCTTATTTTTTAGCACACGTGCTAACCGGGCGGTAATCGGCATTGTATGCACACTGACGATTACCGCCTGGTTAATGCGTGAGAACTTACTGCTAAGTCAATGGGTGGCAGTAAGGTCTCAGGCCTAAAGTGAACGCATGCCAATGTTTAATTTGCCGCACATCCATTTTTGGCCAAAAAAGGGCCTTTTTTGCAGGCGCTCTGAAAAATGGATCTACGCACATCCATTGCATTTGTCTACACCAGCACAGGCCATTTTTCAGCATACCTTAGTAAAAGGACCCCTTAGTTATTAAGGTGCGGTAAAAATCAGGCTGTTACTGCACCTTAAGTTATCATGGTAGTGTATAACCTGCAGTAGCTCAGTATGGCAGGTTAGTCACTCCTGATGAATATGCATAACACTGCTTGTTCCCACCCTTGCTGATTTCAAAATGGTGTCAGCGACCCCGAGTATAATCTCTTGGTACCATCACTAGGGGTCAAGCTGCTGTAAAAGGGCTGATTGTGGGGTCTTTTCAGTTAGGGGATCTACTGGGTGGGGGCTTCAATTGGAGGAAAGCTTCCAGGTGGGGAGCTTCAGTTGAGTGAGCCTTTCAGGTGGGAGGGCTTCAACTGAGGGTCTTTGGGAGAGGAACTCAGATAGGGAAAGCTTTTAGGAGGGGATGATTGGTGGGGTACCAGGGAACATCTCAGTGTGAATTTGGCTGGCCCCTTTAGGAGGGAGCATTGGGCATCGGCTCTGTAGCCCGATGCTCCCAGGATTTAAAAATAATGCCAACTTTTGCTGGCAATATTTTTCCTGGAATAACATGGCTTGTGGGGTTCATTGCAAGCCACATTATTAAATTTCCTTGTGACACCTCTGCTTAAGAAACATCATTGGCTTCAACTGAACAATGTATTAAATTTAAGATCCTGCTTCTCATTTTCAAGGCATTAAGATTAGGTGCTCCTCAATACATTAACAATTTAACTATTCTATAATATGTTCCAGTGTGTTTTCTTACATCCTTAAATGGCCATCGCTTAATACTGCCCAGTCCATGAATCGCACAATTTGAATCCACCAGGAAAAGTGCATTCTTCTTTATTGCCCCATACTTAAGGAACAGCTTACCTTTATCTATTTGTGGGGAATTATCTATGAATGTAAGTTGGGATTAAAAACAAGGCTCTTTCAACAAGCCTATTGCACTTAGATCAGGGCCACAGATTAACTATCTAAGACACCAGGCACTGCCCTTTATTCTAGTTGTTTTATTGTATTTATTGGTTTTATTTTAGTTGTCTTATTGTTATCAATTGAAATTTTTATTTTATATTCAGAGTGAGTAGGTTTTTTTTTCTAGTTAAGATTGGAGTTCCTTTCCTTTATGTTTTAGCATGTAAACTACTTTGCCCTACTAAAGTCAGATTAAGTGATATAGGTGATATAGAGAGGCATTTTCAATATAACATCTAAGTCGGATTTTGGATGTTTTACACAAAATGTCCAAAATCCAAATAGGAAAGAAGATCATTTTTGAAAAATGGAAAATGTTATCTTTTTTTTTTTAATGCCATTTTGAATAAGGTTTTGTGCTTTGTGCATTTCTTTTTTTACTATTTTTGAAAAAAAAAAAGTCCAAGTGGAAAATGTAGAAAATTAAGCCATTGGGATGTAGGAGGAGACAACATTTTTAGTAGACTGGTTCTCCCAACATCTCAGGAGAGCAGCAGGGCACTGCTGTGGATTTCATATAAATGATCCCATGTACACATCTCACCGTTTCTCTCTTTTTTTGTCTGCTGAACCCTCCAAAACCCACTCAAAACCCACTACCCCCAACTGTACACCACTACAACAGCCATTATGGGTAGAGGCAGCACCTATATGTGGGTACAGTGGGTTTCTGGTCAGTTTTGGAGGGCTCACAGTTTCCACCGCAAGTGTAACAGGTAGGAAGTATGGGCCTGGGTCCACCTGTCTGCAGTGCACTGAATCCAGGGCCATGCCTAGGGTCTCTGGCGCCCCCTGCAGACTATCAGTTGGCACGCACCCCCCCCCCCCCCCCGGACCTGCCTGGCTCCAAGGCACGTGGAAGAGCTGGGCGGTGCCAAAGAGCTGAGCGCTGCTCCCCCAAGCTGCCATCTGGGGCGCGATGGAGGAAATGGCTGGGTTTGGCCTGCAGAGGAGGCTCTGAGCATACTTCTCATTCAGCTTGAGCCTCCTCCGCTCCATCCTCGATTCCCCGGCACTTTAAATTTACCTCGCTCCACCTCCGACGTCTGCGCAGCATCAGTGAAAGTGCTGCCTGTCTGACATCTCTCCACCAGCCTTCCCTTCGCTCATTTGTTCCCTCTGTGTCCTGCCTTCTTCTGACATCATTTCCTTGAGGGCGGGACATGGCCATACAGCAAGTGAAGCACTTGCCGCACAGACATATTGGGGGGGGGGGGGTCAGTCCTTACCGCCACCCATTGAGGTGGCAGTAAGGGTTCATGTGCTACGATTACCACCAGGTACACACCAGCACTACAAAAATAAATATATTTTTGTAGCTCTGGGTATGACGGCACACTGGGAGTGGAAACAACCGCTGGGCTGCTGCATTGGGCTTACCGTCGCTTTGTAAAAGGGGCCCTCAATGTCATTGTTATCACTTACTGATGTCTCAATATGCAGAGATTTTATTTAAAAGAAATTGAACTGTTATACTGCTTGTAGAGTCTTTCAATCACCAGCTTTGTACTAGGTATACTTAGATGATTGCTAATTGGCCCTTCCAGTGTCTCTTGCAGAAGCCTGGCATTTGTTTTCAACCCACAGATGTCATTTGATGGAAAAGAGAGCTTCAACATTGGTAGCAATGCCAGCTCTGAAAAGAAGCATTCTTTGTGATGGCCCTGAAATCTGTGTCTCATAGGAACATAATATTACATAGCAGATTATGGCAAAAGCAAACATAAATAATAAAAATAAAAGCACCTGTCTCATAAATTCTCCCCATAGTTTTCTGTATGGAGCTTATCTTTGAACATTAGCTTTTAGACCCATGGGTGTAATGTATCCATGTGTCTGCAAGTTTTACAGCTAGTTATAAATTTACTGTCATAGCGCTACGATTGTATATCTTCAGCCATACTGAATGGTATCAAAAGGCGTTCAAATATGAAACTAAACAGGTACAAGCAATTTTCATCAACCATTCTGAAGAATAAAAAAACCTTCTGTACCCAACTATAAACTACTACAATAGCACTTATGGCTGCAGGTGTCACCTATATGTGAGTACAGTAGGTTTAGGTTTTTTTTTTTTGGGGGGGGGGTGACACTTTCCATCACAAATATAATAGTTAGAGTGGATTATGGGCCTGGGTCCCCTTCTCTACAGTGCACTGCACCAACCACTAGGCTATTCCAGGAACCTGCTTTCTGCCCTAATAGGACTTCCATAGAGGCTGGTATGTACTGTTTCATTTACACCCTTGTAGGGTGTGAGGGGGTCAGTGACCACTGAAGGAGTATGGAGGTATTAATCTTCTATTCCTACAGTGGTCAACTGGTCATTTAGGGCACTTGTTTGTGGCTTATTTGTTAATAAAAGAGGTCTAGACCAAAATGTCCAACTTATAGCCCTGGATGTTTTTATTTTGCCCAGATCCCACCCTTAAAATGCTCCTGGCACGCTCCCTTGTGATTTGAATGCACTTCTGATGGACTTCATAGAAAAATGTCTTAAAAATTGGATATTTGTGTGAGAAAAACATCCAAATGCGGATTTATGCCACTTTTTGGACCTTGTTCTCTTTTGAAAATGAGCCCCTTAGTGTGAAAATTATAGCAAAACACCTAGAAATGCATAAAAGTGCTACTGTGCAGGCCTGAGGATATTTAAGGAACTAAAGACGTTTAATGATGACGAAGGGTTCATAATGACTGGAATGCAATACTCAAAAAGTGTTCCCTAGATCTTGCGATCCTTTTCAGAGGCCCTTTCAAGAATGAAGCAGATGAAGTTAAAATAAAGACATACAGAGGGGCATTTTCAATATGATGTCTAAGTCCAACTTTGGGAATACAGCCATTTTTGAAATAGAAAAATGTCTATTTTTTCCTGAAAATGGCTATTTTCTAGATGTTTTGTGCTCAAAACATTTATCTTTTTGATCAATTTTCCAAAAAGAAAGTACAAATGCAAACCGTAGAAAATCAAGCCATTGTAATATAGGAGGGGCCAGCATTATTAGTAGACTGGTTTCCCCAGAAATTCCAGGAGAGCAGTGAGGCACCCTAGGGGGCACTGCAGTGGACTTCATATAAATACTCCCAGGTACACATCTTACCATTATCTTGTCTGCTGAGTCCTCTGAAACCCACCAAAAAATCACTGTACTCAACTGTACACCACTACAGTAGCTCTTATGGGTGAAGGGGATACCTATAGGTTTTTGGTGAGTTTTGGAGGGCTCACAGTTTCCACCACAAGTGTAACAGGTAAGAGGAATATTGGGCCTGAGTCCACCTGTCTGCAGTACACTGCATCAACCTCTAGAATAGTGCAGGGATCTGCATGCTGCTCTAATAGACCTGGCAATTACATCTGAAGCTGTCATAGAGGCTAGTAAATAATATTTTTATTCACATGTTTTGGGAGTGGGAGGGTGTCAGTGACCACTGGGGAAGTAAGGGAGGGGCATCCCTGATTCCCTTCAGTGGTTATCTAGTCATTTAGGGCACCATTTTGTGCCTTATTTGTTCTAAAAACAGGTCTAGACCAAAATGTTGAGGTTTCAGCCTTAGACATTTTCTTTTTCATTTTTTTTCCATTATGGCTGTAAAGTGTTAGGAATGCCTTAATCCCACACCCAAAATGTCCCTGATACACCCCTTGTGATTTGGGCGAACTGCAGACGAATTGCATAGACAGGTTTCAAAAATACTGGATGTTTTTGTGAGAAAAACATCCAAATTCTGCTTTATGCGACTTTTTAGATGTTTTTCTCTTTCAAAAATGAGCCCCACAGTGAATTGAATGTTTTGAAAGTAAATGGCCTTCATTTTGATTATGGTAATTGAAGAATGTAATAAGAATTTAGATAGATTCAAATGGGAGATTAAAAAGATAAATTACAAAAATTCAAGTGAAGTCATTCAGTTTATCCTTGGAGTAGAAAGAAGGACAATTGACAGGAATTACAGAAGAAAAGGGTTAGTTTTAAAAATAAGAGAGATAATGAAGAAGTATTCAATGAAAAATTAGAACAAGGACAGAGCTGGAAAAAGATTTAGAAGCAACTGTTTTGCACAGTTTGATCCATCTGCTTCACTTTTCACTCCACCTATGATTAATAAGGATTGGTTGGTTGGTTGGTTGGTTGGTTTTCAGATAGAAGAGTTATAGAGGAAATTTAGAGTTCAGAAGGATAGATCTGACTCACAGAGGGAAAGGCAGAGGGTGAGAGATGGAACAGCATAGATGATCCCTATTTGTTTAAACCAAAAATTAATTAACTTGTCAGATGTTGAACTTACTGTAAATGTCAGAACAATTTATGGCTACAATATAAGAGATAGTTTGATCATAAATGAGAAGGAGGGCTTCATTAGAATAAGAATATAGTTAAAATATTTTTTTTTTTAATGAACACATTGGGTTTAATGCAGGGGTGTCCAAACTCGGACCTCGCCAGGTCAGGTTTTCTGTAGAGCCCGACCAAAGTTCGATTTCGGTTTCAATTGTACTGCCTAAACCGACCCGAAAAGCTGTTTTTGGCAAGTTTCAGTTCACTGAAAAGCAGAAACTGGCCTCTGGGTTATGGTGGTTACCAAACCTAGCTCTCTAGCAGCCCCCCCCCCCCCCTCCTCTGCATGCCTCCTGTCCAGTGGTGTGCTGGTAAATGTTTAACAACAGGTTCTTTCCCCAGTCCACCTCTGCGACACCCCCCCCGTCCACCTCTGCCTCCCCCCCAAATTGCAGAGCTAGCTATAGCCGGGGAGAGAACCTGGGGGGGGGGGGGGCAATGCATTACTCCAGGAAAAAAAATTTAAATGATCCCAGGTTCCAATCTAATTCATGTTTAATGTGGGATAAAATGCCATAAATCAGTAAATAAATATAAACTTTTAATGTTGAGCACCTGATTCTCAAAGTGGACATATTCCAAACACTATAATGAAAATTAAATGATTTTTTCTACCTTTGTTGTCTGGTGACTTTGTTTTTCTGATCATGCTGGCCCAGTATCCGATTCTGCTGCGATCTGTCCTCTTAACTCCATTTCCGGGGCTTCCTTTCCATTTATTTCTTTACTTTCCGCCTTTCTTCTTCATTTCTTGTCCTACATCCATAGGTAAAAGCTGGGTCCTCCACAGACTTGACTGTCCAGTGGATCCAGCTTCTACCTATTTTCTTCATCCATGTGCAGTTTTTCTCCTCTCTTCCTTTTCCCTCATCTCATCTCCTTCTTCACTTTTTCCTCCCCTCCATCCATGTTCAGCATTTCTTCTTTCTCCCTTCCGTCTCCTCCATCCATGTCCAGCAACCCTCCTCTCCCCTGCCCTCCCCTCCATCCACCCATGTCCAGCAACCCTCCTCTCCCCATTGCCCTCCCCTCCATCCACCCATGTCCAGCAACCCTCCTCTCCCCCTGCCTACCCCTCCATCCACCCATGTCTAGCAACCCTCCTCTCCCCCCTGCCCTCCCCTCCATCCACCCATGTCCAGCAACACTCCTCGCCCCCTGCCCTCCTCTCCACTCCATCCACCCGTCCAGCAACACTCCTTGCCCCCTGCCCTCCTCTCCACTCCATCCACCCGTCAAGCAACCCTCCTCTCCCCCTGCCCTCCCCTCCATCCACCCATGTCCAGCAACTCTCCTCTCCCCTGCCCTCCCCTCCATCCACCCATGTCCAACAACTCTCCTCTCCCCTGCCCTCCCTCCATCCATCCATATCAGCAATTCTCTCCCCTGCCCCCTCTATCCATCCATACCCATCAATTCTCTTCTCTCCCCTGCCCCCCATCCAGCAACCCATAGCCAGTGATTTTCTTCTCTCCCCTGCCCCCTCCAGCCACCCATACCCAGCGATTTTCTTTTCTTCCCTACCCCCTCCAACCACCCATACCCAGCAATTATTTTCTCTTCCCTGCCCCCCTCCAGCCACCCATACCCTGCAATTCTCTTTTCTCCCCTGCCCCCTCCAGCCACCCATACCCAGCGATTCTCCTCGCTCCCCTGCCCCCCCTCCAGCCACCCATACCCAGCAATTCTCCTCGCTCCCATGCCCCCCTCCAGCCACCCATACCCAGCGATTCTCCTCGCTCCCCTGATTACCTCCGTTGAAGCGGCCGCATTATTGAAAGTCCTGCCCATCTCTAGCCTTCCCTTCGAGTTCATTCCCTCAGAGTCCCGCCCTCGCGGAAAGAGGAAATGACATCTGAAGACAGGACTCTGAGGGAACGAACTTGAAGGGAAGGCTAGAGACGGGCAGGACTTTCAATAACGCCACATTTTGGCGTGCCTTTGTAAAAGGGCTCCTATTTTCAATAGACAATCTATTTGTCGCCCATACGAACCCCTCTCTAGGAAAGAACTCTTAAACTTTATTGATATTTCTAGTTTAGTACACCCCTGGAGGCTTCTTCATCCCACCAACCGAAATTATACTTATTTGTCAGCACCACACTACAATATTCTGGAATAGATTTCTTCCTAATATCCAAAAAATGTCCTCCAAAATAATGAAATCTGAGATACTTCTGATCATCATAACCAATCATGCTGCAATTATATTGGAACTGAATTTCTCCATAGATCCACCTGGTATATCGCAATGGAGATTCAAAAACATTTTACTGACTCTGACTTTACTTCAAAAGTTGAGGAATTTACTTCAGAATTTCTAGCAAATAAGTCTGATGAAAACACAGACCCAATTCTTCTTTGGGAAGCCTACAAGATATCTTTTAGAGCTGAAATAATTAGCCACTCCATATGGAAATGTAAAAAAGAGTCCCTAGAAATTGAAAATGTTGAGAAACAAATCTCAGGACAATCTCATATGCGGTATCCCTCTCAACTTATCTATAGAACAATACTTAAAGCTAAAATGCCTAAAATAAGCTAGTGAGTACTAATGCAGGAATGGACACTTTTTGTTAAGATAACTGGTCACTATGTTGATGAGAATAAAGCAGGTAGAACCCTTGCCAATTATTTAAAAGGCAGGTGTACTAAGGATCTTATCACATCAATTTAAGATGCTGATAATAATAATCTAACAAACCAACCTGACATTGAGTTAGCATTCACCAATTTCTATAATTCCCTCTTTAGATCAGAATGCTCATATCCTGATGTAGATCTACTTAACTTTTTACATAACCTGGATCCCCCTGCTCTGTCATCCCAAAAACAAAAGGAGCTGGGTAAACAAATAACCAATGAACTCCTTTTCACAATAAAATCACTACCTAAAAACAAAACTCCTGGGCCTGATGGTTATACTTCTGAATTTTATATGCATTTCAAAACAGTACTAGTGCCTCTACTATTAAAGACCTTTCATTTGTTATATTACATGTTATACTTATTCCAAAACCAGGTAGAGATTCAAAAAAAGTAGGCAACTACAGACCTATCTTACTTCTTAACTCTGACTACAAGATACTTACTAAGGGCTCCTTTTACCAAGCTGTGGCAAAAGGGGGCCTGTGCTGGCATCAGCGCATGTTTTTCACATGCATCGAGGCCCCCTTTTACCGCAGAGGGAAAAGGGAAGTCTCTCTTTCCTGCAGGAAATGGCCGTGCAGCAAGTAAAGCATTTGCTGCGCGGCCATTTCGGGGGGAACCCTTACTGTCACCTATTCAGGTGGCGGTAAGCATTCCCGTGCTAACCTGGTAGTAACAGGGCAGTAACCGGGCAGCGTGCGGCACTGCCCGATTACCACTGGGTACACTCTGGCGCTACAAAAATAAATATGTTTTTGTAGCACAGGATATGACAGCGCGCTAGGTGTGAGATGTACCACAGGGTTGCTGTGGTAGCCTGGCAGTACTTCCTGTTTAGCAAGCGGTAGCCGCTTAGTAAAAGGGACCCTAAACTCCTTGCCCCTCATCTGAATAAATCTTTAGGATCACTTTTTGGAATGAATCAAATGTGTTGTATGCAAAATAGGTTTATTGGAGACAATTTAAGGCTTGTTTAGAGTCTGAACTAAGTAGCCCATCAGCACAATTCACCAATCTCTATTTTTTTACCATGTCTTGGAAAAAGGGTCTTTTTTTAAGGGGCTGGAAAATGGACATTCGCTAAAATTAAAACTAGCGTGCATCCATTTTCAGCCTTACCACCACCTATTGACCTAGCAGTAAGGTCTCATGCGCTATCCATGTGGTAAGTATGCAGCACGCGCCAACTGCTCTTTACCACTGGGTAAGCGACTTGTGGTAGAAAATAGAAAATTATTTTCTACCACAGGATTCATCGGACGCCAAATTCGGAATTACCGCCCAGTTTACACTCTATCCGGGCGATAGTGTATATTTTGCACACACTGTACATGCGTAGGCCCTCCCACACCTTTGTAAAAGGACCCCAAAATGTTTAATTGCTATTTGTTTCTTTGCAGCATTTAATAGCTCATTATTTCCTCATTCGTTAATTCATTGTTTAATTTTTATTTATTGTCGTCTTGCTGCTTGTTACTTGTACAGAGAGGAAGACAAAATGCATAATTAGAGAGACTGACATAAACCTGTTGATATCCTTCTAAAACAAACCATTGCTGTCTGCTCCATGATGTCTGCCACATTGACCCCATGGCTATGGTATTACAGAAAAGGAACAGAAATGTAATATTGTAGATTTCTTAACCAAAAGATGCATTGCTGCGGCAGTAGAATAAAATGGACCAGAATATGAATGCCTAAACGTGAAACAGAGAAAAAGGATATTGAAAGCATCAGTCAAGTAAATTATACTCCCATCTCATAGCAATGACTCCAGTGAGTTGAAATCTCTCTGCGTCTAATAGTGGTAACAGGATTAAGCTATCTGTCTGAGCTTGACAGTGTGTGCATGCTTGCGTCAGAATACATGTGTGTTCCACCGCTCAATTTAAATATTGGGACAGTATCGGGACCATTGTGTTTCAGCTAGCAATGAGTGGCATGTGCATTTATCCCAAGGATTGGCTGCTGGGGCAGTAGAGAGATTATGATCCTTCTGCCAGCAGTGGGTGTATGCGCACGCAGCACCCAAGGGATTCATTAGCAGGGCAGCATGAGTGTATATTTTCTGCCTGCACAGTGCTCTGGGTATGCAGATAAACAACAGAAGCAGATTCCTGAGGGACCATGCTGTACTGGAAAATCATCTGACTGAGTGGCCTACCTTGCCTGCACAGGACTCCAAGAAAGAAGATTGTAATGGGAGGCTGTGGGTGTCAGGGGCGTATCTGCATGGGGCCACGGGGGCCTGGGTCCCCATGGATTTGGCCCTGGACCCCCCTGCCGATGACCCTTTCCACCCCCCTCCCACCGCCAACCCGCCATTGCCTATCTTTGCTGACGGGGGAACCCAACCCCCGCCAGCTGAGGCCCTTCCGTTGCAAAGCTGGTGGGGGACCCCAACCCCTGCCAGCCGAGGTCCTCTCTTCCATTGCAGCAAAGCTTCCTGTTCTGAGTTACAACGTGCAGGACGTCAGACTCAGAATTTGAAACTGAAGGAAGCTTTGCTGCAACGGAAGAGAGGACTTCGACTGGCAGGGGTTGGTCCCCCGCCAGCAAAGGTAGGCGACGGCGGCGGGGGAGGGTTGGCGGCGAGAGGGGGGTGGAGAGGGTCATCGGCGGGGGGGGTCAAAGTTGGCGGCAGGGGGTCCGGCAATTGCGGGGGGGGGGGGGGGGGGGGGGGGCAGCGGCGCCGGGGGAGGCTAAAATGTGTCCCCTCACTCTGGCTCTGCCCCCCCTCCCGCCGAAGTCCAGATATGCCTCTGGTGGGTGTGTTGAGGGGGGGGAGGAAGGAGGTACAGTGAAAGTGACTGCTGGGGACAGGGAAGAAGTTATGAGAGTGATTGCTGGGGACAAGGAAAGAGGGGAGTTTAAGAGAGAATGAAAGCAATTGCTGGAAAAGAGGACAGGAAAAGGGAAGGCAGAGAGAGGGTTACAGTGATTGCTGGGGATAGGAAAGGGCAGGAGGTATGATTAACAGAGCATGAGAATGCTGTGAACAAGGAGGGAGAGGATGTTAACAGAGAGTGAGAGTGACTGCTGGGAAGAGGGGTATGGCCAGGAACAGAGAGAGCAGAAATTAGAGAGAGAGAGTGGAAGTGACCACTGAGGACAGGGAAGGAGGAAGAAGAGTTTGGGGGGGGGGGGAAAGGAAGATAGAGAGAGAGAGCGAGAGAGAAATGGTGATGGCTGGACACATGGAGGGATTGAGAGTGGTTGCTAGAGACAAAAAAAGATCTGAGATTAGGAGATAGTGAACGTAGCTAATGAGAGCAAGGTAAGGTTATAGTGAGAGTGACAGCTGAGAACAGAGAAAGGGGTGGAGGTGTAGACCTGCTGACAGAAAGGAGAAGGCTAGGAGCCTATGGGAAGGGGTTGCCCCTGGATCACTTGTAGTGAGTAAGAAATACTTGGCAAAGGGACAGGGGTTTGGAGGAGGGGGGGGTTTTAACTTTTTAGCCTAAAGTCTGTTGGTTGTGGTGATGGTGTGGATGGGGAAGCATTGGGCCTAATGGGCCACCAGGGAGTTGAAGTCAGCCTGAGGTAGGGGCGTAGGAATCCCTCCCATTTGAGCTAGAGGGCCATTTAATTATTGCATGGTGCTGCAATTTGAAAACGGCTAGTTTTTACTGGTAGCACTTAAAAAATATTGAGTGTCTAAAATACTCAGCAACATACCTAACAACCAGTCCTGCTGGTTGCAACCCACACCCCAAATTATACTGATGCGGATCTAAAAGCCCCAAACCATCCTTCGATCTAGGGAGCATACAAGTGTGGAAAGAATCACCCTAGCCCTCCGGCCCCTCCATAGAAACAAACGAATGGCTCCATACAACCTCTTCAAATCTGAGTCTCTCAGCCACAAATGCAGAGTCTGCAGCAAATAAAGCCAACTGGGTAGAATAAGCATATTATAAAGAAATATTCTACCTGAGAGGGCTAAGTTCAGGACCAACCAGAGTCTTAGACAATCCAACGATTTACTATGGAGAGGTGTCACATTTAACTCATTTAACTTCTGCATGTTAGCTGGTATATACATGACCAAGTATTTAACTGAGCCTGAAGCCTCCTTTAATGGAAAATCCATACAGGTGCTCCTAATATTAAAATGTACCAACCAGGCCTCATCTTTTATTTTCCAGGCTGAAATTGGCATTCTACGAACGCTGCCGATTATCGCCCGGTTAACGATTGAGACCTTACCGTTAAGTCAGTGGGTGGTGGTAAGGTGTCAGGCCCAAAATGAACGTGCACCAGTTTTCATTTTGCCACACATCCATTTTCGGCCCACCCAAAAAGGCCTTTTTTTGCAGACACGTAGAAAAATGGACCTGCATGCATCCAATACATGTCTACATGCTTCTATACCAGCACAGGCCATTTTTCAGTGCACCCTAGTTAAAGAACCCCTAAGTCTGAAATCTTTCCTCCTCTCTCCAGAAATAGATGGGAATTAATGGTTACTTTAATTCCCTTAGATGGTTAAACCTACTCATTGGATTGGTGACGGTCTTTCAAGCACACAGTTAAATTATCTGCTGTTCATGTTGATAGATGTCAAACACATATCAGTGCTTATTTATTATTCATTTAAAGTTTCCCCAACCTCCAGATGTTGGCAGGTGGCTCCAGTAGATAAGATGGTAATGTGTAAGTGGAAAAAATTCTATCTTAGATATATACTTATTAATATAGTATTGGTATTCTAGAATTTAGTAAGGACACTATTGGGCTCATTTTCGAAAGAGAAGGACCTCCATCTTTCGACATAAATCGGAAGATGGACGTCCTTCTCCCAGGGATGTCCAAATCGGTATAATCGAAACCCGATTTTGGACGTCCCCAACTGCAGTCCATCGCAGGGACGTCCAAAGTTCAAGGGGGCGTGTCAGAAACGTAGCGAAGCCGGGACTTGGGTGTGCCTAACACTTGGTTGTCCTGGACCCATAATCGAAAAAAAACAAGAACGTCCCTGATGAACACTTGGACGTTTTAACCTGGTTGTGTTTTTATTATGAATAAGGCACAAAAAGGTGCCCGAAATGACCAGATGACCACCGGAGAGAATCAAGGATGACCTCCTGTTACTCCCCCAGTGGTCACTAGCCCCCTCCACCCTCAAAAACATCTTTAAGCAAACGTCGTGCCAGCCTCTATGCCAACCTCAAATGTCATACTCAGGTCTATGACAGCATATGCAGGTCCCAGTAGCAGTTTTAGTGGGTACTGCAGTGCACTTCAGACAGGCAGACCCAAGCCCATACCCCCCTACCTGTTAGATTTGTGGAGGAAACAGCAAGCTCTCCAAAACCCACCACAAACCCACTGTACCATATATAGCTGCCCCCCTTCACCCGTAAGGGCTATGGTACTGGTGTACGGTTGTGGGTAGTGGGTTTTGGGGGCTCAGCACACAAGGTAATGGAGCTATGTTCCTGGGAGCATTTTATGAAGTCCACTGCAGTGCCCCCTAGGGTGTCCGGTTGGTGTCCTGGCATGTCAGGGGGACCAGTGCACTACAAATGCTGGCTCCTGCCACGCTCAAGTGGCTTGCATTGGGACATTTTTGACATGGACGTCTTTGGTTTCGAAAATTGCCGAAAATCAGAAACGTCCATGTCTAAGGATGTCCATCTCTAAGGACGACCAAATTTAAGAATTTGGATGTCCCTGATGGTATTTTCGAAAGAAAGATGGACGTCCATCTTGTTTTGAAAATACAGGTTTCCCAGCCCCTGGTTTTTGCTGTTTTGCAGTGACGTCCAAATCACAACTTGAGTGTTCCTTTCGAAAATGCCCCTCCATGTAACTTCATGGCATGTCCCCTAATCTTTGTACTTTCTGAATGAGTAAACAATTGATTAATGATTACCTGTTCTACTACACTCAGGATTTTGCAGACCTCTATCATATATCCCCTCAGTTGTCTCTTCTCCAAGCTGAAGAGTCCTACCTCTTAAGCCTTTCCTATTATAAGAGGAGTTCCATCCCCTTAATCATTTTGGCCACCCTTCTTTGAACCATTTCTAATTCTGCTATATCTTTTTTGAGATACGACAACCAGAATTGCACACAATACTTAAGGTGAGGTCGCACCATGGAGTGATAGAGAGGTATTATAATATTCTTTTCATCCCTTTCCTAATAATTCTTAACATTCTGTTTGCTTTTTGGCTGCCACCACACTCTGAGCAGAATATTTCAATATGTTGTCATCTTTTTTTTAGGTCAATAAGTTTTATTGGTGTTTATAACAAAAATATATCAACCTTGACAAAATTTAACAAAACATCCACATGTGCTCAAATATAGAAAATAAACAAATATGATACTATAAAACTAAATGGTAACACTGTTACAATTCACAGAATACAGAACAATGATTAAATAGGGGAGTGTATACGCAAAAAGATAGGTTTAATACCCGATATTAGAACTCTGTTAATTGTCAGAGATATATTGTTGTAATGGGGACCACACTTTCTTAAAGGACAAAATGGATCCACATCTAACAGCAGCCATATACTCATATTTAACAGTTAAACAGACAGTATTCCACCACATGTAATATGTTAACTTTGTAAAGTCTTTCCAATTATGGCATATCATCTTGATTGCTATATGCATTGGTATGCGTAATAACCTGGCTGCATACGTCTTCATAGAAGTACTTAGACCAAGATCAGCAGTGAGAATAATCTTGTATGATAAGGTATCTTTTATATCTTGTTCAGTTATGGGAACCATCAGTACTGAATTATCATTATCATCAAGAGTATTATGATCCAAGTCCTGTAAAAATGTCAGATCATTATCATCTAGATTAGATTCTGACTTATATAATGCGGCATAAAAGTGTTGAAAAGTCTTTAATATGTTTTGTTGATCTGTGATTAGAATATTATTATCATCTTTAATAGCAGAAATATCATTCTTTTCAGCTTTTGATTTTAGATAACTAGCTAGCAAATGGCCGGCTTTATTATTATTGGCATAATATTGGGCTGATTTCATGAATATCTCATTATTAGCCTTAGCAGCTAGAATTGTTATATTTATATCTTGCCATTCGTAATTTTTTCAAAGTATCTAGATAAGAAGGGGTGTACTGATGTTTTTTTTCTAAACATGATATAGATTTTTCCAAATCACTAATTTCTTGTGATTGCTTCTTTTTTTGTTTGCCTGAATAACGTATGATTGAGCCCCGTATATAAGCTTTGAATGCATCCCATCTAGTTATCCAACTAGTATCTTCCAAAGTGTTAAATTGAAAATATTCAATAATGTCTCTCTTTATTTCTTCTATAAATTCAGGGTGTGCAAGTAAGCCAGCATTAAAGCGCCAAGATTTTGCACGTGGCTTAGAAGAAAGATCAATGAGCTGTAAAGAAATATGCGCATGATCAGATAAAATTATAGTGTCTATATTATTATCTGAAACTTTACTTAACAATGCCTCAGAAACCAGGAAATAATCAATGTGAGAGTATGAATTAAGTGGTGAAGAATAAAATGTGTAATCACGATCTTTTTCATGCAGTAGGCGCCAAACATCACATAGTTTAAGCTGTTGCATTATTTCTGTCAAAATGAACCAAGCTTTGGTTTTCTTGTGTGGAAACAGGGATTTCCTATCCATATCAGGATTCAGGATGAGATTAGAATTACCACCTCTTATGTAAGATTTATCTCCTGCAGTGGCAATGATATCAGCAATAGTATGGAAGAATTCAGGGCAATCAGTGTTTGGTGCATATAAATTCAATATCATTAAGGGTTCATCATTCACTGTTAGATGGACCTTAACCCATCTACCAACTGAATCACTATCAGAGGATATTAATTTTATATTATCTTTTTTCCTTATGAGTATGGCCACACCATTTTTTTTTCCATTGGCAGCAGAGAAAACAGGGGTTAGAGATCATGAGGTTTTATGTTGAAGTGACTCACGCTCAGATTAATGTGTTTCTTGAAAAAAGATAATATCAGGTGCATATCTATTTAAAGAGTTTAAAATTTTTTTACGCTTGATTGGGTTGTTGAATCCCTTCACATTAAGGGATAGAATGTTAAGCGTCATGTAACACCTGGGATGTGCACTGGTAAATACAGTAGTAAGCATACACTCCTAAGTAAAGGGATGAAATTATACATATAAAGTATCATATTTTTAAAACCGAGTACATTAACATAAAACATAACTGTGTATGATAAACAAACACAATATGTCCTAACCATGGGATATGGATACCCAGATGGCCAGCATCCCCTCACTGACTCCGAGGATTACAGGAAGCCAAAAATGGTGTTAGGATTATCATTACTAATATAATAACAATCTAGTACTTATATTAAGTCATATACAATTTAGAGAAAAACACATTAGTCAAACTAAGATAGCCCTTGTAAAAAGTAAGAGCAAGATGGAGAAGATAATAAGGAAGAAAAATAAACCTGAGTAGTTGTTAAGGAGGCTCACATAAAAGTACAGTATAGCCCTAGGAACTACTGAAGTGTAATAAAAAACAGCCATAATTAAAGTTTAAGCTCAACTTGCATCTATTTTACTTGGAGCTATTTCATCCAGATATGAAGCCAGGGCATCAGCCGAGGTAAAATCTTTGATAACATTGTTATAGGTTACCCTCAGCTTGGCAGGGTATAACATACCATATCTTGCATTGATCTCTTTCAGTTTTGGCCTGTAAGCCAATAACTGCTTCCGTGCTTGAACCGTTGTCTTGCATAAATCCAGAAAGAATTCTAGTTCTTGGCCTTCATATTTTACTGGGGCTCAAACACGGGCACATTGTAAAATTTCTGAAGCTTGAGGGTGACGCAGTACACGCATGATGATAGGCCACGGATATTTGTCCTTAGGGCCTCACTGCAATGGCAATCTGTGAGCACGTTCCAGCTCAAAATCCTTGGCGAATTGGAGACCCAAAATATTTGGTATAAACTTTTCTAGAAATTGTACAGAATCGGATCCCTCCAAGTTTTCAGGTAATCTGAGGAGACGTATGTTATTACGTCTTACATGGTTGTTGCTGTCCTCCATTTCTCTCTCAAGCAGCTCAATTTTCTTAACCTGTTTTTGTAGCATTTTTATGTTGATTTCTGTAACATCAATTTTCGTTTCCATCGTAAGTACCTTTGAGTTTAGCTTAGATAGATCAGCTCTGATGAGTGAAAGATCTTCCTTTATATTGTTTAGACCTTCCTTAGTCTCTGTGATTAATTCTTTAAGAGCATGCATCTCTTCTAAGATGGCTGCTGTGCCTGATTCAGCAAATTTTCCACTCTGCCCTCTGGTGACACGCGTTCATCTCGAAGTTGTTTGCTGTTTTTACCAGCAGCCATAAAGATAAAAGTTGATATTGTAATAGTTAGACTGTAAATGGATAGTAACGGATTGTTAGATAATCCAATATTTGATAGGAGTCTTAGAGAGCTCAGTGATTATGCTGCCATCTTTGTCAGTGCTCCACAGCGCCCCAAATATGTTGTCATCTTTAAAACATTAAGCAAAAAGATCAGCAAACAGTACTGCAGAACACTGAGACAAATGTGGAATAAGATAAGTCATCAATCAAATTTCATTTCCCCGAACAGTTTATGAGATTGGAATTATAAACTGGACTCAGAAATATAGATGGATATAAGAACAAAAATCTCCTTCATGCCTTCTAGCTCATCTTTAAGGCTGGAAATCTCATGACTATATGGCAGTTCAATCTTAAAGAAATAGACAACTATTAAACTAATATGGTAGTCCTCCAAGTATAATGATAGCAATAACTAACTCAAATAATCAAAAAGTGATAAATACAATGTGTTTATTTTGGCAAAAAAGGTGCCAGTACTCAAATGCTAGGCCAGCCTTCAGGAGTGGGTTGATCACTGAGGGACCCACCCCATAATAGCCAGGCCCCCTAAAAAACTGTCACAGAATGGCAAGACAGAATTGGCAAGTGTAGAAGCTGAGCTCTATCATTTAAACTTGGGCTCCATGGGTCAATTTTAGCAGCTAATGGAAAAAGTGCTGGTACTCAGTACACCCAAATACCCCTTCAAAAAAAAGCCTTGGATAAATATGAAAGTAAATGACCACAAACAACTTCTATTATCAGTCAGTCACTTTAGGGCCCATACGAAGGGCACTCGATTTATTTATAAGTCATCTATTCAGAACTATGTCAAAGGCTTTGTTAAAATCTAAATCCACTACATCTAGCACTCTTCCTCAGTCAAACTGTCTGGTCACCCAGTCAAAGAAATTAATCAGATTTGTCTGATAAGACCGGCCCCTAGTAAAACCACACTACCATAAGTATTGCAATTCATTGGATTCCAAAAACCTCACTATTTTCTGTTTTAGAAACATTTCCATTAATTTACAGGGTAATATTCAAAACAAATGAAGTGGGCAGGAGAGGCCCCTGCCTGCTTAAATCATGCTTAGCAAGCTGGTGGTCAATAGTCAGCAGAATTTAACTGAGTAGTGCTACTGAATATTGGCACTAAGCAGCCATACTGAAACGGGGCAGGAGGGATATTATAGAGGTAGAATTGGGGAGGAGCCAGCAGTTATATGTATGCTAATATTCAGTGATGGTGCCCAAATAGCTAACTGAACCGACAGGACTACATTAATAGCAGTCCTATCTTTGCCCAGCACTGAATATCAGCCAGCGCCTAGATAATATCCAGGTAGCAACTTGAAGGGTTTATTGTGCCTTCTCCCCCCCCCCCCCCCATGATGACAAGACAAACTCTCAACCAGACCCCCACCCCTCCACTGTATGTAGTTCCCCAGGCCTACTGTTGATTGTGGTCTATGGGGTCCTAAGGGCAGAAGCTGCCCAATTGCTCTTGCTTGTTATAGCTCTGGCCTCAAAATGGCCACCACAACCTCTAACAGCAGTCTCACAGTACTCACTAATATAGTAAGTCTGCTGCTAGAGGTCATGGTGGACATTTTGAGGCCAGAGCCACAATAGACAGGAGCGAGTAGGCATTGCTCCTGCCCTTACAACCCATTTGATCACCTGGGCAATCAAAAGTAAGCCTAGAGGGGTCTACATGGGGTGGTGGTAGGGGTTTGGTTGGGTTCCTTTTTTGTCTTGGGGGAAAGAAAAGCGGGATAAAGGTCAGAGGGAGAGTGGTGGACTTAGAGGAGTTGAGGGCACCTGCTTCCCTTTATGTGAGTCCTGACCAATATTCAGCACTGGATATTCAATGCTGGTACCTGGACATGGCCTGGTATTGAATATCAGGGCCTAATTCTGCCTGTGGTGGTCATCATTTAAAAAAAAACCAAAAAAAAAACAGTTACCAGAGAAGGCAGACCAACCAGCCTGTAGTTCCTAAGCTCCTTCTTACTTCCACTGTTGTGGAGAGGGATCATAACCACTCTTCTCCAGTCCTCTGGAACCACTCCCAACTCTAAAGAATCTTTGAAAAGGTTAGGCAGTGGAGCCTTCAGAACTATCCCTAAGTTCCTTCAGCACTGTGAGATCTGCTATCCAGCCCCATTGCTTTGTCTAATTTAGTTTAGCTGGCCCCTCACAAACACAGTCCTCTGAAAATTTAAGATCTTTTACGCTTCCATCTCTATTTGTGTTTGTCTTTTGCAGTCCTACTGCTGGCCCTTCATCTGTGAAAACAGAAAATAAATATTTGTTGAACAATTCTGCCTTATTCTTAACAGCTTCTAGGTATTCTTCCCCTTCATCCTTGAGTCTCGCAATGCCACTTTTGTACTTCATTCTATCCCTAAAATATCTAAAAAATGTCTTGACGCCCCCCCCCCCCCCCCCCTACTCTTCCCTCTAAGCTAAGCAGGAGTCCTCCACCCATGACCCTGCCAGTGAGGGAGCTGTTTCACTCTTACATTTTCAATAGTTAGGGGCAGGAAAGTTCTGCAGGATTCCAGGGATCCTGCCTGTCCCAAGTAATTGAAAATATAATATTGAAGCACCACCTCACACTGGCAGCAATGCAAAGGACTCCTGCTCAGCTTAGAGGGAACAGTGCCCCCCTCCACCCCATTTTAACATATTGACTAATTTTTTCTTCCATTTGCATCTTCGCTTTCCTATTAACGTTTCCAGATATGGCTGCCTGTCTTCCTCTTTCAGTTTTTTTTTTGTTTTAAATTTTTAGATGTCTCTTTAATCTTCCCCTTTTTATGATCTCTTTAATTTATGAAGGCTAACCTCTTCGTCCTTACCTTTTCAGCTACTGCTTTAGAGAACCACATCAACTTTTTTTTTCTCTTACTCGTATTTACTTTCCTTACAAAAAGGTAAGCCCCCTATTATGAAAACTGTAGGGCATATACCCATGGCTTGTGTGAGTCTGTTTGAGTCTGCATCAGTATTATCCTTGCAGGGCGAAACTAAGGGCTTTCTTTTGTTAACTCATTAATTCAGCATTTTGTAGGAAAGTTCTTACTAGTTGATTCCTTTCTCCTACTGTCTCTTGCAACAATAAGCTTTTCTTCTATTCCATAAAACGATTGATATATTAAAGCAGAATGTTTCCTAGGGTAGATTATACAGCTCTTGATGTACTGGAAAGTCTATGTTCCTTTGACTCTACTTGTATTCATCAATATACCACTCAAGCCACGGATAGGGTGGTGGGTGCTGTATTTAAACCAAAAAATCAAGGGAGGTTGAGCACTAGTGTAACACATGCATAGAGCGATACTTCTCATCAGTTGAAATATGTTAAAGGTGTATTCATTTGAAAATCGGCAGTTTATATTTGTTTATGAGTTACGGATAAGTTTGGCTTAGAGTTCAAGTCCCTGAGGAAAACATGCCAGAATGGACTCTTTAGTTTCACTCCAAATTTTGAATGAAAGCCTGTGTTTTAAGATAAGTAGTACTTTCTAGTTGAACTAATTATATTTAAATAAATACATAGATTTTAATTCTGATGACTAATGGAGGAGTAGCCTAATGACTAGAACAATGGACTGGGAACCAGAAGGCCCAGGTTCAAATCCCACAGCTGTTCCCTGTAACCTTAAGCAAAGGACTTAAGGTAAATGGGCACACCATGAAATGTGTGCAACCAATAGAGTTCTATAAGTTGTGTGTGTCACTTGGCAACATGTACACTCTCCTAACAGTTCCATGCTAAGAGATTTAGGTGCATTGTTTATGGAATAGCACCTAGCACTTAATGCATAATTGACAATAATCATGTACATAAGCAACACTATTCTACAATAAACTAGGCACACTATTGGCACCTAAATTAGATATACTGCCTTTCTGTGGTATAATTAGACTTACATATATTATATACAGGTACTTTGTCCATAGTGGGTTCAAAATCTACTGTAAGTTTTGTACCTGGGGCAATGGAGGATTAAGTGACTTGCCCAGAGTCACAAGTAGCTACAGTAGGAATCAAACCTAGTTCTCCAAGTCCTCAGCCTACTGCACTAACCACCATTAGGCTACTGTTCCACATCCTTCATTGCCCTGTGGTGGCACTGGCAACCTCATCCTACTCAGGGCCTGCCAAGGAAACCATCATCGTTGTGGTGGCCCCCATAAGCCATTCACAACTTGGTGCATATGCAAAGAGGGGGAAGGAGAGATAATTACTAATAGCAGGGAGATTCTCCTGAGGTCTTTATTCCCCCCCCCCCCCCCCCCCCCGTGACAGAGTCTATAGGATGCTGCCCCTCTCCTTTAATACCACTCCCTCACAGTGTTAGAGCCACCTTAAATCCCATAGTCTCGCCTAAGGTGGAAGTGACACCAGAGGGGTGGAGCCAGGAGGGCATGGTCCAGGAAGTCTATAAGCTGAGGCTAAAGCTAGGTTAAGGAGGTCCAGAAGGAAACAGCGACACCTCATAGCATATGACTCCACCACCAATGTGTAAACTACAACTACTACGGTCAGGTAGATCAAGTCCAACTTGGAATCTTGCAAACTTTGTATTTTGACAGAGTACTGTGAATTGAACTGGACTCCTTGCCCAACCCCTTCAAAAAATATTATTTGCCTTTACCTGAAACTGCTGTGTGGTATGTCATATCTGGACTCCGGGCCCGCCCTCGCTCACTGTACCACATCCCAATATTGAAACATAAAATGTAATAAAGTCACAAAATGCAAAGTAAACACTTGTTTTAGACTTTGTGCTACAGTGCAATAGTGCAATACATATTTCCCTGCCATGAGGTATCTTTCTAAGCATGTGTTCTGGGGTTGCTATAATGAACAGCAAGGGAATCTGTGCAGGATTCAGTAAGCTAGTTACTTCTAAAACATATTCATGGCTCCTATTATTCTGCACAAAATTCTGCAATAGAATATACCTAAGCAGCTGTGACAGTTTGGTACATATTTTTTTACACTGCTGTTATGTTCCTCCTACTTTTGAAACAGCTACCTGGGACTCTCTCTCTCTCTCTCTCTCTCTCTCTCTCTCTCTCTCTCTCTCTCTCTCTCTCTTAATCTCTAATGAGAGCTATTATTCATTTTCCAATCCTCCTAATTCTTGGACATTTTAATTATCATATTGATAGTCCTTTCCATCAAAGTTGTAAATGATGTTTACCTGAGACTTTGTTCTATAAATAGTCTTTTATAGATGATGTTCATGACAAATCAGACTACAATTCAAGATGACCCCTAAATTATTTGTTAATTAGCACTACAAAATGTGATTGCAAGTTCTGAATTGGCCACTTTGTTAAGCAAAGCAGTGACAGTGATCTTCTCTGAATTGTGATGAAGTATTCTTCCAGTCCTTTCAGATCCTCAGTAAGTGACTCTTTGATTTTGTTTACTGTCATTTTTGTTCAGAAAAACAAAACGATCCACAGATGCCCTCAACATAGTCTGAAATATATTTCAAGTACATACATTAAACAATGCTGGATTCCAAACAGATGTCTTCAAGGACTTATCCATCTGTTGAGAAAACTACTCAGATGGACATTGGCTTTGGAATCAAAGCTGGCTATTGTGCATTTTTCTTGCTAAACAAAATAAGATTTTGGGTCATGCAGTTTGTATGTTTCCAGATGTAAACAGCGAGTCTCAATTTCAAAAGAGAAGATTCTTAGCCATAAGACCATACGTTATTTTTCCTGGGTGGGAATTTTGTACTTAATTATCTGTGTAAATGTAAAATTGTCTATTGACAAAAGCAATTTATGTTTTTGGAACTATCATATTTAGAAAATATTCTTTCCGGTCAATACTGTGTGGGACATCCCAGTTCAGTAGTGCTGAAAGAGTTGTAGGAGTGAAGTACTTAAATCACTAAGGAGCCCATTTACTAAGCTGCGTAGGCGCCTAGGCATCCCCAACACGTGCCAAAATGGAGTTACCACCCGGTTACTGCATGGCCCTTGCGGTAATTTCAATTTTGACGCGCGTCTGAAAAATATATTTTATTTTCTGACGCGCAGCAGCTACGTGCGTCAAGTGGAAATTTGATGCACGTAGACCATTACTACTCGGTTACTGTGTGAGACCTTACCGCTAGGTCAATGACTTGCGGTAAAGTCTCAGACCCAAAATGGGTGCGACAATTTTCATTTTGCCGCACGTCCATTTTCGGCAAAAATTTTAAAAAGTCATTTTTTGTAGGTGCGCTAAAAATAATTCTGCGTGCGCCCAAAACACGCGTCTACACTACCGCAGGTCATTTTTCAATGCACCTTAGTAAAAGGACCCCTAAGACAAAAGATTAAGGAACAAGCTTTTATTGATATTTTCAACTTGCTTGAGGGAAGAAGTTGGCATAATAACAACAAAAAATAACAACAAAAAGAAAAACAAGAAGTGTTAGGAGTGGGAAGAGACAGAAGGTGTGAAATATTTTGAACTGGATGCATTGTTTTCTTAGCTTTTCTGGTGTGTTGTTAAACTATGAGGTACTTTTGCTACACTGTGTTAAGCACTTAGCTCATAGCAGGCCTAAATGAAGACACCTACATTTAGGCGTGATTCTATACTTACATGCATAAATTTTGGGAATGCCCCAAAACACAAATAACCATGCCCCTGTGATAGAAGTTAGACGCACATCGGATACACATGCAACATTATAGGCGCAGATCTGATGTGCGCCTAACTCCTAATTGTTACTACCCAATTATCAGCGTTGATTGGCTCGCTATTCAATTAAGTTACACAGGTAAATTGGGCGCACATCCAATTTAACGCACGTTTACCACGCAGTAACTGCTAGCGCACATATATGTTGGGGGGCTTTGCGGTAGTTTTGCAGTTACTGCGTGGTAAACCATGGGTTAAGTGCTTTTTGTGTTAGGGGGATGTCATGAATGGTGAATAGGTGTGGAAGGCATTTTGGTCCAGATTCTATAAATGACACTGAAAAATGAGCTATGAAACAAAAAGTGAGGAGAACGTCTTTTACGAGAGGAGTATTACAGGCTCGTTCCTGATCATTACAATAATTTTTTCCAAGGAGAGGAGATCCAAGTGAGTCCGGCTTCAACATTCCTCTCAGAGCGTATGCACATCATACTACCTGAGATTGTAAAAAGACCCCTGAGGCAGGCCTTTTGGCCGAAACACGGCCGTGTCGGGTCGTCATCTTTCATTATTTTTTATATGAATAAATATATTTTTTGGTATCCTCATTCGTTCTCCTCACTTTTTGTTTCATATCTCACAGATCCGTGAGGGTTTGTACCTCCTTTTTTTTGCTACTGAAAAATGAGCACCAAAGAAAATCTATGCTAAGCAATATCTATAAAAGGCATGTGTCCCTTACAGAATAGAGCCTAGTGTTGATTCCTGGCACCAGACTTTTACTTTCTGAAATCTGGCATAAATGCTAGCGTCCATTGGGTGCACTGGCCCAGCATTCCATAACAATGTGTGTAACTTTTTGGAATGTCCCTCCCGTGGCCACTCCCCATTTTGAGATACATGGTATGGAAGTTGGTCACCCCCTGCCTTATAGAATAGCATGCAGCCAGATGCATGCACAAATTTTAATGGGTGCCAATTAACATCAATAATTGGTTGTTAGCACCCAATAATTAATGGTTCAGAGCTTGTTATTCAATTAATTTGCACGTGCTTCTTGGGCGCATGCACAAATTTGTGTGTGCAAATCTGGGTGCCATATATAGAATCTGGGGGGGTTGTGGTTAGTGTGCTGCAAATACTGCATGCTGATTGGCACTTTTGCAGTTAGCATCGGACCAATTACCATCTGCTAAATAGGAGGCGATTACTTCCTTGCTAACTCCAAGCAAATTATTGTGCAGAAGCAGCAGATTTACTGCTGGATTCTATATAGCACGCCTAGCATTCCATGCTGAAATCTAAGCGTATTCCATAACAATGTGCATAACTTAATTGGTTTAACAAGCTAATCAGCATTGATAACACCTAACAAGCGATAATGAGCACTAACTGGCAATAATTAGAATTTACATGCACAACTCGCTAAGCGTATTCTGTAATGAACTGTACCTAAATTCTAATGCGGATATTTTAGCCAGCGATGATCAGCGCTTAAAATTTGTTATTTACATGTCTAGGTGCTTCTATAATGACTGTGTAAGTACTGTTCAGTTTATCTTAAGGTCTCCTCAGGTTTCTCAAACTGCTCTAGCCTGAGAAGGATCCACCTGCAGGCCAGAGAGCCTAGACATAGTTTACAACATCTGTCTTTGGCCAATATTTTCTGTACTATAGCTTCTTACAGCATGCACATTCATGTGTAACTTCTTACATAAATTAAGTGCGAGACAGAATGGCAACTAACATTTAACTTGAATTAACAAATTAACAATTGACTTTAAATTAAGCAATTCTAGACTTACTGAAGTTGATATTCAGCATGGTTTAAGCTGGCAGGAAAGGCTCCTGCTCACTTAAACAATGCTGAGCGGACTGGCCATTATAGTACTTAGGGTATCTGGGTTTAAAAAAGGTTTTGACAAGTTCCTGGACAAAAAGTCCCCCATGTCTATCTCAATAGCAGACTATAGAATTTGTCCAGGAACTTGTACAAACCTTTTAAAAATCCAGATTCACTAACTGCCGGACGATGTGGTAACAGTGGTTAGTGTATTGGGTTTACAAAGGTTTGGACAAGTTCCTGGAGACAGATATGGTAGAAGCCACTGCTTGTCCTGGGATTGGTAGCATGGAATGTTGCTAATATTTGGGATTCTGCCAGGTACTTGTGACCAGGATTGGCCACTGTTGGAAACAGGAAACTGGGCTAGATGGACCATTGGTCTGACCTTATATGGTTATTCTAACATTCTTATGCGCTTAACGGAGCGGTGCCACTGAATATTTGTTCTCACCACAATGGTACTGCCCAGGTAGTGCTGGGGCAGTCTGTGGGCTGAGTTGAACAGGAACCAGCAGTTATGTGGGTACTGGGCAGTTCTATTTTTGTCCACTTAGCTATGTGGGTGCTGGTACTAAATATCAGCCGTCACCTACATAACTTCTGGATCAGCTCTTGACCTCAGATATTGAATGCTGGTGCCAAGATATGGCTCACATTGGGTATCGGGGCTTGAATCTGACCACCACGGGCCGAATATTGGCCCCACTGACTGAAATCATGTGCCAGCAAGCTAAATCATGTCATCCATCAGTAGCTTTTCAGTACTCTTAAGTGAGAACAAGACACCCTGAAATATATGTTACCTTTTATAAACAGATAAAAAAATTAAGCTTCCTGCAGATTTAATTCCTCTTTTCTTTCAAGCTGTTCTAGCTTAAGAAGGATCCCCTGCAGTTCTCAAGTGCTAACCCAACTGAACTAGATACAGCAAAAGGGGTCCTTAATGACTAAGGGTCCCTTTTACAAAGCTGTGGTAAAAGGGACACTGTGGTAGCATCAGCACATGGATTTGCCGCCCGCCGAGGCCCCCCTTTACTGCAGCAGGTAAAAGGCTTTTTTTTAAAGGGAAATGGCCGCCACACGTTTAGAAGGCAGTAAGTGCTCGCACGCTACCCCAGTGGTAACAGGACAGCACATGGTGCTGCCCGATTACTGCCAATTAAGACCCAGCGCTAGAAAATCATTTCTATTGCCAGAGTTGGCAATCAGAAGAGGCCGGGACTACTGCCGGGCTCCTGTGGTAGCCCGGCAGTAAGCCCTATTTGCCACATTCCAATGCTTTTTTTTAAAGGGAAATGGCCGCCACACGTTTAGAAGGCAGTAAGTGCTCCCACGCTACCCCAGTGGTAACAGGACAGCACATGGTGCTGCCCGATTACTGCCAATTAAGACCCAGCGCTAGAAAATCATTTCTATTGCCAGAGTTGGCAATCAGAAGAGGCCGGGACTACTGCCGGGCTCCTGTGGTAGCCCGGCAGTAAGCCCTATTTGCCACATTCCAATGCTTTTTTTTAAAGGGAAATGGCCGCCACACGTTTAGAAGGCAGTAAGTGCTCCCACGCTACCCCAGTGGTAACAGGACAGCACATGGTGCTGCCCGATTACTGCCAATTAAGACCCAGCGCTAGAAAATCATTTCTATTGCCAGAGTTGGCAATCAGAAGAGGCCGGGACTACTGCCGGGCTCCTGTGGTAGCCCGGCAGTAAGCCCTATTTGCCACATTCCAATGCTTTTTTTTAAAGGGAAATGGCCGCCACACGTTTAGAAGGCAGTAAGTGCTCCCACGCTACCCCAGTGGTAACAGGACAGCACATGGTGCTGCCCGATTACTGCCAATTAAGACCCAGCGCTAGAAAATCATTTCTATTGCCAGAGTTGGCAATCAGAAGAGGCCGGGACTACTGCCGGGCTCCTGTGGTAGCCCGGCAGTAAGCCCTATTTGCCACATTCCAATGCAGCGGTAGCCCTATCGCCCTTTAGTAAAAGGCCCCCTAAAATAGAACATATCAACATCTTAAGGGGATCTTAGCATAACCATCAGAGAAATAATTCTAGGGATTATATATGAATGGGACTGTTCTGGATACCCTGTGGGTGCTTTCCATAGGTACACATGTGCCCGCTTTGAAGGGTAATGGTAATGCGTTTGATATACCACCTTTTTGTGGTACAACTAAAGTGGTAAACATATTATATACAGGTACTTTCTCTGTCCCTAATTGACTCACTATCTAAGTTTTTGTACCTGGGGCATTGGAGGGTTAGGTGACTTGCCCAAAGTCACAAGGAGCCGCTCTGGGAATTGAATCTGGTTCCTGAGGTTTTCACCCCATTGCACTATCCATTAGGTTGCTCCTCCACCCCAAGTACATGCTTCCCCACCTGAAGGCTAACTTTTCAAAGGGAAACTCTATGCAGGGCTTCTTTTTGAAACTGTATTTGTAGTTTGCAATGTATCCAAATCATCCTGCATGTGCTTTTTTTGTCCCTCTCCCCAAGCTTTTCTAAATCCCTCCAAATTGACTACTTACTACTACTACTTATCATTTCTATAGCGCTACTAAACGTACGCAATCCACATTCCCTGAAGTATCAATTCTGTTGCACACCTCACTTAATGTTATCTGCAAAAAAAAAAAAAAATATATATATATATATATATTGCTGTTTTGCAATATAACTTCTGTAAAGAACAAATGGAACCATCCCCAGGGCTGACTGTGGCCCAATTAATTTAAGTTTATGATTCTTTTTTGTAAGACAAAATTTGAAAATATTGCTGAAACCAACTTTAAGCCAATTTCATCCTGCATACGTGCTGCCACATCTAAGCAATGCATTAGCCTTATGTAAGACAAAATTATGCCTTTTAAATGCATGCAGATTTTCTTCTTTTAATTACTATGTTGCATTTCAGAAAACAAACTGATTATATGATCTCCTGAACTATTAGCACATTTTGATAGCTTTTAAAAGACAAACAAACAGCATTATATTTCCATTGACTGCACTGTTTTAAAAATATAGGGGCCCCTTAATTAAAGGTTGGAAGAGGTAGCGTGGGCTTGGTGTGCAGCAAATCAGGTCTACCACCAGTCTCACCCAAGAGCCCAGTGGAAGTCCTGCCTTTGCCATGCACCACTTCCAGTGCTAGAAAAAAATATTTTTATTTTCTAGCACTGGAGCCCTTACTCCCTAGAGCTCTAGCTGTAAATGACCGTGCAGCAATATTTTGCTTACTCCACAGCCATTTACCAGTCCTCCTGAAAAAAGGCCCTTTTACAGAGAGTTCTAAAAGGTGGCCTCGGTGCTATAAAAAGGTAAAAGGGATCCATAGAGTGCTATATTAGAAGAAAGTCTAATTCAGGGCCACTTTTACTAAGCTGCGGCAAAAGGGGGCCTGTGCTGGCTTTGGCGTGTGTTTTTGATGCACGCCAAGGCCCCCTTTTTACTGCACCAGGTAAAAGGTAGGTCTTTCTTTTTTAAAAGAAATGGCCATGTGGCAAGTGAAGCACTTGCCGCATGGCCATTTTGAGAGGGGGGAGTCCTTACCGCCACCCATTGAGGTGGCGGTAAGGGGTCCCACACAAACCCAGTGGCAACTTGACAGTGTGCGGCACTACCCAACTACCATTGGGTATACACTGGCGCTACAAAAAATAAAGATATTTTTGTAGCGCTGGATATGAGGGCGTGCTAGGAGTGGGAAATACCGCCGGGCTGCTGTGGTAGCCCGGCAGTACTTCCTTTTTAGCAAGCAGTAAGCCCATATTGATTGTTTATACCAAATTAATGTATGCCTTTTCAGCCCTTTACTGTTGTAAGCCACATTGGGCCTGCCCGCGGGTGGGAAAATGTGGGATATAAATGCTATAAATAAATAAATATTGGGCTTACTGACGCTTTGTAAAAGGGGCCTTTGATATATTTGACATCAAGTGGTATAACATTGTGCTATTTTTCCTTATCTCTCAGTCTTTTTATGTTTTGATCTGTACAGTGCGGATTTGGTCTGTACTTCGCTGTCCTTGATCCTAGACAACAGAGCAAGGTGACTAATGGAGTCTCCAGTACAGATTTTTCGGGAAGAAGAGAAGGAAAGGCATTTTCCACTGGATTCCACATGCTTCTCAACATTAAGATGCACTCCCAACTCTAGCTGGCCTCTGGGCTGGGCTGACTATGAGAATGGCAGTGACTATTCAGACTTAAACTCCAGTAATCATACCAACATTTCCCCGGCGATTCCTATAATTATCACGACTGTCTACTCCATGGTCTTTGTAGTAGGATTGGTGGGAAATTCACTAGTCATGTTTGTCATTATCAGGTATACTCCTATTCACTTTTCTTTATATCAATCTTTATTTCATCATCATATTTTAGTTGGTTTTTCAGAAAATCTGTTACTTTGGCTGCTTTTCAAAAAACAAATTTTATTATTACTTACAAAGCTATTAATCATCATGTGCAGACAGCATAAGGTAACCAAAATGATAAATGGAATAGAACAACTCCCCTGCAAGGAAAGGCTGTAAAGTTTAGGTCTCTTTAGCTTGGAGAAGAGATGGCTGAGAGGCAACATGGTAGATGTCCATATAATTATGAAAGAAATGGAATGGAATAACACAAAAGAGTTGTTTACTTGTTCAAAAAGTAAGAAGACTAGGAGACATGCCAGAAAGTAGTACATTTAAAATAAATTTGAGAAAATATTTTTTCAATCAGTGTAAAATTAAGTTCTTAAATTTATTGCATCAGATATGGGGAAAGTTACCATAGTTGGTTTAACAAGGATTGAACAAGTTCCTGGAGGAAAAGTTCATAAAAGCATTATTAACAAGATAGACGAGGAAAAGCACCGCTTATCCTTAGAACTAGGCTGAATAGTATATATGTACTTTTTGGAATCCTGCCAGCTAATTTTGACCTGGATTTACCACTTTTGGAAACAAGGTACTGTGTGTTTGATGGACCATTGGTCTTACACAATATGGTGCTCATTTATCTCAAAAGCAGCACAAAGTGGTAAATGGATGTTTTTTCTTGCCAAAATGTCTAAGTTGTGATTTTTGAAACTCAGAATTGGGATGTTTTACTCTGCAGTTCATGTAAATTGCAAGGGGGCATTAGAGGCGTGTTTTGGGCAGGACTTAGGCAGGCTTTAATCATGGACATTTTTCTGCAATAATAAAACAGAAAATAGGTCCAGGGCAGAAAAGAAGTATGTGTTTATCTAGACCTGTTTTGGACATGAGTAAGTCAGAAAAAGATGCCCTAACTGACCAGCAGACAGCTGGAGGGATGAAGGTATGACTCCCCCTTAATCCCACAGTGGTCATTGACCCCCCTCCCACCCAGCAAAGATGTGACAGTGACAGTAGATACCAGGCTATGTGACAGCTCCAGATATTATGGTCATATCTAGAGCTTTCTCTTCCCCCTCATGTCCGACACACTCATTTTAGTAAAACTGAGCATGCGCGCATGCTCTATTTCATTAAAACGAGCATGCCAGATGTGAGGGGAAGAGAGAGCAGGGCAGGCAATGCAGCTGCGCCAGAGACCAGCAGTGAACAAAGGCTTCAGCTGGCGGTGGTTGGGGACCCCCGTTAGCCAAGGTATGTGTGGCGGCGGCAGTGAGTGGGGAGCAGCAGGGGGACAGCAGTGGGGGGGGGGGGGGGCGGCGGACCAAAATGTGCTTCCCAATTTGGGCTCTGGCCCCCTCCCATCTCGAGGTCTGGCTACACCCCTGCCATATAGTCTTCATCTGTCTATATTTTTCTCTGTTTCTGTGTAAATGTTGGACATGCCTATGTCCCACCCATGCACATCCCTCTGTGCACATCCTCTTGCATTTATGTGCTAAACAAGTTGTGCACTAAAATTATACTGGTTATTGACTGGTTGCAACCTTAGGAGTAATATAGGAAATCACCATAGGTGGAATAACTGTCTGCATTTGTAAAAACTGCCCCTGAAACAGGCACTGAGGTGCCAAAACGTGTTTAGCATATTGACATTTTAATTACATTTACAGTTTCCACTTTTATCTAGTACCAGCCTATCCCGAACTTATTTAAATCTGCATTATCCAGACTGCAATGGACTTAGATACAAATCAACTTATGCATCCAGCTTTTCTTACATAAGTACACAACTGTGGAACGCTTTGCCCAAAGCTGTGAGATCTATCCATAACCACCTTAACTTCAGGAAACTATTGAAAACCAACTTGTTTAAGAAGGCCTACCCCCCCCCCCCCCCCGATCCAATTTAACTTCCTACTTCCTGCGAAACAGCAAAATATGGACTGTACTAGACTTCTATCACTACCCCCTCTTTATTTCCTTGATGTTTTATACTGATGTTTGTTACATGCTTACTACTGTACTATGTATTTGTATTATTGAACCGGAGCCTACCTCTACGGTATTGTGTAAGCCACATTGAGCCTGCAACTAAGTGGGATAATGTGGGATATAAATGTGTTAAATGAATACATAAATAAATAAAATTGAGACTCAAGTTAATTGATACTTGCCTGTACACTCTGCCTTGAAGTTTATTGATATCCTGTGTACAGAACTTTTGGACCTCTTTTTTATTCTCTTTGATTTTTGGCATAAATGTAGACACCAAGGTATAGAATGAGGGGGATAGACACCTATGTGGATCTAAAATGCTTTACAAAACCCGCACAATCACAGCTAAAATATACCTTCATGGGCACGTAGGTGCTTATTTTATTAACTATGTGAATACTTCATAGCTGTACCCACACTCCATCCCACTCTACTCTCCCAACTGTAGGTTGGATAAAAGTACACATGTTTTTGTCACTGTACTTTTATGCATAAAATCTATGGAATAATTTTATGAGGCCTTTTACATGCACTAAACAGGATTTACACACAAAAACTCCTTTATAAAATTACTCCTTCCATTAAAAAGATCTATTATGTCATAAAATTTAGAAAAGGTTTTTGCTATCATGACTTTTGCAGCAGCACCAGCTTAAAAGTTAGAAATAATGCATATGCTACTTCACCATAAACTAAAATTATTAATTCTTCCAGACTTCTAGTTATTAAAAATAATTTTAATTGCTATAGACTATAGGATATAAGTAAGCAGGAATCATTCAGATAGGTAGTGGATCTAAAAAAAAAAAAGCCATAAAAATGAAGGAAAATTCAAATCAACAGATACCCCCAGATTCTGTAAAGGTTGCCCTTAAATTTTGGCACTCAAAATTGGGTGCAGATCCATGATCCATGTACAAAATTAATTAATGGGCTCCAACGATTTAATTATTGGAGTTAATAAGCACTAATTATGATTTGCACACAGATCTGACTGCACACTATTCTGTAACTATTGGCACCTATATTGGATCATGTCCAACTCATTGTATGCACATGGCCATAGGAGGAGCATAGGCAGGTCTGGGGCATTCACAAAAGATGAGCACAGTGTTACAGAATAGCATGGATCCATGCCCAACATATACGCCAGGATTTACACCAGGTTTCAGCTGGTGGAAGTCCTCATGCTCAGCACTGAGCATAGAGGTGTTTTTTTTGTTACATTTGTACCCCGCGCTTTCCCACTCATGGCAGGCTCAATGCGGCTTACATGGGGCAATGGAGGGTTAAGTGACTTACCCAGAGTCACAAGGAGCTGCCAGTGCCTGAAGTGGGAATCAAACTCAGTTCCTCAGTTACCCAGGACCAAAGTCCACCACCCTAACCACTAGGCTCAACTCTATTCTCAGAGTGCCCTTAATAGAATAGTGTGATTGCCAATTTTTATCGGCACCTAACATATATCACCATTTATAGAATTTTCCCCATGGTATATATTTCTGTCCCATGCTTATTACTAAAATTATGATTAAATATTAGAACAGAAAAATATCATATGGCCAGCATTGTTGTTTAAACCAACATAACTGCAATTGAATGGATCCAATGTTAAAGAGTTTAAGATTAGACAAAATCAAGGGTTCTCAGCTTAGTTCTCAGGACACACCCATCCAGTCTAGTTTTTAGGATATCTCCAATGAATATACTTAGGATAATTTGCATACAATGAAGGCAGTATATGCATATCTCCCTCATATATATTCAACATGGCTGGGCGTGTCTGAGGACCTGGTTGAAAACCCCTGCTCTATATCACTCTCTGGGCCACAGATAACGAAAGGCTGAGGATGATGCTGGTAAGAATATAGATCAGTTGATTAACAATGTTTCTATAACCGAGCTCTCCATTACATTGACAAGATTAGATCTTGATGAATGATTCCTGCTGGGCACACTTCCAAGAATACTGTGAAATATGTGCAGCTACTGACAATGAAATCCATAAAGGATCATAATTCAAGTAGCTATCCATGACAACATAGACACAATAACATTTCTGTCTTTTTATTGTACAGGTATACCAAAATGAAGACAGCAACTAACATTTATATTTTCAATTTGGCCATGGCAGATGCATTGGTTACCACAACAATGCCATTTCAGAGCACTGAATATCTGATGAACTCTTGGCCATTTGGTGATATCTTATGCAAAATAGTGATCTCAATTGACTACTATAATATGTTTACGAGTATATTCACTTTGACCATGATGAGTGTTGATCGATATATCGCTGTGTGTCATCCAGTGAAGGCTCTCGACTTCCGTACTCCTCTTAAGGCAAAGATCCTTAATATATGTATCTGGCTATTATCATCATCTGTTGGTATATCTGCCATTGTCCTTGCAGGCACCAATGCCAGAGATGGTAAGTGTATTTTATTCAAAAATTGTGTAAGAACTTGTATATGTAAACCAGGTAATATTATTTAATTAAATGGAACTAGTGAACAGGAGAAATTGTCTGCCAATTTCTGGTTTCAGTCAATATTTAAACTACAAAAATAAACCAAATAATATCTAGAGGATTTCTATTAGGGTGAGGGCTTGAACCAGCTCGAAAGAGCAGTTTGTTAATTTTTTACGAATTTTGGGAATCAGTTGTTAAAGTGGAGTGGAGGAGTGGCCTAGTGGTTAGGGTGGTGGACTTTGGTCCTGGGGAACTGGGTTTGATTCCCACTGCAGGAAGAACAGCTCCTTGTGACTCTGGGCAAGTCACTTAACCCTCCATTGCCCCAGGTACAAATAAGTACCTAAGCTGCATTGAACCTGCCATGAGTGGGAAAGCGCAGGGTACAAAAAAAAAAGTAAGCTGCTTCAAAAACTGGCTTCCAAAGTTTGGACTCAGGTGACTTGGGTTCCCTCCTGGTGGTGGCAGCTTCTTCCTCTCCTGTGGCTCAGGCATCTTCTCTCACCACCGCCACCCCCCACCTCTCTGCTCTCTCTGTCCTCCCTCCACTCGCACCTCCTTGTCTCTTCTTTTGTGGAGATTAATTTTTTTAAGCAGTACTGGCACACGTCAGCAGGAAGAAGCTGCTTCAACCAATCCCGAGAGGCATTCCTTCAGCCCTTGGAGGTGGGACATGCTGAAGGAAGGCCCCTGAGATTGGCTGAAGAAGCCTGCTCTTGCTGACATGTGCCAGCACTGCTTAAAAAAAAATTAATCGTGGCAGAAGAGGCAAGGAGGTGCAGGGGGAGGACAAAGAGGGAGAGAGCAAAGAGGTGCTGGTTCATGTGGGGCAATGAGGCAGGAAGATACTGCATTGTAGGAGAGGGCAACATGGTGCCACAGATAGCCAGTCAGGTACACCATGAGTGAGTGAGGGACAGCTGTGCTACATTAAGAGAGGCAGGAAGGGAAAGAGGTGCTGCATGGGGGGTGGCAAAGAGGGAGAGAGGAGCTGCATAGGGTGGTAAGAAGAAGAGAGGTGCTGCATGATGGGGATCAAGGAAGGAGAAAGGTGCTGCATTGGGGGAGTGGGCAACAACACAAGAGAGAAAAGTACTGCGGGGGGGGGGGCAAGGAGGGAGAAAACTGCTGTATCAGGAGGGGTAAGAATGGACAGAGGTGCTGCATCAGGGGTGGGGGCAAGGAGGGACAGAGGTGCTGCATCAGGAAGGACAGGAAGGGAGATTAGTACTGCATTGGGGGGAGCAATGAGGAAGAAAGTTTCTGGACAGGAAGAAAGAGATTAATTGAGGGGAATGAAGGAGGGAGAAGGCACAGAGAGGGAAAGAGGTGCTGGACTTGGGAGAGAAGATGGATGGTGGACATGAAGAGAAAGGAAGTGCCAATGTACAAGGAGACTTTGGCAAAACAGTTACAAGAAGAAAGAGGAAAGCAGAAACCAGAGACTGGGACCAACACAAGAAGAAAAATAAATTGACCAGATAACAAAGGTAGAAAAAAAATTATTATATATTTATTGATTAGAATATGTCAGTTTTTGGAATGTGCATCTGCCAGAACAGGTTTTACACATGGCTGGGGGCTCATGAGAAAAACCTCACTCATTGGCCTTCAGTCTCCAGCATAGTGGTGGTAAATCTCCAGCTTTGAGATGGGCCACCATTGGCATCTCTGAACACCTTTACCTTTGCTTGCAGGGATACTGAGCCCTGCCAACCAAATAAATGGACTGCCACTGCTCTCCGCTGCTTGTTTCTGGCTCTGACCAGCATGTCAGGACTTCTTATGTAAGCATAGAAGCCAACTTTTCAAAATGATTGGGGGTGCTTAATTTTTTTTTACAGGTGGTGCATTTGTCCCCCTTCCCTCCCCTCTCTCCCCCCCTCCCCTCGCCTCCCCCTCTCCTCAGAGTTCCAGGCTCCCCTCCCTCTCCTCAGTTCCTGCCCCCTCTCTACTCAGAGTTCCAGGCCCCCCTCCCTCTCCTCAGAGTTCCAGCTCCCCCCTCTACTCAGAGTTCCAGACCCCACTCCCTCCCTTCCTCCTTCCTCTGAGTTCCAGACCCCCCTCCCTCCCTCTGAGTACCAGACCCCCCTCCCTCCCTCAGAGTTCCAGACTCCAATCCCTCCCTCCCTCCCTCCCTCCTTCCTTCCTCAGAGTTCCAGACCCCCCTCCTTCCCTCCCTCCGAGTACCAGACCCCCTCCCTCCCTCCGAGCTCCAGACCCTCCCTCCCTCCGACTCAAGTTCCAGCCCGACCTCTTCTCCCACTCCCATAACAGTCCTTTGCCTGCCCCTCGCCTTCCTGCATGCTGCCCATAACTTAAAAGTCATCTTACCGGGGTCCCGGCGGCAACAGTAGTGAAAGGCGAGCACGAGCAGGCTCGGCGAGTCGGCGCTAAGTTCAGTCTGCCTTCCCTTCTCATTGCTCTCAGCTTTGCCTCTGGTCCCACCCTCATTTCCTGTTTCCGCAAGGGTGGGACCATAGGCAGAGCTGAGACCAACGAGAAGGGAAGGCAGGCTGAACTTAGCGCTGACTCACCGAGCCTGCTCGTGCTTGCCTTTCACTACTGCTGCCGCCGGGACCCTAGTAAGATGACTTTTAAATTATGGGCAGCATTCAGAAAGGCGAGGGGCAGGAGAAGGACTGTTGTGGGAGTGGGCGAAGAGGTTGGGCAGCAGGCTAGCTCCTGGGGAACTTTTGGTTCCAGCGGGAAAATATTGGGGGTGCTCAAGCACCCACAGCACCCACGGAGTTGGCGCCAATGCATGCAAATATGTGCGAGAATGCTACTCAGAGCCAGAAACAAGCAGTGGGGCGTGGTGGTGGTCCATTTACTTGGCTGATGGAGCTCAGCATCCTTACCAGCAAAGATATGGCTAGTGTGCCTGCATGGGGAGGGAGGGGGGAGAGAGGAATGCAATGCCCCCTAGTCTCCATGCCTCCTCCCCCAATTGCAGGGCCAGTTACCCCCAGAAACAGAACCTGTTGTTAAAAATTTCCCAGCACACCACTTGGTCAGGGTCATACATTTTGACACTGCCTTTCTGTGGTACAACCAAATAAGTTTATATATTACATACAGGTACTTTTCTATCTCTAATAGGCTCATGATTTGAATTTTTGTACCTGGGGCAATGGATGGTTAAGGGGTCCTTTTTTAAACTGCAGTAAAAAGTGGCCTTAGCCTTAGCATGCATTAAGGCCATTTTTACTGCAGCAGTAAAATGGCAAATTTTCCATTAATTGAATTAATGGTCATGCGCTAATGTTGCTATTAACATGTAGTCATTATAAAAAATGAACTTGTGAGCACTTACCGACAACTATTTTGTAGATGGAATGGGCTACATCAGTGGCGTATCAATGGGGGGGCACAGGAGCTTGGGCCCCACAAATTGGCTCTGAGGCCCCTGGTTTGGCTTTCAGGGGTCCCCAACCCCCACCAGTTTAAGCGTTTGTCCAGCGCTGGTCTCCGGCTCTCCGCCGCATTGCCTGCCCTGTTCTTCCTCTCATGTCGCGTGAATGCTCATTTTAGTGAAACTGAGCATGCATGACACTTTGTGCATGCTCAATTGCATTAAAATGAGTGTATATGCCATGTGAGGGGAAGAGCAAGGCAAGCAATGCGGTGGAGACCAGCGCTGGACAAATGGCTTCAGCTGGTGGGGGTTGGTGACCCCCGCTAGCCAAGGTATGTGAGGTGGCAGGGAGGGGGTGGGAAGGTGGGCCAAAATGTGTCCACCCCCCACTTTGGGCTCTGGGACCCCCCCCCCCCCCCCCCCACACACACACACACATTGAGGTCTGGCTTTGCCACTGGCTTACACACTAATCCTGTGCTAATCAGTTAGCATACGGTATTGTAGCTGTGCTGATTAGTGAAGAAACACCCTCTCTCTGCCACAGACATGCCACCTCTGCAGAATAATTAGAAATATTTTTTAGTGCATGGTTAGTGTGTCCTGATTTAGCATTTACTGCAGGATGCCTGAGCACATCCCACAGTATTGCTATTTTAAGCTGCAGTAAGTAGAGAATGACTCGGGGATAAAATTTGTCCCTATCCATGCCCCATCCCTATGGGTTCTCTCTCCGTCCCCACCCCATCCCCACAGGCCCTGTCTCCATTCCCATCCTGTCCCAGCAGGCCCCGTCCTTGCAGGTTCTGTCCCCGTCCCCACCCCATCCCCACAGGCCCTGTCTACATTCCCATCCCGTCCCAGCAGGCCCCGTCCTTGCAGGTTCTGTCCCCGTCCCTGCCCCATCCCCGTGGGCTCTGTTCTTATCTGCAGAAGCCTCAAACACTTACGATTTTATATTTAAATCTTTTTATTAAAGTATAAAAAGGAACAATGTGCTGTGCAACTGTTGTGTATAAATTACAAATAGAAAACAATAATAACAATGAGCAGCTATAATAAACCCTCCCACCACCACCACCACCCTCTACCCTTCCAACCCCAAGAAACTGACTTCTTCTACCCCAAGAAATCCTAATCCACCCTATTAAAATGTCCAGGGATACAAAATACAACCCGTTGTGTATGCCCTAGAGTTGAGAAATATACCCTATGAAGCACTGTTATGATTTTTTAATCTGTGGATGAATAAGAAGTCATCAACAATCTCAGAATTCAGTCTAGTTCTCCTGTCTTCCACAGTCCCTCCTGCAATAGGAGATGTCTTCTTAGAAGATGTGCTGGTAGCAGGATCCTCCATGCAAATTTTGCTAGCTGTGGCCAGCATGTTTGCGTGTTTTTCCAAAAAATAAAAGTATTGTCGTCTGCATCAATCAAACAAAATTAACAGTCCAGTTCATTAACAGGCTTCAAAGTACAAAGTGACATGGGAACAAAGTTTGTTCCCGTCCTCACAGGCTCTGTCCCCATCCCTGCCTCGTCTCAGTGGGATCTGTCCCTGTCCCCACCCCATCCACATGGGCTCTGTCCCTATCCTCATCCCCATGGTTACTACAGGTCCCAGTCCCTGTGTCATTTTCTAGCAGTAAGCACACGCTAGCACTTACCACAGCTTAGTAAAAGTGTCCTTAAGTGACTTGCCTGGAGCTGCAGTGAGAATCAAACCTGGTTTCCCAGTTCTCAGCCCATTGCATTAACCATACTCCTGAGAAAGTTTATTTGTTAGCCTGTACAAATAATGCGGTTGTATTTGTCTCTGTGCCTGGAAAACTCCAACAATGCTTAATATCTGGAGGCTGCTCAGACCTCAAAGATGGTCATTTCTCTATAAAACACATTCCTAAAAGTGCATACTGCATCCCCCATTTTATATTTAAAGCACCAATCATAAGAGGTTGTAAAACACTCTCTATAAAGTAGTTTTCAAGAGGACATGGTTTGTGTGTTGGCACGTGGTTTATGAGACCCCTCTGTGAACCTGTTTTAATTAGACATGTTTGAGTGCTGGAGAAAGGCTCCCATTTGAAATGTATCTTAGCAATCTCACGCTGATCTCAGTGTGTGCTGTAGGAGAAGGGTCACAGCCATATGCAAATTATTGAACTTACTGCTTAAAAGGGGATAACTAGCTATGATCAAATTGTACATATAAAATGAGTATAACAGCTAAAAGTAAATGATTATAGTATGTTTAAAGAAAGGTACAAATTGTGCAGGCATAACGGAAGTGTTTATGATGGACAGACAAATGTCTCAACCTGATACCTAGAGAAGGCAAGTGAGTAGCACTAGGGAAGCAGTGTAAGGTTCAGGAATAGGGTGTGAGAGATGAAAAACAAGGAAAATGGAGTGGGGATTGGATTTGCTAGGATAAAGGGTTTGCTAAAAGGCTGCAATACCAGAGTTTATCCTACAGAGGGCTGGGAATCTCAAAGAGCTAAAATAGAAGGAAAATCTCCCTCTGTCTGTCTGTCTCTATACCAGGAGGAGGGGTTTCTCTCAGTGCTGGAACAGCTGCAGTTACAGGATTGAGCCAAAAGAGTGCTGTGATTGCTGTGCTCTATGGAATCTGTGAATCCTGCAAAGGTGGTGCAGGTCACAGATCACAGAGGCTTGGAAAATTCCAAGAGAGTTAAGTTCACAGAAGTGTTTGTTGGAATTTTCCTGGGTAAAAAGGTGGGACATTTTACCTGCTACAACCCTTCTGCCTCAGGTGGAGGCACTAGGCACCACACAAACTAGGGACCGAAGGAGCTGGCCCAGGGGGGCTTCTGTGAGGTTGGGCCGCAAACCCAGGGACAATCCTTAGGGGGGCATCACAGTTGGTGTACAAATTCCTGTAGGAAAAATCCATAAACAATTAATAATTTAGACCTGGGGAAAGGCAATGTTTATCTCTGAGGTTAAGTAACATGAAATCTTGCAACTTTTAGGGACTTTGTCAGGTACTTGTGACCTGGACTGGCCACTGTTGGAAACAGGGCACTGAGCTAGATGGACCCTTGGTCTGACCCAGTAGGGCAGCACTTATGTTCTCAAATATGTTCTAAGTCCTGGTAGCATCACCTGTTGCAGCTCCACTTTCAGGAGGAAAAGAAATCAGCAAATGAGCTGTGAGGTTCTAAGAATGGACTAGTCAATACCTTCACCCCAAAGTTAGAAGAGAGAGAAAAACCTACGGCTGCAGGAATAGCCACACTCTGAGATCCCTGACCATCACCTCTATGCAAACCCTACCTGCTTTTCTTCAGAAAGATAACAGGTTTGTGCCAGGAAATCTTCCTTATTCTAAGGCTCTTATTTTAGAAGCCCTAATTGTGATTGACTCATCATTTACACAGAGCAGGTGGGGGAAGAGAGGTTGGTGGTTGGGAGGCGAGGATAGTGGAGGGCAGACTTATACAGTCTGTGCCAGAGCCAGTGATGGGAGGCGGGACTGGTGGTTGGGAGGTGAGAAATACTGCTGGGCAGACTTGTACGGTCTGTGCCCTGAAAAAGGCAGGTACAAATCAAGGTAAGGTATACACATATGAGTTTATCTTGTTGGTCAGACTGGATGGACCATGCAGGTCTTTTTCTGCCGTCATCTACTATGTTACTATGTTACTATGTATATCCCCTACACTTATATAACCCAATTTTAGAAAGCTGGTATTTACACATGTATGACTGCATTATGTGTAACATAGTAACATAGTAGATGATGGCAGAAAAAGACCTGCACGGTCCATCTAGTCTGCCCAACAAGATAACTCATATGTGCTACTTTTTGTGTATACCCTACTTTGATTTGTACCTGTGCTCTTCAGGGCACAGACCGTATAAGTCTGCCCAGCACTATCCCCGCCTCCCAACCACCAGCCCCGCCTCCCAACCACTGGCTCTGGCACAGACCGTATAAGTCTGCCCAGTACTATCCCCGCCTCCCACCACCGGCTCTGGCACAGACCGTATAAGTCTGCCCAGCACTATCCCCGCCTCCCAACCACCAGTCCCACCTCCCGATCTCGACTAAACTCCTGAGGATCCATTCCTTATGAACAGGATTCCTTTATGCTTATCCCACGCATGTTTGAATTCCGTTACCGTTTTCATTTCCACCACCTCCGGCGGGAGGGCATTCCAAGCATCCACTACTCTCTCCGTGAAAAAATACTTCCTGACATTCTTCTTGAGTCTGCCCCCCTTCAATCTCATTTCATGTCCTCTCGTTCTACCCCCTTCCCATCTCCGGAAAAAGTTTGTTTGTGGATTAATACCTTTCAAATATTTGAACGTCTGTATCATATCACCCCTGTTTCTCCTTTCCTCCAGAGTATACATGTGTAGATTGCAAGAAAGTGTGGTTTGGGTAGAGCCAAAATCTATATATGTATTTAGAAAGAGAATGCATATGTATGGTCCATTATATCAGTTTTGGGATTAACAATTGCTCCCTTTCATATGCAAATTTATTTTTAAAAATGCTGGTTTTACCAAGTCCTTTACAGGAAGGATTAAGGGGAGCTCTTCTTTTAATCTCCTATTGATAATTTTCATCATCAAAATGCCAATAAATAACAATTGCAGCCTCTGTGCTTAATTAATGGGAGGTATACATGCAGGTTTACAAAATGACAGACACATGTGTAATTTATACGTGTCAATTGTGCAACACCAACTTATTTATTATTTATTTTTAAAAAATGATATTCCACTCATTCCGCAGTTCATGTCAGATTGCAATTAAAACATGTAAGGTGAAGTTTCACAACTTACACATGCAACTTATATGTGCATGCTTTAAAATGCTTACCTGCAAATGCAACTCACATGTGTAAGTAGCCACGTTCTTCTGCTCAGTTTTTCAGTGTGTATCTTTGTAAAAATGCTTGCTTCCACTGCATATGCTGGTGAATATATGTGTACTCGTGCATATAGTTTAGAAAAGGCTCTATTTTGTCAGATCCTAGGAACATAAGAATAGCCATACTGGGTCAGACTAAAGGTCCATCTAGCCCAATATCCTGTTTCCAACAGTGGCCATGACAGGTCACAAGTACCTGGCAGAAACCCAAATAGTAGCAATATTCTATGCTACCAATCCCTGGGCAAGCAGTGGCTTCTCCATGTCTATCCCAATAGCAGACTATGGACTTTTTCTCCAGGAACTTGTCCAAACCTTTTTTTAAACCCAGATACTCTACCCGCTGTTATTACATCTTCCAGAAAAGAGTTTCAGAGCTTAACTATTCATTAAGTGAAAAAAATATTTCCTCCTATTTGTTTTAAAAGTATTTCCATGCAACTTCCTTGAGTGTCCCCTAGTCTTTGCACTTTTTTGCTAAAAAACACTAGCAGAATTGAACATGTTTTGATTAGGATGTATCAGTTCTGATTACTACATTCTGTATAAGCTATCCGAATATTACTGCTCTCTGGATAATTTTTTAGCTAGCCCTTCCCTACCCCAAACCAGCTTCTTCTTCTTATACAGAACATATTGGATTTTTCAGTTGTAGTTTTGGCCTAATACTATCTTTATAATAATTGAAAAGTAATCTGTGTTTAATTTCCTACTTCATTTATAAGAGAAAGATGCAGGAGAACTGGTGCAAGCAGAACGTTATGCAAAAGACCCTCAGGAACTGTTGCTTCATCCTTAATGGACCACTCTGGAGCAAAAGTCCCATAATGTCTTTTTACAGGGGCCACCCACTTTACTTCCCTCTAAAATGTGGTGGAATTGTGAAGTGATGTCTGAGACTCCATCTCCTCATTGACTATGCACACTGCCTCTTCCTCATCCCTAGCCCATGCTGTATATACTAGGTCTGTTAGTTGAAGCTTGTTTCGTCTCGTGACACTGAGCCACTAAGCCAGACTTATTTTGTATGTTTAGAGGTATTTGTTAACTGTTATAGAGCTCTTTTAGATCTGAACATATACTTGCAATGTCCTCAAAGAAACTGAATAAGGATCAAATCAACATCTTCTTTGAGTGTTCAATCGTTCATCTTCTAACACTTATGTCAAGTGCCACCTCAATGTCATTTTGTATTTTAATATGGCTGACATCTGAAAGAGTGTAGTAGTTGAGATTTTCTTCTACTTGTCATAAGGACCCTTTGTTTAAGCTTTGGAGAATAAGGGCTCCACTTGTTTGAAAACAGTGTTCAAAACCCATGCCCCTTTTTTTTCAAAGGCTGTTTATTTTCATTATCTGTTTTAGACACAGAACAGAGCTACACTGTTATATGAGAATTAATTTCCAAATGATTTATCCAGCCAACATTGGATTCAGCTAGGTAAATCTACCCAGTTCAAAATTCCCTAGGAGGGCTACAGGCCATCCAAGGAGAAGCTGTCCGATTGAGTAGTTAGTGTAATCATTCAATCTGTCCAGAGAGACTTAGCCAGATTTTTTTTTCTTTAAAAAGTAGCTGGCTAGTTTTGCTAGATATCTGGCTAAAGCTAATGAGGTACCTTTATCTAGTTAAGTTACCCACTCAGCAGGTTTTTGAAAATTGCCCCCATAATCCTTCATATTCTATATAGGGCACCCACATTTCTGTGTGGTAATCCAAGTGTATTCTATGTAGTATGAATAACTTATTGATTAAACAGCCAATAAATGGCCGCTAACAAGCAATCAGTACTACTAATAGGAATCTATGCGTGTAGATCACTAGGCATATTCTGTAACGGAGTGTGCCCAATTCTTACCGTGCATAGGGGAAAAAGGGGTGTGATGAGGGGTTATAGAATTCGGTTCTGTCCGCTGTGATATAAGCGCCGTTAATTATGCCAGTCTTTCCTCAGCATAACTGGTCACATCTGCCGCCTTGGTGCATTTTGGCATATTCTGTTTATGGCATTTTTAACTTTGAATTGTTTTCTTCAAGACACTGCTACTCCTATGGAGTAAACTGTTCCTGTAGCTTGGGGTAATCATATCTCAACGTTGTGGGCAACCATGCTTTTTCCAGTCTCCTGTTTTCCTTTAACTGACTAAAGTGTCTTTTGAACAATAACAGATACACAGCCAGAATGCCAACTGTCAAAGCAAAACCACCACCCAGATAAAAGCCAATTTCCCCCTCTCCTCCAACAAACCAGCAGCCAGAGCCCTGGGACCATTATGGAGTCATGCTTTTCACATCCTCAGCTACTGGAGGAGTAGTCTAGTGGTTAGTATGGCAACCTTTAATCCAGGTGGTTTGGGTTCAAGTCTCACCACAGCTCCTTGTGATCCTGGGTAAATCACCTATTCCTCCATTGTCTGAGGTACAAAATAAGCACGTTTATATAATATGTCAGACCACTTTGATTTTAACCAAAGAAAGACAGTATATCAAGTCCCATTCTCTTTCCCTCTTTAAACATCACATTTTGTTTTGTATGATGGGAAGAATTCGGTAAGAACAGTGTAATGGGCCAAAACAGCACAGTGAGGCACTTGATCTGCTACCCCTTTGCACCCTGTGGTTATGGTAATGGTACACCTGGGAGGCTCACGGCCCACTGTTACACACCCTCTACCCAGATCTGCCAAGTTACCTGTCTCCAGAGAAGGATCTCTTGGCTAGTCTGGGATGTCTCCCTACCTCATCCTGGTGCATCATGGGACCTACAGCACTGATTGCAATATATATAATCAGGGACACTACTTTGGGATGTCAATCTAACACCAGGACCAGCAAAAACATCTCACTCTTGGAATGGATAACTTGTCTGCTCTGTATCCCCCATAACAATACACATCTGTCTCAATTTTGATCTTCTGTGACACTAAAGATGTAGTCAAGCAAACAAGGTCTAGTCTAGTACTCACCCACCCCTTGCTGGGGCTGCTGCCAAGGCAGCAGTAAGCCACTGCAAGGAGATAGCTAGAAGGAGGAGGACAACCTCTCTTGAGGGCCCCTCATATAAGTGTGAGATGCCCCACCATAGAGTTTTGAGGGGTCTCTGCCAACACTGGAAACTTCCACTTCCTGTTTTGACAGGATATGGCTTCCCAATGAAGAACAGGCCTACAGCATAGGTGTCCTGTTCAACAGGAATGTAAAGCAAGAGGAAAATAACACCAAGATCCTTAGTGTGCCCTGAAACCTCTACTGCAATGCCCCTAGGCAAACTGTGTAGCTCTGATAATCTAGAAATCAGAGGTTTGAAATTCTCACTCAGTCTTTGCAGGTTTGAGTTGCACCAGAGAGTTGGGACTGTAGTAGCAGGGGACCCTATCCTCTGCTGTTAGAGCTGATTTGTATCTCTAATTGTGGGTTCCACAAGTACTGAGTACCAGAACATAGCACCATAATGCTAACCTTTTAGAGGAAACTCTGTTGCAGTGCTGGTAAAGTCAACCAATGCATGTCCTCAACTCAGTAGCTATGATAGTCCAGTGGTTAGGGGCTTGCGCTGTTTACTCAGGCTTTGCAGCATTGAGTCCCACCAGAGGATAGAAACATTGACCTCCTGATTATTTTTTTATTATTCAGCACTGATTTTTCATCTGATCTGATCAGAGTTGCACTTGGTAAACATTATGATGCAATGGCATCAATTACCGTACCCATCATCGCAGGTGCTAGAATTAGTGCTCATGTAGATACCATGTTGTCCTTAGGACTCCAGAAAGTGTTTTTCATGCTTCTATGTGATTTTGCTGTTACTTGGTGCTATTTGTTGATTCCTATGTGTTGTGATTTTATCCTATCCCCATTTTACCTACAGCTTCCTCCATTCTCACCTTTACCTGTTCCACCTCTGTTTCTTCTTCCCTTTCCCCATCTGCTTCCCTTCCCCCACCTGCTCTTTCTATCTCTATCACCTTCCCCCCTCCCTCCTCCTCCCTCTCTCCCAACCTGTGCATGAAATTTGGTGTGTTTAAGTTTAACCGTATCTGTATTGGTGTGTCTCTTTGTGTGTGTGAGGTGGGGTTTGCCTTCGAGTTTGTATTTATTTATTTATGGGTTGCTTATATCCCACATTTTCCCACTCATGTAGGCGCAATGTGGCTTACAGAAAGTTATGTAAAAATTACAAAGGTAAAAGCACAGAAAAGCATACAAGATGCAAAAAGGGGGAGGAGAATCTAACAGTATGAGCTAGACAGGGAAGGGACAAGGGGGTGCATCAATCAACAGCGGAAATTAGGAAGTAAGTCTTGGCAAAGAAGTAGGTCTTTAACAGCTTCTTGAAGAGGGTATGGTCCTCTTGAGTTTTAAGGTGGCGAGGTAGAGCGTTCCAGTGTTTGGGACTCCAGTAGCGGAAGGACGAGGTGAAGATCTTCTTGTACTTGACACCCTTACAGCTCGGGAAGTGGAGGTGGAGATAGGACCGAGCAGCAGAGTTGGCATTTCTAGGCAGAAGGTCGATCAAGGGGAGCATGTAATCCGGGGCAGCCCCATAGATGATTTTGTGTGTCAGGGAGCAAAGTTTAAAGGCAATGCGCTCCTGTACTGGCAGCCAATGGAGTTTAAAGCGCAATGGTTCAGCGTGAGCAAAGCGTTGTTCTCTAAGGATGAGTCTCGCAGCAGTATTTTGAGCTGTTTGGAACTTTTTCAACAAAGAGGCCTGGCAGCCCGCATAAATTCCACTGCAATAATCCAGATGGGAGAGGACGAGCCAGTGAACAAGGGTCCGGAACAAATCTCTGGTAAGGAGGTGCCTTATGCGCCGAAGCCTCCACATTGCCTGAAACATTTTTTTGCAGACCAAGTGCACGTGATCAGCCAGCTGGAGATGTGAGTCCAGGTGCACTCCTAAAAGTCACAGGCTGTTAGCAATCAGAAGGGCAGAGCCCAATACTGGAAGCATTGTGTCAGATATGTGGGTGTGAGCGGACGAGAGGATAAGACTCTGGGTTTTTCCCTGTTTAGTTTGAAGTGGAACACCCAGGCCCAATGCTCCAAGGCGGAGAAACAGGCATCAATGAGGTTAGCAACTTCTGATACGGTGGAGTGAAGTGGGATGTAGATTGTAATATCATCCGCGTAGATGAAAGGGTTGAGGTCCAGCTTTGCGAGTGCTGAGGCTAGAGGCATCATCATAATATTAAATAAGGAAGGTGAAAGGGGTAGTAAAGTTTGACTTAGTGTCTGTATAAGTGTGTGGGTGAGGGTTGGGGGGTATTCTACAGCCACTTGTTTTTGGTGTGTGTCTATTTGTGTTCCTATTGGTGTCCCAGAGTTTGTGTGTTTGTGGGTGTGTGTATGAACGAGTGTTTGTGTGTGTGTCAGTGACTTCAGCACACAGTCATGGCAGATGTGTGGATTGGTTTGCTGATGGTCCAGAGGAGGGAGAAGGTGCAGCGGGTTTACAGGATCAGGTCCAAGTTCTGGACCTAACAGATGAGCAGTGTGCGACTCAGTTCTGATTTAATAGGGAGATCACATCTTTCTGTTTGCTCCACTGGTGTGTGACCAGTATTGACCCAGTGATCTGGAGGATGGCTCTTGTTGGGACTGTCAAAAGGTGTGTGTCCCTTAGTTAACCTCATCTCCCTTCTCAATACAGGTGACCATGGCTATCCGCTAAGGACATGGCTCATGACCCTGAACGTCAACCCCCTGAGGCCAGAGGAGGTTCGCTACAATAGGCCCAAGCTGCAACAAGGGTGTTCATTGAGCCTACATTTGGCCTGCTGAAAAACAGATTCCACTATTTGGACTGTTCTGGTGGTGAGCTACTGTACAGTCTTACCAAGGTATGTGACATAGTCACAGCCTGCTTCATGCTTCACCTATTAGAAGGCAGATGCCAGACCCAGAGCCAGAGCCACAACCTAGGCAACAAACCAGGGAGAATGAGAGTGACAGTGAAGAGAAGAACCCCACCTAGGAGATCTGCCACCGCACCCGCCAGAGAGCCCAGCAAGTCACAGAAAATCTCCTGCAGAAACATTTCTTGTGAGATAGGTGTCACGTCTGTGGCCGTGACCACCCTCAGACTTACCTTATTCCTGGGGGTCAGCTTCCTAGCTGGCTCCTGTTTCTTCTGTCTGTCCTTTCTGAGCTAGCTCTGGCTCTCTGTGCTGGCTGCATCCAGCAGCATGACACTAATTGCCTCACTATACTGCACCTGTGGGTGTTGCCTGGGTTAGCGCTCTCTCTGTGTGCTGGCTGCTTCCAGCATGACTCTAATTGCTTCACTACACTACACCTGGGGGTGGGAAGCCTCTCTGTGTTTCACTGTGCTTTCTGCCTGCTCTGTGGTTTGTGCCTGAACAGCCTCCGTAGTGCTTAGCGATTGCTGCAGCTGTGCCTTTGGTGTTGAAGGGCTTTATTAAGCACTTAGAGACTGCAGCCTTTGCCTTTGCATCGTATAAGGTCCCTGGTATGCTAGAGTGCTCTATGCACTGCTATATTGTCCAGTTCTGTGTGATTGCCTAGTGTTTGACTAGTTAGCTTGGGCACAGCCTTGCTTGGTAGCCTGTGTACAGCTTACTAGTTCTTCTGTGTTTGCTCTTGTGAGTTCCTAGTGTTTGCCTAGTTAGCTTGGGCACTGCTCTGCTTGTTAACTTGTGTACAGCTTCTAGGTCTCCTGAATTTAGCCTCTGGTTTTCCCCGGTGGGGTTTCCTTGGTTTCTGGAGCTTCAGCCCTAGTCTTATCCTTTGCCAGTTCTCCTTGTTACTGGAGCTCCAGCCCTAGTCTTGCTATTGGTTCTGACCCTTGCCTGTACCTATCTACTGCTCTGCTAGCCGCCTGCCCAGAGACTCCTGCTTTGAACCTGACCATGCCTGTCTCTGCCTATTGCCTATACTCAGATATTCTCTGCCAGCCACCTGTCTCTGCCTATTGCCTGTACTCAGATCTTCTCTGCCAGCCACCTGTCTCGGACTATTGCCTGAACCCGGACATTCCCTGCCTGCCTGTCTCACGTTAGCCTAGGTACCTGGGAGCAAGGCTGGATCCTGACTCCGGTTGTTCCTGTTGCTGGTTCCAGTTCTGGTTTTCCTATAAGCCCTACCGGCTGCTCAAACCTGAGGGCTCAACCCTCGGGGAAAGGCAGCTAAGCGTAGGTGAAGCCTACTCCAGTGTGTTCCGATCCGGTGCGTTCCAGTCCCGAGTGTTCCAGTGCAGGACTCCAGTCCGGGGTTCCAGTCCAGCCTTGTCTCTTCTCTGCTCCAAAGGTGATCTTGCCTGCCACTGCCGCTCCTCGGCCGTGGTCCAAGGACTCACATACCCAGGGTTCCCGGGGAAGAAGCCTGACAGAATGCCAAGGTCCTCGAGAACACGACAATAGGTGAGTATGTTAGATTTACAGGTGACAAATTATGATGAAATGTGACTGTAGCCTCCCCCCCCCCCCCCCACACACACACACTGTACATGGTGTGCCATTACTTTCTGTGACTCAAAGCCTTTCTTCCTTCCCCCTCACCCTCCAGTGCTGTACATGGTTGAACATATGAAATGTGACCCCGCCTCACTCTTTGTCTTGTGACTTTCTGGTCTGGGTGAGCAGGAAGAAGATGGCCACCTTGGGGATCTGTCACTGCATCGGGTCCACCAGAGAGGCCAGCAAGTCAGCATTTCTCATCCAGTCACATGTTTGGAAAAGGTGAGTATATGTAGGATATACAGGTGACAAATGGTGATTTAAATATGACCATTCCCCCGGGCTGTACATGGCTGAACAGACAAAATGGCTGACCCCAGCCTGGATTTTTGTGTGTTTCCTCCTGTTCAGGGTGTCCAGGAGCTTCCTGCAACTCTGCAGCAGCATCGTGTGTGTCATGTTGCTGCTCTCCCTTTTCATGTTGCTGGTCCTATTCTGCGTCAGTGCTGAACATCAATGTATTAAGCTTTCAGCATTGGAAATCTATGTTTAGTTATATTAGACAATTGTGTTGGGCAATTTGATGTGCAGCTGGATATCCCAGAATTGACCAGCCCCCCTCTACTGCTGTATCCTTTCAGTGTCTTACTGCTGACTGTGTCTCAGAAGTATCAGGGGGTGGGTCTTGGACCTGGATATCTGTGCCACATATCCTCATCTTTTGGGACACAGAGGTCCCTAGTTTGGAAGCAGGCGAACAATTGAGGTAGGGTGTGGTGTACATCTGGAACCAGTGGCTCTGTTATTGTATCAAGCAGGATTCTGTGTTTTGCAGTTGACCTGTATTGTTATCTGCCTCATCCCATTATCTGAGCTGCACTGACTCTGTAATCTTGTATCAATGCATGTTTTCTTTGATGCGATTGTGGGAGTGCAATAAAGGCCTCATAACCTCTTCCTCATTCTGTGATATTATGCTAGAGGAGGGTCTGAGGCCAGACTATTCCCAGTGGTCAGGAGACCTGTGCCTCAATCTCAGAACCCTGATATCAGAGAGGGCAACCAGATAAGCCATTTCCTCCTCTTTCCTCTCCTGTACCACTCCCATTGTGCAGTACAGTCAAATAAGGGAGACTCATTCACTGACATGAAGATCCCATGTTCTCCCACTTCCCCTCACCCTTTATGTCCTCCCTCACTGTTGCTATCTCCTGCCCCCTTCATCCTGCTGATAATAGATGGCTCCAAGCTCCTCCATTATACTAGTGGCCTCTTTCCTGAGCAGCAGCTGCTGTTCATTGCTCTTGTCTCTGCAATTCTCTAGCCTTCTCTCTCTGTTTTCCTTCTAGTTTCCTCTCATGGTGGCCAAGATCTTCCTCTGGACATCTAGAGGCATCATCTTCAGGCAGTTCTTCCTCACCTGCTGGTGGCTCCTGTTCCAGATGGTCGTTCTGCTCCCATGCCTCTCTGCCTGTGTCTCCATTACTGTCCTCATCTGCCTCCAACAGCATAATGTTGGCAACCTCTGCCTCTGCTGCAATGGACTATGAGGCTGGGGTGTGTAGTGTGAAAAGTCTTGTGGTGGGAATATACACTTCGCAGTGTTACAATTGAGAGATATAGTGGGCCCAATGATATAGCCTAGTGGTTAAGGCTGTGGCCTAGAAGCCAGGGGCAGTGGCTTCAAATCTTACCCTATTACTGCTTACTCACCTACTGAACCCTATACAGCTTGAGTGTTTGCTAGACCAGCATAGTGTATACAAGGGATAGAGAGAGATGTTGACTGTATTTCCCAGTTAAACCAGATATCAGGATCCCTTTTCTGGCTGGGACCTGTGAGCTAAAGAGGTTTCTGACATCAGCTAGCGCAGTCTTGGGTCCCATTCAGTCATCATTTGTCATTGGTCTATATTATGGATTTCCATCTATTGTCCCCCAAAATCTGGATGAGGTTCCCTCTCACTTGCTGGCCTCTGAGGTGGTCTCCCAGAGGCAGCAGTCCCCCTAGGTAGGGTTCCTCCTCTTCACTGTCTTTCTCTTCCTCCCTGGCTCTTGCTGTTTCTCTGGTCCGGTACCAACAGTGGAGGGAAATGAGCAATATCATAGACAGCTGTCCTTGTTTTCTGCTGCTTAGCCTCATGCAAGGGGATATACACAGTGTCACTTTTCAGGAAAACTCCCAGCAGCTGGCTTATGGTATGGGAGGTAGCTGCCTGGCTGATCCCACCTGCATATCTTAGTGGAGTGTTGAAATATCCAGTATCCAGAAAGGACAAGGCTGTGGTAAATTGCACAGGTCCTCTACAAGTGTGGTATGGTGTCCTAATAGAACCTACCCACACCCACACACTGCTTATCTGTTCAGTACTTTTAGGCCGTTCAGAAGTGTAGCCAGGTTGAAGGTGTGGAGGGAGCGGACTGCCACCAGCGCTGGCATGTGTTTTAAATACGACAGATTGTGTAAAAAATAGGTGCCGGCGCCGGCAGACGTCCATATGGGGAGAGGCCACTCCCATGGCTCCCCCCCACTACGCCTCTGAGGCCGTTCCCTGCAGCAACTCCTACTGGAGTCCGGAATGGTTGAGTAGTAAGAAAGGCCAGGGGTTGTGCGTTTAGATTCCCATCATATCTTCTGCTTGCCCATTTATGTAACCTTGAGTGTTTGTTAGACAAGGATGGTGTCTTCCATGGACAGTGAGATGTCTCACACCTTGGGACCCATTGAGTGTTTTCCATTAAAACCTAACATATGGATCTGTCTTCTGGCTGGTCTGCAGGGGGGGAGAAAGAGTTGTGTGGGGCATCAGGGTTCTGTTCTTAAGCTGTAGCTGTAGATATTGTTTGTGTTCAAGTGGGCCAGTAGGGTCATGTGCGTCATAGCATGTATAGACATTGACAAATCCTGTTATCTTGCATCTATGCCTGTTCAGTTTACTTTGAATGTGGAGGGCCAATACATTACTCCATCTTACTCATTCTATCAAGGTGTGGTCATATGTTTTTGGAGGGCCTGGGCCCAGTGTCGTCAAATATTGCAGCACACAGAAGAAACTGGTGTATACCACCCCTGCGTGTAGCAGATATTGCACATAACAGCCCAATGGATTGCTCTTTCCCCTGTACTCTTCACAGAGCTCAGGACACCTGAGGAGTCACCTCAGAACCTTGCTAGCACATCTGGCAGCCATAAGCATTGATATAAAAACACAGGACACCCATATAAACCTGAACCGTAGAACCTGTCTGAGAAAAATCAAATATGTTTTAGTCCAAAATGATAAGGAAAAGGTTTCAGGGGAACAGTGTATCTAGAACAGGGGAAAAAGGACTGTTGATAAAAGGGGTAGGGGAAAAAAAAGAGAGACCCAAAGACAAAAATGGGCTACTGTACTGTATAGACTAAACTAAAAGGGAGATGGAAGAGGAGAGGAACGGAGAGGAGAGTTGTCAAAGGCAGGAAGGGATCCCATATACTCCTGGAGGTATGTAAGGAGGCGAGGGAAGGCTTCAGCATCCTGGGAGTGGTCTGAGCCTAGCAGATAACAAACCAGGTGGGCCATACCACCTTTCACAACCCTTGGTCACTTCTCAATGACCTCTGGCCTCTCCTCAACCGTCTCCAATACAGGATGGGCTCGAGGGGCAGGTGCATGTCAAGCTACAACTACAACTGCCAATTCAACTGGTTGAGCCTCTGCTTTCTGTATGGGAGAGGAGGAGGGTTGAGCCTCCAAGCCATTGGCCTCTGTTGGAAGGGAGCTAGCCCCTCCTGAGACCAGTCCTTGAGGTGGCACCTGGGCTCCAAGGTTGGCAGGTTGGGGTGGGGGAAGAAAATGGTGATCAGGGAGGCAATTGAGGTGTCCTGCTCCTCCCTAACTGTAGCATCATCTTCCTCCTTGTCCTCATCTTGCTTGTCCTGCTCCCTCATGTGGCCTGATGTTAGAAATCCATTGCTGGTTCCTGGCCTCCTGAGCTGCTTACATGTTGAATATACCTTGTCAGGGAGACAGTCTTTGGCCTTCAAGTGGCCCCAGCTAGACTCTCAAAAAGGTAGCAGTGTACTTAGATCACCACCCTCATCATTCTAGGGTAGTGAGTTCAAATCCCTACAGTGGAAAACCTAGGGTATTTGACACCCAGGGCCAATCATTTTTTAACACCCTCCTCCACAATCCAGTACCAGGCATACTGAAAATCAATACAAAACACAAGAAATGTCACTCAGGACCTACAAAGCAATTCTACCATACCATAAGTAGTAACTTCTATGAGTCATACAAGGGTGTACCTAGGAAAAGGCAACATCTTAAATATTGCGTTGAACACTAGAACATCAATACACCTATTATAAAACTAAACCAGCCAGAATAGTACAGATCATTGACCCTACACAGTCAGTGCCAACAGAGAACAATGTCTTTTTCATAGACACAGAACATAGATACATCCTAATCCAGTATAAATGATTAAAAATAGAAATATGGATTAAAGTCAATAAGGGGGGTGGGGTGTGTCAAGATGGCGGCAGAGTCGGATGTTTGAGTGGAGCGCTCCTGAGAAGCTAGCGAGGGTTGCCTTTTTCTTCCTATTCAAGATGCCACATACCAAGCATAAAGCAGCGATGAGAATAGTGCCCCCGCCCTCCTCAACCTCCACCCCGACCCAGCAAAACATCGAACGCTTCCTCACCGCTTCCTCGACGAAAATGAGGGATACGGATCCCTTAGCGCTGACGACTGGAGAAGGGGAGTCAACGCTGGGAGAGGAAGTCTCCTTCTCTCCACCACTGACAATGTTGCCTCCGTGTCCAGCGTTGACTGCGGAGTTGGGGGTGATTTCTCAAATCGCCGGAAGTGCGATAAAAGGCTCACCAAGCGAGGGACCAACCCTGCAGAATACACTGTGTTCCGAGGTAAATCCTCGTGAGAAAACTCCGGAGATCAGCCTAGAGAACATTTGGCTTATGCTGAATAAAATGGACTTGACGTTGCAAAAAACATCTGGTGAGGTAGTGTCTTTTAATTCTAAGTCTACTGCTAGGGGTCAAACTGCCATATAATGTTTCCATTCTTTTGCCCTAGTTTAGATTTAATTGTTAAAGCCCTAGAACAATCAAAGTTAAGGTATCAGATACCTTATCAAGCCTAACCAGTGCAAAAAGCGGAGACTTGCTAAGCTATTTAATACTTTATTTTTAACTGTTCTAGGGATTTATCAGTTAAATCTAAACTAGGGAAAAATAATTGAGACCAGATAAACTATTTAATACCTTATTTTTAACTGCTCAGATACCTTGTCAAGTCTAAACTAGGCAAAAGAATTGATACCTGATAAGCTATTTACTACCTTATTTTTGACAGCTCTAGGGCTCTAAACATTAAGGGGGACATTTCAATGTGGACTACTGTTGTCAGTTTATTTAAGCACAGGGTCTCAATGCATAAAATGGGACCCTGTGCTAAACCTGACTTGTAGTAAAATAACCTGACTTAACAGTAGCCCATGCTGATAACTTCCCCCCTAAATCTAAACTAGGGCAAAATAATTTGAAACTATTTTATCAAGCTAATATTTAATTGCCTTTGTAAATAAAATAAAACAGATTTTTTATAATAAATCTACAAATTCTCTTCTATCTCAAGCTTAAATAACCAAACTTTCACAGCAAAGTAATATTCACTTACCCAAGAGTCTTCCTCTTCTCTCAGAAGTCCCTCAGAAAAGAAGGTATTTAGCACATTTCCTATCTATATCAATTTGCTTCTAAGGAAAATGCTTCCAACAGCCCTTTTGATGATTAGCAATCTATTTAGCATGCCAAAGTGACCTTTGCATCTATTTTACCTTCCTAAAAGTACCTTCATTAACACCCAATTCAGCTCTGTTGAATGGCATTTTTCTGTATAAAAATACGCTAAAATAACAGGTTCTGTAGCTGATAAGCGTAACTAAAATCTTTTTATTGTTCTATAGCTCTAACAAATACAAACTAATGGAACAAATTGAGACCTGATAATCTATCTTATACCTTATTTTTTTTTACTGTCCATGGTCTGTAACATTAAAATACAATCTAGGGCAAAAAATGTGAGGCCTATTTTAAAATATTTTAACAAGCTAATGACTAATGCTTGTTTTGTTTCATTAAATTAAAAACAGGTTTTATCTATAGACCTTCAAATTTTCCTCCATCCCAAGCTTAAATTATCATATATCACAGCAAAATAATATTCACTTACTTAGAGAGACTTCTTGTTCTCTCAGAACTCCCTTAAAAATGGATAATGATTTTAAGGTCATAGCCTTTTTGTTTGAAGAACTCGACCAGAGCTTTGCAGTGTTTATTCCTATTTTTTGTGTTTAAAATATATGGTACTATGGTGAGGTTTGGATCTATATTAAGAACTATTTTTATCTGAATGGTAGAAAGTAGAACTATGAAGATAATTGCATCCCTTTATTGTTTTTCTGTGTACAGACGTTTACAGATGTCTATCTGAACAAACACTGTGTCCAAAAATGTGGAATAATTTAATATGAATATGATTGATTGAAAAATGGAATGAATAAAAACAAGTTTGTTTAAGAGTCACTTATCCCAGTGGTTTCAACCTGTCCTGGGGGCTCTCCAGCCAGTCAGGTTTTCAGGAAATCCATAATGAATATTCATGAGAGAGATTTGTATGCACTGCCTCCACTACATGCAAATCTCTCTAATGGTCATTGTAGATATCCTGTAAAAATGGCTGGCTGGGGAGCCCCCAGGACAGGTTTTGGAACCATTGAAATATCTCTTGATCTAAATCATAAAAATATTGTCAATCTACCAGTTATATCTGAAAAACTTGGTGTGGCATCCAATTGGGGATTTATTTTCCAATTTTGCCATTTAAATTTAGCATACTATGTTTCTATTTTGGTAATTATAGAAATCTCCATGATTTGTAAATATAATAGATATTATTGATTCTGAAATATCTGTGGGTCAAAATGTTTTTATTTTGCAATTTTTCTTGTATGGATTATTTGTCATAATATTATAGGCTAGATTCAGTAAATGACACTAAAAAATCAATGCCATTCTATAATAGGCACTCAAAGAGTTTGGTGTACAAATTTGGGTGCCAGGACTTCCACCTACAGAAACCGGGTATAATTTCCACTGCCCAATTTGGGTGCACATCCCCGATATTTTATAACAGTGCAAGAAAATGTAGGAACACCCCTGATGCACCCATGCACCTCCAATGGCCACGCCCCATTTTGGATTGTACCCTATGCAATCTGGGCACACATTGTTATAAATATCACATAACATGATGTGTGTAAATCCAAATTGGTGCCAGTTACTGTCAATTAGTTCTAAATTATTGGCATTAATTGGCTACTTAGCCAATTTAGTTGGGTGCACATCTTGAATAGGCACCCAATTTTGGGCATCATATATAGGGGCCTTTTACTAAGCTGTGCTAAAAGGGGCCATGCACTATAATTAGTTTGTGGGTTTCCCTGTGCACTGAGGCTGTAAAATAGCCAGGTACTAATTTCCAAATTAGCGTGTGGCCAATAACACATGAGCTATGCAGCTGTGCTGATTAGCGTTGGAATGCCTACTGTCCACCCTCCCCCGCCCCCCAAATACATCCCTAGAGAAGTGTGTGCAGATGCCTGAACTATTGCAGGATGCCTGAATGCACCCCGCGGTAGTGCATTTTGGCACACGGGAAGCACGCGGTAGTAGTTACCGCTGCTTAGCCTTAGTAATAGGACACCATAAAATCTGGGGATACATGTATATTTCTTTAAATTATTTACTATGTAATACTTATAGGTCATGTTATTTTTATGTTTTTGTATTGAAAACTGCTTTATAGATTTTATGCTTTTTTTTACATCCTGCTTTATAATTTTAATAATAATCATATGTATTTGGGCATTTTGCTGGAAAGATGGATTTATAAATTGGGGAAATATTCATAGCCTAGGTTACATATTTGTTTTAGAAACGTGAGCATGCAGCTATGCCAAATGCACAGGGGATGTTATATCTATTGTGACAATGAGTATGCTTGGGATAGCTACTAGTTCCTGATTGAAACTGACTCTGTTTTGTACTACCCCCTGGATTCTATATAGTGCGTCTTAAGTTGCGCGAGCAAATCCAGTGGTGTTCTGGATTTGTGCATGCAACTTAATTATTTAACAAGCCAATCAGCACCAATACTTTCCACTTAACAAGCAATGATTGTGAGTGGAGGAGTGGCCTAGTGGTTAGGGTGGTGGACTTTGGTCCTGAGGAACTGAGTTCAATTCCCACCTCAGGCACAGGCAGCTCCTTGTGACTCTGGGCAAGTCACTTAACCCTCCATTTCCCCATATAAGCAGCATTGAGCCTGCCATGAGTGGGAAAGCGCGGGGTACAAATGTAACAAAATTATTGGCATTAATTAGAATTTACGTGAATAACTGTCTATGTGCTTTCTATAATGTGCTGTGCTTAAATTCTAAGGAACACAGTTCAAAAGTGGGCATGACATGGTAGGTTCATGAGCATTTCTAAAATCTATGTGCATTGTTATAGAACAAACTTGCTTTGCACCTAATTTAGGCATCAGTATTTATACCATGTTTTATTTGATGTAACTGCCTGTGACTAAATTTATTTGAGCAGATGGGTGCTCCCCATATTCTACAAACCACCTGGAACTTTTGGCACATTCTTGCTCCTTTTACCAAGCCATTGCAAAAGGGGGCCTTCGCTGGCGTTGACGCGTGTTTTTCACACACACCGAGGCCCCCTTTTACAGCAGCATGTAAAAGAGAAATCTCTCTTTCCTGCACAAAATGGCCGTGCGGTCATTTCAGAGGAGCCCTTACCTCTACCCATTGAGGTGGCGGTAAGGGCTCCTACGCCAACCCAGCATTAACCAGGCAGTTTGCGGCACTGCCCAATTACAGCCGGTTACACTCTGGCGCTATAAAAATAAATATATTTTTGTAGCACCGCATATGATGTTGCGCTAGAGGTAAGATGTACCACCGGGTTGCTGTGGTAGCCCAGCGGTACTTCCTGTTTAGCAAGCAGTAAGCCCGTGTTGGGCTTACTGCCGCTTAGTAAAAGGGGCCCTCTATAAAATATAGGCATACTTTATGGAATACGCCTAGGTGTATTTTTTTTCTGCACGGAATTTTCGGGCCCCATATATAGAATCTAGGCCTATATTTCTGACAAGTCTGTTTCTTTAATCTAAATATTACCTCTGTGAATATAACAATACTAGATATGACTGGTTTACAAAGGTTTTCAAGTTTGAGAATTTTAAGCAGCATATAGAAGGTATTAGTAGAAGAATAGTTTGGTATCAATTTTTCCAGCTGAGTCTGGAACTGCTTTTGAAATATTGTATCTTGACGATATCTTTTTTTGAAATTCAGTAACATGTTGTTTGGCTAGTCAAAATAAAGCAAACTTGCAATTGTTATACGAAGGTAGCATAAATCAACAGTGGTACAAATAGTTTATGCTCATTGAACAATATGTATACACAGTGCGTTTTTTCTAGCAAAAAAGGTGCCGGTACTCAAATGCTAGGCCACCCTTCAGGGGTGGGGTGATCACCGAGGGACTCACCCCACAATAGCCAAGCTCCCTGCAACCAGTCACAGAATCTATGACAAGGCAGAATTGGTGTGTAGAGCCTGAGCTTTTTCATTAAAACTTGGGGTCCATGGGTCAATTTTAGTAGACAATGAAATAGGTGCTGGTACTTAGTACCCCCAAGTACCTCCTCAAAAAAGCCCTGTGTATACAGTTCTATAAATTGTTTTGTTTAACAGAGCATCTTTGGATTATTGTTTTGTTGGTAGAAGTATCCAGTATACATTAAACTAAACAGTTTCCTATCTTTTCCATATCTTCTCCAGGTAGAATAGAATGCGCACTTCAGTTTCCGTCTCCTTACTGGTATTGGGACACTCTCATGAAAATCTGTGTCTTTGTATTTGCATTTATCATTCCAGTTCTCATTATAACAATTTGCTACACCCTAATGATACTGCGCTTGAAAAGTGTGCGGCTTCTCTCGGGATCTCGAGAAAAAGACAGAAACCTTCGTCGCATTACCAGGCTGGTCCTCGTGGTTGTGGCCGTTTTCATTATCTGCTGGACCCCTATTCATATTTTTATCCTGGTAGAGGCTCTTGTGGATGTACCCCAAAATACAACAGTGATTTCCATGTATTATTGCTGCATTGCATTAGGTTATACCAACAGTAGTCTAAATCCCATTCTTTACGCTTTTCTGGATGAAAACTTCAAAAGATGCTTCAAAGACTTTTGCATACCGTCAAAAGTGAGACTAGACCAGCAAGGCACCAGTCGAGTCAGAAACATAGTTCAGGACCAGCCAAACATGAAGGATGTTGATGGGACAAACAAGCCAGTATGACTAGCACTGGAACTGTCTTCTTTATCTCCACAAGAAAGAGAAATATCACGTGACCTAGGATTGACTCAGATTACTACAGCAGTTTGAACAGAAAATAAAAAGTGCAGCCAGCTATCTAATCAACTTTTCTGAATTATTGTGATCTGAAGCATACAGTTCCAAGTGCTAAATAGCTGGGAAAATCCAGGGCAGACTTGAAGCTCTGACTTGAATTTCTGCAAAAAATGTGATTATTCTCCTTGAAAGGGTCCAGAGATGACTTATCACTCACTGCACACGACACAGCCTACTGCAAACTTGTACAATTTTCTGTCACTGAATTTTTTTTCAGTGTATCCAAGTTGCAACACTCAAAGCCTTGAAAAGATTTTCTTTATATCAGCATAACTTACTGTGGAATTAGATGACCCTTACATTTGTAGCTGCCTTGTAATATATCTGAATATGAAAGGTCTTACATAGATATCTGTGGTAAAAATGTAATTCCTGATAAGAATGGCAGCTGATTGTAACTTCCTGATACAACACTGAGTCTATGTCTGCGTTCCTGTTGCTTCCTCTGCTGTCTTTATAGTCTGCATTTGATGGGATGCATAACAATGGTCAATGCATTTATAAGTGCACACATTTCCATACTAACAAAGGATCGGCAGCATTTATGATCCAAACTTAACTAAAAATATCTACAGTGCTAATAAGGAGATAATGAAACATTTGAGGTTTGTTCGCTCTGTGTATTTGAACCAACTCTCTCGTAATGGTAATATAAAACTAGGCATCATCATTATGTGAGATAGAGGGGCATTTTCGAAAGAAACATCTAAGTCAGAATTTGGACATCTTTGTAAAACATCCAAATTCGGAGGCAGGGAGAAGGTCATTGTCGAAAAAAATGGACGTCCATCTTTGGTTTTTGGCGATTTTTGAACACAAAGACGTCCAAGTCTAAAACGTCCAAATGCAAGCCATTTGGACATGGGAGGAGCCAGCATTTGTAGTACACTGGTCCCTCTGACATGCCAGGACAGCAATCAGGCACCCTAGGGGGCACTGCAGAGGACTTCATAAAATGCTCCCAGGTACAAGGCTCCCTTACCTTGTGTGCTGAGCCCCCCAACCCCCCCAAAACCCACTACCCCCAACTGTACACCACTACCACATCCCTTATTGGTGAAGGGGGGCACCTACAGTGGGGGAAATAAGTATTTGATCCCTTGCTGATTTTGTAAGTTTGCCCACTGACAAAGACATGAGCAGCCCATAATTGAAGGGTAGGTTATTGGTAACAGTGAGAGATAGCACATCACAAATTAAATCCGGAAAATCACATTGTGGAAAGTATATGAATTTATTTGCATTCTGCAGAGGGAAATAAGTATTTAATCCCTCTGGCAAACAAGACCTAATACTTGGTGGCAAAACCCTTGTTGGCAAGCACAGCGGTCAGACGTCTTCTGTAGTTGATGATGAGGTTTGCACACATGTCAGGAGGAATTTTGGTCCACTCCTCTTTGCAGATCATCTCTAAATCATTAAGAGTTCTGGGCTGTCGCTTGGCAACTCGCAGCTTCAGCTCCCTCCATAAGTTTTCAATGGGATTAAGGTCTGGTGACTGGCTAGGCCACTCCATGACCCTAATGTGCTTCTTCCTGAGCCACTCCTTTGTTGCCTTGGCTGTATGTTTTGGGTCATTGTCGTGCTGGAAGACCCAGCCACGACCCATTTTTAAGGCCCTGGCGGAGGGAAGGAGGTTGTCACTCAGAATTGTACGGTACATGGCCCCATCCATTCTCCCATTGATGCGGTGAAGTAGTCCTGTGCCCTTAGCAGAGAAACACCCCCAAAACATAACATTTCCACCTCCATGCTTGACAGTGGGGACGGTGTTCTTTGGGTCATAGGCAGCATTTCTCTTCCTCCAAACACGGCGAGTTGAGTTCATGCCAAAGAGCTCAATTTTTGTCTCATCTGACCACAGCACCTTCTCCCAATCACTCTCGGCATCATCCAGGTGTTCACTGGCAAACTTCAGACGGGCCGTCACATGTGCCTTCCGGAGCAGGGGGACCTTGCGGGCACTGCAGGATTGCAATCCGTTATGTCGTAATGTGTTACCAATGGTTTTCGTGGTGACAGTGGTCCCAGCTGCCTTGAGATCATTGACAAGTTCCCCCCTTGTAGTTGTAGGCTGATTTCTAACCTTCCTCATGATCAAGGATACCCCACGAGGTGAGATTTTGCGTGGAGCCCCAGATCTTTGTCGATTGACAGTCATTTTGTACTTCTTCCATTTTCTTACTATGGCACCAACAGTTGTCTCCTTCTCGCCCAGCGTCTTACTGATGGTTTTGTAGCCCATTCCAGCCTTGTGCAGGTGTATGATCTTGTCCCTGACATCCTTAGACAGCTCCTTGCTCTTGGCCATTTTGTAGAGGTTAGAGTCTGACTGATTCACTGAGTCTGTGGACAGGTGTCTTTCATACAGGTGACCATTGCCGACAGCTGTCTGTCATGCAGGTAACGAGTTGATTTGGAGCATCTACCTGGTCTGTAGGGGCCAGATCTCTTACTGGTTGGTGGGGGATCAAATACTTATTTCCCTCTGCAGAATGCAAATAAATTCATATACTTTCCACAATGTGATTTTCCGGATTTAATTTGTGATGTGCTATCTCTCACTGTTACCAATAACCTACCCTTCAATTATGGGCTGCTCATGTCTTTGTCAGTGGGCAAACTTACAAAATCAGCAAGGGATCAAATACTTATTTCCCCCACTGTATATGTGGGTACAGAGGATTTCTGGTGGGTTTTGGAGAGCTCGCTGTTTCCTCCACAAATGTAACAGGTAGTGGAGTATGGGCCTAGGTCCACCTGTCTGAAGTGCACTGCACCTACTACGAAACTGCTCCAGGGACCTTCGTGCACTGTCTTGGACCTGAGTATGACATCTGAGGCTGGCAAGTAATATTTTTAATTATGTTTTTTGAGGGTGGGAGGGGGTTAGTGACCACTGGGGGAGTAACAGGAGGTCATCCCCAATTCCCTCCAGTGGTCAGCTGGTCATTTCGGGCACCTTTTTGTGCCTTATTCGTAATAAAAACAGGTCTGGGTGAAAACGTCCAAGTGTTAGTCATGGACGTCTTTGCTTTTTTCCATTATGGCTCAAAGATGTCCAAGTCTTAGGAATGCCCAAGTCCCACCTCCACCATGCCTCTGATACGCCCCCTTGAGATTTGGACATCCTTGCGACGGACTTCCGATAGAGACATCCAAAATTGGGTTTTGATTATACCGATTTGGATGTCTGAGAGATGGACGTCCAAGTGCCGATTTATGTCACTTTTTGGACATCCATCTCTTTCGAAAATGAGCCTGATAGTGTGATAACCCTTCTGCTTGCACAAAGAGCAGAATAGTCTCTGGATCAAATAGCACATGAAGATAAATGAATCATTGTAGGAAGTCCAGTTGATAGTGTTAATTTGCCTTTAAGGAGAATCTCATATCTCAACATGAACAATAATATTTTTGTATAATCTTCAATGTTCAGTACAAATTGTATTTTGTATTTACACATTTCATTGTGAAATTCTTATTTTCTGGACAAAAGTGCTGTTTGCCAATTTATTTTTTCAAGGATCAGAAGACATGCTGTTGTTTTGAAAGATGCATCTTGTTATCAAAAGACATTTGCTTCAGTGCTAAGGTGTGTCTCATGTTTTTTTTTGTCATGTGAGTTCTAAGCTCATTGAGTACTTCACTATCTATGCTGTTATTACTCATTGAAATGTTAAGTTTGGCTATGTTCTAGATTCAACTTCAGCATGAATTTCTTTAAACCAAAGTTAATTTATTGTAAAATCAAGGTAGCATAACAGTGTATATGTATTTTATACTTTAACATAAAAATATTCTTAACATCTGTAGTAAGAAATTAAAATTTATCATGAATGTATCTGTACATAGTGCTGTCAAATGTGATCCACAATGTTTATGTGAATCAGTTGACTGTGAGCAAAACAGTAGTGCTGCTGAGGAAATAATTTTAAAGAACCTAAAGCACCCTTGGTTTCTCAGTTTGCCAAATAAAACACTTGACAGTAATATGTCATAAAAACATAAAATCAAGCAAATGGGTTTTCAACTATTTCTTCCATTAGCAACAACGTAACCATTTACAATCACATCATCATTCAGTCTCTTTGAAATGTCTTTACAAATGGAACAAATAAAGATTGATAGAAATGAATAATTTCATTGGGAAATTTTACTGTAAATTGTATACAAAGAAACATAGAAACAAAGAAAATGACAGCAAAGACCATATGGTGTATCCAGTCTGCTCAACTACACCAACTACTAACCTCTAGAACCCCCTACCTTCCCTTAGAGATCCTCTGTGCTTGTCCAATACTTCCTTGAATTCATACACAGTCCTTGTTGTCTCCATCACCTCCGCTAGGAGGCTTTTCTGCATGTCTATCACCTTTTCCATAAAGAAACATTTCCTTAGATAATTCCTGACTACATACCCTTTTAACTTCACTGGCTTCCACTTAAGGAGCGCATTGCGTTCAAGATCTGCACAATTGTACACAAAATCATTCATGCAGACGCCCCAATCTATATGCTAAACCTCGTGGACCTACCTCCCAGAAACGCCACAAGATCATCCCGCAAATTTCTCAACCTGCACTACCCCAGCTGCAAAGGACTTAAATACAAGCTGATGCACACCACTACCTTCTTTTACAAGAGCACGCAGATATGGAATGCATTACCTACAGACCTGAAAGCAATCAAAGAAACAACTATGTTCCGAAAATCTCTGAAAACATTCTTCTTCAACAAGGCCTACAATGAAAACCTATAACTTCACTAAGTCCACTCAATTATGATCGCACACCCTCTATAACTACCTTAACAACTCTCTTCCTTCTTCCCTCTCCCCTTCATAATTGCCACACATAACTAACTGTATGTGATATCCAGCTATGACAATGTTATCAAATCTATGTAAGCCACATTGAACCTGCAAATAGGTGGGGGAATGTGGGATACAAATGCAATAAATAAATAAATAAAAATCCTATGCCCACTCATTCCAGAGCTTCTTTTCTTTGGAAGAGGCCCGCTTCCTGTGCATTTATGAAATAGAGGTATTTAAATGTCTCTATCATACCTCCTTTCTTCCAAAGTATATAGATTGAAATCATTAAGCTTTTCCCTGTTATCTTTATGATGAAGACCACAGACCACTTTAGCAGTTGCCCTCTGGATCAACTCCATCTTGTTTATATCTTTTTGAAAATGTGGTCTCCAGAATTGTACACAGACCCTGGATTCTATATAGTGCTACTTAAATTGCATGTACAAGCCTGGTCGTATTCTGGATTTGCATGTGCAACTTAATTATTTAGTTAAGAAAACAATCAGTGCTGATCATTGCCAATTAATAAGCAATTATTGGTACTGATTGCCAATAATTAGAATTTAGCACACAACTATCTAAGCTTATTTTGTGAAGTGATGTGCGTAAATTTTAAGGTGCATAGCTGAAAAGGGGGCATGACCATGGGCAAGGAATAGGCGGTTCATGGGTGGTTCTAAAATCTATGAACATTGTTATAGAATACACTTGGCCCATGCCTAATTTAGGCGTCAAAGTCTACACCGTTTTACGTGGTGCAACTGTCTGTGCTGATTTTTTAAGCACGATATATAGAATCTAGCCCAGAGAGAGTTCTATAAATGGCATCTACATAAATGCCTGTATTTTGCAAAGGTAGAGAAATAAATCCAACAACAAACCAAAACCAGGAAATACATACAAATAATCCCCAAACCAAAATTTTCAATGTGCAATCAAAACCAAGGACAGTAGAGAATGCAAAAATGTACAAAATTAATTAATTAATTCAACAGCCATTAGTCTTCCAAGATGGACCACAATCACCATCTTGGAAGGCCAACTGCTGTTCAATTGCAACTTCAGACTGTTGGGTATCGGGGTTCCTGATGAAGGATATCCTGAAACACAGCTCTGTAGAGCCAATGGTTTATTTACACTGCATATACAGATAAATAACTTTTTTGAGTAGTTATGTTTTGAATTATTTTTCCTGAACCTTATGAACTTTATGAATGGTATTCAGTCTTGGGGTCAACTGTTAGAATTGTGACAGTAGTGGATGCATTTTAGATTTGCGACTATATATTTCCAGTACCAGCACTTTTTGCACTTGGTTCAAGCTAGGATGTATCCAGGCAATACAATACAATGGACAATACAATACAATGAACAAACCTAGGTCCTTTGGGCTTTGTTCATTGTATTGTCCATGAAGCCAAGGGTGTGGTTCATTATGGCTTGGATAACTGAGAGGAACTATTCTTCACATTAATAAGAACATAAGAATAATCATACTGGGTCAGACCAATGGTCCATCTAGCCCAGTATCCTGTTTCCAACAGTGGCCAAGTCAGGTCACAAGTACCTGGCAGAAACTTAAATAGTGGCAACATTTCATGCTATTAATTCCAGGGCAAGCAGTAGCTTCCCTATGACTGCCTCAATAGCAAACTATGGACTTTTCCTCCAGAAACTTGTACAAACCTTTTTAAAACCCAGATACACTAACTGCTGTTACAACATCCTCTGGAAAAGAATTCCAGAGCTTAACTATTCATTGAGTGAAAAAAATATTTCCTCCTATTTAAAAAAAAAATATTTCCATGTAACTTCCTTGAGTGTCCCCTAGTCTTTGTACTTTTGGAATGAATAAAAAAAATCAATTCACTTCTACTCATTTTACACCACTCAGGATTTTGTAGACCTCAATCATATTCCCCCTCAGCCATCTCTTTTCCAAGCTGAAGAACCCTAACCTCTTTAGCCTTTCCTCATATGAGAGGAGTTCCATCCCCTTTATCATTTTGGTCACTCTTCTTTGAACCTTTTCTAATTCCGCTATATCTTTTTTGATATATAGCAACCAGAACTGAATGGAATACTCAAGGTGAGGTCGCACCATGGAGTGATACAGAGGCATTAGTATAGTATTTTCGGTGTTATTTACCATCCCTTTCATAATAATTCCTAGCATCCTATTTGCTTTTTGCCTGCCGCTACACACTGGGCAGAAGATTTTTGTGTATTATGAACAATAACACGTAGATCTTTTACTTCAGTGCTGACCCCCATGGTAGACCCTAGCAAATTTTTAAATCCCCTACATCCTTGGTTTTGATTGCACAATGGAAAATTTTGCTTTAGGTTTAATTTACAAAGTGCATGTAGGTGGCTGTGCAGCTTATATAATATGTGCATATGCAGGGATAAAGATACCCACATGCAAAAAAGGTGCATGAATATCTATGCATATGCCTACATGTGTATGTAGTTGTACATGCAGTGCACACTGATGTTACGAGCATGAGGATATTCCCAGTTTTGAGAGGAAAGATCATCTTCTCCTTGCCAGGCTCTTCCTGGGACTCCAGCAGGATGGACTGGGCCAGGGAAATGCTGTCCACTCCAGGTGTTACAATAGGGCAGCCTTCTATCCCAGGAAGGTTAGTGCCAATAGGGGGCAGATCTAGGAATGATGAACTAGGCCAGAGGTGCATGGTAAACTGTGAGATGTGTCTGACAATATATCTATGCTATCAAAAGGTCCACATGCAAGTTATGGGCAGGTAGCTCAGAGACAAATTACTAACACGTATTGAAAAAAGGATCTCATCGGGGCTGGTAAAAGGAAATTGAATAGAAGTTATATGAGAACTGGTTACAAATTACCCAGCCACACTCTCAAAGGAGAACTCTATCTCACATTCCCGAACATGTAGGACCCCTCATGCAGTATTAACAAATATGTGCATAAGCCTAACATCACATGTACCTGTTACTGCAGAGGGAGACCAAAAGGCTGCACTCTGATGTCATCCATCTGCCAGGTCCACTAGTCATTACCATGCACAGACATGCTTCTCAAATAAAGAGTAATAGGAAACAGTGCACTGGTTCTGAGGGTGACGAAGGAGGCTGAAAGAGTGGCAGTGGGAGACAAGTCACTAACCTACATGGCACACTCCTAATGAGTACAATAGCCTGCTTTGAGGGGTTTTGCTTCCTGTGCAGTAAGTGAAGTGGAAAGCACTGAGCACATACTCTTCCAGAAGTAACACATATGAGCAGGACCATGCAACTGCTCCCTAAAGGGTCCAACTGCAAATCTAGACCCCACACTGCCACATCCTCTGCCCCCACCACCATGTAGGAATCATACCCATGGCCCACATTAGGTAAAAACACACAGGAGATGGAAAAGGAAGTGCAAGTGGGTCACGTTGCCACTAAAAGGTTATGCTCTAGCTACAAGAGCCATCCTTTTACCACATAAACAGAGTGAACTCCCAGAACCCCCTCACTATAAAGATGAGCATACACACATGTAATGAAGGGAAATGCCCCCTTTCATTCACTAGAGTCCATGGTAAACCCAGCACTATGGCAGAAGGAACCTGTAATTCAAGTGTGTGACTCCCCTTTCCCTCGCTATGCAGATTATGGATTTGAAGAAGAAGATGGCCAGATTTCTATGCCTGTATGAAAGGTAATAACTGGAGTAGGTAAGAGAGCACAATTGGAGAAGCAGGTCAGTACTAAGTGCTGATATATGCTGCCAAAATTAGGATATAGCTACATGAATGTATTTGCCCCTGCTTCATCAGCTACCATTACATCCAGCAGCAACCTGCCATAGTGAGAACTCATTCCCTCATATACTAGCTGAAAGCCCAGTGTATATACCAGCCGCAACTAGTGACACATTCCAGCCACCTCACTGAAAACCTCTGAACCTCCTTTAGGGTAAGCACAAACCCTCATGATATTCAGCACTATTTAACCAGTCAGAAATGGACGCTGACCAGTTAAATGGTGTTTTTGTGGCTAACTACTGAATATTCACAGTTAGCAGCTACCGCTAAATCGATTATGTCATGCAACTTATCCGATCAGGTTGGATATTCAGCGCCAGACTGGAAAAGATTAGCAGTTGAATTCGACCACATTGATAGCAGTCCTTTCTTCAAACTGCTATACCTTAACTGGTCAACCACTTAATATCAGTTTAACCGGTGACATGTTTGGCATCCAAAAAAAATGGGGTTCATTGAAAATGGCTCAACATTGAATATCCAGCTTCAATGCCAGCAGGTAGTCAAAAGTGCTACCTGCCACCAGCTGAATATCGGGCCCAATATTGTTTCATTCCTTTGCTCCAGGGGTAGGGAAACATCTTTTGGGTTGGCAAGGGCAAGCAAACCAATTTCCTGCCCTTCTCCAAAGTTCTCCAGTTGCTGATGCTATGTTGATCAATATATAGCTTGATCCATGGTACCTGTAGACTATCCCATTCCATGCCTAGCCTCTACCAAACAAATCTCTGGAAACCCATACCCAGCACCCAAACAAACAGCTCACACTGTGACGCAGGTCTGACAGCATTTAATTTCATTACCCTAGGACCATACCTTCCAACTAGCCCATTCTCACAATACCAAAGGCCTCTCTTACATCGTCTGTGTCCAGCCACGCAGAGTTTCCTGAGGAAATCTGTTCAGTAAGTACTCACAACATAGCAAAAACGTATGTTTGTGTCCCTCTCATGTGTATATACCTCCTGCCATTTGTAGGGCAACCTAATTATGTATAGATAATGATGGCAAACATTTCTGTGCTATGCTCATTGGGATCAAACATCAAATACCTGTTTCATAGTTTATAGTTCATATTACAAATCAGATAAATCTAAGTGGTTTGCAAAGGTAGCAAATAAAAATAGTGAGATAATAAAAAAACACCAATGAACAAGCAACAAGAGAGGCAGAAGCTATAAGAACAAATCTAATCACATAAACCAAACACAAGAGGAGTATAAGTACAATGTGCGCTTTGAGGCCGCTTTAGTGGTATCAAGCGGGGTATAAATGTTCTGAATAAATAAATAAATGTAGCATAACACAAAAGAGAAACATGAGGAAAGGGGGTGCTCATAGATCATATGAAATGCAACTACAAACCACAGAACATGGAACATTAATGGCAAACTCACAAATCAGAACTCATAGGAAGTCAGATTGACTAAGGATGTGAAATCAAGCACCACTGGGAAAAGCCTTACTAAAGTAGAATGATTTGAAAGTCAACCACCTCTAGGATATCCAGGTAATACAGGTACAAGCTTGTTTTTGGCACTCTTGGACCATCAGGAGCTAGCTGGAGTCCCAGACATAGCTCCATCCCAGCCACCTCTTACTAATACTACCATCTCTTCCTGCACCCCTCCCTCTTAACCATCCCCCTATCATCTCTTCCTCCACTACTTTCTCCTAACCCTTCTATGCCCATTCTCACTTGCCATCATAGGAAGAAGAAGATAATGTTCAGGAAAGTGGTGATATCTTATAATGAGGAGGTTCCTGACATTCTAGCTTCTGCTATCAGCTGCATTTCAAGCAGCCAATGCAACATCCCCCTGTAGAAGTAGGGATATAGCCATGGCAGCCATCCTAGGTGCTACTAGAGATTAGATACTAGCTATTTTGTTTCAGCAGACAACCCAGCAGCTGGATGTCATGGACCAAAAGCAAAGGCTCATATAGGGCTAAGAGGAGGCCCTCAATCAAAGGTAAATGCTTTAGACCCTGGTACTATGGATGCCCAGACCAGATGTCTCATCAGCTCATAACCTTAGGGGTCATCTTAGATTCCTCTCTCTCTTTCTCTGCACATATCCAACAGACTGCTAAAACCTGTTTCTTTCTCTATAACATCACCAAAATTTGTCCCTTCATTTCTGAGCACACTACCAAAACTTGTATCCACACTCTTATCACCTTGCTTAGACTACTGTAACTTGCTTCTCACAGGTCTCCCACTAAGCCATCTCTCTCCCCTTCAATCTGTTCAAAATTCTGCTGCATGGCTTGGATTCCACCAGTGTTGCTACACTCATATTAGCCCTCTCCTCAAATCACTTCATTGGCTCCATATCCGTTTATGCATACAATTCAAACTCATGTTATTGACGTATGCATTCACTCTGCAGCTCCTCAGTATCCTTACACTCCTCCCTGGGAACTCCATTCATTGGGTAAAGATCTCTTATCTGAACCCTTCTCCTTCACTGCCAAATCCAGACTCTGTTCCTTTTATCTTACTGCACTTTACACCTGGAATAGACTTCCTGAATCAGTATGTAAAGCTCCAACTCTGGCCGTCTTTAAATCTAGGATGACAAAAAATGGGATGGGATGACTTCCCTATGAGGAAAGGCTGAAATGGCTAGTGTTCTTCAGCTTGGTCACATATAACCTCTTGCCATCTGGTAGATAATCATACATGTGACACTCAATGGAAAAGACTGTATAGCACCCCTCTTGCTGCTAGGCTGTCTGCATCTTAGTACTAGGGATATTAGACTAATATAAAGAGCCTTAAGATTATATTTATTTTGTGTTTGCTTCTTAGAAAGTAATAAAATGTAATTAAAACTCTGTAATGAAAGCTTTCCTCTTATCCTAATTAGAATTGGCTATACATTAAGGCTATAAATGAATTGATGTGCTATGGGTTGGTGGTTGGGATTGAAGACTGAACTATGTCGTGCTGTGTCATCTGGAGGTTATCTGTAGGCTGTCACACTTAAGTTTCTACCTCTGCCAGAAAGTGAATGCATTTTACACTATGAAAACTAGTTAATAAAGTTGGTTTTCTAAATATAAACTGCCTTTATCAATAAACCTCCAATTTATCTTTTATCCCCAAACTTTATCTGGGACCTTTCCTCTCTCTATAGTTTTGATTCTAAGGGAACTGCTTCAAACAGACCCTTTGAAAGTTGACTTGAGTAATCATATTGCCCTAGTGACCTCTGTAGTCTTCCTCACAGTACCTTAGTTAACACCTTAGTTAACTTCTGAGAAGTTCCAAGAGAAGAGGACATTTCTTTGGTAAGTGAACACTATCTTGCTTTGTGCTTTGGGAACTTAAAGATTGGGGTTTAAAGGAGGAATTGTAGGTTAGTGTTAGGCAAAATAAAAATATAGAAAGCAAATTTTATCACCTAATCTCCGTAGTCTTTTCCACTTAGTTTTAAAAACTTTGTACCACAGCATTAACAGATAGAATCTAGCAGGCACTGCAGGATCTAGTTTAGTCTTCCCTCTCACCCCAGGACAACTCTTCATTTATAGTCAGTTATTGTAATTAGGGTAACAAACAAAGAGTGCTCTTACAGAGTTTTAAATACATTTCATTACCATCTAAGAAGGAAACACTAAATAAATCATACAATATTCTATATAAACTAAAAGACACTTTTATATTAGGCTAATATCCTTAATACTGTAGCAAGTTTTAAATTGTTGAAAAACTCAAAAACACTAAGATGGAGTCAGCAGTCCAGCAGCGAGAGGGGTGCTATCCAGTCTTTTGCATTGAGTGTCACATGTATGATTATCTCCCAGTTGGTGAGATGTCATATATGTGTGCCCAATGCAAAGAGCTCCTAGCTACCAGAGACTGTCTGTTCTTTTGAGGCTAGAGCAGCAGACTTGGTGGAGCTTAGGGAGACAGAGAGGTACATAGAGGAGACCTACAGGGATGTTGTAGAGAAGGCCCACCTCCAGTCTGGTAGCCCCTGTGCTACCTTGGAGGAGGGAGGTCTCCTAGAAGGGGAACATCACCCTGGTGAAGTAGGAAGTACTCCTGAAGCCAGGACCTGCCCACTAGGGGATGTACTATCCTCTCGTACCGAGGATATGTCTCCAAGTGCTGACCGGGAGGGAAAGGTTAGGACAGCTGTTGTAGTTGGTGATTCGGTCATTAGGCATATAGGTAGCTGGGTGGCTGGTGGACATGAGGATTGCCTGGTGACTTGCCTGCCTGGTGCGAAGGTGGCGGACCTGATGCGTCACCTAGATAGGATTTTAGATAGTGCTGGGGAGGAGCCGGCTATCTTGGTACATGTGGGTACCAATGACATAGGAAAATGAGGGAGAGAGGTTCTGGAAGCCAAATTTAGGCTCTTAGGTAGAAAGTTCAAATCCAGATACTATAGGGTAGCATTTTCTGAAATGCTACCTGTTCCACACGCAGGACCCAAGAGGCAAGCAGAGCTCTGGAGTCTCAATGCGTGGATGAGACGATGGTGCAGAGTGGAGGGTTTTAGATTTGTTAGGAACTGAGCAACATTCTGGGGAAGGGGGAGCCTATTCCAAAAGGATGGGCTACACCTTAACCAGGGTGGGACCAGGCTGCTGGCATCGACATTTAAAAGGAGATAGAGGAGCTTTAAAACTAGAAATGGGAGAAAGGCTAACAGTCGCTCAAAAGCGCATGGTTCGGGATAAGGTATCTTTCAAAGATATCACCAAAACAGGGAAGATAGGGTATCCTGATAGTGAGGTTGCAAAAGAGACCGTAGTAGATCAGGTGTCCTTAAATAAAAATAAAAATCAGACAAAAGATTGCAAATTAATGCTGTCAAGTACTAAGCATCATGTAAATAGGAACAACAAACATACTTTGAAATGTCTATATGCGAATGCCAGAAGCCTAAGAAATATGAAATAAGATGGGAGAGTTAGAATATATTGCACTAAATGAAAATTAGATATAATAGGCATCGCTGAGATCTGGTGGAAGGAGGATAACCAGTGGGACACTGTCATACCGGGGTACAAATTATATCATAGTGATAGGGTGGATCGAATTGGTGGAGGGGTAGCATTGTATATTAACGAGAGCATTGAATCAAATAGATTGAACATTCTGCAGGAAACAAAACACTTCTTGGAATCACTGTGGATTGAAATTCCATGTGTAAAGGGGAAAAGGATAGTGATAGGAGTGTACTACGGTCTGCCTGGCCAGGATGAACAGACAGATGCAGAAATGTTAAAGGAAATTATGGACGCAAACAAACTGGGCAACACAATAGTAATGGGTGATTTCAATCACCCAGATATTGATTGGGAAATGTAACATCGGGGCACAGTAGGGAGGTGAAGTTCCTTGATGAAATCAAGGACAGCTTTATGGAGCAGCTGGTAAAGGAGCCGACAAGAGAAGGAAAAATTCTAGACCTAGTCCTTAGTGGAGCACATGATCTGGTGTGGGAGGTAATGGTGCTGGGGCCGCTTGATAACAGTGATCATAATATGATAAGATTTGATATTAGCTTTGAAGTATACATAGGAAGTCAAATACGTTAGCGTTTAACTTTAAAAAAGGAAACTATGATAAAATGAGAAAAACTGTGAAACAAAACTCAGAGGAGCGACTGCGAGGGTCAACATTTTACATCAGGCATGGATGCTGTTCAAAAACACCATCTTGAAAGCCCAGGCCAAATATACTCCGCGTATTAAAAAAGGAGGACAGAAGACCAAACAACAGCCATTGTGGTTAAAAAGTGAAGTGAAGGAAGCTAGTAGAGCTAAAAGAAAATCCTTCAGAAAATGGAAGAAGGAACAGACTGAAAATAATAAGAAACAGCATAAGGAATGTCAAGTCAAATGCAAAGCGCTGATAAGGAAGGCTAAGAGGGACTTTAAAAAAAAGATAGGTTGGAGGCAAAAACACACAGTAAACATTTTTTTAGGTATACTAAAAGCAGGAAGCCAGCAAAAGAATTGGTTGGACCGCTAGATGACCGAGGAGTAAAAGGGGTGATCAGGGAAGACAAAGCCGTAGCAGAGAGATTAAATGAATTCTTTGCTTCGGTCTTCACCGAGGAAGATTTGGGTGGGATAGCGGTGCCAGAAATGGTATTCGAAGCTGACGAGTCAGAGAAACTTAATGAATTCTCTGTAAACCTGGAGGATGTAATGGGGCAGTTCTACAAACTGAAGAGTAGCAAATCTCCTGGACCGGATGGTATTCATCCCAATGTACTGATAGAACTGAAAAATGAGCTTGCAGAGCTGTTGTTAGTAATATGTAATTTATCCTTAAAATTGAGCGTGGTACTGGAAGATTGGAGGGTGGCCAATGTAACGCTGATTTTTAAAAAAGGTTCCAGAGGAGATTTGGGAAATTATAGACCGGTGAATCTGATGTTTGTGCTGGGCAAAATGGTAGAGACTATTATTAAGAACAAAATTACAGAGCATATTCAAAAGCATGGATTAATGAGACAAAGTCAACATGGATTTAGTGAAGGGAAATCTTGCCTCACTAATCTATTACATTTCTTTGAAGGGGTGAACAAACAGGTGGATAAAGGTGAGCCAGTTGATATTGTGTATCTGGATTTTCAGAAGGCCTTTGACAAAGTACCTCATGAAAGACTCCAGAGGAAATTGGGGAGTCATGGGATAGGAGGTAGTGTTCTATTGTGGATTAAAAACTGGTTAAAAGATAGAAAACAGAGAATAGGGTTAAATGGTCAGTATTCTCAATGGAGAAGGGTAGTTAGTGGGATTCCCCAGAGGTCTGTGCTGGGACCGCTGCTTTTTAACATATTTATAAATGACCTAGAGATAGGAGTAACTAGTGAGGTAATTAAATTTGCTGATGACACAAAGTTATTCAAAGTCATGAAATCGCGGGAGGATTGTGAAAAATGACAAGAAGACCTTACGAGACTGGGAGACTGGGCATCTAAATGGCAGATGACATTTAATGTGAGCAAGTGCAAAGTGATGCATGTGGGAAAGAGGAACCCGAATTATAGCTATGTCATGCAAGGTTCCATGTTAGGAGTCACGGACCAAGAAAGGGATCTAGGTGTCCTAGTTGATGATATGTTTAAACCTTCTGCTCAGTGTGCTGCTGCGGCTAAGAAAGCAAATAGAATGTTAGGTATTATTAGGAAAGGAATGTAAAACAAAAATGAGGATGTTATAATGCCTTTGTATCGCTCCATGGTGCGACTACAACTCGAATATTGTGTTCAATTCTGGTCGCCGCATCTCAAAAAAGATATAGTGGAATTAGAAAAGGTGCAGAGAAGGGCAACGAAAATGATAAAGGGGATGGGACGGCTTCCCTATGAAGAAAGGCTAAAGCAGCTAGGGCTCTTCAGCTTGGAGAAAAGGCGGCTGAGGGGAGATATGATAGAGGTCTGTAAAATAATGAGTGAAGTTGAACGGGTAGATGTGAAGCGTCTGTTTACGCTTTCCAAAAATACTAGGACTAGGGGGCATGCGATGAAGCTACATTGTAGTAAATTTAAAACGAATCGGAGAAAATGTTTCTTCACTCAACGTGTAATTAAATGCTGGAATTCATTGCCAGAGAATGTGGTAAAGGCAGTTAGCTTAGCAGAGTTTTAAAAAGGTTTGGACGGCTTCCTAAAGGAAAAGTCCATAGACCATTATTAAATTGGACTTGGGGAAAATCCACTATTTCTGGGATAAGTAGTTTAAAATGTTTTGTACTTTTTTGGGATCTTGCCAGGTATTTGTGATCTGGATTGGCCACTGTTGGAAACAGGATGCTGGGCATGATGGACCTTTGGTCTATCCCAGTATAGCAATACTTATGTACCTAATTCAGGACAGGTGCACTGCTACTTCTCTTCCATGCAAAGAACATTAAAAAAAAGGGTTGCACAGTATGGAAACTAGTTAAAAAAGGGTTTTTTTTTTATTTTTTTGTGAAGATTGAACTATACCTTGCTGTGCCTTCTAGAGGGTATCTGTTAATATTGTAGGCTGTAACAGTTAAGTTTCTACTTTCGCCAGAAAGTTCAAGTTTAAAACTGTAAGGAAAAGAGTTTTACACTATGGAAACTGGTTGATATAGGGGCCCTTTTACTTATCTGTGTAAGGCTCTATGCTCACCCAATGTGCACCAAAATGGAGTTACCGCCTGGCTACTGCATGGTTCGTGGTAATTTCATTTTTGGCACACGTCCGATATGCGTGGCCAAAAAGTAATTTTTATTTTTGGCTGCGGGTATTGGACGCGCGCCAAGTGGCATTTGGCACATGTAGGTCATTACTGCCCGGTTACCGTGTGAGACTTTACCGCTAGGTCAATGGCTGGTGGTAAGGTCGCAGACCCAAAATGGACGCGAGGCAATTTTGATTTTGACACACGTACTTTTTTGGCAAAAATTTTAAAAAGACATTTACAGGTGCGCTGAAAAATGATTCTGCGTGCACCCCAAAGCCTGCACCTACACTACCGCAAGCCATTTTTCAGCACACCTGTTTGCTTTTCAAAATTCAAGCTCTCTTTACTTGTAAACCTACAATTTTCCTTTTATCACCATTCTTTAAATCACCAAAGCACAGAGCAAAATAATATTCACTTAACCAGAGAAAAGTCCTCCTGTCAGAACTTCTCAGAAAAAATAACTGCCTCATACAGTATTCGTAGTATGTTACACATAAGCCACTTCAATTAAAAAGTTATGCAATTTTCACACCACTCAATTCTGTCACAGGAATTTAAACACACAAGGCTATCCATACTTTTTATTCATCTTTATTTATATGAAATTCAAAAATATTCTCATGGCTATGGTGCATTCTTAATTTGATGCAAAGAATAAATATGCCTTTGGAGTTGAAAGATGAAATCCAAGGGCCTCTTTTACTAAACCACACAAGTGATTCCTGTGAGGCAAATGCGTTGCAGCCCATTTACTGAATGGGCTGCAGTGCATTTGCTGTGCTGGGATTTGCCATGGTGGTTTAGTAAAAGAGGTCCTAATTGTGGTTGTTTAGATATCTGTTCTATTTTAAACAAATGGATTAACTTAATTAATTTAATTTAATAACAAATATTAAATATAGCTGTTTCCATGGTTTCAAGTTTTCTGTTTGGTGATGCATACTAGTATTTGCTTATGAATTGTGGATTAGTCTTGTATGCCATTTTATATTCTGCTTGTTTTTATGTATTGCTGAATTATGTATGTACTTCTTAATCTGCCTAGAATTTGGAAGCTAGAGCAAAAAACAAATACTGAAATAAAAAAATAAGTAAATAAATAAATAAATAAGTAAATAAATGCTATGATTTGACATAAAATGATGTGGATTTCAATAGTTGGACCATAAGTAACTGATTAATGCCATCTGGTGGACATCTTAAATAGTCTAGTAACTCAGAGGCCTCAATTCAAAGGATTTATTAAGGTAGATAGATAAACGCAGCTAAAATTCCCCCTGCCTACCCCTCCTCCTTCATTCACTCAGCAGATACCAATACCAATGACACTTTTGTTACCCTCTATATCCCCTAGTTAGGGTTCAGTGTGGCCTTCAAAAATAGAAATATGAACATCATAAAAGTTACATCATTCCAAAATATCCATGTAAGGTCATATCAAATATCATTCGGCCTACATCACACAAGCAATAATATAAGTAAAATGTCTAATATTCAAAGAATAATGCAGAGGTAAAAATGTAGGCACTCCTAAACAAAAAAGTTTTTAGCTTTTTATAAAAGAGTAAATAATTCCCTTCAACTCTAATAATGTATGGCAGGTGTATAGCCAGACCTCAAGGTGGGGGGGGGGGGGGGGGGGGGGGCTGAGCCCAAAGTGGGAGGGAGGCACATTTTGCCCCACTTCGCCGCTGCTCTCTGCCCCTGCCACAACTCCACATATACATAGTAACATAGTAGATGACGGCAGAAAAAGACCTGCATGGTCCATCCAGTCTGCCCAACAAGATAAACTCTTATGTGTATACCTTACCTTGATTTGTACCTGTCTTTTTCAGGGCACAGACTATATAAGTCTGTCCAGCACTATCCCCTCCTCCCAACCACCAGCTCCGCCTCCCACCACTGGCTCTGGCATGACCGTGTAAGTCTGCCCAGCACTATTTCCCGCCTCCCAACCACCAGTCCCGCCTCCCACCACTGGCACTGGCACAGACCATATAAGTCTGCCCACCACTATCCTCGCCTCCCAACCACCAACCCCTCTTCCCCCCACCGGCTCCGCCACCCAATTTCGGTTAAGCTCCTGAGGATCCATTCCTTCTGCACAGGATTCCTTTATGTATACTTGGGTATACTTGGGTTGCCTATGTTACAGTCTGGCCGATATTCAGCTGGTAGCTGTCAGTGTTTTAATGTGTCCTGCTGGCAGGTCCAGCTCAAGGGATACTGGCACCCTGTGCCAACTTGCTTTGGTGGCACCCCTAACCCCCATAGCATCGCTTCTGGCACCCTTCCCTCCTCTTTCCTTACCCCCATGGGGTTCGGCATCTCTCCTTCTCGTGTGCTGCCCGAAGGCAGCCTGTCAAGCTACTGCTGCTCCTGCCAGCGACCAACATGAAACTTTACAAGATAACGGGGGAGTGAGAGAGATGAGGAAACAGTGTCAGACCCGCAGAGAGGACAAAAAGAGAATGGGAGAGACTGGACCAAGGGGGGAGGAGAAAAGACAACCTGTAGACCAGGTGATATCAGAGGCTGGATATTTTGGTGCCCTTATTTGCCAACACCCTCGGCCAGAGCCTCACTTGGTACAATGGCTAAGCAGTCAGGGCTTGGTACAATGGTTAAGCCCTGACTGCTGGCTGTATTCCCAAATAATCAATGCTAGGTCAGGTCAGGGCACTGACATTGAATATCTGGTTATATGTTGGTCGCTAAAACTTATGCAGTTAAGTGCAATATTCAGCCTTTAACCACACAATATAGGACTGCTTTTTATGCGGTCCAATTCATATGCTTGTCTTATGTGGTTAAGGGCTGAATATTGGCACTTAACCACATAAGTGCCAACCTTGCCCCTGGATCACCCGCAAGTTAGCCAGATTAAGCTCAAGTGTTCACTGCAAATATATAGCGGCACTAATCAGTTAAGTGGGATGCTTGCAGTTAAAAGTAAAAAGCAAAAGTGGAAGTGAGTTGTAAATGATTATTCCTCAGTAAAGGAAATGAAACAGCAAAACCAGGAACAGGACTTTGCTATTGCTAATCTCATCACACAAACAGTAGAACATCTCATCTTAAATTTTGCTGTTCAGTGAATATAGTCTATAAGAACAGTGGAGCTGCCTGTGTTTGTTGAACTGGTTACAGGTCTCTAGCCAAACAGAACAGTAATGACTTGGGTCACTTAAAAGCAGAGGTGAAGCTGAAACTGGTAGCAATTCTTGGTGAACAGATATGTCTCTATCAATATAAACTTCTGACATTGATGGAAACTTTTACATTAGAATCACTGTCCACTGGATTGATAGACTTTAGAGAGGTGGTCTCCTTATCTGGTGTTAAGATTGAAGGGTTCCCATACATGTGAAGTTTATTTATTTTATTTATTTCACAATTTATAAACTGCTCTATCCTTCGTACTAGGCAGTGTACAAGCTCAGCATATAGAAAAAACTTTAAAATCATACTCATATCACATACATATATGCACAAAAATAGACTTCAAATTCAGTGGCCAATCCAGTTCATGAATATTCAGTTAAAAGCCTGAGTAAACAGAAAGGCCTTCAGTGATTTCCAAAACTGTAAAAAGATATATCATACTTCACAAATATTCAGGAAGTGCATGCCATAATACCGTCCCTGCTAAAAACAAAACAAACAAACAAAAAAAACCCCATCAGTTCTCAAAGATATTCAGAGTTTGCCATCAGACAAAAAACTGTTAGAACAACAGACGATTCCAAGTTTTCTTTGAAATTAGACAGCATGACAATGATAATGAAGATAAAAATGAAGATGCAAGTGATGAATTAGACAATTTCTAATGCAGATAATGAAAATAATGGTTATAAAGTACTCTGCTATACTGAAGTCAAGTGTTTCAGAGATTCATTTGATCAAAACCTGCAAACCCAGTCAGAAGACATCAGTAATTTTGCAACCTGGCCTGATTTGAAGGAACTGTTTATCAGACTGATCACTCCATTTTCTGCTAGTGGAGTTGGTGAACACCTTTTTAGTTAATGACTCACAAGCACACTTGCATGCATGACAGTCATTTTCAAAAATTTAGCTTTAATAAAAGCAAAGTGGATTGAATTGTAGAGCAATAAAGTTGTTGGGATAAAATGTTAACAATAGTTGCATTTATTGTAGTTGTGATACTTTTACTTTTTACTCAAAAATTATTATATTAGGCATTAACGTTTTGACTTTCATAAGTAAAATTTTTCATGTGTTATATTCACTACTATTACTACTTATCATTTTATCAGCCATAGCTGAGAGATTAAATGAATTCCTTGCTTTCATCTTCACCGAGGAAGATTTGAGAGAGATACCAGTGTCATAAAAGATATTCAAAGCTGACGATTCAGAAAAACTGAATGAAATCTCTATAAACCTGGAAGAAGTAATGCGCAATTTGACAAACTGAAGAGTAGCAAATCACCTGGACCAGATGGTATTCATCCCAGAGTACTGATAGCATTGAAAAATGAACTTGCAGAACTATTGTTAGTAATATGTAATTTATCTTTAAAATCAGTGATCTGGGAAATTATAGACTGGTGAGCCTGACATTAGTAGTAGAGACTATTATAAAGAACAAAATTACAGAACATATTCAAAAGCATTGATTAATGAGACAAAGCCAACATAGATTTAGTGAAGGGAAATCTTGCCTCTCTAATCAATTACATTTCTTTGAAGGGGTGAACAAACATGTGGATAATGGTGAGCCGGTTGATATTGTGTATATGGATTTTCAAAAGGTATTTGAGAAAGTACCTCATGAAAGACTCCAGAGGAAATTGGAGAGCCATGGGATAAGAAGTAGTTTTCTGCTGTGGATTAAAAACTGATTAAAAGATAGAAAACAGAGAGTAGGGTTAAATGGTCAGTATTCTCAATGGAGAAGGGTAGATAGTGGGGTTCCCCAGGGGTCTGTGCTGGGAATGTTGCTTTTTAACATATTTATAAATGACCTAGAAATGGGAGTAACTAGTGAGGTAATTAAATATGCTGATGACACAAAGAAGGGCATTTTCAAAAGGGACGTCCATGTTTTGATATGGATGTCCTCGCAAAACGTCCCGAACCAGGTGTGGGGAAACCCGTATTTTCGAAACAAGATGGACATCCATCTTTAGTTTTGCAAATACCGTCAGGGACGTCCAAATTCTTAAATTTGGTCATCTCTAGATTTGGTCATCCCTAGACTTGGTTGTTTCTGATTTTCGGCAATAATGGAAACCAATGACGTTCATCTCAGAAATGACCAAAAGCAAGCCATTTGGTCATGGGAGGTGCCAGCATTTGAAGTGCACTGGTCTCCCTCAAATGCCAAGACACCAACCGGGCACCCTAGGGGGCACTGCAGTGGACTTCATAAATAGCTCCCAGGTGCATAGCTCCTTTACCTTGTGTGCTGAGCCCCCCAACCCCCCCGAAACCCACTACCCCCAACTGTACACCACTACCATAGCCCTTACAGGTGAAGGGGGCACCTAGATGTGGGTACAGTGGGTTTGTGGTGGGTTTTGGAGGGCTCGCTGTTTCCTCCACAAACATAACAGGTAGGGGGAGGGATGGGCCTGGGTCCGCCTGCCTGAAGTGCACTGCACCCACTAAAACTGCTCCAGGGACCTGCATACTGCTGTCACAGACCTGAGTATGACATCTGAGGCTGGCATAAAGGCTGGTACAAAATATTTTGAAAGATGTTTTTTGAGGGTGGGAGGGGGATAGTGACCACTGGGGGAGTAAGAGGAGGTCATCCCCGATTCTCTCCAGTGGTCATTTCGGGCACCTTTTTGTGCCTTGGTCTTGAACTTTGGCTATCCCTGCTACGGAAAGCAGTTGGGGATGTCCAAAATCGGCTTTTGATTATACCGATTTGGACGACCCTGGGAGAAGGATGTCCATCTTCCAATTTATGTCGAAAGATGGGCGTCTTTCTCTTTAGAAAATGAGCCCGAAAATTATTCAAAGTTGTTAAATTGCGAGAGGATTGGGAAAAATTACAAGAGGACCTTGTGAGACTGGGCATCCAAATGGCTTTTAATGTGAGCAAGTGCAAAGTGATGCATGTGGGAAAGAGGAATTCAAACTATAGCTATGTGATGCAAGCTTCCACATTAGGAGTCATTGACCAGGGAAGGGATCTAGGTGTCATCTTTGATGATATGTTGAAACCCTCTGCTCAGTGTGTGTCAGTGGCTAAGAAAGCAAATAGAATGTTAGGTATTATTAGGAAAGGAATGAAAAACAAAAATGAGGATGTTATAATGCCTATGCGACTGCACCTTGAATATTGTGTTCAATTCTGGTCACCACATCTCAAAAAATATATAGTGGAATTAGAAAAGGTACAGAGAAGGACACTGAAAATGATAGAGGATGGGACGACTACCCTATGAGGAAAGGCTAGGGCTCTTCAGCTTGGAGATGATATGGATGAGGGGAGATATGATAGAGGCCTTTAAAATAATGAGTGAAATGGAACTGGTAGATGTGAATCTTTTGTTCATTCTTTCTAAAAATACTAGGACTCGGAGGCACACAATGAAGCTACAAAGTAATACATTTAAAATGAATTGGAGAAAATATTTCTTCACTCAACGTGTAATTAAACTTTGGAATTTGTTGCCAGAGAATGTAGTAAAAGCAGTTAGCTTAGTGGGGTTTTAAAAAGGTTTGGATATCTTCCAAAAATAAAAGTCTATAAGCCATTATTAAAATGGACTTGGGAAAATACACTGCTTATTTCTAGAATGAGCAGCATGTATTGTACTGTTCTGGGATCTTGCTAGGTACTTGTGACCTGGATTGGCTACTGTTGGTAACAGGTGCTAGGCTTGATGTCCCAGTATGGCAATACTTATGTAATTCTCTCCAACTCTTTGCCCTGTTTCTCTATTTTTTATATTTTCTCTTTGTTCTTCTATACCTTTTCATTTTATTTTATCTCCTTTATGCATTTCTCAGTTGAGAATAATTTTTAGGGATCAATAAATGTATAGAAAATAAATCTACTGTAAAAAAAACTAATTTACAGGGTTCCTAGAGAAAATATTGAATCGTAAGAGATAAGGATCTGATAATTAGTTTATCTTTTATTTATTAAGTCAAGCAAGCATAGTTCATGATACTTTGCTTAACTTTCAATGGGATATTATGGTCTGATGTTATCTTCCTACTCCCTCTAGTGGCTAAACTCTGATTAGAAATCATATATGCAATATTTTGTACAGATTTTACTTTTAAGTGGCAAATCATATATACATGACAATGTTTGTATTAACCTATGATTTATTTATAATTCTATGAAGTCAGTCTATTATATATTCTGCTTTCAATAAAACCGTTGGTTGTTAATATGGGAAAGAAAATGAACAGTTGTTTTGTGCAGACTGGTCTTAAGAGGCAAATTGAAAAAATAGGCTTTCTTCAAATTACTATGGTGATATAAAATTCTTTATTAATATTGGAGCTAAGGCTATAAATTGCTCATAAATAAATGATACATCGACTAGCTGAAAAATAGAAGGGTAAGCTAGAGATCATCTGGAATCTATGCATTGTAACAGGATGGAATTAGGAAGATTACTTATGGTCCTTTTTTGCCATCATGTTATATGATGGAGGTGTAGGTTAGCAGTTAACTTTTTAGTGTGACTTAGTAAAAGGACCCCAATGTAACTTATCTGAAGCAACAAGAAACATAAGTATGATTAGTTGGATTTGAAGCCTGGATTCTAAGGCTCTTAGTTCATTGGTTAGCAGGATGGATGGACACTGGATAGGGTATGGATAGAGATTAGGTACAGACTGCACATTGCAGTTAGCCTATGCTAACTATTAAATATGCAGTTATCATGGGTACACATAACACCAGCTCATGATATGATGTTAGGTGCATCCGTCCTAATCATGCTTGGCATTAATCCATGTCAGAGAACTTCTGTGTGTGGTAACTGAAGGAGGGAATGCTGGAAAGTTTCACCCACAGTTACCACAAAGCCTTTGCATTTAGAGTGCATTAATTTTGGCTGTTTCTGCAGGGTAAATGCAAAATATTACTACACTTTATTAAGCAGCCCCCTTAGTAAATAGGCTCCACTGGCAATAATGGGCTATTGTTAAACAAAGTGCATTAAGGCTTGGTCTTTATTATTAATTGGACTATGAGAGAATCTATAGGTGCTGCCCCTTTCTCTTTATAGCACTCCCTCACAGTGTCAGAGCTACCTTAAAATCTATAGTCCTGCCTAAGGGGTTAGTGACATAGAAGGTATGGTCTAGGTAGAGCCAAGAGGGCATGGTCCAGGAAGTATATAAGCTGAGGCCAATGCTAGGTTAAGGAGTCCCAGAGGAAACAGTGATGACCCACAGCATGTGCCTCCACCACTTATATGTGAAATTGCAACTGCTACAGTCAGGTAGGTCAAACTCTACTTGGAATCTTGCAGATTTTGTACGTTAACCGAGTAATTGCTGCAGACTTCCCTGGTAACTTTGAGAAACCAGGCCAGAGACAAGTAAAGTGTACTGCTTTACTAAGAGGCAATAAGGTACACAGTGACCCTGCAAGAGCAGGCCACACGAGGACACTGTTATATTTATGACTATTTTATGTTGTCTTTTACTTACTACCTATGAATGGAACAGGACCCCTGACCTAACAGCTTGAATTAATGCTCTTTTCCTTTACCTTCAACTGCAAGGTGGCTCTCTTACCTGGGCACTGGGTCAGCCTTTGTTCATTTTACTAAAGGGACCCATTTACTAAAAGGGCAATTCTACAAACTGAGTGCTTATTTTTATGAATAAATGTACAGAGTAGTGCATAGGTACAGAATAATGCATACTTTTAAGAATAAATATACAGAATATTGCATAGGTGCACACATACATGCGTAAATGGCAGCTTTCTGACTAAGCACTATTCATGGACAGAATTATAATATACATGCATATTTTATGTCAAAACAAAAGCTATGCCCTAACCATGGGCCCTGTTCCTAAGCCGCGCTAGAGGCGCATTAGCATTTTTATCGAGCGCTAAGTATTAGCACACGCTAACCGTGTAGATGCCCATAATATTCCTATGGGTGCCTACATGGTTAGTGCACACTAATTTTTAGCACATGCTAAAAATGCTAGCACACCTTAGTAAGCAGTGCCTGAAGTGCTCATATAAGTACATAAGTAATACCACACTGGGAAAAGACCAAGGGTCCATCGAGCCCAGCATCCTATCCACGACAGCGGCCAATCCAGACCAAGGGCACCTGGCAAGCTTCCCAAATATACAAACATTCTATACATGTTATTCCTGGAATTGTGGATTTTTCCCAAGTCCATTTAGTAGTGGTTTATGGACTTGTCCTTTAGGAAACCATCTAACCCCTTTTTAAACTCTGCCACGATAACCACCTTCACCACATTCTCTGGCAACGAATTCCAGAGCCCAATTACACGTTGAGTGAAGAAATATTTTCTCCAATTCTTTTTAAATTTACTACATTGTAGTTTCATCGCATGCCCCCCTAGTCCTATTATTTTTAGAAAGCGTAAACAGATGCTTCACATCGACCCGTTCAACACCACTCATTATTTTATAGACCTCTACCATATCTTCCCTCAGCCGCCTTTTCTCCAAGATGAAGATCCCTAGCCGCTTTAGCCTTTCCTCATAGGGAAGTCGTCCCATCCCCTTTATCATTTTCATCGCCCTTCTCTGCACCTTTTCTAATTCCACTATATCTTTTTTGAGATGTGGCGACCAGAATTGAACACAATATTTGAGGTGCGGTTGCACCATGAAGCGATACAAAGGCATTATAAAATCCTCATTTTTGTTTTCCATTCCTTTCCTAATACCTAACATTCTATTTGCTTTCTTAGCTGCAGCAGCACACTGAGCAGAAGGTTTCAACGTATTATCAACGATGACACCTAGATCCCTTTCTTGGTCCGTGACTCCTAACGTGGAACCTTGCATGACATAGCTATAATTCGGGTTCCTCTTTCCCACATGCATCACTTTTGCACTTGCTCACATTAAACGTCATCTGCCATTTAGATGCCCAGTCTCCCAATAATGTAAGGTCCTCTTGTAATTTTTCACAATCCTCCCGTGATCTAACAACTTTGAATAACTTTCAAGTGTCATCTGTAGGTCATTTATAAATATGTTAAAAAGCAGCGGTCCCAGCACAGACTCCAGGGGAACCCCACTAACTACCCCTCTCCACTGAGAATACTGACCATTTAACCCTACCCATAGCCTGACAAAACCACCTTAATAACCCACCCAGCTACGAAAGTCCACCTCTATACTATCCCGCCTAATACCTTTCCTTTTCGATTCCTTTACTCAACTTTAGCACACTATCTTATATTGTATCTTATATCCTGTAATGAATATGTCATAACAACTCTCTGTAAGTCACATTGAGCCTGCAAATAGGTGGGAAAATGTGGGATACAAATGCAATAAATAAATAAATAAATACTCTCTGTTTTCTATCTTTTAACCAGTTTTTAATCCACAATAGAACACTATGATGTTTATATGAGCTAAGCAAATATAAAGTGTTTTAGGGAGGAGATGTTCAGTATACAGAACTGACCCTGTGATTCTAGGATCCCAACTTTATTTATTTATGTATTTGTTACATTTGTACCCCACATTATCCCACCTATTTGCAGGCTCAATGTGGCTCACATAATACTGTAAGGTGATAGCTACCTACGGTGAAGAAACAAATACAGAGTGAGGTTAATTTTCAATGAAATAGGTATGTACAGACACATTAGGGAATCATAGAGAGGGAAGCTATGTAAATGCGCCAATCTCCATTATCAATGGCTGATAATACTGGCTCTCTCAGCATCACATATCTTTCCCTAAAGTGCTTGTGTGCCCTTTTACACAATGAAATATGTCAAAAATAATAACACTTATGTAAATGTCTCATGGAGCAAAATTATTAATTCAAATGTCCATTGCCTTCCTAGTTAAAAAAAGAACACTCTTGAAAAGATAGATCAGCCACCATCAACAATGTCAAATTATATAAATGCACAAATTTTAACTTATCTGATATGTTCAGCTCTGTCCAGCAGAGTGCCCTGTTTTGGCACACCTTCCTCAGGGATAACAAGAGCTGAAGAAACTGTATTAATGTTGTTGGGGGGGGGGGGGTGTTGGTATCAATCAGAATGGCGGACAAGCAGCGCTTTGGGCATAGTTTTTGTTTTGACATTCTGCATTGCACATTATTCCCCAAGGGGATTTTTCAGTTTTGAGCCTAGTTTCATGTATATTTTATAGCATACACTACAAAATTCAAAAATGGTTGTGGAGACACAAAAACTACCAATAATTCATCAAAAAATCTCACAATTTTTTTAAGTATATTAATCGAATAGTAAAGTTACCCGTCAATAAAGAAAGAAAAGCCTCAAAGATTCCCAAGTTATTCAACATTTAGAGCTAAAATGATCAAACCATGATCTATTCTTCATCATCGGCATAAAATCCTTCCTTTTCATTTTTATAGAGACAATTTAAACTAGTTAATAAGCAGACTTAGCTTTAGCATACGTCACAGCCAGCTTCTCTGTTCCCTGGGACCAACGATGGCCAGTGTTTCATATATATATATATATATTTGTTATTACTACATCAGGGTCCACATAAGCGGGGCCGTCAAAAAAAGCAAAAGCAGTTAAAGCATTTCTTAACTCCTAACAACCCAGTAGCATAAGAATGACTTACTGTTCAACAGAGCGCTATAACATCTTGCTGCTTCCACATATCATTTCACAATCATCAAAATGGCTGCCTCTTAAACATAATGACATCAGACGCTCACATCACAATAAACCAATTAGCATGAAGAACAGCAAAGCAGGAAGAAAATACAAAAAAAACATGACAGCCATGTCCCAAAGAATAGAGATAATTAGATGAAATGGCATCATTTGTCCTGGAATTTAAACCCTTAGCCTCCAATGAATTCAGCATAAATATCCATTTTTGCTTCTGCTGTAGCAATTGTTTCCGTCGATCTCCACCTCTGAGGGAAGGTGCAATCCGTTGCAGGACTACACAACGTAGCGCTTGAGATCAACAGAAATTATTAACTTGGAGCTCTTTGAGGCTTTTCCTTCATTATTAACTGGTGACTTTACTGTTCGATTAATATATTTTATAGCATATCCATGCATACAGTACTAGTTTCCTCAGTCACATTCTTTCTTTCCTTATCCTTCTCTCTTTTATTCTCCCCTTCCCCCTCCCCAGGGATCCTGCAGGAGCCTCTTGCTGCTGATATGCTCATAGTGCTGGTCAAAACCAACCTTTTCTGAGAAGTTCTGAGAGAAGAGGACATTTCTCTGACCCCTGACGCAGGCGCTGAGTGCCGAAACATGGTCCATGTCAGGTCTTTTTGAAGATTGTTTCATAAATGCGTTTGATTAAAGGAACTGTATCCCTATTTTGAAGGCTCCTGGTACTGTTTTTTTTTGTTATCAAAACCAAGAAGAGGCAGAAGGTGGAGAATAAGCAGAACCACCATCATCTTGAGAGCTTCCTCCTGGCTCTTGCCTCAGCCCCCAACCTATTTCTGCCCTATTCTCCTGCTATACCAAGGAAAGAGGCTACAAGTCTGAGAAGGATGGCAGTTTTTAGGATCCAGAAATGATGATTGTTATTGTTTAGGCCCATATTCAAAGCAAATTATATCTTCACCAGCCGCCAGGGAACATATAAGGACCCTATTAATAAGTTGCGGTAAGCACTAGTGTGTGGTTACTGCAGCTAAAAAGGGCTTACCATGGGATGCTCTGAGGCATCCTGCAGTAATATTGCAATGTGCACATGTAAACCGTGTGCTAAATATTTTTGAAATTTTTTCGTCGAGGAGGCGTGTCTGGAGGCATAGAATGGGTGTTTCTGCACTGCTCAGTTAGTGTGTTTGCATTCCTGCATGCTAATTAGCACATAATTAACATGTGAGCTCTTACCACCTACAAAATAGGTGTCAGTAAGGGCTCACGTACTAATTCTTTTTTAATAAAAAAAAAAAGAAAATTGGTCGTAGCGCACAGGAAAACCCATGTAAGGATGCACTAAGGCCACTTTTTAGCACTGCTTTGTAAAAGGACCCCATAATTTTCAAATCTGTATATTTTTCAAAAATCATATTAGGGTAACCATGGATTTTACAGTACAGGAACTGGGTCTCCTGATTCCTGAAGAGCAACTGGAGAATCTAGTCACTATGGACTCAATTCTGAAACAGTGGCCAAATTTGGGTGCCAAAAAAAATGTGTGCTAAGCGCTATTGAGGGGTATAATCGAATGTCGCCAGCCAAATAGATCGCCGGCGATCTATGTTGGCGGCGGTGCTACAGCTGGCCGGAACCGTATTATCGAAAAAGATGGCCAGCCATCTTTTTTTTCGATAATACGGTTTAGCCCGGCCAAATGCCGTGGAGTTTGCCGGGTTGGAGATGGCCGGGTTTGTTTTTCAGCGATAATGGAAAGTTATGTCGGCCATCTCAAACCCCGGCCAAATTCAAGGCATTTGGCCGTGGGAGGAGCCAGCATTTTAGTGCACTGGCCCCCCTGACATGCCAGGACACCAAGCAGCCACCCTAGGCGTCACTGCGGTGGACTTCAGAAAAGCTCCCACGTGCATAGCTCCCTTACTTTGGGAGCTGAGCCCCCCAAACCCTCTACCCACAAATGTACTGCACCCACTAAAATTGCTCCAGGGACCTGCATACAACCTCTAGGACTTATTGCTGCTGTATAACTTTGGCACACCAGTTCACACCTGAAGACTAATCTCTCTGAAAAAGTCCTTTCTTGAAATAACGACGTTTACTCACAGTTAACTGCAGATCAGAGGTTGTGCCCCACTAGCAAAGAGTCCCCTTATACTAAGATTAGCAGTAGGTCAGAGCTGGCACAATGGTGTACAATGCCCTCTTTCAGCACCATTTAAGGTAAGAACTATGTTCTCTAACATGGGTAACACAGGAAAGGGAACTAAAACTGGCTTACAAAAATGGCCACTACCACATGGACTACAACAGGAAACAAAACATGGCACACTCTGACCCAGTTAGCAGGGGGGGAAAAGCACCATGGGAGTAGAGCCCAGTACCCTACACCCACCACAATGCATTGCTAATGTGACTCTGCAGGGCACCTAACAGAAAAGGTGTCACACTCACCCGAGAGCCACATGGCAACCAGGGAAAGGCTGTCGGAGGATACAACACATTCTGCTGTCATGGAGGTGGGTACGGCATTTGAGGCTGGCATATAGGCTGGCAAAAAAGGTTTTTAGTTTTATTTTTTTTAGTTTGGAAGGGGATTGGTGACCACTGGGGGAGTATGGGGAGGTCATACCCCATTCCCTCCAGTGGTCATCTGGTCAGTTGGGGCACCTTTTTGAGGCTTGGTCGTGAAAATAAAAGGACCAAGTAAAGCCGGCGAAATACTGCTTAACGCCGCTTTTTTTTCCATTATCGGTGAAAGCCGGCCATCTGGTAGCCACGCCCATGCCCGCTCATGTCCCGCCTTCGCTAATCTACCGACACGCCCCCTTGAACTTTTGCCGGTGAAGCGACAGGAAAGCGGCGATGCTGTCAAAAATGCCGCTTTTGATTATACCGATTTCGCCGCTTTTAAGAAATTGCCGGCCATCTCCCGATTTGTGTCGGAAGATGGCCGGCGATCACTTTCGATTATAAGCTGGATTCTGTAAATCAGTGCTTCCCAAGTCTAATCCTGGAGTACTCCTTGCCAGTCAGGTTTTCAGGATATCCACAACAAATATGCATCAAAGAGATTTGCTTATAATGGAGGCATTGTATGCAAATCAAGTTCATACATATTCATTATGGATATCCTGAAAACCTGACTGGCAAGGAGTACACCAGGACTGGACTTGGGAAACACTGCTATTAATGGCATTCCAAATGGCACCATTTATAAAATACAGCTTAGCAATGCAGGGGCGTAGCCAGACCTCACAGTGGGAGGGGGCCAGAGCCCGAGGTTGGGGGCACATTTTGAGTGCTTCCCCGCCGCCCCCCCCCCACTGCCTCGCCTCCTTGCCACTTCCCCTCACCTCCTTGCTGCTCCCCCCCCTGCAAAAACAAATACCATTGCTGGTGGGGGTTCCCAACCCCCGCCAGCTGAAGCCTTCTTCAGCGCCGGTCTCCGACGCAGCCACGTTTGATGTCCTGCTCTTCTTTCTTCTTGCTCCTGCTGTGCACACTGACGCTCCTTCTCAGTTTCATGTAAAGGAGCACCAGCGTGCACAGGAGGAGCAAGAAGAGCAGGGCAGCAAACACAGCTGCACCAGAGACCGGCGTTGAAGAAGGCTTCGGCTGGAGGGGGTTGGGGACTCCCGCCACTCAAACCATTGGCCCGGTTGAAATTTGTGGGGGTCCAGGCCCCCGTGGCCCCCTGTAGCTACGCCACTGTAGCAATGGAACTGTGCCCAATTTTGGCCATGACTATTTACACCAGCTGAACCCTAGTGTAAATCCCTACTCCTAAATTAGACGCAGATTACCCAAATTCTATAACTTGTGCTCAAGTCCTAGAAATGCCCCGACCATCCCACACCCCACATAGCCACCCCCTTTTGGATCCCCAATGTGAGCAAGTGCAAAGTGATGCATGTGGGAAAGAGGAATGCGAACTATAGCTACGTGATGTCATTGGCCAGGAAAGGGATCTAGGTGTCATTGTTGGTGATACATTGAAACCCTCTGCTCAATGTACAGCAAAGAAAGCAAAAAGAATGCTAGGAAAGGAATGGAAAACAAAAATGAGGACATTATAATGCCTTTGTATTGCTCCATGGTGTGACCGCACCTCGAATATTGTGTGTAATTCTGGTCACCACATCTCAAAAAACATATAGTGGAATTAGAAAAGGTAGAGAGAAGGGTGTCAAAAATGATAAAGAGGATGAGACAACTTTCCTATGAGGAAAGGCTAAAGTGGCCAGGGCTCTTCAGCTTGGAGAAGAGATGGATGAGGGGAGATATGATAAACCAGATGAGAAAAATTTTGTAGCTAACTGTAAATTCTGTGTACAACATGAGATCAGTGGTGTAGGTGGTTATATAGATTTTGTAAGAGGCCAATTCCTACATACGTACTTGCTTATGTCTAGGGGGTGTGGCCTCCGCCCGACATTCGCTACATGGAAAATAACGGACAGACCAATGGAATATATTAGTTTATTTATACAGTGTTATATACAAAAATATAGAAAAATCCTTATCAGCTTATAGCATCAGCAATTCCTGATTGCATGCACAATGATACCAAAAATATAGAGAATAACTATGATTATCCTAGTGGCTAATCTGTAATGACAGATAAACACAATACCGAGATCCTAATGATTACCACACAAATCTTATACTAGGCTAACAGCGAGTAGAGATCATAAATCCTGACGTCACGCATCTGATGGGTCCGAGCACAGACCAATTATCTAACCCAGCTTGAAGGAAGTAAGCTATGATCTCACCGTTCCGGTCACCAGATCAGGTTCCTTCCGATACCTCAGCTGAATGTCTCAGCAAGGTCCCACGAGCTTAGGTGATGCACTTGTCTTGCTCAGCAACAGATGATACAGACTCAGTATAGATCCTGTAGACAGCTGTAACCTGGGGAAAAGCTTTGCCAGGTATTATCAGTAAGTCTCTCAGGTAAATCAGGTGCTTGCAGAAATGCAAGTCCTCTCCTCTTCTTTTCTTCTGTTCTTTCTCCGTTCTTTCCGCCAACTCCAGCTTTCTTCTCTTTCTGTTCCCGCTTCTCCGACCCATCAGTTTTCTGGGAGCCAATCAGAAATAATCCCACCATGTACTCCCAGCATCTGTATGAAGCTTCCATTGTCCGTCTTATCTCGTAAGCTCTCTCTCTCTCAGGGACATGCATTCTCCCCCGATACAGAGTGACCTTGGAGGTGGTGCAGGCTTCAGTAAATCTATTACAAGCTGAAATGCTGACTTCTGCACAGTTGGTAGTCAGACATATAGGTGAAAGGTTGCAGCGTCCATGTTGGCTGTAAAGGTGCTCTCATGTGCACACCGGGTGGGTGAGATCACAGCAAATACTCCTACAGATTCCCCCCCTTGGAGATGGAAATTACTACAAAGGAGTAAAGGCCTTCTCCAACCTAACTACAAAAATAAGCCAGACAGTTCAGTCAGGATTCAGGTACAACTTCATGGTCAACTACAAAAAGTTTCAAAGTAAATCTCAACTAATGCAAACTAACACACTTCCAACAGTTCTATTAAGCAAAATAATGTTCACAAGGAAATCAAAAATGCTAATACAGCAAAATACTGAATAATAGAACCCGCATGTGCAGTTAGTTAAAAGTCTTAACACGTGAAAATTAATCAAACAAATCATGAACCATAATCACATCATGCAAAGCAAAGCATATTAGTACAGAAAAGTGAAAACAGAATAAATTGTTGGCAAAACGCTGGTCAGATGTAACTACATAAAGTCTTGCAATCTCATCGCCGTAGGTGACAAAGTGTTTACGCGATAGCGTAAATGACGAAGGTCTCTCCAAAACACTACAGCACACAGGAACATGATGAACCACGAGATGGTCAAAAGTGGGATGACAACGTGAGTGGACATATGGAACTGGGTGACATCAGATGAACGACGTTTGTAATCTGCAACCTCGAGAGTCTCATGGTCGACAGATAATTCAACAGTGTGAGAGTCTTTGGACTGTAAAAATGGTATAAGGTCCATAGCAAAGTCAATAGGATGTCCACGAAATACATCAAGCACTTCCAACTCAGAAACAACCGGGTCTGTGTCAAGATAAAACAGGGAAACTCCTCCTACATGAGCAACAGCATACTTGGGTACAGCGATCACACAAACATTGCAAGGAAGAGTGTAACGGTTGATTACATCATGCTTCTGAAAGGTGACAGTAAGTTCCGTACTAGGTGTGCTAACTAACCATACCGTATCCAGTACAGCTACAGTGGTATCAGAAAAATCGTCATATTTTGACACGGTAACCTTACACTTCTCTTGGACATTCTCTGTGGACAAGCCACAAAGAGCTTCTGTTGTGTCTTTCAGGAAAGGTTTACCAGGGCATAGCCAATTAACATCTTTAGTTTTGTGGCAAAGGTCTAAGTTAGGGACCAAATAATGTTGCGGAGCATCCTGTTGGTAAGCAACATACTTAGGTGTATCAACATTAAGGTACAAATTCTCATGCCACGTACCTACATTTACAACTTGTTTGAGCTGGTATACATTCTCAGGCATAATAAATGGCAAATTAAGGATGAAGGCAATTTCCATACGCTCCATATCCAAATAAAGGGGAAAGGCAGTACCTAAATGAAATGCGATTTGAATTTGAAAAGGTTCAATAGACAAACGGGTAACTTTGGCAAAGGCATCTTTAACAACATCAGATGGTATCAGGTACGTTGGTATCTGTCCCTGCATTAGCTTACTAACACTAGTATCTACTTCCCTAAATAAATCCTGGATAAGGTCCTTAACAGGTTGTATAAACACACGGTCTTCATTCATGGTACCTTTAATTGTCAACAAATCAGCTGTGTTAGCACTAATTTTATGTGTATGTAAATTCACAAGAGTGACCGTATCAGCAATAGTTTTACCCTGGGCCACAAGTTGGCTCTGTTGGACTACCAATTTGGTCTCGATGGCTTTCAAGTCTGCTTGGATGGCTTGTATATTGGCCTGCAGCTTTTGGACAGAAACTACGTTGGCAACAGACATGGAAATACCAAAAAGTGAACCAATGGCCGAAAAAATCAAACCACCGGCCAGACCAAGAAAACGCTTAGATCTGGACCTGGAATTATAAGGTTGCATAGGTTGTACCATGACTTTGTCCAGTTGATGCAAAATGTTCTTCACTTGTGCACGGGCATTTTGCATATAATTGAGAAACCAGGAATGGGTAACAGCAGACAGAGATAAGTTACTCATATTGAAATGTTTCAGTAGCACATGCATTGGGTCAAGGGACACAACTACTTTCTGGGGAACAATCTGGGACTGGGTAATCAGGAAGCCAGGGGTATCTTGCAGAACAACTCCAGACATGGGACCAGGTTCGATCATCTTGGACCACGATCCCAGCAGCACGGAGATCCAGAACACGATCATCAGGGTTCTTTTCTGCATCTGCAAGGTACAAAGAAAACAGACTATGCTGTTGGGGTGTTAGTACAGTTCGTGTCATCAACACATATGTCTGGAATCAAATGACTGGGATGACGTGGTCTCAACTGATTGATGTGGACCCATTTAAGGGTGTCTTCACCCTTAGTATTTTTCTTGAGGCAAATTTGGTAAGCCACAGGTGAAGCTTTTTCCACTATTGGGAATGGACCACGCCAACTAGGCAGAAACTTCCTTTCTTTAACCTTGTTTCTGGCAAAATTGAAGTAGAATACCTTGTCGCCAATTTGGTATTCTTTAGAGGTAGTCCCTTGATCATAATAGGCTTTTCTACCTCTAGCGCTACTTTCCAAATTTTTCTGAGCAAAGGCAAAGGCACTTTGCAAATGCTTACGCAAATGGGTGACATATTCATGAGTGGAGGTAGCACTGGACAAGTTCACATCATTAGTCCTGTACAACAAATGCATTGGTAATGTCATTTCCCTACCTGTCATCATCTCAAAAGGAGACACTCCGGTGGAACGGTGGGGTGTGGAACGAATCGCCATAAGGACCAATGGTAAGACAAGGTCCCAATTCTTACCTAAGGATGACACATACTTCTTCAGAATGGTCACGATGGTGCGATTAGCTCTTTCCACCTGTCCCGAAGATTGAGGTCGGTAAGCTATGTGCAACTTACTCTTTACTCCAAGCATCTTCCACATATGTTGAATCACCTCTGCCGTGAACTGAGAACCTTGGTCTGAATCCACTCGCATAGGCAAACCCCACCGGCTGAACACATGATTCAGTAGTAAGGTAGCCGTGGTTTCTGCCGTGCAGTTGGGTGCAGGCAGACACTCCAACCACTTGGTGAACAAGCAGGTGACTGTGAGCAAGTACTTGTTACCACGAGTGGATCGAACTACAGGACCAACCCAATCAATCTGGATATCCGACCAGGGCATGGCGATACCCTTCTTCCTAAGTGGTGCTCGGTGAGATGGTGAAGATGGCTGGAAACGACAACAGGTCAAACACCCTCGCGTGTACAACTGTACATCCTGTCGCATGTGAGGCCAATAAGCTACTTGCTTTAGGGTCTCATAGGTGATATTCTCCCCTCGATGTCCAGCACATGGTTCGTCATGGGCATGCTGCAACATAATGCCTCGATATTCTTTAGGCACCACCCATTGCTCAATGCCATGCTTGCTCGTCCGAATAAGCAGGTCCTTGTGAAGTTTGAACTTCTCTCGGGAGGCGTAGAGTATCCTCATTTCCTCATCTTGCTTGTGTTCTTCCGTCAGGGAACAGTCTTGCGGATTCCATATGTACTCATAAAATCTCCCGATCACCGGGTCGGATTTCTGTGCCATGACAAGATCAAAGGATGGGACTTCCCTGCACCACTGGACCACCGGCGTGTCGTTGGACTGCTTCGCCTGTCGTCGGGTGACCGCATGGACAGCCGCAGTCTCCACATCTGGGGGTCGCCATAATTCTCCTGTAAGCGCACCCTCCTTGGCCAGGTGATCGGCCAAGTCGTTTCCCAGCTTGTCGGGACTGTCAACTTTTGCATGACCCTTGACCTTCTTCCAATAGATGGTCATGTCATGGTCCTTTACCAGTTGATCCAAAATCCGGATCAAGTTTCCATGATGTACTGGTTTTCCTTTGGAATTTAACATATTTTTCTGCTTCCAGATGGGTAAATGGGACACAAAATTCTGCCTCACATAGTCCGAATCCGTACATATGACCAACTGTCGGACTCCTTTCTGAATTGCAGACTGTACCGCCACCAGAGCTGCCACAATCTCAGCGTACTGATTAGTTCGCGAGCCCAAGCTGTGCTTCAGGGTCTCTTCAAGATTGGTTGGATCCCATACCACTCCTACTCCTGCAACCAATTCCTTGACTGTATCACGACGGTAAGCACAACCATCTACATAGACCTTAGGCATGGTAGCACAAGTCTGTTCATCATACAGATGGTGTCGATGAGGTTCTTTCTCTAGCGGGGGAACATCTGCTTCGGGAATACCTGCAATGGAATCCTGTTCTGCACAATCATGTAGGTCAGCCATACCTTGGGCTACTGCGTTACGATGTTTCTGAGCATACCTTACCTCCAGAGGCCAGCCTTGAAGAGCCAATGTCCAGGAGACTATTTTGCTGTTTGACACTCGACCGGTCTTAATTCGGTCACTACCCAAGAAACTGATGGGCTGGTGGCAAGTCTCCACAATTAGCTTCTCACCTTGGATGTAACTTCTGAAGTGTTGCAAAGCCCAAACGGTAGACAGGAGTGCTTTCTCACATTCGGAATACTTCCTCTCCACATCCGTTAGTCCTTTACTGGCATACGCCACTACCCTCTTATCCGTGTCATACTTCTGATATAGGACAGCACTCATAGAGTGTTGGGAATATCCCAAGTCCACGTAGAACTCACGACCTCCCTCGGGGTATGCGAGGCATGGGAAGCAGCTAAGTTTGTCTTTTAGCTCCTGCATAGCAGATTTCTGTTCTGGCCCCCAGACCCAAGGTGTATCTTTCTTCAACAACTTGACCAACGGTCGGGTGATCTCCGCATACTCATCTATGAACTGTCTGGAGTAGTTGCAAATTCCTAGAAAGGAACGAAGTTCAGTGATATTGGTGGGCTGTTTCAACTGTTGTAAAGACTGCACTCGCTTCTTCTGGGGTCGCAGACCCTCAGCAGAAATTTCATACCCTAAGTAATTCAGTGATTTCCTGCACCATTGTCCTTTGGCAAGAGTCAGTTTAGCTCCAGCATCTGCCAACTGTGTGAAGACATGCTCCATCTCCTCCAGGTGTTCCTGAAAGGTAGGACTCTTGATCAGAATGTCATCCACATAGACCACTGTTCCTCGAGCTTCAGCATCTGGTAGGGCTTTGTGTAGGAAAATGTTGAATTCAGCAGGTGAATTGAGAAACCCAAAGGGTGTCCTGTTCCACGTATACTGCTTCTTCCCAAACGTAAAAGCCAGTTTATGCTGATCGTGGGGATGGACTGGTACTGTCCAAAACCCTGATGCCAAATCCAGGCTGGTGAAATACTTAGCCCCCCTGATGGTTGCAAGGTTCTGATCCAGTGGAGCCATAGGCCACCGGGACAAGGGTACTCGCTTATTCAACTGACGGTAATCCAGAGCGATTCTCCAGCTGTTATTCTTTTTCAAGATGGGCCACAGAGGGGAGTTGTACGTGCTGTTGCATTGTCTGATGATACCCCTGGTCTCCAAGGTGTTGAGAATCTCTTGTACAGACTCATAGGACGCCAATGGAATCTTATACTGACGCACAAAGACAGGCTTGCTACCAGGTTCCGTAGGCACTCTGGTGACATGTAGGTTCGTAAGTCCACAGTCATACGAATCTACAGCAAAAAGGTCCTTGTAATTGTACAACAACTGAGTCAACTTCCTCTTCTCTGTGTGAGTAGCACAAGCATCAGCCTGTTCCACTTGCTCTTTCACCATAGCATCAAACTCTGAGAAAGGTTGGTTGGATGAAATTTCCACCTGTTCTTCAATGTCCTCCTGCAAGGTTGAGGTTTCCACAGAATTCACCCTTCGAGGCTTCTGAGGTACAGACATTTCCCTGGACAGAAACAAGAAGTCATCTTCCACCTGTACCTGAGCACACGTCGCATCATAGGGCCAAACAAACTCGAGAGATATGAGGCCCCTGGGAGAGGTAAACCAACTGTCAGTCGTCTCCCCCCCCCTGGCAGGTGTCCCAAGAAGGAGGCAGCCTGCCAAGGATAGGCAAACTTACCTCGACATCATGGAAAGACTGGCCAACTAGAAAGCCAAAAGAATCTCCAGCAGATAGCTCAACTTCAGCAGACTGTGGATTGGTGACCAACAGGTATAAGGTGGTACCGGTGACCTCCAAACATGGCAGAACACCACTTGCCAATCCAAGGTCTCAAAAGTGGGCATGTGGGTTAAAGAACACTACCTCATCCAGCAGACGTTGTCCTTGAGCGAGGCGAAGCTTGAGGGAAAAATCCCGTACCCTACCTGGAATGGTTACATCCTTGTCACAGACTACCTCACAGACCTGGGGAATGGTCTGTCCAGACTTCAAACAAACAGCCATAGGTTCAAGTTCCACTGGATTGTTCTGCATTCTACTCCACAGGACTAGATTCACCAAGTCCACATAAACTCCCAGTCGTGCAAGGCAATCTGACCCCAAACATAAGGGTTCCCTCACGCCCCGGACAATAGAGAAGTGGTGAGTGAATGTCTTCTTTCCCACAGTCAAGGGAAGGCCACATATTCCGTCAAGCGGCTTGGAGCCTTGTCCCGGTACCTGTACCGAAGTAGAGGAACATCTGCTGAAGGGAAGTTGTACAGACTTACGAATTTGGCTGTACAACGAGTCACTGATGTAGGAGAGATCACTAGTGAACAGTAAAGTAGCTTGAAGCAATTGGGTGTTAGCCACCTGAACTGGTATGGTGAATTCATCACCTTTCTGGGTGATGACAGTCACCTTGCAAGGATGAGCAAAATCAGGACCAGAGATAGGAGATGAGATTTCAGGTGATGCTGTGTCCTGTGAAACAATCTCTAGATGGTCCGCTTGTTGCACCAGCTCTTCATGCTTCTGACCCCCTTTTGGTGCCTCTGTCAACGGAGGCTCCCGCATGGGCGGATCCGCGGAACACCGGAGATCAGTCCGCAGGGGAGTGTCCTGTAGCTCCACAGAGTTGGCATCACCGACTGTACGCCAGTATCTCCCTCGCACATATTTAAGGAGTCGAGTGACCTTAGACCAGATCGTTTCCTCGTCATAATCCAAAACAGGCCGAAATCTCTTCAAAAGGTCATTTCCAATCAGAAATTCTTCACCCTCACTGGTAGTGATGATGGCAGGGTGCCTGACGGTCATCTGTCCAAGCTGTAAAGATAGCCAAACCTGTCCCACAGTTCCAATACTTTGATTGCCATAGGCCACCAGTGACAAGTCGCACGGTGTGACACGCAGCACATCCTGACCCCCCCCTAGAGATGCCTCGAGTTTCTGAAACAGGCCCTGGGTGACCAAAGTCACCTCTGATGCTGTATCCAGGAGACCTTCACAGGAAAGTACTTGTTGAATTAACAACTCCACGGTATATCTGTAACCTTTAGATATAAGCTTACCTAGAAAATACCTGACTTCCTGGGATGAGTCTTTTGAAAGAGGCCCTTCCGGGTTCGAGGGCTGCGACGCAGCATGGTTCACGGGGGACTCCTCACTGATGGACGACAACGCATCCACGTGGACAGTGGGGACGCTTGCGGTAACAGGTTTTGTGGCCACGTCTAGTCATGCTTGTTCTTCCTCCGAAGAGGATGGCTGTTCCACCTCAACAGATTTAACACTCAGCCCCGGAGGGGTCGGCGGTCTAGAAGACTGGGCCTTCTGCTTCTGGAATTTGACCTTTTTATGAGATGAAGGTGTCTTAGGTACACTGCTAGACTCCGCGATTGAACATCTTGCCATCAATTGGTCCAGCTGAGCTTGCATAGCACGGATCTTCTCTGCATTCCACTTCTTCTGATTAAACCGCTTCTTTTTAGGTTGTTGCTGTCCCTCCTGTGCAATAGGAGGCGCTGCATCCCGCGGCAGGGCCTGAGAGCCCGGCGGCGTAGTTGGTCTCGGCGCTTTGTTTTCCAGAGAAAGCGTGGAAGTGACCGCACAAACAGCGGGTGGTATCACCCTGTTGCGACTCTTGGATGCCGGTTTAGGAGTCTCTGCGATTGGCTTGGCGCGGCAGATTTCAAAAATTCCTTCAGCCTGCTTTAGAAGGCTGGAATAGGGTTCTGCGTTTTTTCCTGCCAAGGGAATCTTTATCGGATCAGGCAGACCCTGTATAAAAAGTTCCCTGAAATCACCAAATTCAAGATCTTTAGAATCAGGCGGCACCCCCCCTTGGTAAAATGCACGCTTCAAGCGATGGGCCCACTCCCGCGGACTCTCCTCCGGATTACAACTAATAGTATACGCTGCACGCTTAGCTTCAAGAGAGTTGGCAAAGAGACCGTAGCGCTTCGCTAAGGCTTGCTCCACTGACCGTAAATCGGGGTTATCGGACATGATCAAATCTAGAACTTCATGGCACTCGGTGCTAAAGGTCCATTTGAGGAGGGCTCTGATGTCATCCTCAGAAGAGACGTGCATGGTCTGCAGGAGTTCATGCACTGCCTTAAGATGGGTTTCTATGGATACCGAGGCAGACTCTTTAAAAGGCGCTATTACGGTGCGTAGCATCTTTATAATATATGCTTGCCTCTCCATAGACATTCCTTTCTTGGGTTCCGGCCTGACATGCCGCTGATCACTACCAGGTGTAGAGAACCTCGGGGCAGGTGTATTGCTAAAACTGGGTGGATCTGCCGAAGGCTGAAACCCTGAGCTAGGCACCTGACCAAGTGAGCTGATGATTTCAGCAGGCCGTCCCTGATCCCGTGCCCCCAATGGGTGTGTCACTGTCTCGGGTCTGCTGCTTCAGTCACCAGCCACTATGGGGCTGGATTGTACAGAGGGGCGGGAAAGAGCCGAAGCCATGCCCCCAATGGGTGTGTTTAACTCGGGTCCCTCCCGGCTCACGTAACGGTTCATTTCGGGAGCCGGGCTTGGGTGACCCGCAGCAAAACTGTCGGGGAACTCTAAGGTATACGGTACTTCTTCCTGCGCCATGTGCGTAAGCTCTTGCTGCATTGTGGAAATCTTTACAGTGCACTCATCTAATGCTTTAGACAATGAATCTCTGTCCTTCACTGTACATTGTAATTGCAGTGAGACTGTCTCCTGCTTCTCTTTTAACTCCGCCAACTCTAGCTTGGCCGCGTGCCAATCTTGAAACACAGACACAGATTCTTCTTGAGTGGTCACTAGCTCCCTGCGCAACTCACTCTGAACACCTTCTGAGACCTGTTTTAGCTCCCGATATAATGTCTGCAACTTATCTGTTTCCCTAGTCTGGTTGTGTAAAGCACCAGTCAAACGAGAAAATTTCTCTTGCAACGAATCAAAAGACACGAGGTACTGGGCAATTTCTTGCTTTAATGTGCAATTACGTGCTTCACAATCAGATAGGTCACACTGCAAAGTTTTACACTTATCATACAATGTCTGGCACTCCGTACACATCTCTTCAGAGGAGTGAGGTGGGGCGGGGCTTACACTGGTCCCTGCTAAAGCAGATTTGGCAGTCTCTAAATCAACTCGTAATGCAGCTAACTCGCTGTCTCGCTCCTGGACAGTTTCCCTAGTCTGGGACAAATCTAACTGCAAGTCCGCTATGCGATCTGTTAGAGGTACAGACATTTCCCTTATCTCATTCATCAAAGAGTCTTTAACTGCCAAAAGAGACACGCCCAGTTCACAAAGCATCCATTGTGACAAATGCTGTTTCTCTTTAATAATAGTATTTAAAACCGTAGCATATACTTCTGAGCTATTTGGTGAACTGCTACTAAATAAAGCACGTACAGACTCTACTGTAGGAGGTGCTGGTTTCGTCTTACTATGAGAGAGTGGCAGTAATATTTTCAGCACGCCCTTCTCCTGTTCACTTAGGAGCATTTCAGGCAATGTGCCAACCGTGCCGGTCGCCATGTTAAAGACTAAACACACCCTGTTTTCCTTCCTGACAGAGAGTTAGAGAAACCGTTATTTCTCTTTTGGAGCTCAGAGTAATAAATCTGTCAACCAATTACAGCAATAAAACACAGCTGTATAAACAAAGGTCTGCCGTCAGCTAGGGTGGAACTGCAGTTCGTGCAAAGAGAAACAGAAGGTCAAACCAGCTTTCTGAAAAGACCCAGAAAAGTTTTAACTTCTGCTATTCTTGCACCAACCGTCCCGGACGAACGCCCCCAATTTGTAGGTGGTTATATAGATTTTGTAAGAGGCCAATTCCTACATACGTACTCGCTTATGTCTAGGGGGTGTGGCCTCCGCCCGACATTCGCTACATGGAAAATAACGGACAGACCAATGGAATATATTAGTTTATTTATACAGTGTTATATACAAAAATATAGAAAAATCCTTATCAGCTTATAGCATCAGCAATTCCTGATTGCATGCACAATGATACCAAAAATATAGAGAATAACTATGATTATCCTAGTGGCTAATCTGTAATGACAGATAAACACAATACCGAGATCCTAATGATTACCACACAAATCTTATACTAGGCTAACAGCGAGTAGAGATCATAAATCCTGACGTCACGCATCTGATGGGTCCGAGCACAGACCAATTATCTAACCCAGCTTGAAGGAAGTAAGCTATGATCTCACCGTTCCGGTCACCAGATCAGGTTCCTTCCGATACCTCAGCTGAATGTCTCAGCAAGGTCCCACGAGCTTAGGTGATGCACTTGTCTTGCTCAGCAACAGATGATACAGACTCAGTATAGATCCTGTAGACAGCTGTAACCTGGGGAAAAGCTTTGCCAGGTATTATCAGTAAGTCTCTCAGGTAAATCAGGTGCTTGCAGAAATGCAAGTCCTCTCCTCTTCTTTTCTTCTGTTCTTTCTCCGTTCTTTCCGCCAACTCCAGCTTTCTTCTCTTTCTGTTCCCGCTTCTCCGACCCATCAGTTTTCTGGGAGCCAATCAGAAATAATCCCACCATGTACTCCCAGCATCTGTATGAAGCTTCCATTGTCCGTCTTATCTCGTAAGCTCTCTCTCTCTCAGGGACATGCATTCTCCCCCGATACAGAGTGACCTTGGAGGTGGTGCAGGCTTCAGTAAATCTATTACAAGCTGAAATGCTGACTTCTGCACAGTTGGTAGTCAGACATATAGGTGAAAGGTTGCAGCGTCCATGTTGGCTGTAAAGGTGCTCTCATGTGCACACCGGGTGGGTGAGATCACAGCAAATACTCCTACAGTGGCTATATTATTTCAAGCACCAACTTCATCAAGCATCTCGAGTTGAGTATTGTAGATTACTGATGTATTGACTGTCCACTTGTTAGTGTCTCACTGGTTTGGAAAGTTAAAATGTGACAGAGGCATATATTTCACAAACTGCTGAAATTTGTTAAAAAATGCTGTTGTGATTTATAACTAGCTGACAAAAATCTAAGTCTAATCCTGCTGCAATGCAGTTGTAATGTAAAAATTACTTAATCCTTCCTTAATTGCACTTATTAGTTTGTACATTATATTGTCTTTATTTAGACTAAGGATGTTTAATCTAACAACAGCAAGAGTGGAGTGCTGAAGGAGGTGATCAATCCAAGCAACCAGAGCCACCAGCAAAAAAAAAAAAAAAATGTATCCAAGTTCCACTTAATAGCTCTCTGCCCAGACAAGGAACTATTTCACAGAAACAATTTTGATCACAAAGTCTTGTTGTTGATTTCAGAAGATATGATCCTGCTTGCAACAGTTGGTCAAAGTGGCTTCAGAATGTTTAGCCAGCAATGTATCCCTGCTGTCCAACTTCCAAGTAGACACAATTTAACACAAAGCTTAAACAAACTGAATGACATTCATAAGAACTTGCTTATTACAGAATTATTACCCATTGGTTGGTTCCTTTTGTGTGGAAGAATGGCTTTCTTGTATGTTCCTGTCAATGCCTCAGGAGGTCCTTGCATTATTGGAAGACTTACCACCAGAGTATTTTTGAGATGGCCCTCCTCCAGTCATGCTCATAACTTCTCCCCTAGATCACTCACCACCCAGCTTTCCTCTGACTGTCAATCTGAAGTATATTTGTTTTCTGAAGCTGAAGCTCTTGCCTTTTCCACCTCTTTTGTTGGTGTTCCTGGGTTGGCACTTCATGTGCATATAGAATTAATCAATCTTTCTTGTGTCTTAGCTAAGACTATTAACCTTACTTCTTCTCCCATTATAGTCTTGACCCAGGAAATCCATAGTTTGAGGAAAGCGATTATCCAAAACTGCCTAGTCATTGATTATTTGTTCTCTAGGACCAATCATGAGTGCAAAGAATTCAAGGAAAAGTGTTGTTTTAATCTGACTGTTAATAGTATCCATAAGAAACTTAAAGACCTTAGAAATGTGTCTTCTAGCATTCAGCACTCCATAGCAGGGAATAGGTTTTTGTCAAGTATCTTTGATTGGTTTGATAGCTGGCTGCATGGCTTCTTGTTTGCAATAATGGGATTCATTGCTACACTTCTTGTCATGTGCTGTTATCTGCAATGTTGCTGCTCCATCTGGTAGCTCAGCAAAATGGCATTCCCAAGAACTGTTATAGTTAATACTACTATTATTTTGCAAACTATGTGTGATTCTAAACAGAATCAAAGGGGAACTGTGGGAGGAGTCCAGTAGGGGACCAAATAGAAGTGTAGAGTTTGTGTCAGTCATATGAAGAAGAATTGTTAGGTTCTTCTGAAAACAGCAGTAACCTTGGAGGAAATGAGCTATGAATATTGTCTGTCATCTGTACCTGCTGAAACTAAGGGGGCATTTTACTATGCTGCACTAGCATTTTTAGCATGTGCTAATATTTAGGGTGTGCTAAACATTAGCAACATCCATATATTCCTATGGATGTCGCTAACATTTAGCGCTCTCTAAATATTAGTGTGCGTTAAAACTGCTAGCGCATCTTAGTAAAAGAGGCCCTAAATGTGCTATGCAGGACCTTGAAACTAGACATGAAACCAGGCATAAGGGAGGAAATGTGTGTGTAGTCCAGGGGCGTAGCCAGACACCCAAGTTTGGGTGGGCCTGGACCCAAGGTGGGTGGGCAGAACTCCGCCTTGTCCTACAAGTGATTTGGTTTCTCTCTCTCTTGCCTGCATGCCATATGGTCTTTCAAACTTCCCTTCTCCCCCATATACCTTTTAAATAGAAGATTTTCACCGGCAGCAAACAGTTGTTGGGAGTTTTTGGCTAGTGGGGCTTGGGGTCCCTGCCAGCCACATTATAGGTGTGCTGCTACTTGGTGGGCCTGAACCTAAAGTGGGTGGGCCTGGGCCCACCCCAGCCCACCCTTGGCTACACCACTGGTGTAGTCTAGCCATGAAATGTGTGTGTTGTCTAGCCAAAGAAGATAAGGTGTGCTGTAAATGTTACAAGCAATGTGTGAAAAAGGAAGGAATATATTGTTTACCAAATTTATGATCATGCAATAGAATGTGCTGTCATGCTGATTCACATAAGCAAGGGCCCAATACATGAGCTGTGTTTTGGCCTATTGGCCTGCATCAGGAGTCTAAAATGTCTACAATAAGACCAAAGAGCCTTGTAAATCAAAACAATAATAAAAACAGACAGTAATCAAATTGCTGAAAAATACATAAAAAGTACATACAGTGGGGGAAATAAGTATTTGATCCCTTGCTGATTTTGTAAGTTTGCCCACTGACAAAGACATGAGCAGCCCATAATTGAAGGGTAGGTTATTGGTAACAGTGAGAGATAGCACATCACAAATTAAATCCGGAAAATCACATTGTGGAAAGTATATGAATTTATTTGCATTCTGCAGAGGGAAATAAGTATTTGATCCCTCTGGCAAACAAGACCTAATACTTGGTGGCAAAACCCTTGTTGGCAAGCACAGCGGTCAGACGTCTTCTGTAGTTGATGATGAGGTTTGCACACATGTCAGGAGGAATTTTGGTCCACTCCTCTTTGCAGATCATCTCTAAATCATTAAGAGTTCTGGGCTGTCGCTTGGCAACTCGCAGCTTCAGCTCCCTCCATAAGTTTTCAATGGGATTAAGGTCTGGTGACTGGCTAGGCCACTCCATGACCCTAATGTGCTTCTTCCTGAGCCACTCCTTTGTTGCCTTGGCTGTATGTTTTGGGTCATTGTCATGCTGGAAGACCCAGCCACGACCCATTTTTAAGGCCCTGGCGGAGGGAAGGAGGTTGTCACTCAGAATTGTACGGTACATGGCCCCATCCATTCTCCCATTGATGCGGTGAAGTAGTCCTGTGCCCTTAGCAGAGAAACACCCCCAAAACATAACATTTCCGCCTCCATGCTTGACAGTGGGGACGGTGTTCTTTGGGTCATAGGCAGCATTTCTCTTCCTCCAAACACGGCGAGTTGAGTTCATGCCAAAGAGCTCAATTTTTGTCTAATCTGACCACAGCACCTTCTCCCAATCACTCTCGGCATCATCCAGGTGTTCACTGGCAAACTTCAGACGGGCCGTCACATGTGCCTTCCGGAGCAGGGGGACCTTGCGGGCACTGCAGGATTGCAATCCGTTATGTCGTAATGTGTTACCAATGGTTTTCGTGGTGACAGTGGTCCCAGCTGCCTTGAGATCATTGACAAGTTTCCCCCTTGTAGTTGTAGGCTGATTTCTAACCTTCCTCATGATCAAGGATACCCCACGAGGTGAGATTTTGCGTGGAGCCCCAGATCTTTGTCGATTGACAGTCATTTTGTACTTCTTCCATTTTCTTACTATGGCACCAACAGTTGTCTCCTTCTCGCCCAGCGTCTTACTGATGGTTTTGTAGCCCATTCCAGCCTTGTGCAGGTGTATGATCTTGTCCCTGACATCCTTAGACAGCTCCTTGCTCTTGGCCATTTTGTAGAGGTTAGAGTCTGACTGATTCACTGAGTCTGTGGACAGGTGTCTTTCATACAGGTGACCATTGCCGACAGCTGTCTGTCATGCAGGTAACGAGTTGATTTGGAGCATCTACCTGGTTTGTAGGGGCCAGATCTCTTACTGGTTGGTGGGGGATCAAATACTTATTTCCCTCTGCAGAATGCAAATAAATTCATATACTTTCCACAATGTGATTTTCCGGATTTAATTTGTGATGTGCTATCTCTCACTGTTACCAATAACCTACCCTTCAATTATGGGCTGCTCATGTCTTTGTCAGTGGGCAAACTTACAAAATCAGCAAGGGATCAAATACTTATTTCCCCCACTGTATAATATATCTTGATAACAATAAAAAAAACTCCATAAAGACTATGTAGTTACATATAAAAATGAGGATTCAAATAAATTGATAAATCCCACAGTACTAAATATAATAAATGTAAAAACAAATATAAAAGACCATAGACAGAAATATTTAAACACCAGATACATATTACAAGAATACTAATGACATCTAAAATGAAGGGTTCAAATCATATAAAATAAATAGAATATAACTATTAAAGATAAAAAATCAATAAGCCTACTGGTGAGAATAAGTTCAATATTATGTAATCCTGAGAAGAAGGAATATTTATTGAACTGCTAGTTTTTGCACAAGAAAATAAACATATATCATTGTCCCCAAAAAACACTGTTAGGTAGATCAATAAAATTAACAGGTGCAAATATCCCCAAAGTGCTAGAAATGTCTTGTGTAATGTTAAAGTAAAATATATGCCTATGTGCAGATTATCAATTGATTATACTAAGCTTTTGAGTAAACTCAAAATAGTTAAATGTGATTCGAAACCACCAAACTGCATCAAACTGGTTGTTTTTTTCTAAGTGTAGCCTTTGTAAACTACATGAGATTGCGGAAAAAGAAAGGCAGGCAATAATATCTAGAGAAGCTACGAAAATAGTGAGGAAAGGAAAGATATACTACTATTAATTGAAGAAAAAGTAAAATGGAAAGTGAAGGTTTTTTTTTAAAGATTTGTTAGTGACAGAAAGTACAAAAATGGCATTCTGAGGCTCAACTTGCAAGTGAAATTGGGCTCAAGCACATTAACACATTTGATAACTACAGTCCTTAGAGTTTGCTTCAGTATAATGTCTTAAAAGAAATCTTGCAGTATCTCATACTAGTAAAGAATATAACTTCTATTTTTTTTTTTGTCTAGGGCTGGCCCTATCACTAAGCAGACCAGGTGTCCATCTAGCGTAGCAGACCTCAAAGGGTGGAAGCATGTCTTTAACAAGACAGTCCTAAGAAACAAGATGGCAAGCGATCTACAAAATCCAACATGGAGACAAACAAAGCAGATCAATCAGTGATATGGTTCAAAACTTTATTTTCAGAGATTCGCCCGACACAGATTGTATTTCGCCCACAAGGGCTGCGTCAGGGGCTAATAGTCCAAGCAGGACATGAGATTGAAACATAAAAAACCTGCAGGGTGCTTTCCTCAATCAAGGTGAGGACATCAGCTCAATACACAGGGTACGTCCGGTCGCATCTCTCAGCAGCTGAGTTCGGGAGGACTGCACTGATGTATGTTTTCTTTTCTTTTCAGCTTTTTCTGTCAAACACCACGGACCCTGAGGCAGTATTTCAAAACTTTGGCTGGAGTTGGGCCGTGGATGGTGTCTGTTGACTGTTGTATAAAAAGATAAGTAATCGATTAGTGAACTTTCACACGGTATTTCTATGAAAAGTATTTTGAGCATATTAGCCACATTTAGAAGAGGTTTTTGCCTATGATGATTTAGAGGACCTCCTTATGCTGATATCATCAACGATAGAGTGTTCCTTTAGATGTTGAGGCTTTTCCTCTATTTAAAAATACATACATCAAATATTTGTGGATATTGAGTATAGCTAGATTTTCATCCTATTTTTTGCATATCCTTGTTTGCTCTTTATGGTGTTCTTGATCTGCTTTGTTTAACAAGACAGTGACAGGGCAGCAAACTCATTTCAGCATGGTGATGGGCTTTTGAGCACCTGTGCACACATGCTGAAGGCCTGCAATACTTCATGCCCTCCAACAGGACGTTTGCATTGGAAGGGTGGTACTGGAAGGCCATTAGTGCACATGAGGGTATATTCAAGAAAGTTCATCAAATTTAGGTGCCAAATATTTGGGCGTTAAACATCATTTCTATAATGATGCCCCTGACCCACCCTTGCTCTTCCCCAGTCCATGGCCCCTTGCCCTTGCACACTATGGATTTTGTGTACCTGTTATAGAATATCAACTAAGGTCAGTTGCACATGTAGCTTCTAATTGGTGCCAATTAGCACAATTTAACACTACGTAGTGCCGATTATTGCTATTTAATATCAATTACTGGCTCATTATTTTATTAAGTTATGCTTGAAACTGGCATTATTCTATAACGTGCATGCACAGCTATATAAAATTTGGGGGATGGTGCTCACAGGCCCACCACCATGCTGCCTTTTGAGGCAGATTTGAGGTCTGGTGGAGAACATAGCAGCGGCAATGGTGGCAGGAGGAAGAGAAAAGGAAGAAATGTTGGATACCTAGTGGTAAAAAGAAGGGGAGATGCTGGACACTGAATGGCATGGGGAACAAGAGAGTTACTAGAAATCTGAGGAGGTTAAGGAAGTACTTAGAGATGCTAAACACCTGAGGGGTGGTAGACGGATGAAGGGGGAAATACTTGTAGTAGGAAATGGAAGGGAAAATTCTGGACACTTGTGGGGGATAGGAATGTGAAGGTGAGATGCTGAATACCTGAAGAGTAGGGAAGAGATAATGTAGGACACCTGGAATGGGGAGTGGGTGGGTAGGGAAGGGATGATGCTGGATACCCTTGAGCTGGTCCTGATTTTGCCAAATAGACTGTGCACCTAAATGCTTTGAATCTAAAATAATCTGACATTTATGGAGGATTTTTTTATACAAAGATATACCAACTAGACAAGAAAAATGGGAGTTAGGTTTCCACAGCAATTCAATTTACACACACACACACAAATGTTATGTGAGTATTCAGACAGCAGATGGCAGCAAACATTCATACATGATTCTACATTCCATACTATTCCTGTTCTCAGGATTTAAATGATCAGATATTTCTTACAACAGTATTGTGAATTCATTTAGATATTCTGTTTTCATGCTGCTGACTCACAGACGCATTGCTCCTTGGTTGAGTGTATTTATGATATATACAGTATACAGAATCAACAAAAACAAATGTTTTTAGCTTGGTCTTTGAAAAACGAAGGCCAAGATGTCTATCTTACAGTAAAAATTTAATTTTCTGATATGATCTAACTTCTTACTGCTATCAATATAACGTGGCATCTTTTGGTCTAATAACATTGATGGCAACCTGGATATGTATGATTCAGTTTTGGTTTATTTATTATCTCAATACATCCAAAAATTTATTTTTAATCTCTTTCATATCATTCATAGAATTGTATTTTTTTTCTTTTTTTAATGAATATTCTAGCCTTCATACATACTGTGAAGTAAAAAATAACCTCTATGGCTTCAGTTTATCTTTAGTCTTAGTCTTGCGGTCACTATTCAAGGAAGAGATTCTTCCTTTTTTTTTAACTTTCTACAAAATGCTTTGTTGAGTAGGTAATTAGAAAATGCATCAGTAACCTTATCATGGCTTAAAGAAGAATTTTAATGGTAAACCTAAATATGAAGATCTAATTAAGTAGGCATTACTGAATTCTATGTTGGGAAACATGAGGTGTTTTGCCATCTCAATATACCTGAAAATAATGTCATTTAACTTTAATGGGTTAATTTTATGATATTATTATTATTATTAGCATTTGTATAGCGCTACCAGACGCATGCAGCACTGAACACCTGACATAGAGAGACAGTCCCTGCTCAATAGAGCTTACAATCTAAAAATATAATACAGACAGACAAGACAAATTAAGGGCGAGGGAAGTACTGGGTGAAAAGGAACAAGGGGAGGCAATTGAGTAGTGGCTAGGAGCCAAAAGCAGTGGTGAAAAGGTGGGTGGTTATATGGTGACTGGTTTCAGGTGGCAAATCAGTGCCTACTTAGGAATTATTTTATAAAGAGACATACCACCTTATAATTGAAAGAGAAAAACGCCTAGATTTCAACCCAAATCGGGAGATAGACGTTTATCTCACAAAAACGAATAAATCGGTATAATGGAAAGCCGATTTTGGACGTTTTCAACTGCACTCCATCGCGGAAGCGTACAAAGTTGACGGGGGCGTGTCGGAGGCATGGTGAAGATGGAACTGGGGCGTGGTTATCGGCCGAGGAGAGATGGGCGCCTTTCGCCGATAATGGAAAAAAAGTATGCGTATGTAGCTAGAATTTAGGGCACTTTTCCTGGACCCTGTTTTTTCACGAATAAGGCCCCAAAAAGTGCCCTAAATGACCAGATTACCACCAGAGGGAATCGGGGATGACCTCCCCTGACTCCCCCAGTGGTCACTAACCCCCTCCCACCACAAAACATGATGTTTCACAACTTTTTATTTTCACCCTCAAATGTCATACCCACCTCCCTGGCAGCAGTATGCAGGTCCCTGGAGCAGTTGTTAGGGGGTGCAGAGGACTTCAGGAAGGTGGACCCAGGCCCATCCCCCCCTACCTGTTACAATTGTGCTGCTTAATGCTTAGTCGTCCAACCCCCCCAAACCCACTGTACCCACATGTAGGTGCCCCCCTTCACCCCTTAGGGCTATAGTAATGGTGTAGACTTGTGGGCAGTGGGTTTTGAGGGGGATTTGGGGGGCTCAACACACAAGGGAAGGGTGCTATGCACCTGGGAGCTCTTTTACCTTTTTTTTTTGTTTTTGTAAAAGTGCCCCCTAGGGTGCCCGGTTGGTGTCCTGGCATGTGAGGGGGACCAGTGCACTATGACTCCTGGCCCCTCCCACGAACAAATGCCTTAGATTTATTTGTTTTTGAGCTGGGCGCTTTCATTTTCCATTATCACTGAAAAACAAAAACGCCCAGCTCACAAATTGTCGAATAAAACATGGACGTCTATTTTTTTCGAAAATATGGTTCGGTCCGCCCCTTCACGGACCCGTTCTCGGAGATAAACGCCCATGGAGATAGACATTTTCATTCAATTATGCCCCTCATAGGGCCCTTTGTGTTTTCATGAGATAATCGTGAATGGCAGCAGAAATCATACCTGCTTTGCAGGTGAGAACACTTACTTTACTACTGCTAATCATTTCAATAGCACTACTAGACATATACAGCACTGTACACATTATATGCAGGCACTTTCTCTCTCCCTAGAGGGCTCACAATCTAAGTTCCCTGTATACTAAGGTGTGCTAGCGTTTGTAGTACGTGCTAAAAATTAGCACACGCTAACGCTAGAGGCACCCATAGGAATATATGGGTGTCTCTAGCATTAGTGCGTGCTAAAAACACTGCATGCCTACAGAACAGCTTAGTAAACAGGGCCCTAAGTTTTTCTACCTGGGGCAATGGAGGGTTAAGTGACTTGCCCAAGGACATAAAGGAGCTGCAATGGGAAATAAACCCAGGTCACCAGGATAAAAACTTGCTGTACTAATCATTAGGCTACTCCTCCACACATGTAGGCATGTAGAATAATGGTATTTTATAATACACATGCATATTTGCATAATCTGGGCAAATAATTCAAGAGACCAGGACACCAGACAAATATCTGAAGTAATTTATTGATGACTCAACACAGATCTGTGTTTCGGCCACAGGCCTGCCTCAGGAGACTTAGTAGCTGGGTGAATGGATAACTCTCCAAAAGATGGTTACCTTAAGATGTTGTAGTATGTAGCTGGTCTTAAAAAAAAGACCTTTAATAAGAATCAGCAAGGGAGCTGAAACAGTGTATCTGCATTAAAGCCGTGATGTGGATACACTGTTTCAGCTCCCTCCCTACGGTCATAGAAATAAAGCCATGACAGAACTTTGTTCCAACGGCTTTGTTGCTTTGTCCGGGATTATTCACGTATTCCCATATTATTTTTGAAATACTGCACCACGCATACTTGTTTCTTACCTTCATGTGGAAGTTCGCTTATGGTCCCTGAGGCAGGCAGCTGTTCACTGCCGAAACACAGATCATGTCAGGTTCAACTGTGCTTTTATTAAAGGATTCTGATCCCATTTCAGAGGATGGGTGTGATTTGTACACCCTTTGTAGCCATAGCAATGTAAACTGCAATACAATAATCCAGCTTCGATGTTTTCATGTTGTGAACCACTGGGTGAGGCTTGTCTTCCTGATGTATGGAAAGAGACAGTATAATTGTTATGGATCATAGAGGCAGCTCCTGAAAGTTGCTTGAATTTGGCGAATCAGCATAACTATTGAGTCCTGCTGTATCCCAAGGTTCCTGACCTGTGATTTAAGGGTGAGTTTATGGCTCCCAAAAGGGATTTTGAGGTTGGGTATGTGACTGAGTTTGATAAGGCTCAATAGAAGCTTTGTTTTTCTTGGTTCAAAAAAATGTTTGAGGTTTTCAACCCATTCTTGGATTGCTATAGCACAGGCAGGCAGTCAATTCAAAGGCTGTAGGTAAGTCTGGTTTAATGGATATGAGTAGCTGCAGGATATCTGTGTAGCTGTAGAATTGTTTGGGCTAAATATTTGAATTTAGGCTGTTATTTATCTGTCAGTACTTCATCATAAGCTACATATTCAGCAGCTAAATGTCCATGCTGATTAAATAATTATTTTCACTACCCTCGCCCTGCCATGTTTAGTCATTCTGAGCATGATTTTATAAACAACATTCATGCCTAAAATGCTGTTTCAGGCATGTAAAGGGGTTCTTATGAAATTAGGCAATGCTTAAAAGTATGCCCAGTGGAAGCTGGCACGTGCATGCTTTTATGGTAGGTGTGCTCATGGGATGAGTTATGGCGGAGCTTGAGAGGAGTTAAAATTTACTCTCATATTTTATAAAATGGATATAAAGTACATGCTAACATTTGCAGGTGTTCTAAAGCAGGTATGATGTCTACATCTTCCTTCTAGATGCTATTGTTGTTGAATTTGTGCTCATGATTTATAAACTCACGTGAAGCACCTATGGCTCTTATTTTAGATGCATCATCATCTGGAGAGACCCAGGTATTTAAATGCCATTTCAGAACAGGAGACATTAAGAATTGGGGAAGCTGAGTATTTCTGGACAACAAGGTAGGGGGGGGGGGTAGAAAAGTATTGGTCTGGGTGGGTTAACATTCTGTCTCGCTGCACCCTACGCCTGGAATAAACTTCCTGAGCCCCTACGTCTTGCCCCATCCTTGGCCACCTTTAAATCTAGACTGAAAGCCCACCTCTTTAACATTGCTTTTGACTCGTAACCACTCGCCTCCACCTACCCTCCTCTCTTCCTACCCGTTCATATTAATTGATTTGATTTGCTTACTTTATTTATTTTTTGTCTATTAGATTGTAAGCTCTTTGAGCAGGGACTGTCTTTCTTCTATGTTTGTGCAGCGCTGCGTACGCCTTGTAGCGCTATAAAAATGCTAAATAGTAGTAGTAGTAGTAGTAGTTAACATTACAGAAGCGTATTCCCTATTTCACATAGGGAATCCATGTTTGCATTGGGAAACCTGTATATTGGAATTTATATCTGCTCCAAAGCATGTCTAAGTGCCTACTGTAGGGGCAGCTATGAATCCCAATGTTTCAAGTCCTGCTATGCCAACAATTCCCCCCCCCCCAATCAAGTCCCCACCCCAATGCCAGTCTTCCCCCCACCCCAGCAGCACCCAACAATTCCCTTCCCAACCCCCTTCTTGACAGCAGACACCCCAAATGACAGCTCCATACCCCCTTCCTTGCCTGAAAAGACAACCTCTGCAACACAAATTCAGATTAGTACCAACTAACATTTATTGGAACTTATTGGCTCGTTGGCCAATTTAGTTGGGCATACATCTTGGATCAGCGCCCAACTATTAGCACCCAAATTCAGGCACCATATATAGAATCTGGGGGATAGTTCATCCAAAAATGTTATTGAACATGAGGTCCCAAGCCCAAAAACAATGGACATCTTTTAGTGTGGCTCTGGCAACATCTGGGTACACCCTTACCTTACAATTCAAAAAAGAAACATAACAATGATGAAAGAATATTTTTTAAAAATCCAATCTTTATTGGATCTAATGCAAAATGCACTATCAAGTGACTTGATTAACTCCTGCAGTGTTATCTTCCAAAGCATCAATAGAAATATTTCAGGTTACATTTTTTAATGTTCATTGCAGATAGCTATGTGACATATTTTAATAACACCTAGATCTGATATATTGTGGGTTGTGAACAGAAGGAGCTTGATCTCTCTTCTAATTTTCTAAGTGGCCCTTTTACTAAAGTGCAGTAAGGTTTTACAATTACCATGTATAAACAGGAAAACTTAACCCACAGTAAATGCAAAGCCTATGCAGACAATGCACGGGGTGGGCCCAGCATCTGTCCTGCATTTACCCCACAGGTCAGAGCCATACTGCATGGCACCATGTTACATGCAATGCCAGATAACCTGTGTTATCTAGAACTGCAGATAACATGGTGTGGCCCTTGCAGAAATACACAAATAATCAGGAAGAGAAATGCCGCAATGATGCTCCACTCACATACATTCCCTCTGACATCCAATTCCTCTCCTTTACACTTCCCCAATCCAGTCTCCTGACTCCCTGAATCCCCCAGTGACATACCATTTATGATCCTCTCAAACCCACCTCCCCAATTAGCAAAAGGTGATGCATTCCTCCCCTGACCCCAAACCCTACCCTGATGTACATATCCCAACCCTCCCCTCACCTTGGACCCGTGGCCCCAATTACCCCCAAGATTTACCCAGAGGTGACTGTTGGTAGTATAGTGAGCCAGGGTTGGAGCAATCCCATCTATCTCCAGATCTCAATATGGCCATCATGAACCTTAGTGGCAGTCTTTCAGAACAACCACTAGGGTCAGCCCTCCATAGAGGGAGGGTGCTTCCTTATATGGAAGGCTGACTCCTAATAGTAGTACTGTGAGACTATGACTAGGGGTCATAGTGATCATATTGAGATCCAGAGCTGCTTCTGCCCTGGTACACTATACCACACACAATCATCTGCAGGTAAGTCCTGAGAGTGATGGGGGCCTGAAAGGTTTGGGATAGGCACATGTGAAGGTGGTCTTTTTGATCATGGAGGGCATATCACGTTTTGTTATTCAGGCTATGGGGTTGGGGTATGTAATTAGAAGGTATGGATTTGGATCAGGGGCGTGCTGAGGAGGGGCATTGGGTGTTGGCGGGATCAGAGATCCTTGCCAAAGTGCTGTGGCCATACTACAGGACTGCCGGTAGCATGTTGGTGGTAAGTGCAGCACATGGTACTGTCCCAAGTACTAGCTATCATCAATGGCCATGCATCTGTTCCACCCCTGTCATGACATGCGCAAAAGGAAGAAACCCCCCTACATAGAAAAAAAAAGAAACAGGACAAAAGCAAAACAAAAGTAGGGATGGACGAATAGTTTTCCCAATACATCCACAGAGAAAACTCCAGAGATGGGGTCCAAAACAATCAGACGTTTATTGAAGCATCAAACTGGAGAAAGACTTGACACGGAACTGTGTTTCGGCATACAAAGCCTGCTTCAGGAGTCATAAAGCTTAAAGAATGTTGCTCATAATAGGTCTGCTGGAAAAACCACGTAAACCACATAGTCTAATTAAAAGGTTCAGAGACTTTTAATTAGAATATGTAGTCTCTATGTGGTTTTTCCCGCAGTGTTCTCAACAAGCTGCACCATATAATAGCATTTTCCCAAGTGGGATATTTGCCAATTCTTTATATGAATCATCAGCAGACGTATTTTGAGCAACATTCTATATGTTTTATGACTGTTGAGGCAGGCGTTGTACACCGAAACACGGCGGCTCCGTGCCGAGTCTTTCTCCAGTTTTTTTATCCCATCTCTGGAGTTTTCTCTGTGGATGTATTGGGAAGGCTATTTGTCCGTCCTGACTTTTGTGTTGCTTTGCTCCACCCCTGTTATGCCCACTCACCCCTTGAAACAGCTAGCTTAGATTTTTGCCATGCTAGCTATTTTTAACAAGCATTAGAGTTTAGCCTAGTAAAAAGGCCCCTATTTGTTTTCCTTGTGCTAGCCTTTCTAATCCTATTTGATATGGGTAAATATTTGGTCTATGGTGGTCAGCTGCTATGGGCTTTTTATACCCAGATAATAAGCAGCAGACCATTCCTAAATACTGGCTCTGAATATCAGGGTGTAAGCCGACTACTGGGACTTATCTGGTACCAGCCTGGGAACCGGATAGCTACCCAGGTAAAGGGATTTTTTTTTTACTAAAGTACATTAAAGTTTACATTTACTGCACCTTAATACAAGAAGTTAAGTGCAAACTTAACCTGGCACCTATTAGGACGCATGTTAAGCATTTGTTTTGCAAATTGAGTGTTAAAATATCCATTAGCAAATGGTAACCTGGTTGCAGTTAGTGAGCATGCATTTACCCCCGGATTCTATATAGTGCGCCTAGAGATCTGTGCTGAAATCCAGGTGCATTCTATAACAACACACATAAATTAATTGGCTTAACAAGCTAATCAGCATTGATAACAGCACTTAACAAACAATAATGACCACTAATTGGCAATAATTAGAATTTACACACACAACTAAGCACATTCTGTAACACACTGAGAGAAAAAGGGGCATGGTTATGGGCGAGGAAATTGGTGTTTTGGGGGCATTCTAAAATTTAGGCACATAGTTGTAGAATATGGCTATCTGTGCCTAAACCTATGTGCCGGGATTTACGCCATGTTTTTGTTGGTGTAAATGGACGCATATAGTTTTAGGTGCTGGCATATCAACTAAGTATATTCTATATATCGTGCCTAAATGCAGGTGCCTCTCATAGAATACGCTTAGGCGGAAATGTTTTCCACATGGATTTTTTAGAGTCCCCCCTTTAGGAGGAGATTCTATATATGGCGCCCAAAACATTGGCATGAAATCAGCCTAGATTTAGGCGCCAATTAAAGAATACACTTATTTGATATTCCAGCACCTAAATCTGCCCACATCCATTTACACCAACTAAAACATGGCGTAAATCCTGGTGCATAGATTTAGGCAGACTGGGCCATATTCTATAACTAGGCAACTACATTTCAGAACACCCATGAAAAAAAACATTTCCCCACCTATAACCACACCCTATTTGCCAGCATGTTAGAGTTCAGCACCCATCATTACAGAATATGCTTAGCGAGTTGTGCACCTAAATTCTAATCAGTGCCAATTAGTGCTCACTATTGCTTAAGTGCTGATATCAAGTTGTTAAGGCAATTAAGTTACATGCTGTGTTATAGAATCTGCACCAATTAGTGTTTTCTATTTAAGAGGTGCTCATGGACGTGTACTAACTGCAAAATTGTTGGTCAGCATGCTGTAGTTACTATGCGCTAACTGCAATATACTCTCCATGCCCATTCACTGCTCATACCGTACCTAGTTACACTCAAAATGCCCTTAATGAGTGCAATATCATGTACTAATTGTAAAGATGACACAAAAGCAGTTATCATATTTGTGTGGTAGCAGTTAACACACACCAAATTGTACATTAATCCCTGTATTATATATAGCTCAACTTAAGTTGTGCATGCAAATACAGTCATATTCTGGATTTGCATGTGCAACTTAGTTAACAAGCCAGTCAGTATTGGTAATTGACAATTAACAAGCAATTAATGACACTGGCATTAATTTGAATTTATGCACACAAATGTCTATGTGCATTCTGTAAAGTGATATGTGTAAATTCTAATGTGCATAGCTGAAAAGAAGGTGTGGCTGGCCATGGGTGTGGAATGGGCAGGTCATGGGGATTTCTAAAAACTAGGAGAAAGGCACAGCGAAGGTGACAAGATAGATGATGCCAATCAAACTTCTACTGGACTCGAGAAAAGTTCACAGCAAGAGTTTATAGCAAGGGTTTATTAATCAAAAAAATGGACTAGACACGAATCGTGTTTTGGCCACTCTGGCTTGCCTCAGGAGTCCCTGGAAAATGTTCAGTCAAAGAAACTATTCAGCTCCTATAAACCAATATGAATGGCACTGCTCAAAAAGCTTTCTTCTGTGGTTGACGATTTCTAAAAACTATGCACATTGTTATAGAATACACCAGGTACTTGCCAAAATTTAGGCATATTCTATAAAATACGCCTAAATCTAGGTATACTTTATAGAATACGCCTAGGTATATATATTTTTTGGTGTGGATTTTTTAAAGGGCCATATTCAGTAAATGGTGCTCAAAGTTAGGCACGGCTAAGATCCGTGCTAAGCACCAATTCTATAAAGATCACTTGGCACCAAGCAACCTCTATAGAATGGCATGAGGACTTCCACCTGATGAAACCTGGTGTAAATGCTGGTATGTAAATAATGGTAGTTGGTCATGTAAATTACCCTATTCTGTAACACTGCATCTAAATTTTGAGAATGCCCCTGACCTGACCTGCCCATGCCCCTCCCCTAGCCATGTTCTGCTTTGAGTTGCCCGTAAGACAATTTACGTGCAACTCAATAGTACACAGGAAGATCTTTGTGTAAATCCTAATTATCCAATTAGTGTCTATAATTGATTGTTAGCTCATCAGCTGATTAGTTTGTGCATGGATCTGAGCTCTGTGCCTAAATTTGGGCAATCTTTATAGAATGCAAGAGTAAGTGACTAGCACACTTTAGTAAAAGAGCCACAGAGTTGGGCCGGTCTTTTTTGCTATCTTAACTATCCAGATATATACCTGGTTAGTGAATATTGCTGCTAACCAGGTAACTCTCAGCTCAGCCCAGACTCTATCCCCAGACTACCTTGGCACTCCTTAAATACTGATCCCTTTGACTATTATTTGTTGTGTATTGCAACTTATTGCCTTAATTATGGTATAGTCATTGACTTTTGCTTTCGAATGTATTTTCAAAGATTCTAATAGAAAACAATGATCATTTAGAAATGAATAAACCATCATTTCCAGCTATAAATCTATGAATCTACGCTTGTCAATACTATGCTTTCTTTAGCTCTGAAAGTAGTTTTCTCACACTGGAAGACTCTGCATCTAGCTTCTCATCAGGAATGGTGGAATTTGTTGCTCCAAACTTACACATTTGAAACGTATCTGGCTAAAAAAAAAAAACACCACGCTTTGTCAGCTATAAGAAAAAGTGGTCTGTGTTAATGTCATATCTCTCATCAGTAAGATGAGCAATGTTGCAACTCTTTAGTATTATATGTATGAACTATTCTGTATGCTGAATATATCCTCAACCAATATACATCCCCCTCCCCCTTTTTGTTTTCTTTTTCTTTTCCTTTCCCTCTTCTTTCTTTTTCTCTCCCATAAACCTTTGATAATGTACATGAATACTTGGTCTTTATTACACTATGTAATAGGTTAGCATTGTTGCTTGTTGTTGCTTTCTCTTTTGTAACAAAATCAATAAAAATATTTAAACCAGGATAAATCTTATATATAGATTCTTTTAACTGGGAGGGTCACCAGTATTGCAGCTGAGGAAAAACTCGCCAGTTTAAAGCTAATTCAGCAAGATTTCATTAAAGCAGACTTCAAGCAATCAGTTTCATTAAAAAAAAACATGTTTTATAATGAATGTGTGTTTTTTTTACAGTCCAATGAATATTATTTGAATATTTTATTTAATTATTTTAAAACTTATATTGATGCGATTCTATTACAAGGCAGTTTTCAATAAAATATATAGTACATACATCATAATATAATTTTATAATTAAACAATGCGGTAATGCTATAGTGCAAGAGAAATAATTTAAGGTTGCAGTATTTTTTTAAGAAAGCCCCTTTGTCCCATTGTAATGTTAAAATTGTTTTCATATACTATTACATTTGTATATTAATATGCAATATTTTATTTAAAGCATGAGGGCAGCCATGTACCCTCATGTCTATTCAACATAAACTCATATGGCACTCTTAGGGGCCCTTTTACTAAACCATTGTAAAATGTGCAGTTGTTACTGTTTAACATGGGATTTTATCATATGGCAGTTGCAAATATAGTTCCCCGTTTACTAAGCCGTGTAAGCGTCTACGCGCACCCAACGCGTGCCAAAATGAACTTACCGCCCGACTACCGCATGCCTCTTGCGGTAATTTCATTTTGGTGCACGTCTGAAAAATATTTTTTATTTTCGGACGAATGCCAAGTGGCATCTGATGCGCGTCGGTCATTACCATGCAGGTTCTTTACCACTAGGTCTATGACTGGTGTTAAGGTCAGACACCCAAAATGGATGCACGGCAATTTTGATTTAGCCACATGTACATTTTCGGCAAAAAGTTTAAAAAGGCATTTTTGGTACGTGCTCTGAAAAATATTTTTCCGCGCACCTAAAACCTGTGCCTACACTACCACAAGCCACTTTTTATCCATGACTTAGTAAAAGGACCCCATAATATGGCAACCATTGGGGGTATTCCCAGTATTTGTTTGTTCAGCTCCCATGTTAAAAATCTTCCTGGTTCTCACAGCATCATTTGACCTTGTCAACCATGAGTTTCTGCTAATGATAAGCACTTGCATAGGTCTTTTGGGTAGAGTCCTTGACTGGTTCACCTCATTCCTGGCACATAAGATGCTGCATACTGGCCAACCCTCATATCTTGCCTCTCTCTTCTCTCCTTATTCCCTACTGAAGCATTGAGATCCAGTACTGAACATTGATTAATGACCCCTTCTGTTTTCCGCACACAATTTGCATCTGCCCATCAAGGCACCATTCCCATGGAATTCCCTTTCTGTTCACCTTTGTGTTGCACTCTCTTACCCTAAATTTAAAATAAGACTCAAAACTCACCCGTTTTCTCATGAGCTTCCAAGTAAGGTTGCCTCTTGGGGCTTTCATTGGCAGCAAAGAGACTCCTCTCTACTTTACCCTATCCCATTGATTCTCTTCCTCTTTCCTATTTGTGATTGGTAGTTCCTTTGACAAATTTTCTTTTGCTTTTATTGTGTAAATCACTTTGATTGTTCCTTATTTGAAAAGCAGTATATTAAGTGCTAAATAAACATACACATAAAAGTTCCATTAGTGTGCGGTATTCTGTTTGAAGTTAGCACAGCAGCACTTATTGCCTCCTATTCAGGAGGTGGAAAGTGGTTCCATGTTAACTGTGCATTAGCTGGTTAGCATGCAGTGTTTGAAGCACGATAACCACAAAACACCTTCCATGCTTAGTCTTTACCCATGACATACTCCCTAACACAAAAAGAACATATGGTTTACCATGCCCTAACTGCAAAATACTGCATAGCCCCTAAAGGGGGGGGGGGGGGGGGAGTCTATAAATGGTGCTCAAAAATGAGTAGATACTAACAAATCAAGAAAAATTTCAACTGGGTGAAAACATTTGAAATGTTCAACTATACTTCTGTTTTGTGTGTAAAGAAGGATAAAAAGGCCTCACAGAGCTCCTAGATTATCTTCATCTATCGGAGCTTAAACGGACTTATTAATGAGTCCTCTGTTCATCATTGGCCAAAAACCTTCTGTATATTACTGTATTATACTGTAATCTAATGCATTAATACATCGATGAATGTGTATGACAATCTTGCTTAATAGCACAATATGTCTCTACAATGAGACGGTAGTATAGTGAATATATAGTTTGAAAGAACACTTATCTTTCAGACTGCCGGCACTAGAGATTTCCTCTATATTTCGTTCCCTCACCCCAAGCCAACGGTGGCCCGCGCTTCGTCTATCTGCTTCAGGGTTTGGTTATGGGACACTTTTGGAAATCGGTCATTAATCTTGTCTTTACACGCCTCCATCTAGTGCTTTTTATCCTTCTTTACACACAAAACAGGAGTATAGTTGAACATTTCAAACGTTCAAACGTGGAAATTTTTCTTGATTTGTTAGTATCTAATGATTTCATTTCCACAACCTAAAATAATTTTCATATATCTAGCTCAAAAATGAGTGCCAGAAAATGTTGGCGCTAAGGGCCAGATTCTATATAAGGCGCCTAAAAATATCCATGCAGTAAGCATTTCTGCCTAAGCTTATTCTATAAGCGGTGCCTAGATTTAGGTATGGTTTCTAGAATATGCTTAGCTGATATCACAGCATCTAAAAGTAGGGGTATCCATTTACACCAATAAAAATGTGGCGTAATTCCCTGCTAGTTGATTTATGTGCACTGGGCCATATTCTATAACTATGTGCTTAAATTTTGGAATGCCCACAAACTGCCCATTCCCCCCCATAACCATACCCCTTTTGAACTGTATGCATTACAATTTAGGTGCAGTTTTGCACGTAAATTCTAATTATTGCCAATTAGTGCTCATTATTGCTTGTTGAGTGCTAGTATCAATGCTGGTTAGCTTGTTAAGCCAGTTCAGTTATGCACTTTTATGAAATACGATTAGATTTCAGTATGAAATACTAGGTGAGCTATATAGAATCAGGTGGTAAGTGCTATTCTGAAAAGGGCATTTGCCTTTTATGGAATAGTACTTAGCATTTGTTCCTGCGCACAACTCTGCTGAAACCTGGAGTAAATCCTGGTGCTTATTGATTACAGAGACCCATTATTTTATAATATGTCACACAATGTTTTGGAATGTCCATGAACCACCCATGCCCTTCCCATGGCCACACTCTCTTTTGGGATTTAGATGCCCAGTATTATAGAATAGTGTGCAACCAGATGTGTGTGCACATTCTAATAGGTGCCAATTAATGTCAATAATTGGTTGTTAGTATCTAATTATTGATGGTTAGTTATCAGCTCATTAGCTAATTAAGTTGTGCACAAATCTCAGAAGCATGCTCAAATTTGGGCACCCTATATAGAATCTGGTGGTAAGTGCTTAATGCAGTTTAGCAAAAAGACCCCTCAGTGCACTTCACTTCCATATTCTTAAAACATATGTATACAAGAATCATGTATTATTACTTTATATTCATTGAGACGTCCTACACTCTACAAGTTTTCGAAAGCTTTTTCTGAAATTGTCATCTAAAAATGCATACAGAAAGGGGTTTAGACAACTATTTGCATAGCTCAAGCTGGTGATAAAAAAAGAAATGCCAATGACTAGAGGAGTCTGTGGGATATCTGTGGTGAGAGCCACCACTGTGCTGAGGTGGTAAGGAGTCCAACAGAATAGACACACTGCTAGAATGATCAGAACCATGAATGTCACTTTTTTCTTTGCCTTGTCCAAGGCTTTGGCATTGGTGTTCAGGTGCATGTGTCTCAGTTTGTATAGCATCATAGTATACAATATGCAAATTGTAGAGACAGGGATGGTGAAGCCCATGATCAGAGTATAAATTCGACTCATTTGCCACCAAGTACTTTCTGGATTTGGAAAGACAAAGACACATTGAAGTCTGCCATACTCATCATGGATTTTGGCAAAAATGATGAAAGGCAATATGATCACAGTAACAAACATCCACACACATAGGCTCACAGTTTTGGCTGCTCTATAGGTACGATAAGATATCTTTTTGGATTTCACTGTTGCCACCACAACAAGATATCTATCAATGCTCATCACAGTCAAAAAGTAGATGCTGGAAAAAATGTTGTATTGGTCAATGGAGATGATCAGTTTACACATGAACTCCCCAAAAGGCCATTGCAAGAGCAGATAATCAGCTATGTTGATGGGTAATACCAAAGTAAAGAGCTCATCAGCAATTGCCAGATTAAGGATGAACATGTTGGTTACCGTCTTCATATTGGGAGCTTTGAGAATGACATAGATTACAGCAGTGTTTCCAGTCAGCCCCACTGCACAGATCACTGAATAAATAAGAGGTACTGCTAAATAAAAATTTGAAATCATTGGACTTGATTCGTTGAGCCCATAAGGGCTTTCAGTATTGCAGTTCAGAACTGCATCAGCACATGAAGAATTGATAGAAAAGTTGCCTGTTTCAGAATTCAAGGAGATGCTATCCATCCTAAAAAGCAAAAAAACAAATAAATACATAAATAAAATTTAAAAAATAAAAAAGTGATAATGTCAATTTTGTTTTTTTACCTTCAGGTATTGATTATTGTTTTCTCTTCCTAAGGGCCCTTTGTTTTCTATATAATTCTGTTCTATAGGCAGCCATCTTGTTTTATTAGAGACATCTTTATGTAGTTATTTCAGATATACTATAAGAAAATATGTTTTGTATAAACCAAGCAACTGAGCAAGATAAACATTTTGCAAATCACAATCATATTTATTGATCTGCTTCCCATTGTAATGTTAATTTGGAGACAAAAGAAAAAAATAGGTAAGGAGTAGTTTATATAGAAATCCTTTTTTAAGGTGTGCTAACAAATTTAGCATGCACTAATGATTAGTGCACACTAAGGGGTCTTTTTACTAAGGCACGCTAACAGATTTAGTGTATGCTAACAATTAAAATGTGCTAAATGATAAGATGCCCATTATCACCCGGGATTCTATATATTGTGCCTCAATTTTCATGCAGAAATTGAAGCATATTCCATAACAATATGCATAACTTAATTAGTTAACAAGCTAATCAGTGCTGATAATTGCATGTTAACAAGCAATTATCAGTAATAATTGGCATTAATTAGAATTTATGCACACTACTTGGTAAGCATATTCTCTAATGTGGTGCACATAAATTCTAAGTCGCATAGTTGAAAAGTGGGCATAGTTATAGTAGCGGAGTGGATGGGTCATGGGAATTTCTAAAATCTATGCACATTGTTATAGAATACACCTACTCTGTGCCTAATTTAGGCGTCAGGATTTACACCAGGTTTTAGTTGACTAAATTTAGTCGTCCAGAGCAGCATTCAGCAATTCTATAATGTGCGCCTAAATTAAAGTGTACTTTATTGAATACACTTTGATTTCCATGTGGGAATCAAGGCGCAATATATAGAATTTAGTCCTATATTCCTATGGGTGTCTTATCATTTAGTGCATTCTAATTGTTAGTGTGCACTAAAACTGTTAGCTTGCCTTAGTAAAAGGACTCCTAAATGATAAGACACCCATATGAATATAATTGGCTTCTTATCATTTAGCGCATCCTAATCATTAGCACACACCAAATCCATTAGTGTACCTTAATAAAAAGGACCCCATAGTCTGTAGTATAAAAATTAGATTATTATCATTTTTGGTCCTGCATGAAATTCCACAAAGAATACAATGATATATATTGCCCTGAAAGCCAGTAAACAATAGTTCAAATTTTCGTCAAAACTAAGCTAACTCGCCAGATGTTCTGTAGTTACTTTGTATTCCTTAATATGGAAGCCATTTAACATTTGGGTGCATTTTCAAGCCTGTAGCAAAAGTCCAAAACACAGTTTCTCTTGATAAATTGGAGATATGTTAAGCCAGAACACAGTATTTTCAAAACACTTGGACTTACAAAGTTACATGGAGGGGCATTTTCAATATGATGTCTAAGTCCAATTTTTGCACAAAATGTCCAAAATCCAAATAGGAAAGAAGATCATTTTCAAAAAATAAAAACTTCTTTTTTCTTTTTGAAAATACTGTTTCAAACAAGGTTTTGTGATTTGGATGTTTTGTATTTTGGTCTATTTTCGAACCCCCCCCCCCCAAACAATCAGTGCAAAACATAGAGATTCATGCCATCGGGATGTAGGAGAAGCCAGCATTTTTGGTAGACTGGTCCCCCATATATCCCAGGAGACCAATGGGGCACCCTAGAGGGCACTTCTGTGCACTTCATAAAAATGCTCCTAGCTATACATCACCTTTGCTCCCTTATTTTGTCCCCTGAGCCCTCCAAAACCCACCCAAAATCCACTGTCCCCTACTGTACACCACTACAATAGCCAGTATGGGTGAAGGGGGCACCTTTATGTGGGTACAGTAGGGTTTTCGTGACCTTGGGAGGGGTCACAGTTTCCACCACAAGTGTGACAGGTAGAGGGAGATAGGGACCTGAGTCCCCCACTGTGTACTGCACTGACCACTACACTACTCCAGGGACCTGCATGCTGCTCTAATAGACCTGACTTTATCATCTGCAGCTGTCACAGGGGCTGGTAAATAAAATTAAGTAGTTTATATAGAAGTCCTTTTTTCTAAGGTATGCTAACAGATTTAGCATGCATTAATGATTAGTGCACATTTAGGGGTCTTTTTACTAAGGCACGCTAACAATTTAGTGTATGCTAACAATTAAAATGTACTAAATGATAAGATACCCCTTATCCCCTGGGATTCTGTATATCACTCCTCAATTTTCATGCAGAAATTGAAGCATATTCCATAACAATGTGCTTAACTTTATTAGTTAACAAGTTAATCAGTTCACATTTTTTGGGGTGAGAGGGGGGGGTCAGTGACCACTGGGGGTATATTGGGGGGGGGGTCATCCCTTATTCCCTCCAGCAGTCAACTGGTCATTTAGGGCACCTTTTGTGCCTTATTCATTCTGAAAACAGGTCTAGACCAAAACATCTTGGTTTTAGACCTGGACATTTTTGTTTTGTTCTGCTATGGCTGTACAATGTCCAAGTGTTAGGTACGCCTTAATCCCACGTTTGAAATTCCCCCAACATGCCCCCTTGTGATTTGAGCACACTTCTGACTGACTTCATAGAAAAACATCTACAAATAGGTTTCAAAAATACTGATTTGGACAGTTTTATGAGAAAAATGTCCAAATGCTGCTTTATGCCACTTTTTAGATGTTTTTCTCTTTTGAAAATGAGACCCATAGCAACCTGTGGACCTTTGTAAGTCTAAAGGGTCCTTTTACTAAGGTGCACTGAAAAATGGCTTTTGGTAGTGTAGGCGCGGGTTTTGGGTGCACTCCAATCCATTTTTCAGCGCGCCTGTAAACCCCCCCCCTATTTTTATTTGTTGCCGAAAATGGATGTGTGGCAAAATCAAAATTGCCATGCATTCAATTTGAGTCTGAGACATTATCACCAGCCATTGACCTAACGGTAAATTCTCACACGGTAACTGAATGGTAATGACCTACACGCGACAAATGCCACTTGGCATGCTTAGCTGATGAGCAGCAAAAAATAAAAAATATTTTTTGGGTGCGCGTAGTGGACGTGCACCAAAAATGAAATTACCGCAAGGGCCACATGGTAGCTGTGTGATAACTCCATTTTGACATGTATTAGGCGTATGTAGACGCTTTCACGGCGTATGTAGACGCTTTCATGGCTTAGTAAAAGGGCCCCTAAATGCTTTGAAAATGAGCCTTAGTAGTGTATTAGTTTTGGTCAAGAATTACACCATGAGGATTTATTCAAAGAAATCAGTTGTTCGGACTTTTCTCATTTTTACATTCTCAACAGTTACTGTGTTTTGGCTTTTCAGGGCATATTTCTATGTTAAATATTGATGCCTTTTGAACTTAATAATGTTCAAAACATAAGAAATTCAGCTCTAGAAAACAACTTAAACCATTACTGTATCTGGACTGCTCTTTGCTGCATAATTTCTCATTTTATATTAACCTTCTATAACCTATTTACATGTAGATGACTCTTATTTACAATACCTAGAGACATCATTGTGAAATCTTAAACTTGCTGTGAAAAAAAAACTTCAAATATATAATTAAGCATTGATTCACAAATATTAGCTTGAGCATCAGGGTTAAACCTTATCCATGCTTGAAAGAATAAACCTTTGCCACATAATTTCAAATCTGTTCTATGACCCCAAATGCCCTTAGAGATATGATTACAATATTTTAATCAATCTTCCCTGCTTTTGAAAGTGCATAACTGTCATCTTTCATTTTTTTAACAAGTACAATATTTGCTTTTCTTCTACTTGTATTAGTCGATCTTTCACCATAACAGACATAGGCATATCCTTCTGAACCAGTCTTTTTAGCAAACCGTCTCTTACTACCAATCAATCTTAACATCTTATTAGCCTGTAATAATTTAAAAATCAAACAGAAAGCATCAGTTGCCTTTACCATTTGCATAACTATTTCAAGTGCATACTTTTATTGCAACTCTTTCCTCTACTTATTTGCATTTAGATTTCATACTTTCAAAAGAAATAACAAAATCATACTTTGAAAATAGGAAAAAAAAACTTACTATACACCATCCATTTAGCTGAAAAGTGCATCAGTCTGCAACAAAGCACAACCTTTAGCAATATTTTTCAGAAAGGAATAATCCCGATATTTTAACATCGGTTTCCTTTTCATTATCTGTAATAATTATATATTTTCCTTAGTAATCTTCGAAGACTCCTGCTTGTCTCTTACCTTGATAACTGTACTGACTGTTTCCTTCCCTGAGAATATTCTTTTGCAGACAGTAGCTGAGGGCTGCATTAGGATGAAAACGCAGGAGAATTTGCAAGTGGCTACCACAGACAAGTTCCAGTGCTGAAACGCTGGACAGCTCCCTGCTTGTTTCCCTGCTTGAACGGATGAACATCTGATCAGCTTGCTCCCTGCTGCCTGACAGAGTGCAGACATCCTAACTTAGCTCCTTCTCCTGTCTGATGGAAAACGCAAAAAAAAAAAAAAAAGACTTACTGATTAACCCCTCACCCACCCACCACCTGTCTGGATGACCTGCTAGTTTCAGATTTGCTCCTTTGCTGTCCCCAAAATCGGTTACCATTAACATATTAAACCCTAAGAAATATGCCCAAATAATGCAAGATATACCCTAAAAGAGAAGTTTGCTAATAATTGCTAGTACAGTAATAGACTGCCTATTTGACTGTTTTCAAATTCTAACTTTTTAGATTAAATTCAGGATTAAAATCTTTCTGGACATACCTACTGAAAATAAATATTACTCACCTTTTTGCCACATAAAATTTCAAAGCAAATGACCCCACATAGGATCACAATGTAAGCTGTACCTGAGATAATAGATAGAGAAGTAAATAGTTTAAGGTTGCAAAGATTGTCAGTGGGAGAAACAAGATTTAAACCCTGACTTCCACAGATCCCATTGTTTGCAACCTGCTTCCCTAACCACTGAGCTACTCTATTATGCCATGCCTATATCAATTTAAAAAGGAAGCTGGGATCTATCTATCTATCTATCTATCTATCTATCTATCTATCTAGAACAATGGCCATTAGGGTGTAGGCAGGTAGGATGCAATTCTTTAACTGTAGACCTATAATTAGGTATCCAGAGGATGCCCATAAGAGCCTATTCTATAAAGGAAAGTAACACATGTTTTTCTTTATGGAATACTAGCACAACAGCACAAATATGCACCTATAAATTATGTGCAAGCATGTACAAGAGCCATAGAACTGGTGCATTTGTGGCTAAATAGAAGAAATATGTGTCCAGTTGTGAATGTGTTCTGCCCTGACTGTGCTTATGTTTATGCTTATCTGTAAAATATGCACTATATGTGATATGCATGTATTTACAGAATAAAACTCTTAGAGGGAATTTTGGCATTTATGTGAGTATGTGCACACATTTGCACGTATATACCATTATTCCTTTTTATGTGCATAATTGAAGCATAACTGTAAGCACATACTTTGTAGAATTAGTTTCCATGTGACTCAGTTTTCTGGGTTATTATTTATTTATAACAGTTTTATATAATTTTTTATAATAACAATAATTCAAAATGGTTTATAATACCAATAAAACATAATACAATAAAGAATAATAATATAAGATACATGAAATGTCTTCAGACTTAAAAAAAAATAAATCAGAGATTTTTGCTCTCAACTCCAGTGCAAAATGGTTCCACTGCTCTGGACTCACAACTGTGAATATTCGTATCCTCTGTTTCACATATCTTACACCCTTAGTACCTAGTATCAATATTAAATTTCATGTTTCCAAGCACAAAGGCCTGTTAGGGCTGTATCACACTGTAAGATCTTTCAAATAGTGTGCCCTGGAATTGGAAAGGATTTTAAATAATATTGTTAACAATTTATAATAGCAGCACACTTTCACAGGAAACCTATTCAACTTCAGCAATGGGTGTGGGGGAGGGGAGGCATTTTCATACTTCTACTTACCCAATAGAAATCTAGCCACCATATTTTGAAGGACTTGAAATTTTTCAACATTTTGGCAGGTAGCCAAAGATTTAGCATATTACAATAATCCAATAAACCCATGAACAAAGCCTGAATCACGACTTTTAAGACAGTATCCTCCAAATAAGGCCATAGTTGATAAATTAACTTCAATTTAGTCATCGCTTTCTGAAACACATAATCAGTTGGTTCTTGCCCTGTCCCTTCTGCACCAAGCATCACACCCAAACCACATCTATGGAATATCTACATGATATCTAGGAATATCACTCAGGGCTCCTTTGTCAAAGCTGCAGTAGTGATTACCACGCACTGTCACATCTAGTGTGCCACTAACCGCTAGCACAGCTTCGTAAAAGAATTTCTGCCACCACACTTCCTCCCCTCCCCCATACTGAGGCAAGTTGTTATGGAGACATTCACCACTAAACAACACTCTTCGTAGCAGTTCTTAACCTTTTGAAGACAGTGGTTCAGTGTCATAATCTGATCTGTTCTATTTTGAATTAAAGGTGCCAATATATTTATATGTCATCTGTGTACAAGAAAGTAAAAAGCTCAACTCCCTAATCATCTGTACTACAGGTTGCAAATAAATATTGAATAACAGTGGAGACAACAAAGACCCCATAGGGGACCCCGTATTCTCAACAACAACAAAAATCAGTAACCAGTGAGGAACCACCTTAACTCGAAAATGTATTTAGAAAGAAATGAGTTTAACCACTGTAAAACTTACCCTGAAGTTTCAGCTCTGAATAATGAATTAATTATCCATCACTTTGAACTGGGAAATTATTATAGAATTTTTAAATAAATTTATCATGTGGCTCATGATGTCAACACCTGAGTTGGAAAGCAAACGAAAGTAAAGCGCAGTGCCATTTTCAGTCCTGCATTCAGTCAGAGAAAACAGAGAGAAAATGTGCTAGCTGGAAAAATGCTTTCTGAATTCAAAAGTTGAAAAGCATCATAACAGCACAGACAGAGCTTTTAAATATAGAGAAAAAGAGGCAGTAGCAGCACTGATTTTCTCTCAGTGTCACCTTGCAAAAAGCTCTTAGCCTTGGTGTAGGTCTAGAGTCACATATGGAGCAGCATAGTGAGGGTGGAAGAATGAAAAACAGAAAGAAACTAAAACAGGCACAAGCAGGCTGTTTATCAGTGTCAGAGCAATTTGACTCTTGTCAAAATCTTTCAGAGATTTGGGTGAGGGTCCAGAGCTACATACTAAGCAGTGATAGTGAGAGTAGAAGAAATACACCCCCCCACACACACACACACACACACAGACAGGCAGAGACAGATTGATTCTGTGTCGGTGTCACAGAAAGCTGACTATTAAAACTGTGGGTTCAGACAGCTTGCATAATCAAGTCAGAGAAATAAGGAACCCAAAGAACATAGACAGGGCAGATTGCCTGCCTGGCTGCATGGCCAGGCATACAAACATGTATAAAATAGATGTTTTATTTCCATGTTCTACAGAGCATGGAAACGAGGATAAAGGCAAAGGAGGGAAATCAGTTGATGCTCCTGAGAGATCTATGGCTAGCACCAGCAGCACTAATGTGGAGGGCCACTAGCCAAAATGAAGAGAGATTTCTTTACGAGGAGAGAACCAACACCTACAGATACCAGAGTGACTGTGCTCACACCAACAGAAGGTAAAAGAAAGGCAGCGGCCATACAGGTTAGGGTGACAGGAGACCAGCAGCATGTATAGCCAACAGAGCAGGGAGGAAGAAACACTGTTCTTTGCTGAAAAGTAAATGGAGCATCTTTTGGTAAATAACAGATTCTGATGAGCACGTATGAGTGGAATTTCCATTAGATGCATCAGATACTGAAAGTGCCATAGCTGAGGAGGGTCTGAAAAATCTGATTGCTACATGTTAAACAGTGAGGAGGTAGGAAGTAATTCTGCGAGGTCCAAAGTATTCCAAAAGGAACAGGTAGTGCACAGTGTGAACCATGTCCTTTGCCTTTTATCAACTTGTCTGCCCTCGGCCCCAGTTCCAACAGCAACAGCAGGCTCCAAAGAAGCAGAGAGGAAGTCTTATAATACAAGGAATAAGAGGAAGGGGAGAGCCTAGTGGAGGAGTGGCCTAGTGGTTAGGGTGGTGGACTTTGGTCCTGAGGAACTGAGCTCAATTCCCACTTCAGGCACAGGCAGCTCCTTGTGACTCTGGGCAAGTCACTTAATCCTCCATTGCCCCATGTAAGCCGCATTGAGCCTGCCATGAGTGGGAAAGCTCAGGGTACAAATGTAAAAAAAATAAAAATGGCACCTATGACACCCAGCAGTAGTCATGTGGTACTTCTTCTGAAAATGTTTGAGAGAAAAGACCATTTCTCTGGGTAAGTGATATTATTTTCCTCTGTGCTTGGTAACTTAAAGATTGGGTTTAAAAGAGGAATTGTAAGTTATTGATAAACACAGTTAGAATTAAAAAATAAAAAAGAAGCAAACATTATTAACTAGTCTCCATACCCTTTTCACCATAGATTAAGAACTTGAATTTTCTGCCATAGCATTAACAGATAGACTCTAGAAGGGCCTAGTACAGTCTTAGAAAAAAAGTGAAAATCATAGAAAATCAAGCTATTTGGGATGTAGAAAGGATGGAGCACCTTAGGGGGCACAGCTGTGGACGTCATGTATAAGAATATAAGAATAGCCATACTGGGTCAGACCAATGGTCCATCTAGCCTAGTATCCTGCTTCCAACAGTGGCCAATCCATGTCACAAGTACCTGACAGAAACTCAAATAGTAGCAACATTCCATGCTACCAATCCCAGGGCAAGCAGTGGTTTCCCCCATGTCTATCTCAATAACAGACTATGGACTTGTCCAAACCTTGTTTAAACCCAGATGCTAACTGCTGTTACCACATCCTCTGGCAATGAGTTCCAGAGCTTAACTATTCTTTGAATAAAAAATATTTCCTCCTATTTGTTTTTAAAGTATTTCCATGTAATTTCATTGAGTGTCCCCTGGTCTTTGTACTTTTTGAAAGAGTGAAAAATTGATTCACTTTTACCCGTTCTATATCACTCAGGATTTTTTAGACCTCAATCATATCCTCCCTCAGCCTCTCTCTTTTCCAAGCTGAAGAACTACTACTACTATTTAGCATTTCTATAGCGCTACAAGGCGTACACAGCGCTACACAAACATAGAAGAAAGACACCTAACTTCTTTAGCCTTTCCTGATATGGAGCTTTTATGACACTTTTTGGATGTTTTTCTCTTTCAAAAATGAGCTCCCAAGTCTTTTACTATTTCTTTATGCACAATCTGGATTCTACTCAATTTATTTATTTGTGACATATCTTCTGAAAAATTGGTATCTTTTTCAGTTAATCTTTTTTAATGAGAAAGTATAGAGTTTTTATTCCACCTTACTTGGCAACACAACGTAGATCCCAATTGTTGTGTAGCATTCCATAGTAACTCAAGAGAGAAAGCAGCTGTTTTTTTTGCAGATAGAAACCCTCAGTGGCAGTCTCCATTATTTGCTTAGTTCCTTCAAGCTTCACCTGTGAACTCTGTTTTCCACTCATGTCTACTCCAGGAACTAGCTGCAGACTGAGATCTTCCCATATCATTTGAACAATGCCCATTGCAGTTGAAAATGGACCTATGCCTCCCAAAGTCCCCTTGGGCTGCAACTTTGAGGAGGTAACACAGGATCCAGCTGATTCATCCATACAGAGCCTCCTGGATAGTTGCTGCAGATCAGGGCTAAAAGAACCTTGAAGCCCAAGGAGTCTTTTTACCAAGCTGTGGAAAAAAGGCCCTGAGCTAGTGATAAGGGCCATTTTTCCCACACACCAGGGCCTTTTTTTACCACAAGTGGGTACATAAGTACATAAGTATTGCCATACTGGGACAGACCGAAGGTCCATCAAGCCCAGCATCCTGTTTCTAACAGTGGCCAATCCAGGCCACAAGTATCTGGCAAGATCCCAAAAAAGTACAATAAATTTTATGCTGTTTATCCTAGAAATAAACAAATCCATTTTAATAATTGTCTATGGACATTTCCTTTAGGAAGCCACCCAAACCTTTTGTAAACCCCGCTAAGCTAACTGCTTTTACCACATTCTCTGGCAATGAATTCCAGAGTTTAATTACACATTGAGTGAAGAAAAAGTTTCTCTGATTCATTTTAAATGTACTACTTTGTAGCTTCATTGTGTGCCCCCTAGTTGTGGAGGATTGTGGTCTAACTCTTGTTATGATTACTACAAAGAGATCATGGACTGACCCTTGTTCTGGATTACTACAAAGGGATCACAGACTAGTCATTTTTGCTGGGTGGTCCTATTTGAACAGTGTTTGACTGGAAGAAGAGAAGTCTTCACGGTCACTTGGTCCACATTTATGGGTGGGTGTCACATTACATGGAGTTGAAAAACAGTGGTAGCTCTGTACCACAGTTTACTGACTCCTACAGTATATGAATAACACTGTTTGTGAGCCACCACACAAGCAACATTATTCTGCCAACCCAGGATCATTAAAATGCAAAGTCACAGTCCAATGTTCCAGGGCACTTCATAAAGGAGCCACCAGTAAGCTCCCCTGAGATGCCCCCATAAAGCCCTCTGACCTGAAGACCCCCCCTCCATTAAGCCACCTGACCTGGAAGCCTCCCCCTAATTCAAGTCCCTCCAACTTGGACCCTTCCAATCAGCAAGACCCCCTACCTCCCCAACCATAGACCACCCCCTCAGGCCAACCTTGAAGATCCCTGGTGTCTAGTGGGGTATTTCCAGGAGTGTTCCCCAGTCATTCCTGCCCTTGATGGCACTGGGATGTAAATAGTACCAGTGACACCTAGCAGTAGTCTCATAGTACTACCACTAAAGGTGATGAGCAGGGGCCCACCTACTTTGGGCTTAGGCCTACCCAGCAGCAGTACACCCTTGTAGTAGCTGGTGGGGAACCCTAAGCCTTACCAGCTGAAGACCTCCTCTGTAGGTGCTCAAAACTCCCTGCTGCCAAGTTCTACAGCATCCCTAAGCCACCTGCACTGGCACCTCACATGTGTTCAGTTTTTGTACAATGGCAGGAACTTTTCTACCAACTGCTGAGCTTAGCAGCAAGGAGTTCTGATTACCAGTGGCTGAATATCGGGCCCTTCATGTATAATTTTATATTGCATGAACAGCTAAATTTAAAGGTACATATTAAATAGGTCAGGGAAATTGAGTCTCTCTACCCCCCCCCCCCCCCTGTATTTACAAAAAAAAGTTGCTGAATATGGATCATTTTGCAAAATATGTACAAGGACATACAGAAGTGCATATGCATTTCTTGGCACATCTAGCAGGAGCTGTGATTCTAGCAGGAACATTGTGGGTTCCTGGCTGCTATAATGCAGACAGTGAGCCCTAAGTCAGGCCTACTGTCTGGTAAAGAGGTCAGTTGTAGGATAATGTGCCCCACCCCCCCCCCCCACCCTCTGATACATCCAACATCACAAATACCCTCCAAATAGTATCAAATCAATCCTCCCAGACACAAGCCATAGTACCCCCCCCCCCCCCCGCCAACATCTTGAACTCCTCAGAAACAAGTCATTACCCCAGCAACCTCCGAACCCCTGGGTTTTACTGGGCATCTTCCTGGTATTTAATGGAGAGCAGAAATCCTAAGTTGCCTCTTCTCTGTCATGCATCTGGATTCACAATGGCACCTCTGGCTCCTAGTGGTTGTCTCACACTTATTGCTAGGGGTCAGGATACCAACGAATGTATGGCCCTATCAACTTTTACTGTTGTACAGATTTTTAAATCATCCTGTAATGGGAGTGATAAAAGCCATGAAGTTTGACATCCCCCAATATGCTTGCTCTTTAGATGGATGTACTTAATATTTTAGCTAAAGTGTTATCCTGAGTGGCCTAGGAACATTAAAAACAAAATGATTGTCAACCTATTTTTTCCAAATAATGCTCACTACAACTTAGAGCTATTATTATCATTCTGGAACAATGGTTCAACGAGTTTATAGTAGAAGTACAGTAAGTAATAAAGGAAATGAAAGGTAATGTCATTTGCCAAAGGTCATAAGAAGTGTTAGTCAGTGACTTGGAATCTGAACCATTGTTTCGTGATTTTCAGTGTATTGGCTCTAAACACTACATCTTACCTTCACTTTAAAGTTTTAGTTTGTAATTACAGAGCTCCAGAACAAACTATTAGAATCACTTTAAGCTGGAACTAAATATTAAATTCAGTTACAGAAGCTCCCATAAACTCAAGTATAGGTCTCAGAAAAATAAAATCTGATTTCATTTGCAAGTAAAGGAATTTCAGGAGCAATAAGAAATACTCCTGCATTTTACTAAGCTGCACTAAAATGCTACTATTACCATATGTTAGATGCAAAATTAATGCATGGTAATTGCAAAGCATTACATAACTGGAGGAGATGTGTCCAGCATCTGCTCATGCAGCAAATATAGAGACCATACAGTTATTGGGTGTTAACTGCATTGCAGATAATGTGGATGCACATAATGCCACCTACAGAGGCATAAACTGCTCTACTGTATATGGCATGTTAACAATTAATACATGATAAATGACCATGTGTTGACTGTAAGACACAATGCATGCCCCTTCCTGTCCCATCCCCTGTCCCATTCCACACTCTGCACTTAAGACTAGATTCTATATATTAAGCCTAAAAAATGGCATTGAAAAAAATATGCCTAGGTGTATTCTATAAACTAGGCCTAAAGTTCGGCATGGTTTATAGAATTCATCTAAATCTAGGCATAGTTTATAGAATATGCCCAGCACCCATTTTCTACGACTACATTTAGTCGTAGCCATTTATGCCAATGAAAACCTGGTGTAAATGCTGATGCCTAAATTATGTGGGAAATGGGCATATTCTATAAAACTGCGCAAAATTCAAGGAATACCCATGACCTACCCATGCATGGCCTATCCCCCTTTTCAGATCCATGTCTCAGAATTTATGCATATCACTTTATAGAATATGTTTAGACAGTTATGCATGTAAATTATAATTAGTGCCAATCAGTGTCAATTGTTACTTAAGTGTAATTCTCGGTGCTAATTGGCTTGTTAAACTAATTAAGCTGTACAAGCAAATCCAGAATACGACCAGATTTGTGTGTGCAAATTATGTCGCACTACATAGAATCCAGGGTACTTTTATAATTCCCAATGCAGCTCCTTGTGAACTTGCGCAAGTCACAACTCTCCATTGCCCCAGGTACAAAAACTTAGATTGTGAGCCCCCTAGGGACAGAGAAAGTACTGGCATATGATGTGTACAGCCAGGGCTGGTCTTAGGCCGAGGTGACCGAGGCGGCCGCATAGGACCCCGCGCTTAGGGGGGCCCCGCATGGCGCGCCTCAGTCAGCCTCTTCCCAGGGCCGGCAGCGATCTGACGACACGCTATTCTGCCCACCCTGGCGCCCTCTTCTCCCCCCAACCAACAAGGATCCTTTTTCTTTTAAATTTACCCTCGAGGGCGGGACACTGAGAATGAACGAACAAGGAAGTTTCTGCTAGAGACATCGGGGGCACTTGGGAGGGGAGGAGCGCTTTCAGCGACGCTGCCTGCTGTGCTGTCCAGTCAGATTCCAGAGAGTCAGCGACGGAGGGTAAATTTAAAAGAAAAAGGATCCTTGTTGGTTGGGGGAGAAGAGGGCGCCAGGGCGGGCAGGCAGTTGAACATGGGAGCAGGAGGGCAAGGGAGAGAGGACCTGGACATGGATGGCAGGGCTCAGGAAGAGAGAGGGGGATTGCTGGATAGGGATGAATGGAGGGGGCAGGGGAGAGGAGCATGGATGGGAGAGGGCAGGGCTCAGGGAGAGAGGGGAATTGCTGGATATAGGGTTGATGAATGGAGGGGGCAGGGGACAGAGAGGAGCATGGATGGGAGGAGGGCAGGGCTCAGGGAGAGAGGGGAATTGCTGATAGGGATGAATGGAGGGGGCAGGGGACAGAGGAGCATGGGAGGGCAGGGCTCAGGGAGAGAGGGGAATTGCTGGATAGGGATGAATGGAGGGGGCAGGGGACAGAGGAGCATGGGAGGGCAGGGCTCAGGGAGAGAGGGGAATTGCTGGACATGGAGGGCAGGGGAGAGAGGAGAAATGTTGGGCACGAATAGAGGGAAGGAAAGACAAAGGAAGGAGATGCACATGGGTGGAGGGGAAGGGATAGAGGAGAAATGCTGGACATGGATGTAGGGGAGGGGAGGAAAGTAGATGCACATGGAAGGAGGGGAGTGAGGAGAAATGCTGGATATGCATGGAGGGGAAATTGCTGAATTTAAGGGCTGGATCGGAACACTTTGAAGGCAGATGCTGAAACTCGAGAAAGGATAGGGACAGGGCTACAGATGGTAGACAGGACACATAAGGACACAGGAGGGTGGTGGACATGGTGAGAGAAAAAATATCAAATGGAAAGAAGGCACTGCATAAAACAGAAGACACTGGGACCAAAGCGAATAGAAAAACCAAATGATCAGACAACAAAGGTAGAAAAAAGTATTTTATTCAGAATTTATTAATTGGAATATGTCAGCTTTTGGAAATGTGCATCTGTGATATTTTGCATGTAAGTTTCAATTTTTCTAGTATTGCTGCATGCTGAGTCTGACTTCTTGAGGTAACTTTCCAGTTCAGTATTTTGCCTTCATATCTGTTGTGTCATGTGTTTTTCATGTGTGATCAAGGTGCAGTATCCTGCTAGCGTGTAGCATTTGCAGCCCTTTTTGTCTTGTTTTTTTTTACGAGGTAGTGTATTGGTGTTTTAGAGCCTGGTGTAATTACAGTTCTGCCTTTCCACGCATAAGGTTGTGCTCGTCCTGTCCTTGGAATTAGTGCTGTTATGGTTTGGTAAGGTTATGAGTGTGTTTTTGCACAAGTTTGTGTATAGTGTTTTGCAGTGGAGAGATTGTGTGTCCACACCTCTGACCCCCCCCCCCCCCCCCCCCGGGGTTATGAGAATTGGAACTACTAATTGTAGTGGACTTGAACTGAATAATTTCTGGGGAGGGGGAGTTTCATGATAGCATTGTGCTTATTATTTCAATCAGTTTTTTCTGTACAAGTTTAGCTTCATTTGTCTTTATTTGAAATTTCATAAATAAAAATTTTTCTAAAAATTGAATATCATCATTAATGGGGTGGAGCTGGGGTGGGGGCGGGGCTAGGATGGGGCCCCACCAAATTGGTCTGCATAGGGCCCCGCACTTGCTAAGACCGGCCCTGTGTACAGCACTGCATACATCTAGTAGTGCTATAGAAATGATTACTAGTATAATAGGCTTGAAATATGTGCCTACTTTTCTTCATAGAATACTAGTGTAACTGGGTATTTACACACATATGTTCATAGGTGCACACATGTACACCAGCAATAGAGCTGTGCATATATTCTGATGATGTGCGTATAACTTTAAATATTTTGTAAGCTAGGTGCATAAGTGAAAATTTTACCCATGCTTCACCCAGATGCAAGTCATGTATACAGCTACCTATCAAATACACTCTATATAAAATATATGTGTGTTTACAGAATAGTACTTAGGCAAAACTGCAACTTTCATGCATATATATGTGCACACATCCTTGCATATATGCTGGTAGTCTTATGACTTACATATTATAGAATTACCCTTATAATGCTATATTAACTGTTAGCCGATTTCCGGTATGTTGGCCATTCTTCCTTCCCTCACCAAAAATCCCCCTGATCCTGCCTCAGAATTTGCCATTTGATAGTCCTCTGGAGAGCAATATCTTATTGTGCTGTTGCGCTCAATACTCCTATACAAGATTCCATGTGTATTAAAGCACAAATCAACTCTCAGCATTAAAGATTTGTACCCTGGCAAGACCACTAATGTCTGCATGAGCGTGAGTTGGAACGGACAGGAAGTGCTATCCCGGTGGGGAGTTTGACAAGTACCCCAGGTCTTCTAGTGAGCCCCAATAATAATGATGTGTTGACTGAACTGTGAACTGCGAAATCACACATTGAAGATGCTGTGGTATTGAAACTGGAAGAAAAACCTTTAGCTCTCTGGGAATGGTTGGACAAGGTAGAGGGACATCTACAAGTAACATGGAGGGGCATAATCGAACATGGGCAGCCATCTTTAAGGGCGCCCATCTCTAAGGGCGAACTAGGGAAGGGGCGGAACTGACCGTATTATCGAAAAAGATGGGCACCCATCTTTCATTTCAATAATATGGTCTTGGCCGCCCAAATCCCAACATTTAGGTCGACAGAGATGGGTGAACTCGGTTTTCGCCGATAATGGAAACCGAGAGCGCTCATCTCAAAAATGCCCAAATCCAAGGCATTTTGTCATGGGAGGGGCCAGCATTCGTAATGCACTGGCCCCCCTCACATGCCAGGACACCAACCGGGCACCCTAGGGGGCACTGCAGTGGACTTCAATAATTGCTCCCAGGTACATATCTCCCTTCCCTGGGGTGCTGAGCCCCCCAAATGCCTCCCAAAATCCACTCCCCACAACTGTATACCACTACCATAGCCCTTATGGGTGAAGGGGGGCATCTACATGTGGGTACAGTGGGTTTCGGGTGGATTTTGGAGGGCTCACATTTACCACCACAAGTGTAACAGGTGGGGGGGGGGTGGGCCTGGGTCCACCTACCTGAAGTGCACTGCACCCACTAAAACTGCTCCAGGGACCTGCATACTGCTGTCATGAAGCTGGGTATGACATTTGAGGCTGTCATAGAGGCTGGAAAAATGTTTTTATTTTTTTTAGGGTGGGAGGGGATTGGTGATAACTGGGGGAGTATGGGGAGGTGATCCCTGATTCCCTCCAGTGATCATCTGGTCAGTTTGGGCACCTTTTTGAGGCTTGGTCCTGAAAATAAATGGACCAAGTAAAACCGGCCAAATGCTCATCAGGGCTGCCCTTCTTTTTTCCATTATTGGCCGAGAGCGCCCATGTGTTAAGCATGCCCTAGTCCCGCCTTCGCTATGCCTCCAACACGCCCCCTTAAACATTGGCTGCTCCTGCAACGGACTGCAGTTGAGGGCAGCCAAAATCAGTTGTGTCGGAAGATGGGCACCCTTCTCTTTCGAAAATGAGCTGGATAGTAACATAGTAGATGACGGCAGAGAAAGACCTGTACGGTCCATCCAGTCTGCCCAACAAGATAAACTCATATGTTCTACTTTATGTGTATACATGACCTTGATTTGTATCTGCCATTTTCAGGGCACAGACCGTAGAAGTCTGCCCAGCAGTTGGGGACGCAGTTGGGGACTCCCAAAATTGGCTTTCAATTATGCCAATTTGGTCGACCCTGGGAGAAGGACGCCCATCTTCCAATTTGTGTCGAAAAATGGACGTCCTTCTCTTTCTAAAATAAGCCTGAAAGTTATTCAAAGTCGTTAAATCGCGGGAGGATTGTGAAAAATTACAAGACTGGGAGACTGGGCGTCTAAAAGGCATATGATGTTTAACATGAGTGCAAAGTGGTGCATGTGGGAAAGGGGAACCCAAATTATAGCTACATCATGCAAGGTTCCACATTAGGAATCACAGACCAAGAAAGGAATCTAGGTGTCGTCGTTGATGATAAGTTGAAACCTTCTGCTCAGTGTGCTGCTGCAGCTAAGAAAGCAAATAGAATGTTAGGTATTATTAGGAAAGGAATGGAAAACAAAAATGAGGATTTTATAATGCCTTTGTATCACTCCATGGTATCACTCCATTGTATCGTGACCGCACCTCGAATATTGTGTTCAATTCTGGTCGCTGTATCTCAAAAAAGATATAGTGGAATTAGAAAAGGTGCAGAGTAGGGTGACAAAAATGATAAAGGGGATGGGACGACTTCCCTATGAGGAAAGGCTAAAGCGGCTAGAGCTCTTCAGCTTGGAGAAAAGGCGGCTGAGGGGAGATGTGATAGAGGTCTGCAAAATAATGAGTGGAGTGGAATGGGTAGATGTGAAGCGTCTGTTTACACTTTCCAAAAATACTAGGACTAGGGGGCATGCGATGAAGCTATAATGTAGTAAATTTAAAATGAATCAGAGAAAATGTTTCTTCACCCAAAGTGTAATTAAACTCTGGAATTCATTGCCACAGAATGTAATAAAGGTGGTTAGCTTAGCAGAGTTTAAAAAAGGTTTGGGTGGCTTCCTAAAGAAAAAGTCCACAGACCATTATTAAATGGACTTGGAGAAAATCCACTATTTCTGGGATAAGCAGTATAGAATGTTTTGTACTTTTTGGGGATCTTGCCAGGTATTTGTGACCTGGATTGGCCACTGTTGGAAACAGAATGCTAGGCTTGATGGACCTTTGCTCTTTCCTAGTTTGGCAATACATTGTGCTAGTTATAGATCCGTAGCTTTACTAAACATAGACATGAACATTCTTGCAAAAATACTGGCCAATAGTTTAGAGGATATTTTGCCTAGTCTTATACATTGGGATCAAATGAGATTTATCAAAGGTAGACAATTGGAAGACAATGTGAGGAGAGCACTTGACCTGATCAAATGCCTGCAAAGGAGGAAAACAAAAGGCCTTTCTGTTACACTGGATGCTGAAAAGGTGTTTGAGTGGAGATTCCTGTTTGAAATGATGGATCAGACTGGATTAGATAGGCCCATTGGCACCTGGGTTCGAGGGGCTCTGTATGCTCACCCCGAATGAAAAGTTGTCCCCACACCAAAGGCATATATAGCACTTGTTGTATTCTTTGAAGCATCTTTAGTAGAGCGTGTCTGCCTTAGCACTACTGGGCTGCCTTCACTTCCTGACACGGAGAGGGAAAGCCAGGGGAGAGAGGAGAATCACAACTTCAGGTAAAAGAAGTGAGCAGACCTGGGCAGCGCCCTCCAGAGGTCGGTGCTTACCCCGCTTACTATGTTGGCAGGGCTGTCCTATGTCCCCATTGCTCTTTGCCCTTGCATTAGAGCCCCTAGCATGGAAAATTCAGGAAAATTCTCAAATTTAACCTATAACCATAGCAGGAGAAGACAACAAACATTTATTATACATAGACAACACCTTGGTATTTATGGAAAATCCAGTTGCTTCCCTCCTTCACCTGTTAAAGGGGATTAGTATTCTGGAGAAGTCTTAGGATTTAAAATAATTAATGATAAAACTGAAGCATTATGTTTCAATCTTACCACTCAGGAACAACACCAGATATCTTTTTTTTTAAATTTGCATTTATGATTTATAAAAACAACTTTGAAAGGAAGTAATAACAAAGCTAAATGTGCCAATTAACATCATTAGCTAAACAATCATAAGGAAAAAATTAAGGAAATAGAATTCTGAACTTGCTAGTTAACATCATTAGCTAGGCATTAGTTAAAAAGGAATAACAAAACAATATAGTCCACAACCTAAAAGGGAGGAACCAAGGACATAAATCCTTTTAAGATAGCTTCTAGTGGGGTTAGATGCCTGGGTATTACTATTACGAACAATGTGGAAAGGTTGTATGAACTTAACTATGACAAACTTACCACACAGGTTAAATCATTATATGCTAGATGGGATCATTTATATTTGACCTGGTGGGACAGGGTTGCAGTGATAAAAATGATGGTATTACCCAACTTTTTATTTATTTTTTCTCACTTGTCCATTCATATCCCGAGTGCACAGTTCAGGATTTTGGAGAGGATGTTTCAAGCATTTATATGGAAGGGCAAGAGATTGAGAGTTCAGATTAATACCCTTTCCATGCCATAGGCATAGGGAGGGGTTGGTCTTCCTAATTTGCGATTATATTATCAGGCAGCTGTACTGAAAGCTCTTAGGGTTTTTTATGTTGAACACCCCCAGATTCGCTAGGTTAGACATGAAAATGCCATACTGAACCCCTTATTGATTTTTGACAATCCAAAGTGGGTAGATCTTAGCTCTCAATCCAAACCTCCCCTACATTTGTTTATGGACCCCTTGATGACAGTCTGGACTGGAGTCAGAGAAGGATAGCAAATGCCAGGTTTGCTATTTCCCTATAATAAATTGAAGCATAATTACCCTAGTTCTACTGCTTGCTTTGGCCCTTTCTGAGGGGCGATTGACAGAATTTGGATAGTATCCATATTCTGATCTCTACAACCAGGGGGTCTCTTATGTCTCATGCTCAATTACAGGAGTGGACTCATACCAAAATTCCCTTTTTTCAATTTTCCAGCTCCCAGATCTACTGTTAGGATTGGATGCAAAACGGAATTTACATAGAGCTGCTACTAAGCTAGAAACAGTGATATTTAAAATTCCTCATAGGAAAAGGATACTATCACACATATATGGTTCCTTGTTGGACCATGAGAGTGCTCCTCCCTTTTCCTGTCAACAGGCTTGGGAAAAGTGGTTGGGGAGACCCTTGGATGTTGAGGTTTGGAACATGTTTTCTGGTATGTCTATAAATGTTCACTGATTACTAATTGTAACAGGTACAATTTAGACTTCTTCCTAGACTTTACTGGTCTCCACTTCAGTTAGTTCACATTTCCAGTTCTGAGATGGGACTTTGTTGGCACAAATGTGGTCAAGCTGGTACTTTTGAGCATATGTGGTAGGACACTCTGGTCATCCCATCTTTTTGGCTGTAGGTATTGATCTCTATACAACAATGGACTGTGGAATACTGGGGAAATGATCCTTTGACGTGTTTATTGGGTTTCATACCAGTTGATTCCTATACATGGTACCAACAATTCTTAGTTCTGGTGGTAAAGATGGCCATTGTTCGATATTGGAAATATAAGCAGGGCCCTTCTAGGTCTGCCTGAGTAGATGTTTGCATGGAGCTTTACAAATTTGAGCAACTCACATTTATGCTTAAGGGAGGAATTCCTGGTTTGTCACTAAATGGGAACCTTTTATGATGGACTCACACTACTGACTTCCTGATCTGCAGATAATTTTTCATAGTTACCATCATGACCTCCATTACTGCTATTTACTTTCTGATCCTGCAGACACCCATATCAATTAGTACTCTTTGTACAGGTTAATATTGTTCTTTGGATTTCTTAGTTGTTTAAGTCTTGGTTGGGTAATTTAGAGAATGGGAGAGAGGTGGGAGGGTTGAGAGTGAGGGAAGGGGAAGGGAGGAGGGGGGAAACACCATGTAAAATTGCCACTTATGCATTAATTTTGTTTGACTTAATTTAATATTCATTGTTCTGTTGTGCTTAATGAACACTATCATTCAAAAACTGTTAGCTTACACTAATTTCCTTGTTAAACACTTTACACACTTTAATATAATGTGCCTTAAATGTTCCATCAATGTCTATGGAACCTCCTCAACTGGGTCTCCAGTTTTAAATAAAGTCCTTAAAATGTCACAAATAGGTCATTTCTGAGAGAGACTTTCATTGAATCCTTCCTAGTGACCCCTTATGAGTAAATATGTAGGAGTTATCGGTCCCCCTTAATAACACTCCCTCACAGTGCTACTTTAAACACCACAATACAGAACAGAGAGGACATGGTTCAGTGAAGGTCCAGGCTAGATAAAACTCCTGAACACAGCTAAGCTAGAGAGGCCCAGGGAACACAAGAGCAGCCCTCCAGCACTTGCCTTCACCACATATGTGTAAGCAGCAGAATCTTGATTCATGTAGGCCAAGTTTTATCTTGAACCCAGCCTACATGTCAGACCTAATAGAACTACCACCCAGAAATGCAAAAAAATCCTCTCGCACATTCCTCAATCTTCATCCTACCATGTGTAAAGACTTGAAATACAAATTAATGCATGCATCAACTTTCTCCTATACAAGCACACAGTTCTGGAATGTGCTGCCACGCAACCTGAAAACGGTCTATGAAATGACCAACTTCCGCAAACTGCTGAAAACCTATCTCTTTGACAGAATATACCACAAAGATCAACACATGTAACTGTTCATTCTTTAAGATAGCCAGAAATGTTCTTTATGTTCTTTAATGTCTTTGCTCTAACACTATCATGTATTTCACCATCATGTACCCAAAGCTTTCTGTAAAACCAAATGTATACTCTTCTATTTCCAGTATCCATGATGAATTGTAAGCCACATTGAGCCTGCAAAGAGGTGGGATAATGTGGGATACAAATGTAATAAATAATAATAATAACAATAATAATAATAATAATAATAATAACCTTGTGGAGCTTTAATCCTGGATGCCAGTCTAGAGCCAGGCCAGAACTTGATTTATCTTGAAGACAAAGATTAGTGCATCCTGTGATCCTGCCAGAAACAGGCTACAAACAGATTATCCTTGAATCCAAAAGGTTGTTTTGTTCTTTTATCACGTCTGTGAAAGGAACTGGCTGGAACCTTCTATTGAATATTAATAATGTGTTTTTTCATTTTACCTTCAACCATCTGAGTGGGTGTGTCTGTTAAGGTTATGCACCCCACTCTCACTCACACTGCTATACCCCCCCCCCTTCAATTTTTTCTAACTCTCTGAAGCAGGTTCACATTAAATTCAAATTTTTAAAATATAATTTAATTTGTAAGACAAAAAGTATAAAATATGAGACCAAGCGCTGTTCTATTGCTGTTGAGGTCAACAATGTCAACTGAATCAGTCTCATCATCTTTCACCTTCTGCACTCATGTAGAGTCCTAATCCTACCCATAATGCCCCTGTGGCTTCTCTGGAGTACTTTGCCCTTGTCACAAAGCACCAAAATTTGCCTTTGCATTCATACCAGATACTGAACCTGTTGATGCTATCATCTCCAGTGATATCTTTCTCCCAAGTCTGGCAGCCCACACTGGGGATGCGTATCTAGTGATATAGGTGCTGTCTATTGTGACTTACCTTTGATCAGCACTGCTTGATTCTCGCTATTGCAGTCCTGACATCCTTGACCTATCTCTGGTTCAACTTCATCATTATTATAGCAAGCCATGGCCCAGATTCAGTGTTATAGGCTGACTCCCACTAATTCCACTGACATGCACTAAGCCTGTGGTTTCTATGACCTAACATTTCACTGTTGGTTTTCACTGTGGATGTCTTTGACTTCACATATGGTCAATGCTGGGACCTTCCACTGGAATATCTCTACTTTTAGGCTGCTCCCAACTACAAGCATAATTGTGGGAGTTACTGGTTCATTCTGCATTGATATAAATTATCATCTTCAATGGTGAAAGCAATGGATACGCTGAGGTTGTTGAGTTCATGGCTATTGTATGAAACATTACATTTCTAGGAAGCATTAAAATACTTCCAGGGAGCATTAGACACATTTAAGACATAATAAGAGCTTTGAATTTACAATGAGAGTTGCAAATAAAACTGAGAGAGATGTGCATCTGTTGGCACTCATGTGGATTGTTAGTGTGATTAAACAGTTTTGTAAACAATTAAATCAATTAAATGTGTATTAACCTACCAATTAACATGTCTTAAGTCAATTAGATTTAGGTTTAGGTGTACTGCCAATCACAAACAGGTCTCAGTGTTTTACAAACAGTAAAACAAGTACATAAAAGAAAACAGCTGTGTCTTCTAATAGGATAAACCTGTGCACACATTCTAAGACATTATTATACTACATATATGCATTAAAACATTCTAACTTGTATCGATATCCATTTATTAAAATGAATATATGAAACGAATTGAAAAGCATCCAAAAAATTGTGAAAGAAAGCCAAAATGAACTGGAAATTTTTGTGCTATGCACATCTCTAAACACTGATCACCCAAATGCAGTATCCCCATATGCACAGTTGCCAATATAAAACTTGTGCTCAGAATGCATCATCCCAGCACCCAATTCTAGTTGAACTATAGAGAATTACCCCCATGAGTATTGCTTTTCTTATCAGACTGGCTATGAGTCAACTTCTTGTCTCCAACAAGCATAATTTCTGTTTTCTGCACATTTAACATCATCATCTTATATCATTTTATACATCCCCTTGCAGTTACACGCTATCTGACAGATTCTATATATTGCACCTTAATTTCCATGTAATTTCAACCTTAACTTCAATCTCCTTCTTTACCACATTGCACATTCCAAGATGTGAAAAGGCAGGGTTTAAGTATTTGAACAGAAGTATTTTTTTCTATTGGGCCCTATCTCATTGAAGGATGCTTTAGATCCTTTTCATTCAATCTTTTCCCCATTGTAGTGCTTTCTCTTGGGGACAATGTCTCCAAATGGGTTATTTTTCTAACATGACAGTAACAAACCTCACACCTAAGCCAAGGTACATGAAGTATGATCTCAGTCTGTCAAATTTACTGCTAAAGCTTGCCATAGTACTTACATTGTGCCAAAGAGAGCGTCCTTTGGGAGTTGATAAGATTTAACATGGATTGGCAATTTATCCAGGTGTGCTTGGAAGTTCATTTTATTCATGGTAATCTTCATGATCTTTTCTGGAATCTGCTCAAATTTGCTGTTATATATTGTGACGGTGCCACATGTGTGAATAGGGGGGCAAGTCCATAACTTGGTGCTTCCGTAGGTTCTTTTATCAAGCTGCGGTAAAAAGGGCCCTGCAGTAGCAGCAGAGGCCGTTTTTGCCATGCGCTAGGGCCGTTTTTACTGCAGTGGGTAAAAAGCCCCTAAAAAAGACATGGCCATGCAGTAAGATTATTCTTATCATGTGGCCATGTGGGGGGGGGGGAGCACGTACCACCACCTATTGAGGTGGCGGTAAGGGCTTTTGCGTTAACCTGGAGGTAACTGGGCAGCCACGGCACTGCCCGATTTTCACAGGTTATCACCACGCTGTAGCACTGGAATTGGTAGGCATTCGAGGCAGAACTACCGTCGGTGGCCATGTGGTGCCAGTGGTAGTTCTGCGTTGCCATGCGGCAAGTCCGTTGCCTCGTGGCAACCCTTTAGTAAAACAGCTCCCAGGTTAGGCACATCAGTGCCACGTACTAGAATACTAGCATTAGCATTAACCCAATCATTTATGCCAGCTCAATGGCAGGCATAAAAGGGCACATCTAAGTGCAACATGCAAAGAACATAACTTTTGGTATTCTATAAGTTACACACGTAAGCCCATAGCCCACTCATGCTCTGCCCATATTTATTATTTATTTATTCCACTTATAGCCCACCTAAACCCTAAAGGGGTTCCAATATTAAAACATACATAATAAATATACTCACAAACATAAACATCAAGACAATAGCTGCCCCTATATACCAACAACTCTCTGCTCCTACCCACCCAATTACTGCAAGATCAAACTGCCAAAAGTACATGCCTGAATAAATATTTTATTTCCATTTTGCTTACACCTTTTTCAGTGGTAGCTTGAGGAGGTGAGTTACATTCAAGTACTCTGGATATTTCTCTGTCCCAGAAGGGCTCACAATCTAAGCTTGTACCTGAGGCAATGGAGGGTTAAGTGACTTGCCCAAGATCACAAGGAGCAGCAGTGGGATTTGAACGGGCCACCTCTCGGATTGCAAGATTGGTGTTTTAGCCACTAGGCCACTCCTCCACTCCAAATATGTCTTTAATAACTTCTTAAACTGCCTCACTGTACTATACAAATGTAGGTAACCCATCAGCTAATTCCACAAATAAGGGCCCACCACAGAAAAGGCCATTACCCTCAACTCAGCATAACACATCAAGGTGAATTTTTCATTCGATAACTGCATACCCACCTCTGATCTTAAACATCACCGTGGGCGGTAAAGTGTTATCACCTGGGAAAAATGCCTGGGTATCTGCTTATACACTGTCTGATGAAGGAGTATCAAAGTTTTATATTCAACTTAAAAGTGCACTGGCAGCCAGTGTAGCTGTTTCAAGACTGGTGCAACGTGCACATTTAGGTCCCCTCACAATAAGTCGCGCCGCAGCATTCTGGATCACTTGCAAACATTGAGATGCTACAATTACCAAAAAAACAGGGCATTACAATAATTGACCCTTAACAAAACCATAGCTTGCACAAGTCTAAAATCGTATGGAGACAACATTGGTTTCAAATGACTCAACAATCGAAAGTGAAATAAAGAGGACTAGATCAGTGCAGTTAACTGAGCCTTCATATTAAGCCTGCAGTTCTGCATCACTCCCAACACTTTCAAACATTGTTTCACAGGTAAAACAGCATTACCAAATGCCACTGAAGCTGGCTATGAATCAACTTCCTATCTCCAACAAGCATAATTTCTGTTTTCTGCACTTTCAACATCATCCTATATCATTTTATACATCTCCTTGCAGTTACATACTATCTGCCAGATTCTATATATTGGAACTTAATTTCCATGAGGAAATTGAAGCATATTCTATGAAAATGCACACAACTTAATTCTTTAACTAGCTAATCAGTGCTGTCAATAGGATGTTAACAAGCAATTATCAGCACTAATTGGCATTAATTTAGATTTACATTCACAACTCACTAAGTGTATTCTGTAAAGTGGTGCATCATTGAAAGGGGGGCATGGCCATGGGAAAGGCGTGAGTGTTTCTAAAATCTATGCACATTGTTATAGAATACACATGCTCTGCGTCTAATTTAGGGGCCCTTTTACAAAGTGTCAGTAAGCCCAATGTGAGCTTACTGCATGCTATATCAGAACCGCTGGCCCAACACGGCTGCCGTTGGTAGTTTCACCTCAAGTGTGTGCCATTTCTGGCGTGCTGTAAAATTTTTTTAGAGTGCAGCGCTAACCTGACAGTAATTGGGCATCACTGTGCACTGCCCGATTAACACTGGGTTACTACGGGATCCCTTACCGCCATCTTAATGGGTGGTGGTAACTGCCCCACGCATGGCCATGTGGTATGAGTAAGCTTACCACATGGCCATTTTTTTAGGGGCTTTTTACCCACTGCAGTAAAAAGGATCCTGATGCATGGGAAAAACTGCCCTTGCGCTACCGCAGGATCCTTTTTCCCCACAGCTTAGTAAAAGGACCCCTTAGGCATTAGAATTTATGCCAAGTATAACATGGTATAAATGGACGCAACTAAATTTGGTCACATGGAGGGGTGCTTGGCATATTCTATGTGGAGGGGCATAATCGAACGTCACCAGCCAAATAGATCGCCGGCGATCTCTGTTGGCGGCGGCGCTATAGCTGGTCGGAACCGTATTATCGAAAAAGATGGCCGGCCATCTCTTTTTTTTGATAATACGGTTTAGCCCGGCCAAATGCCATGGAGTTTAGGGGTTTCAGATGGCTGGGTTTGTTTTTCAGCGATAATGGAAAGTTATGTCGGCCATCTCAAACCCCGGCCAAATTCAAGGCATTTGGTCGTGGGAGGAGCCAGCATTTTTAGTGCACTGGCCCCCCTAGGGGTCACTGCGCTGGACTTCAGAAAAGCTCCCATGTGCATAGCTCCCTTACTTTGGGAGCTGAGCCCCCCAACCCCCCCCCCCCCAAACCCACTACCCACAAATGTACTGCACCCACTAAAATTGTTCCAGGGACCTGCATACAGCCTCTAGGACTTATTGCTGCTGTATAACTTTGGCATACCAGTTCACATCTGAAGACTAATCTCTCTGAAAAAGTCCTTTCTTGAAATAGGCACGTTTACTCACAGTTAACTGCAGATCAGAGGTTGTGCCCCACTGGCAAAGAGTCCCCTGGTACTAAGATTAGCAGTAGGTCAGAGCTGGCACAATGGTATACAATGCCCTCTTTCAGCACCATGCAAGGTAAGAACTACGTTCTCTAACGTGAGTAACACAGGAAAGGGAACTAAATCTGGCTTACAAAAATGGCCACTACCGCATGGACTACAACAGGAAACAAAACAGGGCACACTCTGACCCAGTTAGCAGGGGGGGGGGGAAAGCACCAGGGGAGTAGAGCCCAGTATCCTACATCCACCACAATGCAATGTGACTCTGCAGGGCACCTAACAGAAAAGGTGTCACACTCACCCAAGAGCCATATCGCAACCAGGGAAAGGCTGTCGGAGGATACAACACATTCTGCTGTCATGGAGGTGGGTATGGCATTTGAGGCTGACATATAGGCTGGCAAAAAAGGTTTTTAGTTTTATTTTTTTAGTTTGGAAGGGGATTGGTGACCACTGAGGTCATCCCGCATTCCCTCCAGTGGTCATCTGATCAGTTAGGGCACCTTTTTGAGGCTTGGTCATGAAAATAAAAGGACCAAGTAAAGCCGGCGAAATACTGCTTAACGCCGCTTTTTTTTCCCATTATCGGCGAAAGCCGGCCATCTGGTAGCCACGCCCATGCCCGCCCATGTCCCGCCTTCGCTTATCTACCGATACGCCCCCTTGAACTTTCGCCGGCGAAGCAACGGGAAAGCAGCAATGCAGTCAAAAATGCCACTTTCAATTATACCGATTTCGCCGCTTTTAAAAAATCACCGGCCATCTCCCGATTTGTGTCAGAAGATGGCCGGCAATCACTTTCGATTATAAGCTGGATAGCGTGCAGAAATTTAAGCCTATTCTATAATAGTTCTCTACCATTTCTGTTTTTTATTTTAGTTCTCTACCATTTTTGTTTTGTATATTGATACCATTTGTAGAGTAGTGCCTTATTAATTTGACAGTATTCTATAATATTTAGGCATAATTTAGGGAATACACCTAGGTGTATTTTTTTCTATGTGGAATTTTCAGGTGCCATATGTAGAATATAGCCTTATCCTCTTAATTCTGTAAAACTCGCCAAAAATGTGCATGCAAATTTCGGCACGCACCCAGTTTGTACATGCAATTTAATTGAAGAATGGCTAATTAGTGCCAATAGTTGGCTTTTTAACAAGCAATTATTGGCACTAATTTGATTTAATTGGCATTCAAGCATGGGATCTGTGCCTAAAATTTATGCATGATCTGAAAAGGGGGGCGTGGAAATGGGAGGGTCATGGTTGTAATGGCAGCATTCCTAAAATTAATGTGCGTTGTTATAGAATAAGGGGGGATATATTTGTGCCACATTTCAGTTGCTGCAAATGGCCATGCCTAAAGTTAGGCACGACTCCTAGGCATAAGCATTATTCTATATACCCACCTAACTTGAAGCAAGTCTTATATAATAGTGCTCTTTTTGGCGCTGATTTTTTTTGGTGCCATATATAGAATCTAGCCCTATACCACTTAGGCATGACCTTATAGAATAGCACCTAGTGCACTTATGCATGCACCTGCCAATTTTGGCGCCTCTGATGCACATTAGTGTGTAAGTATAGGCACCATTTTATAGAATTGTCCTTTACTACTACTACTATTTAACATTTCTAAAGCGCTACCAGGGTTGCGCAGCGCTGTACAATTAACAAAGAAGGACAGTCCCTACTCAAAGGAGCTTACAGTCTAAAGGACAAAAAGTGCAGTCAATCAAGATTGAGGCAGTCTAGATTTCCTGGATAGAGGTACAATGGTTAGGTGCCGAAAGCGACATTGAAGAGGTGGGCTTTGAGCAAGAATTTGAAGATGGGTAGGGAGGGGGCTTGGCGTATGGGCTCAGGGAGTTTATTCCAAGCATAAGGTGAGGCGAGGCATTGGGTTAGGCAACCACTTTGACATAATCCTAGTTGAATTATTTCTGCAGTGACATGACACAAATTATAATACATTGTTATAGCTCTTTATTTCATTTTCTTAAGTAGTGGTTAACTGAAATTGAAGGGGCAATTTTCAGAAAATGCTGAACTCCTAAATTTATGCTCCCAAGTTAACCTCCTAAATTTATGCCCTATTTTCTGACAGATTTAGAAGCATAACTTTTCAGCTGAAAATTCATCTTAATTTCGGAGCTTAAATGTTATGCTCATAAATTTAGGCTGGCAGGCCTAAATTTATGAGCATAATACTGAAAAATCAGTGCTAAGCTCCTAACTTCTCTTTCCCGCCCTAAATCTACCCCATTGCAACCCACTATTTATGCTCCTAAATATAAGAGTTTTAGTGAAATTTTGAGTAAAAATGTATGCACTCAGCCCTAGGAATTTTTCAAAAAGGCCTATTTATGAGCATAACTCTCAAAGTTAGGAGCATGCATCAATTGAATATTGGGCCCAGAGTTCAAAGCCCACACCTGGTGGGACAAGTTTTACAAAAATGGTGGCACATTGGAAAAGAGCTATCAGAGTAACAGAAAAAAAATCTTTTTTTAAATTAAGTTCTAACAATTGTTTTAAGCAATCCCAGTCTCGTATAGTCAATATTTTAATTGCCAAGGGGAAAAGAGGAAAAGTCAACTTTAAGGACCATACTTCATAACGAAAAGGAATAGTAAGTTTTATAGACTATGGGCCATATTCAAAAACAATTTTTCTCATTCTACGGCTGTGAACAAAAGTCTTTATTCAACAATACTTTCTGTGACAGGCATTCTGTTACGTTAGCTGATATGCGTTATTTTTGTATCAGTGTTAGTGAAATATTGATGGGACAATATATCTAATGCCCTGGTAATGATTTGGGGAAGAGAAGGTGGGAGAAGTATTCTGTCATGCAGAAGCAGATATACCTTGCAAATTATTAATGCAAATTCTTTTGATACAATACAGCTAGCCTGTCATACAAGGCTATCTGATCAGCAGTAGCAGAAGGTGTCAACAAGGCATCTAAATAAAATAATTGTGTCTAATGTACCTAGAAGATAATGATGTGTCCTTTAAAACTCATCTGTAAAACTGTGATTGGTATTTGCTAATGAGTTTCTACTTATAACCTGTTTCCTCTTTGCCCTTTATATTATTAAAGTCATTGTCTTCACTGAGACTGACAGGTACTGTATATGCAAGTCACAACAAATCATTTTGCTTTGGAGGTGGTTGTCTCACTGCTTATCAAGCATCTCCTGAATGCACAATTTCAGGATAATTTCAGTCACACTGGATATGCATGAGATAAGTCTGTATGCATTGGAGACTGATTGTATGCAAGTCTTTCTCTGCAACAACAGAGGCAGACTAGTAGAAATGGAGAAATGTGATTTATTGAAACGTAAACCTGACGTGGCCATGTTTTGCCCAAAGGCTGTGCCATGGGGTAGAACTACAATAAAAACATTTAAACATTTAAAACAAATAAAGAACAATAAGTTATAATTACATTTTAAACTATAATATATATATATTTTTTCATATATATATATATATATATATATATATATATATATATATATATATATATATATATATATATATATATATATATGAAAATCTTAAACATGCAATTAAAATACAAAAACATGCAGTCAAATGGCTTACATATCTGAAATAACTTAGCTACTGAGCATGAACACTATTTTATGTGCGTACAAATAATAGAAACATGCAGTCATAAACAACAAACAGAGAACAAAAATGGCTACGTACATAAATGTGTAGCATTTGTGAAATGATTCTGACAAACGTGAGCTAAGTCCATCAATAAGATACATGCAAAATGTTAACATAAAAGTCGTAATTCAGGCATGAAGACAGAGTGAAATTCATCATAGATGAAAGTACTAAAAAGGGCACATACCTATAGGGGAATATACACAAGCATTCCCTCTCCAAACAGCCTAAAATACAAAACAATAAAGAAAAACTTAATTAAACGACCCAAGTGAATAATGTGGAGTAAAAAAAAAACACCCAAGGCTACTTACAAATCAGCACTTTCTCTTTAGAGCAGCAGCATCTACACCACACAGGCAGAGATCTGGAATCTGCCTTGCTGTGTATGAGCACTAGTTTTGAACACTGTGGCTGGGGTCAAAGGTCATTGGATAAAAACTATCTCCCATGTTTATTAAGCCATGCGCTAATGCCGACACAACCCATTCACCAAAACAACTTGCCAGACATAAATTACTGCTTTAAAACTGAAAATAAACAGTCATTGTTACCCAACACAACAGATTTATTATACCAAAATAGTTTTTAACAACGTTGGACATCAACAAAAATTGATCTTTTCAAATCAGCCAAAAAACGAGGGTGGAAATAGATAGAACACATCATGCCTCCTCAAATCACTATTTTTAAAATTAAAAACACTTTAAAAAAATCACTGAACAACAGCTAAAATATCTTTAAAAATTATGCATTCCAGGGGACACATTTCATGCATTTCAATGACGCAAATGACATCATCAGAATGCTAAAATGCTGAAAACAGTGGGGAAATATGCTGGAATGCTCCAAAATGGGAAAGGGTTAGAAAGAAAAATTTGCCTTTTTGAGGATGACACTCCCCGGAGGGAGTAAAAGCCACGAGAAGAGGTCTCCAAAAATTATAAGAATGATCAAAGGTCTGGCAGTCAAAATTTAATATACCTATCTCCTTTGAAACCATTTTGGTTTTTTTTATAAATTTTTTATATAAATGCTGTGCAATTTACTCATATCATGATATACCGTATTTTTCGGACTATAAGACGCACCTAGGTTTTAGAGGAGGGAAATAGGAAATTTTTTTTTCCTTTTTCCCTCCTCTAAAACCTAGGTGTTCCGGTGCGTCTTGTCCGAGTTCGGGATCGCCCTCCCCCCGGCCCTGTCACCACTTCTCCCTACTCACGTCACGCAATCTTCCCTGGTGGTCTAGTGACGTCGGGGCAGGAAAGAGCCCCCTCTTTCCTGCCCAGCGCGCTGCTCTCCATCCTCCTGTATGCAGCCTGATGGTCTCGGCGAGATTCAAAATGGCCGCCGAGAATTGAAGTCCACCAGGGAAGATCACGTGACGTGAGTAGGGAGAAGTGGTGACAGGGCCGGGGGGAGGGCGATCCCGAACTCGGAGGGCGGCCAGCCAGCCAGCCAGTCAGCCAAATCTAACTTCGGACTATAAGACACACACACCCATTTTCCTCCCAAATTTTTGGGGAAAAAAGTGCGTCTTATAGTCCAAAAAATACGGTAACTATAGCTAATAAACATTATTTGTGAACAGTGCTCAGTGTTTACATATTACTCTGGTGGCAGTTATGCTAGTAATCATGTACTCCCAACATCATTGCACTGCGGCCCTCCCTGCAACGTAACACCAACGTATGATAAAACTATTGGATCATCTGTAAAATTATTGGATCATTTGTAAATGATTTACAGAGATGGCAGGCAGGGAGGGTTGCAGTGCAATGATGTTGGGAGTACAAGATTACTAGCACAACCGCCACCAGAATAATATATAAACACTGAGCACTGTTCATAAATAATGTTTATTAGCTATAGTTATATTATGATATGAGTGAATTGCACAGCATTTATATAAAAAATTAATAAAAAAAAAACCAAAACGGTTTCAAAAGAGATAGGTATAACAATACAAGGGAAACCAGGAAGAATAAGAAATCCCAGGTTAGAATATCACTGTTTGAAGTCAAAATTTAATGCCAAGAAGTCTAGAGTGATACACTGGGGGTGCAGAAATCCAAAGAAGATGTACCAAATAGAAGAAGAGAAATTGATAATTACAGCTCTGGAGAGGGACCTTGGGGTAATGATGTCTGAGGATCTCAAGGTGATGAAACAATGCGACAAGGTGGTGGTAACTGCCAGGTAGGATGCTAGGCTGTATAGAGAGGGGTATAACCAGCAGAAGAAAGGAGGTGTTGATGCCCCTGTACAAGTCATTGGTGAGGCCCCATTTAAAGTATTATGTTCAGTTTTGGAGGCTGTATCTTGCTAAAGATGTACAAAGACTTGAAGTGCTTCAGAGAAAAGCGACAAAAATAGTATGGGGTTTCCATCACAAGATATATGAGGAGAGACTTGAGGACCTGAACGTGTGCACTCTGGAGGAAAGAAGAGACAGGGGTGATATGATATAGACATTCAAATATTTGAAAGGCATTAATTTACAAACAAACCTTTTCCAGAGACAGGAAGCTGGTAGAACTAGAGGTCATGAATTGAGGTTGCAGGAGCCCAGGGGGGAGAACTCAGGAATAATATCAGAAACTACTTTTCACATAGAGGGTGGTAGATACTTGGAATGTCCTCCTGTGGGTGGTGGTAGAGATGAAAATGGTAACAGAATTCTAAAATGCATGGGATAAACACAAATGAATACTGTATAGAAAGCATCGAACCAAACAAGCTTAGCGGTAATTAAATGGCAACACCAGTAATTGGGAAGCAAAGCCAGTGCTGGGCAAATTTCTGTGGTCTGTGCCCTGATCATGGCTGGACAGATTCAGCTTCAGTAACTAGAGAACAAGGCCAGTGCCCTAAAAATTGCAAGGGCAAATCAGGATCAAATAAATATATATATATATATATATATTACATCATACATTATACTATGAGTTTATCTTGTTGGGCAGACTGGATGGACCATACAGGTCTTTTATCTGTTGTCATCTATTATGTTACTATGGGGCTCATTTTCAAAGCACTTAGACTTACAAAGTTCCGTAGGTTACAATGAGGGGCATTTTCGATATGATGTCTAAGTCAGACTTTGGACGTTTTACACTAAACATCCTAAATCTGACTAGGAAATAAGTCCATTTTTGAAAAAAGAAAAATGTCTTTTTTTTTTAATACTATTTCAAACAAGGTTTTGTGCTTTGTACATTTTTTGACCATTTTTTAAAAAAAATGTACAAGTGCAAAACACAGAGAATCAAGCCATTGGGATGTAGGAGTGGACAGTATTCTTAGTAGACTGGTCCCCCAGACATCCCAAGAGAGCAATGGGGCACCCTGGGGGCAGTTCTGTGAACATCATATAAATGCTCCCAGGTACACATCTCACCATTGCTCCCTTATCTTTTCTGCTGAGTCCCCCAAAACCCACCCAAAACTCACCACCCCCAAATATACACCATTACAATAGGTCTTATGGATGAAGGAGGCACCTATATTTATTCATATATTTATGTAGTAGGATTTATTTACCGCCTTTTTGAAGGAATTCACTCGAGGTGGTGTACAGTAAGAATAGATCAAACATGAACAATAGGCAATTACAGCATTAAAAATATTCAAATAACAATACAAACTATGGCATAGTATACTACTTACAATGTTAGCACAATACTTAATAGAATATTTTAATTGATAGTGAAGGGTAAAGCAAAGATGGAACATATAGATAGGTAAGAGAGTAAGAAGAGTTAGAAAGTAAGGTGACTAATTTAAAGAAATTTGCACATGAGGTCAGAGAGATGGTGTGGATAATCATGTCCTGCTGCAGTATGTGTAGCCCGTGTGAGTTTTGGAGGGCTCACAGTTTCCACCACAAGTGTAACAGGTAGGGGGGCGTATGGGCCTGGGTCCACCTGACTACAGTGCACTGTACTCACCACTACACTATTCCAAGGACCTAATGGATGTGGCTTTAACATCTGAGGTTGCCACAGAGGCTGGTGAGTACTATTTGTATTCACACTTTTTGGTGGTGAGAGGGGGTCAGTGACCACTAGTGGAGTGAGAGAGGTCATTCCTGATTCCTTCCAGTGGTCATCTGGTCATTTTGGACACCTTGTGCCTCATTTATTCTGAAAACAGGTTTAGACCAAAACATTGAAGTTTTCACCCTAGATGTTTTTGTTTTGTTCTATTATGGCTATAAAATGTCCAAATATTAGGCATGCTAAGCTCACCCTAATCCTGCATTCAAAGTGCCCCCAACACGCCCCATTGTGATATGGATGCACTGCAGACAATATATTTAGATAGTCGTCTGCAAAACAGGTTTTGAAAATACCGATTTGAACATTTTGAGAAGAAAGTTGTCCAAATGGTGCTTTATGACACTTTTTAGATGTTTTTCACTTTCGAAAATGATCCCCTATGTAACTTTGTTAGTCTCATTGCTTTGAAAATACATCTCCATATTACAGTGTTAATTAAGGGAAATGACTCCAGACAATGTCTTTCTTTCATGGAACTGACAGAGCAGATGGTGCTATGATACCTCTCAAATTCCTGTATCTTTTGAAAACAAACATAATGTCTTTTTCTGCAAAATGTGGAATTGTCTGTACAATAGGCCAGTATTTCTTAAGTATCTCCCCCTTTTACAAAGCTGCGCTAGAGGCCGCCATGTGGTAATGCTAACACAGCCCATTCATGCACCAGCAGCCAGAACAGCAGCTTTGTAAAAGCAGGGGGGGTGGGGTATGTGAATTATATCATATGATAGGTGATCATAGTATAGGGTGCAAATGTTCCCTTAGGATGAACTTTTATCAGGGAATCTCTATCCTGTCGACCGGCTTTAATTAAGCCTTCTCTAACATATTTAGAAGGATAACCTCTATCATGAAATCTAGAAGCCATTGTCTTAGTATGATATGCCACATCATTTTGTTGTGAACATTTATTATTATTTATTTATTTATAAGTGTAACCATTATTTATTATATTCCATACAGCCTTAGGCATTTTAAATTTTATTTTCCCATTTTGAAGTGTTCCAGCATGTTTCCCCACTGTTTTCAGCACTTTAGCATTCTGATGATATCATTCATGTCATTGGAATGCATCAAATATGGCCACTGGAACACGTGGAGGGGTATATTCGAACGGGGACGACCATCTCTAAGGACGCCCATCTGTAAGGATGGTGCCATGAAGGGGCGGGAAAACCCGTATTATCGAAACAAGATGGGCATCCATCTTTCATTTCGATAATACAATTGGGGAAGCCCAAATCTCAACATTTAGGTTGACCTTAGAGATGGTCAACCTAAATGTTGAGATCACCGACTTTAGAGATGGTCATCTCCAGTTTTCAGCGATAATGGAAACCGAGGATGCCCATCTCAAAAACTACCAAATCCAAGCCATTTGGTCATGGGAGGAGCCAGCATTCATAGTGCACTGGTCCCCCTCACATGCCAGGACACCAACCCGGCACCCTAGGGGGCACTGCAGTGGACTTTACAAATTCCCAGGTACATAGCTCCTTTACCTTGTGTGCTGAACCCCCAACCCCCCCCCCCCCCAAAACCCACTCCCCACAACTGTACACCACTACCATAGCCCTTTGGGATGAAGGGGGGCACCTACATGTGGGTACAGTGGGTTTGTGGTGGGTTTTGAAGGGCTCACATTTACCACCACAAGTGTAACAGGTAGGGGGGGATGGGCCTTGGTCCACCTGCCTGAAGTGCACTGCACCCACTAAAAACTGCTCCAGGGACCTGCATACTGCTGTCATGGAGCTGGGTATGACAATTGAGGCTGGCATAGAGGCTGGAAAAAATGTTTTTTTAAATTTTTTTTGGGGGGGGGGGTGGGAGGGGGTTGGTGACCACTGGGGGAGTAAGGGAAGGTCATCCCTGATTCCCTCCAGTGGTCATCTGGTCAGTTCAGGCACCTTTTCGAGGCTTGGATGTGAAAAAAAATGGACCAAGTAAAGTCTGCCAAATGCTCGTCAGGAACACCCTTCTTTTTTCCATAATCAGCCGAGGACACCCATCTCTTAATCACGCCCCAGTTCCGCCTTCGGTAGGGTGCCGACATGCCCCCATGAACTTTGGTTGTCCCCGCAACAGAAAGCAGTTGAGGATGCCCAAAATAGGTTTTCGATTATGCCAATTTGGGCGACCCTGAGAGAAGGACGCCCATCTCCCAATTTGTGTCGGAAGATGGGCGCCCTTCTCTTTCGAAAATTCCCCTGATAGAGAGACATAATCGAAAGAAACGCCCAAGTTTTCCTGGGGACGTCCTCACAGGACAGCTCCAGCAAGGGGTGGGGAAACCCGTATTATCGAAACAAGATGGGCATCCATCTTTCATTTCGATATTACGGTCGGGGATGCCCAAATCAGCAAATTTAGGTTGACTTTAGAGATGGTCATCCCCAGCAGAGATGGTCAGCCCCAGGACTTAGTCGTTTCTGATTTTCAGCGATAATGGAAACCAAGGACGCCCATCTCAGAAATGACCAAATCCAAGCTATTTGGTCATGGGAGGAGCCAGCATTCGTAGTGCACTGGTCCCCCTGACATGCCAGGACACCAACCAAGCACCCAAGGGGGCACTGCAGTGGACTTCACAAATTGGTCCCAGGTACATAGCTCCCTTACCTTCAGCCAGGTGCACTAACTGAACGGAAAAAGCCCTTCCCTTACCGATCCCTTAGCGATTCGGAAAGGAACGGGCATGCATGAAGGAAATCGCATGCAAATGAGCTGCTCGCTGTTAGCTCATTTGCACACGATTTCCTTCCTAAGGAGGGGAAGCCAGTGCAGAGCAGCCAAGCATTATGCGTTCTGCGCATGACAAAAGACAGCTTCATACATGTAGACAAGCTGCATGTATAATAGCCGTCTACAACCTTAGAAAAATACAAGTCTAGGTGAAAATGTCCAAGTGCTCGTCAGGGATGTCTTTTTTTTTTTTTTTAGAGTATGGGTGAAGGACATCTTTTGCTATGCCTTAAGGATGTCCAAAATGTGGTTGTTTCTGTAAGAAGGATGTCCATGCCTTTGCTAAGCCTCCAACCCCCCTTTATTTATTTGGACTTTGGATCACAAGTAGCAGCAGTAGGATTTGAATCAGCCACCTCTGGATTGCAAGACCAGTGCTCTAACCACTAGGCTATCGTACACTCAATACTGTGAAAAAAATATAAAAAATAAAGGTTCTACTTACCACTTTTTGTCCTATATCAGGATTCCAGAAGTCCTGCAGCTTGAAAACTGAAGACTATTTTTACTCGTCACGTAGTCAGATAGTCAGATTACCTTGTCCAGCGTCCCAGATCGAGGTTCTATCCAACCCTATGCAAGTATAAAACTAAAAAACTTTGATCCACTTTTTATTGTCTTTTTCCTATTTTTTTGTACTCTTTGTGATCTGTATTGTTTTTGTTTTGTTAAATATTTTTATTTTTTACTTCACCCCGACCCAAAATCTGGGTCAATCGAAGGGTCCGTTGCTTGACTCGTAACAGATGATCCTTCCTATCAAAGTCAGAGGTCACCAATGTTTTTAAATTACTAGTCTTTTTATCACCTCCCCAAATTAGTACTCACCAACCACCCATAATTTAGAGTGATAAAAGACTAGGAAGGCCACGTTTTATGAGAAAAGCAATTCTTTAATTTCTTACCAAGAGAAAGTTACAATTACACATGCTAGTTTCTCATGTGGAGAGCAGGGGACACAAACATGTGGTCTACCACTGCCTCTCCAACTTAATGCTCTGATTCAATTGTTTATATACCTTTTGTGTTAAGCAAGGTTTCACATTACTTCAACACTTATCTTCCTGAGAGATCATTCTGATCTCTGTTCTCACAATATATTTTTCCCTGTTGCTAAATCACATTCTTCTGACCATCCATAATTGCACCTTTCCCATGCCAGCTAGCTTGCCTGTAAGGGTATCATAATAGATCATAAATTCTTGAGTTTACACAGGCTCATGATCTTTAATAAATTACAAGCTTCTCAATCTCTGATAGATTCCAGAGTCGCACTGGCTTGTCAGCCTCTGCCCTTTTTGACCTGTGCTGGGGTGCTGACCTGTGCTCATGATTCTACAAAACCCAGCCTGCTAGTTATGCCTCCAACAGAGAGTTAAGAAGCTCTGATCTAAGTACTAATCTGCGATTCCATTTTATTCAATGTTAACTATGCATAAACCCCCTCATTTTAGAATCTAGAATCATGCTTAGTGTGCCAAATCATGCGCATAGGTTATAGAATACTGGCATTTGTCCAAGTAATTTAACTGGTAAATTAGGTGCTATTTGGTGTTAACTTTCAATAATTGGTTGATAACTGGAATTAATTGATGTTAATTTTACTAATTAGCTACACTTAGTTGCTATTCTATAAATTTAGCACTCAAAATCTATAACGTAACCACAAAGGGGTGTGCACATGGAAGGTACATGGGTAGGTCAGGGGCATGCCAAACATTTACATGCTAAGCTTTTAGATTCATGTCAGTTACACGTGAAACTGCAACATTAGTCACAAACGTTTACACCAGCCATTGACAACGCATAAACGGTCTTGTCGAAATGTTGGCACATAAATGTCTGCTTATGCTAGTATTCTATAATGACAATATAGTATTTGCGCTTTGCACGCAGTATTCTGGCACCTAACCTTAAGTGATCTGAACAGAATTTGCCGCAAATGGAGTACTTCCATAATGAGTTGTCTACTTTTAGGCAACAGGAATGCTTATAAATAGCAGCATTTTAGTCCTTTACTCCTAGATTCTGTATAAGGCTCCCAGATTTGGGTGTCCAAATTTGGGGAAGCTGCCGAAATGCAAATGCATCTTGACTGGCTAACAAGCTATTACTAAAGAGCAATAACTGACTATTAACCACCAATTAATGATGTTAATATGCACCCATTGGGATTTTGCACGCACATCTGACTGTGTACTATGCTTTAATGCCAGGCACCTAAATCCTACAGCACGTAACTCAAAAGGGGCATGGGCATGTCAGGGGCATTCCAAAAAGTTGCATGCATTGTTACTGAATAATGGATCAGCTTGTCCAACTTGGGCAGCAGCCTTTACACCAGGTTTCAGCAGGTATAAGTCTGGTGCCCAAAGTTAGGGCACAGCAATCGGCACCAAGTGTGATTCTATAAAGGGCGTGCACAGTTTATAGAATCGTACTTAATACTAATCTTTTCCGGTGCCCATTTTAAGTGACATTTATAAAATCCGGCCCTTAGTCACATAAGTGGTCTTTTTTGCACATAAATGACCTCTTATTGAATACCGGCAAGTGGAAAATACACTACATATTTTTATGGCATGTACTTTGCTGGTGGATGTGTGCATGGCCACAGTTTATGTGGAGAATGTAAACAAGCACATATATTACAGTATTCTATTCTATAATGTATGAGTATTCTGGCTATTATTTGAAGATTATTTGACAGCTATAGATAGGTTTGGACAAGTCCTCAATGGGGACTCTTAGAGGCAGCCATGGAAGAATAGAGCCCATCCCTTGCCCTTCAGGCATCTCAGAAGGGCATCTCCTTAAGGCCCAAGCCAGAGGAAACCTATTCTGCAAGTTCCAAGACCAGATTTTGGCCCTATTCTTGAGGAGACACTATGCGTGAGCCTCACCTAGATCAACCATCTTTTCCAATTCTTTAAACAAGCAACCTCAAAAGCTTACTCAAGTCTGACTTGGAGGCCACATCTGCCACCAATGTGGTAGCCACCATAACAGCCACCACCAAACAGGAACAGATATACACCAGGTCATAAAAGGCATCTACCAGATAAGCGCCCTTGTGCTCCAGCCAAGCTACTTCTGGCATGGGTGGCAACTGCTGTGTCTAAAAAAGCCCTGGCTACATTGGACTAGATTCTATATATCATGCATAAAAAATCAGTGCCAAAATGAAATATGCCTAAGCGTATTCTTGAAAGTATGCCTTAATTTAAGCATATGTTATAGAATAAGTCTAAATTTCAGTGCAGTTTATAGAATACGCCGAGTGACTTCCTAAGTTAGGTGCGGACTGGGTGTATTCTATAACAACTCTAAAACATAATAAAGAGCAAACAAGGATATGAAAAAATATATTGAGAAAGAATCAGCTATATTCAATATCCGGTGTATGTATTCCTAAATTAGAGGAAAAGCCTCAAAGTCTAGAGGAACAATCTATCGTTGATAATATCAACATAGGAGGTCCCCTAAATCATCATGGGCAAAAACCTCTTTTAAATATGGCCAAATATGCTCAAAAATCTTTTAAATATGACTCACATGCTTAAAAAACTTTCATATATCGTGTGAAAATTCACTAATCGATACTTAGCTTTAAACAGTCAATGGACACCAACCACGGCCCAACTCCGGCCAAAGTTTCGAAGTACTGCCTCAGGGTACCGCGGTGTTTGACTGTAAAAAATCTGTAAAGAAAAAAGAACAAAGAAAGAAAACATACATCAGTGCAGTCCTCTCGAACTTACAAAGCCCAAACTTACAAAGCTCGAACTTACAAAGCTGTTCATTGTAATAAAGAAGGTTATTCTTTCGAGAGTTTGAAATGTATTGTACTTCAACAATTGAAATGGCATCCAGGAGGTGGAGATAAGAAGCTTCTCCTATTGAGAATGGAACATCGTTGGATTTTCCGTTTGCACACTCTACACCCATTTGGTCTGAACTCAAAAATTGAATGGAATAAATTTTTTTGAAAAATTTTTCTTTGATAATTTTTGATGATTTTTTGTTTTATTTCCATCCGGTAGTTTAGATCGAGAACACCCTTAGGGGTGGAGCTTAAATGATGGCGTCTGACGTCAAGGCATAAAAGAACGTTAGCCATTTTGTGATCAGTTTGACATGAGAGTCCTAGATAAGGATCTTGTAAGAGTCCATAAAACTTTTTGGGCTTTGTAAGTTCGAGAGGACTGCACTGATGTATGTTTTCTTTCTTTGTTCTTTTTTCTTTACAGATTTTTTACAGTCAAACACCGCGGTACCCTGAGGCAGTACTTCGAAACTTTGGCCGGAGTTGGGCCGTGGTTGGTGTCCATTGACTGTTTAAAGCTAAGTATCGATTAGTGAATTTTCACACGATATATGAAAGTTTTTTAAGCATGTGAGTCATATTTAAAAGATTTTTGAGCATATTTGGCCATATTTAAAAGAGGTTTTTGTCCATGATGATTTAGGGGACCTCCTATGTTGATATTATCAACGATAGAGTGTTCCTCTAGACTTTGAGGCTTTTCCTCTAATTTAGGAATACATACACCGGATATTGAATATAGCTGTATTCTATAACAACACACATAGATTTTTAAAACACCCACAACCCACCCATTCCATGCCCCCTTTTCAATTATGTGTCAATAATTGCTTAAGTGGCAATTATCAGCACTGATTGGCTTGTTAACTAATTAAGCTGCACGTGCAAATACAGAATAGCCTGGATTTGCATGCACAACTTAGATCACGCTATATAGAATCTGGGGGACAGTGGCTGAAGACAGAAGCCTGGATACTAAGAGGCAAAGCACTGAAGGCTTCCTCGAGAAACAACACTACCTTGTGACACAGTAATCTATAATGGCTGACCCATTCTCTACTGGGATAGTAGTCTTCTTAGTAATTGCTGTCGCCAGATCATCCACTCCAGGGAGGGGCAAAAACATATTGAGATCCTCCAGCAGGAGGGGACAAAGCTTGCCCATGAGCTCAGAGCTCAGTGCCAGAGAGAATGAAATCCAGCAACTCCCACTCAACTAACACCATGTGGGAGAGGGCATAATGAAACATAATGAAGGTCTGTGGAGATCCTCCAAATTGAGATCCCCATTTGCAGGATTCTCCTGTGCAGGTGCAGAAATGCAGAGAGCTTAGAAGACCTGATTGATTTAAGGAAGCAAGTTCCTCCTTGGGGAATCCTTATCATTATCTGGGGGCAACTATGTCCTGTCCCTGGATGCCCCTCCTTGGAGGGAACTCTCATCATACATGTCAACTTCACCCCACATGTCCACCACAGAAGGCAGAGACAGGATTAGAACCCATTCAGGATCCAAACCATTACTAGGTAGCCTGGCCCAGTTGTAAGCCCAGGTCATGCTGCCAGCTATGACCAGGGCTCACTGAAGCTCTTGGGATTCACGAAGGTCTCCTGAAGGGTCAGGAGTCAAACCTTTGAACTCTTCCAGAGCTTTCTTAAAACAGCCCATGAAGACTAGTGCAATCACAGGGTTCTAGTAACATAATGTAATACATTTCTTGATTAGCTTTCGAAGGTTGCCCTTCTTCGTCAGATCGGAAATAAGCAAATGTGCTAGCTGACAGTGTGTATAAGTGAAAACATTCAAGCATTACTATGACAGTCTGACAGGGTGGGAGGATGGGGGTGGGTAGGAGGTATGCATGGGGACATCAAAGCATATCATTAATATTCTAACAGGATGGGTGTGGATAGGTGAGGGGTGGGGTGATCAACAGAGACATACAGCTTTATGGTTTATAATGGGCTAAGAACCCCAGATCCTTGTTAAGTCCTTTCTGTTGGGTGTTAAAATATTCAATCATTCTGACTTCCAAGGTCTTATGTTCTTGTATGGTTTTAAAGTTACCTTTCAGGATTCTCACTGTGAAGTCACTGATACAGTGTCCTGGTCCTGTAAAATGTTGACCAACAGGTGTGGGAACCCTACTGGCACCAGCATTGTTCATGTGATGTCTATGTAAATTGAATTTTGTCTTAAGCATCTGGCCTGTTTCTCCAATATAGCATCCTTCGTTACATTTTTTACACTGAATGATATATACCACATTGGAAGATGAGCAAGTGAAAGATCCCTTTATGTTGAATATCTTTCCTTTGTGGATGAATTTGGGGTCCTGTGAAATATTTTGGCATAGTTTGCAACTGGATAAATTACAGGGAAGTGTGCCTTTCTGTTCCTTTTCAGTCTGTGATGGAAGTTTACTTCTGATTAGCTTGTGTTTTAAATTGGGTGGCTGTCGGAAGGCCAGTACTGGTGGGGATGGGAATATCTCTTTCAGTAATTCATCCTCCTGGAGTATAGGTTGTAGATCTCTTATGATTTTTCTCAGTTTTTCCAGCTCTGGATTGTATGTCACTACAAGCGGGATTCTGTCTGTGGATTTTTTCTTTTTGTACTGTAGCAGATTCTCCCTGGGTGTTTTGAGGGAGGAGGCAATATTCTTGGAGATTATTTTGGGGTTGTAGCCTTTCTGTTTGAAGGATTCAGTCAGGCTTTTAAGGTGTCTGTCTCTGTCCCCTGAGTCAGAGCAGATACGGTGGTATCTTGTGGCTTGGCTGTAAATGATGGATCTTTTTGTATGTGAAGGATGGAAGCTGGAGTTGTGGAGGTAGCTGCATCTGTCTGTGGGTTTCTTGTATATAGATGTTTGTATACAGCCATCACTGATTGAGACCGTGGTGTCCAAAAAAATGACTTTTTCTGGGGAGTAGTCAATTTTGAATCTGATTGTAGGATGGTATGTTGAAGGCAGAATAAAATTGTTTCAGAGTTTCTTCACCCTCCGTCCAAATCATAAAAATGTCATCGATGTACCGGTAGTATTTTAGAGGTTTGGTCTGGTGTGTATTCAGAAATGTCTCTTCCAGCTCAGCCATAAAAAGGTTGGCATATTGGGGTGCTGTCCTGGTGCCCATCGCAGTGCCCATTATTTGCAGATAGATATCATTGTTAAAGTGGAAGTAGTTGTGAGTTAAAATGAAATTGATTAATTTTGTAATAGTTTCTGGTGAGTATTGATGGTCCAGTGTGGATTTTTTTAGGAGTCTTCCACATGCAGCTATGCCATCTGCATTGGTAATATTGAATCCACAACTTTCTATGGTGCTGCAAATTAAACAATTAATCCAAAAGGTGTTTTTTTTTTCATTCTTACAACTTCAGCACATAAAAAAGTGTTATCTTTAAGATCATTTTCAATGTGTAGTATAGGTATCACAGTTAGGCAACTGTTATTTGTTGTACTTATGTAGTTTGCACTAGCTTCCTGTTGAGGCCTGGTGTCATTTTAAAAATTGCACTCTAATTCACAGAATTTTGTATGGACAAGCACCAGATTATATGGTCAATCTGATTATAAGGTCATCTTCCATGTGGTTACTACGTTCTAGGGATACCTGTATTCTCCAAAACCCAACACATAAGCAGGTAAAATTGAAATCTATTCATCTTGCCAGGTTTGCATATCAAGAAGAAAAATGTTGGAATGTCTTCTCTTTCAAAGTCAGAATAGAACCATGTTATCTGAGATGTAGGAAATTGGTAGAGACTTTCTTGCTTCAGAAATTGTAAACTAACTATAAATGTTTTGATTTACGTTTTTTGAACTTGTATGTCACTAGATCTGGCTAGTTATCTTATATTGTAATCTGTACTGCGCCAAATTTCGGTCTGTAGCAGAACATAAATTTTAATTGTAATTGCAATACAGTAAAGGAATCCCATACCATAATACATCCAAAATCATACTTGATAAGATTCTTACTTTGGAAGACAGTGTTTGGTTTTTATTTATTTATTACATTTATACCCCGCACTTTTCCACAGAAGCAGGTACAATGCGGCTTAGATATTAAACAGAATTACAATTGTTAGATTCAGTAAGGCGAAGTTTGGCTCATCTGTCACAAGAACATTATTTTAGAAGTCTTGTGTATCAATGAGATGCAATTTGATAAAATGAGGTGGGCAGAAATATCCTTCAGAAACATCCTTTCTCAGAGCAGTAGTTACTTCCTGGCTATCCTCCTATGAATACCATTCCCATTCAGTTTGTTCCTGATGGTTGATGTATGAATCCTCACATCAGCTGTTACAAGAGAAACATGTTGATTTTTTGATGCTAGTGTAGGATTCTTTGGGGGGGGGGGGGTTGGGGGGTTGATCTCTGCAAGAAGACTGCACCTAGGTAGAGCCCAAATATTTAAAAATGGTCTTCATATCCTGTCCAGACAGAGAAGCATCATCTACGCATGACCTGATCTCACATCCTTGTTTTTACACATACGTTTACCCTAAGGTAAGTTTATATGAGAAATTTTACATGCATATTCTGGCATACATGCAAAATAGGCTTTATAAAATTAACCTTTACATGGCTGCTTTTAACTCCTATTCACTTGTTCTGTTTTATCATTCCCACACTAATTAAGGGGTCCTTTTACAAAGGCCCGCTGAAAAATGGCTTGCCGTAGTGTAGGCGCGGATTTTGGGTGCACACCAATTCATTTTTAGCGCGCCTGTAAAAAAGGCCCCTTTTTTTATTTTTGCCGAAAATGGATGTGCGGCAAAATGAAAATTGCTGTGCGTCCATTTTGGGTCTGAGACCTTACCGCCAGCCATTGACCTAGCAGTAAAGACTCACTTGGTAACTGGACGGTAATGATCTACATGTGTCAAATGCCACTTGGCGCATGTCCGTTACGTGTGCCCGAAGATAAAAAATATTTTTCAGAGGTGCATATCGGACGCACGCCAAAAATGAAATTACCGCAAGATCCATGCAGTAGTCGGGCGGTAACTCCATTTTGGTACACATTGGGCACACATAGATGTTTATGTGGCTTAGTAAAAGGGCCCCTAATTCCCTTATCCCTTACTTGTCCTGTTTGTCTGTCCTGATTAGATTGTAAGCTCTGTCAAGCAGGGACTGTCTCTTACATGTTTAGTGTACAGCACTGCATACGTCTAGTAGCACTATAGAAATGATAAGTAGTAGTAGTAGTAGTAGTAGAATAAGTTAGCCTGCCAAATTTTACACTGAACCTTAAATATATAAACACTAGCGGTCACTAATGCTGGTGCATGCATATATATTTAGAAGCCTTATTTAAATGCACAGCACTACTAACTATAAGGATAAATGTAAGCACATGTACCAGGTCCACTGAAAATCCCATTGCCATTGTTGCTACTTTCTACATTATTGTGTCTCATAGAATTTTTAAAAATCAATTCCCTCTTTATTGCATAAGAAAAGACAGCTTTTAATTACACAAGGTATCATATCTTATCTTTTTCAATATTATACTGAGGTCTCACAAACTTTCTGTCAGTACAATTTCCCCTCTATTCAAAGAGCTCATGTACTTGTGGTTTTTTTTTTTTAAACTCAACAAGTTATACAGAAAGGCCAAATGCTGCTTTGATCTGGTTCTTTTCAGAAGCTTGGATACCAATTTAAATATACATGCCTGCTGGCAGTGTAAAAAGGTCAGATAATGATTTCATTCTTTGATAAAAACAGCCACATGAAGCCATTAAACCCCTAATGGAACCCATTAATTGTTCATGCCATGTAAATTATGTAGTCACCTTTTGCATTCAGTGTCAGTTTCAGAAAATATCCTTTCAGCCTTAAGTTCAGAATCAAATCTTAACAAATCTCATGTTTTGAACTTATTTTATTTGCTTTGTTATCAGCCCTCATCCCTTTTTATAGAAGATAATTGAAAAGAAATAAATTACCGTTAATACTCTGGAGCCCTTTTACTAAGCTGTCCTAAAAAGTGACCTGTGCTATGACTAGCGCGTGGGTTTCCCATGTGCTGAGGCCATTTTTAGCGTAGATGTAAAATGGCCACATTTTCTATTTCCTCAATTAATAGCAACACACTCATTTCCCAATTAGCGCATGGTCAGCACGGGATCCCTTACCAACACCTATTTTCTATGCAATGAGGGATCCTGTGCTAACCACGGGCTAATCGGTTAGTTCATTTTTATTTATTTATTTATTTATTTATTTGTAGCATTTATACCCCGCTCTTTCCCGCTCGATAGCAGGTTCAGTGCGGCTTACAATGTATGTGTACAAAATATAGCAGAGATAACACAATGTATGGGTACAAAGTACCCTAGAGGTAACATAATGAATGGGTACAAAGTAAGACATGGATAACACAATTGTATAGAGAAGAGTAAGAGGGAGAGATGTGAGGGGAAGGAATGAGTTATGGTAGTGTTAGTGGTGTGGATTAGGTTCATGATTTAAGTTGGGTCATTTGGGTAGGCTTGTTTGAAGAGGTATGTTTTCAGCAGCTTTCGGAATGGTAGATGTTTGTTGGAGCTTAGCCTAGAATGGGTGGCAGAGCTGGTGGTTGGGAGGCGGGGCTAGTGCTGGTCAGACATATACGGTCTGTGCTGGGGCTGGTGGTTGGGAGGCGGGACTAGTGCTGGGCAGACTTATACGGTCTGTGCCGGGGCTGGTGGTTGGACGGCGGGGATAGTGCTGGGCAGACTTATAGGGTCTGTGCCACAGCTGGTGGTTGGGAGGCGGGGTTGGTGGTTGGGAGGCGGGGATAGGGCTGGCCAGACTTATACGGTCTGTGCACTGAAGAGGACAGTACAAATAAAAAAGTAGCACATATGAATTTATCTTCTTGGGCAGACTGGATGGACCATGCAGGTCTTTTTCTGCCGTCATCTACTATGTTACTATGTTACTATGGTTGTTCGGATGTATCTTGGTATGGCGTTCCAAAGTTGGCTGCCTATTACGGAGAAGTTGGCGATATAGCTGAGCTAACCGATTAGCGCTGGGCATGCCTACTTTCTGCTCTCAAACATGTCCCCAGGGCTAAAAAAAGAGTATTTTTTTAGCATGTGGGAAACATATGCAGATGCCAAAACTATCGTGGGAAGCCTGAGTGTGGTCCGCGGTGAGATTTTTAACCTGTGGTATGCACTCATTAGTGCTTACCACAGCTTAGTAAAAGGGCCCCCTTCTATGTTTTATATCAGCCTCTAACTGCCATTGATGATTGATAACAGGAAAATGAGTTATACTTTATATAATGTTCAATTGTGCAGCTTATGGTATGGACATGAGTAATTCATCTTAATAATGATTATTAATATGCCAAACACAGCAATAAAGGAAAAATAATTAGCATGTTGCTGTTGGTCCCCCTATATATAAGTACCAAACTGTGAATGAGCATGGGTGTTGCCACAAGTGTGATGGCTCCCAGGAAGGGTTTGCATAGGGTGGGTTACATGTGCTAAACCCAGCCATCCCAAGAAAACACAGGGTTAAGTGACCTGCTTGAGGCCACAAGGAGCTGCCATGAGGTTTCGACCTGGGTATTCCGGTTTCCAGTCTGCTGCTTTAACCATTAAGTTACACCTGCACCCTCTAATTAGCATGCCAGAAATTAAATTATTTAAATGAAACATGTAACCATTATAAGGCACCTATATACAGTTTATGGTGCCAAATGTTCACTATTAGTTTAAGATATGTCTCTTTGGAAAAGATTGAAAAATAACATTCCAGTAGGGCAATTTATGCATGTGAAGAGATTATGCTCCCATGAACATCAGTATAGAGAGCATGGAAATAATATGTACAGGCGCTTTAGAAATAGGGGTAATCCTATCAAAGTCATCAAGCAAGCATTTAAACAAGCAAAAACTGCACAGAGGCAGTTGTTACTTTGTACATTTATTAAAAGGACTGATTCAAGATTGACATGTATTTTGCCATATTACGCACAGGTTCAAAATGTACAGGAGTCTATTAAGAAACATTGGTCATTATTTTCTTATCATGCTGAGTTTGAACAGATCCCAAGATTTACTTACACTCATTGGCCTAATTTAGGTGAAGCATTCAGTAGACAAAAGGATACTTCTAATGTGGAAAATCTACTGGGGGGGCCACACATGTTGCGACCACTGTGTATACTGTCAATACCTGTGAGTCACTGATAAAGCTGATTACCAAAATTGAATCGGTATCATGTTTTAAAGACAGTTACAAATTGTGATTCAGATCAGGTGATATATGGGATTCAATGTCCATATGCACATTGGTATATAGGGGAAACAGAAAAATAAAATATCATATAGCATAATTTTTATGTAACATTAGACTTCAGCATTTAGATACACCGTTAGTAGCACATTGGATGCAATATGGAGGATTTTCACTTTGTGTTTCTTGTTTGAATAGAATCCAGAACAAGTGGACATGTCCAGCAGAAATTGTTTACTCAAGAGCAGAGATTAATATACACGTGGGAGACTGTGACCCCTAATGGATTGAATAAGGAGGTAGACTGGAGTCTGCTATTGGCTAATTCAAATTGAGTTCCACTGATGTAAGAATAGTCTCTTTTTAAAAAAAACTGTGGGACTTTCAGACTGCGCATGTGTTAGAGTTTTTCAGCACAGACGCCATGATGGAAAACAGTGAGAGTCTTTAGCAGGTATGGCTGTTGAAATGTGATGATCAACTAGTTTTTATATACACCAGTTTTATGAGCATATTATGTGTATTTTGATTCTGGTAGGTTGTAACTTTTTATATATTATTTTGGAAAAGCATTGGTATATTGGCAAAGATACATTTTTAACTTAATTGTTTCAGTACTGAATGATTCATGACTCCTTGACAGAAAGTTCTAAGTAGGCATCAAGGACAGTGGGCTTATCTTGTGGAATGTGTGTAACAAATTGAAAATAAAAGCCAAAAATCATGGAAAAGACTCAAACCAAAACTAATTAGAAAATGTTTGCCTTTGGCACATTCCTAGAATCCAAAGGATTACAGAATCCAAGGCACCATGTTTTTACCAGAAGCAAGACTTGGAGTAGAGGAGTAACTTAATGATTAGTGTAGTTGCCTGAGAACCTCTACAAACCTATCTCATTAAAACTCTTCAGAAAACCACACAATTTCCCCACCTCTATCAGTGTCCTACCTTATCAAATTTACCTCATCAAAACCCTTCAGACAACTACTTAAACTAACGTCCTACCTCTCCAAAACTACCTCTCTGAAACGTCTATAGATAAATATAGAGACTACTTCTCTAAGATTCTATAGATAAATACACAGACTACCAATGTCCTCTCTATGGAATAACGGTAAAATACTATTGTAATTCTCACCTAAAATGTAAATTGTAAGCCACTTGAACCGAAAGTTGTTTTTGGATAACAGTGGGAATGCATAAATGAATAAACTAGGAGAACTGGATTCAATTCTGGTGCCACTCCTTGTGACTCTGGGCAAGTCATTTAACCCTCCATTGCCCCAGGTACAAAATAAGTACCTGTATATAATATAAACAACTTTGATTGTAACCACAGAAAGGTGGTCTATCAAATCCCATTCTCTATGAGTCTGATCAGTTTCAATGACTGGGTGATCAGAGAGTTGGGTCAAGGAGCATGCAAAATGTGATATACTTGGATTTCAGCAAGGCCTTTAGCAAGCTTCTGCATATATGACTTATGAATAAAATGAGCACCTTTGTTATGGAATATAAAGTACCTGGTTGAGTTGAAAGAGAAAATGGGAATGATAAATGGTGTTTGCTCTGAGGAATAGGGCATTATCAGGAGTATGACACATGGATCAGTGTTTGGAAGGGTTCTTTTTAAACATTTTCATAAGTGATACTGCTCAAGGGATGTAAGGAAAAATTTCCTTTGTTCAGATGACACCAAAATCTGCAACAGGAGATGGAATGTATGGAAAATATGGAAAGATACAACAACCCTTCAGGAATGGTCTAGAGTTTGTCAGCTAAGGTATAAATGATAAACAATGTAGGGTCATTCATGCAGGCTGCAAAACAAAACAAAACAATGGACCTGTAAGAGATAGAGGATGAAAGATAAGTATACTACTACTACTACTACTTAACATTTCTAGAGCACTACTAGGGTTACGCAGCGCTGTACAGTTTAACAGAAAGGACAGTCCCTGCTCAAAGGAGCTTACAATCTAAAGGATGAAATGTCAAGTTGGGGCAGTCTAGACATTGAAGAGGTGGGCTTTGAGCAAGGATTTGAAGATGGACAGAAAGGGGGCCTGGCGAATGGGCTCAGGGAGTTTATTCCAAGCATGGGGTGAGGTGAGGCAGAAAGGGCGGAGCCTGGAGTTGGAGGTTGTGGAGAAGGGTACTGAAAGGAGGGATTTGTCTTGAGAGCGGAGGTTACGGGTAGGAATGTAAGGGCAGATGAGGGTAGAGAGGTAGGGAGGGGCTGCAGATCGAGTGCATTTGTAGGTTAGGAGAAGCTTGAACTGTATGCGGTACCTGATCAGAAGCCAGTGAAGTGATTTGAGGAGAGGGGTGGTGTGAGTATATCGGTCCAGGCGGAAGATAAGACGTGCAGCAGAGTTCTGAACGGACTGAAGGGGGGATAGATGGCAAAGTGGGAGGCCAGTGAGGAGTAGGTTACAGTAGTCAAAACGAGAGGTAATGAGAGAGTGGATGAGAGTTCGGGTGGTGTGCTCAGAGAGGAAGGGGCAAATTTTGCTAATGTTGTAGAGGAAGAAGAGACAGATCTTGGCTATCTGCTGGATATGCGCAGAGAAGGAGAGGGAGGAGTCGAAGATGACTCCGAGGTTGTGGGCAGATGAGACGGGGACGATGAGGGTGTTATCTACTGAGATAGAGAGTGGAGGGAGAGGAGAAGTGGGTTTGGGTGGGAAGACAATAAGCTCGGTCTTGGCCATGTTCAGTTTCAGGTGGCGGTTGGACATCCAGGCAGCAATGTCGGATAAGCAGGCCGATACTTTGACCTGGGTTTCCGCAGTGATGTCTGGTGTGGAGAGATAAAGCTGGGTGTCATCAGCATAAAGATAATACTGGAAACCACGAGATGAGATCAGGGAGCCCAGAGAAGAGGTGTAGATTGAAAAAAAGAAGGGGTCCAATGACAGATCCTTGAGGAACTCCAACAGAGAGCGGGATGGGGGTGGAGGAAGAGCCATGAGAATGTACTCTGAAGGTATGGTGGGAGAGATAAGAGGAGAACCAGGAGAGGACAGAGCCCTGGAACCCAAATGAGGACAGTGTGGCAAGGAGTAAATTGTGATTGACAGTGTTAAAAGTATATCTGTTGATCTTCAGGAAATCAAACAGGTAGATAAAGAGATGGTAAAAAATAGAATGATGGCTAATAACATTGGAAGAGGAATGACCAGCAGGAAAGAGATGGTGAGTTTCTCTATATGTCTTTAGTGAGACTCATTTAGAATCCTGTGTGCAATTCTGGATACTGTTCTTACAAAAAGATTATAAAGGAAGCTCTGGAATAAGAAGTCATAAGATGACAGGAAACGGGAAGGGTGGCAAAAGCATGGAACAGCCTTTCAGTGAAGGTGCTAGAGATAAGGACTGCTTCTGAATTCAAGAAAGTAAGGGAAAAGCACAGAGGGACCAATAACCAGACAGAAAAGGCCAGCAGTCCTACTGTCTATAGCTGCAAACAAAAGCTAAGTCAACTATTCATTGATTGGATGTGAATTTGCTTTAAAGTTCCAAATAAGTGCTTTAAAGCTTCAGATAAATGATAAAAGCATTTGCAAAATGAAAATAGTATTTTTTAGAAATAATGGAAAAATGAAAAATGAAAATTATAGTAAAACAAAAATTAGTTTAAATTTAAAGTCATTATAGACCAGTGAAGAGGCAAGGCAAGCTAAGAGTTGATTTAGCTCTTATGAAACGAGTTGCCACTGAGGTCTTTGACTTCTTTTTGCTAAAAAGAACCTAATCTAATTGTGTTTTTTGGAAGTTCAAGAGGCTGAGTCATAAGAGACTATTGTTCATATATTTTACTCCTGTCTACGCTTATTGTTTTTTTGATGTGGGCCCTTTGAAGTTGATAAATCCAATTTTGGACATTTTTACAAAAATGTCCAAAAATCCAGTAGCGAATATGGCCATTTTTAAACCAGAAATATGTCCAACTTTTAATTCAAAAATGCCCCTTTGCTAGATGTTTTTGTGCTCTGTGTGTCAATCTTTTTGGACCATTAAAAAAATAATAAATCCAAGAGAAAGGCACACAAAAATAAGCCATTTGGATGTATGGGGGGGGGGGGGGGGGTGCCAGCATTCTTAGTAGGCATGCCAATAGAGCTGTGGGACACCTAGGGGCACTGCAATGAACTTCACACAAAAGGTCCCAGGTACACATCTCACCATTACCTCCTTGTATTGCATGATGAGCCTTTCAAAACTACTATTACTACTACTACTACTATTTAGCATTTCTATAGCGCTACAAGACATACGCAGCACTGCACAAACATAGAAGAAAGACAGTCCCTGCTCAAAGAGCTTACCATCTAATAGACAAAAAAATAAAGTAAGCAAATCAAATCAATTAATGTGAACAGGAAGGAGGAGAGGAGGGTAGGTGGAGGCGAGTGGTTACAAGTGGTTACAAGTCAAAAGCAATGTTAAAGAGGTGGGCTTTCAGTCTAGATTTAAAGGTGGCCAAGGATGGGGCAAGACGTAGGGGCTCAGGAAGTTTATTCCAGGCATAGGGTGCAGCAAGACAGAAGGTGTGAAGTCTGGAGTTGGCAGTAGTGGAGAAGGAAACAGATAAGAAGGATTTATCCATGGAGCGGAGTGCACAGGAAGGGGTGTAGAGTGTGGAGAGATACTGGGGAGCAGCAGAGTGAGTACATTTATAGGTTAGTAGAAGAAGTTTGAACAGGATGCGAAAACGGATAGGGAGCCAGTGAAACGACTTGAGGAGAGGGGTAGTATGAGTAAAGTGACCCTGGCGGAAGACAAGATGGGCAGCAGAGTTTTGAACCGATTGGAGAGGGGAGAGGTGACTAAGTGGGAGGCCAGCAAGAAGCAGATTGCAGTAGTCTAAACGAGAGGTGACAAGGGTGTGGATGAGGGTTTTGGTAGAGTGCTCGGAAAGAAAGGGGCGGATTTTACGGATGTTGTAAGAAAGAAACGACAGGTCTTGGCGATCTGCTGGATATGAGCAGAGAAGGAGAGAGAAAAGTCAAAGATGACCCCAAGGTTTCGAGCTGAGGAGACAGGGAGAATGAGAGAGAGCCATCAACAGAAATAGAAAACGGGGGGAGTGGGGAGGTGGGTTTGGGGGGAAAAATGAGAAGCTCGGTTTTGGTCATGTTTAATTTCAGGTGGCGTTGAGACATCCAGACAGCAATGTCAGACAAGCATGCTGAAACTTTGGTTTGGATGCAAGGTGAGATATCAGGGGTAGAAAGGTAGATTTGGCAGTCATCAGCATAGAGATGGTAGGAAAAGCCATGGGATGAGATTAATGAACGAAGGGAAGAAGTGTAGATAGGAAAGAGGAGGGGACCAAGAACAGAACCCTGAGGTACGCCGACAGGCAGAGGGATAGAAGTAGAAGAGGATCCACCAGAGTGAACACTGAAGGTGCGGAGGGAGAGGTAGGAAGAGAACCAGGAAAGGACAGAGCCCTAGAATCCAGGTGAGGACAGGATATCGAGGAGTATGCTGTGATCGACAGTGTCAAAAGCAGCGCAAAGATCAAGAAGAATGAGGATGGAATACAGACCTCTGGATTGAGCCAGTAATAGGTCATTGGAGACTTTAGTAAGCGCAGTTTCGGTTGAGTGGAGAGGGCGAAAACCAGATTGTAGTGGGTCAAGAATAGCATGTGAGGAGAGAAAATCAAGGCAGCGGTGGTGAACCGCACGCTCAAGTAATTTGGGGAGAAAAGGGAGGAGGGAGATGGGTCGGTGATTAAAGGGACATGTAGGGTCGAGTGAAGGCTTCTTAAGGAGAGGTGTGACCACAGCATGTTTAAAGGCAGTAGGGACAGTTGCAGTGGAAAGTGAGAGGTTGAGAATGTGACAGATAAAAGGAATAAGAGCAGGTGAGATGGCATTAAGAAGGTGAGGAAAGGAGGAAAAGGAATGAGGGGAAGGAGAGAGAGGGGAACGGACTAGTGGAGGGAGAGGTAGCGAGGTAGAGAATTCAAGGTTTATCGTTTGAACCTTGTCATAAAAGAATTCAGCAAGGATCTGAGGAGATAATGAAGGGGGAGTTGAGGGAGGGGGCACCTTGAGGAGAAAGTTCAATGTGGTGAAGAGAAGTCAAGGGTTAGAGCCAAGAGAGTTGGTCAGTTGGATATAATAATCTTGTTTGGCGCGTAAAAGAGCAGATTGGAAGGAGGTCAGCATGAACTTAAAGTGTAAGAAATCAGCAAGGGCCCGAGATTTCCGCCAGAGGCATTCGGCGGAGCGGGTACAGGAACGTAGGTAGCGGATATTAGAAGTCAGCAAAAAACCTAGTTTACCCAACTGTACAACACTACAATAGCCCTTATGCCTGCAGGTTTCACCTATATATAGGTACAGTAGATTTTAGGTGGGTTTTAGAGGGCTCACACTTTCCACCACAAGTGTACCAATTAGAATAGGATATGGGCCTGGGTTCCCTTCTCTACGGTCCAATGCACCAACCAATAGGCTACTCCAGGGACCTGCTTGCTGCTCTAGTAGGATTGGTCATAACATCTGAAACTGTCATAAAGACTGGTATGTACTATTTCTTTCACAGCTTTCGGGGGGGGGGGGCGGTGGAAAGGGTTCAGTGACCACTGGGGGAGTAAGTGGGTTTATGCCTTAATCCCTCCAGTGGTCATTTGCCTGCTTATTTTCAAAGGAGATGGCTGGCCATCTTCCGACACAAATTAGGATATGGCCGGCCATCTCCTAAACCCAGCCAAATCAGTATAATCGAAAGCCGATTTTGGCCAGCTCCAACTGCTTTCCATCGCAGGGCTGGCCAAAGTTAAAGGGGGCGTTTCGGTAGGGTATGGAAGGCGGGACAGGGGCATGGTTATGAGATGGCTGGCATTGGCCGATAATGGAAAAAAGAAGGCCGGCTCTGACGAGCACTTGGCCGGCTTCACTTGGTCCATTTATTTTTAGGACCAAGCTTCCAAAAAGTGCCCCAACTCACCAAATGACCACCGGAGGGAATCGGGGATCACCTCCCCTTACTCCCCCAGAGGTTACCAACCCTCTCCCACCAAAAAAAAAAAAAAAAAATTCATTTTTTTGCCAGCCTCTATGCCAGCCTCAAATGTCATACCTAGCTCTGTATGTTCATCCAGTCTGACAGTTTCAACATTTATCCATCCACAGACAGGTAGACAATATCATCTCAATCACTCTTCAAATTGTAACACAGAGGGTGTTATTTATCTTATTATGTGTACATGTAATCTGATTTATATAGGGAAAACCATTAGGAAACTCAAATCAAGGATGATTGAACATAGGAGTAATATTAGGAGAAAGAATATTACGGCTTCCTTGGTCCAACATTGCATAGACTGTGCACACGATTTTTCTGACCTTAGGTTCCTGGTGCTTAAGGTAGTTAAGGCATCATGGCGGGGAACAGATGTAAACAAGATATTGTTACAACAGGAACAACGATTTATCTTTGAGCTGAACACTGTTTCCCCCACCGGACTTAATTCAGAAATGGACCTATCTGTGTTCCTCTGAGATGGTGCACAACATTTTATGTCTGTATTCATAATGAGCATCAGGACAAATGATATTCCTGGGAATATATCCTAATTGGATCCTTGGTGAAATTTTAAGTATTTTAAAGTATCTCATTGAATTCTGCTTGGTTTTATCTCCCCCTTTGTTTCTCTTTGGATGAGCTTCTAGCATTTTTGCATATCAGCAGTGATCAATAATAGAAAAGACAGATCTTATCCCATTTGAAATGAGAGTGATCTTTTTAATACCTTAGGAATATTAGTCTGATTAATTCGTTACTTGATGAGTATAGTTTATAATTATATTCTAAAATTCATATGCTGTTTTTTGATTTTAAATATTAACAACACAATGGTATGTGTGAAATGGCAGCATTTTGTTTTATACTGTTGTTTTATTTTTTTCATTTTTTAATGATAATATATGTATATGACGTCCCGTTTATAAACAATATATATGGTAAGATGGACGCATTGGTTTTTGGATATTATAATTGTAAACATATATTGAAATTTGGAATAGTGCATGTCCCCTTTTTTTTATTACATCATGCCCGTTGTGTGACCCCACGAATATGAATGTATACACTTTGATTGTGTTTGGGGGCCCCTTATTTTTACTTGTTTAAGATTAATCATGTCTTTATTCTGAAGAATGTATAATTGGATGAATGGATATAAATGGGGTATTTAGCTCCAACGATCTGGGAGCATGTTCCTGGACGGAGCCAATAGTAGGGTATTGCGGGGTTTCCCTTAGTATCACTTTAAATGCTGGGACTCGTCCTATGACGTTATTGTAGAGGATATAGACTAAAACAATCCTGTGCACACGTCCCTTGTCTTGGGGAATCTTGGTTTAGAGCCTACAGTAGGCTATTGCGAAGTTTCTCGAAGTACTACCTTAAATGTCGGGTCCCGCCCCGTTACGTCACTGTAGGAAGTATATTGTTAAACACCCTTGTGCGCACGCTCCCACTTTTGGCGGTTTTCAGTATTGGAGGCGTCTTTCTGAACATAGACGAGTTGTTCAAACAACGGGTAGGCAATGTTTCTTTTCATTAATCATATTGTTCGGGGATGAGGCTGGTTCTATAAAGTTTGAAACCCCCCCCCTTTCTTTATATTATGGGCTGCACTGAGATTTCGCCACGAAGACCCTTTGGTTTTGAAAGACGAATTTACGGGAGTCAGTTACATGATTTTTGCGAATGCTCTTTGCAGTTACATGTATTAAATGGCCTCGAGGGGAGGCAAAGCAGTCCCTATTGGGGTTTAATATAGAGAATATTGTTCAATCGGCAGCTGCATATAAGTATTTGTAATTTGAAGGCTTTCAGGGCTCTGGTAATGACTCTCTTTCACTTTTCTGTTTGTTCTTTTGATATAGAGATGCTGAATATGGCCTCATCATAATGAATTTTAGCCAATATACTGTTTATGAAGAAAGGGGTTTTTTTTTTACGAAATAGGGGGCGCCATCTTCATTGCTTTAAGTATTTATTGTTTATTATGTGGCCACCATTAGATGATTGATTATGAACACCCTATTCTTGCTCTCTCACATTAGGAGTTCTACCCCGATTGTTTCACTAACCTATTGCGCCATAGTTTGTAAGTTGACTGATAGGAGTTTATTGGTAAGACATGGTTATTCAACATTTATGATTTTATAGTGTTTAGTACGCTCTGGTAATGCTTTATTTAGAAATACGTGATATGGTATGACTGTATGCGTGAATTTATATGTATGTATATATAAGGGTTTATTTAAGAAAATATACATATATATATATATATATATATATGTGGATATGTGAGCTTATAGATGTATATATTGGTGGGCATATATAGGTATTATCCAGAAATATATGTTTTTTTTAAAGCTTTTTAATATATATACATATATATCTGTGCGTGGTGTATATGTAGTGTAGTGAATATATGTGTATATGTATATGGTTTTAAGTTGTGATAATTATGTGCATATGACTGAAATTATGGTTTACTGATATTGTTTAATTAATTTATGGTTTTAATTTATTTTTATGTGTCTTCATGTCAGACCCCTGATGCAGGCGGTTGTACGCCGAAACACGGCCCGTGTCGGGTATTTGTGATATTAAAGGACTACATTTTTCTCAGTCCTGAAGACCCAGTGTTTGCTTTTTTTGTTTGCCTAATTGTATTTGTATGCTGTTTTCCCTCTCTTTTGTGACTGTATATACCTAGCTCCATGACAGTAGTATGCAGGTCCCTGGAGCAGTTTTTAGTGGGTGCAGTGCACTGCAGATGGACCCAGGCCAATCCCCCCCTACCTGTTACACTTGTGGTGGTAAATGGGAGCCCTCCAAACCCCCCAAAACCCACTGTACCCACATGTAGGTGTCCCCCTTCATCCCTAAGGGCTGTGGTAGTGGTGTACAGTTGTGGGAAGTGGGTTTGGGGGGGATTTGGGGGGCTCAGCACACAAGGTAAGGGAGGTATGCACCTGGGAGCAATTTTTGAAGTCCACTGTAGTGCCCCCTAGGGTGCCCGGTTGATGTCCTGGCATGTCAGGGGGACCAGTGCACTACAAATGCTGGCTCCTCCCACGACCAAATGGCTTGGATTTGGCCGGGTTTGAGATGGCTGCCATTAGTTTCCATTATCGTTGCTAACCAAATGAATTAGTGCTAGCAAATGCACATCCCTAATAGGGGTCTATAAAATCATGAGTGGGGTGAAACAAGGAAACAGGGAATACATGCTTACCCTTTCAAGCAGTAATAAGACAAGGGAACACAGCATGACACTAATAGGTAGTACTTTTAGAACATACTGGAGAAAGTATTTTATTCATTCAATCAATAACCAAATGTCATTAAACAAACATAATTAAGTTGTGAAATTTGTTGCCAGAAGATATGTTCAAGGCATTTAGCATAACTAGTTTTAAAAATGTTATTCATACTTCTCTAAGAATTAACGAAACTGGTGCACTTATGTTACTAATCTTGAAGGTACTCTCAGGTATAAACTGAGTCTAAGTTGTTGCGTCCACCCTATGGAAAGAGTTAATAAAGTCCCAAACCTCCTGCAGCGACTCCAATATTTTCCATTGTCCATCTGTAAACACTTTCAGAATCTCCAGGTACAGAAAAAGGAATCAAATCCCTCATTTGTGTAATCCATTGCAGAGTGGGGTAAACCTCCGTCCTCTCTCCAACAAAGCTAGAGAATAGTCTTGAAAGAGGAAAACAGCTTCGCCTTCATACTGAAACTTCTCCTGGTTTTGTCTGTAGAATCTGAGTAAATCCATCTTGTGCACATAGTTTAAGAGTTTCACTATGACCACCCGAGGTCTGGTCTGACCGGGCCTCTGGCACCTCAAGCAGGGGCATACTCCACCCAGAGAGGATCTCCATCATGGTTGGACAGGAAAAAAGAAGCAAGCCACTGTTCCAGCACTTGAGAAAGCTTTCTATCTGCCAGAGTTTCGAGTCACCCCACCAGGCATATGTTGTTCCTCCGGGACCAGTTTACCAGGTTATCAAGCTTAAGCGCTTGATCATTCACTTGGGCCTTTAAAGCCTCCAGCTGTGGTGCCTGAGGAGTGCCTGAGGAGTCCTCTAAATTGGACGCAGGCTGTTCCAATTCCCCAGTGTGATGACTCATCTCCACAAATTGCCTTTTAAAAGTTTATATTTGCTCAATTAATTTGTCCCAACTGGGTTCTAGTGCTTGAATTACCTCTATGGTAAGTTGCATTAGTTGTGTTGTTGTAAATTTACAAGACACAGATCCCACCAGCTCCACAATCTTATCGTCTCTGTAGGACTGTGCCTTTTCCTTTTGCACTCCTTTAGATGGCATAATTTTATCCAGTGAGGTAAGAAACTTGCCCATATAGCAAGCACCTTTACTCTATACTTGATTATAGGATCAAAGCAGTAATCTTTCCCTAATAGTTAAGTATAAGAGAGGGGAGCCTCCGAAACACTGAAGATACACTTTCACTTCACTCTCACCATCACATAATCTCCTTAACATATTTATAAATGGTCTGGAAATTGGAGTGATGAGTGAGGTGATTAAAGTTGCAGATGACACAAAACTGTTCAAAGCTGTCAAAACACATGTGGATTATGAAAATGTTCAGGAAGACCTTAGAAAACTTGAAGACTGGGCATCCAAATGGAGATGAAATTTAATGTGAACATATGCAAAGTGATGCACATTGGGAAGAATACTCCAAATCATAGTTACCTGATGCTTAGGAGTCAGTATTCAAAAAAGGATCTAGGTGTCATCCTATATAATAATTTTCACCACCAGCGTTCTAATGTGTTACTGCCTGTGTCCATGGCTCCTTCGGAGCTGCTGAGCTAGGCTCCGTAGCCAGGCTGACGTCAGTCACAGCTGATTTCCAGGCAGGAGGAGGAGTAGGGAAACACGCAGAGCAAGTGGCAGGGAGCGGCGGTGGAGAAAAAAGCTGTCAGTGAACAGATAAACAGCGTGCGCCCCTCACCTGTCCACCGCCCTACAGCGACCCTCCTCTCTCCCCTGCCCCCCCTGCAGCCACGCAGCCACCCATGTCCAGCAACCCTCCTCTCCCCTGCCCCCCTGCAGCCACCCATGTCCTGCGACCCTCCTCTCCCCCTGCCTCCCCTGCAGCCTCCCATGTCCTGCGACCCTCCTCACCCCCTACCCCCTGCAGCCACCCATGTCTAGTGACCCTCCTCTCCCCCTGCCCCCCCTCCAGTCACTCATGTCCAACGACCCTGCTCTCTCACCTGCCCCCCCTCCAGCCACCCAGGTTGTGTAGCGAATTCTTCGGGGCAGGCAGGAAAGATCCCCGGTCCTGCCTGCCCGCTGCTGGCGCTGGTGCTGACCTTCCTCTGCTGCCGGATCGCTGTTCAAAATGGCCGCCGATAATTACAAGGGCGGCCTCCAAGACTTCAGCAGAAGTCTCGCGAGTCCGCAGCAGCACACTGAGCAGAAGGTTTCAGTGTATTATCGACGACGACACCCAGATCCCTTTCTTGGTCCGTAACTCCTAACGTGGAACCTTGCATGATGTAGCTATAATTCAGGTTCTTTTTTCCCACATGCATTACCTTGCACTTGCTCACATTAAACGTCATCTGCCATTTAGCCGCCCAGTCTCCCGGTCTCGTAAGGTCCTTCTGTAATTTTTCACAATCCTGTTGCAAGTTAACGACTTTGAATAACTTTGTGTCATCAGCAAATTTAATTACCTCGCTAGTTACTCCCATCTCTAAATCATTTATAAATATATGAAAAAGCAGCGGTCCTAGCACAGACCCCTGAGGAACCCCAATAACTACCCTTCTCCATTGTGAATACTGCCCATTTAACCCCACTCTCTGTTTCCTATCCTTCAACCAGTTTTTAATCCACAATAGGACATTTCCTCCTATCCCATGACCCTCCAATTTCCTCTGTAGCCTTTCATGAGGTACCTTGTCAAACGCCTTTTGAAAATCCAGCTACACGATATCAACCGACTCCCCTTTGTCCACATGTTTGTTTACTCCTTCAAAGAATTGAAGTAAATTGGTCAGGCAAGATTTCCCCACACAAAAGCCATGCTGACTTGGTCTCAGTAATCCATGTCCTTGGATATGCTCTGTAATTTTGTTTTTGATAATAGCCTCTACCATTTTCCCCGGCACCGATGTCAGACTCACCGGTCTATAATTTCCCGGATCTCCCCTGGAACCTTTTTTAAAAATCGGCGTTACATTGGCCACCCTCTCTCTCTCATTCTCTCTCTGACACACACACTCCATCTCTCACACACACTCTCTCTCAAACATACACTCCGAGGAAAACCTTGCTAGCGCCCGTTTCATTTCTTACAGAAACGGGCCTTTTTTCTAGTTGTAGATAATATGTTGAAATTTGCTGCCCAGTGTGCTGCAGTGGCCAATAAAGCAAACAGGATTCTAGGAATTATTAGGAAAGGGACGCAAAATAAGGCCAAGAATATTATAATGCCTCTATCACTCCATGGTGTGGTCTCACCTTGAGTATTGCGTTCAATTCTGGTAACCATATCACTAAAATGATATGGAATTATAAAAGGTTCTAAGAAGAGCGAACAAAATGATAAAGGGAATGGAAATCCTCCCATACGAGGAAAGGCTAAAAAGGTTAGGGCTCGTCAGCTTGGAAAAGAGATAGTTGAGGGGGAATATGATAGAGGTTTACAAAATCCTGAGTGGAGTAGAACAGGTAAAAGTGAATCGATATTTCATTCTTTCAAAAAGTACAAAGACCAGGGGACACACAATGAAATTACATAAAATACTTTTAAAACAAACAGGAGGACATATGTTTTTCCTCAAAGAATAGTTAAGCTCTGGAACTTGTTGCCAGAGGATGTGGTAACAGCAATTAGCATGTCTGGGTTTGAAAAAGGTCTAGACAAGTCCCTGGAGGAAATGTACATAGTCTGTTATTGAGGTGGACATGGGGGAAGCCACTTCTTGCCCTGGGATTGGTAGCATGAAATGTTGCTACTAATTGCATTTCTGCCAGTTATTTGTGACCTGGATGGGCACTGTTGGAAGCTGGATACTGGGCTAGATGGACCACTGGTCTGACTCAGTATGGCTATTCTTATGTTCTTCTTTCTTTTTTTTTCTTGTTACATTTGTACCCTGCGCTTTCCCACTCGTGGCAGGCTCAATGCGGCAGGCCATGGAGAATTAAGTGACTTGCCCAGAGTCACAAGGAGCTGCCAGTGCCTGAAGTAGGAGTCGGCCCTTGCAGATCATCAATGTGGCCGCGCAGGCTTCTGCGAGTCTGACGTCCTGCACGTACGTGCAGGACGTCAGACTCACAGAAACAGAAGCCTGCGCAGCCTTCTACATGGAATGTTGCTAGTGGAGTAGCAACATTCCATGTAGAATCTCCAATAGTAGCAACATTCCATGTAGAATATCCAATAGTATTTATTTTATTTTTGTTACATTTGTACCCTGCGCTTTCCCACTCATGGCAGGCTCAATGCGGCGTACATGGGGCAATGGAGGGTTAAGTGACTTGCCCAGAGTCACAAGGAGCTGCCTGTGCCTGAAGTAGAAGTCGGCCCTTGCAGATCATCAATGTGGCCGCGCAAGCTTCTGCTTCTGTGAGTCTGACATTCTGCACGTACAGAAGCCTGCGCAGCCTTCTACATGGAATGTTGCTAGTGGAATAGCAACATTCCATGTAGAATCTCCAATAGTAGCAACATTCCATGTAGAATCTCCAGTAGTATCTATTTTATTTTTGTTGCATTTGTACCCTGCCTTTCCCACTCATGGCAGGCTCAATGCGGCTTACATGGGGCAATGGAGGGTTAAGTGACTTGCCCAGAGTTACAAGGAGCTGCCTGTGCCTGAAGTAGAAGTCGGCCCTTGCAGATCATCAATGTGGCCGCGCAGGCTTCTGCTTCTGTGAGTCTGACGTCCTGCACGTACGTGCAGGACGTCAGACTCACAGAAACAGAAGCCTGCGCAGCCTTCTACATGGAATGTTGCTAGTGGAGTAGCAACATTCCATGTAGAATCTCCAATAGTATCTATTTTATTTTTGTTACATTTGTACCCTGCGCTTTCCCACTCGTGGCAGGCTCAATGCGGCAGGCAATGGAGAGTTAAGTGACTTGCCCAGAGTCACAAGGAGCTGCCAGTGCCTGAAGTAGAAGTCGGCCCTTGCAGATCATCAATGTGGCTGTGCAGGCTTCTACATGGAATGTTGCTAGTGGAGTAGCAACATTCCATGTAGAATCTCCAATAGTATCTATTTTATTTTTGTTACATTTGTACCCTGCGCTTTCCCACTCATGGCAGGCTCAATGCGGCTTACATGGGGCAATGGAGGGTTAAGTGACTTGCCCAGAGTCACAAGGAGCTGCCTGTGCCTGAAGTGGGAATCAAATTCAGTTCCTCAGTTCCCCAGGACCAAAGTCCACCACCCTAACCACTAGGCCACTCCTCCTTATGTATAAAGCAAGGATGTTATTCCCCATGCACAGAAATCCAGTATTATGAGCTGAAAAGGTGAGCAGAAATGACTTGGGCTACTATTTATTGTTGAACTAAACTTTGTTATATTATTTTTATTTTTAGTTAATTGTCAATACATAATCAAGAAATAACTTATTCACAACATCAGACAAGGGAAGAATATATGAAAAAGAAATAATATGAGGGTGACATTCAGCCCACAGCAGTCAGTGGTTATTAAGCCCCTTAGCACCACAGGCTGAATTAAGCCTGGATATTCAATGCTGGACCATGATCCAGGCAGTGGCATTGAATATTCAGGTAAGACTGGACATATCATCACTACCGGAACTTATGCAGGTCCCACCCGATATTTAGCCGAGTACTCACATAAAGACACTTATGTAGGTCCAGGCTGAATATTGGCCGGGACATGCATAAGTGTATCTGGTCAGATCCAGATCTGATCACCCTTCTCTTTATTCCAATTCCCCCCTCACTCCCTCTCCTTTCCCAAATAGCATTGGGACATCCCCCAGCCTCCAGTACCCCTCCCTCCCTTTACGTCCCCCTCTGAAAGTGCATCAAGGTCATCCTCCTGCCTTCGATTCTCACTACCTCCTTCTCCCCCTCCAAAAGGGCTCCCAACAGTGATCACCCCATTATATGTAGCCCCCCTCCCAGCCTATCTTTCTAATGCTTGGTGGTCTAGTGGAGAAAGAGCAGAAGAAATATCCACTCGCTCCTGCCCATTGCAGTTCCCACTTCAATACATTGGCACATTGTAACTTAATATTTTTATTTATTGATTTGCAGTATTTGATATACTGCCTTTCACTTGCAACATCAAGATGGTGTACAATGTATAAAGTAAATTGAGACCACATATATATATTACAACCACACTAAAAGCAATTATCACATCTGTATGAACACATAAGGTAAGGATAATGCATCGTACAACAATATGAAACCAAGAGACAAATATATTGAAATCATTCCTTTTGGTTTTCCTTGTCTCTTCTATTCTTTCATATTGATTTTTTATCTTACTGCTCTGTGTGTGTTTTTTTTTTAAATGTTGATGCTGAAAACTGCTTAGATTTTTAGTATATAAACTATTTTCCTTTTTAGTTTTTTCATGCTTGTTTGTTTTTTTTAGGTTCCCAATTGGGGGGGGGGGGGGTAGTTACTAAGGTGCATTAAAGCAATAAGACATTCTATTTGTCTCTTAATGCAAGTTAAATGGCAATAATATATTATATTACTGTAATACACATTAGTTTAGATATCATGAGAAACATAATAATGAGATCTACAGCATACAAATGCTTGCAAAACATCTCATTGTTATGTAAATTGAATAATGTAATTTATGGTGAAACACAGCAAGCTGCGTTATTTCAAGTAAAGTAATGCCAGCTCAAAGTTGGCATTATTTTTCCTGCCCAGAAGCATTGGGGCTTCCAGGCAGCATCTTACAGGCCCCAGACCTGGACCTTGCTCTTCTTCAAAGAGACCTCCCCCAAAGCCTCCTTCCCTCTTCTTCTTTTTTCTCCTGTCCCATTTCTATAATTTAGAGGCCCTTTTACAAAGCCATTTTAAGCACTAACATGCATTTAATGCAAGACAAAAGTCTTTACCAGAAAACAAGATTTATGCAGAACATTTATACCACACCTTATACCACTGAAAGCGGCCTCAAAGCGGCTTACAATGAACTGATAAAACAATACAATGACAGTAGATAGGATAGAAGGAACAGATGAAGAAGGGAAGGGAAGGGAAAAGGGTCTAAAATGGACTGTGGAAATCCAGACGAGATGTAACAGAGTGGCTGGAACAGCTCCCAACCAGGCACTGTAGTGAGACCCAGCGAACACAGTCGAAGCGCAGAAGAAGCAGCATGCAGCCTGGAAAGAGAAGGTGGTCACCGGAGGCAGAAGACAGCAGCTGGAGGCGAACAAAGCTGGCGGGGCGAACGGGTCCGGCAATAACACAATTTTCTGGAGCAGTTGGCATTCCGATGTAGCTCCCATTTGGAGCATATAAGACCAACAGCCTCCATAAATAGACTACACTCTCACCAGCCAGCAACTGGAATTTGGTCTCCATAGCAGTAGCAGCCTTCTGGTAGTGTACTGTAGTGAGTGTGTAGAACCGATCACTGCTCTCTACCAGACTAGCCAGTTGTTCTTTCTAGTACTCTTCCTGTTTGGTGGTAATTTGCTTGTTAATGTGTGCTAAGCATGCTTTATTTAATTGTTTTGAAATATTTTTGGAAGGGCCATGGTGTGGGTAAGGAATGGGTGTTGAAGCATTAGTCAGTTAGGGGTCCTTTTACAAAGGCGCACTAGCGCTTTTAGTGCACGCTAATGATTAGAGCATGCTAAACGCTAGAGAAGCCCATAAAAATATATGGGTATCTCTAACATTTAGCGCATGCTTATTTTTAGTGCACGCTAAAAGTGCTAGTGGGTCTTTGTAAAAAGACCCCTAAATACTTTTGCATAAGAGTCTGCGAACTGAATAATACAGACAATGCAAAAGTGCTTAGCACCCCCCTAAATAGAAGGCAGTATATTTTGCTGGTAATGTGTGCTAATTGGCGTGTGGGTTTGCCACGTGCAAGACCCCCTTTTACTGCAGCAGGTAAAAGGTATTTTTTTTCTTTTTCTTTTTATTTATTGGTATATATTCAATTTACAAACCATAATACTTGAACAAGAAAATCAGAAAAGTAAGGTTTACATCAAATAGAGAAAATAGGAAAATGTTAATCCTCTTTAGACCACAATTCACGGGGGCCTGTACAATATATAACTCAGGAGATAAGCTTCAAGAAATCATTTCACATAAAAACACGATAACACGCTATAACCCCACACTTTTCATTTATCCTCAACTGTGGGTAATACTAGTGTGAACCATTTTTAGATCTTTAAAGGCACGTGGTTGTTCTGGAAGAAAAAAAAAACATATTTTATCCCAGTATACTTAACAACACATTTACATGGATAATTAAGATAAAAAGAAGCCCTTAATGCCAAAGTGTCCGTTCTTAAAGCCAAAAACGCTTTCCTCCTTTCTTGTGTTTGTTTGGTAACATCTGGAAATATCCAAACTTTTTTGCCATCAAAGTTTGCAAATTTCAGAGGAATAGCCTTTTCACAGCTTCCAAATCTTGCTCAAATACGAAAGAACCAGGCACACCCATTAAAGGGGGGCCGACCACAACCGGGCTGAAGGCCAGCAAAGACAGAAGTGTGGGGGAGGGTACAGGGAGGGCCTAGCTAGAGAGCAGAGGTAGTAGTGGGAGGGAAACAAGGGGTAGCAAGGGGAGGGGCAGGAAAAAAGGGGAGGAGCAAGGGAGGAGGAGAGAGGAATTTGAACTGCACAGGAAGTCCTTTTGAATTTGGAAGCAGGAGAAGAGCAACCCTGGGCAGCAGCTCCTGAAATTTTTACAGGCACATGTTTTGTGTCTGCCCTGGGCAGAGCTTGTGCAGAGTACAGCCAAAGAAGCTCTTACAGCAGAGCACGATATTCCAGCAAATTGAGAACAAATTTTACGGTATGTAGACATTTAAAACTTTGTGCAAGGCATTTTAGCTTTCTCCTGCCGACCCCCATTTAGTTTTTCCAGGATGGCCGGCCATCTCGGGTTAGCTGCCTATCTCACGGCATTACGTGCACTAGGCTAGAGTCCCACATACGCTGCCCATGGCGCATGGCAGATGGGTTTGCCACAGCGCGGTTGCCATTTTTGGCCGGCCATGCAGTGCTCACAATCTGCAGTGCATAGCACGGCACTGAGGCACGACTAGGAAGACCTTGTGCACAGTACTGAACCGAGGCACAAACTATCTCAGGGAGACGAAAACACCTTTAATGGTACGTCATTTTTGCTCTTCTCCTGCCTCAGCGGCACACCGCACGTTAAGATGCGGTGATGGCCGGCCACTAATAATTGGCCGACAGTTACGCACTATACAGCAACAGACCTTCGAGCCCCGTTGTGGCTGGCCATGCCGTGTTATCTAATTTGAAAAATAAATGCGGTATAAGCCGTCCATGCCATTACGGCGACGGACCTTATGCCCCGTTATGGCCGGCCACACCAGATTTTCGATGTAATGCGGCAAAAATGAGTGCAGTATAAATCGCTCATGCTGTATAAGCCGCCCAGGCCACGCAGAGCTATACAAGCCCCATTGTGGTCTGCCATGCCGTGTTATCTAATTCGGTAAAATTTAGTGCGGTATAAGTTGCCCATGTTGTATAAGCTGCCCATGTCACGCAGCACTACGGCCATGCTGTGTTTTCTACTCGGTCGACTACGCTTCATCCTAAACGTTATTTACCGGCGCCATGTCTGTATGATTGGCCTGCCATGCGATATTTGAGATGCGGGTTTTTGCAGAAACGTCCACATTGCGATCCTCGCTAGTCAGGGTCTTCTCTTGCGGGCCACTTAGGGGGAGTCCCAAATTGGCGGGACATGCGCTTCGCTACGCGTTGTAATTGCCCGCCCATACAGTCGGCCATTAACCTACAGAGGCATGTACGGCAGCGGTGAATTTCGATAGGGTGGCCATTTGCATGAGTGCCGATTGTAAAAACGGTGGCCACTTTCAATACACCGCCCATTCTGACTAGCAGTAAAATTTGGAAAAGGCAGCCAGTTTTATGGCGCTAAAATTCACTAGAATGGACATTCCAAATACAAATTTAACCGCAGCGGCCACCTTGGATACCGCACGCATTTGTGTCTTTGACACACGGCATAGGCTGGAACAATTGATATCATACCGTTTGGTGCCAGCATAGCGGGACACAGTACTTAGGGGCATCAGACAAACATATCGGTTACAGTATGCTACTCTCAGCTGCCGTTAGGACCAGGTCCACGGGGGGAAGGGTTGGTACAACAGTGTTAGTCCTAGAGGGCCATGTGCACTTAGCGGCCATTTTGACTAGAGCGGCCACGTGGACTAAAGCAGCTAATTTGAAAACGGTGGCCATTTTGATAGAAGGACCACCAGTCTTACTGATTTATCTGCCGGATTTACAGGGGCCTGGCCATTTTAATTTTAGCGGCCCATTTTGCATACGGCAGCCGTTTTGACTACCAGGCCAAATTTGAATGTAACAGCCATCGCCCGTGGGGCTTTAGGCCAGCCATTTAAGGAAGGGCGCACTGCGCAGACAGCACGCAGTCGGATATGTAGCTGTGAGCAAGGAGGGTACAGTTTACACAGGCACCATAGGATGCACGCAGCGATTGGGGAAGCTGGCGTCACCACAATCAGTTATTATGAGGTCATTTTGCTTTAAATTGTCTATTCTTTTAGTCTCTCCATTGCAGTAATGTCATTGTAGTGTGCGAAGGAGACATATGCACCAGCAAGGCCAGCCAAGCGGCCCACCAAACCTCCGCCAGCTAAGACGCGGAGTGCTGTGGCCCCAGACCTTAGAAGTCACAGTGGACCTACACCACAAGCACAGACGGTGCGGGGGCCTGCAAGGGAGGTAGCAGCACCGCAGACTCCACCTCTATAGTTGCGGGGCTACCGCCAGTACCGGCAAGGGGTAAGTCTAATGACAGCACTACACTCCTTCCAGCGCAGACGCATGACATAACTAGATATGCAGTATGGGACGATAAGAACGGGTAACGGAGCCCAATATGGCAAGACAGAATGCGGTTGTGGCACCGGTCGGTGCACAGGGGACCAGTCAGGATGTGGGAGTACTTAATCACAGGAGCGATGCATTAGGTACCGTTCTCACAATACAGGTGGATCGATATCTTCTCCCTCCTTGTGTGGGAGTTGCATGAGGAGGGTACCGTAGGCAGGGATAGCGTAACAGATAAGAAGCCCAAGATATTCGGGTCCTTCATGGGCTGGTCGGAGGCTGTTCACATACTTAGGACACTCAGCTGTTCACATACTCAGGACACTCACTATAGTGAAGGAAACGGAAAGGGGCCCGGACTTGGTGTCGGATATGGAATATAATTTTTAAAGCGCATGAGATATTTAGGGGACGGGCATGGCTTAACTAAGATATTAAATTTACAAGAAAGCAGTGCAGACAATCCATTCATATCGGGTCAGCACCAGTGGTAGTCCTGTCAGGCAATGCCGTCAGGACAAAGGCAGGACGGAGGCAGCGGACATTGCACCTAGCACCCGACACGCCCGTGCGGGCAGGCATGCTGCAGGGCAAGGCAGGCTCCCCAGAGACAGGGAACAGCAATCTAGTAACACGGGACAGGGTACTGAGGGAGCTAGTGCTCCCCCCATCAAGCTTATGAGACAGGAGAAAGCAACCTATTAACTCAGGACAGGGTCCGGAAGCCATCAAACTTCAAGGTTAGCCCATTACCCTGACAGAACGGGTGCATCACCACAGGTTTCCAATCAGGTTGCATGATTCCATATTAGAGGACAACACCACAGTGACAACACTACCCCAACAATGCATCCTCGATTCACATGCATCGACAGATAGCTGCAGGCAAGATTACCAAAGAACTATTGCTAGGCTGCATAGCGGGGCTGTTTGAGGACCCGCCCTTCAAGGCAACAACAGTGTCTCCGCTAGGCATAATACCAAGAAAGGAGCTGGGGAAAGGTAGGCCCAGTCGTAATTTGTCCCGCCACATAGGAACATCAGTAAATGACTACATTGACCATAGCAGCTGTACAGTACAATATGCATCTGTAGACAATGCCATTCAAATAATTCGGCGGCAAGGCAACTAGGCACATTGGGCTAAGGTGGACGGAGATTCGGCTTTTCGCACCTTGCCTTTACACCCACAGCCCTTTCCCTTGTTAGGTGTCAGGTTCCAGGAGAGGTTTTATTGCGATAAATATGTCCCCATGTGTGGCCACATCTAGTGCGCATACTTCAAAGAGCTTAGCATGTTTGTGCACGGGGTAGTGGAGCAACTAGCCCCCGCTAGGTCTCTGGTCCTCATCTGGAGGACTTCCTGTTCAAAGACCGGGAATCACAAGAGTGGACGGATGTGTTACAGGTCTTTATCCACTTGGCACAGAAATTGGACATCCCATTAGCCGTTGAAAAAACAGTAGACCCACGGCGAATCCTTACATTATAGGTATTGAATTGGAACTAGATGTTCCAGACTGCCGGCTGACAAAATTGATAAGCTTGCCAGAGCGGCGAATATGAGGTGGCACTGTAAAAAAGCAAGGCTGAAGCAGGTACAGGAACTCCTGGGTCCAGTAGGCTTCGCAATAAGGGTGATTCCCAATAGCTTTAGCAACATCGGGAACAAACAAAGCGCATTTTCATCTCAGACGTACACAGGACATCAAGCGAGATTTAGCAGGTTCTTGGCCCATGGGATTTCATTTTGGCACGATTCACCCACTGTCACGGAAACCCTGCATTTTCTTTACAGATGCGGCAGATTTACTTCCAGGGAGCGTGGTGCGCAGCAAGCTCGGGTTTCAGCAGGGACCACGTAGGATATCATGTTTCCTGGAGGGACCTGGCATATCTCACAAGTTAATTGTAATTCCCTCAGACAATATGGCAGTAGTTGTCCGCCATGCACTTCCCACAAGTTATGTGTGCAGACAGATAGTTCCGCAGTGATTACAGCTAAACATAGACCAGGCAGGGAGAATGGTTATAGTGGATGCTCTTTCTCGTTTTTAGAGCGCAGACCCGGAAATGGGACCCGATGCTGCGATAGTTAACAGATATCTCGCGGACAAGATACACAACCGCACATATAGTCAACACTTAGAAGAGAAGGGTGGTACTGATATATTCCCGGCCCCCGGCATGTATGAAGGGAATTAGCAGAAACCAGGTCTCAATCATGATCGCAGCCATCAGTTTTCTCGCCAAAGCGGTGGCTGTCCAAAATCCATCTAGGTCATTTGTTGTCACGAGACTGATGAAAGGATGGGGCAGGCCGGGAGTACCCTACCCAGGTAAAAGAAAACCCAGTACCGGCAGGGAAATGGGCCGTCTCTTTGCATCATTAGAGGAGATAAGTGACACTGAGTTTGAGGGCCGTCGAGTCAAATGTGCATTCTCATTAGCTTTGCATGGTGCTCTGCGAGTCAGTGAGTTGGTGGCTACGTACAAGCATGCCCACCATGGTATGTCCCTCTTAATACGTGACGCGGCCATTACAGCCGCGGCAACTGACCTACTTATTCACAAATCAAAATGGATCGGAACGGACATGCCCTGTCCTGAACCTTCAAGCCGACTTAAAACAAAGACCAAAGACCAGCCTGCTGATTCATACACTTTGTACAGTACCCACTCATTTAGGATTAGGGCAGCTACGGCAGTGGTAGCGCTAGGAGTGTCCATAGAGGCCATCAAAAGACTGGGCTGATGGCGACCTAATGTATACAAGCGCTACATCAGACCCAACTAGTGTATACAAGCGGTACATTGGACCCATTAAGGCATCCACAGCAAAGTGATAATGGTTGCTTGCACTGTGCTAACATGTCGCTTCCCATTATATTCTATTACAGGTATCCATATCCAGAATGAGCTGCAGCGGATTTGGATATGCGGTCACTCATCACTTGTATGTACATTGGGCACAGGGAAAGGCGGTGGGCGCATAGAAGGGCAGCAGTGAGACCGAACAGTGAGAGCCTGGGTTGTCAGGGCGATAGAGGAGCCAGGGCGATAGAGTAGCCATAACAGGGTATAGGTAAGGGAGGGAGGCTTCAGGCATTCTTGTGTGCATTAAAAGTCATACGATCCCACATGACTTGTGAATAGATACAAGCCATAGCGTTAGGGCATGACCGCAGCCAGGAGGGGTGGGGGACCACGGCAAACGAGGTGTCGTTGCCGTGGCCTGTGGCGTTAGACTACAATGTTTACGCACAGCCAGCAATGGGTACACAGCAGCTTGACACATAACAGTTACAAGTTTGGGGTAACTACTGCTGCAGAAAGAGTTGTGTGGAAAATTATCAAGTTGATGCAAATGGTAGGCTTGCATGTGAGCAGCCTTGTTATAAGGAAACAACGTGTATACAGCTTGTCTCCTGGCTTGAGCGGCCGGGAGGCCTAGAACGTCATTTTGTAAATATGGTAGGTGCCTCCTTCAACGGGAAACAACGTGTATACAGCTTGTCTCCTGGCTTGGGCGGCCGGGAGGCCTAGAACGTCATTTTGTAAATGTGGTAGGTGCCTCCTTCAACGGGAGACACCAAGTGACATCGGGTGCTTGGAAAACAGCACAGGGGGCCACAGGGGCTTGGTACGGCTTGGCCTGTGGCCCAGAATATGCAACTACGTGTAGAAGCTGTGTACCCGGGTAGAAATGCATGCTGGCATAATGATTAGTAGAAGATGTAATGTAATTTGTTTAAGTTGTAACAATTTTGATGTTCCTGGCTGCGGCCAAAATAAATCCAATTCTATCGAAGATACGGCTTGTAGTGTGGTATTGAAGGGGGCGGGGGTTGATACGTCTGAGTGTGTGCCGAATGCCCGAGTTGAGAACCAGGCACACCCATTAAAGGGGGGCCGACCACAACCGGGCTGAAGGCCAGCAAAGACAGAAGTGTGAGGAGGGTACAGGGAGGGCCTAGCTAGAGAGCAGAGGTAGTAGTGGGAGGGAAACAAGGGGTAGCAAGGGGAGGGGGCAGGAAAAAAGGGGAGGAGCAAGGGAGGAGGAGAGAGGAATTTGAACTGCACAGGAAGTCCTTTTGAATTTGGAAGCAGGAGAAGAGCAACGCCCACCCGCCCGCCCACCCACTTGAGAGGCAAGATTTGTCGCAGCGAGGCGTTAGACTACAATGTTTACGCACAGCCAGCAATGGGTACACAGCAGCTTGACACATAACAGTTACAAGTTTGGGGTAACTACTGCTGCAGAAAGAGTTGTGTGGAAAATTATCAAGTTGATGCAAATGGTAGGCTTGCATGTGAGCAGCCTTGTTATAAGGAAACAACGTGTATACAGCTTGTCTCCTGGCTTGGGCGGCCGGGAGGCCTAGAACGTCATTTTGTAAATGTGGTAGGTGCCTCCTTCAACGGGAGACACCAAGTGACATCGGGTGCTTGGAAAACAGCACAGGGGGCCACAGGGGCTTGGTATGGCTTGGCCTGTGGCCCAAAATATGCAACTACGTGTAGAAGCTGTGTACCCGGGTAGAAATGCATGCTGGCATAATGATTAGTAGAAGATGTAATGTAATTTGTTTAAGTTGTAACAATTTTGATGTTCCTGGCTGCGGCCAAAATAAATCCAATTCTATCGAAGATACGGCTTGTAGTGTGGTATTGAAGGGGGCGGGGGTTGATACGTCTGAGTGTGTGCCGAATGCCCGAGTTGTGAAACCAACAACATCATCCTTTCTGAATCTGCTGATAATGATGTTTCTAATAATTCAGATATATTTAATAAATCTTTCTTTTCTTCATGAGTCATTTCCAAAAAATTCTCTGAGGTTCTCTTGTTAGGTATATAGTATATCCGATTTATCGGAGAAATAGTTTCCAGGGTAAATTTCAAAACTTCAAGTAAATATTTCTTAAACGCATCCAAAGGCGTCCAGAGATTTTGGAAAGTTCAGGAAGCGGTACGGTTATAATTTTCTATCTGTTCAATTTTTCGATGAATTATCATTTTGTCTTTTACCACCATAGCAGAAAAGTATTCTAACTTCTTAACATCATTTTTAATTATATTTATTTGAGTGTTAAATTCTATCTTTATGCCTTCTAACGAGGTAGATAAAGCATCAACAGTACTCACTAAAGTCGAAAAAATTCAGCTGTAGATATGGCCACTGTATTATCCAACTGTTGGAGAACTTCCCAAATGCTCTCCAGCATTACCGTCTCTGGCTGTTTTAATAGCGCAACGCGCTCAGATGAGGCACAAACAGGCCTCAAACCTCCCTGGGGTCCCGTCTTCTCAATACCTCGATCCGGAGGTCCACCCTCAACATTTTCAAGTTCAGGAGGCCTCCACTGAGATAAATGTCCTTCAGGGAGAGGTGGTGGGTTGAGAGCCGGGGGGGGGGGGGGAAAGAGTGAGATCCAGCCCCAAGTCTCCGGGGTCTCCTCCTCCCGGACCAACAGCAGGGCTCCTCCCGGAATTCTGGGCAGGGGCTCTCATGGCGAATCTTTCAATAGACTGTTGCTTGGGTGAAGAGGTTCTGGCCATCAAGGAACCAGCCATAACCGTCCCCTTACATTTGGTATGAGGCATCAAGAACGAGGAAACGTTTTAATTCAAAGCAGCCAGTGAGAGAGTTCAACCACGATCAACAGCGTGCCGTCATCTTGACATGCCCCCTTACATAAAACGTATTTTTTTCAAAGGGGAAGTAAATGTCTCATTGGCATGTGGCCATTTACTCCCGGATCCCTTACCACAGTTCACAGTGCTGCCCGATTTCTAACAGGTAAGCCCGCAGTGCTGGAAATAAAAATATTCTTAGAGCCGGAAATGGCGTGTGGTGGAAGCCGCAACTACCGCCATCCCCCTAAGTAAGCCCAGCAGTAGGGCCAATTTTCCAAATGCCATTGCAGTAGCAGCCCTACCAAGGCTTGATAAAAGGGCCCCTAAATGAATTCTTTGCTTCGGTCTTCACCGAGGAAGATGTGGGAGAGATACCAGTGCAAGAAATGGTAAGCGATGTTGAGTCAGAGAAACTGAAACAAATCTCTGTAAACCTGGAAGATGTAATGGGGAGCCAATGTAATGCCAATTTTTTAAAAAGGTTCCAGAGGTAATCTGGGAAATTATAGACTGGTGAATCTGATGTTGGTGCTGGGCAAAATAGTAGAGACTATTATAAAGACCAAGGGAGATCACGTGATGCAGTGAAGAGAGTAGACATGTATCTGACTCTCTCCAGGGCTCCCGTGCTCTTTAGGCACCTTCCCTATTCATTTGCAATGCTAATTGAGGGGTCCTTTTACAAAGGCATGCTGAAAATGGCTTGCGGTAGTGTAGGCATGGGTTTTGGGTGTACACCGATCCATCTTTCAGCGCGCCTGTGAAAAAGGCCTTTTTAAAATTTTTGCCAAAAATGGACGTGCGGCAAAATGAAAATTGCTGCGCTTCCTTTTTGGGTCTGAGACCTTATCACCAGCCATTGACCTAACAGTAAAGACTCACGCGGTAACTGGGTGGTAATGATCTACACACGCCAAATGCCACTTGGTGGGCGTTTGTTACGGGTGCCCAAAAATAAAAATATTTTTCAGACGCGCATATCAGACGCACTCTAAAGATTAAATTACCGCAAGAGCTGCATGGAAGTTGGATGGTAACTCCATTTTGGCGCGCATTGTGTGCACATAGACACTTGTGTGGCTTAGTAAAAGGATCCCTGAGTGTCTTGCCATGGAATTTAAGCCCCAGAACATGGACAGATATCTTACTCGGTTGGCGGTCTCAATATCGAGTAAGCCTGTTAAAGTAGACAAAAGCAAACAATGCAGGGGAGAGGACAAGATGGCGGCAGAGGTTTCTGTGCCACTCATGTTTTCAACCCCAAAACTCTAGCAACTTACAGATGCTGTGGGGAAGACGATGGAACCACATTTCGGCCAGCTGTACAAGCAACTCTGAAGTATGGAATTGCTGATTGCCAAAACCCGAGGTGCCCAGGAGAACTAGAACAGTGTCTATCAGCTGTGGAGGATGCAGGGACACAGGCCACATCCTTGCTTAATCACATGGTGCAGCAAATAAAAGCTCAAGTGGAAAAAAATCAAGGAGTAAGAAAATCGCTCCAGGAGAGTTAACTTCTGCATAATAGGGCTGCCAGAGTGCCTCCCGGAGCACAGTTTGTCATCTTTGTTGGAAACACGGCTTTAAACAGAGTGTGCTCTCACAGACAACATGGGCGTTTTCAAGAGAGGTGCAATTGGCCATGGGTGGTGCTTATTAAAGTGCATAATTTCTTCCACAAACAGGAAATTTTGCAAGGCTACCAACTCAAGAGAAATTCTTTACAATATGAGGGAGAATCTATACAGATTTGTCAGTAGTATTCCGTGGAATTACAAATGTGCAGGAGGCAATTTAACCCCATATGCTCCTGATTATATGACAAGCAATATAGATTTATGTTATTGTATCCTGTGCTGATAAAAGTCTACCTTGAAGACAAATGGCAGACCTTCGATTCACCGCAAGCAGCACAGGTTCAAATAGCTTGTTTGACTGATTGTCCTCTGGTGCTACTTGATTTTGTAATGCATCCTTGTTTTATACTATCAGTCAGTATGCTTAGCTAGGTTATACTATTCCTTGGAGTGTCACAGTGCTGTTAATAAGACAGGGGGTTGCCTTATGGAAGTTAGTTTATTATTTATTCACTGACTGCTGGGGGGGTGCTTGGGGGCGTTGGGTCCACACATTAATGTGATCTTCTCTCCCCTACACCAAGGTGTTGTGGGGGGGGGGGGGTGCTGTTGGTGTTTTTTTAGAGGGGTACTTCAAGAAATAGGAGGGGGGATGAAGGGATGGAGTGGGCTTAGGGGAGAGAGTTGGATTCTCTCAGTTCCTAACATGACTGGCATTTTCTGGATAATGTATGTGGGTATTGTTTTGGGGTTTATGGCTGTGCACATCATAGCTTTTCTACAATTACTTAGGCTCAGAGTGAGGGCTGGGCACTCCAAGACTCATAATGTTCTGTATTCTCATAAGTACTTACTGATATTCTCCCGGGAGTGATGATCCCTCCTTGTTGACTAGTGACTTGGAATGTGGGTGATTTTACCTCTCCCATAAAACGCACAAAAATCCTTTTTGCTCTAAAACACCATAAGGTAGATATCGCCTGCCTCCAAGAGACCAGATTGACGGATCTTGAACACCAAAAACTAAAGCATCAATGGGTGGAAGATTCCTCTTCTGAAGGCAGACATGGGAGTGTAGTGGTACTGTTTGATAAGGCTTTGCATTATTCCTCTACTCTTATCTTTTCTGATAAGCATGAGCATTATTTGCTCATTAAGATATGTGTTCACGGTCGTAAGTTTTATTTACTAGTTTGTTAGGACTGAAATTGCTGTATTGGGGTTCTGGGGGGGGCGTTATAACTATAGAGAAGTTCAGTTGGGAGGTAAGCTTGACGCTGAGCAGACTTATGTCAATGATCTGTGCTCAGCTGTCATTAAAAAATCTGTTCTAAAATGGATTTGGAGCATTATAAGGGCTGTTTGTGTGTGTGAAGAGCATGATTAAGATTATTTAATTTTAAAAGCCTTCCACAATTTTAGAGACTTTTAGAGTGGTGACTGTCAGCTGCTTGATAGGCTGTGAGGTTAGAAATAAAATAACTTAATAAATCCTACTAGGATATTAATGGTTTGATGAGCTGATAAGACTGGTTCATCTAATAGGTTGTCACATTTAAGTGCTGGCTAAAGTGCACATTAAGTTCTATTAAACCTAATTGGTTTTAGGAAGAGTTTAAAAGTCAAAAGCCTCTCTGAAGTTTTAAATAAATGTTTATTTAAAGGGAACAATACTAATTACACTGAACTTGAATTGCAGTGTAAGAAAGACATCTAAGAATTATTTTAGTCTCAGAGGACTTTACATTTTCAGTAGTTTTGAAAGAAAACTATCTCTAATATTCTTTTTGCTTAATCAGTTGTGGGAAGAAAAGTACAGGGTTTAAGAATTATCTTTTTCTTTACTTGAGGTAGTTAGATAGGAAAGTAATTCCTTAGTTATATTTGGAAGTTACTAGTGTCACTAAATTAGTTAGAATTTAGGGTTTTTGAGTTTCTTTAAAGGTTAGAGTAGTAGGTACCCTGAGTGGTTCATGGTTGCTGGATCCTGTGGTCATCGCTACACCAAACGGTACCCAACGATTAAAGAAAGAAGATAGAAGAATAACAAGAAAGCTGGAAAAAGTATCCTTTAATCCTTCATTACAAACACTTGGAAAAGAGGACTTACAAGAGATCTGTTAGAGAGAATAGAACAAAACTATAGACTTCATACTTATCTTACACGTTGATCTGAAGAAGAACCTGAAAGGGGAAAAGAAATAAAACAATCAATTCTTATAATCTAACAGAATTTAAAAATAAGTTATTGATGCTTTATATTTGTCATATAATAGATTCTTGCTGTGGTTTAAGAGAGATACTTATCTGATAAATTTCTTTGAGTGTTATGATGTTGATATCTGTAATTTAAAAAAAAAAACAATGTTACCTTAAATTATTAGTAAGCAAATAAATCTGATTGCTGTAGAACTTAAAATTTGCTTAACTGAGTTCCTCATTTTAGTTTAATTCCTTTCTTGTTTTAGGAACAAGAAAGCGTAGCTAGATTGAATAAGTACATCGCATCTCTGTCAGTTTTACAAAAGTTCACCTGAGGTATCGTTAGGGTATTTGTAGGGTGAACCATTGTATCCAGAGGTGAGGTCACATAACCTTTAATGGCATATTTTATGGAGGTGGTGGATGGAGGTGCCTTTCCTACTTATGCTAACAACGCTGATCACCCTTCTCCCTAAACCAATAAACTGCGGGAATATGCAGACTCCTACTGACCCATCTCACTTATAAATGTTCACATTAAACTGTAATCTAAAATTATAGCAAATAGGCTAGCTGAGTATCTGCCTGACTTGATAGGCCAAGTACAGGTGCGGTTTATTAAGGGAAGGCAATCAGTGCTCAACATATGGCAAGCATTGCTCGCTATGCATTATTATTTATTTATCTATTTATTTGCATTTTGCTCACACCTTTTTCAGTAGTAGCTCAAGATGAGTTACATTCAGGTATTTCTCTGACCCTGGAGGGCTCACAATATAATTTTGTACCTGACGCAATGCAGGGCTAGATGACTTGCCCAAGATCACAAGGAGTATCAGCAGGATTTAAACCGGCCTCCTCTAGATGTCAAGATCGATGCTCTAATCACTAGGCCACTCCTCCACTTCACTATTGTCAATCACAGAACATTCCCGCTTTAGCAATTAGCTTGGACATAGAAAAAAGCATTTGACAAAGTGCTTTGGCCTCATTTATTTGCAGTCTTACTGTGAATGAGTAATCAAGTTTGGTTTCTCACTGCCATACAAACTCTATATCATGATGAATGTACACCCACCTTTCCAATTTGTAAGGGAACACACCAGGACTGTCCCCTGTCCCCACTTCTTTTTGTTTTATCGCTAGAACCATTGATCCATGTCCTTAATGCATATGAGATAATCTTGGGGGTATCTTTGAAGGGCCATTAGATAAAGACACTGGCTTTCACAGATGATCTGCTGCTTTTGCTCACCAATCCCATGGACTCCCTGTCCTAGTTGTTCCAAGTAATATCCTCCTTTGGGACCATATCTGAGTTTTCTCTTAACTTGAGCAAATCAAAAGCTCTCCCCAATTCACCTAGGACTTGTACCCATTTGAAGGGTCCCTTCCCTCTTACTTGGAAGGCCACAGCCTTGAAATATTTAGGGGTGTACTTACCAGTGGACTTAAAGATGTTGTACTCAGTTAATGTACATCCCCCTTTAGATGTTTCAAATGCTACCTGTATTTTTATCTCAAAATGTGATGAAAGTGTACTGTGATGATCTCTGCAGCACTATATCTGGCTTGGTACATAAGTACATAAGTAATGCCATACTGGGAAAAGACCAAGGGTCCATTGAGCCCAGCATCTTGTCCATGACAGCGGCCAATCCAGGCCAAGGGCACCTGGCAAGCTTCCCAAACGTACAAACATTCTATACATGTTCTTTCTGGGATTTTGGATTTTTCCAAGTCCGTTTAGTAGGGGTTTATGGACTTGTCCTTTAGGTAACCGTCCAACCCCTTTTTAAACTCTGCTAAGCTAACCGCCTTCACCACATTTTCCGGCAATGAATTCCAGAGTTTAATTACACGTTGGGTGAAGAAATATTTTCTCCGATTTGTTTTAAATTTACTACACTGTAGTTTAATCGCATGCCCCCTAGTCCTAGTATTTTTGGAAAGTGTGAACAGACGCTTCAACATCCACCTGTTCCACTCCACTCATTATTTTATATACCTCTATCATGTCTCCCCTCAGCCGTCTCTTCTCCAAGCTGAATAGCCCTAGCCTCCTTAGTCTTTCTTCATAGGGAAGTCGTCCCATCCCTGCTATCATTTTAGTCGCCCTTCGCTGCACCTTTTCCAATTCTACTATATCTTTCTTGAGATGCGGCGACCAGAATTGAACACAATACTCAAGGTGCGGTCGCACCATGGAGCGATACAACGGCATTATAACATCCTCACACCTGTTTTCCATACCTTTCCTAATAATACCCAACATTCTATTTGCTTTCCTAGCCGCAGCAGCACACTGAGCAGAAGGTTTCAGTGTGTTATCGACGACGACACCCAGATCCCTTTCTTGGTCCGTAACTCCTAACGTGGTAAGCATCCCAGATTGCCCTTTAGGAACCTGCAGACATCAAAGTCCTTGGGGAGGTTGGACCTTCTAAACCTGTGCTATCTAGAGCCGGCAGCATGAGACCTTTTAATGACTGGTTCCACAATACCACATATTTTTCTCTGCCAACCCTGGAAACTCAATTGCTAGCTCCAGTTCACATCAGCATTATATTATACACTGGTGGTACTTTGTCTCCTGGGTTTTTCAAACTTACCTATGTTTAAAGACCTATAGGGCCCTTAAGACATGGCTATGTAGGTGGCACCATTTTTCTGCATCTACTACTCCCTTCTTACCTATATGTGGGAACCCCACCTTTCTGTCAGCTCAAGGTCCCAGCATGTTTACCTGGTGGGCCATGAGGGAAGTGATCTATCTCTTTCACATCTTAACAGAAAAAAGATGTATCAAGACCTTTAAGGAGTTGCAATGAGAGTTTTCCCTGACTCAAATGGATTATTTTGCTTATTAACTGGAGATGCAGGGGGAGTGAAAAAGCGGAAGCAACGCGGTGGAGGAGATCAGGGTCGTCTACCGAGGCCCAGAACACGGGTGCAGCCGACACTACTGCCTTCTCCCCAACCCATATCGTCGCCCACAGGAAAATATTTAAACAGACCCACTACCTCACCCACTGCCACAGCTCTCAGTATTCAAGGAGATCCTTGCCCTGAGGAAACACCTCCGCACACCTGACTGAACTTGGGGTCTCCCTTAACCCCCACCCAAACCACTGACACAGCATCCAGAACCACGGAGTTTCTATACCCTGGAGCATCACTCCCGTACATCTAACTGTGCATAAACTCAAGGAGGGGTGATCGACCCTGAGTTAACTCCAACACAACCCTAAACAACTAAATACCCATACCTACCCAGCTATCTACTCGTCCTAGCCCAAACTGCCCCACCAGTTGAAGAAATCCATTGGCAAAGTGGTCCCTTCCTCCTTGTGCTGTCTCATGAGTGAGGAAGTCAGCAGGGTGCCTCCAGCCACTGATGCTGCCACTCTTCAAGCATGTTCAATTCATGCATGAACTGAACATGCCTCCTAGTACTAGTGCTTTTGGAAAGTGTAAACAAGCAATTCATGTCTACCCGTTCCACTCCACTCAGTATTTTATAGACCTCCATCATATCTCCCCTCAGCTATCTCTTCCCCAAAGTCCAAACTGAAGAGCACTACCTGCTTTAGCTTTTCCTCATAGGGAAGTCATCCCATTCACTTTATCATTTTTGCTGCTCTTCTCTGTACCTTTTCTAGCTCTGCTATATCTTTTTTGAGATACAGTGACCAGAATTGCACACAATATTTGAGGTGTGGTTGCACCATAGAGCAATTCAAAGGCTTTATAACACTCTCATTTTAGTTTTCCATTCCTTTCCTAATAATTCCTAACATTCTATTTGCTTTACACTTTCCAAAAGCACTAGTACTAGGAGGCATGATATTAAGCTACAAAGTGGGGGCTGTATTTTTATTAAAAATTTTCATCATGATTAATTGTACAATTAAACATTTTATAATGTGATTAAAGGCAGGGCATAGCCAACAGTCCATGGTGGGAGGGGCACAGGGATGGACTGGGGAGGCACACATATCCTCTATCTCTCCATCCTTCACATTAGATATCATACCTTTGCTGGTGGAGAAGCTGAAGCCCCACCAGTTGAAGAAATCCATTGGCAAAGTGGCCCTTCCTCCTTGTGCTGCCTCATGAATGGCATGAACTGAACATGCTTGAAGAGTGCAAGCATTGGTGGCTGGAAGCACTCCGCTGACTTCTTCACTCCTGAGGCAGTACGAGAAGGAAGGGGGTGACTCAGGCAGCGGAATTTGTTCAGTTGGCAGAACTTCAGCTACCCCACCATCCATTGAACAGGTACTACAGATTTGGAGGGAGTCTGAGCCCATTCTCTCTCTCATATGTGCTCCCTGTGCCTTCATCCATTCTCTCTGTTATATGTACCTCTTACACCTTCACCCATTGTCTCTCACGTAGGTGCTCCCCTGTGCCTTCACCCATTCTATCTCACTATGTGTTCCCCTGCCGTCATCTATTCTCTCTCTCTCTTTCTCAAATGTGCCTTCCCTCCCCTCCCCTCCTGCAATTCTCTCTCAATACCTACCCTCCCTCTCCCTCCTGCCCGTACAGTTGGTCAAGCATCTCTCTCTCTCCCCTCCCGGACCGCCGGCAGCTATCTCTCCCATCCCATCCCATCCCCTACCAGTTTACCTTTTGATTTTCAGTAAGTCTTTTCCCTTCAGTGGCAGCCGGATGAAAACGCTGCCTCAGCCTGCACCAAGCCTTTCCTTCTGACCCTTCCAACCCCCTTCTCAAAATAGGAAGTTGCATCAGAAGGCGACAGCCAAGGTCAGAGGGAAAGGCCCGGTGCAGGCCTTGGCAGCACTTTCTTCTTGCATATGCAGTCACACAATTTTATAAAAGCCCTTTTCTGCATAAAAAAATAAAACTGCCTTTACATGTGTGACTGAGGGAAAGAATTTTCTAGTGTGTAGCTTCTGTGTAGGGATCTTTTCAGTCTATTTTGTTTATTTGTTTACTTCTTTGTTTTGTTGATAACATTTGTATTGGTGCTCTAGGACTCAATATAATATTTAAACACAGGGTTATGGCAGTTTTTTCATAGGAATTGATATGGCAAGTGTGTTATATTGGTTTTGAGTATCTTTTACAGGACTTTGTGTTATTTGTCTGGCAGTGCAAGGAGAGTGCTGTTCAAAAGATGACATCACAATTTAGAATCTAAAAAGAGCTATGTTCTGTTTCTATCTGTGTACCAATGATTAATAACCAAGGATGGGTTGATTGCACACGGAGATGAGTACAGATTAATTGCTGAAAACACCTAATAGTTATGACATGGTGACTGAGCCTCAGAAACCAGCCATAAATGATGGAGTATGGCTGGATCACAGTCTGACTGGGAAGAAAGCAGCTAACTCATGCCATAAAAAAGTATCTGGCCTAGTCTTTGCATCATTTTGTTCTTCTATAACCCATTCAAAAGAGAGTGACCAACATGATAAAGAGGATGGAAATACTCCCATATGAGGAAATGCTAAAGAGGTTAGGGCTCTTCAGCTTGGAAAATAGATGGCTGAGGAGAGATATGACTGAGGTCTACAAAATCCTGAGTGGTGTAGAACGAGTAGAAATTAATTGATTTTTCACTCTTTCAAAAAGTACAAAGACTAGGGGACGTTCAATGAAATTACATAGAAATACTTTTAAAACAAATAGGAGGAAATATTTTTTCACTCAAGGAATAGTTAAGCTCTGGAACTCTTTGCTGGAGGATGTAGTTACTGCGGTTAGCTTATCTGGGTTTAAAGAAGATGTGGAGAAGTTCTTGGAAGAAAAGTTCAAAGTCTGCTATTGAGACAGATATGGAGAAGCCACTGCTTGCCCTTGGAATGGTAGCATGGAATGTTGCTACTATTTGGGTTTCTGCCAGGTACTTGTTACCTGGCTTGGCCATCGTTAAAAGTAGGATACTAGGCTAGATGGACCATTGGTCTCACCTAGTATGGTTATTCTTATGTTCTTATGTTATCTATTTTGTTTCCTCTGTTTCTCTCATACTCTTCTTAGACATCCCAATTCTGTGTTCTTCAATACAAGGTCAGGAAGCCAATGGCAGCCCCAGAAACCTCCATAGCCCCCATTGTCTTTCTGGGGTTTTTTTCTGCTACCCTGCTTCTCTATCCAGGCTCAGGACAGAAAAGGGAAAGTGGATTGGGGGGACAAGGCATTGAAGGACAAGGCATTTCTTAGTTAGACAAAAGACAATACATCTGGAAATGCTCAAAACCTTGAGGATACCCAAGGTGGACTGGTGAGGATTGATGTCATTAACACACACTGGTAAGCAGTGTTGTGGCTCTGCATGGGAAGATTTTTGGTGGCTCTCCTTCAGCTTATTAGAACCCAAAGTGATCCCAGCTTAAAAATTAATGAATACCACCGTCACAATTCCTTTTTTGAGGTCTGCAAACAGATCAGGTTTTCAGGATCTCTCTAATGGATATGTATAACTTAATGCCAAACTCAGGGTTAAATTCTCAATAAGTAGTCACAATATATCAATATTACCAATATCACTGACCAAAATACAGTATTTTTACCAAATCCAAAACAAACATTCCAAACCCATTCATACCCAATTTAGATTGTAATTTTAAATTGGGTACGAATGAGTTTGGAATGTTTGTTTTGGATTTGGTAAAAACACTGTATTAGTCAGTGATATTAGTAATGGATATGTATGGGGCATGTTTACATACAGTAGTGGTAGTATGCGTGCAAATCTACTTTTTGTAAATTCATTTGAGATATCCTAAAACCTAACGTGTTTGTGGCCCCAAGAACTGAACTTGGAAGGTGTTTTGATTGCATAATATTAACACATGTTCATTTTAAATCTTTGTTATATTTAATAGTAATGGATAAACAATCCTTATGTTCACATGCCAAAGCATTTAAACATTGTATCTGTTTTCAAATTTTTGTAGTACAGTAGTAAGTATCTGCTTTAACTCCCTTTACCCAGGGCCACATTTAAAAATTTGGCAACCATGTGCTAGACCAAACAAGTAGATCCCAGAAAGTAGGGAAGGGATACTAGAGATCCCAAAGGCTGAAGAGCCAGAAGAGGACCTGAGCAGGACTACAATGCCACAGTGGTGCCCTTTTGAAGCACGGTATGCACCCAGCCCTAAAGTAGGCAGGCGCAGGCTTTTCTTTGGCTTGAGTATTTGACACCCCAGGCAGTTGTCCACGTTATCTGTGCACAAATTCAGCCTGTCCCCTCTCCTTCAAACACTTTCTTGGTATTTCTGATGCCATAAGATCTTCACATTTGTCAATGTCACTTGTAATCCTGAAGTTATGATTGCAACAGAGTTTAAAGCACTTGCAGAGTCCTGCTCCTTTTAATGTATTTCTTGAATGCTTTCAACAAGAAGAAAATGTATCAACCTCTGACTACGATCTCCTGTTTTTATTTCACATGTTTTCATAACCATGGTTACTGAATTATTTGCAGGGCATTCAAATGCAATTGAACTCCAAGGTAGGTATGTAGAGGTTTTCATTTGTTTACAAGCTTATGCCACACTGTACCCATATGACATGTTGCCTATTGTGCATTTTATAATATGAAACAAGTGCTTGTATATATTAAACACTTTAGTGAGAACATTTTCCTGAAATAAATCTTTACAAATATATTACAATGTCTTGGGAATTTGATTTTTTTAAAATGATTTATTGTAACTCGTTTTGACTACTACTAAATAGAGACCCCCCTCCCTGCCCCCCGCTATTCAGAGCTATTTTACTGGCCAGACACAGCTGCTGACCAGTTAAATAACATAGCAACTCACTGCTAATATTCAGTGGGAGATAACTGGTAACCAGCTATATTGCATGACTTATCCGATTAGGCACCGATATCCAGCACCTAATCAAATAAGTGTAGTGGTGAAATAGGACAGCATAAATAACTGTACTATCTTTAACCACTAAAAAGTTAACCAGTTAGCGCTGAATATCAGAATAGATGGTTAACCTTTTAGTGGTTATAAAAACTCTGGATATTCACTGCTGGTTGCCGGAAACAGCCCGGCATTGAATATCCAGGTTTAATGTTGACGATGGACAGCAAAAGCACTGCCCACCGCCAGCTGAATATTGGAACCAGAGTTTTTTATTTCAGTTTCAAAATACAATAAAACATTTCCAAAAGCACAAACATTCACTAAACCCCTTCTCTTGCTAAAAAATGAGAACATAAGAATTGGCATACTGTGTCAGATCTAAGGTCCATCTAACCTAGTATGCTGTTCCCAATAGTGACTAATCCAGGAACAATTACCTAGCAGGATCCCAAAACACAGATATTCAAGATAGATTCCGCTCCCCAAGCCCACTTTAATAATAGTTTATGGACTTTTCCTTCAGGAATTTTTCCAAACCTTTATGAAAATCAGTTACACAAATTGCTTTGATCACATACTCTGGCAATGAATTCCAGAATTTTCTCGATTTGTTTTAATTGCACAGTACTATTTAATAACTTCTTGGCATGTGCCCTAGTCTTTGTACTTTTTGAGCAAGTAAACAATGGAATCACATTTACCCATTCCACTCCACTTATGATTTTATAGATCTCTATCATATCTTTCCATCCTTGTTATCATTTTGGTCACCCTTCTTTATGCCTTTTTTAATTCCACTATATCTTTTTTGAGGTATATTAACCAAGCTTGAATATAATACTAAAGGTATGGACACACCATGGAGTGATACAGAGGAATTATGATAATGTTTTATTCTACATGCCTTTCATAATAATTCCTAATATTCTATTAGTCTTTTTGGATATTGCCACATACTGAGCAGAGGATTTCAATGTAATATACATAATGATACCTAGATCCTTTTCCTATATCCTCATCAACTTATAGATTATCTCAACTCCTTTTTGATCTTACATACTTCTCAATCTGGCTTCAGACCATCATATAACACTGAGACAGTCTTACCTACCCTAATAGCAAACTTCAGAACAGAAATGAGCAAGGGAAGAAAAATTATCATTTTACAGTTTGACATATCAAGTGCTTTTGATACAGTTGACCATGAGATATTACTAAACTTACTAGACCCCTTTGGAATATGTTGCAATGTACTTCAGTGGTTCAGGGGCTTTCTCATATCAAGATGTTATCATGTAAAACAGTCGGACCTAATCTCCTCTCCTTGATCCCCCAACTGTGATGTACCACAGGGTTCCTCTCTTTCTCCCATCCTATTCAATATAATGATGGCACCATTAGGCAACATACTTGAATCCAATAGATTTCACGTTTTCGTGTACACTGATAATGTTACCATTTATATCCCTTTTGTCAAGGACATGAAAGAAATTAAAACAAAAATCAAATCAGGAATAGATTTAATGGAAACCTGGGTCAACAATTTTAAATTGAAACTTAATAGAAAAAAAACCTAACTTCCACGTACTAATAAATCCTTATCATACAATACAAACCAAGATCTTCATTATTGGTAACATAAATTACCCATTAGAATCCACTATGAAAGTCCTAGGAGTAACAATTGACCAACAATTGTAACTTGAACCACAGATATCTAAATTAGTATCCAATGTCTTTAAATCACTATGGAAATAAACAAGACTGAGACCATACTTTCCAAGTTCAATTTTCAGATCCCTGACCCAATCACTAGTTCTATCTAAATTTGACTACTGCAATGATATCTATGCAGGACTAAAAAACCTCACTAATCAGACAACTACAAACTGCCCAGAACATAGCGGCTCACCTTGTACTCAGAGCTCCCTGCTTCTCTAAAAGCGACTCCACTATTACTAAAATTACATTAGCTTACAATAAATTCACACATCACTTACAAATTATGTGTATTCGCCTATCAAATAATATATGGCATATCTCAATAAGGTTACATGCTGAACCTTATTGAGTTGCCAATGCACAATGTATTGAAACCTTCCAGAGACTTCCTTGTTCTCCACTTCCCAAATTGCAATAAAATTCAGTGTAAAACAATTCATAATGCTGGATTCTCCTATCAATGTACTAAGAGATGGAACTCCCTTCCTGAACAATTCATGTCATGTGTTGACTATTTAATATTTTGCAAATTGCTTTTCAGTCTTTAAGAAGTACTATTTCTGTAGAGTTTTGCATTCTATTATTGTTATTACATTGTATTTACATATGTTTCTGTTTTTATAACTTATGTAACTTGGATTTGTTATCAAATGTTCTACTTTTAATGTGAGCCACATTGAGCCCAAACTTGTTTGGAATAATTCTGGGATACAAATGTGCTAAATAAATATTGACACCTATAAAATATTTATAGATGCGAGAAGTACTCTCAGATAATATTTTCAACCAACATGAACCCACTCTTAGAAGGAGCTCAGGGTGGTTCATAAATTTTCTTTCATTGGGAACTTCACATATCAAATGTTCTATAAACTGTGCCCAAATTAATTGTGATAGTGAACTAACTCAAAGTCTGCATTGATGTTGTATGTTAAAACCTGTTGGGCATAGTTTAGCCAGTAGTAAACCCCCACTTTCATTTAGCCAGGTTTAACTTAGTACTAAAATGTCAAGATATTATTCATGGATGACACCATGGATCACTGAGGATTTCTTAGCAGCTGATCTGGCATTCACCAGGCCTATAGTTCCAAGGATAGTCTGGACTCGGTTTTGGAGGTAGTTTTGATATGGCAGTGAGGTGATCTTTTAAGTACAGTTATATAGGTGTTTCACCTCTTGCACTTTTGTCTTCTCTTTGGTTGCTGGGGATTATAGTTTCCTCCCTCACACACCACTAGGATCCACAAGATCTCTCAGTCTGCTGAGTTAAGCATGCATTCTTTGTTTCAGAAGCTCCTTTAGCACATTTCACTGGGTGGCACTACTGTCCTAATAGACTGGAACAGCAAACTTACTAGTTGGCCACTACAGGATTAAAGGCTTAAGTCAACAGGTCTGACAGAATATACCTTTTAAAGATGTAAATTCAGAGCAGGCCTGGGAGATCAAAGGCTTCCAGTAATAGAGAAACAAATAACTGTACTTTGCACTTCTGTGGGTTTTTTTTTTTAATACTTAATGCAAAGACGTTGATGGTGGACTTTAGTTTTAACAGAATTAGAACCTTAAAATAGTTATGTAGTTAAAATGAAATTTCAACTCACAGATTATAGTTATTTACTTTTAGTATCTTGTTCTGATATCTTTGGATGGTCCAGTTGGGGTAGTATGATCTTTAGATATTTATTCATTTATTCTACTTTTAAAATAATATTCATGTGCAATAAAACCTTTAAAACATCAATTGAAAGTCTGGTCTTTACAATGTACTTTAAACTGTTACCTTAACATTGATATTAACCACCAAATTATCCCAACTGATTCTGTATCACGCATCTTGTTTCCATCATATATGTGCCCTTGATATCTTAGCTTTATGGTAAGCCATGTTGTAGAAAATCTCTAGCCTCATATCTATGTTAGTTGAATGTTATAATGCATGCTTATTAGGTGTATCATTAATATTATGCTAACATTGCATTTTATCTGTAGCATTTCAATTCCAGTGCTGTTAAATGTGTATATTTTTATTCCATTTCACAGTAGTTCTATTATTAGGATTGAATTTAATGTTTTCAAGTTTACCTCTTTTATTGTATTTATGTTTATTCTTGGTTATTTTACTATTGTTATTGTAAAGGAGTGTGAAATTTTTTAAATATTTAGCCCCATTCAGGCTTACCTGGATTCCTGGACTTCCTGTGGGCTGAATTGGCTTTGTCCCGATGTTTGTGGCTCTGGCAGTCTTTGGGCTTTCCTGGGCCCCATTCTTCCCCTGCATTGGTGGCCAGTGACCAAATGTAGGACTGTGGGAGGCTCTGAGGCTCTTCAGAGTCTGGTGGCACCTAGGCAAGTCCTTTTGCATTGCCGCCAGACCATGGAATGAACTCCAGAGGCAGCAGGCTAGCAAGAAAATCCCCTGCTTGGGCCTGCTCCAGAGTCAGGAATGTTCTGGGCATGTGCAAACTTTTGCACATGCTCAGAATGCTCTGGAGGTTGCAGGGTCTAGATTTTTGGGTTGCCCTGCCAGGAGAATCAGGCTATTCATGGTCTTATGCAGCTGGCATCTGGGGGATGCTGGGGGTCCACTGGGAGTCCAAAGTCAGATGAGAACCACCAGATGTGCACCAGAATGGAGTTACCACCTGAATACCATGTGGCTCTTGCAGTAATTTCATTTTTTGCGCGTGTCCGCTATGCATATCTGAAAATTATTTTTTTATTTTTGGGGCGCTTAGCGGACACGCGCCAAGTGGCATCTGACGCGAGTAGGTCATTACCACCCAAATTCTTTACCACTAGGTCTATGGCTGGCGGAAAGGTCTCAGACCAAAATGGACACACGGCAATTTTTACTTTACCGCACGTCCATTTTCAGCAAAAAAGGCCTTTTTTACAGGTGTGCTAAAAAATGATTATGCACGTGTCCAAAACCCACACCTTCACTACCGCAGGCCATTTTTCAGCGAGCCTTTGTAAAAGAACCCCCCCCTAAGGTAGGAGGCCTTTGGTCCTTGGTTTAATTTAATTTTGTTTTATTTTACTTTTTTTTTGGTTATATATTTTTCGGGCCTTCTAGGATTAATTTAACATTTTTCTTTTTATGGTTAGGGGATCCTAGGGTTCCTTTTAGGAGATCTGCAGTGTTTAAAATTTTTGGAATTTAATTTTAATAGCAACCTGGTTGGGAAATCCTGTAAAACAAAATAGTAACACAAAGGATCAGTTCTTTAAAGGGGAAGCTGGAGTTAGCAAAAGAGAAAAAAAAAAGATTTAAGAGGTAACTTAAAGAGGAAAATACTTATCTAATTGATGTCTTTGGTTATTCTCTAATTGAATAGTTGAATTGTCTGAAGAAAATTCTGGTTTACGTTTCTCAAAAGAAAAGAAAGGTTGAACTGCTAAACCAAAACGTACTTGTATTAGCATCGTTGTATAACTATTAGTACCTGCACTTTATATCAAAGTGTACATCTTAACACCTTGCACTTTACCTAGTTTAATGCAGCTGCATATTTTTACACTAAATTTTTTTAAGTTATATTTTTAACAATTTAAAAGCATTTATTTATTACAACTTATGCAATAAAAATATTGTTAAACATTATACTATTGTCTTTTTCTTGTGAATTCCTTATGTGGTGCTATTTTATAGGGAAACCCATAGGCCATGACATATTTCTATACAAAAGTTATAATACCTACTTGCAGCACTAGGGTGTCCACATTATGCTGTTAACAAAATTGTAAGTTTTATATTAAACTGTACCTGCTGTACACTACCTTGGGTGAAGCTGTTCATAAAGGAAGTTAATAAATCCCAATAAATAAATAAATAAATATTGTAAAAGGTTCAGGTTTTAAGTGGCCCTTTTACTAAGGCATGCCTAAAAGTGGCCTGCGCTGGTGTAGGTGCGTGTTTTGGATGCATGCAGGCCAATGTTTCAGCACAACTGGAAAAAAGGCCTTTTTTTGTGGCCGCAAATGTATGTGCGGCAAAATTAAAACCAGTGCGCATCCATTTTCGGCCTGAGACCTTACTGCCACCCATTGACTTAGCAGTAAGATCTCAAGTGCTAACTGGGTGGTAAGTGGCCAGTGTGCATAAACTGCCGATTACCGCCAGGTAAGTGCCACGTGGTAAAAATATTTTCTACCATGTATTTTGGGTGCACATCAAAAATGGAATTACCGCCCGGGACACACAGTAGCCAGGCAGTAGCTCCAATTTGGTGCATGATGGACACGCATTCGCCTACATGCCTTAGTAAAAGGGCCCCTAACTGTCTAATTATTTACTACCATTCAAACTCTTGAAACCCTTTCCCATTTTCTTCTTTTTTTTTTTTTTTTTTTGTGAATTCTGTAAGTGGATGATTTAAGCGGGGGAAGAAAAGCACGGAACAAGTGTCCTCCATAAACAATCAAGGAAAAACAAGACAATGGAGATGACAGAAGGCAAAAAAGTCTTTATTAAAAATCTTATCTTGACTCGACGCAACACAGATCGTGTTTTGGCTTTAGTGATTGCATCGGGAAACTAAAAATATAAAAATGACACAACACTGAGAATAATAAATACAAATTGACAATATTATAAAAAGACATAATACCTGGTTTAAGTGCAGATCTGCATGCCATGTGACATAATTCGATCAAAGTTGTAGTAACATCAGCTCACCACTAGTGCATTTACAGTTAGATGGAAATATAGGTCAAGCTCAGATCATAGGACATGAGGAAAGCTGTTTGTAATATGAAGGTAAGATAAACATTTTCTTTTTCCAGACAAAATAAGTAAAAGAAGTTGAAGTAAAACTGAAGATTCATGCCTACTACTACTACTACTACTACTATTTAGCATTTCTATAGCGCTACAAGGCATACGCAGCGCTGTACAAACATAGAAGAAAGACAGTCCCTGCTCAAAGAGCTTACAATCTAATAGACAAAAAATAAATAAAGTAAGCAAATCAAATCAATTAATGTGAACGGGAAGGAAGAGAGGAGGGTAGGTGGAGGCGAGTGGTTACAAGTCAAAAGCAATGTTAAAGAGGTGGGTTTTCAGTCTAGATTTAAAGGTGGCCAAGGATGGGGCAAGACGTAGGGGCTCAGGAAGTTTATTCCAGGCGTAGGGTGCAGCGAGACAGAAGGCGCGAAGTCTGGAGTTGGCAGTAGTGGAGAAGGGAACAGATAAGAAGGATTTATCCATGGAGCGGAGTGCACGGGAAGGGGTGTAGGGAAGGACGAGTGTGGAGAGATACTGGGGAGCAGCAGAGTGAGTACATTTATAGGTTAGTAGAAGAAGTTTGAACAGGATGCGAAGACGGATAGGGAGCCAGTGAAGGGTCTTGAGGAGAGGGGTAGTATGAGTAAAGCGACCCTGGCGGAAGATGAGACGGGCAGCAGAGTTTTGAACTGACTGGAGAGGGGAGAGGTGACTAAGTGGGAGGCCAGCAAGAAGCAGATTGCAGTAGTCTAAACGAGAGGTGACAAGGGTGTGGATGAGGGTTTTGGTAGAGTGCTCGGAAAGAAAGGGGCGGATTTTACGGATGTTGTAAAGAAAGAAACGACAGGTCTTGGCGGTCTGCTGGATATGAGCAGAGAAGGAGAGAGAAGAGTCAAAGATGACCCCAAGGTTTCGAGCTGAGGAGCCAGGGAGAATGAGAGAGCCATCAACAGAAATAGAAAACGGGGGGAGCGGGGAGGTGGGTTTGGGGGGGAAAATGAGAAGCTCGGTTTTGGTCATATTTAATTTCAGGTGGCGTTGAGACATCCAGGCAGCAATGTCAGACAAGCACGCTGAAACTTTGGTTTGGATGCAAGGTGAGATATCAGGGGTAGAAAGGTAGATTTGGGAGTCATCAGCATAGAGGTGGTAGGAAAAGCCATGGGATGAGATTAATGAACCAAGGGAAGAAGTGTAGATAGAAAAGAGGAGGGGACCAAGAACAGAACCCTGGGGTACGCCGACAGGCAGAGGGATAGAAGTAGAAGAGGATCCACCAGAGTGAACACTAAAGGTGCGGAGGGAGAGGTAGGAAGAGAACCAGGAAAGGACAGAGCCCTGGAATCCAAGTGAGGACAGGGTATCGAGAAGTATGCTGTGATCGACAGTGTCAAAAGCAGCGGAAAAAGATCAAGAAGAATGAGGATGGAATATTGACCTCTGGATTTAGCCAGTAATAGGTCATTGGAGACTTTAGTAAGCGCAGTTTCGGTTGAGTGGAGAGGGCGAAAACCAGATTGTAATGGGTCAAGAATAGCATGTGAGGAGAGAAAATCAAGGCAGCGGCGGTGAACAGCACGCTCAAGTAATTTGGAGAGAAAAGGAAGGAGGGAGATGGGTCGGTAATTAGAGGGACAAGTAGGGTCAAGTGAAGGCTTCTTAAGGAGAGGTGTGACCACAGCATGTTTAAAGGCAGCAGGGACAGTCGCAGTGGAAAGTGAGAGGTTGAGAATGTGACAGATAAAAGGAATAAGAGTAGGAGAGATGGCATTAAGAAGGTGGGTGGGAATGGGATCAGAGGAACAGGTGGTACATTTTGAGGAAGAAAGGAGAAGTGTAGTTTCCTCAATAGTAACTTCAGGAAAGGAGGAAAGGGAATGAGGGGAAGGAGAGAGAGGGGAACGGACTAGTGGAGGGAGAGCTGGTGAGGTAGAGAAAGCAAGGTTTATCTTTTGAACCTTGTTGTGAAAGAATTCAGCAAGGGTCTGAGGAGATAGTGAAGGGGGAGTTGGGGGAGGGGGCACCTTGAGGAGAGAGTTCAATGTGGTGAAGAGAAGTCGAGGATTAGAGCCAAGAGAGTTGGTCAGTTGGATATAATAATCCTGTTTGGCACGTAAAAGAGCAGATTGGAAGGAGGTCAGCATGAACTTAAAGTGTAAGAAATCAGCAAGGGCCCGAGATTTCCGCCAGAGGCGTTCGGCGGAGCGGGTACAGGAACGTAGGTAGCGGATATTAGAAGTCAGCCAAGGTTGGGGTTTTGTACGCCTTACAGGGCGGGTCATCAAAGGTGCAAGAGTGTCTAAGGCAGAGGATAGAGTATTGTTGTAAGAAGAAACAGCCTCGTTGACAGACGTGGATGGTGCCACAGTAGAGAGGAGGTTTGAAACATGGGAGGATAGAGATGAAGGGTCAATGTCGTGAAGATTCCTAGATAAATTAGATAGGATAGGACGGGACTGGGAGGGAGGAGATTTAAGTGTGAAAGTTATAAGATGGTGATCAGAGAGGGGAAGATCGGAGGCAAGGAAACTAGAGGGTGAACAGTTGGAGGAGAAGATGAGATCTAGACAGTGACCATTTTGATGAGTGGGGGAGGTGGAGCATAGTTGGAGATTAAAGGACGACGTTAAAGCGAGTAACTTGGAAATATAAGAGTTGGAAGGATCATTAGCAGGAATATTAAAGTCACCAAGGATGAGAGAGGGGGAGGAAGGATCATGGAAGAAGGCAAGCCAGGCATCAAAGTCACTGAGAAAGGATGAAAGGGACTTATCAGGGGGACGATAAATGACCGCTATTCGAAGAGGCAGAGGAGAGAAAAGGCGGATAGAGTGGACTTCAAAGGAGGAAAAACAGTGAGATTGAGGTGGAAGAAGGGGTTGAAACCTGGAGGAGGGAGAGAGAAGTAGTCCAACACCGCCCCCACGGCCAGCAGGGCGAGGAGTATGTGAAAATAGATAACCGCCATGGCACAGGGCTGCGACTGAAGCAGAGTCATCAGGGCAGAGCCAGGTTTCTGCCTCTACACAGACTGAACAGAAGTCTGTAAAAGTTTGAGTTGTAAATAAACAAAAAGTATATTATTTAATCTAAGTTCCAGGAGCCTGATGTGAACACAGTCTGCACAGCACAGCCTTTCTTTCTTGTTTTACTTCTGCAATACTCTGTAATACTTTAAGTTTTCCTACTGTAATATTCCATTTACTATCTGGATCAATACAAGCCCACACAAATCTGCCATCTGGTATTGCAGATTCGGAGGACAAACATCTCTAGAAGATGCAGTGGGCCCCAAAACTTCAAGACAACACAAGATTCTCCTTCAAAAGTGTATATGTATGTGTGTGGGGGGGGAGGGGGAAGGTCAACATTCCGAACCTTGCTCTTAAAGGACTATCAATCTTATCCAAGAAAAAATCTCCAAACTGATCTTGGAATACCTCTGAGGAACCCATGGCCGCTCCTCCAAAACTAGACAGATCTCTTACCACTCTATTTAAATCCCTTAGCCTTCCTCTCCAACAACATGTCGCAGTGTTTTCAGGAAGGCTCTACCACCTCACTCCCACTCCAAATCTCCAATCTAAGATCCCCCTACCCTAATCACTTGATCTGAATCCTCACCCTAAAACCCTCTTGTGAAAAGCCCCCAAATTAACCCCAATCCCCCCGTACCTACTGGGGGGGGGGGTGGTCTCCCTGATGGGTAGTGGGGGAGCAGGAGTGATCCATAATTTCTATTGGACCCTGTTCACAATGAAAGCCAAAGCCCATAGCAATATAATTACTTGGACACCAAGCAGCCAAATAAGGGATTTCTCCTCCTCACCCCCCCAACCCACGATCCATCCACAAAGGAAACCCTGTTATGTGCCAGGAGAGATTGGGGGTAGGGCTGGGGCTCCTTAACAAGGCAGTTTCTTGGTTGATGGATCTTGAATATTGTATCAGTCATTTAAAATATAGCAGGGCCAACTTGGTGCCTGCTATGTTTATGTTGTTGTAGCTGGTAATGCACAGTGATTCCAGCTGCAGAAATTCAAAAACAAAATTGACTGCACAAGTCACTAACCTTTGGCACTGCAGGTTAGTAACTTACACACTAAACCCCCCTGTTTACTAATCCACACTAGCGACTGCCATGTGCTAATGCCAATACAGCCCATGTATTGTGCAGCTTAGTAAACAGTGGGGTAACTTTGTTGCAGTAAAATGTCACATTTTACCAGGTTTTAGTAATTATTTCTGTAAATCACCACACTTATGTTTCCCTTTTCCAGTTCATGTATAAATATATTGAACACCAGTGGTCCCGGTACAAATCCCTGGGACACACCACTATTTAGTTTTGTCCATTTAGAAAAATGACCATCTAAATCTATCCCCTTTTACTTATCTTTTAGCCAGTTCACAGTCCACAGTAGAGCCGTGCCTCCTGTTCCATGACTTTTTCCATTTCCTGAGAAGTCTCTCATAAAAGACTTTGTCAAATGCCTTCTGAACACCCAGATGGGCTATGTCAACTGACACCCCTTATCCACATGCTTATTAACACCTGCAAAAAACATCTAGCTTACTACTTTGTGACTTTTCTATTGCAGTGTGCAATTAATTCTATTAATTCAATTTTAATTTTATTTAGGGTATAACAGTTATCTACATTAATTGTATTTACTACTAAAAGATGCAAAACTTTATGGAAAATTTTGCAACTTTGCTATACAATTGCTGCAGAATTTGCTAACGCTTGCCATGGAATATTGAAAAATCTGACACAGGGGACCAGATCTTGTGGTCGTATTTTACGATGAATAGTTCCATTATAATGGCTATTATCTATGTTCATTGTTTTGCAAGAATGCAGTGGCTACTATAATTACACTTTGGCCCTTTTATGGAAACTCATTCTATGAAATGATTACACATTATTGAAAATGCTTTTATATTTACCGCCAAATTTCATGTGCAAGGCAAAAGCATGAAGAATGAGATATGAATAACACATTTCCTTTTAATCAGAAGCACAATAAGCTTTTCACCAGCAGTTCAAAGTAATGACTAATGAACCGTGCACAACTATTAAAATCATAAATGATTATCAATAAACTCAGGATGAAGGAAATATGTCCAAAATCTTTCAATGCTCACACTGTGTGCCTACTGACCTGTAGCATTTAGATTGTTACAAGAATGAAGAATAACTCTTGCTGAAACAAGAGAGCACAATGTTCAGAACAAGATCAGCATGCTATGAGTTCCATAACATGATTCCTTTGCAGAACATGAATTTAAGAAGGTGGGAAGTAATTGAAAGTGGTCAACATTCAAATTAAGCCTAGAGTGACTGATGACTCAGGAAGTATTTATTTCATGTATTTTATTGTATTTTATTATATTCCATAACCTTTCAGAAATACATTATTTAAATTGGATTTCTAAACTGCCTGAATAATGTTCAGATTGGCCTATAGCATTATTAACCATTCAGGCACAATAAATCCTAACTTTAAGTCCCATAAAATTTAAGGAGAGGAATTTATAACAGGACATGTTTTCTTTCTCAAAATATGCCCATTTTATGCAGCTCTTCTCTTAACAAAATGCAAAGCACATAAAATCTTCCACCAGATTTTACGTAAACTGTACTTTTCAATACTGGGACAAAAGGACACCTCTTATTTAATCATGTACTTGTAGAAGGTCCAGTATCAGTGTCCATTAAACTTTCTTTAGCCTCAATGTTTTCCAGAGTGTAGAAATGAAACGTAAAACCCGACCCAATTGTGTTTCGTCATCTGTGGCATCTTCAAGGGTTGTACATTCATCCTAAAAATATAGAGAGCATGCAATTCGATCTTAACTACACATCTCACGTACTGATAAAAAACTATTTTATTTAAAAAAAACTTTAAATTTCTATCAGAAAAATCTCTTACCGACTTCTATCGGTAGTTGGAGGCACACATCTACCAGCAGCATAGGAGGCGAAAAAACGCCCACACATGCGTACTAGCGCTCAGGATTCTCAGTGATTAAATGAAATACTCAACCAATCAATCTCGCGGTAAAGCCCACCTGGAAATACCGTATTCCACTGATGAATCAGACACTGCTCTTTCCTCAGTAAACAAGAGGAGAGGTTACCGCCTCTATCTAATCTGACCTGATTCAAGACCACAAATCTTAAATCCCTAAATGAATGTTCAGCAGCTCTCCAATGGGGTACAAGAGGGGCTTCTATGCGTCCTGTTCTAATGCAACTTAAATGTTGAGCAATTCTGCCCTTAACCTTTTGGGTGGTCAACCACAGTTTGCAGGGACAAACCACTCCATACATACAACCTACAGAGTCACAATCGGTACGAGATCTCAACCTATATTTGTCCTTTGTATGGGGAATTTCCAAAGCATACTGGCAGTAGGTACAGTGATTGCATCTAAAATGTCCTATTTCTAATGTATGCTGCTCAATCGCTATTTTATTCCTACTTAAATGTTCCCCCAAGTTCATACCTCGAGTGAATGCGAACCTGGGAGTGGATTTAAATACTTCATGAATTGACAGAATAGACCAATGACGTTGAAGGATCTGAATGCTCTTATGGGACATCTTTGTATAGGGTAATACACAGGTTAAAACCTGATCTGAATTTTGAACATTTCCGGATTTCTGCCATTCAGTACGAGACATTATAAATACTATATTATTGGACATATCATGATTATGATAAAGAAGGACCAGTTAGTGTGTGACGATTTAATATTTATTCAAGTACAAGTTGTTTTAATGATTTACTAGATGATTGTAGTAATATGGTGTGAATGAATGGAAGACTGAGTATGCATGTGATTTATTCTAAAGTTGATTTGTCATATGAAGTTTTGAGCTTAATAAAGTTTTGTATTGAATTTAGTTATAGTGAATGGTTGTTTTGAATAACTATATATATATATATATATATATATATATATATATATATATATATATATATATACACACAAAAATGGGTATATTCATTTATTAATTTGGTTCATTACTCACCAATTTTCCTGTACACTTGGCTCATCTCAACATATATATGCATAAATATTCACGCTGTGATTCCTTTCAAAATAGTATGCATTTATTCTTGCACAAAGCTATGTATCTTATTGTCATCCATTCTTTCCTTCCCTTATATGACCTCCATCATACCACCTCCTTTCACAGCACTCATCCCCACTATTTTTCTCATAGTCTTCATAATATATTACTGCAGTACGTCGCTATACTTTTGCATATACTGCGTGTGCATTAGAATCTATGATGTACACCATCATGTCATTCCTCTCTTCTGTTTATTTTTTGGTGTGGTTTTTCAGTGTCTTGTTCTTTTTCCTGCAGAGAGACTGCTTTGCACGGCACACAGGTTTGTTTTCCTATTTTTGTTCCCACCGCTTATCTTTTAAACTATGTTCATGTTTCCATACACCTTGCCAAGCAGTTAGTCCTATTGTCTTTGGTTTTACCCTATTATCTCTGCTGGCATCTATATTGCTTGTTTTCATTTTTCTTTCAGCCAGCCCCGCCTCACTTCACCATAGCATCTTTTGACTTTTTTTTTTTACTGTTTGTAGACAAGCAAGTACGAATTTACACACATACATGCGGCACATTTTAAACCGCAATGGCATTATCAATATCATACATTTTCACTCCCTTTTATGTAAATATGTTTTCATTGCCTCAAGTTTAAACATGTATTTTGACAAAATATAAAACCCAGCTTGAGCTTATGGCGACTTCATTTTATTTTATCTACTTTTTAAATAAATTAATATGATTGATTTGTCCCTTCACTGATTGTGGTGTCTCACCTTGCTTTTATATGTCTTTTCCTTTGCTCCCCCTTTTCCTCTTATGCTCTGCCGCCTCGTCTAGGCTTTCTCCTGTACATTTTTATTTTTCTCCCCGCTCTTTATTTGTTCTAATATGTGTTTTTCAAGGACAACCAGCAAATTTTATTTGCCCCTTTGACATACACAGTCACTCTTATGAGGTGACCCTCATCTCCATTTGTGTTGTCCTAGGTAGGATTTCTTTTTTTTATTTTGCTTTTAGTTTTGTAGGACAGCTAGTACACAACATCTGCCCTTTTGACGTACATGATCATTCTTTTTTTATCGTGGTGGAAGTTTCTTGTTGAAGCCAGCTTCAGCACACTGACCTTTGGTTGCATTTACATGGCCTCTTCAGGCACCTACCCTCTACATCACTTGTATTTTCCTTCATTTTACTTTCTTTTTTTAATTTTAATTTCTTTTATTGTTATTTTCACTCTTGTTTTATTTCACTTAGATTAACATGATGTTCATATAGGTTTATACTGCTTGGCACAGATTCTAATTTCCCAGATATACATATTCTCCATTGGTCACTGATACACATGAGCACTGGGAGGTACATTGAATCCTTTTTCTTTTTGTATCTTCATTCTAGTATATTGTGCTCAAGTTTTTTTAATGGTTTTTACACTTTCTGCAATGCTGATTTATCTGAACCATATTGGTATATATTGGCTTATATTTTCCCCCATCATTCTCTACTTTCACTACATGTTGTTTTTTAATCACCACTCGCCTCATTACTCACTGTAACTCTACACCAGATATACTCCTCTTCATATCACTGTAATGGTATCAGTTTATTACTGAAATATGTAGCATATTTGCTGGATTATATATACACCAATATATTTGTGTATCTTTTAAAAATATATATTTGACACTGCAGAAGAGAGAATAGGTTCATTTCAAGCCCCTCTCTCTCCATTCCTTTTTCTGGGAACTTCTGAGAGCAGGGAACTACAAACACTTAACAAACACAAAAGAGCTTCCTCTGCCCTCCCACCTAACAAAGGCATGACTAAGATGGACACCTGAATAAAACAAAGAACTCAGGAGAAGCATAAACAGGACATTTGCTTGTCAAAGGTATACCTGCCCCTCCCATCAGCTTTCAGACATGTGCAGAAAGGAAGGACTTGTAATGTGTATCTGCCCCAGAGACTGAGCAGGACATCAAAAGAAAATCCAGACTGTAAGTCTCGTGATGTCATAAGACACGAGACCAAGATACCACAATGCTTTGCAAATGCTCAGGGGTCGTGTGCAAAAAACCAGGAAGCCAACAAAGATCCACATGGCATATCCTCCTGCAGCTTGCAAGATATAAAAGGACAAGCTGTTTCCCAAGAGTCAGATTCTCATCAACTGCCTCCTCCTCTTGGGACCTGCCTCCTCTTGGGACCTGCTGCTCTCTTTGGGGTCTGCTGATGCCTTGCTCCTGAAACATGTGCTCATCAATCAGCTGGACCACAGCATGCTTGTAACAAGGACTTGTAAGTTAACCTACCTGCTACTTTGTTCTATTTTATGCACAGATTACCTGTAAAGATCTCTTAAAACCTACCTCTCGTGTGCAATTGTATATTAAATCAATCTTTTTGAAGCTAAAAATACGGTCTCTTTGTGTTCTGAGTATATGGTATCTTTTATATATACTTAATTTATTTAATTTATTGCAATTATCACCTTTGGTGATTGGTGGAGAAATTAATATCCTAAAACTTATAAATACAGCGCTTGCTCTTAAATTATAAACAGTAGCGAGTTGCTCTCGAGCTATTTTCCCCAAAATAAATAATTTCTTGTAACATCACTACCAACTTAATCATATGCTCTTGTAAATTATATATCTCCATATGACTGTATCTCATTGTGATGGTGCCCATATTACTTTTCCCAGCATTATCTTTTATTTATTGATGTTTTTGTACCTATAAACCTGAAACCACTTGAAATCTCCAAAATCACAAAATCCTTGGAAGAATCAAACACGCAAATCACAATACCAAAGATTAGAACTGGGTGTGTGCAAACAATTCACAAGCCAACTGTTAAGTTAAAGTTATTATAGGGAGCCCTCGGAAAATACTACTTTACGGCAATTTCACATTATTTGCCTAGTAGCATAGTCTCTCTTCATCGGGTCGTCCCTTAATAAACTATTGGTGAATGCTGTGATTGTTGCAAACACACTGCCGAGAGTGCTCAAAAAATATATATAATGTGTGCTTTAAATATAAAAAATGAAAAAACTTTAACTTAACTTGCATGCCACTGCATGTCTCACGTTGTTGGAGTCCACTTAGGCTTCCCCTAAATTACGCCCTATTTGTACCTATAAAAACAGTATTTTACTTGTATCATTATTTAATTATTTACATTGGTATACTGTGTGTTTTTAACTACCATTTTGTTTTTCATTTTTTTCAGTTCCCTGAAGGTGGCTTGTTGCTGAAACATGGCCTATGGAGGGTCTTTTGGGTCAGTTTTTATTTTTTTTGTTACATTTGTACTCTGTGCTTTCCCACTCATGGCAGGCTCAATGCGGCTTACATGGGGCAATGGAGGGTTAAGTGACTTGCCCAGAGTCACAAGGAGCTGCCTGTACCTGAAGTGGGAATTGAACTCAGTTCCTCAGGACCAAAGTCCATCACCCTAAACACTAGGCCACTCCTCCACTTTAGCAATTAGACTTTTTGGACACTCTTACTCCCTGTTTGCCTTGGCCTTTTGGAATTTTCTTCACTTTTACCCCTGTTGTCTTGTGATTTTATTGCACACTACTCTTTGTCCTTTAAAAAGGGTGGTATATTAAATTCAATAAAAGGTAAATGATAAATGAAATTGTTCAAGCATGCAACATGTAATGATAATAAAGATGGCTGTGTCTTCGTCTTTGACATATGTTCAATCAGCTGTTAATTTTAACTGTAACATCAAAATGTCACAGACTCAAGTGGATAACCCCAAGATAGCATGAAATAATTTTTTTGTGGGCGAGTACTGCTATGTCATGAGTTCTCTGGCAGCTGCCCTGGACATCCTATAAAGTGAAGCTAAATGTTATTTGGGCTTTTTGTTGCCAACTATGGTCATGTTGAAAACAAAGCTAAGGGATCTTTTCACAAAGGCGCGCTAAAAAATGGTATTTGGTAGTGTAGGTGCGGGTTTTGGGCGCACGCCGATCCATTTCTTGGTGCGCCTGTAAAAAAGGCCTTTTAAAAAAATTTTGTTAAAAATGGACGTGCGGCAAAATGAAAATTGCCGTGCATCCATTTTGGGTCTGAGACCTTACTGCCAGCCATTGACCTAGTGGTAAAGACTCACACGGTAACCGGGCAGTAATGACCGTGCATCAAATGTCACTTGGTACACATCCATTATGCGTGCCCAAAAATAAAAAATATTTTGCAGACATGTGTATCGGACAAGTGGCAAAAATGAAATTACCACAAGAGCCACGTGGTAGTCGGGCAGTAACTCCATTTTGGCACATGTTGGGCGCAAGTAGACGCTTACGCAGCTTAGTAAAAGGATCCCTAAAATTGGTATAGGGCTTACATATGCCTCACCTCTGGTTTGTGTAATTCAAAGTGGGCTTGATGAGCATTATACTCATTATCTTGACTCAAAGATTTAATGCTGGCTGCAGTTATACTGCCACAGTTCCATCTTTGTTGAGTTAAAGCTGATGAAATGAAGCTGAAACACAAAAAACTTTATTTTTTTCGAAGTAATGAAGATAGTGAAACTATCATTAGAACGGACTTCACCAGCTTTGTCCAGAAGTGACTGTGATCATGAAGATGAGACTTCTGTTTTCAAAATGCTGAGGGGGAGTGGCAAGATGGCGACCTGAAGCTTGCACGCTGAATGGCCCCGCTGTCCTCTGAAGTTTTCTTCTTACCTAAATTTCTTCTTTGCAAATAGCGATGCCCCATACAAAGAGGAAGGGGACGGTTAAAGGCCAACCCCTGATGGCCAGAACTTCGTCCCCTGTTCAGCAAATTTTGGACCACTATGTGACGAGTCGCCCACAAACAGCCGGGTTAGCAAGTCCCGCATTGAGCGCCGACTCTCTTGGGCTTAGAAACAACTCTATCGCCCCCAAAAATCAACCCGCCACCATGTCCTGCGAAGTATAGGAGTGAGTCAGAAGCGTATGCTGAAACGGAGGTCTTTAGCAGCAGAACTCACATCGGCGGTGCTATTCCCAAACCCACAGGGGAAGCCAGCATGGAGTTTTTGTCTTCCGTGGAGATTATATTGAGTTCCATTGTTTGAGAAAGTTAAAACTAAACTTCATATAAAGTTCTACAGGTACAGGAAGAGGTTAAGGTCATGAAATCAACAACGGACGCTATGGTAAGAGACAAATTCTTAATTCACTGGAAAATTGAACAAATGGAGAATTATAATAGACGTTTAACGTTAAGACTGTTGAATTTTCCTAGAGCTTCAGGTATGACTCCTATAGATTTCTTCAAAAAATATTTAACCGAATTTTGAAAATTTCTTCTTCATCTATTCCCCCATGTAATAAAATATATTATTTAACAACTGTTGCTCAAAAGGGAGTGGAACCTGTGAATGGTGGGAATTTGCCTCAATCAACGGGAATTGGATCAGAGATTCAGGATCTGACTGCGTTGCTGGAAGATTCATTGTCTGAAGTATCTACTGAAGGGACATTTATTGTTTCGTTTGTATTTGAGCAGGACTTGAACTCAGTGATGAGATTATACGTCAAGTATTCATCCCAGAGTACTGATAGAACTGAAAAATGAGCTTGCGGAGCTATTGTTAGTAATATGTAATTTATCCTTAAAATCGAGCATGGTACCAGAAGATTGGAAGATGGCCAATGTAACGCCGATTTTTAAAATAGGTTCCAGAGGAGATCGGGAAATTATAGACCGGTGAGTCTGACATCGGTGTCGGGCAAAATGGTAGAGACTATTATTAAAAACAAAATTACAGAGCATATTCAAAAGCATGGATTAATGATACAAAAGTCAACATGGATTTAGTGAAGGGAAATCTTGCCTCACATATCTACTACATTTCTTTGAAGGGGTGAACAAACATGTGGATAAAGGTGAGCCAGTTGATATTGTGTATCTGGATTTTCAGAAGGCGTTTGACAAAGTACCTCATGAAAGGCTCCAGAGGAAATTGGAGAGCCATGGGATAGGAGGTAGTGTTCTATTGTGGATTAAAAACTGGTTAAAAGATAGAAAACAGAGAGTAGGGTTAAATGGTCAGTATTCTCAATGGAGAAGGGTAGTTAGTGGGGTTCCCCAGAGGTCTGTGCTGGGACCGCTGGTTTTTAACATAATTATAAATGACCTAGAGATGGGAGTAACTAGTGAGGTAATTAAATTTGCTGATGACACAAAATTATTCAAAGTGGTAAAATCGCATGAGGATTGCGAAAAATTACAAGAGGACATACAAGACTTGGAGACTGGGCGTCTAAATGGTAGATGACGTTTAATGTGAACAAGTGCAAAATGATACAGCTTGGAGAAAAGGCGGCTGAGAGGAGATATGATAGAGGTCTATAAAACAATGAGTGGAGTTGAATGGGTAAAAATACTAGGACTAGGGGGCATGCGATGAAGCTACAATGTAGTAAATTTAAAACAAATCGGAGAAAATGTTTCTTCGCTCAACGTGTAATTAAACTCTGGAATTCATTGCCAGAGAATGTGGTAAAGGTGGTTAGCTTAGCAGAGTTTTAAAAAGGTTTGGACGGCTTCCTAAAGGAAAAGTCCATAGACCATTATTAAATGGACTTGGGGAAAATCCACTGTTTCTGGGATAAGCAGTATAAACTGTTTTGAACTTTTTTAGGATGTTGCCAGGTATTTGTGACCTGGATTGGCCACTGTTGGAAACAGGATGCTGGGCTTGATTGACCTTTGGTCTTTCCCAGTATGGCAATACTTATGTAAGTACGCTTCAATACCTTTCTGTGGTCAAAGAATATGGATTTTTCCAGACTTGACTAAGGCTACGCAAGATAGAAGGAAACAATTTCTGGTACTAGGAAAGGAAACAAGGAAACTAGGTGCATCCTTTTTGTTAGCATATCCTTGCAAGTGTTTGATACGTTTCCTGGGCAATAAATATGTTTTCTATGAACCAAATCAACTGCACACCTTTTTAGATATGAAGAAACTATCCAGTGGACCAATGGGGACTAATGATTTAAATGAATAATTAGTGGGGATATTCAGGGTTAAGCCATTTTCTTTTGTATAATTTTTTCATTAGATAACTGATCTCCTTGTCTTATCCCACTCCCCCCAATTTGTGGTCTAAGAAAGAGTGTACTGAATTACCTGATTGCAATAATTTTCTTTACATTAGTTTCTCTGTATTTCATTGCAAGTTTATTTTATTACTTGTAAAATTTAAATTGCTATAAACTAAAAAATAAAAAAAGAATGCTGATGGCAGTGACAAGTGATGTTTCTGCTGAATTGGACCTATTTCTAAATGACAGTTCTCATGAAGTAATCAGTGTATCACAGTTTCCTCATATCAAGGCACTGCTTTTGAAGTATAATACAGGTTTGCCTTCAAGTGCTCCTGTTGAAAGGCTTTTCAGCATGGGCGGACAAATTATGACCCCAAGAAAATGCAGAATGACAAACTAACAGTATGAAATGCAATTGCTCCTTCCTTGCAACTGGAACCTATAACTTCAAAAACTGGAACTCTATGACCATTCTCATTAAACAAGTTCTTTCTTTCTTTGTTTGCATTGATGCCAGAAGGAGGTTCTGTTGACACACCGAGGACTGCTAAATATAAATAATGTTTATTTCTGCCAGGGGCGTAGCCAGACACCCAATTTTGGGTGGGCCTGGGCCCAAGATGGGTGAGCAGAAGAACTCTGCCTTGTCCCACAAGTGATTTGGTCTTTCCCTCTCTTGTCTGCATACCATATGGAGGGGCATAACTGAACGAAAACGTCTATCTCCATGGGCGTTTATCTCCGAGAACGGGTCCGTGAACGGGCGGACCAAACCGTATTAGACATCCATGTTTTATTCGACAATTTGTGAGCTGGGCGTTTTTGTTTTTCAGTGATAATGGAAAATGAAAGCGCCCAGCTCAAAAACGAATAAATCCAAGGCATTTGTTCGTGGGAGGGGCCAGGAGTCGTAGTGCACTGGTCCCCCTCACATGCCAGGACACCAACCGGGCACCCTAGGGGGCACTTTTACAAAAACAAAAAAAAAGGTAAAAGAGCTCCCAGGTGCATAGCACCCTTCCCTTGTGTATTGAGCCCCACAAATCCCCCTCAAAACCCACTGCCCACAAGTCTACACCATTATTACAGCCCTAAGGGGTGAAGGGGGGCACCTACATGTGGGTACAGTGGGTTTGGGGGGTTGGACGACTAATAAGCATTAAGCAGCACAATTGTAACAGGTAGGGGGGGATGGGCCTGGGTCCACCTGCCTGAAGTCCACTGCACCCCCTAACAACTGCTCCAGGGACCTGCATACTGCTGCCAGGGAGGTGGGTATGACATTTGAGGGTGAAAATAAAAAGTTGTGAAACATCATTTTTTTGTGGTGGGAGGGGGTTAGTGACCACTGGGGGAGTCAGGGGAGGTCATCCCTGATTCCCTCTGGGGGTAATCTGGTCATTTAGGGCACTTTTTGGGGCCTTATTCGTGAAAAAACAGGGTCCAGGAAAAGTGCCCTAAATTCTAGCTACAAACGCATACTTTTTTTCCATTATCGGCGAAAGGCACCCATCTCTGTTCGGGTGATAACCACGCCCCAGTCCCACCTTCACCACGCCTCCGACACGCCCCTGTCAACTTTGTACGCTTCCGTGATGGAGTGCAGTTGAAAACGTCCAAAATCGCCTTTCCATTATACCGATTTATTCGTTTTTGTGAGATAAACGTCTATCTCCCAATTTGGGTCGAAATCTAGGCGTTTTTCTCTTTCAATTATAAGGTGGATGGTCTCTCAAACATCCCCACCCCCCTGCATACCTTTTAAATAGCAAATTTTCACTGGCAGTGAGCAGCAACTAATACACACTGCTCATGTTGGCCCCACAGCATATATCAGTCACTGCTTGCTGCAGGCAAAGATCTGCTATTTACAAGGTATGCAGGAGGGACAGTTGTTGGGAGTTTTTGACTGGTGGGACTTGGGAAGAATCCCTGCCAGCCACATCATAGGTGTGCTGCTACTGGGTGGGCCTGAGCTCAAAGTGGGTGGGCCTGGGCCCACCCTTGGCTACGCCACTGATTTCTGCCCTGCTCTAACCTAGCTATTTTCCTGTTGTTGTTTTTTTTCCCATATTTGATTTAAATATCTCTCTAATTGTATTGGATCCCTATATTTGAGGACAACTGTTTATATCCAACAATTAAAAAAATAACTAACAGTAAAATTTACAGTAACTTAACATTACTGTTATCAAACAAGTAACTAGTAACTAGTAACTTTTTGCTTGCAATACCTAGTAACTTTAATATATTATTTTTAATACTGCATCCTGAGTCTCACCTGCTCATTGAGCCTCACTTTCTTTTTTGACTGAACAAACTATGGCCCATGTCTGGGTCCACATCTCTGGATAATTACTGGCATCACCTACTTCTGGCAAAGGTTTTGCTTCTGTTTTTGGAGATAAGTTTTAAAACATTTTTGAACTGGACTATTTTGATCTTTTATTATTATTATTTACAAAAGCCAAAAATAAATCTGAAATTTGATGGTTAAACAACCCTGCCATAAAGCAACATCACAGGTAATACTCAGCAGAAATATCAACCCTTTTCACTTCTGCTGAAGTTTATAAGGACTTGTTGTGCTTAAAAAAATATTTGGCTCAATATTGTAAAACACTTAGGGCCATGTTTACTAAGCAGAGTTATAGGTGTGTTAACATTTGGAGTAAGACCCCGGAGGAGCGCAGTGACTTGACAGGCGAGAGGAGGAGCGGCTACAGAGACTGCGTTGTAAGACTCGGGCATTTGCGAATGATTTGGGTTGGGTTTAAAAACATTTATTGCTTCTTTTCTTTTTGTAGCGGCCGCTGCTGCTCAACAGGAGAAGCAGCAGCGGCTGGACAGCTTTACTACTGGCATCTGCGGGTGGCGATGGGGTTTCATGCACCGGGGGGGGGGGGGGGGGGGTTGATGTGCTTCAGGGGGGGGGGGGGGTGTTTGATGTGCTGGGAGGAGGGGGTGTTTGATGTGCCGGGGGGGATTGGGTGATGCACGGGGGAGGGGAGGGTCACTGGACATGGGTAGCTGCAAGGGGGGCAGGGGGAGAGGAGGGTCACTGGACATGGATGGCTGGAGGCGGGGCAGGGGAGAGGGAGGTGGGGAGGGGCCCTGAGACCAGAGAGGTGGGGGTGGGGAGGGGGGCCCTGCAAGAGGGGGGGATGGGGAGGGGGGCCCACACTCACTCACTCACTCACTCACTCACTGTCTCTCACATACACTCTCTCTGACACACTCCCTGTCTATCACACTCTATCTCTCTGTCACACACACACAGTCTCACACACACGGACACTCTGTCTCTCACACACTCTCTCTCACACAAACACACACACACACGCTGTCTCTGTCTCTCTCTCATTCTCTCTATGACACACACACTCCATCTCTCACACACACTCTCTCTCAAACATACACTCTCTGAGGAAAACCTTGCTAGCGCCCGTTTCATTTGTGTCAGAAACGAGCCTTTTTTACTAGTTTTATAAATAGTTCTGCTAGCACTGGAAATGGTGCGCGCTGAAGGTGGAACTACTGCCTGCACCTGCGTTGGGCAGGCAGTACTTCCAGGTTGCCATGCAGCAACTCTTAAGTAAAAGGGCCCCACAGAGAACTAAGATATTTCTTATCTATTAATTTTTTTTGTTACATTTGTACCCCGCGCTTTCCCACTCATGGCAGGCTCAATGCGACTTACATATTATATACAGGTACTTATTTGTACCCGGGGCAATGGAGAGTTAAGTGACTTTCCCAGAAAATGTCAGCCTCTTATTTTTCAATAAGTCTGTCTGCTTATACATTCTAACGTGCAGGATTCAAGGGCAAGTGGTCACTGGGTTGGTCTCAGCTGCCCTTATTATAGAAATAGTTGCAGAAGAAATACAAGCATTACCATGTTTGATTCCCAGCAGACTGTGAAAAATAGAACACCACGTGGCATAGATTTTAATCTCATGCAATCACTTGTGAATTATCATTAATGAAACATTATGCTCACCCAGAAAGAACACCTTAATTTTTTCTAAGACTGAACTGGAACAAAAATTGATGAGTTTGATTTGCACAACTGAGATCTAACATTGGAAATATTGTAAATAAGGCCAACAATACTAAAAACTCATAAATCTCTTTGATAGTTTCAACATTAGCATTATTTTCTCCGATGCTATATATCAATTTTAATCTTGTTAAGCAAAAAGAAAAAAAGGCTTTTAATGTATAAGATTTTTAGTTCAACATAGGGAAATAAAGTACTATTTTAGTGTGTCATTTAAAATATATTTATTAAAATAATTGATGTCTTAATCATATTGCTTCATTTATTTCTTTTTTTTTCTGTTTAATGTCTGTCATAGAGTGTTATGGGGTGGATTTTCAAATGTCTCTGGACACCTGATTTAGAGGCCCTTTTACTAAGCCATGTAAGCGTCTATGCATGCCCAACGCATGCCAAAATGGAGTTACCGCTTCACTACTGCAATGGCTGGGGTTAAGGTCTCAGATCCAAGATGGACGCACGCCAATTTTGATTTTGCTGCACGTCCATTTTCAGCAAGAATTTTAAAAAGGCCTTTTTTACAGATACACTGAAAAATGGATCGGCGCATGACCAAAACCCGAGCCTACACTACTGCAAGCCATTTTTCAGTGCACCTTAGTAAAAGGACCCCTTAGCCAGCTAGTTTATAGATAGCTAAGGGGTCCTTTTACTAAGGTGCGCTGAAAAATAGCCTGCAGTAGTGTAAGCGCATGTTTTGGGTGCACGCAGAATCATTTTTCAGCGCACCTGCAAAAAATGCCTCTTTTATTTTTGCCAAAAATGGATATGCGGCAAAATGAAAACGGCCACGTGCCCATTTTGGGTCTAAGACCTTACCGCCAGCCATTGACCTAGCGGCAGGGCCCTCCGTCGCTCCCTGGCATTGAAATTAAGCGCCTTACCTTCGAAAGTGCAGCAAGCAATGGCAGACCACTCCTTTCTTCCATGTCCTGCCCTCGCCTGTTGTAACTTCTGTAGGGTGGGACACGGAGGGAAGGAGTGGTCTGCCACTGCTTGCTGCGCTTTCTAAGGTGAGGCGCTTAAGGTCAGTGCAGAGGGCCCGGGGGTGGAGAGAGGGCCTGGTTGAGGGGGGGCCCGGTGACCTTGGGTGGGGGAGCCCCGGGAGCAGCCTTGTCCCGGGCCTGGCCCAGTCTCTCGGTGGCCCTGCCTAGCGATAAAGTCTCACACGGTAACTGGGTGGTAATGACCTAAGAACATCAAATGCCACTTGGCGCATGTCCAATATGTGCATCTGAAAATAAAAAAAAATATTTATTACATGTGCCAAAAATGAAATTACCGCAAGAGCCATGCAGTAGCCAGGCGATAACTCCATTTAGTTGCACGTTGGGTGTGGGTAGACGCTTATGCGGCTTAGTAAAAGCTAAGCTAATTTTCAGCCACAAAGATGAATAAAGCTCCTACACCAATGAAAGGTTGCTACCTATTTTAGGGTTTACAGCTCTGGAAAAGTTCCTGGTTATAGAGGAAGGTAACTGTGGTGACAACACTTGGAAGAAACTACAGTAATTACGACAAGAGACCACATTCCCAAAGAGCTACGCCATCTCCTTCTCTGTGAAAAGAAGCCAAGTGCTTTCTGTGTTTTAATAGGCTTAAAATTGTGCTCTCTTTTCACTGGAGATAAGAATATAAGTGTTGCCGTACTGGGACAGACCGAAGGTCCATAAAGCCCAGTATCCTGTTTCAAACAGTGGCCAATCCAGGTCACAAGTACCTGGCAAGATCTCAGTACAGTACAATACATTTTATGCTGTTTATCCTAGAAATAAGCAGTCGATTTTCCCAAGTCCATCTCAATAATGGCTTATAAACTTTTCTTTTAGGAAGCTATCCAAACCTTTTTTAAACCTCACTAAGCTAACTGCTTTTACCACATTCTATGGCAAAGAATTCCACAGTTTAATTACACATTGAGTGAGGAAATATTTTCTCTGATTTGTTTTAAATTTACTACTTTGTAGCTTCATTGCATGCCTCCTAGTCCTAGTATTTTTGGAAAGAGTAAACAAGCGATTCACTCTTATAGACCTCTGTCATATCTCCCCTCAGCCGTCTTTTCTCCAAGCTGAAAAGCCTTAGCGACTTCAGCCTTTCCTCATGGGGATGTCATCCCATTCCTTTTATCACTTTCACTGCCCTTCTCTGTACCTTTTCCAATTCCATTGTATCTTTTTTTGAGATGCAGTGACCAGAATTGCACACAGTATTCAAGGTGCGGTTGCACCATGGAACGATACAAAGGCATTACAATATCCTCATTTTTGTTTTACATTTCTTTCCTAATAATATCTAACATTCTATTTGCTTTCTTTGCTGCCACTGCACACTAAGTAGAGGGTTTCAATGTATTGTCAAGGAGTCCTGGTGACTCCTAATGTGGAACCTTGCATCATGTAGCTATAGTTTGGGTTCCTCTTTCCCACGCTTCACTTTGAACTTGCTCACATTAAACGTCATCTGCCATTTGGATACCCAGTCTCCCAGTCTTGTAAGGTCCTCTTGCAATTTAACAACTTTGAATAACTTTGTGTCATCAGCAAATTTAATTATCTCACTAGTTACTCCCATATCTAGATAATTTATAAATATGTTAAAAAGAAGCTGTCCTAGCACAGATGCCTTTGGTGAACTCCACTATCAACCTTTCTCCATTGAGAATACTGACCATTTAATCTTACTGTCTGTTTTGATAGTACAACATCTTGACAACTAATGATTGTAAGATATGTGTTAATTCTATGTTGGGTAAGATTGAAATGTAATGAAAGGAACATATGCCTGCATATTAGTGGATGCAAAAAAGAAATCCAACTGGAGAGACAATATCAAAATCTACTAATAAAAAATCAATCCCACAATAACCTCAACAGGTCTGTAAAGGCATACACCAGAATTCTAATAAACTTATAATTAGTGAAGGGGTACACAGAGAGTTCAGTATGGGCTGTTCCCACAGTCGAGTCTGGCCGTAAAACAGCTCTCTAACACTAACACGCTCCATATATCATATTTTACTCTCTTTGCGTGTCTCCCCGTTTTTTGTGAAAATGCAAATTAATCAAAATACTAGCATTGGTGTATGTCCAAACAAAAATAAATGAAACCTGTTGGTATTATGTTCACAAATATTAATTTTATGCATTCCTGGCTGCGGCCTACATAAATCCCACTTTCTATCGCGATGGACTCTTGTCTGTTGGTATTTAACAATTGGAAGGTATGGCTGTGTGCCAAGTGCCTGAGTTGATGCAATTCACTGCCTCTGGATATTAGGAATGCCGCTGATTATCTTACATTTAGAAGATTGGTAAAAACCTGGTTATTTAGAAATTTTCCTTTGCCGAGATTATGATTTGCAAATCCCTTTATTTAAATAATGCTTTGTTTTTTTGTTTCTTTATATGTTTTATTCTTAATAGGGTTCGATTTTGCACTCAAATTATTTTACATTTTGACATTGTTGTAAATTTAGCAAACCGCACTAGCGATTCCCATGTGGCAATGCCAGCAAAGTCCATTCAAAGTGAATGGGCTTTGTCGACATTGCTGCGTCGGGATTGCCAGTGCAGCTTGATAAAAGTTAGGTCTTTGTATTTGTCAATGGAATGTATTTTTGATCTTCTTATTGTTCTCATCTATAGAATTCTCTGTGTTAAGAGGGATATAAATGGTTGCATTAAATTAAATTAAATAATGGCCTCATCCACTCACAGCCCCATTCACTCAAGAAATATCTCTCACACTTATACACCCAATGTACTCACTCAGCCTGTCTGCCATTCATAAACCCCTAACCATTTACTGGCTCACCTAGCTCACTCTTAAGAATGTAAGAATAGCCATACTGGGTTAGATCAATGGTCCATCTAGCCCAGTATCCTGCTTCCAACAGTGGCCAATTCACATCACAAGTACCTGGTAGAATCCCAAATAGTAGCAACATTCCATGCTATCAATCCCAGGGACAGCAGTGGCTTTCCCCATTTCTATCTTAGTAGCAGACTATGGACTTTTCCTCCAGGAACTCTTCAACTCATAACACTCATATCTACTCAGTCACTCAACCCCTTACCCACTACTCATAACCCTCTTGGAATGCATTCACTCAGTGTTCCATCCCTCAAGTCCACAAAACTGATTCACTAAGCCCTACCATCCATTCACTTACACAATGAACCTGATCCCCCACTGATAACCCCCCATCCATACAACATTTCCATCCAATCACATTTATTTAGTCTCCTTGCCAATGTTAACTTCTCTATATACTCTCTCGTATACCCCAAACTTGTACTCCTGACCAATTTACTTCAATTCTTTGAAGGAGTAAACAAACATGTGGACAAAGGGGAGCCGGTTGATATGGTGTATCTGGATTTTCAAAAGGCGTTTGACAAGGTACCTCATGAAAGGCTACAGAGGAAATTGGAGGGTCATGGGATAGGAGGAAAAGTCCTATTGTGGATTAAAAACTGGTTGAAAGATAGGAAACAGAGAGTGGGGTTAAATGGGCAGTATTCACAATGGAGAAGGGTAGTTAGTGGGGTTCCTCAGGGGTCTGTGCTAGGACCGCTGCTTTTTAATATATTTATAAATGATTTAAAGATGGAAGTAACTAGCGAGGTAATTAAATTTGCTGATGACACAAAGTTATTCAAAGTCGTTAACTCGCGACAAGATTGTGAAAAATTACAGAAGGACCTTACGAGGCTGGGAGACTGGGCGGCTAAATGGCAGATGACGTTTAATGTGAGCAAGTGCAAGGTGATGCATGTGGGAAAATAGAACCCGAATTATAGCTATGTCATGCAAGGTTCCATGTTAGGAGTTACGGACCAAGAAAGGGATCTGGGTGTCGTCGTCGATAATACACTGAAACCTTTTGCTCAGTGTGCTGCTGCAGCTCGGAAAGCGAATAGAATGTTGGGTATTATTAGGAAAGGTATGGAAAACAGATGTGAGGATGTTATAATGCCGTTATATCGCTCCATGGTGCGACCGCACCTTGAGTATTGTGTTCAATTCTGGTCGCCACATCTCAAGAAAAATATAATGGAATTGGAAAAGGTGCAGCGAAGGGCGACTAAAATGATAACGGGGATGGGACGACTTCCCTATGAAGAAAGACTAAGGAGGCTAGGGCTTTTCAGCTTGGAGAAGAGATGGCTGAGGGGAGACATGATAGAGGTATATAAAATAATGAGTGGAGTGGAACAGGTGGATGTGAAACGTCTGTTCACGCTTTCCAAAAATACTAGGACTAGGGGGCATGCGATGAAACTACAGTGTAGTAAATTTAAAACAAATCAGAGAAAATATTTCTTCACCCAACGCGTAATTAAACTCTGGAATTCGTTGCCGGAGAACGTGGTGAAGGCAATTAGCTTGGCAGAGTTTAAAAAGGGGTTAGATGGTTTCCTAAAGGAGAAGTCCATAAACCGCTACTAAATGGACTTGGGAAAAATCCACAATTCCAGGAATAATATGTATAGAATGTTTGTACGTTTGAGAAGCTTGCCAGGTGCCCTTGGCCTGGATTGGCCGCTGTCGTGGACAGGATGCTGGGCTCGATGGACCCTTGGTCTTTTCCCAGTGTGGCATTACTTATGTACTTATGTACTTATTAGTAAAACACACATTTATGTGAGGTTTAAATTATAAACTTTTCAACTTGTTTATTTTTATATACCATTTTTATTAGTACTTACTTTTCACTAGTACAGATGCTAATGAACTCAACAACAGAAGTGACATGGATGAATAGGAAATGAATGGAAAAACAATCTAACTAAAGTACTTCTAGTAATTGTGCTCAAATGTTGATTAAAAATCATTTGAATAATCATGCTAATCATTATTAATCAAATAGGCTGTGAGACTTCCTGTTCCTAAATTCTATCTCTATTGAAACAAAAATGCATTTTTTCTTGTTATTTAGAACCACACAAAGAGACAGGAGAAAAAACTCCGCTCTATCAACACAGGCAGCAGCAAACCGCAGTGGCAAATCCATGATTATCTTCTCCTTCTCTGGACCACTTCTGCTGTTTGCTGCTGCCATTATTTAGAACCACCGCAAGCTCATCCAAGTTCTTTGCTTTTCTTTTGATTCTTAGTTTGTGTTCCATAAACTAAGAAAAGCATACTGTATCATAAACTGCAGTAAATCAAATGTTTCTGAGATAGTGAATAGGAATAGTTATGCATTAAACTCAATGCTTATTAGAGCAACCTTTCTCAATAATCTTTCCAGCTGATATTCACCCAGTAGTGGTTGCCAGCTAAATTAGCCCCAGATACTCAGTGCCAGGCAATGTCTTGGCTTCAGCCCTGAATGTCCAGAGCTAATTCACAGTGCCTTGGCTGCCGGAGCTTATGTGGGTCGCAGCCAACATTCAGCCAGGACCCACATAAGACATTTATGTCTAGATCCCAAATAACTCCCCAAACCGACCCCCCTCCCACCCTCCGGAACAGAAATAATCCTCTCCCTGGCCCGATCCCTCTACCCCTGTACCTCTGAAGATACAAGGTAGGCCAAGGCTCCCACCCCAAATTGGCCCCTCCTCCCCCATGCCTACCATGAAGAACCCTTGGTGGTCAGGCAGTAAATGGGCAGGAGTGATGTCCTGCCCAGGTCCCAGGCTACTACAAAATGGCTGCCATGACCTCTAGTGGCAGCCCTGCAGTACTGAATATTGTTGGTTAGTCCTGGACAAGCGAGTTAAACAGCCAAGATCCTCTCCTGGCCATTTAAACCGCTTTGAATATTGAGTCCTTTATTATCTTAAACACATACCAGCCAATATTCAACCCTCAGGAGGCATGCCGGCTAAGTGCTGCCATCAGTGCTGAGCCCATATATTTAGTGCCATTTCCAGTGACCAGCATTGAATATTCACGTTTTTTTTTTTTTTTTTGGCTGGCTTAAACTTAACCAGACAAGTTAATATTCAGCACTGGCCAGTTAAGTTTATAGCAGCCAAAGACAGGAATGCAATTAGGCAGTCCGATTTGGCCGCTAAACTTAGTCAGTGAAGAGTTGATTATTTGCAGTTAGCTGGTTAGCCATACCTGCCAGATTCTATATAACGCACCTAGCGTTCCGTGCTGAAATCTAAGCATATTCCATAACTACATGCATAATTTAATTGGCTTAACAAGCTAATCTCTAAAGAGAATCCACGTACGTGGAGAACTCAGTAGATCACACGGAAATCTTCACTGTTTTCTACAGATTCTTTGATATCATCAATTCATATGTTTCATTTTTTACTACGGATACAAGGTTAGTCTAATATTTTCATCAATATTTTATTAATTTTTCTAATTTTTAGCTTTACCCATGCCCCAAAAATATCCTATTCTTAAACATTATCTTTTACTTGGAAAAATCTATATATGTACATGTAAATTGATGTATAATGCTGTTTATAAATTCCGTTTGGGATACACAGCTTTGATTTGTATTTTTTTTGTTTCTTTATTACTTTATTCATATTATAGAAGTATGGTTGTTAATATGTCTTAATACATATGCTATGATATATTATGCATATTTTATACATTTTTCATGTATATGTTTCTCTTCTTTGTAGATATTATATTTCATTTATGTATTGTTTATTGTTTTTATTATTTTTATTTATAGACTCCTGATGTAGGCCAACAGGCCGAAACACAACATTGTGTCGAGTCATTTTAAAGAAATATTAATAAATATTGTTTGTTTGAATTTTATATGGTTTTGTCTGGTTCCAGTTCTTTGGATAAGCCTGGTTTATATTCCCACTTCCTTTTGTTCTCATTAATATTTTTGTAAGCCACTTTGAGCCTGCTATCAGTGGGAAAAGGTGGGATACAAATGTGATAAATAAATAAATTAATTAACAAGCTAATCAGCATAGCTGCACTCTACAATGAAGCCCAGGAGACGGAGAAAATGTTATTGACTTTATTCCATAAATAGTAAAATGAACCCAACATGGCACCATATTTCGGCAATAGTGCCTGCCTCAGGAGTCTAAAATATACAAATGCACAAATCAACACATATACAAATACAATAGATTGAATAAAAGACAATAATATAATATAAAACATACATTAAAACAACAAGAAGCTAAAAGAAATAAATAAAAACTACATGTAAAAGAATATACATGATATCCATAATTTATCATAAAAGAATTACCATATGTAAATTGTATCAAGATAAGAGAACTGACCTGTATTAAGTTTACTCAACTCAAATGCAATAGTTGTTTCAAATAAACATTTTTTTTTTATTTTTTCACTATGCTTACATTTTTGATTGTTCACTCTTCTATGCCCATACACTGTCATATAATGATGTATTCAATTTGATGGTTTGCTTAGCAATACCCTTTGATTTCATATTACTCATATTTTTAATGTTTCGATTTATCCACCTTATGACTTTTTTATTCTGTTTCCATATTTTATCTATTTACTAGTGCAACCAAGACCATTTCATCAAAAATGAAACGGGCCCTAGGAAGGCTCTCGTCTAAACGATTTCTCCTCTCTCCCCCCTGCCCTCCCCTCCATGTCCCACGATTCTGCCTTCCACTCCCATCCTCCCCTCCATGTCCCACGATTCTTCCCTCCCCTCCCATCCCCTCCGTGTCCCGTGATTCTGACCTCCCCTCCATGTGCAGCGATTCTCCTCTGCCCTGCCATCTCCTCCGTGTGCTGCGATTCTCCCTTCGCCTCCCATCCCCTCCATGTCCAGTGATTCTCCTCTGTCCTGAATTCCCCTCCCCTCGATGTACCGCAATTCTGCCATCCCCTCCATGTCCTGCGATTCTCCTCTGCCCTGCCCTCCCATCTGTGTCCCGCGACTCTCTACTCTTCTTCCATCCCATCCATGTCCATCGATTCTCCTCTGCCCTGCCCTCCCCTCAATGTCCCGTGATTCTGTCCTCCACTCCATGTCCAGCGATTGTCCTGTGCCCTGCCCTCCTATCCGTTCGTAACATCCTGACGTCAACTCGCCTCCAGCATTCCCTTCCCTCTCACTGTTCCGCCCTCCTCTGACATCATTTCATCTTTACGTGAGGGCGGGACAGTGAGAGGGAAGGGAACGCTGAAGGCTTGCTGACGTCAGGATGTTATGAACCCAGCCAGCCAGCCAGTCATAGAACGTTGAGATACAAATTATTATATAGATGCTTTTCCAGCTTCTCTTAGCTTTTCTAGGTGTTTTTGCCTGTCTTCCTCTTTCTGCATCGTCTTGTAAATTATGAAGGCTAACCTTTTTCTCTTACCTTTTTAGCCACTACATTTGAGAATCAAAGTGACCTTCTTTTCCTCTTACTTTTACATACTTTTCTAATATAAAGTTTTTTTTCCTTTAAAAGAACTCCTTTCAGTTTTGCCCACTACTGTTCTACTTCCTTCAGCTGTTCTCATCCAACTAACATTGCTTGAGATATTCCCCCATCTTGGCAAAGTTAGTTCTTTTGAAGTCTAGAACTTTCAATCTTGAATAATCCATCTCTTGTGTCTTAATATTGAACCACACCATCCGGTGATCACTAGAAGACAGATGATTACCCACCGTAACATCAGAACACTCTCCCCATTTGTAAGCACCAGGTTCAGAATAGCTTTGTTTGGCATAGGTTCCATTACCAACTGCTGGAACAATTCTTCCTGTAAAGAATCCAAGATCCCCTTGCTTCTAGATTAACCCACAGCAGGGACGCCCCAATCAACATCTGGCATATTAAAATCACTTATCAGTAGTATTTTATCCTTTATAGCTATCTTGTGAATGTCTTCAATTAAATCTCTGTCCATTTCTTCGGACTGTGAGAGAGGTCTGTATATCATACCAATGTAAATACTTTTTTATTGTCTCTTTCAAGATTAACCCATAGTGCTTCTTTCTTACCCCATATGTCCAGCAACTCTGTCACGTTAGCATTATTCCTAACATATAATGCCATTCCACCAATTTTTCTACCCTGTTTTTGCTGAATAGATTATATCCAGGTTGTGATAAACACAATGTCTTCCCTTACTTGAGGAGGCCGCCAGAGGGCGCTCTCCCACTGAAAACCGGGAAAATGCCCATTCTGGTCACTAGAGGGAGCTCCAGTGATCTAGCTGAGTATTGACATGCAGGGGTCAGTAGAGGGAGCTCCAGGGAGATAGCTGGGGGAGTGAGAAGAAACTTCTAGACCCAGAGACTTTCTGGAACCAGAGGAGCGAGGTCTCAAGAGGTGGGCAGGTTTATTGGACACCTCATAAATAGCTTCCTCTCAGTAGAGGAGGGAGTTTTGCCCGAAAGAGAGAGATCCCCTGGAAGAGACGGGCTAACCCTATGGAGAAGGGGGAACTGTGTGTTCAAGGAAGAAAAGCAGGCTGAAAATCCTGGGGTAAGAAGTCCCTGAAGTATTAGGGTTGGACTGTGTGTCCTCAGTACTGGGAAAGAACTGGGTGTTCAAGAAGAAGGACTGTGTGTCCAGGACTGTGGGTCCCCAATACTAATGTTGGAACTGTGAAGTGTTGAAAATGAACAAATAGCCGTGGGGTAGAGGATAGGACCGTAAGGTTAATGAGAGTAAAGAAGGTCCTATCCAGGGGTGGTGGCTGTTATACCCTGAGACCCAGGTATCCCACTGTAAATGGACTCAGGGAGTGAATTGGTAGTAAATGAATAATAGTTGGAAAGAAAGGTTCCCACGAGACTGAAGCATAGCTCTAATGAATGGAATTTACATTTACTCAGCTAATTTGCATATTTCTGAAAGCAGAGGAATCCGTGCTATCTTCCAGAGAAGGGTGACCAGGGGGCCCCACCAGAAGAACTGGAAAGGGGGTCAGTTACCAGGAGATACAGCGGGGAGGCCAGTCCAGGACCGGAGGTTAAGGAAGAGGTCACCCTGAGGGAAAGAGGAGGCCCAAACATAGAGGCCCGAGTCACCGGAGTGACAGAGAAGTCTTGTTTCAAGGTTGTTTCCTGAAGTGAAGGACTGGTCAGGCAGGTAGGAGCCACTAGAGGGCTGCTGCGGCCTTACAAATGGCACCCCAGATGGGACCTTGTTATGAAATAACCACCTGAAGACAAGGACATCAGAGGATTCCTGCTACCCTTGGCAGTTGAATACCACTGTCTGAAAGTTGAAGCCAAGGGAAGAGCAGAGGGTTGGGGGGACCCAGGCAGTAATTGTATCCCCAGGGAAGGATGCTGGAAGCCCAACAGACTACAGGCTGGTTCTGGGGGGACCAGAGAACTCAAAGTGAAGCCAAGTGGAAAAGACATCAGTCTCCAGAGGAGGTCTCCTGTGTGGGGATAGTGGGAGCAGTCGAGTTCCAGAGGCGAGTCAGCAGAGTTCCACGAGGTCTCCTGTGTGGCGCTAGGGGGAGCAGTCGAGTTCCGGAGGCGAGTCGGAGGAGTTCCAGAGACCAGACGAGTGGCCAGAGTGTGGAGGTGGTGTCCGGAAGGTTCCTGAAGCCCATCGAGGGGGCCAACGCTGACAAAGGCGCATTACCTGCCTACCCAGGTAAAGGGTACCTAGGGGGTAGGTGAGGGAGGATCCATTAAGCTGAGAAGAGCAGTTCTTGGAAAAGATAGAAAGGCTTTTTCTTGTGGAGATTCTGGTACGAGTTTAAGAAGTAGATCAAGTGTAGGACCAGGGAAAAAGACAGTCCGCACTTGGATATCTCTCTTGTGTTGCAGGCTACATCCCATCAGACGGTCGAGAAGGACGTCGGAGCCATGGGAGGGCGGAGACGGTTCAGACTGAAGAGAAAAGTCCAGAGGCCCGAGGAGCCGGAGCCCAAGTCGCCAGCAGAAGGAATGGACATGGCAGAGTTGGACACCATGATCCAGGTTCTGGGACTTGGAGGGGGACTGTGTTTAGAGACTGTTGGGACATTGTTTAAGCCTGAAGGGGTGTCTGGGGAAGACAGGACCCCGAGGAGAAGAGAAGTGAGTGGGCCAGAGTGTGACCAATGTGGGGAAATGGGCCATGTTGGAGAGTGGTGTCTGGCAGTAGGCAGTTCAGAGGATGAACTGGGAGACTGGGAGGAGATAGGGAATCCTACAGTCAGTTGGTTGGGGTTAAGTGACATGGCAGGCAAGAGGAAGCCCAAAGGCCATGGGAGTCGGGAGGTGACCCATTCCTCAGGGGCAGACTGCATGGGTAGGCCGGGAACCCAAGGGGAAAGAGGTGTCTGCAGGGAAGAGGGTCGGGAGGAACCCACTGCAGGGAAAGCACCCAATGTCTCAGGGAGAGGGGAGGCCACAAACCTGAAAAGTGCCAAGAGGGAGGATGGGTGCCTGGATAAGGAAGGAAAGGCCCATTTGCAGGATAGGGAAAGTCCTGGTAAGAAGGGTAAACCCTCTAGGAAAGGGAAAGGGGTGTAGGCCCAGGTGAGAACTTCCCAGGTGATAGGATAAAGAGTAGTCCTGATTGTGGAGGGGAAGTCAATGTCGACTGTGAGCAGGGGGGTGAGACAGCTGAAGATAAAGTAGGCTGCCCATGCTATGGTGAGGATTGGGCAGTATTTCCATGGGGTGGGGAACCAGGGAGAGTTGCCCCAAGGAAGAAATACTGGGAGGCCCGGGAAAAGAATGAGAACCTGCTGTTAAAATCCCTTACAGAGAGTGTCTGGCAGATAGAAGGGGAATTACAGGCCCTAGGTAAACCAGGGGAAGCCTATAAACACCTGGAGCAATGTCTGAGGGAGGTCCTGGAACTAAACAATGGACTGATGGTAACTTTAGTGGGCCATATACAGCAGCAGCAGGAGGCGTCCCAGAAGGTGATGGAGAATAGTCTGAGGGAGAATGAACAGAAATGGGTCCTATTCGAGTCAGCTTGTAAGGAAGAGATGGCTGCTTCAAGGCAGGCCTTAGAGGCCAAACTGGCAGAGTCCCTTAGGCAGAAAGAAGGCTGTGAGGCACTGCTAGCCACGGTTAGGGCTGAGCTGCGCACAGAAGTTAAGCTAAGGGAGGAAAGGGAAGCAGAAGTAGCCTGTCTTACAACTACCCTGAAAGAGACCCAAGCCTTAAAAGAGACCCAATTAGCAAAGCTGCAGTCCACCCATGAGCAGGAGATAAGGGACCAGTTGCAACTGGACCAGGAGCAGAGGGTATCCCTAATTAAAGCTGAGTTCCAGAATGCTCGCCAGGAGTGGCATAAAGAGCAGGAGGCCCTGAGAGATATTATTAAGGAGATGGGTAAACTACAGCAAACAGCTATAGGAGAGCTGAGGGGGAGTTTGACCCAGGTGAAGGAGTGGTTAAGAGACTTAAAGGGTCAGCAAGAAAGTCAGCTGAGGGAAGTACAGCAGGGGTATGATAGAGCTGTGGTAGAGTTAACTGCGGCCTTGCAGCAGACCCAAGCTGAGTGGGCTGTAGAGAGACGGCAAGCCAAATAGACCACAGAAAGGGCAGAAAGATGCAGGGAGGCCATGGAAGAGAAGTGCTGACCCTAGCAGTTGATGTGCTCTTCCAGGATGGGCAAGGGAGGTTAAGAGAACTTCAGGAAGCCCACTCCTGCATTGTAGCCCTACAGGAAAAGCTCAAGGGGAAGGAGCGACCCGGAGGGGTCAGTAAACTCCTGCCCATAAGTAAGGGTCAGGATAGGGAGAGTCAGAAGGACGCTGGTAAAACCACAGGGAGAGGTGGTGTAAAGTTTGAAGAGGGGGCCCAGGGGAGGGAAAGGCTCAGGCCCCAGACGAAAGGGTTGATCCTAGGGCCCCAAGACCGCACATTAGAGTCAGGGGAGGAAAGAGCTCATAGGAAGGGGACCCTGGCTCAGGAAGCATGCCAGGGGGAGGCTAGATCACCCAGAGGCTGGGGGAATCTTGTGCTAAAAGTGGTTATCCCAGTCCAAAAGGGAGGAATAGGAAGCACTTAAAAGTCTCAGGGAAAAGGAGACTTAGAACCCTACACACAACCCCCAAAGGTCAGTCAGGGCCTAGTGGGCATAGAAGTGCAGCCCAGGATTGCAGACAGCAGAAGGGTAGGCCTAGAAATTTCCCTGATGTGCTAAGAAAACTAGGTCTTAGGAAAGTACGCCAGAAACCCACAGTGAAGAAGGGGGTGTACCCATGGGCTAGGAAAGTGGGTGACGAGATTAGACGCCAAGGCCTAGGAAGGCGTAGAAAGAAAGGATTAGGGATCTTTGAGTTTCTAGGGATTACAGAGGAAGGTCCCCTAGAGCAAAGCAGAGCCTTTGGGGTAAGGCGAACCACGGGATATAAAGCCTTCCTGAGAATCCCTCCTAAGTGATAGGGGAAAGAAGGAACCTGACCCCGAGATGAGTTAGGGGAGTCAGGAAGAAGAACTGGAAAGGGGGTCGGTTACCAGGAGATACAGCGGGGAGGCCGGTCCAGGACCAGAGGTTAAGGAAGAGGTCACCCTGAGGGAAAGAGGAGGCCCAAACATAGAGGCCCAAGTCACCGGAGTGATAGAGAAGTCTTGTTTCAAGGTTGTTCCCTGAAGCAAAGGACTGGTCAGGCCAGGTAGGAGCCACTAGAGGGCTGCTGCACACCTGAGAGCACTCCTGTGGGCTAACAAGGTATAATTCTATCTCAGTCATAGTTCTCCATGAACAAAGTCTACATGACCACCACTACTTCCAAGTCGGCGTCTACCATTACCACCTCTAGATCTAGAAATTTGTTTCCCATACTAAAGGCATTGGTGTACAAAGCTTTCCAAATATTTCTCTTTTACCCATTTCCATTAAAGTATTAGATATCATACATTCCTGAGAATTGACTTTGGGGCTTTTCTCACCCATCCCCAGCAAATCTAATTTAAAGTCCTCTTTTGTACATTAGCCAGTCTGTTACAGAACACACTTTGTCCCTTCTTTGATAGATGGATGCCATCTCTGTTCAGTAGGTCTGGGAAAGCATCCCATGGTCAAGGAAACCGAAGCGTTCATGCTGGTACCATCCACGCAGCCACACATTCAGTTCCAGGATGCGAGCTTCCCTCATTCAGCCTTTACCTTCAATAGGAAGGATCGATTAGAACACTTTCTGTGCACCTAACTGCTTAACCCACTGTCCTAGAGCCATGAAGTCACATTTGATATGTTCAGCAGAATACCTAGCAGTATCATTTGTGCCAACATTGATGAACAGCATCAGTAGGTCTGATGAGTCTTGATAAACTTTCTGCTACATCCCGAAACTTGGCACTAGACAGACAGCACACCTCCCTGGACATACTACTACTACTACTACTTAACATTTCTAGAGCGCTACTAGGGTTATGCAGTGCTGTACAAAATAAACAAAGAAGGACGGTCCCTGCTCAAATGAGCTTACAATCTAAAGAACATAATGACTGGGAAGCAGATGGATGCCTCAGTATCCCTCAGAAGAGAATCACCAGCTATGACTATCTTTTGCTTCTTATTGGCCACTGGTCCAGCAGCTTTGGGATTGTTGAGCGTTGTTTCCTTCTATTCTTAAGATATTTTCAGCTCTTCTACCTCCAGAGAAGATGGAGTTGGGGGGTTGATTTTGCAGGACCTGGTGATCTGTGTCCAGGACCTGGTGATCTGTGTCCAGCTGTCCTCTTTCTGTACATCTCCTATCCTTTCGTTGCATATCCCCAATGCCTTGAAATGCATTTCTGGGACGGATTTCTGGTTGTCACTGATGCTTCTTAGTCTTGCCACCTTTTCTCTTAGTTACTTTCCATTTCCAGATCTTACATCCCGCTTAATCCAATTGGAAACAAAGAAGGTTACACTAAGATTCAGATATCAATAATAGACCCACATATTCAGAAATGTTTTTCAAACAGTAAAGTTTTCAAATACTGTCTAAATTGATAATATGAATCAATACTCCAAGTTTGTACAGGAATACAGTTCCATAATTTAGCTGCAATGTAATGTTTAAAGCGGAAATGTTTAAAGTGGAAAGACCTAATTTAATAGATAATTTGATGAAGTTGACGAATGAACTGTCGGAACGGTTAACAAAGATATATGATTCAAAGGGCAGTATCCGTGAAAGATCATGTATATTAGACAGGCCACCTTAAAGTCAATCCTGGCCCGTATAGGCAGCCAGTGTAGATCCCTCAACAGTGGGGTAACATGATCATATTTCTTCCAAAAAAACATCAACCTAGTTACACAATTCTGCAAAATCTGCAGCCGAACCTGAAGAGTCTGGAGAATACCAGCATATAATGAACTACTATAATCTATTTGGGGCAAAATAATTGCCTGTACCAAAATTCTAAATTGATCTGGAAAAAAGGATGCTCTTATTGCCCTGAGATGTCACAATTTACAAAAAATCCTCCTACTCAAGCTTTTTACTTGGTTCTCCATTGTTAGTTGTGAATCTAGAATAAAACCAAGAACTCTAGACGAGGTTTCAAATCCCAAACAGTCCCCTCTCTTGAGCATAAAGCACTTTTAACATTTACGAGATACCAAAAGACAACAATTTAGTTTTTGCAACATTAAGTTTCAGCAAATTCTGCAAAGCCCAGTTATGTCTTTTTTTTTTTTCTATACAATTTGTAATTAAGCATTCCCTGGCAACACCTTCAGATTCTTGTGGGACTAAAATAAAAATGTCATCTGCATATGAACAAACATAAAACAATGATGATGTTAACGTAGCCCTCAAACTGCTCATCAAGAACCAAATATCTGTGGACTGTGCTAGCTGAACCCAATCTCCTTTGCATTTGCTGGAAACATTTGCAAAATTCTGAAAATATTTGGTCTCCACATATCATATTATTCAACACATGCTGGAACTACCAATGCAAAGTTCCAACTATAAGTACAAGAATTATTTCAGCCTGTTATTTGGATATCTTACCCTCTTCTCCCCTCCCCCTTTTACAAATTATCGCAAGTGGCTGCTGGTGCGATTCTTCAAAGTAAATGGTCTGTGTTGGCACTGCCACACGGCAGCTGCTAGCACAGCTTTGTAAAAGGGGGAGGGGGTTAATGTTTCTGTGGGTAGTACATCCTGTTATTTTAGGTTTTATATTTTCCTCATGTATATAGTTGCTTATATACCTGTAAATTTCTTCACTATTATTGCAATGCAGAATAAAATGAAACATTAATAGGGAAAGAGAAAATGCCATTTTTTGATACCAAAAGTTCAGTATTTTTAATGGAAACAATATTTGAATGCAGTTTGATTGACACTTTCCCTACACTGATGCAAAAATTATTACTGCTACTTGTACTTGAATGTAGCGACTTATTTTTGACATTGATGCTTGTATTCCCTCTTGATATTAATACTGAGTCCCTATTTTGTTTTGTTCTCATTCCATCTTTTATTCATGTTTTATATGTGGATGACAGAACTGAGGCTCTAATATGCCTAGAATGCTTTAAGAGACACAAATAGATTATTTTGAGAAAGGGCATTTTTTTTTCTTTTTTCAACGTGGATGGGCTGTGATGGCACCAGCAGCCAATAGCGCAGCTTTGTAAACAGGGGGTAAGGTGTCCTTTTACTAAGTTGCAGTAATAAGTGGCTTTAGCACTCCCATTTGTAGGATTTTCCTATGCACTAAGGCCAATTTATCTGCAGCAGTAAAATGGGTGAGTTTCCATTTTTCATACTACCATGTGAGCACTTACTGACACCTATTTTGTAGGTGATAAGGGCTCACACGTTAAACCTGCACTAACCAGGGAGTGGAGGAGTGGCCTAGTGGTTAGGGCACCGGTCTTGCAATCCAGAGGTAGCCGGTTCAAATCCTGCTGTTGCTCCTTGTGATCTTGGGCAAGTCACTTAACCCTCCATTGCCTCAGGTACAAACTTATATTGTGAGCCCTCCTGGGACAGAGAAATATCCAGAGTACCTGAATGTAACTCACCTTGAGCTACTACTGAAAAAGGTGTGAGCAAAATCTAAATAAATAAATAAAATAAACCAGTTAGATAGTGCCAATGTAGCTGCACTAAACCAATTGGTGCATGAATGCCCACTATCCACTCCCTGATATGCCCCCCACCAGAAAAAGAGGAGGGAGAAGGGTGGGCCCTAGTCCAGTACCAGTGTGCCTGCTGTGTGGGAGGGCAGAAGTGTTGTGCAGCTTCCTAAGAAAAGGTGTGTGGCCTCACAGCTGTGCACTTGAAAGGGAACATTGGCTTTTATGAAGCTGCAGCTAATGCGGGTTTGACCATGAGGAGATATTAGTGTAGGCCCGTGCTAATGTCTCCTGTGCTATAATCAGCGATATGTGGTACAAATCCTATGTTAGCTGCCTAATGAGGGAGTGGGCAGGATCTGGGTGTGACACGAGCAGGCAGAGGTGAGGCCTGTTGTGACAACTAGTGCACAGATTGCTACTGTGCAGCTATCAAAGTGCCTCACACCCACTGCACTATTGCTCTTGTGGAACACATATAAGACACTCCACTTTGCCAGTGCTAAATGGTTAACTAAGCATTATTGGGCTTCCATCATCTGATAACCTCTAATGTCCAAACTAACTAAATGTGTGCAGTGTACACTCACTCAATAATGTTGCTCCAACTTAAACAAAGTCTCTATTTTTAATAACAATCAATCAATATGAATACATTCAAAATTAAATGTGAAAAAATGCCACCATGGACACTTAGCTCGACAACTTGAAATAGTGGTTCAGTCCTATCATGGGTCCAGCGAGGTGCCCCATTTTGCTTACTGCTTGAGGGACCAAATATGGTTCACACAGCACCATCATTACTACAGTTGCTCTATAATTTTACAGTGAAGGTAGTGATATGTAAAACAGTTTAATTTTGCTGTAACAATGGTGGTATGTGAGCCATAAGTGGTGCCTGAAGCAGTTATTAAGCAAAGTGGCTATGAGGCAGTTTGTGGATCTCTTATCACCCCTGGTACCACAAAGGGAAAGATGTCTCCTAACTGAAATGTATCCAACCCCGCACAGGGATTATCTTTCAACTGAGTAAACACCCAGCCCACCTTTGGGGGTCAATGCTTTCTGCATTCCTCCCCAATCCCAGCCTAAAATCAATAGGAAGGGTAATTGCTCCATGACAGCAACCCTTAAGAGAAATTTGATTGCACAGCGTGCTATAGCATTTGATTTGCGTGCTATAACTTTGATTTACAGAATTTTATTGAAGCCATTACGCTGGTGGTAGGTCGCAGCCAGGGTTTGGGGGGAGCCCGCGGCGAACGAGGAGTCGTTGCCGTGGGCTGTGGCATAAGCTATGGAACTTAGGTAACATTAGCGACGAGTACACAGCACCTCAGCGGATAATATGGCAAACTGAGTTACTATGTATATGTTAATGACCTGTTGCAAGTTACAATACTCAGCAAAATGTTATGCCTGCATGCGGGCAGGATTACAGAACAAGATGGATACGGCTAGTCTCCTGGCTTGGACGGCCAGGGGGCCAATAGCTTTGGTTAAAGTGGTAAATGCATCCTTGTACGGGATGCATTTGATTGGACAGCGTGCTATAGCAGACAGCACTGAGGAGGAACAGGGTGCTTGGACGGCACAGCCTGTAGTAATATAAGCAAGAAGGGCTGTGTACTCGGAGGGAGATGTTTATCAAGGATGTTTACCAATGATTGTTTATGTGAAGGTTTACAATAAATAAATTTTGCGGACCTGGCTGCGGCCTAAATAAATCCACATTTGTTAAAGAAATTGGCTTCTGGTGTGGTGTTTGGATAGAAGGGGGTGACTGAGTGAATGCCGAATGCCCGTGTTGATGGAAAGGCTCACCCTTAAAGGGGAGCCGATTACAACCGGGCTGAAGGCTCAGGAAGGGTCTGGGGTGGGGAGGAGAGGGAGGGATGAGTGGGAGGGGATAGGGAGATTAAGAGATTGAAGGGTGATGGGAAAAGGGGCGGGTAGGGAGGAGGGGTGAAGAAGGGCTGTGAAGGGAAACACAGCGCCATTTGGATTGCAGCAAGCAGAGGGAGCAGTGTTGACCCGCCCTCCCGCCCATGAGGTACAGGGAAAGGGTCGTTGTCGCAGCAAGGCATAAGCTATGGAACTTAGGTAACATTAGCGACGAGTACACAGCACCTCAGCGGATAATATGGCAAACTGAGTTACTATGTATATGTTAATGACCTGTTGCAAGTTACAATACTCAGCAAAATGTTATGCCTGCATGCGGGCAGGATTACAGAACAAGATGGATACGGCTAGTCTCCTGGCTTGGACGGCCAGGGGGCCAATAGCTTTGGTTAAAGTGGTAAATGCATCCTTGTACGGGATGCATTTGATTGGACAGCGTGCTATAGCAGACAGCACTGAGGAGGAACAGGGTGCTTGGACGGCACAGCCTGTAGTAATATAAGCAAGAAGGGCTGTGTACTCGGAGGGAGATGTTTATCAAGGATGTTTACCAATGATTGTTTATGTGAAGGTTTACAATAAATAAATTTTGCGGACCTGGCTGCGGCCTAAATAAATCCACATTTGTTAAAGAAATTGGCTTCTGGTGTGGTGTTTGGATAGAAGGGGGTGACTGAGTGAATGCCGAATGCCCGTGTTGTGTCTTTCCTTCCCAAGTGAGATCTATCTTTTACATGGGTTCCTGTATAGTATCCCCATGAACACAAGGGACCTGTATGGTTCCTGTAAAAATTCCCACCTTTTCGACCACACCTAACCTCCTAGCCTGTGGTACAGAAACCAGAGATTGATTGCTTCCCGTATCGAGGAGGGTCATTAGATCTAACCTGGCCACTCTTACTCCTCTTTTTAAGGGCTGTTCCCATCCTCCTTCCAGCTGACAGGATCCAACGGACTCTGAGAAGGAACAATTCATCAAGGGAACTCCCATTTAAAATGTCCTACCTCCCCACAACCAAACCATCTTAGCGGGGGTCTAACCTATGTTCAGGTGGCAGCCCCTGTGTTCTCCCCTCCCCCAATCTCCTGAATTGATTTGCACTTTTCTGACCACTGACAAGTCAGTTATGACCCATGAACTGCATAAGCTAAAGGCTCTAAAATGCCTGAAAGCTGCATCTTTACGTTTTGCTGAAAGCTGTGAATTCGAGGTCATGCTGATTTAGCAAGGAGCACTCTTACCCTCCCTGACAGAATTGGTGCCATTGACTCTATATCATAAGGACACAAAGAATATACACAGTTTGAAAGTGAAGATGTGTTGAGGTTCCTAGACAAAACAATGATAAAGACCTTGGTCTTGGAAAGATTCCTGTAGCAAAGTGGCGACTACAATCTCCTGTAAAAGAAACCTTGGACTTGTTATAAGATGCTGTGTTCCATAAACAATTTACATATTGCGTTCTGTATTCCATAACATTCAGATAGTGTTTTCCATTTTATGTAAACAATAAGGTAAGACAGAAATTAGCTGAAATTGCAAACTGCATGATTTTCAGGAGGGAATTGATGACCAATGCATTGTACAAAGGGTATGTATGTCACTGCTGTAGTGTATTTAGTCAGAGGCGGAGGTGATCAACAGTGTGTGGCTCTTTGCAGCCGTGGTCTCTCTCTCTCCCTCTCATAACAAATTGCTATTTGTTATTGCCTGATCGCTTTGCTATCTAAACTGGTAAGGAATAAAGACTTTTCTCTTGGATGAAACATAGCCTCTGTCTTTTCTGTCACCCCATATCTTGGGGGTGGCTGGTCCACTGTATCTTGGGGTGGGTGTAAGGAGGCAGAAAACCCTATTGGTATATTTCTTATGGTAAGTAGAAGGATCAGAGAAAGAATTACCACCTATTGTAGCCTTCTCTGGGACTAGGTGATTAGCAGAGAGGGCCATATAACCACAGACTCCTCTATAAACACTCCTCGCCTCATTTGACGGTATCCCATATCTTCCCTCAATGAGTTTGTTTTTCTCTTCCTTAACTGTTCTAAAGTGATCTTGGGACTTACCTGGGGAGAATTCCTGTTGGGTAGATACTTCCCCCCTCCCTCTCCCAATTACCTCAGCCTATAAATAATACTCAGTTAAACTTATGACCTCCCCTATACTCTTGGGTCCCTGTTGGATAACCCATATCCTAGCAGCAGAAGGACAACCACCCTTGGATGCTCTCCTTTTTTAAATTCCCTCTTTCTGAATGTCCTTCTGTACTGCTCTGGAGAGACTCCCAGATATCAGCTCATACCTGTTTATAATCTAGTGCTTGACCTGTATTCAAAGCAGTGGCGTAGCCAGACCTGAGATTTTGGGTGGGCCCAGAGCTAATATGGGTGGGCATGCACTGTCTATATAAGTTTGAGCAGTGTCTCTTGGGATCCTACAAAATAATGTCTTAGAATTCACTTGATGCCCAACAGTTGCCCTGCATCAGTATAACCACATACATACTTAATGGAAAAATTGATATTTTTAAATATAATTACATTATCCCACAATCTCTCCACTGCAAAATGCTATACACAAACTTGTGCAAAAACACACTCATATCCTTACTAAACCATAACAGCACTAATTCCAAGGACAGGACGAGCTACAACCTTATGCTTGAAAAGGCAGAACTGTAATTACACTAGGCTCTAAAACACTAATATACTACCTCGTGAAAAAAAAAAAGCAAAACCAAAAGGGCTGCAAATACTACACGCTAGCAGAATACTGCACCTTGATCACACATGAAAAACACATGACAACAGACATGACACAAGGAACTAGAAAACAAAAAATATGAAGGCAAAATACTGAACTGGAAAGTTAACTCAAGAAGTCAGACTCAGCATGCAGCAATACCAGAAAAATTGAAACTTACATGCAAAATATCACAGATTCACATTTCCAAAAGCTGACATATTCAATTCATAAATTCTGAATAAAATATTTTTTCTACCTTTGTTGTCCGATCTATTCGCTTTGGTCCCAGTGTCTTCTGTTTTATGCAGTGTCTTCTTTCCATCTGATATTTTTTCTCTCACCATGTCCACCATCCTCCTGTGTCCTTATGTGTCCTGTCTACCATCTGTAGCCCTGTCCCTATCCTTCCTCGAGTTTCAGTATCTGCCCTCAACGTGTTCCAAACCAGCCCTTAAACTCAGCAGTTTTCCCTCCATCCATATCCAGCATTTCTCCTTACTTCCCTCCATCCATGTGCTTCTACTTCCTCTGTCTTCCCTCCCCTCCATCCTTGTCCAACATTTTTCCTTCTCTTCCCTGCCCTCCACTCCATCCATGTCCAGCATTCCTCCTCTCTTCCCTCCCCTCCATCCATGCGCATCTCCTCCCTGACTTCTCTCCCCTCCCTCCATCCATCCATCAACTCTCCATTCTCCCCTGCCCTCTCCTTCATCCATCCATACCCAGCAAATTTCCTCTCTCCCCTTTCCCCTTCCTCCATCCATCCATGTCCAGCAATTTTCCTCCTTCCCCTGCCCTCCGCGCCATGTCCAGCAATTTCTATTCTCTTCCCTGCCCTCCTCTCCATCCATCCATGTCCAGCAACTCTCCATTCTCCCCTGCCCTCTCCTCCATCCATCCATACCCAGCAAATTTCCTCTCTCCCCTTTCCCCTCCCTCCATCCATCCATGTCCAGCAATTTTCCTCCTTCCCCTGCCCTCCGCGCCATGTCCAGCAATTTCTATTCTCTTCCCTGCCCTCCTCTCCATCCATCCATGTCCAGCAACTCTCCATTCTCCCCTGCCCTCTCCTCCATCCATCCATACCCAGCAAATTTCCTCTCTCCCCTTTCCCCTCCCTCCATCCATGTCCAGCAATTTTCCTCCTTCCCCTGCCCTCCGCGCCATGTCCAGCAATTTCTATTCTCTCCCCTGCCCTCCTCTCCATCCATACATGTCCAGCAACTCTCCATTCTCCCCTGCCTTCTCCTCCATCCATCTCCAGCAAATTTCCTCTCTCCCCTGCCCCCTCTATCAATCCTTGTTGTCCGGCAATTCTCCTCTCTCCCCTGCCCATCCTGTTTATTTCAATTCCCTTCCCCATTCTATCCGGCGTCTCCCCCGCCCCCCCCTCCTCAAAAGAATGAGAACGTGAATGCAGCAGCTCACAGGTTTGCTTGCCCTGTGTTTTGAGTGAACGGCGACGGCTGCGCGGAGGAGTGGAAACTAAATCGCTTCTTTCCTTACAATGGACTAAATGGGCGGGCTGGCTGGCTCTCTTCCACTCCACTCCCGAAGTTGCAGCGTAAAAGCAGCGAGCCAGTCTCGACTCCGTCCTTCGCTTCCTGCCCTCTCTCTGTGCCGTCCCGCCTTCCTCTGATGTAATTTCCTTTTGGGTGGGCGGGACGCTGAGAGGGCAGGAAGCGAAGGACGGAGTCGAGACTGGCTCACTGCTTGCTGCTTTTACGGCCGCTCGCCGCTGTGGACAACAAAATAAGTCGTCATCGTCGTGGAACTTGGTGAGGGTCGCAAAAGACTGGGCAGGCCTGGGCCGAGATTGGGTGGGCCTGGGCCCACCCGTAGCTACACCCCTGATCAAAGCCTGATAGGTGGCCTGAGCTTCTCTCATCAAGTATGGGGCCAATCTAATACCCAGTGTTCAATTGGCCATCCAACTACTGTAGCTATCCTCTCAAATGTTGTTAAATATGCTTCTGGATCATCCCCTGGCCCCAACTTGGTTAAAGTTAGTCTCTTGGTCCATTCCAGGGGATTCACATCTTGACTATCCCCAGCCCGGTCCACCTCTGAGTCCTGACAGGCTGGAATAGGCTCCCCCTTCCCCAGAATGTTGCCCAGTTCCTTACGAATCTAAAATCCTCCTCCTTTCACTATTGTCTCATCTAAGCATTGAGACTCCGGAACTCTGCCTGTCTCTTGGGCCCTGCACATGGAAAGAGGAGCACTTCAGAAAATGCTACCCTAGAGGTTCTGGATTTGAGCTTTCTACCTAAAAGTCTAAATTTGACTTCCAGAACCTCTCTCCCACATTTTCCTATGTCAGTGGTACCCACATGTACCAAGACAGCAGGCTTCTCCCCAGCACTATCTAAAATCCTATCTAGGTGATGCGTGAGGTCTGCCACCTTAGCACTAGGCAGGCAAGTGACCAGAGAATCCTCACATCCACCAGCCACCCAGCTATATACACGCCTAATAATTGAATCACTAACTACAACAGCTGTCCTAACCTTTCTGTCCTGAGCAGAAGCTCGTGGAGACACATCCTCAGTGCAAGATGATATTGCATCCCCTGGTGGGTTGGTCCTAGATACAGGATTACTTCCAGCTGCACCAGAGTGATACTCTCCTTTTAAAAGACCTCCCTCCTCCAAGGCAGTACAGGGGCTGCCACACTGAAGGTGAGACTTCTCTACAACATCCCTGTAGGCTTCCTCTATGTACCTCTTTGTCTCCCTCAGCTCCTCCAAGTCTGCTACTCTAGCCTCAAGAGAATGGACTCATTCTCTGAGAGCTAGGAGTTCTTTGCCTCAAACACACACATATAACTTCTCATCAACCGGGAGATAATCATACATGTGACACTCAATGCAAAAGATTGGAATGCACCCTTCTCGCTGCTGGCCTGCTGTCTGCATCTTACTATTATAGAGTTGTTTAATTAAAACATCTTAAAGTACTAGGGATATCAGATAAATATAAAGAGCCTTAAGATTATATGGTGTAATTTGCAATTTATTTATTAGTGTTTGCTTCTCAGAAACTAATTAAAAGTAATTAAAACTCTAATGAAAATTCTCCTCTTCTTGTCCTAATTAGAATAATTGACTATAAATGAAGAGTTGAGCAAGGTGTGGATGGGAGTTGGGGAGGGAGGGTGGGAATGAGGACTGAACTAGGCCCTTCTGTGTCTTGTCTATCTGTGAATGCTGTGGCAGAAAATTCAAGTTTTAGAATTACAGGGAAAAGGGTATGGAGACTAGCTAATAAAGTTTTCTTCTTCTTCTTCTTCTTTTTTTTTTAAGTCTATCTGTGTTTATCAATATCCTACAATTCCTTTTTTAAATCCAATCTTTAAGTTACCAAGCACAGAGCAAAATAATGTCACTTACTTAGAGAAATGTCCTCTTCTCTCAGAACCTCTCAGAATGAAAGTTAAGTGGGACCTTTCCTCTCTATATAGTTTGGATTCTAAAAAGACTGCTTTAAATGAACCCTTTGAAGCTAACTCAGTAATAAGATTACCCTTAGTAACCTTGGCAAATATTCTACTTCCTCATATCTTAATTAACATCTAATTCAGGTCAGTAGCAGTGCTACCTCTCCAGTGGACTTCAACTCTCGGCGGCCATTTTGAGTCCCGAGACCGTCACAGCAACAGGATGCAGGGCAAAGACAGAGCTCCAGGCAGGAAAGAGGGGGCTCTTTACTGCCCAAAAGAGGTCACTAGACCACCAGGGCAGTAGATAGTAAGTAAGGGGAGGGGAGGTGACCCAGGGGAGGGGAGGTGATGGGGCAGGGGAGGGGAATATGTGACCCAGGGAAGGGGAGGGGAATATATGACAGGGGGCGGGGTGAGGATGCAAAAGGGATGGGGCATGGGTGGGGCAGGGGGGCGAGACATTTTTGAGAGGACAAAATATGGTAACCCTACACTGAGCCATCCATTGCCTCAGGTACAAAATTAGATTGTGAGCCCTCTAGGGACAGAGAAATATCCAGTGTACCTGAATGTAATTCACCTTGAGCTACGACTGACAAAAGGTGTGAGCAAAATCCACATAAATAAAATAACTAATAAAACTGTTCTCTGTGATTTGGATAGAGACATCATTGTTACAGTATGAAGCAACTGACTACTATATATATGATTACAGAAATAAAGTGTTTTTGTGTTAACTGCAAAGCCCTGTGCAGCTGTATTTTTTTAGGCTCTAGGCCTGGCTGCCATCCACGCTACCACACTAAGTATGATTGAAATATTGAGTATAAAGTAGCAAATTTCAAGCATAAGAGAACGTTGATGTTCCTTTTCAGCTCATGCGCTTACATGATGTAAAGCTGCTCATTAACTGGAATTAATTTCAACTACTGAAAGAGCTACAGATTTGAATTATTACATGATTTATTTCAAGGGTTTAGGAAATATCCACTGCAATAACAGAAGTTTCTTATGTACCAACTGTACCTGCAGATTTATACCAGTAGCAGGACCCTTTATTTTATGTACAAACTGAATTATATGAAGATCTGGAACATAAAAGATAGACCATGTGAATAAATGGAACAATGTAATCAATTTAGATACTGTGAAATAACATTGAAAAGAAATGACATATTTGTATTTGTTCTCATACTGAAAAAGAAAATGAAACAATCTATCAACTAATATACGGTGTACTTCTATTAATATGATGTTTTTATATATTTCTTCTTGTTAAGAACCTGAGAGCATGGAAACTCTATGTTGCTTGATAAAAACTGTCACTATGCAGGTGATGATGACCATTTATTGTATTTATCTCAAGTCAAATAAAAATTGCTTGACAAGAATAATCCTGTTCCCTTGTTGCCCCTGCTGTCCCTACTGCCTCTGTCACACTAGTACATACATATACCAAAAAAGAAGTCAAATGTGAAAGCCATTCTATTTGAAGAGTTACTTCACAGTCATTGCTTGTGGGTAAAGGGAGAGATGTGCTAAAGTACTTTGTTCAGTTCAAACTTCCTTTGGATCTGGTTCTCAATATATCTGGTCACCGAGTTTGAAATAAAGAAGCATTTGGCACTGACAGTCTATTGAAGCTGCAATATCATGAGAGAAAACAGACATTTTAGACTCAAAATGATGCATTTTTTATTTTAGTACATTTTTATGAATCCCTAACACTAATTCTCTTGTCCTTCTTGCGCTCTCTCTCTCTCTCAAATACAACACTTGAGTTTTCCATTCAAGTTTTATGAAACTCACAGGCAAGCATTTGCCGCAGAAACAACAGTAGCCTTGAGCAGCAAAAATGAGGCAAAGTGGAATGGAGTGGAACGGCGAGAGAGGCAAAAGAGCTATACAGTGACATGATAACCCCAACATAAAATAGAAGAGCACAGCTATACAACCAGTAGCTCCTGAGAGAGGTACTACCGAAATAGGGTCAAAAAAGCAGAAAGAGCAACATGAACAATAACAAAAGGCACCTAAAGAGGAGCCAAATGGCATAATCAGTAAAGATAGGTACCAAACATTTTCATTTTGTGTCATTTCCCATGTCATTTCCAGGAAATTTCATTTATTAATTTTCATTTGGACAGTCACGGGAGCAAAGTCATTCAAAAAAGTGTGCACTATAAGCAAAGAGAGCACACTCTGTTCCCAATAGTGTGCACATGAAGGCACTATTGGCACTTGTGCAGTTATTCACACATGCACAACGGTTCGAATAGACACACTATCAGGAAAGAGTGCATGCTGTTTCAAAAAGAGTTCACCCTCTTTGCTTATAATGCACAGAAGTGTAAATGGCTATTTCAGAAAACCACTGTTTATACAGGGAGATCCACTCCATGCAAGGATTTCAAGGCGCCATGGTGGGAGAATACTTAGCACATGCCTTGGATGGGACAAAAATATAGACATGTATTCCCCATTTCACAAAAAGACGTTTCTGAGAAGAATATTCCCTGTTGAGTTTTATATCAGCGCAAAGGTATTATTATTATTATTATTATTAATTAGCTTGATATACCACCAAAGGGATGCACCATCAGAGCAGTTTACATCATAAGTTTATAAAGGAGAATAAAAATAGAAAAGAACTCCATAAAAAAACAGGAACGAGGTAAACATAGAACAAAGAGAAGAGAGAAAAGAACATGAACATATTAAGATAATGAGTATTGAAAATAATAGGGAGAAGGCATCGAATGATGAATCAGCAGTCAGTTAAGTATGGCTGGGGTCGAAGACTGCAACAAACAGATAAGCCTTCAGTTGAGTCTTAAAGCCCTCCAAATCCCCCCAAAACCCACTCCCCAGAACTCTACACCATTACCATAACACTTATGGCTGAAGGGGGGCACCTAGATGTGGGTACAGTGGGTTTTGGGGGCGGTTTGGAGGCTCCCATTTACCAGCACAAGTGTAACAGGTAGGTAGTGCCTGAAGTGCACTGCACCCACTAACAACTGCTCCAGGGACCTGCGTACTGCTGTGATGTAGCTGGGTATGACATTTGAGGCTGGCATACAGGCTGGAAAAAAAACATTTTTAAATTTCTTTTTTTTTGGTGGGAGCGGGTTAGTGACCACTGGGGGAGTCAGGGGAGGTAATCCCCGATTCCCTCCGGTGGTCATCTGGGCAGTTGGGGCACGTTTTGGGGACTTGTTTGTGAAAAAAAAGGGTTCAGAAAAAGTGACCCAAATTCTTGCTTTCTGGCGCCCTTCTTTTTTCCTTTATTGGCCGAGGGCGCCCATCTCTCCTCGGCCGATAAACACGCCCCAGTCCTGCCTTCACCATGCCTCCGACACACCCCCGTCACCTTTGTCCGTTCCCGCGAGAGACTGCAGTTGGAGGCGCCCAAAATCGGCTTTCAATTATACCGATTTGGGCGCCCATGAGAGAAAGGCGCCCATCTCCCGATTTGGGTCGAAATATGGGTGTCTTTCTCTTTCGAAAATAAGCCTGCTTGTATGTAAATGCACATGTTTTATTCCTATTTATTTTAAGTGAATTTTAACTTCTAATGTTTATTGCATTGTTTAAAATATATACTCCCCCTGTTTACTAAGCCACACTAGCAACACTGCCCATTCAAAGTGAATAGGCTGTGTCAGCATTAGAGCACTGCCAGCAGCTAGCATGGCTTAATAAATGGGGGTATAGTTTTTTTGAATTATGATATTTATAAAATTTTTGCACCAGCATGGGAGGAAGTTTATCAGGCTGATGACATACGATTAGAAGGAATGAGCAGTACTTTTGTTTTTTTTAAAGCACGAGTCTCTTTCCTCTCCCACCTGGCCCCTCCTTTTAGATAGTAGATGTATGAAGATCTGTGATGATGACTTTTATTTATAATATTTTTACATTTTTCACTTATGACACACATGCTTTGGCCATGGTGCATTCATGTTGTGTAATGTGGGTTTGAGAGGAATACTTTTGGTCTCGTATGGGGTCCTTTTACTAAGCCGTGATAAAAAGTGGCCTGCGGTAGTGTGGGTGCATGCTTTTGATGCGTTCCAGGCCAGTTTTTTTTTTTTTTTTATTTATGAATTATTAAATTTATATTTATGCAATAGTACATAGATACACACTTCAGACATTAACATATTAAGTAATTACCACTTCTGGGAAAAAGGGATTTTTTTTTTCAATGGGCCAGGAAAAGGGCTTGCGGTAAAATTGAAACCAGCACATGCCTATTTATGGCCTGAACCCTTAACACCACCCATTGATCTAGCGGTAAGGGCTCATGTGCTACACGTGCGGTGACCAGTCAGCCTGCGCCAAATGCTGATTAATGCTGGAAATGCTGCGTGTGGTAGGGAATAAACAAGTAATTTGTCCCGGCAGTATGGGCACACTCCAAATCCGAAATTACTGCCAGGGGGCAGGCTAGCCTGGTGGTAGTCTTGTTTTGTCGCTTGCTGCATGTGCACAGAGCCTACCGCGCCTTTGTAAAAGGGCCCCTTCATGAGATAAAACATTTGACATTTTGTAGGAGATCTTTTCTCCTTTTCCATCTTTTTATTCAAGATCGCATAGTAGTCCATTTTCAAAGACCTACTACTGAGTGAAGTCTTGTTTTGATGCTACACGGTGTCAATCAGATGTTTGGGGTGTGTTCTAAGCAGTGCATTTTTTCTAGCAAAAAAGATGCCGGTACTCAAATGCCAGGCCACCCTTCAGGGGTGGGGTGATCACTAAGGGACCCACCCTACAATAGCCAGGCCCCCTGGAACCAGTCACAGAATCAATGATAAGGCAGAATTGGTGTGTAGAGCCTGAATTCTTTCGTTAAAACTTGGGGACCTTGGGCCAAATTTAGCAGACAATAGAAAAGGTGCCAGTACTCAGTACCTCCAAGTACCCCTTCAAAAAAAGCCCTGGTTCTAAGCGATGTCAGTAGTGACACAATGATTTCTCTTTATAAATTGAACACTGCGCATGTACCGCCTTTTTACTTTGGTGGTATTTCTGACGGCATTTTTTTTCTGTGCGGGAAAGATTTTTTATAGCTATCTCTATTATACGGTAAGTTTCTGTGACTTGTTTTTTTATGGAGACTGATTACTATATTGTTTCTTTAATCAGTTTTTTAATGCAATTTATTTTGGCTCCATCTAGAGCATACTCCGAAGTGTAGAGCAGGATTATATAGTCGTGGTAAGATCGTTCGCACATTTATGTGAGCATTTCTCCTACCTCAATTCTTATGTTTTTTTATCTTTGATTATGCTTTAAAGTCTTTCATTCGCTGTCTAAATTTAGACTGATGATAATCTACCTTTTTACAAGTTCATTCAGTTAAGGTTTATGGGACCTCTGGCACATTGCTTTCAGCAGAATGATCAACACTTTTTCTTAGTTTACTATCCAGCTTATTTTTGAAAGAGATTGCCGGCCATCTTCCGACACAAATCGGGAGATAGCCAGCAATCTCCTAAAGCCAGCCAAATCGGTATAATTGAAAGCCAATTTTGGCCGGCGCCAACTGCTTTCCGTCACGGAGCCAGGCAAACTTCAAGGGGGCGTTTCGGGAGGGTAGCAAAGGCGGGATGGGGCGTGCTTTGAGATGGCCGGCTCCACCCGATAATGGAAAAAAGAAAGCCGGCCTTGACAAGCATTTCACCGGCTTCACTTGGTCCCTTTTTTTCACAACCAAGCTTCAAAAAGGTGCCCCAACTGACCAAATGACCACCGGAGAGAATCGGGGATGACCTCCCCTTACTCCCCCAGTGGTCACCAACCCCCTCCCACCCAAAACAAATTTTAAAAATATTTTTTTGCCAGCCTCTATGCCAGCCTCAAATGTCATACCCAGTTCCCTGACAGTAGTATACAGGTCCCTGGAGCAATATTTAGTGGGTGCAGTGCACTTCAGGCAGGTGGGCCCAGGCCCATCCCCCCCCTACCTGTTACATTTGTGGTGGTAAATGTTAAGCCATCCAACCCCCCAAAACCCACTGTACCCACATGTAGGTGCCCCCCTTCACCCCTAAGGGCTATGGTAATGGTGTACAATTGTGGGGAATGGGGTTTGGGGGGATTTGGTGGGCTCAGCACCCAAGGTAAGGGAGGTATGCATCTGGGAGCAATTTTTGAAGTCCAATGCAGTGCCCCCTAGGGTGTCCAGCTGGTGTCCTGGCATGTGAGGGGGACCAGTACACTACAAATGTTGGCCCCTCCCACAACCAAATGCCTTGGATTTGGCCGGGTTTGAGATGGGCGGCCTCGGTTTCCATTATCGGTGAAAACCGATGCCGGCCATCTCAAACCCGGCCATCTCTGACATTTGGCCAGCCCCAACCGTCTTATCTAAATGAAAGATGGCCAGCCATCTTTTTCGATAATACGGTTTGGGACTGCTCTTTGTGGCGCCGGCCAAATAGATGGCCGACCATCTATTTGGCCGGCACCATTCGATTATGGCCCTCCATGTTATGTTTCACAATATTGTTGTTTTGATTGCACTTCTGACACTTTGGATTCACATAGCCTTTTAGTATCAGGAGAGTTTTTCCTCGTAGTCTGTGTTTTAAACATGAATGATTTAGGTTTTATTCACTGTTGATTTAAAAAAAAAAGTCTGCTATATCAGTTGCTTTTAATGCACTTTTTCCAGCTCATTTTCATTTAATTACTCTATTGCACTTTCTAACAGATTATCTTGTTATGCTTCATACTGCTGTTGACCTTGTTCATATGTTTGACTGCACTTAAGGCACTTTTGAATTTTTTTAACCTGATTAGAATCGTTGATATTTTCTGCGGTTTTTATTCTGTTTATTTCTTTGTTCAGCTTTGTTAGTGTAGCAGATCTACATAGTTTAACAAGAAATTGTGCATAAATTTGTGGTGAGCTGGGACACTACCTCATGGCTATAGTTTTAGTTATGTTTTATTTTTGTTTTATTATCTATTGATATCCATATGTGTTTTATGATTATTTTAATTGATTTGTGATTACTAATGTATTTATGGGAATCATGATTGGTCACATGGTTTATTATTTGATATCCATATACACATAGACTGTATTTGTATGTATTTTCAAATATATGAGTTTCCTCTGGTTTATTATATATATTTGTTTATTTAATTGATTCTTTTAAATCTGTGTATGTTTTTCTTTTAAATTTATTGTTATTTTTATATCTTGTTAGACCCATGATACTAGCAATTGTTGGCTGAAACATGGCCCTTGTCAGATCTCTTCAATAAAGAACTTATCATTGTCTTGCTCCTGAAGATTCATTTGTGCTTTTTTATGTGCTTGTTTGGTTGGTGTATTTTGGACCCTCTCTTCTATCCTTGACTACTTTGCCTAATGCCAGAATGTTGTAGATTCCCAATCTTTTTATAATCTATACTAAGTGTCTGGTTCCCCAATAACACCCCAAAAGGTTGTTATCTGTGTACGGCCCACACTTTTGCTCTGGCAGTCGGTGGGAGAAACTCTTTTGGTTGGCGGGAGACTGGGAGAGGAAAGCAACTCCCTCCCGCTATTGCTGCTTCTCGGCCTTCTGCAGCAGCCTTCCCACCTTCAGACTACCAGGATGGACTTGAATTGAGCATTTAAAATTTATTGTGTATTGTCAATACACACGGCTTTTATACACACAGCTTGCCTGTGTGTTTGAAAGCCATGTAGTGCTGCAGAGGGCTGTTCTGGGCATGCACAGCTTTTAGAGAAGATGCTCTGCACATGCCCTGGCAGCCTTCCCTATCAGCAAATTTGCATGCAATTTCTTCTGAGAATCACTTGGTAATTCCACCTCAGCAATTTTTACCGAGGTGGAAATAGTGAGTGACTCTTTCTGGGGACTTTTGTGCATTGGCCCCTGAGTAATGTTTTGGAGGAATAGAGATATATTGTAATATAATTTTGTTTTTTCCTTTTTTATAGTGTTTCTGACCATTTTGTATATTTTAGTTGGGATTGCAAATCCTTTAGCCTTCCCACTTCTGGGTATGTTAAAAAAAAATATGGGCCCTGTTTACAAAGGTGTATGAGCGTTCTTTAGCATGTGCCTAGTGTGTCGGTGCTCACAATATTCCTGTGGGTGCCTACACAGTTAGCATATGCTAAAGAATGCTAGTGCGCCTTTATGAGCACACTAGCATTCTATGGGGTCCTTTTACTAAGGTGCACTGAAAAATGGCCTGCGCTAGAGTAGGCACATGTTTTGGGTGCATGCAGATCCATTTTTCAGTGCATCTGTAAAAAATGCCTTTTCTTTTTTTGGCCGAAAATGGACATGCGGCAAAATAAAAATTGGCACCATTTTGGGTCTGAGACATAACTGTCACCCATTCATGTGAGGTAAGGCCTCACGTGTTAATCATCTGTGTGTGTACAATGCTGATTACCGCCCAGTTAATGGCACGTGCCGGAAAATAAAATATATTTTCCAGCGCTCATAGTGGACGCGCGTAAAAAATGAAATTACCGCTCAGGCCACACGGTAGCCGGGCTGTAGTTCCAAATTGATGCACGTTGTGCATGTGTAGGCATCAACGTGGCTTAGTAAAAGGGCCCCCATGTGTTTAAGTACTTTGGACTAATGTTTGACATACACATATGGCATGTCCCTTTATACACTATTGATGTCTATTTTTACAATTAATGATAATGTTCACATGATATAACCATAAAGTTTTAAATGGAACAATGCACTGCACAGATTTGTTTTGCTATTACTTATTATTCTGATTGCATGACAATATATGTGTACTTGTAGTTGGTGGTCTTATCCTCTTTGTTAGTGCACATGATATTTCTGGATCACGTACACTTTTAATGTTTGTGTTATGTATTGAAATTTTATATTTATTTTGTATATTTATGATTTATATTGTTTTGATTATTGTTTTTAGTATTTTATCCCTGAAGAAACTCATGAGTGAGCAAAATGTGAACTGTGGAGTTGGAGGATGGCCTAGTGGTTAGGTAACCAGTCTTGAAATCCAGAGGTGGCCAGTTCAAACCCCACTGCTGTTCCTTGTGATCTTGGGCAAGTCACTTAACCCTCCATTGCCTCAGGTACAAACTTAGATTGTGAGCCCTCCTGGGACAGAGAAATATCCAGTGTACCTGAATGTAGCTCACCTTGAGCTACTACTGAAAAAGGTGTGAGCAAAAATCCAAATAAATAAATGTTGGGTGACTGGTTTTTTTTTTTTTGTTACATTTGTACCCCACACTTTCCCACTCATGTCAGGCTCAATGCAGCTTACATGGGGCAATGGAGAGTTAAATGACTTGCCCAGAGTCACAAGGAGCTGCCTGTGTCTGAAGTGGGAATTGAACTCAGTTCCTCAGAACCAAAGTCCACCACCCTAACCACTAGGCCACTCCTCCAATAAAGGGATTTTGTTTTGGAGCAGTTTCTCTGGTATCTGTTCTCTTTTGCATCACATCTGGTGCAGATCTGAAGAGCCTCTCTGTTGCCTGCAATTCACACTGCAGCTAGACTCATATTTGTCAAACCTAAATTTGAAAGTGCCAAGCCCTTACGAGAAAAATTACACTGGCTTCCACTTAAGGAACGCATCATGTTCAAAATATGTTCACTAGTTCACAAAATTATCCTGCTTACATGTCTGACCTAATAGACTTACCACCTAGGAATGCCAGAAGATCATCCCGCACATTCCTTGATCTGCACTTCCCCAGTTGTAAAGGAATGAAATACAAACTAATGCACGCGTCAAACTTCACCTACTTGAGCACACAGTTATGGAACGCACTGCCACGCAACTTGAAATCGACCTACGAAAGAACGAACTTCCGCATACTACTGAAGACCCATCTCTTTGAAAGAGCATACCAAAAAGACCAACCCAAGTGAACATACACTACACAACTCACCTATTTAATCTCAGAACTGTTTCTTAAAATCTGCTTGTATACTACTACTTTGTTTTTATCATCATACTAACCAAGATCATGCAATACTAAATGTTTATGATACTAACACTTTTCCACTACTCATGATGTATTGTAAGCCACTTTGAGCCTGCAAAGAGGTGGGATACAAATGCAACAAATAAATAAACAAAATCCAACACACTGAGGTAGAAAGAAGACCCAAGGAAGTATCTAAAGGCCTTTCCAATGTGCATCATGAGGTCTATCAAAAGATCAAAGCAGCCAAAACACTGAACCATAAGGATTCCCCATGGAGCTCCAAAGGAAATAAAATGGTTTTATTACCTCACAAGAAATGTATCAGTCATACCTACAAAAATCCAAAACACTTCAGACCAGCCACCTCAGTTGCTCCTGGATTTGCAGTGATTCACATGAATTACACACAGTTCACTCATCAAGTCTTCTTGAATGAAGATCTGTTTTGTTTGTAGGTTAAAATTCCCTTACTCTTTTTTTCACCATACTATTCTCCTGTGTATCTCTTATAGCATCTGCAAATTGGCACAGATTTTTATAGCTGGGAGCTGTTCATACAATAGGAAGGTGGATTTGATGTTATAGTCTGCATAATCACCCCAGTATATATACATATTCAATGCTGAACTTGTTGCAGATGAAAATGTTGTGCAACAGTGACTCTTTCTAAAATTTGGAAATGTCCTTGCTATTTTATTCTGATGCATACATGTGCTGCTTTGAACCAGTTAGTGTAATATCTATTGTGACAATTTTGATTTACTTGTGTTTGTTTCTGATAAGTTTACCCAGTATGCACATTTAGATTGGCATTCAATTTAGCTGAATTTATTTTCACATATAGTTTATCAGTTAGTGGCTGCATGTCATGATATTTTTCTTAGGCAATCAAATTTTATTATTTTACCATTGATTCTGCTGTGGGTATATGTCTGCTAAAAAGATGTCATTATTTTGTTTTCAATTGAAGTATGATTTTGGTTAGTCAATTTCTCAGAAAAAAGTAATTTGATGATGCACAGATTCCAAACAGCAAGATGAAATAAAATACATATTTGTAATGGTGTGCACAGACTGTATGCCAAGTATTAGGAACAAAAAGTAAAAAAGTAAAGGGAACAGCTTCACCAGATCAAGAAGTCAGAAGAGGAACTACATTTTTCAGAAGTGTTGAGTGTAAAAAGAAGGGTTTGGGGGCTTTGGGGGACAGACGTCTGGAGACCAGTGAGAGGTCTGTCCCCCAAAGCCCCCAAACCCTTCCTTTGACACACAAATAAACAAAGCACAAACCTTGTTCAAAGTGGTATTTTTGAAAAAGTAAATGATAGACATCTTTCTTTTTTCAAAAATGAGTATATTTCCTATTTGGATTTTGTACGTTTAGTGCAAAACATCCAAAAGTCTGATTTTGACACACTATTGAAAATGCCCCTTCAAGTTTCAAAAGCCCCTGCCCTTTGCTCTCTTTTCCTTGAAAAGGGTCTTTAAGCCACATTCCTAGGCACACAGCACTCTCTGATTTTTAAAAGTTTATCTTCCATTCAGCTCACCAGAAGAAAGGAAAAACTATCAGCTCAAACTCAGTATTCTTCTTTTGAGAGCTCCATTTCAAAAGATACCCAGAAAATAAAGCTCACTCATTCACAGCATGTATTTTTAACCACACAAGCAGGTTTCCTTTTGAAAGGCAACTAGGTAATCAAGTTTATTCACTCTCTTTATCTCTCTGACAAAATGCCTGAAAACTAAGGTGGTCTTTTACAAAGGCATGGTAGCGTTTACTGCGCACTAAACGCTAGAGGCACCCATAGGAATATACGGCCATCTCATGCGTTTAGCGCATGCTAAAAACGCTAGTGTGCCTTTGTAAAAGGACCCCATAATTTTCAGGCTTGTAGACCCATGACATGAAAAATTGGCAGCATTTTGGATCTGAGACCATAGTGCTGGGGAGCAGCCAGGTACCAATGACATAGTAAAATGTAGGAGAGAGGTTCTAGAATCCAAATTTAAGCTCTTAGGTAGAAAATTCAAATCCAGAACCTCTTGTGTAGCATTTTCTGAAGTGCTACCCATTCAACACACAGGGCCCAAGAGACAGGCAGAGCTCCGGAGTTTCAAAGTGTGGATGAAATGATGGTGCAGGGAGGAGGATTTTAGATTTGTTAGGAAATGGGCAACATTCTGGGGAAGGGGGAGCCTATTCTGAAAGGATGACCTACACCTTAACCAGGGTGGGACCAGGCTGCTGGCATCGGCATTTAAAAAGGAGATAGAGATGCTGTTAAACTAGAAACTGGGGGAAGGCTGACAGTCACTCAACAGTGCATGGTTCAGGATAAGGTATCTTTCAAAGATATCACTAGTTTAAGAGCTGCTCTATCTCCTTTTTAAATACCAATGCCAGAAGCCTGGTCCCACCCTGGTTATGGTGTAGCCCATCCTTTTGGAATAGGCTCCCCCCTTCCCCAGAATGTTGCCCAGTTACTAACAAATCTAAAACCCTCCTCCCTGCACCATCGTCTCATCCACGCATTGAGACTCCGGAGCTCTGCCTGTCTCTTGCGCCATGCGCGTTTTACGGGTAGCATTTCAGAAAATGCTACCCTAGAGGATCTGGATTTGGGCTTTCTACCTAAGAGCCTAAATTTGGCTTCCAGAACCTCTCTCCCACATCTTCCTGTGTCATTGGTATACACATGTACCAAGACAGCTGGCTCCTTCCCAGCACTATCTAAAATCCTATCTAGGTGATGCGTGAGGTCCGCCACCTTCGCACCAGGCAGGCAAGTCACCACTTGATCCTCACGTCCACCAGCCACCCAGCTATCTATATGCCTAATGATCGAATCACCAACTACAACAGCTGTCCTAACCTTTCCCTCCCAGGCAGCACTTAGAGAGATATATCCTCGGTGCATGAGGATAGTACATCCCCTGGTGGGCAGGTCCTGGCTACAGGAGTACAGTGCAATCCACTTAAGTGCAAGGGTCTGGGACCAAAGAAATACTTGCAGTTAACCAGAGCATGCACTTAACTGTTGTGACACAAAGAAGCTTGACATCTGATAAACATATGTACAGTACTGCTTATTATACATACAGTATACAGTCTCCGTTAACTGACGTTAGGCTTACTTGAAGTAATCAGTCATAATCTTCTGTACACTCTTGTGTCTGTGAGTTCCATAGACCATGTCTGTCAGACGGTAAAAACTGTCATAGCACTGACATCCAGTGGCATCCAGATAGGCCCGCATGATGTTGAGACTCTCCAGCGCTCTTGCAAAAATGACAGGAGGTTGTTGAATTTTGTCAGCATGTGCCTCGCTGCTCATTTCATCATCTGTTTCATCATCAGCCGTTGCCTGCGTGTAGGCACATATCTGGACATCAGTGCTGTCATCAGCTGTTTGTAGATCATAATCAACAGCTACATAGTGATGAAACTCCCCCAGTAACACCGGATGGGATGTCAATAGCCTGTTCATCTGACGTGTTTGCAACAGCTGCATCTGTTTCGTCCCTCTCCACATCCTTAACAAAGGTTGCCTGCTTGTAGCAGTTCACAATGGTTGCCTGTGTAACATGATTCCAGGCTTCTTTCTGCATATGTAGGGAATCCAATAGTGATAGATTACGAACCAGTTCAACAGCACGTTTATCCTTGTCAGTCTGGTCATCCATAATGCTCATCAGAAGACATAGCACAAGAGCCCGATAATGTTTTTTAAAATTGGCTATTATGCCCTGATCCATAGGTTGGATCAGAGAGGTAGTGTTTAGTAGCAGGAAGACCACCTTAATGTTATACAGCCTGACATCATCATTGTGTGCAGCACAATTATCACAAAGCAACAAAATCTGACGCTTTTGTGCCCGCATTCTAGAGTCTAACTTCTTTTGCCACTGCTTCCAAATTTCCCCAGTCATCCATGAATTTGCGTTAGCCTCGTATGACACAGAAAGTTGCTTAACATTCTTGAAGCAACAGGGATGTTTGCTCTTTCCAATGACGAGTGGTTCCAACTTCTCACTCCCATCCATATTGCAGCAAAGGAGGATCATCAGTCGGTCCTTCGACGTTTTACTTCCTGTAGTTTCGGCTTGTTTGAATGCAAGTGTTCAATCAGGAATTGCTCGCCAGTAGAGACCGTTTTTATCAGCATTGAAAATGTCACGAGGTGCAAACTTGTTCAAGATTGTAGGAAGAACTGAAACAACCCAATTTTCAGCACCAAAGTCATCAGCTTCTTGATTTTCACCATGCTGTTTTTTGAATTTTATGTTGTTCCTCTCCTTCCATCTTTCCAACCATCCAACAGTGACTTTGAATTCAGTTAGTCCAAGACTTTCAGCTAGCTGATTAGCTTTCTCCATAAGCAGTGGACCATTGACAAGAAACTGTCTGCTCCTGACTTGAGAAAACCACCGAAGAAGAGCATCTTCTACATCCTCAGCTTTTCCCGCCTCCTGTGTGGATTTGTATTGTTTTGCCAGTCTTTCAGAAGCTGATCTTTCTGCTTCAAGAAACGTGAAATTTGACTGGGATTGACACCATATTCTTTAGCAATAGATGCTTGACTTTGTTTGTTTTCCAATTTTTTAAGAACTTCTATTCGTTCAGCCAGTGTTAAAGTCTTACAGTTGCGCGATGATGACGACGACTCCAGTGTACACTCTAACAACTTCCTTTCACTCATTCTGGCTGTGATTTCAAATTTATTGCCCCTTTTGTCACATGCCAATCGGCTTCCATATTCCGTGCATGCACTTATGTGGAGTCTTTCCTGCAGAGGAGCGGTCTTAAACCATGCATATAAGCGAATCTTGCACTTATCAGTGGTGCGCTAAACCGAAGTTTGTCTCCATAACAATTGATGGCACAAAAAACATGACCGAAGTACGGCATGCAGTTAAACAGAGCATGCGCTTATACGACGTGCACTTAAATGGAGTGCACTGTACTTCCTATTTCACCAGGGTGATGCTCTCCTTCTAGGAGACCTCCCTCCTCCAAGGTAGCACAGGGGCTACCAGACGTAGAACATCTTTTTGGTTGTGTTGTTCGCATGAGTCTCAAGTGTTAAGTGGCGGTCGATAGTGACTCCAAGGATTTTTAAGGTTTCTGATATTGGTAGATTTAGTTTAAGTGTGTTAATTTCGGTAAATTTTTTCGTGTTGTATTGGGAGGTAAGTATGAGGCATTGAGTTTTTTCTGCGTTCAGTTTCAATCGGAATGCATCTGCCCAGGTGTTCATGATGTGTAGACTTTGGTTGATTTTGTTGGAGATTTCCTTAATGTCTTGTTTGAAAGGGATATATATCGTTACATCATCGGCATATATGTATGGGCTAAAGTTATGGTTCGATAGAAGTTTTGCCAAGGGAACCATCATTAGGTTGAAAATAGTTGCCGAGAGGGGGGATCCCTGTGGTACTCCACATTCAGGTGTCCATGCTGCAGACGTAGTTGAATTTGATGTGACCTGATATGAGCGTAAGGTTAAGAACCCCTTGAACCAGTTTAGGACATTGCCTCCGATGCCAAAATATTCGAGTATGTGTAGTAGGATTCCATGGTTAACCATATCAAAGGCACTTGACATGTCGAATTGTAAGAGGATCATTTGTTTAAATTTGGGCATTAGGGTAATTAATACTGTTTCTGTGCTGTGGTTTGACCGGAATCCTGATTGGGCGTCATGCAGCACTGAGAACTTGTTGAGATAGTTTGTGAGTTGTTTGGTTACCATCCCTTCTGTTATTTTGGTTATTAGTGGTATTGATGCCACTGGTCTGTAGTTAGTTATTTCGCTTGCATGTTTCTTTGTGTCTTTGGGTATTGGGGTGAGTAGAATCTTTCCTTTCTCCTTTGGAAAAAGTCCATTTTGTAGCATGAAGTTCACGTGGTTTGTTAGATCCATTATGAATTGTTGAGGAGCTAACTTCATGAGGTTGTTTGGGCAAATGTCTAGTTTGCATTGGGATTTAGTGAATCTTTTAAGCGTTTTAGAGATAAGGTCCTCTGATATTATTTCAAATTCGGTCCAGATCCTGTCTGCTGGATATATTCCGTCTTCTGGGTCTAGACAGTCTAGGAGTGTGGAGTATTCAGTAAGGCTGGTGGGTATTTTGAGTCGCAATTGTATAATTTTCTCCTTGAAGTATTTCGCGAGGTCATCGACTCCTGGTGTATCTTTGCTGTTGTTTGTAACTGGTGTGGTGTCTAGTAGTTTATTTACAAGGTTGAAGAGTTTGTGTGTGTCTTTATAGTTTGGTCCAATCATTATTTTGTAGTGAAGTCTTTTAGTCTGTTTTATAGTGTATTTGTATTTCCTCCGAAGTGATTTCCAGGCATTCAGTGTGTGTTCATCTTTCTTTTTGTTCCATGTGCGTTCTAGTTTTCTGACTTGTGTTTTGAGTTCTTTCAGCTCTTCTGTGAACCATGAGTTTGATTTTATCCTATGTGATGTTCTGGTTTGGATTGGTGCGATTGAGTCTAATGTAGTCTTACATATGTCATCCCATTCTTGGAGGAATTGAACGGTGTCTGTGTATGTTAACCATTCGTTTTGGTAGACCTGTTGCCAGAATGTTGTGGGGTCTATTTTTCCTCTTGTGGTGTATGTTGTTCGTTCATGTTTGTTGACTGCGTTTCTGTGTATTTTTCGCCAGTGGAGGGAGACCTGTGCTTTGTGGTGGTCTGTCCATGGTGTGGGTGTCCATCTTGTGTCTGTAAGTACGAGAGTTGAGTCTGGGTCGAATTTGTGTGTAATGATGTCTAGTGTGTGTTCTTTTTCGTGTGTTGGTTGATTATTAGGTGCGTGTAGATCCCAGAGTTTTAGGAATTCTTTGCATTCTTGTGTGCCTGTCGTCTTCAAGGTGTAGGTTGATGTCTCCTATTATGAGGATGTTTGAGGCTGAGATACATGTGTTTGAGATGAAGTCCATGAGTTGTGTTTGGGAGTCTTTCCATTTTCCTGGTGGTCTGTAGAATAGGATTGTATTGAGGTGTCCTTGTAAGTTCGGATGGGTGATTCTTGTCGAGGCGATTTCGAGTTGTGGTGAGGTAGATTCACCAGTGGTTGTGATGATGAACTCGGATTTGTAGATTATGGCTATTCCGCCACCTCTTTTTCCATTTCTTGTCCTGTGGGTGATTTTGTATTCTGGTGGGCAAGTCTCTATGATGGCGGGATCTGTAGGACCGTGGAACCATGTTTCCGTTATGAATAGAAGGTCTAGATTCTCTGTGGTAATCCAGTCTAGTATGTCTACTGAGTTGCTTACTGCTGATCTAGCGTTAATGTATCCTATTCGGATTGAGTGGTATGGTTCTGTTGGGAGGTTCGATGTGTTTATTTTGATTAGTTGTCTGTTTTCTCGGTGGTTGACTTTGTCGTTGTTGTGTTTCCTTTCATTTTTCTGTTGGTGGTGTTTGTATGTGGAAATTTTACTTTTTGGTTGGTTGTTGTATTTTTGGTCTAGTGAGTTGTTGATGGGTTGTACATCGAGTTTTACCCGGCCGATATTCAAAGCTATTTAACTGGCCAGGAATGGCTCCTTGCCAGTTAAATAGCACTTAACTGGCTAAGTGTGAGATAGCTGGTTATCTCTGCTGAATATTAGTGCGTAGTGCATAGTGACTAATCAACTATATTGCGCAATATAACTGGCTAGACGTAAATATTCAGCACTTTGCCGGCTACGTTTTGTGGCCAAATCAGACTGCTTATATAGCAGTCCTATCTTTGGGGCTATAAACCTAACTGACCAATGCTGAATATTAACTTGGATGGCTAAGTTTAAGATGGCCAAGAAAATGGATATTCAAAGCCGATCACCAGAAACGGTCCGGCATTGATTATCTGGGCTCACTGCCGATCTTGGCACTTAACCAGCCAGCCTCCCACAGGCAGACTGTCGGCCAGTAAGTATTTTGTAAAACTTTTCATACCTATTGGTACCATATGCTTAGAACTGCAAGGGTTCTCATAGTAAAGTACTATGATCAATACATAAACAGTAAGGCAGTGGCGTTCCGACCCTAGCTGACACCCGGGGCGGATCACCGATGCGCCCCCCCCGGGTGCAGCGCGACCCCGCCCCCGGAAAAATGACACCTCTTCCCCCACCCCCAGCGAAATGACACCCCCCCGGGTGCACGCCGCTGGGGGGGGTGCCGTGGTGCACGCCTGTTACCCTGTCTCCGAGTTTGCAATTCGCATGTGTTCACTGCTCCCTCTGAGTCTGCCCCGGAACAGGAAGTAACCTGTTCCGGGGCAGACTCAGAGGGAGCAGTGAACACATGCGAATTGCGAAGTCGGACTGAGACAGGGCAACAGGCGCACACCGCGGCACCCCCCCAGCGGCGTGCACCGGGTGTGGACCGCCCCCACCGCGCCCCCCCCCCCTTGGCATGCCACTGCAGTAAGGGGGTCTTTTACTAAGCTGCGGTAGCATTTTTATCTCATGGTAGAAATCAGCTGGGGGTAAACACCGAGGTGCCCATAGGGATATAATGGACATCTCAGCGTTTACCACCAGCTGATTTGTACTGTGACTTACAAAGGCCACCGTGGCTTAGTAAAAGACCCCCTAGAGGTTTTCTTGTCCTGTTTACAAAGTACTGTGTTATTTTCTGTAATTATACATTTGATTATATGTATAATAAGGTACATTTCAGTTTGCACGTTCTGTTGTGTATCATAAATCATTGTGTTAAATAACACTAATTATTTTTGAAATTTTGATTATATTATACACAAGCCAGTTGTTATTTCATTGATATGGTTTTACTTGTTTATTTATTTATAGTGGTTTCATCCATTTTAATTTATTTCCCTGGATACTGCTATTATTGATTGATCTTTACTGTTTGTTTTATAGTATATGACTGTGTGATTGACCCAAGAGTCTTTTACAGCAGTTAAGTTTTATAGTATTTATATTTTTATGTGAATGTTTTTGCACTGTCTTTGTATTTGACAGGCAGTTTTTAATTTTTAATGTTTCATTTTTAGTATTGATTGTAATCATTTTCATATTCTGATACTGATATTTTTTTTAATATACAGTATGTGCAGATCTCTGATGCAGGCAATAGCTGAAACATGGGTCATGTCAGGTCTTCAATAAAATTTACTTCCTCCAACATTTCGTCTCCTCTGTTCTTCCAGCAGTTTGACCAGTGTTGAAAGGAGTATAACAGGATCTGTTGAAGCCTGAGCATTATCAGCAGATTTCAAATGTTCTTCTTTTGGTGAAAGTAACAGAGCAGGTTGAAGATGAACAGTTAATTGATTTTGTTTCTTCTTCTGATTTGTTACATTCTAAGCAAATTGCATATCATGTGGGATATAGTACTGAAATGACATTGGTATAATGTGTTAATGAATTGAGAAGTATATTAGATTCAGGGGACCAAACCCTAGTGGTATCCCTAGATCTATGTTCAGCATCTGTGTATGGGGAGGGGGGGTGGATGGGCTGTTTTTGTGTTAGTTTGTGAATTTCTTAACTGAATGTTCATTTGTAGTGGTACAGGGACTTAAGGTGTTTAATTCTTGGCCTTTACAGTGTGGAGTACCACAAGGCTTGACCTTATTTCCCATCTTATTTAATGTTTTTGATGCTCCACTGGTGAGTGTGATTCAGAGTCATGGGATTAATCCTTTTATGCATGCAGATGATCTCCTGTTGGTATGGAGGGTTAAGAAATCACAACCAGATTTGAAAGGTCTGCAGGACCTGTGGCTGAAGCATGCTTGGTTGTGAATACATTGGTGTTAAGTATTGAGAAGACAGTGGCCTGTTGGATTCATGGTGGAAGGGGAGTAATTGATCCTTCACTGACGTTGTTTGGACTGTCTTTACCTGTGGCAGAATCTTTTAAATGCCTAGGAGTATTGATTGATGGAAAGCTGTCATTTCTGCCTCATGTGGCTAGGTATATGATGCTTAGGAAATTGAGGGCCATTCGTGTGATTCTATTCTAACTCTTTTACTTAGTTTATTCAAGTTTCAACTTGACTATGCTAATGTGTTGATGGCATAGATGGGCAGACTGGATAGGCCATATGGTTTTTATCTGCCTTCATTTTTCCTATGTTTCTATGAATCTGAAAAGGTGCCCATTTCAAGCCTATTTTATATAAGCTCTACAAAGACACTTTTGTGCCTTTATAACATAGACTTCCAAACCAGTTCAATTAACATACAAAATGTCAGTGCACACAATTATGACTGCATAGTTGGTATAAATATGTGCATAGTGTAAAAAATACTCCTCCTCTGTTCTGCCCAAACTATGCCCCCAGGACTGCCTATGTGCAGATCATGAAAAGGTAGATGCACACCTTGTGTGTGAGTATATTTTACATGCAGATGCAGTCTTGAAATTTTATAAAAGCTCATTTCCACATGTAAAACAGGCTTTACACTGGGAAAAGCCTCATATAATTATATCCCACATGTACTCATCCAACCTCCGGGTGTTCCTATGTAGACCCTTCTTAAATTGCTGGAAGATGGCAGAATGGCGCAGGATATTGAAATCATGGCAGAACCTAGCTAAATGGACCACTGTATTCATTATTCATTATAAACCATTTTTTTCACAAGGTGCTTCCAGGGTGATATGTATACTATAACTAGCATCCTTTGTGTTGATAAGACAATGAGTTTACAATAAATAATGAAAAATTCCCAAAGATAGAGAACTGCATATATAAATCAATGAATCAACAGAAGTTAATTCAGACATAAATATTTATATATCCACTAGAACATAGTAACAATTGTAACATAGTAAATGACAGCAGATAAAGACCTGTACGGTCCATCCAGGCTGCCCAACAAGATATTTTATATGTATACCCGAGTTTGATTTGTCCTTGCCTTTCTCAGGGCACAGATCGTAGAACTCTGCCCAGCACTGTTCTTGTACTAAGTTCTGAAGCTAACGTCGAAGCCCCTTAGAATTTACACTCCAGCCCATCCCTATCTATTCAGTCACGATCAGGGCATAGACCTTAGAAGTCTGCCCAGCTCCCATTTTGTTTCCCGATTACTGGCGTCGCCACCCAATCTCCGCTAAGATTCCATGAAACCATACTAGAACCTCTTATAGGTGGCCCTCCAACTTAAATTTATATGAAAAAAAGACTTTCTTATTTGAGAAATGTCTACTTTTAAATTCTCTACTGTGACATACAATCATTGGTCCAAGTCCACTTATTCATCAAGATATCTTGAAAACATCAGTGGTAGTTCGGCTTCCCTCCCAAACAACTCCAAATGACACTACCTCCAAACAATAGATCTGGTACCCTTCCCCTCCCCTCATTCATCTTTTTTTCAAAATGTATTTGAAATGTTTTCAAACCCTCCATATCACCTAAATGAAAATGGGAGTGGAGGAGTGGCCTAGTGGTTAGAGTGGTGGACTTTGGTCCTAGGGAACTGGGTTCAATTCCCAATGCAGGCACAGGCAGCTCCTTGTGACTCTGGGCAAGTCACTTAACCCTCCATTGCCCCAGGTACAAATAAGTACCTGTATATAATATGTAAGCCACATTGAACCTCCTATGAGTGGGAAAGCATGGGGTACAAATGTAACAAAAAAATGTATAGTTTAATTTGCAGTTTAAAATTGGTGTAATATCAAATTAATAAGTTAAATGAAGCCTATACAGGAGAAATGAGGAGTTATTCATTTAAAAGTAAGTGCTGGGCAACAAGACAAGCAAGACTGTTAGAACAATTATTTACATTTTCTGAGAACCAGAATTAATGTTATGATTTATAGGATAAATGAAATGAAAGGTCAAATCTTGGAGGCTCGAAAATAGTCTCCTTAGTTAATGAAGGATGCAGAAAGGATTTACAATTACTACAGATAATTAAGCAGTTGGAAGCATTTTCAAAGGACAAAATATAAGTTTTAACAAGTAATGGGAGAAAAGCCTCAGTAAATTAACCCTTTATTAAGGTTGAAGAAACAGTTATGTAAGGCTTTCTTCAGGGATATCCAGAGGTACTGAGTATCTGTGCTTTTTCCTCAGCTTGCTAAAAATGATCCATGGTCCTCAAATAGTAACAAAAGAGCATATACTCTATACACCCCAAACACACAAATTGAGGCTGCTGGTACTAACATTTTAAAAGAGAAAGAGAAGCTTTTAAACTATAATGGGGGGGAGAGGGGAAAACGGGAAGCCGACATGGTTTGAATTGAGGTATCTTTGAACCATACTATTAAAACAGGGAAGTTAGGGAATCCCAATAGAGAGGTTGCAACAAAGGTAAAAGAAAGCCAGGAGCACTTAAGGGGAGAGCAGAGTAAAGACTGCTAATTATTCCTATCAACTTCTAAACAGCTTGTAGATACAAAGAAAAAACCAACAACACAATTTGAATTGTCTGTACCCAAATGCTAGAAGCCTAAAAATAAGATGGGAGAGTTATAGTACATAGCACTAAATGAAGGGTATGTTTATAATAGTCATCTCAGAGACCTGTTGGAAGGAGGACAACTAATGGGACACTGTATTACCAGGATGCAAATTATATCACAATGATAGGGTGGAATAAACTGGAGAGAAGGTAGTGATATATATTAAAGAGGGAATTGAGTCTATCAAAATACGAATTCAGCAGGAAATAGCAAAGTGGAATCATTGGATTGAAATTCCATGTGTAAAGGAAATGAGAATACTAGTAGGGCCATGCTGCTGTCCACTAGGCCAGAATGAAGAGACAGATGAAGAAATGTTAACTAGCAAATTTAGCAAGAGTATAATAATGGGTGATTTTGTTTCAATTACCACACAATGAATCAATAAAGGAACCAAGCAAAGCACAGCTAGAAAATCATTAATAAACTTTTGTTCAAATAGTTATGGTGCAGGGCTGTTGTGGTAAACAACAATTAATTCCTAAAACAATGGAGAAAAAAAAAACTCAAACAAAATAAACATTAGCCCCCAACATTTAGGGGTCCTATTATCAAGCTGTGCTAGAAAGTGGCTGGTGCTGTGTTTAGTGTCTGGGGGCCCCTTTTACCAAGCTGCAGCAAAAGGGGGCCTGCACTGGCATTGATGCGTTATTGATGTGTGCCGAGGCCCTCTTTTACCACAGCCGGGTAAAAGGTAGGTCTTTCTTTTCTGCAGGAAATGGCTGTGTGGCAAGTAAAGCACTTGTCGCACAGCCATTTCAGGGAGGAGCCCTTACTGCCACCCATTGAGTTGGTGGCAAGGGCTCCCATGCTAACCTTGCATTAACCAGGCAGCGATTACCACTGGATACACACCAACACTACAAAAATAAATATATTTTTATAGTGCTGGATATGACAGCACGCTAGGGGTGGGAACTACCACCCGGGCTGCTGCGGTAGCCCAGCGTTACTTCCTTTTTAGCAAGCGGTAAGTCCATGTTGGGCTTTCCACCGCTGTATAAAAGGGGTCCTGGGTTTGCTACGTACTCCGACCACTTTCTAGTGTGGCTGAAAAATGGCTGCAGTCAGTTTTTTTTTTAATGGCCATGTGCTAATATCAATATGGAACAACACGCAGATAATCCACAGGAGAACAATAAAGACCAGAGTGAAAATAGAAATACACTCTCTATTAAAATCAGTTGCCCTACATGGTCACGTTTCTCCTCCCAGAGGCTGCGCCAAGGACTTATCATTCAATTATTAGGGTCTCTAAAGGCACATACTCTTGATAGCAGTGGAAACAAACACTACAGCAGCAAATTGAAATTGCCAAAAGCAGCAAATGCTGAAGCTCTTCAGTAATCTGCTTCTCAGGATGACAACAGTATTATCATCGGTTATTTAAAAAAACACCACTACTATATAGTGTTAATTGTCCTACATGCTGAAATACTTTATAAACTGTAGGACACAACCTGCATCATAACCTTGGAGTGCAAAATTGTCAAGTCCTTCTATGATATCACTTGTACTAGTTCACATGAACTTCCTGCAATATCAAAAGCACAAAAAAAGACATCCATTCATTAGCAAAATCTTCTGATCCAATGAAAGTAACCATCAATCAAGTGTGATCCAAATAGGGGTCCCTATTTCACTGAATCAAGCTATTTCAGGGGATATCATGCACCTCTTGACTTTGGTCAACCAGCTCACAAGATGGATGTGGAAAAAAATGCTAATTTAAAAATGCTCAGGCATGTCAATTCAACAGGCTAGAAACTCCACCTACAATTATGATGTATCCCTCTGTCTTAAAAAATAAAGTGTTACTTTCTATTGCAGTATTCAATCTAGCAGGTTCCACTGTATTTATAACAAATATCCACTGGTACTTTATCTTCTGCAGGTGTTTATGACTCCACTCTAAGCATTATGCTATAATTCTAAAGGGTCAAGGACATGCATCCTATATAGAATAGCATTTAATGCTAATTTTTTTCCAGGGCTAAAGTTTGAGCATCATTTATAGAATTCCACCTTTCTGTGTTCATCAGTACCAAAAACATTCTACATTTCCCACATTTAAAGTGTCTTCCTTCTTGAGCACCAACTTTGTCAGGTTCTATCCACACATCTGACTTACACAACCTATTTTTTGACTTATACAACCTATTTTTAAGATTTCATTTTCTACCATATGAAAACAAATTGTGTGTCCAAAAACAGGGTTGTATCTCAAATAACTTCAAATGTCACTTGTCAATTCTGGTGATTTTGTCCCAATAAGTCAGTCAAAATGTTCTCTTCTTGAGTTTTATCCATTGTCAAGTTACTTGAGAGACACCTGAGAAAATTAAAAAGCCATGGGTTAGGAGGCAACGTTCTGTTGTGGATTGCACTGATTAAAAGATGGTAGGGTTAAATGGTCATTTCTCTCAATGGAGGAAGCTAATGGAATGCCCTAGGGATCTGTACTGGGACCTGTGCTAGTTAACATATTTATAAATTATCTGGAAATGAGAATGTCATGTGAAGTGATTACATTTGCAGTTGTTACAAAATGATTCAAAGTTGTTAAATCACTTACAGACTGTGAGAAATTGAAGGAGGACCTTAGGAAATTGGAAGACTGGGCATCAACATGCAAAGTTATGCACATTGGGAAAAATAATCCAAATCATAGATTCTTTATGCTAGGTTTCACACTAAGAGTCACCACCCAAGAAAAAGATCTAGGTGTCATCAAGGACAATATGTTGAAATCTTCTGCTAAGATTGTGGTGACCAAAAAAACCCCCAAACAAATAGGATACTAGGAATTATTAGGAAAGGGATATAAAATAAAAGAATATTATAATGCCTCTGTATCGCTCCATAGTGCGATCACACCTTGAGCTTTGTGTGCAGTTCTGGTCACCGTATCTCAAAAAAGATATAGTAGAGTTAGAAAAGATTCAAAGGAGGGCATCCAAAATGATACAGGGATGGAACCTCTCTCATATGTGGAAAGGCTTAAGAAGTTAGGGTTTTTCAGCTTGAAGAAGACAATTGGTGGGGGTTATGATAGAGGTCTACAAAATCTTGAGTGGAGTAGAGCAGGTGGACATGAATCAACTGTTTATTCTTTCAAAAAGTACAAAGATAAGTGGACACTCCATGAAGTTACCTGGTAATACTTTAAAAAGGATCAGGAGAAAATATTTTATCACTCAACAATTAGTTGTGATTTAGAACACTTGTCCGGAGGCATAGGCGATCGGTGGCCCAACTGTTTGGGGAGGCTAAAGGGGGTGGGGTTAGGGGTGGGGCCAGGGGTGGAGCTTAAATCCATAATTGTCTGATAACACACAGAAAAAAAATAAAAATAAAAGTCACAATTAATACGTTTTATTAAATTTAGATATTAGATATGTATCATATGTCAAAGAATAAAGTGGTTGCTCAAAGCATATACTAACCACAATCGTTCAACTGCAAAACACTATGCACAACTTTGTGCAAAAACACACTCAGAACCTTACTGTACCATAAATATTACAATGGGCAGAACTTAATACATCAATATACCACCCATACGGAAAATGCAGACCGTCAACAATATGAAACAAGGGATCATAATATCACAATTCTCATGTACAGCCACAAAACACCCTAATTCATGTTTCATGTGGGATAAAATGCCATAAATAAGTAAATAAATAAATATAAACCTTTAATGTTGAGCACCTGATTCTCAAAGTGGACATATTCCATACACTGTAATGAAAATAAAATTATCTTTTCTACCTTTGTTGTCTGGTGACTTTGTTTTTCTGATCATGCTGGCCCAGTATCCGATTCTGCTGCTATCTGTCCTCTTAACTCCATTTCCAGGGCTTCCTTTCCATTTATTTCTTTACTTTCCGCCTTTCTTCTTCGTTTCTTGTCCTACATCTGTAAGTAAAAGCTGGGTCCTCCGCAGACTTGACTGTCCAGTGGATCTAGCTTCTGCCTATTTTCTCCATCCATGTGCAGTTTTTCTTCTCTTTTCCTTTTCCCTCATCTCATCTCCTTCCTCTCTGTTCCCTCCCCTCCCCTCTATGTCCAGCAATTTCTCCTCTCTCCCTGGGCCCAGTCCTCCCATCCATGTCCATCCATGCTCCTCTCTCCCCTGCCCCCCTTCCATTCACCCATATTCAGCAATTCCCCTCTTTCCCCTGAGCCCTGCCATCCCATTCATCTCACTCTCTCCCCTGCCCCAACTTCCCACCCTCTTCTCCCCCCAAGATCCCTTTACTTTTTTTTTTCTTTCAAATTTACCTCCAGTCCGGAAGCGCAGTGACAGACAGCGTCAGTGAAAGCGCTCCCAGTAAAAGCGCTTCTCTTTGCTAGTGACTCGCCTTCTTCTGATGTCATGATGTCATAACGTCAGAAGAAGGTGGGGCACTAAGCGAAGGGAAGCGCTTTTACTGGGAGCGCTTTCACTGATGCTGTCTGTTGCTGCGCTGCCGGACTGGAGGTACATTTTTAAAAAAAGGAAACGGATCTTGGGGGAAAGAGGGCGGGCAGTTGGGACGAGCGTTGTCATCGTCATCAGGATCCAATCTTTGGCTGAGGAGGCTTAGCCTCCCCAATCCTCCGATACCGGGCGCCTATGTCCGGAGGATGTGATAACAGCAGTTAGTGTATCTGATTTTTAAAAAATTGCAACGAATTCCTGGAGGAAAAGTCCATAAACTATTATTAAGGTAGACATGGGCAAAGCCACTACATATCCCTGGGGTCGGTAGCATGGAATCTTCCTACTATTTGGGATTCTGCCAGGTACTTGTGACCTGGAATGGCCACTGTTGGAAGCAGGATACTGGGCTGGAATGACCATCCCAATATGGCTATTCTTATATTCTTGTGTTCAGTACAGGAGAAAATGCATTTCTGTTTCTATTTCTCTGGTTTTGTATTGCAAGCAGCTTCTTGGGGATTCCAGTTCATGTATTGTCTGCACATTTCTGTTTCTAATATGTGCTCATTTATTTTGTGATTGGTGAGGCTTTATCCATGTTTTGAATATGTGACTAAGGTGAGATTTTATTTGTCAGCATGCACTTTGGGGGGTAATTGAGTATAGGTTGCACTAACATTTTTGCAGAGAACATATATGTAAATGAATAAAATACACACACAAACGCCAAAAATACAGCTACTTGTTATTCTGTAAATATTCACATATCTTCCATAATGTATATTTTACAGGTGGGTATACACGGGTGGATTCTAGGTAGGAATCATGCTTACATGTATCTTTGGCATTTAGGAACAAACTTTTACATCAGCTCTCTAGCTGGTATAAATGATCAAATCTAACCACATATGTGTGTATATGCAAAAACTATTCTATACAAGAAAGTAGGTGCCTACTTTCCTTTATAGAATAAGCTCCCAATATATACCTTCTAGGTACATAAATCTAGACCATTTACATGAGTGATGTTTTAAAAATAAGGGCCATAGTATGATCACTGTGCTGGAAGTGTGCTGTTCAGCAGGTATAAGTTAAATATAACTTATCTGGATAGTAGTTCAATACTAGAGATAGATAGATAGATAGATAGATAGATAGATAGATAGAGAGAGAGAGAGAGATGTAGACATAAATAGATATGTTTATTTATTTATTTAGGCAGCCCCTAACCGAGTCCCTTTTCATGCAGAAAGTATTGTGTTATAAAATACTTATTACATAAGAGATAATGTTAACACAAAAAAATTACTGCTAAACCAGAAGTAAACTGCTGAGCTAAGCTTAGAACAGTTTCTTACATTAATCTATTTGTTTGATAATCCTTCCCAGCTGGCTTTGGAACCCAAAATGCTAACGCAGAAAAGTCATTTAAGATTCCTACCTTGTCTTTATCCCCAGTGATTTTGCTTTGCTCGCCACCCTCAAAGGAGCCAAAAAGCACCTCTGAAAACCCTATTTAAATAAAATATCTATCTTATGTTCAGCTTTCCATTCATTAATGTCCAAACTGTTCAACAGAGCGTGCTTAGGGAACTGAATCATTTACAAGAGAGATTGTGAAACCTGTAAATACCTCTCCTCACAAGATTAGAATATTTACTCTATGCTCTTAGAACAGCATCTTCTCAATAAAAACTAGGAAAATATATCTGCTTTTAGAACTCTTAATGATGACTGTTTTTATTCTGTTCACTGCTGTTGATTTATGTTGTTTTGCTAACTGCATGTTGTTTTATTTATTTATTTGGCAGTAAAGCTGTTTGGTTTTCATTTCAATATGCATAACTGAACCTCACTTATAAGCCATGATATATTGGGTGTGGTCTCAAGCATCTGCATTTCCTGCTAGTACTCTCTGTAATTCTGTAATACTTGCATTAGGCCAAGGAAAGCCTTTTTTTGGAGTTCATAGGTTGTAATAAGGAGGGGAAACATATCATGGTGCTCTTGGAAGTTCTTTTTTATCAAGCTAGTGGTGTGAAATACAGCTGGAACCATTTCTGTATCTTTCTGCCACATTTTCTTGGTCTCAGATTGCGTCTCTTGGTACTTGATGATCTCCATAAGAAATACAGAGGGTCTTTTAGGAAGCGGCAGTAAGCCCAATGCTACTGCAGCAGCCCAGCAGTAATTCCCACCCCCAGCACGCGCCACTTCCGGTGCTATAAAAAGATTTTTATTTTTGTAGCGCCGGTGTTTACCCAGCGGTAGCCAGGCAGTGCCATGCTCTGCCCAGTTACCGTCGGGTTAGTGCGGGATCCCTTACCACCACCTCAATGGGTGGTGGCAAATTCTTACCTCCAAAAGGCCTCAAGGTTCACTTGCCGCACAGCCACTTCTTTAAAAAAAAGCCTTTTACCCTCTGCGGTAAAAGGGGGCCTCAGTGCACATCAAAAACACAAGCTGATGCCAGCACAGGACCCCTTTTACCACAGCTTGATAAAAGTACCCCATAGAATTTCCCCTATTTGAAAGGGTGCGTGCTTGTTAGCAATTATTTGAAGGTTTATGAGTTGTCATTCTTTCTCCTTGCTCATAAGGAAAGTCTAGTCTTCTGAAGGGGCCATTTGTAGTACAGCCAGGTTGTACTTGAATAACCACTGCTATTTGCAGAATTTGGATGCAAAATGCAATAAGCATCCTGCAGTCACTTTGTTTAAGGCTAGCCAAGTATCTCTCTTCTCCTGCTAGTGAACTAAGGATTTGTTTCATACATGTTAAGGGACCCCAGGTGAAGCCATTCTTGGTAAGGCTGATTCCGGGGTTATTTTTAAACATTGACTTGTTTTTATTGGTCCTAAGGGAGTAGGGGGGGGGGACTCTTCTCTAAGACCTTAACCACTAGAGGGAGGCAAGAGAGAGGAAGAGATTCTGTCACATGGCGGGGGCATAGGGACACAGAAAAATTATATTGGACAGGGCAAGAATAAGTACACAGAGATGGGAGATGCTCAACATGGCGGGAAGACAAGGGTGATGCAGGGTCAGACAGGGATGTAGAGAGAAGATGGATTGTGGTCATGGAGAGAAAAGAAGTGCCAAATGAACGAGGAAACTCTGGCAAGACAGTTAAGAGAAGAGAAGAGGAGAGCAGAAACCAGAGAGTGGGACCATCATAATAAGAAAAATGAAATGACCATACATCAAAGGTAGAAAAAAAGAATTTTATTTTCTATTTATTAATTAGAATATGTCAGTTTTTGGAATGTGCTTCTGCCAGAACTAGTTTTAGACATGGCTGGGGCCCATGAGAAAAACCTCCCTTATTAGCCTTCAATCTCCAGCACAGTGGTGGTAAATCCTCAGCTTTGGGATTGGCCATGCTTGACCTCTCTGAAGAAGAGAATACCTTCTCATACTTGGTTCGCATACCTTCAGCAAAAAAGGGCTATGTTCAAATTTACATATCAGTGCTCACCTCTCTTCTTACAGATAAAACACAAACCAAAACTGCTTTGCTTTTCCAATCCTTTTCAAAGAAATTAGCAGGCACACACATTCATCTCCCGTGGATTTCTACTCCCTAAGTGCATCACTTTGCATTTCTTCGCATTGAATTTTAATTTCCAAACCTTAGACCATTCTTCTAGCTTCTGCAGATCCTTTTTCATGTTTTCCACTCCCTCCTGGGTGTTACAAATCTTAGTATCATCCGCAAAAAGGCAAACTTTAACTTCTAACCCATCGGCAATGCCACTCACAAATATATTGAACAGAATCAGCCCCAGCACCGATCCCTGAGGCACTCCACTACTCACCTTTCCCTCACCCAACGAATTCCATTAACCACCACCCTCTGGCATCTGTCCGTCAACCAGTTCCTAATCCAGTTCACCACATCGGGTCCTAACTTCAGCCTTTCAAGTTTATTCAAGAGCCTCCTGTGGGAAACCGTGTCAAAAGCTTTGCTGAAATCTAAGTAGATTACATCTATAGCACGTCCATGATTCAATTCTCTGGTCACCCAGTCAAAGAATTCAATGATATTCATTTGGCACGATTTACCTTTGGTAAAACCATGTTGTCTCGGATCTTGCAACTTATTGGCTTCCATGAAATTCACTATCCTTTCCTTCAGCATCACTTCCATTACTTTTCCAATAACCAAAGTGAGGCTTACTGGCCTGTAGTTTCCAGCTTCTTCCCTATCACCACTTTTGTGAAGAGGGACCACATCCGCCGTTCTCCAATCCCACGGAACCTCTCCCGTCTCCAAGGATTTATTAAACAAATCTTTAAGAGGACCCGCCAGAACCTCTCTGAGCTCCCTCAATATCTTGGGGTGGATCTCGTCCGGTCCCACGGCTTTGTCCACCTTTAGATTTTCAAGTTGTTCATACACACTCTCTTCCATGAACGGTGCTATATCCACTCCATTCTCATATGTACTTTTGCCAGTCAATTGTGGTTCTTCTCCAGGATTTTCTTCTGTGAAAGCAGAACAAAAGTATCTATTTAGCAAATTTACTTTTTCTTCATCATTATCTACATAGCGGTTCACAGCATCTTTCAGTCTCACAATTCCCTTTTTAGTCTTCCTCCTTTCACTAATATACCTGAAGACATTTTTGCCACCCCTCCTTACATTTCTAGCTATTTGTTCATCCAATTCCAAGTTTTTTCTGTCTGGACCTTACAGATCATTTACATTCCAATTTTTTTGATCAGAGGCACAGATTATTAAAAATGTCACACTTGTCTCAGATACAGTGCCTACTTTAAAATTTTGACAATTTGTCAAGCTAATATCATTGTAGCACACTCTTCTAATTAATTGCAGCTAATGAATGTCAGCTCTGTTCCATCAAACAACAAAATTATAGACCTTAAAGTATGAGCAGTTCTTCAAGTTACAGTAATTATCAGCACTTTGAATAGGTGAGGTAAAAATATTCAAACTACTATATTGTAATATGCTGATTACATCAATTATTCATTAGATATCTCAACAAAACTTTTATGGTGTTAGATAGACAAGTGTAGTGAATAGAAACTCAAAACAAATCTCAACTGGAAGATCATTCCAGAGTTTTGGAGCTACAAAATAAAAAGCTGACTTCCAGACGGTTTCATAATGAGCACGTTTGGGAGGGGGGTAAGACCAAACGGTTTGAATCCAAGGACCAAAGAGCTTGGGCAGGAGTGTAAGGAATGATCACTATGGAGAGATATGATGGAACATCTAGATGTAAAGTTTTGTGCACCATGCATAGAACCTTAAAACAACAGCAAAATTCAACAGGCAACCAATGCAGATGAATTAAAAAGCAGAAACATGATCAGATTTTTTTTTTGCCCTACAGAGAAAATAAGCACAAGTGTTCTGCAAAGTTTATAGTAGACACAACTGGGAATAAGGGATGCAACAGTAAACTGAATTACAGTAATCAATTTCAGAAATAATAAAAGCATGTATTAATGTATGGAGAAATTGAAACTCAAGGCAACTGTGAATAGCATAGAAAGGAAAGCTGTGAATCAAGAATGACCCCCAAATTTCAGGTTCCAGTGGTTCTTTAAATAAATAAACATGATAGATTTCCACAATCACCAGATATTTAAAGCTTTGCATCAAGAAAGGTCTACAGTGTAAGCAGTATAACATGTTTTGTACTTTTTGGGGATCTTGCCAAGTATTTGTGATCTGGATTGGCCACTGTTGGAAATAGGATGCTGGGCTTGATGGACCTTTGGTGTTTCCCAGTATGGCAATACTTATGTACTTATGTACAGTATTCTAGTAGTTAGCATGATAAATGAAAAGCTGTAGGAAGGGATACTGCCAGGACCAAGAGCACTGCACTTATAGAGCAGTTAGTGGAGAGTGTGAAGAATGTCCTTGAACTTTCTGCTCTTAGCCCCAGTTCCAGCAGCAGCCCCAGCAGCCCCCTAGGAAGCAGAGTTAGTCCTATAATAAATCAGAGGTGTAGAGGAGTTCTCAAGGATCTGAAATTATGAAGAGTGAATGTACTGTTGGAAGCCCATGAGAAGAAAGCTAATGGGCTATTTTCATAAATACTGTTATACAGTAGCACAACCCCCAAATATACCTTTGATACTCCAGTTTCAGCTTTCAGATTGGGCTATGTGGAGAACCAAACCCCTGCTTGATCCAATGGCTCACTGTTCTGTTATTTCTGCTTTCCATATGTTCCAAAGGTGTGGTACAACAAATCCCCCTGGCCCCCATTGGCAGCAGAAAAAACATTAATAAGGAATCATCTCCTGTTGCTGTGGAACATTTTCAAATTAAGAGCTGCATAATCTCACAGTGCGAGAGCAGACTCACGGCAGCAGGAGATGGCATCTTATTAATGCTTCTCCTGATGCTGATGAGAGGATGCTTAATAGCACACTAAAGAGTCAACTCAGATATTGAGTAGAGAGAAAAGTTTTGATGGGCAAAGAGGGCAGGGGAGAAAGAAGGAAGAAGCAAAAGGAGAAAGAAGAACCTCTAGTGGGAGGAGATACGCAGGGAGGGAACAGGTAAGAAGGGAGAAGGGAGCACCTATGGAGAGAAGGAGGGTAGAAAGAAAGAGCCTGTGGTGGAGTAATGCAGGGAGGGAAAGGCAGCAGGTGAAAAGAGAGAGGGAAGAGTTTTATTGAGAGGGTGGTAACAAGAATTGGGGAAGAGCCTTTTGTGTAGTAGTAGTAGTAGTAGAATGAAGGAATGGGTAAAAACTGGGGGAATTCGTAGTTAGAGGATGCAAGAAAGAAGAAGGGAGCAAAAAAAGGGGCAAAGAAGAGTCAAGAGACAGAGGGAGGTGTGAAAAGAGGGAGGGAAACAGAGAGAAAGACTGGGGTGAAAAAGGGAGAGAAGCACCTCTAGGGAGGGGAGAGAGAGAGAGAGAGAAGAAGAAGAAGATCATGCAGTGAGAGGGAGAAAAGGAGAGGTAAGAAGAGGCTAACACCTCTAGTGGGAAGAAGGGGGAAGAGTGTCTAAAGGGAGGAGTAGAAAGATAGTGTGATCCATCTGCTGGTTGAGAAGCAGTATAAAGAGGCAGGACTGTGGAAATGCATAAAGAAAGTAAAACAGAACAAGAGAGAAGTTGAACAAGGAAGGGTGGGATGCTAGGTAGAGATGAATAGAAATAATGAAGGGCCTAGGTGTCAGGTGGAGTTCAGGGAAAAAGTTGGGACTGATGATGGAATGAGAGTCAGTGGAAGACAGATAAGGACTTGGAGGTGGTGAATACAAAAATTGGAAATGGAGGACTAAGGAATGAGTGAAAGAGGGAGAATAGGCTGGGAAAGGAAAAAGGGAGGGAGAGGATGATGAGCGCACTGGGAAGGGGGTAAAAGTATGAACTTGAAATCTGTATGGTAGGTAAGAACTGAAAAAAGGAAGAATAAGGACTGAGAAGAAGAAAATGAAAAATAAAGCCTAGCTATGAATAGAGAAACAGAAAAGGGAAAAAAATAGAGGGAATATCGTTGTCACTCTCCTGTTCCACCTGCCCTCTTTTGCAGCCCTAATCCTAGATGAACAGTCTGAATCCTAGAATAAGGCATTGTCATTGACCTATGTCGCTTTAGCAAATGCAGACTATCTCTCACCTTGTACCTCAGCGCAATTCTGAACTGTGGTTTAATTAATCTCTTCATTTACTTTGTTGCCAGCTCTGCCAACTAGAATACCATTGGCAGAGGAACAAGTTTCCTGCTGACCTTCACCACTACAGAGTCATGGCTTTGCAATATAAAATTGCAGTTACTCAGGCAAAACAGGCATACTATTCTGCTTTAATTTCCCGTGCCCCAACTTCCAGTAAATTGCACTAACTTTTCATCCCTGCATTTCCAAGATTGTGCGTGCCTGTTATTTTCAAATTGAAAATGCTTTACTTCATTCACTTTTTTACTCCATATTTCTGCACTTCACGCTCTTCTTCATTCCTTAGTATTATCTGGACTTGACTTATTGCAACAGCTCACTGCAGGATCTTTGTAAAAAAAAAAAAAAAAAAAAAAATGTCCAGCATTTACAGCTGATTCAAAATGCAGCTATTTGTCTCCTTATAGGAGCAAAGCGGTACGATCACGTCACACCCCTTCTCTGAGATGAGCATTGGTTACTCGTGTCTTTTAGAATATAATATAAAACCCTTCTCTTAGTTCACAAGACTCTTCATTTAGTTTACAAGATTTCTTATTCTGGCCAGCCCTCCTATTTGTTCCAAGTTCTGACACCTCACTGCCCTCCAAGAATGGTATGCTCCTCTCAGAAAAACCTTCTATATGTCCCCTCTCCCCATCACATTCATCTTTCTACAGTCTGCTCTCGTATTTTCAGTGTAATGGGTCCTCTGTTATGGAATATATCTCTATCAATATGAATGGAAACTACATTATCTACCTTTAAATCTCAACTCAAGGCCCATTTGTTTACCCTAGCTTTTGACTCTCGCTCTGTTCCTCTACCAGCGGGCTCAGTCTTGCCCATATAACAGCATCCCTTCTGGCTACTGTCAGCAACTTATACTTTAGGACCCCTACTACTCCTATTTCCTATCATAACTGTACTTCCTTTTCCTTTTTGCTCTTTGGCAGTATCAGTGGCATAGCTATGGGTGGACCTGGGTGGGCATATGCCCACACATTCTATCCTTAGGCCCACCCAGTCTAGTGGCCCCCAAAGCACCATATTGGTGGTGCCTCACTCCTCTCTGTCCCTCCTCCCCCCCCCCCAGTCTACATCTGAGCCATCGTGTGCAGCAATTCCTTTAGGTGACCAGCACCAGCCCTGTATGCTTCCATCTACTTTATCCCACCCTCGATGACATCACTTCCTGTTTCTTCACTGGCGGGGACACGGTAGAGGAAAGCTTGCAGGTCAGATGCAGGATGCATACAGGAATCGGTGCTGGTGATGGCTTGGAGTAGACTGGGGGAGGTTCAGAAAGAGACGGGCATATGTCAGCGGGGAGAGAGAGAGAGATGGTGATAGCAGGGGCAGAGGGAAAGGTTTTTAAAAAACTGTATGTATGTACCATGTGGGAAGGGCCCACCTAGATTAACTCATGCCCCAACTGAAATGGCAGGTCTGGCTATGTTTCTGGGCAGTATATCAAATCTATGAATAAACTTGACACACTTGCTAAACTTGAGTGTCTTTTTGGAGAGTCTTGCATTATTTTGCTAAGTGTCTGGCAAAGGAAGAAGTGTGTACCTTTCCTGAGGTGGCCTCAGAATCTGAATGGGGAATTGTAAAAATGCTCCTTGTTAGATACTTTGGGTAGGAGTATGTATACATCAGTATGTATTTGTTTTGTATGGGTCTCTAAAAAACTTTTGTGTATGCAAATTACTTGTATGTACATATAAATTGTTATGCACATGCAGACAATTATAGTATGGATATAAAGCATTCATTTACAATGAATGCACGGAAAAAAACATGAAAAACAACATACAAAAATCAGAAACATTTTGTAAAATCCACAAACAAACTTATTTTTGGCTGTGCACATGCCTGTTCTTGGGGAATATAAAGTGTGTGTTACTGAACTGAAGGATTAGATTTTTTTTTTTTTTATTGAGATTCTGACCTGTCCTATAGAGAATCCAGATATCACTCTAGTATAAAAGAAAGGGAGATGGATTTTGATATACCACCTTTCTGTAGTTACAATCAAAGCAGTTTACATATTATGTATAGGTACTTATTTTGTGCCTGGGCAATGGGGGTTAAGCGACTTGCCTAGAGTCACAAGGAGCTGCAGAATTTGTTAAATAAAGCTATTACTTATAATTGCAGTTTTACTGGGTGCTAAAACTGGCCGGGAGGGTTATGTGTAAAAGGCCCTGGGGACTTATTCTTGTAGTGTGTTATATAGCTAATTTAAAGGCAGGTGGGAGAGTGGACTTTGATGTGGTGATGGGAATGATACATGGAAATGTCACTTTGGCTTGCCTTCCTATTGTATTTCTGTCTAGAGTTGCCTTAGCTTTTGGAGCTAAACATTATTTATTTTTTGTGACATTAATATTCCACATTATCCCAAACAAGTTTGAGTTCATTGTGGCTTACAATAAACAGTGTAGGAAACATAACAAAGAATAATGCATAAGAAAGTAATTTGTTGTACCAATACAGTATCATCAACATACTGGGATAGCTATAGATGTTTAACATTTAGGAAATCTGTTATGAATGAGAAATTGTACATGAAGCAAAGAGAAGGTTAATGGTAAATAGAGTAATAACCAATTCAGGTAATAATTAACTGTTTCAGATATGGTTGTGAAGGTTTGACTTTGAAAATCCAAAACATAATATCTCCTCTTCTACTTCACCTCTCCAAGGCTTAAAGGAATTTTCAAATGTGTGATTCATATGTCCCTATTTCACATTTTCATACAATCACAGTAGACAACAGGACACAACCAAAGCACGCTTACAGATTTGGAGTATGGAAATCAGTTAATTTCCCCACATAGAATTCATCAACCAAGTTACAAGAAGTAACTTTTCATTGAAATGACTCAATCTGTGAGTAGTGTTTGAGTGTTATTTTCCCTTCAAGTAAATGAAGAAACAAGACATTTACACAGGGTTTGACTGTTATGAAAATCACAATTAGGGTTTGGGGGCTGTGATAGTTGGAGGTTCAGTGAGGTTATAATATATATTAACTGCCTTGGTTGTACAGACAGAAAGATGGTATATAAAATCCATGACCCTTTACCCTATTAGGAGGGTGTGATGCTTAAATAATGAACAGGTGTAGGAGGGCTCCGGACAGTCACTGATAATTGTTAGCAAGGCACATTATAATACTATGGTATACAATTCCATTTTCTTTTGCAACCTGCTCCAAAGCTAATTGTTAGAAAAAACTTATAAATCCTATATAAAGCTTAAATTAAATTATATACCATTGCAACTCAATAAAGGGATCAGGGGATTTTTTTGGTGGAAGTGACAGAACTTGCTTGTTGACTCTGATTTCTATATATTCAAATGAACTTAGCACTCACAATAATTTGCCCACAAACAGAAACAATTTTAGAAGCCATTTACCCAGCTAGATACCAATTTACTAAGGTAAATAGGCTGTGAAAACTTGCTGAGTTCTTAGCAGACTAAAAGCACATATGGGTGTAGTTCGTACAATAGTTCTCTTTCAACCTATATTAAACAGCATAATTGTGCATTATGAAGTACTTTGAATGTATATGCATGTTTTGTATCTCCGTATTACGTAGACCGGACTTTTGACTAATGTGTGTTATTTTACTCTAACACACGTTAGTCAGAAGTCGCCATGGGCTACGTAATACTGAGGTACAAAACATGCGTATACATACAAAGCACTTCATAGTTATGCAAATTGATAACACAGCTTACATTGAGCTCTATATGCTGTTTTATTCACGGCAAAGTAATGTCAGCTTTGAGCTAGCATTATTTTTCCTGCCCTTTAGCACACAGCCTGATGCTCCTGGGCACCATCTTAAAGGGGCCAGACCTGTATAAGCATCCCCTTTCACCCCATTCTCTGAACAGGATCTTATATAGTAACCTGACACCTAGCAGTAGTAACGCAAGACTGCTGCTAGGGGTTGAGATGTGCCATTTTGAGCCCAGAGCTGCATGAGTTAGTAGTGACTAGCTGTTATTCCTACCCCATTCTACTAATTATTTCTATAGCACTACTTGACATATGCAGCACTGTACATGCTAAATGCAGGTACTTTTTCTGTCCCTAGAGAACTCACAATCTAAGTTTTTGTGCCTGGAGCTATGGAAGGTTAAGTGACGTATCCAAGGTCACAAGTAGATGCTGTAGACATTGAACCCAGGTCGCCAGGATTAAAGCCTACTGCACTAACTATTAGGCTACTCCTCCAGTGAGAAATTATGAAAGCACACTCACGTTTTTCAGATCAATCATTGTTGATTGCTTTTTCTAGAGGGCAAAATGTTAAAGAGATTCTGAGTGATGCTGCTTTACCTAGCCCCGCGAAAGTGGGATTAGATCACCATCGAGTGGGACATTTCAAGTGTGGGAGCTGTAAAACCTGTCAAATAACTTTAGAAGGTACTAGTTTTGTGAATCCTGTTGATCAGAAAATATATCATTCAAGGAAAAGAACTGACTGTAAATCCGCAGGAGTTGTATACATTTTGTGGTGCCCCTATCCAAAAATCTATGTCGGTAAAACCATTAGGAGATTGTATATCAGGATGAATGAACATAGACATAGTATTAATCAACAACATATTGGAGCCCCTTTAGTGGCATATAATTTGTCAAAACAACATTCTTTTGAAGATTTTTCTTGTTGGATTATTGACTGTGTCCCTCTCAACATTTGTGGTGGTGACATTGACAGAAGATTATGGCAGTTGCAGCAATGATGGATTTATTGTTTAAAATCTATGGAGCCATATGGATTAAATGCCATGTTAGAATGGTCAACAATCAAAACAATTGGCCCAGCGTCTTATATAAGAAATTCTTTATTTTCCAATTGCTTAAAAAATTGTATATATAAAACAGTTTTTTGAGCATTTGAGCGCCAGGGGTTATCCTCATTCTGTGATTTTACAGGCTAGATTTGCTAATTGGGATTTATTACTTCAATATAAATCTAAAGAAGCTGAAGACAGATTGGTTGCAGTTCTACCTTATAATAATGGGTCTATTTTGATACTTCTTTATTACATAAATATTGGAAGGTGTCATCTGTTCATCCTTGTTTTCAGGAAAAACCTATAGTGGCATTTCGGTGAGGTAAAACCATCGGAGAACTGCTTTCTTATAAATGATTGGATTATGAGTTATCATCTGAATTGTCTGGTCACGTTGCTTGCACTCATTGCCAGTGGTTTTCTTCTACGATTACAGGTATATCATGGAGGGTAGCTGATAAAAATAATACTGTTATCTCTCATGCTAATTCTACATGTGAAACTGGTAATGTAATACATGCAATAATCTGTCCTTGTGATTTGATTTATATAGGACGCTCATTGCGTCCTACTAAACATAGGTTGGTTGAACATAAATCCCGTATTAATACTAAAACTGTATCAGCTCCTATTGTACAACATTGGATTGAAAAAGCACATGATATAACAGAAATGCACTGGAGAATTATTGATATTGTCATTATGGGTAGGGAGGGTGGTGATGATTATAAATTGTTGAACTATAAAGAACAGTGCTGGATATTTGCTCTTGATACATTACACCCTAAGGCTTTGAATAACCAATTAGACTGGAGCTCTCTGTTGTGATGTGTAAGCCAATAATTGACTAGAGAAGTCCTTATTCTCATTGGGGGATCATATTATACAGTGGTGGAAATAAGTATTTGATCCCTTGCTGATTTTGTAAGTTTGCCCACTGACAAAGACATGAGCAGCCCATAATTGAAGGGTAGGTTATTGGTAACAGTGAGAGATAGCACATCACAAATTAAATCCGGAAAATCACATTGTGGAAAGTATATGAATTTATTTGCATTCTGCAGAGGGAAATAAGTATTTGATCCCCCACCAACCAGTAAGAGATCTGGCCCCTACAGACCAGGTAGATGCTCCAAATCAACTCGTTACCTGCATGACAGACAGCTGTCGGCAATGGTCACCTGTATGAAAGACACCTGTCCACAGACTCAGTGAATCAGTCAGACTCTAACCTCTACAAAATGGCCAAGAGCAAGGAGCTGTCTAAGGATGTCAGGGACAAGATCACACACCTGCACAAGGCTGGAATGGGCTACAAAACCATCAGTAAGACGCTGGGCGAGAAGGAGACAACTGTTGGTGCCATAGTAAGAAAATGGAAGAAGTACAAAATGACTGTCAATCGACAAAGATCTGGGGCTCCACGCAAAATCTCACCTCGTGGGGTATCCTTGATCATGAGGAAGGTTAGAAATCAGCCTACAACTACAAGGGGGGAACTTGTCAATGATCTCAAGGCAGCTGGGACCACTGTCACCACGAAAACCATTGGTAACACATTACGACATAACGGATTGCAATCCTGCAGTGCCCGCAAGGTCCCCCTGCTCCGGAAGGCACATGTGACGGCCCGTCTGAAGTTTGCCAGTGAACACCTGGATGATGCCGAGAGTGATTGGGAGAAGGTGCTGTGGTCAGATGAGACAAAAATTGAGCTCTTTGGCATGAACTCAACTCGCCGTGTTTGGAGGAAGAGAAATGCTGCCTATGACCCAAAGAACACTGTCCCCACTGTCAAGCATGGAGGTGGAAATGTTATGTTTTGGGGGTGTTTCTCTGCTAAGGGCACAGGACTACTTCACCGCATCAATGGGAGAATGGATGGGGCCATGTACCGTACAATTCTGAGTGACAACCTCCTTCCCTCCGCCAGGGCCTTAAAAATGGGTCGTGGCTGGGTCTTCCAGCACGACAATGACCCAAAACATACAGCCAAGGCAACAAAGGAGTGGCTTAGGAAGAAGCACATTAGGGTCATGGAGTGGCCTAGCCAGTCACCAGACCTTAATCCCATTGAAAACTTATGGAGGGAGCTGAAGCTGCGAGTTGCCAAGCGACAGCCCAGAACTCTTAATGATTTAGAGATGATCTGCAAAGAGGAGTGGACCAAAATTCCTCCTGACATGTGTGCAAACCTCATCATCAACTACAGAAGACGTCTGACCGCTGTGCTTGCCAACAAGGGTTTTGCCACCAAGTATTAGGTCTTGTTTGCCAGAGGGATTAAATACTTATTTCCCTCTGCAGAATGCAAATAAATTCATATACTTTCCACAATGTGATTTTCCGGATTTAATTTGTGATGTGCTATCTCTCACTGTTACCAATAACCTACCCTTCAATTATGGGCTGCTCATGTCTTTGTCAGTGGGCAAACTTACAAAATCAGCAAGGGATCAAATACTTATTTCCACCACTGTAAGTGTGGTGAGAGCATGCCGGCGTTGTCGCCATGTAAGTAGTATTTTGGTTATGGCGTTCAATGCGGTAAGTGGGATGTATTTTAAATTATTTGCTTGATGTTTCTTCTAAAATGTCTTTTTTAAAACCATAAAAATAATATGTTGAAAGTGAAGATTGGTACATGCCCTTATAGATAAATAAATAAAAACATTTAATGAAGCATATATGCTAAAGATACAGAGCGTATGGATAAATTATGTCTAAACTAAGTGTTAAAAATATGTATATGTTTATGTAGGACAGAAAAGATTATGTATGTGTGCATATATATACACACACATATGCATTCATATATACATGTACACATACAGTGGGGGAAATAAGTATTTGATCCCTTGCTGATTTTGTAAGTTTGCCCACTGACAAAGACATGAGCAGCCCATAATTGAAGGGTAGGTTATTGGTAACAGTGAGAGATAGCACATCACAAATTAAATCCGGAAAATCACATTGTGGAAAGTATATGAATTTATTTGCATTCTGTAGAGGGAAATAAGTATTTAATCCCTCTGGCAAACAAGACCTAATACTTGGTGGCAAAACCCTTGTTGGCAAGCACAGCGGTCAGACGTCTTCTGTAGTTGATGATGAGGTTTGCACACATGTCAGGAGGAATTTTGGTCCACTCCTCTTTGCAGATCATCTCTAAATCATTAAGAGTTCTGGGCTGTCGCTTGGCAACTCGCAGCTTCAGCTCCCTCCATAAGTTTTCAATGGGATTAAGGTCTGGTGACTGGCTAGGCCACTCCATGACCCTAATGTGCTTCTTCCTGAGCCACTCCTTTGTTGCCTTGGCTGTATGTTTTGGGTCATTGTCGTGCTGGAAGACCCAGCCACGACCCATTTTTAAGGCCCTGGCGGAGGGAAGGTGGTTGTCACTCAGAATTGTACGGTACATGGCCCCATCCATTCTCCTATTGATGCGGTGAAGTAGTCCTGTGCCCTTAGCAGAGAAACACCCCCAAAACATAACATTTCCACCTCCATGCTTGACAGTGGGGACAGTGTTCTTTGGGTCATAGGCAGCATTTCTCTTCCTCCAAACACGGCGAGTTGAGTTCATGCCAAAGAGCTCAATTTTTGTCTCATCTGACCACAGCACCTTCTCCCAATCACTCTCGGCATCATCCAGGTGTTCACTGGCAAACTTCAGACGGGCCGTCACATGTGCCTTCCGGAGCAGGGGGACCTTGCGGGCACTGCAGGATTGCAATCCGTTATGTCGTAATGTGTTACCAATGGTTTTCGTGGTGACAGTGGTCCCAGCTGCCTTGAGATCATTGACAAGTTCCCCCCTTGTAGTTGTAGGCTGATTTCTAACCTTCCTCATGATCAAGGATACCCCACGAGGTGAGATTTTGCGTGGAGCCCCAGATCTTTGTCGATTGACAGTCATTTTGTACTTCTTCCATTTTCTTACTATGGCACCAACAGTTGTCTCCTTCTCGCCCAGCGTCTTACTGATGGTTTTGTAGCCCATTCCAGCCTTGTGCAGGTGTATGATCTTGTCCCTGACATCCTTAGACAGCTCCTTGCTCTTGGCCATCTTGTAGAGGTTAGAGTCTGACTGATTCACTGAGTCTGTGGACAGGTGTCTTTCATACAGGTGACCATTGCCGACAGCTGTCTGTCATGCAGGTAACGAGTTGATTTGGAGCATCTACCTGGTCTGTAGGGGCCAGATCTCTTACTGGTTGGTGGGGGATCAAATACTTATTTCCCTCTGCAGAATGCAAATAAATTCATATACTTTCCACAATGTGATTTTCCGGATTTAATTTGTGATGTGCTATCTCTCACTGTTACCAATAACCTACCCTTCAATTATGGGCTGCTCATGTCTTTGTCAGTGGGCAAACTTACAAAATCAGCAAGGGATCAAATACTTATTTCCCCCACTGTATCCCCTTATCACTCATGGATTCAGTCTTTTGGTGTCCTGAAGGTATAGGAGGTTCTTATGATCTGTGATTACCAGGATGGGATGCAAAACCCCTTCTAGGAGATAACACCACTCTTGGAGGGCCAATTTAAGAGCCAACAATTCTCAGTCTCTGATTGTGTAATTTTGTTCCGCAGGGGAAAGCGTTTTAGAAAAAAGAAACAGGGGTGACATTTGCCAGAATCTGAAGCTTGAGACAGAATAGCGCCTGCTCCCAGAGAAGCGGCATCTACTTCCAATATGAACGGTTTTTTGATATCGGGACTTTGGAGCACGGGCGCAGACAGAAAGGCTTGCTTAAAGTGGCAAAGGCATCTTGGGCCTCTGGGGTCCAATTCTTCACATCGGCACCCTTCTTGGTCAAGGCAGTGAGAGGGGCTGTAATGGTGTAATATTGATGGATGAATTGCCGGTAGTAGTTTGCAAACCCCCAAAAACGTTGTAAGGCCTGGAGCTTGGTAGGATCCATCTGGAGATCCTCAGGAGAAATGATATATCCCAAAAATGGGATTGATCGCTGGTGAAATGAGCACTTCTTTAGTTTGGCAAAGAGACGGCATTCTCGTAGACGCTGGAGAACCGTGCGGACATGATGGGGGTGTTCCTGTGGGGAAGCAGAGAAAACCAAGATGCTATCCAAATAGACAATGACAAAGGAGTAGAGGAGATCTTGGAAGATGAAGTTAATAAATTCCTGAAATACCGACAGGCGCATTACAAAGTCCAAAAGGCATAACCAGATATTCACAATGTCCTTCATAGGTATTAAAAGCAGTCTTCCATTCATGTCCCTGACAAATTCAGATCAGTTTGTAGGCCCCCAGAGATCTAACTTAGAAAAAATGGAGGCCCCCCTGAAGGCGGTCAAAAAGTTCTGGAATTAGGGGAAGCGGATATTGATTCTTAATGGTTATTTCATTGAGGCCCCGGTAGTCGATGTAGGGTCTGAGGGAGCAATCTTTCTTGGTGACAAAAAAGAAACCTGCCCCCGCTGGAAATGAGGATGGCCTGATGAAACCCTTCCACAGGTTTTCCTGGACATAATCTCGCATGACTTTAGATTCCTCTCAGGAAAGGGTGTAAAGACGCCCTCGGGGGGGGGGGGGGGGGAACCTTGCCTGGAATTAACTCAATGGGGCAGTCGAAGGGACGATGCGGAGGTAAGGAGTCAGCCTCCTGTGTATTGAAGACATTTTGAAGACATCCCAGAAATCATTGTATTCCTCAGGAGGGGAAGCATCACAGGGAGTCAAAACCCCCGGAGAGGCAGCGATCGTACTCTGGGGAGGAACCACTGTAGTTAGACAAGTAAAAAAACATTTGGAACCCCAACTTCCAATATTGCCAGAGGTCCAGTTAATACTGGGTGTGTGTTGCCATAGCCAAGGTAGATCCAAAATGACTGGATGGATGGCCCGGGGAAGAACTAGGAGCTGGATCTCTTCCTTATGCAATATTCTGACTTGCATCACCAATGGCCAGGAGATGTGGGTAATAGAATGAGGAAGAGTAATTCCCTGAATTGAGGTCACTTGTAGCACAGGCTTGCAAGACATTGGCGAAGATTCCAGTTGGGATAGGAGGTTGGCATCAATAAAATTTCATCCTGCCCCAGAATCAATTAACGCCATGGTGCGAATGCAGATGTCCTCCCAGTGCAGGGAGACAGGAATGGAAACCAGAATGTAAGGAAGAGGAGAGTATTGACCCAGAGCCACCCCCTTCATAGGCCGGTTTATTTGGGCACTGTCTCAGGAAATGGTCCGCCTGACCACAGTAGAGGCATAGTTGATTCCACAGAAATAGTGCTGGCATCAGGCATACACTGGAAACAGCTGAGAAGGAGAGTAAGGGAAATAGCCAGGCATCCAATAGGGAAAGAGCAGAGGAGGCAAGGGAGAGCCCATAGGTTAAGGGCTGAGAGATGAACAACTAGGACACCAGTCACGGTTATCCAATCCCCTTGGAGCAAGGAGGCGGGGCAGAGAGTCCATAGGTTAAGGGCTGAGAGATGGACAACCAGAACACCAGTCGTGGGGATCCAACCCCCATGGAGCAAGGAGGCAGGGCAGAGATGCTGTGAAGGGAACCCCAGCCCTACACCGACAGAGGGAGTGCCATTACCGGCCAGGTGAGGGGCCTGACATTTTGCGTGACATATCTTTTTTATCTTCTATACTTTTAAATGGAAAAATCTAAGAAAGTAAAAGAGGAAGACTGCATAAAAATGCAAGATAAGGCTTATACATTGGAAGTAATATCAGATAGATTTAAAACTGTAGAATATAAATAATACCTAACTGCAAAAAAACAAGTCATTCGCTATTACTGCTCCTATTAATCATTTCAATAATGCTACTAAATATAATCATCGCTAACACATACACATAAGAGATGTTCCCTGCTTCAAGACCTTACAGTCTACTCTAGGACAAATAATAGGATGTGCACTTGTTTGTAACAAAATGGAAATGTAATTTTGGTTTGCTTTTTGCCCAAAATAACAAGAAAAATGAATTTTTTTTCCTGTTTTATAGGGAGGAATTCTATAAATGGCATTCAAAAATGGGCCACAGAAAAGATTATCATTAAGTACTACTATAAAGAGTGCACACCCTTTATAGAAAAGCACTTAATGCTGATTTTCTGGGCACCAGACTCACACTTGTCACTTGTAGGGGGAGCAGTGACATACCATGTGGGTATTTATTAGCTGGTATAGGAACCTTGTGGAGTGCAGGTCATCTTGATGGAAGGAGGGAGGGAGGGTGGTGATGTAAGGGGGAGAGTTGGTATAGGGGTTAGAAATCCTAGTACTGCTTTCCTAGGAGCCAGCCGCCGGTGATCTCCCCTCAGTCAAACCTGTGGTAGATTCCTGAATTCTACAGGATATATGCATCATGGGTAGACCCTGGGTACAGAGCATATACATCCACAATCTCCCCCTGGGCATCACAGACGACCTGCATAGTCATGGAATGATATGATTTTCTATCCCTATAGGTTTTCTTGTATGCCCGGGGGGGGGGGGGGGGGGGGGGGGGGGGGGGAGGGGGAGAGGATATGAGTGCAACATGTCTGTAGTAGATGATGCCAGTGACTAAGGGGAAGCAGTCTGTGGCACAGAACTCAACCATGTTGTTCTGGAGAGCCTAGGCAATAGTGAGGAAGGTAATATATTGTGAGATGTGGGTGAGGAAGGCATCAAGGAACTGGGCAAAACATTTGTAGATGGCGGACTAGGTGAGGCCTGCATTGATTTCTAGCACTAACTGAAAAGTCTCAGTGACAAAAAAGTCAAGTGAGGCAGTGACCTTAAGATGCACTAGTACTGGATTATTCCTGTGTGTCCTGGCCTGGAGGAGGGGTTATAGCTGACAGAGGTGCTGTATGGAAGTCCTATCAAAGTGGTACCTAGTAAGGTATTCCCATTCAGTGAGGCCCAGGAAGTGGGTCTTGGGCCTAAATACTAGATAGCCTCAGCCACAATAGCATTTAGCGCATCCATGATTGACGTGACAACAGGTACAAACCACTAAGCCCAATAACACCACTGTGCACACCTCCACCTATTGGATTCAATGAGACCCTCACCAGCACACAGTCCTCACACAAACAGCAGCAGCACAAAGCACAGTCTCTCGCAGCACCAGCACACAGTCTCCACACAAACAGTGAGGACTGTGTGCTGGTGCTGCTGTTTCCATCATTGGAAACAGTGGCAAAACAAAGCACAGTGACAAATTAGGAGTGGACAAACACAGCAATGAGAGACAGAAGACAAGCAGGTAGGAAGTTGGAATGCGAGGTGTCGGGGTTTGGGGATAGTGAGGATTTGGTGGGAGAAAGGAGCAAGATACAGAACAAGGGATGGGTGTGGCTCGAGGGCTAGCAGCTGTGGGCAAGGACTTGAGGAGGTGAGACACTGAGAGCCAGATGCACTAACTCCACGGAAAGAGCCCTTCCCTTACCGATCTCTTAGCGAATCGGTAAAAAACGGGCATGCATGAAGGAAATTGCATGCAAATGAGCTGCTCGCTGTTAGCTCTTTTGCATGCAATTTCCTTCCTAAGGAGGGGAAGCCAGTTGGCCAGCTGAGCATGCGCAGTCCAGCCAAGCATTATGCTGGCTGCACTGCGCATGCCAAAGACGGCTTCATACATGCAGACAAGCTGCATGTACAATAGCCGTCAATAAATTGTCGGGCATTTTGTGCAGCAGAGGGAGACAGCAGGACCCTAGAAAGAGAGAATCGGGGATTGGGACATGCGAGGACGCCCAAATCAAAACTATTTGGACGTCCCTTTCGATTATGCCCTTCCAGGTCTCTCTCAGCCAATGACAGCACGTTTAGCTGACACCAGTGATAGCTAAACGCGCTGTGGTTGGCTGAGAGAGACCTGGAGGGGCATAATCGAAAGGGACGTCCAAATAGTTTTGATTTGGACGTCCTTGCACGTCCCAATCCCTGATTCTCTGAGGCGGTGGTCATTTCGGGCACCTTAGTCATATGAAAAACACGTCCAAGAGAAGGACACCCATCACAAAATCTGAAGAAAAAAACGTCCACATGCTCGTCAGGGATGTCCTTTTTTTTTTGAGTGAAGGACATCCAAGTGTTAGGCACTTGAAAGGACGTCCCTGACGAGCACTTGGACATTTTCTTTTTCTTCCAATTTTTGCAATGGGCGTCCTCCTGTGCATGGGTCCTGCTCACAGCAGCCCCAACGAGAGGTGCAGACCTCCTGTTAGGTTTTCCATGGTGCATGGGGTCGGAAAACGGCTGTGCATCTGCCATGCATGCGCATTATAATACTAATTAGCTCATTATAATAACTTTGAGATCATTTGCATTCCGTTTTCGTTAGCTGCTACCGTGACAGGAAAATGGCTCGCAGAACCCTTTTGTGCATGTCTTGTTTTACTGTTTGCTCACTAGACTGGCTAGAACTGGTTTAAAAACTATGTTGCTGGCTCCTTAAGTTTAGTGCATCTGGCCCTGAAAAGACAAGGCAGGAATGTGAGGATCAAAAGGTTCAGACTGGGGCAAACAAAGGTAACAGACCACTCAGCAACTCTTCACTCTCTCCTTCAGAACATGACCAAATCTATCTCTCCACTCTCCAACTCAGCAAAACCACAAATGGGTCCAAAAACCAAGGTGGGACTTCAGCTAGTTGCTTTTAAAGCAGGTCTAAATCATGACATTTTTCTTTCTGGCACCAGGAAATCATTTTGCTATTTGTTAGTGCAAAAAAAAAAAAAAGTACATTATGTAACATCACCCATCTCACTGTCATGACATGCCCCAGAAATGCCCATTCTGAAAATGTTTTTCTTTCAGCGAATATCAGACTTGAACATTTTTTAAAATGTTTGATTCTGTAGTTCGTATATTTTCAAGTGAATAACATGTCCATCTGCCCTTTATGCCATTTTTGGACTTTTTTTCTTTTGATTATGAACCCTAAGAGCTCCAAGGGAACAATTATAGAGAATGTAGAGACAAATTCCTAGGACAGATTTCTGAGGTACATGCACTGATAGTGGAATAGCAGTGAAGGAGGACCCACCAGATCATATACTAAAAGTATGATGGAAGAGATAAAGAACATCAACATAGAACAGAGTCTCAAAATCAATTAGTAGGTAGTGGTCAATGGAGATGTGCCCTCGTATAAAATGATTTGGGAAATATTGCTGTCATTTGTTGCCTGATGTGAAAGGAAATAAAAAAAATGTAAGTTCTTTTCCTGTATCATAAAGAATGCACACACATGAATGAATGCACCTTATTCATGTATTGGACCTTCTTCACATATTGGACCCAATTCTATAAATGGCGCCCAAATTTGGGTACCAAAAAAATACATGCTAAGCATGGAGTAGCCTAGTGGTTAGTGCAGTGGACTTTGATCCTGGGGAACTGGGTACAATTTCCACTGCAGCTTCTTGTGACTCTGGGCAAGTCACTTAACCCTCCATTGCACCAGGTACAAATAAGTACCTGTATATACTATGTAAACCGCTTTGAATGTAGTTGCAAAAAAAAAAAAAAAAACACAGAAAGGCGGTATATCAAGTCGCATTCCCATTCTGTAAACATCGCTCAAAGTTGGGTGCCATTTATGGAATAGCACTTAGTGCTGGGATCAGCGCCCAGTTGTGGGCATGAGAATTTAAACCAACTAAATCCTGGTTTAAATCCATGCACCTAAATTAGGCACGGTTCCCCTGAATTCTATAACACTGCGTCAATATTTCCTCTAAGGAGTGGACTGGTGTGTGCAATTTGTTTTTTCATATGAGCAACAAGTTTTAAAAAATCAACAATTTTTGAGCACTAGTACTAGCAATGCATTTTTGTATATAGCACACAAAAAAAAAACATTTTGGGAACAACCATATAAAATCTGTGAGCAATGCTCCTAAAATGTATGGGCAATTGCTCAAGCGCTCCTCTTAGAGGGAACACTGCACTGCATGCAAATCCTAGAAATTCAAGTTTATTTTATGCTTGATACCGCCCTAGGACGTACAATCTGTGCAGTTTATATAATCATGTAGTGAATATGAAACTTCAAAATAATGATAGGAAAAGGACAGATAAGAATAAGAGAGGAGAATAGGGTAAGTAGGGAAAGAGGTATTACACATAGCCTCTGATCTGTCCATGCCCCACCCGTAGCCATGCCCCTTCTCAGATCCACGTGGAAAACTTTATGCACAAATCTTTATAAAATAGTGACTATAAAGATGCATAAGTAAATTCAAATTAATGCCAATTAGCACAGATTATTGATTGTTAGCACCCAATTATCAGTGTTATTTGGCGCATTAAACAATTAAATTGCATGCATAATTTGGGCACGTGCCCAAATTTGTGCGTGCAATCTTGAGTGCTCTATATAGATTTAGAGGGCTAGTGTGTAATCTGTCAGAGGAGAACAAACTCTGGGGTCCTTTAACTAAGCTGCAGTAAAAGGGGGCCTGTGCTAGCATCAGTGCATGGTTTTGATGCACGCTGAGGCCCCCTTTTACCGCCAGAAAAGAAATGGCCGTGCGGTAAGTGAAACACCGCGCGGCCATTTCAGGGGGTGGCAACCCTTACCACTACCCAGGCAGCGATTACTGCCAGTTAAGTTCCAGCACTACAAAAATAGGCCATATTTTTGTAGCGCTGGAAATGACATGCACTAGGGGTGGGAATTACCGCCAGGCTCCTGCGGTAGCTCAGTGGTAGTTCCAGATTGCCACGTCTTAAGCCTGCAGTGGGCTTACCACCGCTTATTAAAAGGGCCCCTCTATGAATAGCGTATACTATCCTCTTTTTTTGGTGGGGTGGAGGAGTAGCCTAGTGGTTAGTGCAGCAGACCTTGATCATGGGAACTGGGTTCAATTCCGACTGGAGCTCCTTATGACTCTGGGCAAGTCACCTAACCCTCCATTGCCCCAGGTACAAATAAGTACCTTATATAACATAAACATTTTGAATGTAGTTGCAAAAACCACAGAAAGGCGGTATATCAAGTGCCATTTCCCTTTCCCTTTTTGGAAGAATGCATACTCTTTCTGAAAGAGTATGCACTAGTAATGACATTGCTCCTGAAATGAACAAAAGAAAATTAACACAAGTAAAATTAAATTTTTCATAAACATGGAAAACTAAACAAAACAAAAAGTTTTGAGTTGCCCAACTCTAGAGATCATCAATGTTGAAAGCAGTGGATATATCATGAAGGGTGAGGATTTAACAAAAGGGTATTGAATTGGGTTACTGGAGACTTTAGCAAGATTGTTTCTGTAGAATGAAGCAGGTGACAGCCAGATTGGAAGCAGTTACTTCCTCCTATTTAGGAGGCAATAAGTGTTCCTTCATTAACTCTATCTTAGCCAGTTAATGCATGTTAATACACCAATGCTTCCATGTTCACTCTCCAACCACTAAATGCCCCTAAAATATCTTTTAAAAAATCACTAATGTGCAGGTTAGAGAGAGCAAACAAGCAAGATAATGCAAAATGATTTTAACATGTTTTTGTGAAATCTTGTTTGTGTGCACTAGTCACGTATTAAATGCTTAACATTCTTTAGTAAAAGTACTACTACTACTACTTATCATTTCTATAGCGCTACTAGACGTACGCAGCGCTCCTAAATCAGTTAAAAGTGAGTTATTAATCCGAAATATGATAGAGCTGTCTTTCATTCATATTTTCTGGATGAGTAAGACTTCCCACAGCTCCTGTATTTCATAGGGATAGTGGATTAATATATAGGCATCGTTAGCCTGATTAGATGTATTGATTCCTGGTTTTATTGTCAACATGTTTCACTCCTTCTTATCTGACAGCATGCCAGGTTGATGAAGCCATTTTTGTTAGGTTTCGTGCCAACTGGATTTTTTTTTCAAGTGCATGGCTAAGGGACAAATGAAAGTCACATAATATAATTAGACTCAAGGATATTGTTTAAACCTTTACTTTTTATGGTAATCCATTGCATTGCTAGAGGGGAGTAGGAAATCAAGAATAGATTGGGCTTTAATGAAAAAGATAAACCAAAAACAAACCAATGATTCTCCTATTTACTGTGCAATCTTAGCACTTGGTGAGAGTTAAGAGAGAAAATTACCTTTATTAAATCTATAATAAATTCTCTAAAATTTGTTAAATATTGCACCTTTTAAGAAACTCACAAATATGGTACAGTTAAAGACTTAGAGGCCCTTTTACAGAGCAGCAGTAAGCCCAATGTGGGCTTACCACTTGCTCTTTTGGGAATGCCACCGGCCCAACATGGCTGCATGTGCCTAGGTCGGCTGCCACCCTGGGCGGATCGCTGATGGGCGCACCCCCCCCCCAGGTGCAGCACGACACCCCCCCCCCCCCCCCGGCACAATGACACCCCCCCCCCCCGGTGCATTCTTGGCTGCTGGGAGCAGCCGCGCAGCTCTCGGCTCCGCTGGCTCCCTGCTCCCTCTGCCCCGGAACAGGAAGTAACCTGTTCCAGGGCAGAGGGAGCAGGGAGCCAGCGGAGCCGACAGGCACGTGGCTGCTCCCTGCACCCCTCCAGCGGCATGCACCCGGGGCTGACCGCCTCCACCGCCCCGCCCTTGGTATGCCGCTGCCTCCCTGGAAATGGCTTTCGCAATGGTAACCTGGCGGTAATCGGGCATCGCCACACACTGCCTGGTTACCTCCGGTTTAGCCCTTATTGCCACCTCAGTGGGTGGCAGTAAGGGTTCCCCGTCCTATGGCCATACGGTAAGATTTCTCTTACCGCATAGCCATGTGTGCTGGGGACTTTTTTTTACCTGCTGCGGTAAAAAGGGCCATGGCACATGGGGGAAAAGGCCCTTGCTACTTCTTTTTCCCGCAGTTTGATAAAAGGATCCCAAATTTATTTTGATTGATTTTTATTTATTTATTGGGACTTACTAACTGCCTTTATGAAGAGATTCACCCAAGACAGTGTACTGTAGAGACAGTTTAACATAAAACTTACAAATTTGTTAACAGCATAACAATAGTAAAATAACCAAGAATAAATTTAAATACAATAAAAGAGGTAAACTTGAAAACAGTAAATTGAAACCTAATAATAGAACTACCATGAAACAGTATCAAAAATATACACCAGAGTTATAATACAATCTTAGCATAATATTAATGATACACCCAATAAGCATGTATTAGAACATTCAACTAACATAGATATGATGCTAAAGATTTTCTACAATACAGCTTACCATATAGCTGAGGAACCAAAAGCAGATATTTATTTATTTATTTATTTATTTATTTATTTATTTATTTATTTGCTGCATTTGTATCCCACATTTTCCCACCTACTTGCAGGCTCAATGTGGCTCACATTATGTTGCAATGGCATCACCATTAACAGAGTAAGAGGTTCGGCATATTGTTACAATTAATGTGCAAGAATATCAGGTAAATAGGGTAAATAAAATGATAATACATAACATATAAGTGAGAGCAGGATAAGATATAATGTTCAATAATGATAATATGATTAAAATAATCAAATTAGAATGGATCAGTATTAGTTGGTTCTGGTATAGATTAGGAATCAAGTCATTAAGGAGGATTCTTTTTGTAAGTCTCTTTGAACAGGTGCGTCTTCAGTATATGATGGGAACAAGATGTGTGGTACTTATGTTAATTCAACCATGGTAAACACTAATGGGCAATGAATCTCAGTGGGGGCAGGAGTGATCCCTGCTCCCTCCTGTCCTCTCAGGTTAATATGAGGCTCTTAAAAAGTAAAGGACAATAGGAGGTTTTTTAATAATAATTAGGCCATGTTTTCTGCAGCAGGACCCGTGATACCTGCAGGAATAAAGTGGGCCCTGTGGCAGTTAATGTGCACTAATCATTAGTAAAAGACCTCCGATAGCCTCACAAGGGACTATGATGTTCTTTTTTTCCAGTAAACACATGGCCATCATGAGATTTTAATGCATATTGGAGTCCTTTTACTAAGCTGCGGTAAGCACTAATGCGTGCTTACCACAGGGTAGAAAGCAGTACCGAGGGGCATGCCCAGATGTCCTGCAGTAATTTGGGGTTTGGCATGCGCTACCCACGTGCTAAATAATAGAATGTATTTTTTAGCACTGGGGGCAGAGAGTAGGCATGATCTGTACCAGTGGCGTAGCTACGTGGAGCCATGGGAGCCTGGACCCCTGTAGATTTGGCCCTGGACCCCCCTGCCGACAACCCTCTCAACCCCCCCTCCCATCACCAACCCTCCCCCACCATCGCCGTGGGCTACCTTTGCTGGTCGAAGGACCCCAATCCACGCCAGCCGAGGTCCTCTTCTTCCCGCAAAGTCTTCGTTCTGTTTCTGACGTCCTGCACATTGTACGTGCAGGACGTCAGACTCACAGAAACAGAAAGAAGACAAGGCTTTGTTCTGTTTCTGTGAGTCTGATGTCCTGCACATTGTACATGCAGGACGTCAGAAACAAAACGAAGCCTTCGCGGGAAGAAGAGGACCTTGGCTGGCGAGGATTGGGGTCCCCCGCCAGCAAAGGTAGCCCACAGTGGCAGCGGGGGAGGGTTGGCGGTGGGGGAAGGTTGGCAGCAGGAGGGGTGGTTGAGAGGGTCGGCAGCGGGAGGGGGGTCGAGAGGGTTATCGGCAGGGGTTGTCAAAGTTGGTGGTGGCAGCGGCGGCAGGGGGGTTGGCAATGGTGAGGGGGGTCAGCAGCACCGTGGGAGGGTGCTAAAATGTGCCCCCTCACCTCGGGCTCTGGACCCCCCCCTCCCGCAGAAGTCTGGCTACACCCCTGATCTGCACTAATTGGTTAGTGCAGCTACTTCACCGCACACTAACTGATTAGCATGTGGTTAACACATAAGCCCTTACTGGCAACAAAGTTGGTGGCAGTGAGGGTTCATATGGCAATGGTCACATGCTAATGGGGAAATTAGCACATGATCATTAATAGGAATAATGGAAAATGGGGTCATTTTAACATCATGCTAAAAGTGGCCTCAGTGCACGGGAAAGACCCATGCTGGGGATAGTGCAGGCCACTTTTAGTGCAGCTTGGTAAAACGGCCCCATCCTGATCCACATGTTGTGAAATTTGTGATTTTTTTTTTATTGCCAGCTAATTTATTTATGGACCCTTTTACAAAGCTGTAGTGGAAAATGGCCTTAGTGTACCCTTATGCAGGTTTTTCCAGCACACTAAGGCCAATTTTACCACAGACATTTTTTGTATTAATGGCCATACACTAATGTTATTATTTATTTATTTATTTATTTAAGATCATTTATACCCCGCCTTTTGCCTCGTAAAGCAGCCCCAAAGCGGCTTACAATGAACTAATGAAAACAATTTCAATGACTGAGAGGGCAGAAAGGAAGAGAAGGATATGTAAATACAATAGTTAAGCAAATAAACAAGCTAGCAGGGAAAAAGTAAGCAAAATGAAGAAGAGAGCACCAAATGTAAAAAAGTCCAGAATCAGGCCTTCACTCACTGACACATTAAGGCAGGTGATCAAATCCTGTGAACTGAACAGGGATGCAGGCAGGAACCAACGACTTGTATCGGCAATCCAAGAGGAAGCAAGGCCCCATCGACCAGTAGCATTGTCCCAGCACAAAGCAGATGAAAAGCAGCCAGCATGTCCAAAGACAACCATCAACATCGCCGAGGAATTTTATTTATTTATTAGGATTTTATTTATTTATTAGGATTTATTTACCACCCTTTTGAAGGAATTCACTCAATGCAGTGTACAGCAAGAATAAGTCAAACATAAGCAATAGACAATTACAGCAGTAAAAATATTCAAAAGACAATTTGAATATTTTGTTTAAGTATGTCACAGTATGCTACATTACAATGTCAACACAATACACAATAAAACATTTTAATAGACAGCATAGGGTATAAGCAAAGATGGAACATGTGGAGGGGCATAATCGAACGCGAACGCCCATCTCCATGAGCGTCTATGTCCGAAAACGGGTATGTGAAGAGGCGGGACAGACCGTATTATCAAAAAAGATGGGTGTCCATCTTTCGTTTTGAAAATACGGTTTGGACGGACCAAATGCCATGGATCTGGTCCCTTCTGAGATGGGTGGGTTTTTTTTTTTTTGCGATAATGGAAACTAAAAACGCCCAGCTCAGAAACATCCCAATCCAAGCCATTTGGTCGTGGGAGGGACAAATGTACAACACTACCAAAGCTCTTAGGGGTGAAGGGGGCAACTACATGTGGGTACAGTGGGTTTTAGAGGCCTCCCATTTACCACCACCAGTGTTACAGGTAGGGGGGATGGGCCTGGGTCTATCTGCCTGAAGTGCACTGCAGTACCCACTAAAAGTGCTCCAGGGACAGGACTTGTTGCTGGTGTATAACCTTGGCACAGCAGTTGACACCTGAAGACTAATCTCGCTGAAAACGTCCTTTATTTGAATAAGCACCTTTACTCACAGTTAACTGCAGATCAGAGGTTGTGCCCCACTGGCAATGAGTCTCGCTGGTACTGAGATTAGCAGTAGGTCCGAGCTGGCAGAATGGTGTACAATGCCCTCTTTCAGCAACATTCAAGGTAAGAACTAAGTGCTGTAACATGGCTAACCCATGAAAGGAATCTAAAAGTGTCTTACACAAATGGCCACCACCTCATGGACTACCGGAAACAAAACAGGGCACACTCTGACCCAGTAAGCAGAGGGAAAAACACCATGGGAGTAGAGCCTACCAATTACCAACATCGTGAGCATTTAACACAAGCTAGTGGAATCACAGAGCCCAATACCCTACACTCACCACAATGCATTGCTGATGTGACTCTACAGTGCCCTTAACAGAAAAGTTGTCACACTCACCCGAGACCCACATCAGAACCAGGGAAAGGCTGTCAGAGGATAGAATACATTCTGCTGTCATGGAGGTGGGTACGGCATTTGAGGCTGGCATACAGGCTGGGAAAAAAAGTTTTTAAATGCGTTTTTTTTGTGGAAGGGGGTTAATGACCACTGGGGGAGTCAGGGGAGGTCATCCCCGATTCCCTCCGGTGGTCATCTGGTCAGTTGGGGCACTTTTTTGGGACTTGGACCTGAAAAAAAGGGTCCAAATAAAGCGGACCAAATTCTCGTCAAAAATGCCCTTCTTGTTTCGATTATCAGCTAAAGACGCCCATCTCTCCTCGGCCGATAACCAAGCCCCAGTCCCACCTTCGCCACGCCTCCAACACGCCCCAGTGATCTTTGTCATCTCCGTGATGGACTGCAGTTGAGGATGCCAAAAATCGGGTTTTGATTATACCAATTTGGGCGCCCACGGGAAACGGACGCCCATCTCCCGATTTGGGTCGAAATATGGGCGTCTTTCTCTTTCGAAAATAAGCTGGATAGATATATAGATAGATAGATAGATAAGATAGAGTAACAGGAGTAAGATAATAAGGGACTAGTTTAAAGAGAGTTGCAAATGATATTAGAAAGATGTTTAAACATTAACTTGGCTAGGGTAGGAGTGGATAAACAAGTCAGCCAGTGTCATTGTATTACTATACACAAATTTATAGTGCTCTAGTGTGCCCCCACTTAAACTCTGGTGTGACCTCCTAGTGTGTTTGCTATTTTACAAGTCCTCAAGGGATGTACCCTCAAGGCAAACCTAGCTCTATAAATAAATAGCAATAAAAGTTGATGAAATACTCTAACAATGCTAAAAGTATCCATATTTTTCTCCCTCTATTATCACCCTCTGCAATAACAAAACTGAAAAAATGACACAAATTGTGTTTCTTATAATGCTTATGAATAATTCACTGTATTTCTTCTTTCTTTGTTAAAACTCTCACAGTGATTTGAGTGAACATTTGAATCAAAGAAGAGAATGTATCAACAGTATTACCCCTACCCCCACCACCAACACAAGCAAGAAACTGACTATTACATAATTTATCCTACTGGAAAAATAAAGTGGGATTTCAGAGGCTTTATTCAAAATCCTGTGTTGTGAAGAAATAGATCTCTGATTATGCATTTCGTCTTTTTGTAGTCAAGCTTACAAAAACTACAACATACCAAGAGAGTTCTTTTAAGATCATGAGCTATTCCAGATGTTGGTCTCATACCCTAAGGAAACCATCATCTGGCATGTGGCACATTCATCTGACAGGGAGTTTACTGATCCTGATAAAGGAATACAAAGAAGAAAAGGCAGACTACTTATGATATTCAATGGAAAAACACCAAAGTGTGAGCCTGAAGCAAAATCATATATCACTTAGCTTTTCAAATAAATATTTTAAAGTAAGAGTCAACAATCAAGTTGAAAGTGATACCGTTTTATTAGGTTTAGGGCCCCTTTTACCAAGCTGCAGCAAAAAGGGGCCGGCGCTGGCGTCGGTGCATGTTTTACAGGCACACCGAGACCCCTTTTACCGCGGGTTCCCCCATTTCAGGGGGGAGCCCTTACCGCCACCCATTGAGGTGGCGGTAAGGGCTCCTGCATTAACCTGGCGGTAACCAGGCAGCGCATGGTAAACACGTGTCGGTGTGTAGCCTTAACCTTTCAACTTCAGAAGAAGTACAACCCTAGTGTCCAACTGATTTGAATCTTTAAAAGCTAAGTAAAAGATATTATACTAGTTCTTTATGGACATAGAGATTTGAAAAGTATATAAAAATATTATTGAGCTGTACAGAGAAAAAAATATATAAACTATCTGACCTATGAGGAGAAAGACAAGAACCCTATTACCATACACAAATAGTGTTATGGTGACTAATAACTGAATTTGGGTCTAACTCTGATGGTCCGAAGAAGAATCTAAACACAGTAATCATTTATTGAGTTGTGCACTTCTCACAAATATAGTATTACTGATAATATGTTATAAATGTAATGGGCATTATGACCGCCTGATTACCGCCAGGTACACTCCAACGCTACAAAAATAAATACATTTTTGTAGCGCCGTAAATTACAGAAAACATAAACATATGAAATAATTTATTGGTGTGAATCAAAAAACAAACCCGACGTGGCCATGTTTCGCCCTCGGGCTGTATCAGGAGTCAAAACTAAGAAATAAAAACATAGATATCAAATCATCAAACATAATTCATATATATCAGCTTTCATTATAAAACATTCATATGTGTCATTATATTTTCAAAATAACTTCAAATAAATAATAAACAACATCAATACAGATGTACAGTCAACCATGAATATCAAACAATTATATAAAAATCTCATATGTGTCAATCATGACAAACATTTATGTATGTCATAAAATATTGCAAAAATTAGCTTAAAAATACATGACAATAATAAATAATTTAAAAAACAATATAAATAAACTAATATCAAAATATATATGATTATAAAGTTAAAATACTGGAAATTCATCATGTTATAACATATAAAATCAATCACAAAATATTCATCAAAACATGCATAATCAAAACATAATTGTCAAAAAAACATATGGAGAAGGGAGGTGAATGATTATCCTGCTCTAAGAAATGTGATAGTGAATAGTTTTGTGTTTTGGATGGGCTATATATGTGAAATGAGCTCTAAGGAATTTATTCTATTATTTTTATTATAGGTTTTAAATTATTTAAGAAGGGGAATTCCATCACCCCTTGTTTTTTAGGTATATACACATATTTTGATCATATAGTGCAACCCCACCCCCCATTTGATCCACTCTATCATTGTGATATAATTTGAATCCTGATAACACAGTGCCCCATTGATTGCCTCCTTCCACCAGCTCTCTGAGATGCCTACTATATCTACCCCTTAATTTGATGCTATATACTCCAACTCTCCCATCTTATTTTTTAGTCTTCTAGCATTTGTATATAGACACTTCAAATAGTGTTTTGTCCTAGCATCTACAAGCTGCTTTGAAATTGATGGGGATAATTTGCATACTTTATTGTGTTCTCCTATTTAACACTCCAAGTTTTCTTTCACCATTATTGAAACCATTATTGGGATTCCCTAAATGTCCTGTTTCAATAGTATCCTTCGAGGATACTCCACACCGAACCATGCGCTCCTGGTTAGCCAGCAGCCTGGTTCCATCTCAATTAAGGTGGAGTCCATCCTTTTGGATCAGGCTCCCCCTTCCCCAGAATGTTGTCCAGTTCTCTACAAATCTAAATCCCTTATCCTTGCACCATCATCTCAACCACACATTGAGATTTTGGAGCTCTGCTTGCCTCTTGGTCCTGCACATGGAAAATGCTCCCTTGGAGGATCAGGATTTCAGCTTTCTACCTAGGAGCCTAAATTTGGTTTCCAGAGCTCCCCCCCCCCCCCCCCCCCCCCCCACATACACACACATTTTCCTATTACAAAGCTGTGAACTGCAAAATAATTGCATTGCCCTACCATCTTAATGATGCCATCCTCCTTAATGACTTGTTTCCTAATCTATACCAGAACCAACCAATATTGATCCCTTCTGATTTGATTATTTTATCATATTATTATTATTGAGCATTACACATTTTCCTACTCTCACTTGTATGTTATGTATTATCATTTTATTTACCCTACCTACCTGTTATTCTTGTACATTAATTGTAACAATATGCTGAACCTCTTACTCTGTTAATGGTGATGCCATTGCTATATAATGTAAGCCACATTGAGCCTGCAAATAGGTGGGAAAATGTGGGATACAAATGCAGCAAATAAATAAATAAATCTTGACTCCTGCTGGCCACAAACTGTTTTATTTTCCTTCCGTCCCTGGTCAGCACCTCTTTTTCCTCCTTCCCTCCTCCTCTCTGGTGTTGTGGGCAAGCACTGAAGAGCTATGCTTGATGCACAAATCTTGAGCGCATGCACCAAGCACAATCCTCCCCCTTTACTTCCTAATGCTCAACGCTAGTAGTGCATCTACAATTTTCATACTATTAGCATCAAATATTAGGAAGTAATCTCGGCACTGTTGTGGCAGTATTTTCCAGCGCTGTTTAGTACAGCGCTGAAATTTTTAGCATCTGGCTATAAGTGCCGTGGAGGGGCATAATCGAACGCGAAAGCCTATCTCCATGGGCGTCTATGTCCGAAAACGGGTACGTGAAGAGGCGGGACAGACAGTATTTTTGAAAAAATGGACGTTTTTCAGCTGGCGTTTGTTTTTTTTAGCGATAATGGAAACTAAAAACGCCCAGCTCAAAAACGTCCTAATCCGAGCCATTTGGTCATGGGAGGGGCCACGATTTGTAGTACACTCGCCCCCTTGACATGCCAGGACACCAACTGGGCACCCTAGAGGTCAGTGCGGTGGACTTCAGACAACGCTCCCACATGCATAGCTTCCTTACCACGGGTGCTGAGCCCCCAACCCCCTCCCCCAAAACCCACTACCCACAAACGTACAACACTACCATAGCTCTTAGGGGTGAAGGGAGCACCTACATCTGGGTAAAGTGGGTTTTGCAGACCTCCCATTTACCAGCACAAGTGTTACAGGTAGGGGGGGATGGGCCTGGGTCCACCTGGCTGAAGTGCACTGCGGTACCCACTAAAAGTGCTCCAGGGACCTGCATACATGCAGGCCTCTAGGAATGGTTGCTGCTATATAACATTGGCACACCAGTTGACACCTGAAGACTAATCTCTCCGAAAATGTCCTTTATTGGAATAAGCACGCTTACTCACAGTTAACTGCAGATCAGAGGTTGTGCCCCAATGGCAACGAGTCTCCCTGGTACTGAGATTAGCATTAGGTCAGAGCTGGCAGAATGCTGTACAATGCCCTCTTTCAGCCACATTCAAGGTAAGAACTAAGTTCTGTAACGTGGCTAACACGTGAAAGGGATCTAAAACTGGCTTACAAAAATGGCCACTACCTCATGGACTACCGGAAACAAAACAGGGCACACTCTGACCCAGTAAGCAGGGGGAAAAGCATCATGGGAGTAGAGCCTACCAACTACCAACATCGTGAGCATTTGCCACAAGCTACTGGAATCACAGAGCCCAATACCCTACACCCACCACAATGCATTGCTGATGTGACTCTGCAGTGCCCTTAACAGAAAAGGTGTCACACTCACCCGAGAGCCACATCAGAACCAGGGAAAGGCTGTCAGAGGATAGAACACATTCTGCTGTCATGGAGGTGGGTATGGCATTTGAGGCTGGCATACAGGCTGGAAAAAAAGTTTTTTTTTTGGGTGGGAGGGGGTTAGTGACCACTGGGGGAGTCCGGGGAGGTCATCCCCAATTCCCTCCAGTGGTCATCTGGTCAGGTGGGGCACTTTTTTGGGACCTGTTCGTGAAAAAAAAGGGTCCAAAAAAAGTGACCCATAATCGCGGTAAAAACGCCTTTTCTTTCGATTATCAGCTAAAGACGCCCATCTCTACTTGGCCGATAATCATGCCCCAGTTCCACCTTCACCATGCCTCCAACATGCCCCCGTCAACTTTACCCATTTCCGCAACGGATTGCAGTTGGAAACGCCCAAAATCGGCTTTCGATTATACCAATTTGGGCGCCCACGGGAGAAAGACGCCCATCTCCTGATTTGGGTCACAATATAGGCGTTTTTCTCTTTCGATTATAAGCTGGATGGTGTCTAACTGCAAGGTGTATACATGTGGATGTAGCATGGTTGGCCATCCGCATGTCTCCCAGTTAAGTACATAGGTCTAAATTCTATAAATGGCGACTAAAAATTGACACTAATTGTACGGGCTGAGTGCTCTTCTATAAAGTGTACATGTACTTTATAGAATAGCGCTTAGGGCATAAACCACACCTATTTTTAGATGCCAACAATTATGTCTGCTAAAAGCTAGTGTAAATTCCAGTGCCTAAATTAGATGCTACTCTGCCGAATTTTGTTTCTTTGTGTGTAAAATTTGGTGCGCCTCCCCCAAGCCACTCCCCCCAAAATTTACAAGCGCATCATTATAGAATATGATCTGCACGTAAATTGTAATTAAGTCCAATTAACATCAATAATAGGTTGGTGCCAATTGGCTTGTTAAGCAATTAAGTTGTGCATGCAAATAGGCTACACGCACTGATTTGTGTGTGCAACTTTAGTCATCATTTTTGGAATCAGGCCCATAGTATATAGAATACTATAAACTACATGCATCACTTGACACACCTTGGCATGCCAACTTATGCTTGCCATTGACATGGCGTAAGAGGACATGCCTACACAATACCAAACTTATTCTAGTATTCTGTATTGAAATCTTGGTGTCAAGATGCCATTAAAGAATTGGTGTTAAGAACACAGAATGTAAGTACCTAGACTGACTGAGACACTGATTTATAGAATGACCCTCCATATGCATAGGGAAGCATGAATATGATCCATTTAATATGAATGACTTTCCCATTTATTTATAAAATTGATATCCCGCCTAAAACTAAGCGGGTAACAGTATAACATTCACAATTTCTTATACAATACAAACAGTAACAATACCCACTGTGTCCCAAACAACCAAAAACTTTAAAAAGTCTCGCCACAAGATATTAAAAGGCCTGAACACATAAATGAGTCTTTAGAAACTTCTTAAAATGTCCTGCATTAGTACAGCAGCGTAGATAGCTAGGCAAGGCATTCCACAATCTAGGACCTGCAACAGAAAAAGCTACTACCTGTGTACAAGCATTGTGCATGCTTATCAATGAGTCAGTTGCCAGTTTCTTTGTGAAGTCAGATCTCAACTCCCTTGTAGATACAAAGAGCTTAATCGCTGGCCGAAAATACCATGCAATCTTGCCATACACAACCCGATGGAGAAAATACAAGATCCTAAAATGAATCCTATATTGCACAGGCCTATTATACAGTGTAGATGCATCAAGGCAGGTGTAATATGCTCACATTGCGAGAGCCCCATAACGACCCTCACTACATCATTCTGCACCATCTACAGCGAGGGTCATTATGAGACTAACTGAAGGGTCCTGTAATATGTGCTGGCAAAACTGGCACTGTGGTGTGTTGCAAGGGGTTTGCCATTTTCTTCTATTTAGGATTCTATATGGACTTTGCGTCTTGCAAGTTTTTGTTTCATATTAGGAGGCTAGTGAAAGGTTTAAAACTGGGAAACCAGGGAATATTTTTTTAAATAACTTATCTTCCAGAAATAAGGGTTGTAAATCTTTTATAATTTTCATTATGTTTGTTAGTTCTGAATTTTGAGGGGGGTAATTGCATAGGCACCCAGTATAAGAGGCTTGGGGAGACTAGGGGACTCATTTTCAAAAGAGAATAACATCTAAAAAGGAGCATAAAGCAGCATTTGGGCATTTTCTCACAAAATTGTACAAATCAGTATGTTTGAAACCTATTTTTAGATGTTTTGCTAGGAAGTCCATCAGAAGTGCATTCAAATCACAAGGGGGCATATCATTGGTGTTTAGAAGGCAGGATTAGGGCATTCCTAACACTTGGACGTTTTACAGCCATAATGGAACAAAACAAAAACATGTAGTACTAAAACCAAGATGTTTTGATCCCCAATACCCTCCCAGTGGTCACTGACCCCCCCCCCCCCCCCCCCCACACACACACACCAAAAAATGTGAATAAAAATATGACTTACTAGCCTCTATGACAGCTGCAGATCAGGTCTGTTAGAGTAGCATGCAGGTCTCTAGAGTAGTGTAGTGGTTGGGAGGCAGTACACAGTGGGGGAAGAGGGAGAGAGAGAGAAAGACTGAGACTGGACTGGAGGAGAGGAAGAGAGAAGGAAAGACACTGGACCAGGGGAAGGGGGAAGATAGAAGAGATACTAGCCCCAGGGTATGGGGTATGGAAGAGAGGGAAGAGAGATGGGAGGGGCAAGGAGACAAAGAAGAGACAGACAGAGGGGCAATGCTAGACAGAGAAGGAATAGGGACACACAGGGGTGGTGGATAGGGACATGGCGGCAGTGCTTATCACAGGGGAAGGGGTAGACACAGGGTGGAAATGCAGTACAGATCAAGGTAGGGACACAGAAAAGAGGGGAGGATAAGATCATTGAGAGGGCTGATACTGAACTTGTAGTGAGAGAGAGATAGGGACTGGGATACTGAGGCGATTTGCAGGATAGGATGGATAGGGTCACAGAGGGAAGATGGATGGTGGATAGGAGACCCTGCAAAGATAGGAAAAGAAACAGAAAATCAGAAAAGAGGCACTGGGACCAAAGCAAATAGAAAAATAAAATGTTCAGACAACAAAGGTAGAAAAAAGTATTTTATTCTGAATTAATTGGAATATATCCGCTTTTGGAAAGCACATCTCTGTACTTTACACTTCAGTTTCTATTTCTCTATTATTGTTGTACGCAGAATCTGACTTCCTGAGGGTTCCAGCTCAGGTTTTTTGCCTTCATATCTCTATTACTGATGTGTGGTCCCTTTGTTGACTCCATTGTTTATTGTGCCTTGGTGTGAAGTGTGGAGTATTGTTCTGTTTTCCTTGCTTTGTTGTTTGAAGAAAGACCATGGCTTTCAAACCCTGGGACAATGTTCTAAACTTCATTGAAGAATGTCTACAGAGACTGCTCCAGGAATATCTATCATCAGAGGATCAGGAAACATCATCAGAGTTTCTTATTGATTAATTTAAAGAAAAATATCATTCAAAATGAAGTGCAATACATGGCTATTTTACAATAATGTCAAATTAAAAGAATTCCCAGAGGGCTTTGGATCATGAAGAGTCAAGTGAAGCTATTAAAGAATTAATGTGCACCATTGGTCTTGCCTCTCTTTATAGAATTAACTCAAGATGTCTGGAAAAATGCAAAACTGGGTATTTGGATTTAGCTGATACCCAAATACCTACTGTACCTGAATGCATCTCATTTTGAGCTACTCCTGAGAAAGGTATGAGCTAAATCATTTCCATAATTTGGTAGTAGCTTCAAGGCACATTACATTCAGATACAGTATTTCTTTGTTCTTTGAGAACCTGCAGGGTACGTTTACACGTAGGACAATGAAGGGTAAACTGACTTGTCAAAGATGAATCCTATCTTCTCTGGTTTTCAGTCTGTTGATGTCTACTCCTCTAAACTTCTGGCTTCTTGTGTTGTAATAGAATAGTTTATGCATGCTTTTTAGCAATCCAGGTGTGGGCATTTATATCAGCTCTATGGCTGGTATAAGTGGCTGCACTTAAATTACACACACACGTTACCTGTTACACTAATCTACTATAATAAAACGCACCCTCAACGTTCTGAAGACAACGTTCTGAAGCCATCTGACGTCACTCCCAGGCTGAAGGGTTCGTGGATTCACGGTGGTGAAGCCATCCCACTCACAATGTCTCTCTGCCCCGCCCTCGCGTCAAACGTTATGACGTCGAGGGCGGATCTATAACAGTGAAGGGATCGCTCCAACCACCCGACCACGCCCCCACCCACACAGATGTCACTCTCTTCCTCCAACGCTGCCACTTCAACGCCCCTCCTGTCCCTCCCACCGACTTCAACACTCACCCCTCCCTCCAATTTCAACACCCCCCTCCCTTCGCGTTACTGCCCCCCCGGACCCCTCCTGGCACGAACCTGAGGACAACATGCTTTCCTGCAGAAAACATCCCCCAAAGCCTCTGGCCACTACCCGCCCCAGGTCGCTCACTCGCTCACCCACCGATGCCACCGCTATGCCCACAACTTCGCCGCTCCACCCGCCCCCCCCCCTTCCTAGCAACGGACCACGCCCCCTCCAATGAACGAACACTGCCTCTCATATCACTTCTCTTCAGATCTTCTTCCCTCCCTGTGTCCCGCCCTTCTGGAACTTACGTCACAAGAGGGCGGGACAAAAGGAGGGAAGACGACCCGAAAGGAAGCGAACTGCTGGGCTGGCGAGGTGTACTGCGTGCAGCACTACACCTTTCAAGTCAAGTCAGGTACTTCAGGTGGCAGGAGTCTAGGGTCTCAAAAGGAATTTTCATCGACTGGGTAAGGACAACAGCCTCAACTTCCAGTGCAGCTCAAACACATTGTTAAACCAGTCATGGCAAAGCAGTGGGTCGTATCTGAGGACTTCACCCGGAGCTTCTGTGGGCCAAGAAAGAGGTTGGTGGGCCAGGATTAGAAATGGTGACTGCCGATCTCGGGGGCAGGGGTGACTGGAGAGCTCAGGGGGAGGGGCATGGATGGCCTGGCCTGCTGCGTGCAGCACTTTATAACGGGGGTAAGACGCGGGGGGGCGGTGACCGGCGATCTCGGGGGCAAGGGCGACCGCATAACTCAGGGGGAGGGCCATGGATGGGAACAGAAAGGGAATGATGGTGGACATGGGGTTCATGGGGACAGATGCTGCATGGCAGGGCAATGTAGGAGAAAAGGCAGAGAAGTCAGGGAGCACTCTGGAACTGGGAGGGAGAGAGGACCCTCCAACTGTGACGGAGGAAGGGATCCAGAAACAGGGACGGAGGGAGGGAGGGAGGGAGGGAGGATCATCAAACACAGAGGGAAGGAGCTGAAACCTGGAGGGAGGGAGTGGGGGACCTGGAACTGGGAAGTAGGGAGGGACCAAACCTGGAACTGGGAGGTAGGGATGACCATGGAAGAGGGGGGAAGTGGGGAGTGACAACAACCCTGGAACTGGATGGACCACACTGGAACTGGGAGGGAGTGAGGAGAGGGGAGGGGAGGGGGGACCCTCCCCCCACAGACTCTCATTATCACACACACTCTCTCTCTCTCTCTCTCTCTCTCTCTCTCTCACACACACACACACACACACAGTCTCACTCTCTCTGTCACACACCCAGTCTCACTCTCTCTGTCACACACACACACACTCGCATATTCACTCTCGCTCTCTCTCTCTCTCATACACTCACTCTCACACACACTCTTTCAGACATACACACTCTGAGGAAACACCTTCCTAGCGCCCGTTTCATTCATTTCAGAAACGGGCCTTTTTCACTAGTATTCTATAAAGGGATACTTTACTTTATGGAAGTCTCCCTTTATAGAATTGATCTCCATGTGCTATTTTTCACATGAAGCACATTTTTGCAAAGTCACTTCTTATTTTAGTTCATGATGCCCTAGGCATTGCTTATAATCAAATTGTATAAAAGCAGTTACATACACAGTTCACAAACTCACATAGAAAAGAGGATAGGTGCCACATGAGTCAGGGGTGAGAAGGTGAATAGCATGTGATATGAATGTGAAATGTAGTGGCAAAGCAGCATTAGCTTTGAGCCAAAATAGTTTTTAGATTCTGAAAAATTATGAACTAGGTGTGTACTGAATGTTTACATAGAAACAGAGAAAATGATAACAGATAAAGGCTATGTGGCCCATCCATATCTTCCACTATCTCTTCCTCCCCCCCTAAGGAATCCTATATGCCTGTCCCACACTTTCTTGAATTCAGATAAAGTCCTCATCTCCACTGGAGGTCATTTCATGTATCCATCCCCCTTTCTGTAAAGAAATATTTCCTTAGATTACTTCTGAGTCTATCCCCTTTTAACTTCCTGAGCCCCTATGCCTTGCCCCATCCTTGGCCACCTTTAAATCTAGACTGAAAGCCCACCTCTTTAACATTGCTTTTGACTCATAACCACTTGTAACCACTCGCCTCCACCTACCCTCCTCTCCTGCTTCCTGTACACATTAATTGATTTGATTTGCTTACTTTATTTTTGTCTATTAGTTTGTAAGGTCTTTGAGCAGGGACTGTCTTTCTTCTATGTTTGTGCAGCGCTGCGTACGCCTTGTAGCGCTATAGAAATGCTAAATAGTAGTAGTAGTAGTAACTTCAATTTATGCCCTCTCATTCTAGAGTTTCTTTCAGTTGAAAGAAACCTGTCTCCTCTGCATTTATGCCATGGAGCTATTTAAATGTCTCAATCTCAACCATATCTCCAATGATCTATTCCTGGCCAGATCCAAAGGTCTCTATTCTATCCTCATCCTTCTCGATCTATCTGCTGCTTTTGACACTGTTGATCACAGCGTACTCCTTGATACGCTGTCCTCACTTGGATTTCAGGGCTCTGTTCTTTCCTGGTTTTCTTCTTATCTCTCCCTGCGTACCTTTAGTGTATACTCTAGTGGATCCTCCTCTACTTCTATCCCACTGTCAGTTGGTGTACCTTAGGGATCTGTCCTGGGACCTCTTCTTTTCTCCATTTATACTTCTTCCCTTGGTACTCTGATCTCATCCCATGGTTTTCAGTATCACCTTTACGCTGATGACTCCCAGATCTACCTCTCCACACCAGAAATCTCAGCCAAAATCCTGGCCAAAGTATCAGCCTGCCTGTCTGACGTTGCTGCCTGGATGTCTCAGCGCCATCTGAAACTAAACATGACCAAGACTGAGCTTCTTATCTTTCCCCCTAAACCAACCTCTCCTCCTCCCCCATTCTCTATTTCTGTGGATAACACTCTCATCCTTCCTGTCTCATCAGCTCGTAACCTTGAGGTCATCTTCAACTCCTCCCTCTCCTTTTCTGCACATATTCAGCAGACTGCTAAAACCTGTCGTTTCTTTCTCTATAATATCACCAAAATTTTCCCTTTCCTTTCTGAGCACACTACCAAAACCCTCATCCACACTCTTATTACCTCTTGCTTAGACTATTGCAATTTGCTTCTCACAGGTCTCCCACTTAGCCATCTCTCTCCTCTTCAATCTGTACAAAATTCTGCTGCATGACTAATATTCCACCAGTGTCGTTAAGCTCATATTAGCCCTCTCCTCAAGTCACTTCACTGGCTTCAAACTCCTCTTATTGACCCATAAGTGCATTCACTCTGCAGTTCCTCAGTACCTCTCCACTCTCATCTCTCCCTACATTCCTCCAAAGGAACTCCGTTCACTGGGTAAAACTCTCTTATGTGCCCCCTTCTTCTCCACTGCTAACTCCAGACTCCGTTCCTTTTATCTTGCTGCACCATATGGCTGGAATAGACTTCCTGAGCCGGTACGTCAAGTTCCATCTCTGGCCGTCTTCAAATCTAAGCTAAAAGCCCACCTTTTTGATGCTGCTTTCAACTCCTAACCCTTATTCACTTGTTCAGAACCCTTATTTTGCAACCGGCAAGAATATATTACTTTTATAATTCGACATGTCAAGTGCCTTCGACATGGTTGATCATGGAATCCTACTACACATACTTGAATACTTCAGTATCGGAGGCAACGTTCTTAATTGGTTTAAAGGATTCCTAACTACATGCTCGTATCAAGTGACATCAAATTCGACTACATCAGCCACATGGACACCCGAATGTGGAGTTCCACAGGGATCTCCTCTCTCACCGACCATATTTAACCTAATGATGACACCCTTGGCCAAACTACTATCTAAGCAAAACCTCAACCCATACATTTACGCTGATGATGTAACGATCTACATCCCATTCAAACAAGACCTAAAAGAAATCTCCAATGAAATCAACCAAAGTCTACATATCATGCACTCCTGGGCAGATTCCTTTCAGTTAAAACTCAATGCAGATAAAACCCAATTTCGGAAACCCTGAAAATCCTTGGAGTCACCATTGACCGGCACCTAACACTTGAGAATCACGCAAAAATTACGACCAAAAAGATGTTCCATTCAATGTGGAAGTTGAAAAGAATAAAATCATTCTTCCCAAGAACTGTTTTCCGGAATCTGGTGCAATCATTAGTACTCAGCCACCTAGACTACTGCAACTCACTTTACGCTGGCTGCAAAGAGCAAATACTCAAAAAAACTCCAAACAGCCCAGAACACAGCAGCCAGACTCATATTTGGAAAACCAAAATACGAAAGTGCAAAACCCCTATGAGAGAAACTACACTGGTTACCACTCAAAGAATGCATCACGTTTAAAGTATGTACCCTAGTACATAAAATCATCCACAGCGAAGCCCCAGCTTACATGTCTGACCTGATTGACCTACCACCCAGGAATGCCAAGAGATCATCTCGCACATTCCTTAATCTTCACTTCCCAAACTGCAAAGGCCTAAAATATAAATGAATGCACGCATCAACCTTTTCTTATATGAGCACGCAATTCTGGAATGCATTGCCACGTAACCTAAAAGCGACCTATGAACTGACCAACTTCCGAAAACTGCTGAAGACCCATCTTTTCGACAAGACATACCACAATGATTAAAACATATAAAATCCCCACATATATCTAACAAGCATTATTAAAAGCGCCTCATTTTATATCTTTATCATATCTTCTATTACCATGCAACCCAAAATACTTCTGTAACACTAAATGTCAACTCTCCTCTCATTTCCACCATCCACAATATATTGTAAGCCACATTGAGCCTGCAAAGAGGTGGGATAATGTGGGATACAAATGCAATAAATAATAATAATCTTCACTTTAATATTCCCTTATCTCTTGTTTGTCCTGTTTGTCTGTCCTAATTAGATTGTAAGCTCTGTTGAGCAGGGACTGTCTCTTCATGTTCAAGTGTACAGCGCTGCGTACGTCTAGTAGCGCTTTAGAAATGATAAGTAGTAGTAGTAGTAGTAGTAATATCTCTTTTCTTTCTTCCAAACTATACATATCAAAGTCTATGGTCTGTTCCTATATGTTTTATGATGAAGACCACTTACCATTTTAGTAGCCACCATCTGGATCAACTCCATCCTGTTTACATCATTTTGAAGGTGTTGTCTTCAGAATTGGACACAGTACTCTAAACTGAGCCTTACCAGAGACTTATACAAAAGCACTATCACCTCCTTTTTGTCCTGCTGGCCATTCCTCTTCCTATGTACCCAAGCACCTTTCTGGCTTTGGATATCACCCTTTCTGACTGTTTGGCTACCTTAAGATCATCAGAAACAATCACCCCTGTCCCACTCTTCTTTTAAGCACAGAAGTAGAAGTACTCCTCCCCCCCCCTCCCCAAATGGTACTGTTCCCTTGGGTTTCTGTAGCCCAAGTGCATGACCCTGCATTTTTTAGCATTAAACCTTAGTTGCCAATTTCTGCACCATTCTTCTAGTTTCCTCATGCTGTCCACACTAACACTGAAAAAGACAAGATCTTCTCTGAGCTAAGTAGCAGTCTAGCTAGGGAGAGATAATGATATCCTTAGAAATAGCACCTGTTACCAACATTTTGGCATCAGAATTTATAACTGTCCACAAGATAGCAGACCTCAACAGCTTTAAGACAGCAAATTGCAGTGGGGGACTATTCAGGTGTTTTATTTGATAATTTGGAGTGAAATTGTGGCCATTGATCCACTCAACTCCATAGGACTGCAGGAAAATTGATAACTTGTCAATTCACACTACTAACTTTGTAATAATAAGACCTCATTTCAAAAGCCAGCCATTTCCTTAATTTTAATTTATCATTATTCTCAGTCATTAATTTGGATTTCTCTTTCTAGGTATCAGTGGGATTTCTCAGCAGTGCGATGATCTGCTTCATCAACTTTCAGTAAAAGGCTTATCTCCCACAAGTAAAAACCCAATTAGTTCTGCTTCATTCAATATGGTATTCACTCTAGACATCCTTTAACTATCCCCCTCAGGTAATGGCATTCTTCTGAAAAATGAACAGCCTATATAAGCAGGGATGAAGGGAGGACTGTTTCCAGTAGATGGAATGCAGAAGAGAAGGGGCCTGCACTGACGGGAGACTGTGTCTATAGCACTGCCTGCAAGAAAGACAAGGTTGGCACGGGCCACAGAAGTAGGAAAGAGAAAGTGATGCCGAGATCTGAGGGACAGAGAAATTCTGGGATTTCTGGGATGCAGTAAAATGAGGCAGAGAGAGAGAGACTAGATCCACCGAAGGGGAGTAGAGGAACAGGAGAGAGGGGACAGATACTGTTGGGGAGGGAGAGTTGGTGGAGGAAGAGAAAGAGATGTCAGGATTTGTAGAGGAAGTAGGCAGAGAAAGAGATGCAAGACCTGCAAGGGGGGAGAGCCAGGAGGGAGGGAAGAGAGACAGACAGACACTTGCTGGGCCTCTAAAGAAGGGGGGAGAAAGATATGAAGAGATGCTGGGACTTGGGGGAGGGGGTAGAGGAGGGGAGGGAAGAGAGGAGGAGAGATACTGACCCTTGAGGGGGGGGGGAGGAAGACAACTGCTAGCCCCTGCGAAAAGGGAGGGCAGACAGGAGAGAAGACTGTGACATGGAGAGTTGCTTACCCCAGAGGTTAGATGGTGTGGGAGAAAGGGAAGGTTAAAAGAAGAAGTTTGACATGGGGAGGGATAGGCATACAGAAGGGCAATGCTGAACAAATAGAGGGATAGCAGTGGTGTGCTGGTAAATTTTTAACAACAGGCTCTCTCCCCGGTCCACCTCTGCGCCCCCCCCAAAAAAAAAAAAATTGCAGAGCTGGCTATAGCCGGGGGGGGGGGGGGGGGGGTAATGCATTACTCTCTCCAGGAAAAAAAAATTAAATGATCCCAGGTTCCAATCTAATTCATGTTTAATGTGGGATAAAATGCCATAAATAAGTAAATAAATATAAACTTTTAATGTTGAGCACCTGATTTTCAAAGTGAACATATTCCAAACACTATAATGAAAATAAAATGATTTTTTTTTTCTACCTTTGTTGTCTGGTGGTCTGTTTTTCTGATCATGCTGGCCCAGTATCCGATTCTGCTGCTATCTGTCCTCTTAACTCCGTTTCCAGGGCTTCCTTTCCATTTATTTCTTTCTTCTTCATTTCTGGTCCTCAGCTTCTGCCTATTTTCTTCATCCATGTGCAGTTTTTCTCCTCTCTTCCTTTTCCCTCATCTCATCTCCTTCCTCACTCTTCTCTCCCCTCCATCCATGTCCAGCATTTCTTCTCTCTCCCCTCCTCTCCCCTGCCCTCCATCCACCCATGTCCAGTGACCCTCCTGTCCCCTGCCCTGCATGCACCTATACCCAGCGATCCTCCTGTCCCCTGCCCTGCATGCACCCATGTCCAGCAGTGACCCTCCTCTCCCCCTGCCCTCCATCCACCCATGTCCAGTGACCCTCCTGTCCCCTGCCCTGCATGCACCCATGTCCAGCAGTGACCCTCCTGTCCCCTGCCCTCCATCCACCTATATCCAGCAGTGACCCTCCTCTCCCCTGCCCTCCATCCACCTATATCCAGCAGTGACCCTCCTCTCCCCTGCCCTGCCCTGCATGCACCTATAGTGACCCTTCTCTCCCCTCCCCTCCATTCACAAATGCCCAGCGACTCCCTTCTCTCCCTTGCCACCCCCTCCCGAGTTCGGCAAATTCAACTCCCTCCCTCCTCCCTCCCTCCGGATCTGGTCCCTTACGTCAGTGACTTCACGAATTCTTCGGGGTCGCTGCAAGCGCTGACTCTCCTACGCTGGCGCTGCAGGTTCACGATTCAAAATGGCCACCGAGACTTACAAGGGCGGCCTTCAAGACTTCGGCAGAAGTCTCGCGAGGCCACCTCTGGAAGTCTCGGCGGCCATTTTTAAAATGCGAACCTGCAGCGCCAGCGTGGGAGAGTCAGAGCTTGCAGCGACCCCGAAGAATTCGTGAAGTCGCTGACGTAAGGGACCGGATTGGGAGGGAGGAAGAGAGCCGGCTCACGCAATTCAACAACCGGCTCGCAAGAGCCGAGCAAATTTAACAACCGGCTCTTGCGAGCCGGTGCGAGCCGGCTCCAGCACATCACTGGATAGGAACCAAAAGGGATGATACTGGAGAGAGGAATGAGGATATAGACAGAAAGGAGAGATGCTGAACAAGGCAAGAATAAGGACACTGAGAAGGGATATATTCAACATGGCTGGATAGGAATAGGGACACAGAATAGAGATGCTGGACAGGGATGCAGAAAGAATATGAATGATGGACACAGAGCCCAAAGAAATGTCAAATGAACAATGAGACTCTAGCGGGACAGTTAAGAGAAGACAGAGGAAAGAAGAAACTCAAGACTGAGACCAACACAATAAGAAAAATAAAATGGCCAGACAACAAAGAAAAATGAATTTTATTTTCTATTTATTGAATAGAATATCACAGCTTTTAGAATGTATATCTGCCAGAACTGGTTTTAAACATGGCTGGGGCCCACAAGAAAAACCTTACTCATTGGCCTTCAATCTCAAGCTTATCTTGGTGTAGCGGAACCTAGTTCCATTCTAAGGTAACCCCTCTCAACACAGATTGCCTCTTCCTCCTGGCAACTTAGGAGATCAAGTGGTTACCCTGGAACTCTTTTTCTTCCCGGAGTTTGTACTGAGGCTAAGATAGCACTCAAGACTCTTCCCTTTTCTATTGGTGTAGGCCATATCCAACATCCCACCCTACTGACAATGGAACTTGCTGTTGAAGCTATCAGCTTGGCAGAAAAGCAAGGCAAAAGTCCAAACGTCTCTGTAGTACACTCTTTTCCTTTGCCCTAAGCTCATATTGTACTCCAGGGCCAAACATGCACAAAGCCTGAGAGTGCAGGCCTCTGTTTTTTGTTTGTTTCTAGGGTCAGAAAAGAAGTGAAAGACCATTTTACCTTTTATGAGCTTGGGGCCATGTGGCTCCTCCTCTGGTTTCTTCTTTCACAGAATCAAGCTAGAACATTTCTGGGCACTCCTGAATGGTCAGCATAAAAATATCAACTGCCTAGGTCAGATAGTGACACCAGGATCATATCCATATCATCTATCACTTATAGAATGCTATTTGGCATTGACACTCCATACAGCCAATTTTGAAAGAAGACTCCTTTTAGCATGTATTATATTAAGGGAGTCAGAAATATTTTACTTTTTGGACTACACTAATAAGACCCATGCATTGCACCCTAGGCAATCTGGCTTTCACTAGAGGAATAGCATAGAAACCATAGTCATTGCACTTTTGAACAGTCTACATGTTGGATAGGAGTAATATTGCACTTGTTATTTTTCTTGATCTTTCAGTAGCTTTTGATTTGGTGGGTCACTCTCTGCTCCTCTCGCGCTTATCCACACTGGGGATTACCAGCACAGTTCACAAGTGGTTTTCTTCATTTCTTATCAATCATTTGTTCTCAGTCTGTTCTGGAACCTCCTCTTCAATTTTCTACCCACTCTCTTCAGGGGTTCCCCAAGGCTCTGTACTGTCTCCTCTACTAGATAATCTTTTTCTTAGTCCTCTAGCAATGGTTATCCTGTCATTTAACATCAAAATATTTTTTATCTATGCAGATGCCATTTTACTTATTTTTCCAGTTTAGCCTCCAGCCTCATCAGGACTGTCTTTTTGCCTTTTCCTCCTGGCTCACCTTTAATAAATTTAAGCTGAATCCAGAAAAAAATTATGGTATGTTTGGTTACTGGATCCTTACTCCAACCTTCCCATGTTCCTCTGGTTTCCACATTTTGATATCTGGGATTCTGGTTTGACTCCCAGTTAACATTTGTGAAACAAATCTCTGAGGTAGTTAAACGTGGTTTCACAATATTATGTTTCCTTAGACCTCTTCATGCCACCCTGTCCTTTGCTGCCCTACACATAGTTATTCACACCTTTCTTATCATCAGATTTGACTATTGCAACTCTATCTATTTCGGTCTGCCTCATTCTCAGATTAAAACATTACAGACTTTACAAAACTGTGGTGCACATTTTCTATGTAGGGCCAAGAAAATTTTACCCCTCTTTTTATGTTTGCATTGTTTATCCATAAAATATCAGATTTCATTCAAGATACTTTCTCTTGCTCATAGAGCCTATCACAAAGGGACTCCTTCCTATCTCTGGGCTCTAATTGTCTCATTTACCTCTACATGTAATTTATGATCCCTGGATGCCAATCGACTTATTCTTCCTGGACCCAAGCAATATTTCCATGAATCCACACATCAATCAACTTTCTTATATTTGGCTCCAAAACTATGGCATGACCTTCTACCTCCTATTCATAGAGAAATTGCCTTTTCTAAATATAAGGTTTTACTGAAAACTTTTTCTGCCAGTAGGCCTGGTAATTTCTTTTCTAAAGGAGTTTTGTTTTGGGTTTTTTTTTGCTGTTGGGATCAGCTACCTGGAAGCATGTTTCACTGGCTTCCTATCCGTTTCTGCTTACAGCTTAAACTCTTTTTATTGACCTATAAGTGCATTCACTTTGCAGCTCCTCAGTACCTCTCCACTCTTATCTCTCCCTACATTCCTCCCCGGGAACTCCGTTAACTGGGTAAATCTCTCTTATGTGCACCCTTCTCCTCCACTGCTAACTCCAGACTCCGTTCCTTTTATCTTGCTGCACCATATCCCTGGAATAGACTTCCTGAGCCGGTACGTCAAGCTCCATCTCTGGCCATCTTCAAATCTAAGCTAAAAGCCCACCTTTTTGATGCTGCTTTTAACTTCTAACCCTTATTCACTTGTTCAGAACCCTTATTTTATCATCCTCACTTTAATATTCCCGTATCTCTTCTTTGTCCTGTTTGTCTGTCCTAATTAGATTGTAAGCTCTGTCAAGCAGGGACTGTCTCTTCATGTTCAAGTGTACAGCACTGCGTACGTCTAGTAGCACTTTAGAAATGATAAGTAGTAGTAGTAGTATGTTACCCTAAGTAGTAGTCTGTATCTCTGTCCTCTGGTCGAATGTTTGCCAGTCTCTTGGATGTGTGCCTACCTGTCGTATGTTACTGATGGAGTTCCTTTCTTTTTTCATATGTTCATTTTATTTTAATTGTACACCACCCAGATCCATCGTATGTGGCATATGCTGTAGAGTAAATCGAATAAACATAAACATGATGATCGAACAGAAGACAAAAGAGGATATAACCAGTGTCTGTCTCTGATATTCCATTCAGAATTATGATTCTAAGAAAATGTGAAGAGTGCTCCCTTTATGGTTTATCATTTTTATTCAAAATCAATATCCTGTACATATATCACTATACAACTTTATCATTTGCATTCACAATAACAATTCCTTATTTATTACAGGTAATGTGATTTTGCCGGAATCTACAAAACCAAATTATTTTTCTCTTTTATTTTTGTTTTTTTTTTTATTGTATTCCCTCCCTTCCCAACAAACCCCCCCAACCTTTCCCCAATAATCCCCTCCCTCTCCCTCCCTTCCCTCTCTCCTGTGAGAACAAAACTTAAGACTAGAAATTCAACAATCTACTTCTCGCAACCGGGGTCAGTGTATTTAATAGCGGGCTCCATATATTCTGGAACCGCAACCCTGTCCTGGAGCTAAAGTCAACCACTCCCATCCTCTCCATCCGCATCATCAAAATCATTCGTGACCGCCACTGAGAGTATGACGGGTACTGACTGGTCACCCATTCAGACAAAATCACCTGCATGGCAGTCACAGTAGCCCTGTATACAAAAGCTGTGAATCCTTTTGGTATTGGATGGATAAACACCGGGTGTCCCAGCAATAATCCCGATTTACATGTCCATCTGGCTCGCCAAATAGAAGAGACATATTGTGTAAGCTGTTTCCAAAATTTAGCTGTGCCTCTGCATGTCCAAAGCATATGCCCCAGGGTGGCTCCAGCTTCCTTGCATTTAGGACACTCCCCCCACGGGGAGACCCCCATATGAAAAGCCCTCCTGGGGGGGATATAGAGTCTGAGTGCCACTTTATATTGAGTCTCCCAATGCGACATCATGATGGTATGTCTCTTCATAGTCAAGATATAAGCTTTAAATTGCGCTACTGTAAGGTCCAACGGAATATCCTCTTTCCACTGCGTTAACAACTTTACAAAATCAGGTTCCTGAATAGTATCCCTGATATGTCTATGATGGAATTTTAGTGGAACCCGTTGCTGCGCTGTTAGAGAAAATGCCGAAGCCAGCTCTTCTTGAACATCTTCAGCTAGATCCTCCCAGGGCAGGGACTGTATGTAGTGTTTTAGCTGACCATAATGAAACTCATCTGAGGGGAGCAGATCAAATTCCTCCCTGAGCTCTTGGAACGGTTTTATCCGTCCTTCAAGGGTAACTGCATGTAATAGGTATACCATCCCTTTACGCTTCCATCTTTGAAAAGCTGGGTACAAAGTTCCAGGTGGAAAGGCGGGATTCCCACAAATCGGCAGAAATGGGGTAGTTTTTGATGAAAATTTGTGCAATTTACAAACCCATTGCCACACCGCTTTCGCCGACCTCAATATTCCTGTCCGCTGTAGGATATATGGTAGGGAAGGCCCCGCCGTATGTAAAAAGGCACTGAAGTGCGTCTCAGGACATAGCTGTAACTCTATATGAGTATCCGAATAATCCTGGGTTCCACGAAACCAATCATTTATATGACGCATTCCACTTGCCACCGTCATATATTTAATATTCAGCAAGCCCAGGCCTCCATACTCCACCGGGACAGTCAACACTGTGTAAGACAGTCGTGGCTTTTTCTTTCTCCAAAGGAAGGTTTGCACCAATTTTATCAACTTCTGTTCGTCCACCTTTTTTAGGAACAGTGGGAGTGATTGGAATGTGTATAACCACCTGGGGGCCATCACCATATTAAATAGCGCAATTCTTCCCATGAGTGAGAGTGGTAGGTTCCCCCAGGCCTCCAACTGTTTGGTGGTATCCTGCAACAATCTCTGCACATTCTGCCCATAAAGTTTTGTTAAATCTCTGGTGATAGTGACTCCCAAATATTTCAAAGAGTTTTGTGTCCACTGTAATGGGAAAGTCCCCAGCCAATTTATCTGTTCTTCTGGCAACACTGGCAATGCCATAGATTTATGTAGATTTAGACAAAAACCTGAGTAATTCCCATACTGTTCAATTTGCTGCAACAATCTTGGTAAGGTCCGTGGGGGCTCTCGTAGGATTACTAACAAATCATCTGCATAAGCTAATATTCTGATATCCTGCCCTGCTAATTTAACCCCTTGAAGATCTGGAGCCAAAGAGACCATACGCAGTAGAGGTTCCAGGGTCATGATAAACAGCAAAGGGGATAGTGGACAACCTTGTCTAGTACCACGCTGTATTGCAAACTCTGGTTCCCGGACACCATTAATGAACACTCCCGCTTTGGGTTGACAATAAAGCGTTTGAACTGCGTACATGAACCAGCCCTCTATACCCATGGCCGCCAGTGTCTGGTACATGAACGTCCACCCAACCTGGTCAAACGCCTTTTCAGCGTCTAAACTTAATACCAGGGTGGGCGCCCCATGTTGTTGGCTGATCGCCATGGCCATCAAAGTTTTCCTAATATTATGTACGGACTGGCGGCCTTTCACAAACCCTACCTGTTCGGGACCTATCAATGATGGTAGATATTCCGCCAACCTCACAGCCATCAATTTTGCCAAAATTTTTATATCAACATTTAACAGCGAAATTGGTCTATAGGATTCAACATTGTCTAATGGCTTCCCTGGCTTGGGTATTAAGGTTATGAGCGCTGAATTTGCATACTGTGGGAATTCCCTTTTTTCTACTACCTCCCGGTAGTATTCCAGCAGAGATGCCAGGGCCTGCCCTGATAGAATTTTGTAGTACTCTCCTGAAAATCCATCGGGCCCGGGAGCTGACCAGAGCCTCAATGTTTTAATCACAGCTTGCAATTCTGTCATTGTCAGAGGTTTATTCAAGTTCCCCAACTGTTCCCCTGTTATTTTTGGGAGCTTTGCCTGTGCTATATATTGTTGCATCTCTCGCTCCGTGGGAACTTGTCTGGATTTATATAGGGCTGAGAAATAATCTGTGAATGCTTGCCCAATCCTTTGACGGTCCGTAATTAAGTTCCCTTTTTTATCTTTCAATGCAGTCACTGTCCTCGGGGCTCCTGAATGTTTTATTAAGCGCCCTAACATTCTGCCTGCCCGATTGCCATATTTATGTAGTTTGTATTTGTAAAAAAGGGCCGATCTCAGTTCCTTTTCATGTAATAGACTATTAAGGGCCACCTGTGTAGCCTTCAAATTTTCCAAAGTAACCATTGTGGGGTGATGTAGGTGAATTCTCTTAGCTCTCTGCAACTGGCGCTCTAAATTCAATATGCCCACAGCCCTCTTCTTATTCTTAGCACTACAGTAAGCTATAATAGCTCCCCGGATGACCGCCTTAGAGGCCATCCAGAACAACTCGGGTTGATGTGTGGCATGCCATTTATTATGTTCTATATAATGGTCCCAGTTCCGCTGCACATGTGACCGCAACCGTGTATCATGATATAGGCCCGCCGGGTATCTCCACCCCCTCTGTCCCGTAGTGTCTGTGGTAACTTTAATATCTGTCCATATCATAGCATGATCTGCCACTTCTTCTGGGCCTATATGTGCTGTGTCTACTAGGTGAAACATGTTGCGGGCTAGCAAAATATAGTCTATCCGGGCAAACGTGCCATGCGCCCTTGACCTGTGCGTGTAATCTTTCTCTCCTGGATGATAAATCCTCCACAGATCTACCAGATCAAGGGTCTTGGTGAATGACTGCAATTCTCTAGCCCGCACTCCTCTATACTGAGAATCCTTTGTGCTAGAACAATCTTGTCGGGGATCCAGGACTGCATTGAAATCCCCAACCACAATCAATTCTCCACCATGACTTTGCAGGCATTTCCCTGCTAGGTTGGCGAGAAAGGAAGCATCATGATTATTAGGCCCATATAAAACCAAAAGCAACAAGGTTCTCCCCGCTAACCAAACCTTCAACATGATATGGTCCCCCCGAGCCCCCCTCTCCAATACTGTAGCTTTATATGGGAGTCCCTTTCTAAATAGCACCGCCACCCCCCCCCCTTACGACTCTGTGTTGACGCTGCAAATACTTCTCCTACCCAATGTTTTTGTAATTTAGAATGTTCCAGATCAGTTAACCGCGTCTCTTGTAAGCACGCAATATCCGCTCTGTGTCTCTTAAGTGCAGAGAGTATCTTAGATCTTTTAATTGGGGAACTAATCCCACCCACGTTCCAAGATATTAGTCTAGTGGTCATCCTTTAAACCACCCCATTTCCAGTGTCCATGCTACGCCCCAGGTTTTACAGGTCTCCTCAGCTCCAAGACCCCACTCTCTAGTACGAACTCTAAAAGTACCTCCCAGTTCCATAATACACTTCTCCCGGTTCCCAGGTAATAAGTTCCGCTTCTCTTTAATGTCTAATACTTGTTCTCGTAATATAAACCCTTCTCCCTGAACCCCCTCAATCCCCCCCCCACCGTTCTAACCCTTCAGCCAGATTCCCAGGCCTAGCCCCGGAATTTAGCAAGAGAGCACCTAGCGTGTCGAGAGCCCCCAACTCCTATATATGGCACATATTTATAACTATAATTACTGCAACATTTAGCATTTTTGATATCTGGTCCCCTTTATATTACCAACACCTTTAGTCTCCTTCTAGCATGCCTTGATCTCGGAGGCTTGTTTTTGCTTCTTCCAGTGATTTAAAAGTCTGCCATTGTCCTTGAACTTGCACTTTCAGGGAGGCTGGGTACTGCAAAACAAATCGAACTTGCTTTTGGGCCAGCGATGAGCATATAGGGTGAAATTTACGTCGTCTCTCCTGCACTCCCGTTGAGTAATCCTGAAAGATCAGGATTTGCCGTCCTTCATGTTTTAATTCACCTCTACGTATCTTAAATCCCTGTAGGACTTCCATTTTATGACGATAATTGAGCAGCCGCGCAACCACCACTCTTGGTCGCTCCTGATTTTCTCTGTTTTGGCCAATTCGATGTGCCCTTTCAATGACCAACTGCCCAAAAGAGTCTGTCAAGGCCAATTCCTTAGATAACCATCCCGTGAGCCAATCCACCAGGTTCTTGTCAGGTATTTTCTCGGAAAGGCCCACTATCCGCACATTGTTCCTGCGGGAGCGATTTTCAAGATCTTCCAACTTATCCATGTGCTCTTGAAGCTGCCACTTTACCTCCCACAGATCTGTGCTGTAGCCTTGCGAATCATCTTCCAAGGCGGACACCCTGGTCTCTACATCCTCCATTCGGGTTTCCAAACCTTCTATTTTCGTATTGTAAGCGTCCAACTTTAAGTCTAAAGCGTCCCATTTTGGCTGCCAAGCATTTGCAACTGCGAGCGTTAACTGTTCGAGTTGCGACGCTGTAAAATTTTGGTGCGCCGGAAGCTGGTCCTCCGCCATTTTCGGGTCTGGCGCTAACACTTTGCTTTTCTCTTTTTCTTTTTTCCCCGTTCGTAGCGCCATTCCGGTTGGAGACTGTCTAAGATATTTGTCCATAAAGGTACGCCAGCTTTAAATTTTTCTTTTTAATCACTCGTGGTGCAGTATTCAAGCAATTTCTGGAGCGAGGGCCCAAGAGCTATAGCAGCGCACGTCCACTCAGCTCATCATGTCACGTGCTCCCCGAGTGCTCCCTTTATAATGACTGCCACAGCTTGCCACATTTCAGGCCTCTAACGCAAGATTCATAAGTTATATGGCCATACTGGCCATGTTCTCAGCTTGTGGACCCTGCATCTCTTTATTCAGAATTAGCCTCTAGTGAGGCATAAGGATAAACCCTATCAATAGCATTCAAATCTCAGAGGTAATTGATTTTAAAACTGAATCAGCTCAGAGTTTGACATAATAAAGTTTACAGTCATCAAAGGGTGAAGGGAGCTGTGGGATTATATTGCCAGTTCAGCTGGTGGCTTTCTAGGGCCCCTGCAATACCTTCCCTCACACTCACAGGAAGCGATATTCAGTGTCATTTAGGTGGGCAGGAGAGCATCCTCCTTGAGACAAGCACTGTCTTCATCCAGTCCCCAACAGGCCCAAGGAAGAATGTGGCGATTCATGCTGCAGCCAGCACATAATAGAAGTGAAGATATTCAGTGGTATTATCAAACATAGAGGAGGTGGCTTGAAGAACAATAAGATGATGTTCCAAAAGTCTTGGATGTTAAAGAATAAACGTTTAGACATTTGGAACATCGTCTTATCATTCTTTGAGTCACCTTCACTGTGTGTGTTGTGTCTAAATATCAGGCCACATGTTCTCAATCACTTGCACGGGTTGGTCACCCAGAGCAGTCATTTGACCAATGCTACATGTCACTACCATTGATGCTAAAACCAAGACTTTCTTCATATTAATCTATATAACTTCCCTTTTATAACACTTTCATAAATGGAATGCACTGCATGGCTACTGTGTGAGTAGCACGTGAGCTCTTACTGCTAGATCAATGGGTGGCGGTAAGGGCTTAGGCAGTAAATAAGTACGCACTAGTTTTAATATTAGCGCTGGCCTATTTCCCAGCCCCTTAAAAAATAGTCTTTTTCTGACCCGTGGTAAAAATTGGCCCAGCATGCGCCTAAACGATGCGCTCACACTACTGCAGGCCAATTTTTCCCGTGGCTTTGTAAAAGGCCCTCTTAGCTATTTGATCTTACTGATCCAAAGTGACGCTGCAGTTCTACTGCAGTCCAACTAGTAAGTAAGTTTTTATTGTCAACATGTGGAAATTAATTATCCATTCCCCATATGTCTCTTATTATATTTTGTATTTATACTTTCACTGTTACATTATCTTTTTCAGCAATTATTATTAGACATATCTCTATTAAGTTGCAACACAAAGATTTAATCATTAGTTTAATTTAACTACCTCCCATGGTTATCTTTTCTGGGGGGGGGGGGGGGGTTAATAATATTTTATAATATTGGCTTTATTAAATGGTCAAACCTATAAATGTGCCTGGGACACCTATATCACTAGTTCTGAATGCAAACAAAAGCATTAATACTTGACTAGATTCATTGATCTGAAGTGGTGCAGTAGTCTAAGTTACAGCTGACCCTTTACCTTTGCGCTTCATACTATACGGGTTCAGTTCCCAAATAACATTTTTTACACACATTTGTTGTCTGTTTTCAGTTCTAATGTGTTATCCATATTCTCCATATATACTACCATGGTTTATCAACATTTTTGTTGCCATAATATCTCTTCTAAAAGGATCATAGGTGCATATTTCCTTTTCATAGCAAAGTTCATTCTTCAGCGGGCCCGATCGCAGGGAAGTCCCCTTGTTTTCCAATTGGTTCTGGCATATGCAAATTGGCTTTAGCTTTTTTAGTTTCAGTAAGGTCCCTCACCTCTGTTGTTTTTTAGGAGCCTTTTTTTATATCAGTTGACACCATCACACACATAACCCACTTTTTTATGCAGTTTTTTCACTCTATATTGCTTTGTTTGGTTCCTCCTTTTTTAATATTTATACACATAACCCCACTTTGTTCAATGCAGTTTTCAGCAATCTTATGCTGTTATTTCTGTTCATTCATTCAGTTGCTGCATTCTTTCTTTTGTTCAGCTTTCTGTTCACTTGTTGATTTGTTTATCTTCTTTGAGCTAAGAGTACCCAATTGTGCTTTTTTTTAATCACTGGTTTTGCATGTTTTCTCCAGTATCATCTTTTCATCTCAAACTGCAGCTGACAGGTTTGTTTTGTTCAAATGCATTTATCCTAATTTGTTTGTTCTCATATTGATATGTGGGTGCACTCTATAAGTTCTGGCTTGTTTTACACCTTTTATAGCTCAAATAGATTTAATTATTACTCCAGTTTGTTGAATTTTCCAATTTTTCTACACACGTGTGTTCTGTAAGATGCCATCTGATTTTCTTTTTCATTTAACATTTCTCTAGTGTCACCAGACTCATTTACAAATTTACACAAGCACTGTTGTCACGTACCTTTCAGGTTAGTTTCATTACTGGTCCAGCATTACTTATTTCTGGATGTTTTGGGGGAGCCACACTTATTTTATTGATTGTATCTAGGTTTTATTTATGCTATAATTTATTTATTTATGTTTAATAAATTGTTCTTAACTTAATGCTGTATGTACATATTAATATTTATTGTTTTATTGTTGTTGTTTTTAGAGCATTTTGACTCCTGAGACAGGTGGTTCTCTACTGAAACACGGCCCCATGTTGGGTCCTTCCAATGTGGGTGCTTTGTCAATAAAATTTTGGTTGTTTACATCTGACTGCTGAAAGTTCTTTGGTCCACACCTACTCTTTCCTCTAGGTACTACATTTGATGTTGTTTTTTGCCCTAGAACAGTGATGCAGAATTTTGGTAGTTACATGCATACGTGCACACAAACACATATAAATGCCATTATTCTAAATGTTTATATGCATAATCAGCATATAAATGTTAACAGCTATTTTATAGAATTTCTCCCTAAGGAGGTAATTCTATAAAGGATGTGCAAAGTTAGGTGCCTAAAATCTAAGCTAGTATTCTATAACAGAAAAAGTTTCTCTCATTATCTGGATAGGTGTGCTGGTCATAGGCACATAAAAGAAAAAGAGGATATTTTCCTAAAAATTTAAAAAATCTGGAAGACATATCTGAAGAAGCCCAAAAGGAGGACATACTCTCTTAAAAGAGGATATATGGTAAAATCTTACTGCTCTTATCATGAGACTAGTCCTATTTTTATTTCAGACACGCGTATTGGATGCGCACCGAGTGGCACTTGATGCACATAGGTCATTACTGCTCGGTTACTGCGTGAGTCTTTACCGCTAGGTCAATGGCTGGCAGTAAGGTCTCAGACCCAAAATGGACATGTGGCAATTTTGATTTTTGCCACATGTCCATTTTCAGCAAAAATTTTTAAAAGCCCTTTTATACAGGCGCGCTGAAAAATGGATCGGCGCACTCCCAAAACCCACGCCTACACTACTGCAAGCCATTTTTCAGCGCACCTTAGTAAAAGGACCCCTTAAATATATGTTGGAGCCAAGTATGAAAACATGTTTTCCTTTTTTTAATTTTTCAACATTTCTTTCTACCTGAATCATTCATGATTCATGGAATTTGTTACTCATATATGAGACCTGAAAAGCAAACAGGATGGGGAGCATACATTTAGGATGACTAGATGTTGCTTATTATCAAGTTAACTTCAAAGCATAATAACACAGAAGAGTATTAAAGGCATCATTTTTTCCAATCACACTTCTGCATGACATATGACCTGTTCCTATGGAATTAGGACACTTTTTGTGTTTTGTGGTGCCAGGTAATTTTCAATATAATTTATTGCAAATTCATCCACTTGTTAGCCATTTATCACCTTGGCAACTGGACATTTTTGCTATAATGTCAGACAACTAAAATATGGAATGTATGATTAAATCCTTTTGATCTGATCTGCCAGTACTGAAATCACTTGTGAACAAAATTATTATTATTAGTGTCAGTAGTATTATTTACTTAGGGCAACTTTTACAAAGCGGCGCTACCATTTAGCATGCGTGGGATTTGAATGGGCTTTTTCGCATTCAGCACCCTGCTAATTGGTAGCAATGCATTGTAAAAGGAGCCTTTAATCATTTGTATAGAGTATATTGTCACGGAACCTGAGATGGTGAGCCCTTGGGCTGCAGCCAGGCTGCAGCAGACAAGTCCTCTGGGGGAGGCACAGAGCAGAGGCGAACCAGGCACAGAATACCAACAGGATAACAGACATGGCAAATAGACAGAGCACACTCAAGATAAGCAAAAAGCAAGACAATACATAAGGCAGGAACAGGATTCAGGATTCTCAAACAGGATTCAGGAACGGGCTTGGCTTAGCTTGCTGGAACAGGATTCTGGAACAGACTTGGCTTGGTTGGAACAGGATTCTGGATTGGGCTTTGGCTGGAACAGGATTCTGGAATGGGCTTGGTTTGGCAGGGAACAGGGACAGAACTAGCTTAAACACACAACAGGAACAGAACTTGACTGACATACAGAACTCAAGGATAAGGGAAGCCACTCATAGGAACACTCTAGGCTCTACCATACAGCACTCAGGGAAAGAGAAGCCACTCAAAGGAATACTCAAGAGTGTGCCACTAGGCACTCAAGGGAAAAGGGAACCCATTTGTCGCGTCTCTCGCGCTTGCCGCGCTCTCGAGGACCTTGGCATACTTTCAGGCTTCTTCCCCGGGAGCACGGGGTTTGTGAGTCCATAGGCCACTACCGTGGAGCAGCAGTGGCAGGCAAGATCACCTTCCAGGTGGAGATGAGACAAGACTGGACCGGAACCCCGGACTGGAGTTCTACACAGGAACACTCGGAACTGGAACGCACCGGACGGGTGCGCACTGGAGTGTGGCCCGCTGGACTGGACACACTGGAGTGGCCCCACTGGACTGGAACATATAGGAGTGAAACCCACTGGCCTGGAACACACTGGAGCGGAACCCGCGGAACTGGAACACCCTGGACCTAGGCTTCACCTACACTTGACCGCCTTTCCCCGAGGGTTGAGCCCTCAGGTTCTGGCAGCCGGTAGGACTTACAGGGAAACCCGGAACTGGCACTTGCAAGCCGGAACAGCAGGAATGAAGATCCAGGAGTGCCCCCTGGCACCTAGGCGAAGACAAGGCAGGCAGGCAGGGACTGTCCGGGTTCCGGCAGTCGGCAGGTTTAACACAATGACTAGTAAACTGTACCCAGGCTAATAGGAATGCTATACCCAGGCAAACCAGTCATACACAAGAAACATACACGGAGCAAACTCAGGAGACTTGTAAGGCTATACACCAGCTAACAACTAAGCTGTGCCCAAGCTAACAAGTCATGCACTGGAAACAAACACAGAACACTAGCAAAGCTTTACACAGGCTACAAGCCACACGGTGCCTAAGCTGGCTAGTCTACCACTAGGAACAATCACAGTCTCGGGATAGTGGCTAGCAAGGGCGGCTAGTCTAACACTAGGAACAATCACAGTCTCGGGATAGTGGCTAGCAAGGGCGGCTAGTCTCACACTAGGAACAAACACAGAGAACTAGCAAAGCTATGCACAGGCTAACAAGCCACACGGTGCCTAAGCTGGCTAGTCTACCACTAGGAACAATCACAGTCGCGGGATAGTGGCTAGCAAGGGCGGCTAGTCTAACACTAGGAACAAACACAGAGAACTAGCAGAGCTATGCACAGGCTAACAAGCCACACGGTGCCTAAGCTGGCTAGTCTACCACTAGGAACAATCACAGTCTCGGGATAGTGGCTAGCAAGGGCGGCTAGTCTAACACTAGGAACAATCACAGTGAACTAGCAGAGCTATGCACAAGCTACAAGCCAGACGGTGCCTAAGCTAGCTAGTCTAAACAAACACAGAGCACTAGCAAAGCTATACACAGGCTACAAGCCAGACGGTGCCTAAGCTAGCTAGTCTAAACAAACACAGAGCACTAGCAAAGCTATACACAGGCTACAAGCCAGACGGTGCATAAGCTAGCTAGTCTACACAAACACAGAGCACTAGCAAAGCTATACACAGGCTACAAGCCAGATGGTGCCTAAGCTAGCTAGTCTAAACAAACATAGAACACTAGCAAAGCTATACACAGGCTACAAGCCAGATGGTGCCTAAGCTAGCTAGTCTAAACAAACATAGAAACTCACACAGAGCAAACACTGAAACCATGTACAGAGCACTCTATACACCAGGACCTTTAGATGAGATGCAAAGGCCAGGGCTGTAGTCTCTAAGTCATTAATAAAGCCCTTCAACACCAGAGCCACAGCTGCAGCAATCACCTTGCAACCAAACAGAGCTTGACACACAGAGCAGTCAGCCCATAGGAAGGAACAGCGGGAGCCATCTTGGATACTGGCAAAGAGGAGGAGGCGGCAGCCATCTTGGAAGAGGCATAGCCCACACAGGTGAGGTTCAGTAGGGCAATCAGCACACAGAGCCAGAGAGAACCTAAGACAGACACAGAGACAAGCAGAAGCCAGCACAGACACTCACTCCCAGAAACAGGGTAAGTCTGAGGGTTGTCACGGCCACGGACATGACACCATTCATAGGAATACACTAGGCTGTGCCACACAGCGCTCAAGGGAAAAGGGGAGCCAACTATAGGAATATACACTAGGCTGTACCATACAGCACTCAGGGAAAAGGGGAAGCCAGTCATAGGAACACTCTAAGGTGTACCTTACAGCACTCAGGGAAAAAGGAATCCACACATAAGAATACACAAGGCTGTGCCACAGAATCAAATAACAGACACTAGAGACAAAGGGAAAAATCAAACAAACAGGGAAAGCTGCTTTTACATACACAAATCAGATGAGGAAGAATGATCACAGGAATCAGGAGACAGACACAACAGACAAAGAGTTAGAGCAGGCTAAAGGAAGGGCTGCTTCTAAAACACATCAGAAAGAAGCAGGGCTTACACTGCAGTCAAAAGTATAAAGCATACAAAGGAAAAAACAAACAATGTTCTTACCAGAACTCAGCCAGTACACACAGCCAGGTAGGGAAGGGAAAGGCAGGCAGAGAGAGCATACCCTGCTGCATGGGAGCAAGGTAATCAATGAAAGCAGCTAGGCTGTGAAGGCAAAGTAATCAAGAAATGCAGCTGGGCTGGCAACAACCAGCTCTCTGAACAGTGAAAGGTAACAAGGAAAACCACACAAGGAAACAAAACAGAACCTTGCTTGGAAGCAAAGTTAACAGGCTAGTAATCCATACAGGTTTAAAGCAGAACAACACATACAGAGAAACAAAAGAGGGCTTTAAGCAAAGCAACCCACACAGAGGAAGAAGGCTTTGCTTGAAAGCAAACCTAACAAGAAGGTAATCCATACAATTTCAAAGCAAAACCACTCGCTCAGGGCTGTGCCCAAAGACACAGATTAACAAGAAGACCAATTCCCCCAGAATCAAACACCAGTACAACAAGAAAAAGGAAAATAGACTTGTTGCAAAAGCAATGTAGAAAAGCTCCCTGGGTCCTTATAAATGAGTAGGCTGATGATGTCACAAGTAAGAAATGAAGCAGAAGCAGGGAGACCAAAGCGAGGCTTGGTACAGGAAGAACAACAACAGGAAAAAAGGCAGACTGGAGCGGTCACAGAGCTAGATACAGAGAAACAGTAGGTCTGAACATAAGGACACAGCCACAATCATGACATCATTTGTTTTACCTCCTAATGATCATAAGATATCAAGGCTGTTTACAATAGGGAAGGGGGATGGGACTTGATGTACTGCCTTTCTGTGGTTACAATCAATCTGCAGGTCATAACCTAGAAGTTTTGCAAAATGTCTACCTATTTTCAGTGCTGGCACTGCACCATCCCACACTGACATTAGTGAGGGTGGAGGACACCCTCTCAGCTTAGAAGGAACATTAGTGGCATTGCCTGGTAAATAGCTGCTGAATAGTGGCCAAGTGTGATTTAGGTAGGAAGGATCTTCTCCTGAATGCATAAATTACATTGAATATTGACCCCATTTGGGTCAATATTCAGCTCAGAGTGGTCAATGTTTGTTTGTTTTTTAAACACTGAGCAAAAAGAAAATGGCAAAAAATCTTCCATCAATAATCTTTTCAACTACTAAAACTCAAAAAAGTGGAAAGAGATACTAAACCATGTCCGCTACAATACAAATTCACCCATACTATGGCAGGAGGAAAAAGACCCCAGAAATAGCAAAGAGTCTTTTTTACCACTTCATTCAATGTGGTTTAGAATGCCTGATTTTAGCGATAAATCAGTCACTAGTCAAAAAATCTCCTACCTGCCAGCCTTTTTTTTTTTGGTTATTTTATTTATGATTTTACAAGTTTACATCCATTATACATGTAAAGGATATTAGAAATATTAAGAGACAAAGAAAAATCTCTCCATACAGAAATCATTCAGACTAGCATTCTTCTTACATTGACCACAATATTGGGACAAGATACTGGGAAATATAAATTTCAAAGAAAATTCTACCTAACTATTAAATTCAGTCTGCCAGCCTTTTAATCTTTATTCTTGCTGGTCCAACTTTAAAGGTACAAAATCTTCTTTATAATGTCATCATTTTTTAAATTATTTTTTATTTTGTTAACTATTATGCCCATTAAAAGCAATGAGTGGGAAACAAAATTTTCATGACACTTATCTTGACTCAAACATGCTGGATCCCGGAGGGGGCGGAGCAAGATGGCGGCGGTACCACCTGTCTGCATCGGTGACTAGGTCAACGCTGCTGGAGATTGAAATTACTCTTGGGTTTATTTTTATTTTCTTCAAAGATTTTTTCCTTTTTTTCTTACCTCTGTGATGCCGCATACCAAGAGAAAGGGGACCGTTAGACCGGCGGCCCAGTCGGCGCTAACATCAACGCCCTTCCAGCAGAAGCTTGACCAGTTCCTGATGCGACATTCCACTGCACAGATTGGAGGTCCTGCTGATATTACGGCGTTAGGAGACGCCGAAATCTTGGGTCTAGACACGTCGTTGTCCCCTCCAAATATTCGCCCACCTTTGCAACCGGCGACGCTCGACTTCGAGGGTGGAACGCCGATACCGGAAGTCGGAGCAAGCGCTACACCGTTGGGCCAGAAAGTCGGTCTGTTTGCCGGGGCTTCCCTGCCATCGGAGCCAGAGGGCATAATTGCCTCTCAGGAGAGTCCAATTACATCCAAGGCCTCGAATGCAAAGGTAACGCTGGAGACGATATGGGAGGTGCTCCAGCGTCTGGATAATACGATGAGGACTTCAACTAGCAAGATTGATTTGCTGACTGAAAAGGTACAGACTTTAAATACTGCATTTACTACAATGAAAAGTGAGGTCAATGAACAAATAAATCTTTTGAATACTGATTCCACCAAAATGAAAGAAACAACTGTCAAGCTGATACAGGATAATACACTGATTCATAATAGACTTGAATACTTTGAAAACTTTAACCAAAGATTGAATCTCCGATTGTTAAATTTTCCTAGGATATCAGTGTATTCACCCATGGATATCTTTAAAAGATTTTTGATGGAAAATTTAAAGTTTACCTCTGATAATATTCCACCTTTGAGTAAAATTTATTACTTACCATCTAAAAGATTAAATGATGAATTACAGAATCCGCAAGGTGACTTAAATGTATCAGAACTTTTGGAAACCTCCTTGACCTCCGAAACTAATAGACAAACCCTTTTGGTATCTTTTGTGTTCCAACAGGACTTGGAGCTAGTGAGAAAACTGGCTCTAAGAAACTTACAAAACCCCTTTTATGGGGGAAAAATCTGGGTTTTCCCAGACGTTACTAAAACTACACAAATAAAAAGAAAGGAATTCTTGCTTTTACGACCAGCAGTTTTGTCATTGGGTGCCTCTTTCAATCTAAACTACCCGTGTAAATGCATTGTAAAATATTTGGATGTAAAATATGTTTTCTTTGTACCAGATCACTTAAAACAATTTATTGCACAAAAGAATATTATGAAGGCTGTTTGAAGCCAACTTGTATTAACTTTAGGGAATGTAATGAAGATTTTCAGTGGAAATATCCGTTAAGCTTTACTTATTATTTACTATTCTTGAAAGCTCTTCTCCTGAGTTATCGGCATACCCCCCATTATGGTGGTCTAAGACAAGATGTCTATTTTCTTTTAACTTCTTGTGAGAAATTTTCTTTGTAAACCAAATTAATCTGTTTTTCTTGTTCAAGTACTTAAGCTTGTAAAATATATAAAAGGATAAATAAAAGAATTTAAAAAACATGCTGGATCCCAACAGGTACCCGTTTCACCAAGGCTTTGTCAGGGGATCAAATCCAGCTGTCACTTGAAAAATAAAAACTAGCATAATATGGTGTGGATCTTCACATTTTAAAAACACTGGCCACCTCAGGCTTTTTTCAACTCAATATTTAGCACGCAACTGTACCAGTTCTGAATGTCCAGGTCTAATGTGGTTGCTGGCACTTATCCAGGTACCCAAGATATTCAAACTGGTACCCACACAAAATTAGTACAACCTTTTTGCTAGCCTAACTTTATGTGGATTGTAATCCATTTAGTGCACTGAGGGGCCCTTTTACTAAGCCATGTAAGCGTCTATGCGCGCCCAACATGCGCCAAAATGGAGTTACCACCTGACTACCATGTGGCTCTTGCAGTAATTTCAGTTTTGGTGTGTGTCCGATATGCACATCTGAAAAATATTTTTTATTTTCAATCACGCGTAATGGACGCGCGCCAAGTGGCATTTGATGCACGTAAGTGATTACCACCCAGATTTTTTACTGCTAGGTCAATGGCTGGTGGTAAGGTCTCAGTCCCAAAATGGACGCACAGCAATTTTGATTTTGCCACACATCCATTTTTGGGGGGAAAAAGGCCTTTTTTACAGGTGCGCTGAAAAATGGATTAGCACGTGCCCAAAACCCGTACCTACACTACTGCAAGCCATTTTTCAGTGTGCCTTTGTAAAAGGACCCCTTAGTGCACTGAATATTGCTGCTAACCAGGTAACTTCCATCTTCACCCTGATTCTGCCCCAGTACTTCCCAGATAGCGCCAGGGCAGTCTGACTGGAATTTCAGTGGTACTACCTGCTAAATGCCACTGAAAATCTGGGTATGACCCAGTGAGCAGGACTTATCTGGGTAGAAGCCACCCCTGCCTAGATAAGTCCCACTAAATATCAGACCCATAATTTTAAACAGAAGTAAATGGGGAGTCAATGTAGTGTTTTTGAAGTTACATAATGATCAATAAAAAAAAGACATTCTTCTAACGTTTGAACAGACTCCAATGGAGAGAAATCATTCAGTGCAAGATCCATGAGAAGCAGTTTACAGCCATCCAAGGGGAGGTAATCAGAATGCCCATAAGCGTTCTGGTGGAATATAAGTTGCCCAATTTATGCCACTGACATTTTGCTTTAATGGGCCTAAGCAATTCTATACCCAAATTGTTAAAATTAATGTGTTTTCAATTTATCTTGAGGTAGAAAAATTAATCGGTCCAAACGTGAAGCTGTTCTATTGCCTGCCCTTTTACTAATCCGCGAAGGTGCCTACGTGCGCCAATTTGGAGTTACAACCCAGCTACCTCGTAGCCCTTGCTGTAATTTCATTTTATACGCGTGTCCGCTACGCACGCCAGAAAATATATTTTATTTTCTGGCATGTGGTGAAAATCGGGCAGTAACTCCAACTTGACGCGTGTAGGTGATTACCGCACACTTAATGCAAGAGACCTTACCACTAAGTCAATGGCTGACAGGAAGGTCTCAAACCCAAAATGCAGGTGCACCAATTTTTATTTTGCCGCACGCCCATTTTTGGCAAAAATAAAAAAAGATATTTTTTTACAGGTGCACTAAAAAATGGATCTGCGTGCGCTCAAAACCCACACCTACCCTACCGTAAGCCATGTTTCAGTGCACCTGGGTGAATAGGGTCTAAAATACTTTGGACCCTGTTTACTAAGCTGTGCTAAGGGTGCGCTAGTGTTTTTAGCTCGGCTAAAAACTCTAGCGCGCCTTAGTAAAAGGGCCTTTTGTGTCAGTACTTAAATATTAACTGTCTGGTAGCCCAGATACCCTTACTACTCTGGTTATTTTGTTAAAGAGCTCAGGGGTCCTTTTACTAAACCACAGCAAAAAGTGGCCTGAGGTAGTGTGGGTGCGTATTTTTGGCATGCGCCAGGCCAGCTTTTACTGCATCTGGGAAAAAGGCTTTTTTTTACAATGGGCTGGGAAAAGGGCCTGCGGAAAAATTGAAACAACCCATTGATCTATTGATAAGGGCTCATGCGCTACACATGCAGTGACTGGTCAGCGAGCACCAACTGCGGATTAAAGCTGGGTACGCCGTGCGTGGTAGGAAATAAAAAATAATTTGTCCCGGCAGTATGGGCGCCCACCAAATCTGAAATTACCACCAGGGGGGTATGCTAGCCTGGTGGTAATCTCATTTTTGCATGTGTTACATGCTCGTAGAACTTTCCACACCTTTGTAAAAGTGCCCCTCAATTACTTTTTCTCGACAAGATCTCTGACCTGTTACTTTCAAGATACTGTGTTATCTTTTCTTGTGTCCAAGTTTTTTCTTGCTGGTTAGAGCTAACATATTGTAATGGTAGTATTAATTCAGTGATTTTACATCTTCTTAAGCTGCTTCATCTATTACTAGAATTCCTATTTACTTTTAAGTGAAGGGAACTTTGCCCGGTCCTCTCCTACACCTTCCTCTCCCACCCTTCTTCTCTCCCTGGGACTGAGGCCTACCTCAATTGCTTCTCTATGCATTATCTGCGGTGTTAGATTAAAAGAAATAGAGAGTGAGATTTCAAAATTCGCTGGAGTCCTGCTCCTACTATTCTGCATCTCTTCTATGATCTGGTGCTTTCAGTTCTCCACACTCTCCTTTTCAGTCCATGCATCGCTGCTATCCTTACCACTAGCACCCTCATCTTGAACGTTAATCAAGTGCCCCAGACCAGAGTTGTACCTAGGTGGGGTGCAAGGGGAGCAACCGCTCCCGCAAACAGATTTTGAATGAAATAGCGCCTATGTGAATTGGGCCTGCAGCAGTGGCGTAGCCAGAAGTCAATTTTTGGGTGGGCCAACAGGTTGGATGGGTGGGCACTAGACAGTGGTGTGCTGGTAAATGTTTAACAATAGGCTCTCTCCCTGGTCCACCTCTGCACCCCCCCCCCCCCCCCCCCCCACCATCCACCTGTGCACCTCCCCTCAAAATTGCAGAGCTGGCTATAGCCGGGGAGAGAGCCTGGGGGTGGGGGGCAATGCATTACTGTCTCCAGGAAAAAAAAATTAAATGATCCCAGGTTCCAATTTAATTCATGTTTAATGTGGGATAAAATGCCATAAATAAGTAAATAAATATAAACTTTTAATGTTGAGCACCTGATTCTCAAAGTGGACATATTCCAAACACTATAATGAAAATAAAATGATTTTTTTTCTACCTTTGTTGTCAGGTGACTGTTTTTCTGATCATGCTGACCCAGTATCCGATTCTGCTGCTATCTGTCCTCTTAACTCCGTTTCCAGGGCTTCCTTTCCATTTATTTGTTTACTTTCCGCCTTTCTTCTTCATTTCTTGTCCTACATCCGTAAGTAAAAGCTGGATCCTCCGCAAACTTGACTGTCCAGTGGATCCAGCTTTTGCCTATTTTCTTCATCCATGTGAAGTTTTTCTACTCTCTTCCTTTTCTGTTATCTCATCTCCTTCCTCACACCTCCCTCCCCCTCCATGTCCAGCAACCTCCTCTCCCCTTCCCTCCATCCAGCAACCCTCCTCTCCCCTTCTTCCACCATGTCCAGCAACCCTCCTCTCCCCTTCTTCCACCATGTCCAGCAACCCTCCTCTCCCCTTCCCTCCATCCAGCAACCCTCCTCTCCCCTTCTTCCACCATGTCCAGCATCCCTCCTCTCCCCTTCCCTCCATCCAGCAACCCTCTTCTCCCCTTCTTCCACCATGTCCAGCAACCCTCCTCTCCCCTTCCCTCCATCCAGCAACCCTCCTCCCCCCTTCTTCCACCATGTCCAGCAACCCTCCTCTCCCCTTCTTCCACCATGTCCAGCAACCCTCCTCTCCCCTTCCCTCCATCCAGCAACCCTCCTCTCCCCTTCTTCCACCATATCCAGCAACCCTCCTCTCCCCTTCTTCCACCATGTCCAGCAACCCTCCTCTCCCCTTCCCTCCATCCAGCAACCCTCCTCTCCCCTTCTTCCACCATGTCCAGCAACCCTCCTCTCCCGTCTGCCCTGTTTCCTTCCTCCCCCCCCCCCCCCCGCCGTACCTTTAAATATTACAGTTTTGCTGGAGTTGCGGGTAGCCAGCATTGAAGAAATTGGCAGGCTTACGCCGGTTCTAGCAGCGCTTCCCTCTTCCCTCGTTGCAAGTCGGATGATGGCTCTGCCCTCTTCTGACGTATTTCCTGTATCTACGAGGGCGGAGCCATCATCCGACTTGCAACGAGGGAAGAGGGAAGCGCTGCTAGAACCAGCGTAAGCCTGCCAATATCTTCAATGCCAGCTGCCCGCGATTCCAGCAAAACTGTAATATTTAAAGGTACGGCGGGGGGCGGGGCAGTGGCGGGCTGGGGAGGCAGATGCGGGATCGGAGCTCAGCCTGCTCCCTCCGCTCCGCTGCCTCCACTGCTGGGTGGGCCTGAACCAAAACTGGGTGGGCCTGGGCCCACCTAGGCCCACCCGTGGCTACGCCCCTGGCCTGCAGCATCGCACCAGCAGCTATTTTATAAAAGATCTGCCCCAGACCTGTCATGCTGCCTGGTGCCTTTGTTGCTCTCCCTCCTCTGGGATTTTGCAGCAGCCATTTTTTTCTCAGGTGCCATGTATTCTTCAGCTGGAATTGCACTAGCCATGGTACCTCGAGCATCTTTACCTGTGATAAAAAGAGGTAAAACTTACTCTGTGGGCCAGATCCACCCACTGGCAAGAAAAGTAGAATGAGTCACAAAAGCAAGCTCTGCAAGCTAGATCTGATTCACAGGCTGTAGTTTGGAGACGCTAGCTATAATTAGATCTTCTCAAGGTCAAAGGAAAGGAAGAGCAGTCCAGATAAGTGTATAACAGAGCTTTTGAACAAAAGGTTTCTATAAATGCTATTGTCACGCAGAACAAACCATAATGAATGGACAAACAAAATGCCAGATTGTGATGCAGCTGCTGTACCAGTAGGGTTTTTTTTTTTAAGTAGAGGAGTGTGGTAGCCGTGTTAGTCCACTCTTAAGGTTATCAATAGAAATCAAACAAAATAAAACATGGAAAAGAAACTAAGATGATACCTTTTTTATTGGACATAACTTAATACATTTCTTGATTAGCTTTCGAAGGTTGCCCTTCTTCGTCAGATCGGAAGCTGATTCTCACTAGAGATAAGGGACAATTTAAGTTTGAAGTCAAGCCAGAACAACTTTAGTTGTTTTAAGTTTGTCAGATATTTATTTATTTATTTATTTATTAGGATTTATTTACCACCTTTTTGAAAGAATTCACTCAAGGTGGTGTACAGTAAAAATAAATCAAACATAAGCAGTAAAAATATTCAAATAACCATACAAAGTATAGCATAGTATACGACTTACAATGTCAACACAATATGTAATAAAATATTTTCATAGACAGCATAGGGTATAAGCAAAGATAAAACATATAGATAAAAGAGTAAGAGAAGTTAGTAAATAAGGTAACCAATTTAAAGAAAGCTGCACATGAGGTCTAAGAGGTGATTAAATATTATCTCAGCTAGGGGCAAAAATGTCCTGCTACAGTATGTGCAGCCGGTGTCATTCCGTGTGTGTGTGTGTGTGTGTGTGTGTGAGAGAGAGAGAGAGAGAGACTAACAGGTTAGTTGCTTCTTCCATTAAAGGCCAGCCAAGCTTTTACCTGCTTCCTGAAGTATAGATACATTAGTACCCCCCACCACCACCCACACACACACACAGGTTTTAAGTACTCTGGGTTTTAAAGTCTGTTGATATTTGAAGCAATTCAACCTGCCAAAAAAGGCTCCTGGATGGTTAAATCGCTTGTATGGGGCTATCGCTCATATTCAGCAGCATGTAACTGGTTAATGCTGCTGAATATAACCACAGACTTCTGAAGTGATAGCCGGCTATTTTGTGGGCAGTCTGGTGGCGGAGTCGGCACTTATGCGGTTCAGTGCCAATATTCAGCACTTAACTGCCTGAGTTAAGCTGCCATATGGGACCACATAAAATACAGAGCTATCTTTATGCAGTGGCACTTAGGCAGTTAAATGCTGAATATCATGGTAAACACAGATGGTCAGTTGAATAAACCAGATATTCAATGCCAGTGCCTGGACATGGCTTGGTATTGAATAACCGGGAATAATTCAGTCAATGGCTAAAAAAAAAAATACACCACTGCCAGCTGAATATGTACCCCTTAAAAATTTAGGGGCCCTTTTACTAAGACGCATGGAGGGGCATAATCGAATGAAAACGTCTATCTCCATGGGCGTTTATCTCCGAGAACGGGTCCTTGAAGGGGCGGACCGAACCGTATTTCGAAAAAAATACACGTCCATGTTTTATTCGACAATTTGTGAGCTGGGCGTTTTTGTTTTTCAGCGATAATGGAAAATGAAAGCGCCCAGCTCAAAAACGAATAAATCCAAGGCATTTGTTCGTGGGAGGGGCCAGGATTCGTAGTGCACTGGTCCCCCTCACATGCCAGGACACCAACCGGGCACCCTAGGGGGCACTTTTACAAAAACAAACAAAAAGGTAAAAGAGCTCCCAGGTGCATAGCACCCTTCCCTTGTGTGTTGAGCCCCCCAAATCCCCCTCAAAACCCACTGCCCACAAGTCTACACCATTACTATAGCCCTAAGGGGGTGAAGGGGGGCACCTACATGTGGGTACAGTGGGTTTGGGGGGATTGGACAACTAAGCATTAAGCAGCACAATTGTAACAGGTAGGGGGGGGATGGGCCTGGATCCACCTGCCTGAAGTCCACTGCACCCCCTAACAACTGCTCCAGGGACCTGCATACTGCTGCCAGGGAGGTGGGTATGACATTTGAGGGTGAAAATAAAAAGTTGTGAATCATCATTTTTTGTGGTGGGAAGGGGTTAGTGACCACTGGGGGAGTCAGGGGAGGTCATCCCCAATTCCCTCTGGTGGTAATCTGGTCATTTAGGGCACTTTTTGGGGCCTTATTCATGAAAAAAACAGGGTCCAGGAAAAGTGCCCTAAATTTTAGCTACAAACGCATACTTTTTTTCCATTATCGGCGAAAGGTGCCCATCTCTGTTCAGGTGATAACCATGCCCCAGTCCCGCCTTCACCAAGCCTCCAACATGCCCCTGTCAATTTTGTACACTTCCGCGATGGAGTGCAGTTGAAAACGTCCAAGTTCGGCTTTCGATTATACCGCGTTATTCGTTTTTGTGAGATAAACGTCCATCTCCTGATTTAGGTCAGAACTTGGGCGTTTTTCTTGTTCGATTATAAGCAGGATAGGCACCTACACACGTACAACCAGGGACGTATCTGTAATGGGGCCACGGGGGCCAGGGCCCCCATAGATTTGGCCCTGGACCCCCCTACCAACGGCCCTTGCAACCCCCCCTCCCGCCGGTCGAGACAGTCGTCGGGCGAGCCACGGAGGTGGTTCTGGCGGTGGCGGTGGCGCCGGGGGGGCTAAAATGTGCCCCCTCACCTCGGCTCTGGACCCCCCTACCGGCAAAGTCCAGATACGCCCCTGCGTACAACACACGTCAAATTAGAACTACCGCCCGGCTACTGCATGCCCCGGGCAGTAATTCTAATTTTTACACATGTCCGATACACAAGGCACAAAATATTTTTTATTTTCTAGGTGTAGTGCTAATCAGGTGGTAATCGGCAGTGTACGTGCACTGACAATTAGTGTCCAGTTAACATGTGAGACCTTACCACTAAGTCAATGAATGGCGGTAAGGTCTCAGGCCCAAAATGGACACACGCCAAGTTTTATTTTGCCGCACATCCATTTTCGGCAAAAAAGTGCCTTTTGGCAGGGGTGCTGGAAAATGGACGTGTGCACATCCAATACACGCACCTATACCAGCGCAGGCCATTTTTCAGTGTGCCTTAGTAAAAGGGCCCCTTATTTTGCACTCAGAAATAAATTATGTTTTAACCTATGGTTTATAAAACTGGAAATCCACTATGCAAATGTTAGTAAAATTTTACCTCTATATTACCTGAGTAGTTCCCCTTTGAAATTTGTTAACATATAGGGCCCTTTTACTGAAGTTTAGCGCATACTAAATGCTGAGAAGCCCAATCTTTTATCCAACCACTTCAAAAAGTGAACCAAAGTTTTGTTCTTTCTTTCCAAGTCTTATAAAAGTGCCTTTCTAAAAAAAAAAAAAATCAAAAACGTAAGCATCAAATAATTAAGCATTCAGAAAACATTAATAAAAAGCCTTCTAATCAATACTGTTATTTAAACCATTTGTTTCCAAAGTATTCAAATGAAAAATTCATTCTGTTCTAACTGCAGTAGAGCATCTTGTATATTGGCCGCAACATAATCAATTATCATGCAGCGTTCATTTTTTAAAAATCACGATGCTGCTGTATACAATGTTGAACCATCAGTTTCCAACTTTTGCTTAATGGTACAGTGAAGGTCAGTTCTACAATAGGGCCTGGAAGAAGCCTATTTTATAAAGGAACATAGATGCTGCTGTTCTTTATAAAACACTAGCCTAACTGGGGATTTATGTACCTTTAGGTGCAGGCACTTATACTAGCCATACACCTGCTGTAACTGCTAGCACCTAAATGCCAAAGATATGTGCATACCTTATAGTATTCTATAGGTATATGTGTAAGTGTATGACCCACCCAGGCTCTGCTTATGTGTATACCTTCTCCCCATGTGTATGGCTTCCTTGCGAATCCGGGCTTTTCAAGCAGTTACATTGGCTCCCAATAGATTCCAGAATCAAGTTTAACATTCTACCTTTTACACATAAACCATTTTATAACAATAAGCCTGATTACCTGTCATCATTGATTATTCCTTATACTTCATCTCACAACCTCTGTTCACTTACAGGTAACAGACTTGTATTGGTCCATCCTTACAAAGCTAGATGGGAGTCAACTACATCAAGTGCTTTTTATTTTCTGGCTCCTGCAAATCTTTGACACAGCATCTTAGATTAGAGAAATCGTATACCTCTTTCAGAGCTGCTTTGAAAACCCATCTTTTGCAAATTGCTTTTGATAACCACCACCATGATTGTACCCTGCAGTTGGGAATCATCAGTCTGAAGAACACCAGATGATCGTTTAATGTGAACTGTCTCTTTGTTCTTTCCTATACATTTATAGCATTCCTTTTTTTCCCTAGTAATTCATTTTTTTACATTTGGTACATTTTAAACCGCTTCGACTAGTGTTTGAAAGAGGCGGTATTATCAAGTGAATAAACAATACATGCTATTCTATAAATACACACCTAAGTGCAAATTTGCATATACTTATATATAGGATAGTATGTAACATGTGCATAAATGTTTATATTCTACTAGTAAAAATACAGAAGAAACCTGTCTTCGCAAAAAAAACAACAATAATCAGACACAGCGAAGATGACGCAAAAAACGTAGAAAATGGAAAAGAAAAAGATGAAAAACTAAAAATAAATGAAAAACAGGAAAAAAGGAAATGAAAAATTTAAAAAATTCACACAAGAAAGGAAAAAACTCTGAGAACAAAATTGAAACCAAAATATAAAAAAATCAGAAAGACGACACAAGAAAAATGAAAAAATTGAATCAATTTATTAAGGTGATATGACTCACTAGTGTTTGAAAGAGGCGGTATTATCAAGTGAATAAACAATACATGCTATTCTATAAATACACACCTAAGTGCAAATTTGCATATACTTATATATAGGATAGTATGTAACATGTGCATAAATGTTTATATTCTGCTAGTCACATTTCAAACCGGTGAGTAGATTTGTCAACGTACACCTTTTATTTCCATTTGTATTGATGCTTGTCTGAAAGATTGAAAAACACATCTCTAGTTATCATAATAACATATTTCTTGCAAGTGCTGCAACAATTATCATCTTAGCCACAATTATGCCTGTTGAAAATGTTGAAGGATCAAGATGGTTTCTCTACTTCTGTTTATCAGGAGACAGATTGAAATACTGTAAATTTATATCCTATCTACATTGTTTGTTTGAAAAACAAGTGTGTAACTAAAGTATTGAAAACAATGATGTTTTAGAATAAAATTGATTTTATTTGAATAAGGAGAGTAATGCATAACACAAACCAGAAGATCATCTTTTGCCATATCTGACTTATGTAACAACAAATCCCAGTTGTTATATAAAGCCCTCTTTTAAGCTTTATTAACAACAAACCCCATGATATTAATTTACAGTGTAGTACCTGTGCTTTAATTTTAAATTCTCCCACCATAGAACAAATTCTTTGATATCAAAATAATTGAGAATAAGACTGTCCTTCAATTTTACCAGATGGCTACTCTCATACTGCACTAGAGTATTCCTGTCAGTAAATTAAGAAAAAGCAGTAGCCAGTGCTTTTTTTGTGCCAGTACGGCATACCGGCACCATTTTTTTAAATCACTTGAGCAGTGGTTTACTAAAAATCTCTGAATCGGCAGCGCAGCGCCTCACGTCTGCAAAACAAGCAGTTCGCTCGGGCCTTCCCTCACTGTGTCCCGTCCTCCTCTGATGTAACTTCCTATTTTTGCGAGGGCGGGACACAGTGAGGGAAGGCCCGAGCGAACTGCGTGTTTTGCAGACATGAGGCGCTGCGCTGCTAATTCAGAGATTTTAAAAATGTCAAGAGCATTGGCTCTTGAATTACTTTTGCTGAGCTGGCGCTAGTAAGATCATGGGGGGATGTCCTTGAGACAGCTAATTTCGGAGCAAAACGTGCATGTTGGGCAGCCTAACCCCCGGGTCTGATAAAAGAAAAGAAAAAGAAGATAAGTTCAATTTAAATTATGGGCTTTAATAATTTGAAAGAAAATGGTAAAATTATAAAATCATTTTAATAAACCAATGAAGAGGTTGATGTTTGCGAGTATCGCCAGATTGAGTAACTGCTGGTGATTGCACATCACTGAGGTTTATGGGAAAGATATATTGGTATACTGAAAGCTATTGTATTGAAGATCTGAGGAATGTGGGGTATTGAATATAACATTTAAATTAAGCTTGGACTGGTTGGGAAGATTCTTTGCCTATTTATCTGAGCCATGGCTGGTATAAGGGGTATGGCTACTCTGGGTGTGGCTGCCATAGGGACAGAGTCATAGATGATGACCCGACCCACAATGAGTACTGGTACTTTTTTTCCTACAAAAAAAAAGCACTGGCAGTAGCTAAAAAATCATTATCACCTACTGTAACTCACATCCTAAATACGATGCTATGCCATTCAAATTTTGTTTCTAACTGAATGAACTAAATTACAAGAATTCAACCACCTCAAAAAAGTAAGCAAAATTCACTGTGTATCTCCCTATAACAAAAAAAATATGTGTCATCAATATAGTGTTTCTGCAACTTGATCACATAAGACAAAGAAGAGTTTACATTCCGCTTATTTTCAAATTCTACTTTGTATAAGTTGTTCAGGGAAGGGGCAAATATAGTTTGCGTTGCTGTCACTGAAGTTTGTATATAAAAACATCCTTAAAAAAGTTTATAAATGTAAAGCAATTAGATGTAAAGGTAACCAAAAGCTCTGTAGGCACTAGGCACTAACCCCTGAATTCTATATAGATCGCACAAAGCTGGGTACAGATCCCAGATGCCAATGTAAAGTAATTAGGTGATAAGAATCAATTATTGGTGTTGATTATAGTTCATTGGCACATAATTGCCATTAATTAGCAATTACACACAGATCTACCCTATGACCTATTCTATAACATGCATGTGTAAAGTTTTTTAGTTTGCAACTCATGGGAGAGGCATGGCTGGGTCAAGGACTTTCCCAGAAATTAGGGGCAATTTTATAGAATACTTGGATTTACTTGTCCATCTACTACCAGTCAGGCATGAGGATTTACATCAGGTTTCAACAGGTATAAGTCTTCACGCCATTCTATAAAGGTTGCTTAGTGCTAAATGATGTTTATAGAACTGGCGTTTAGTGCAGATCTTCATGGCACCTAATTGTGGGCACCATTTACTGAATCTGACTCCTAAATGAGGGTCTTCTATCCCAAATTGCTGGCAAAATTCCAATGCATCTTCTTGTGGAGTAGTAGTAGAGAGAGAATGGACGTTCAGCGTCACCAGATATTTCACATCAGAAACTGATATTGTGCAAAATATTTGAAACATGTGGTGTGTCTTGAATACATGTGTCAATGTGAAAAATGTAAGGTCTTAACAATTATCCACATAAATACTGATTTGCTGAAGAAGGAAAACATTACTCAAAATAATAGGTCACTGTGGAGGATTACGATGTCCCTTATGCATCTTTAGCAATTTTTATACAACTAGGACCCATGAAAACTCTGCATTTAGATAGTCAAGTTATTTCTGCTCAAGGAATCCATCAATACAATACATCTTTAGTCATCATTTCAACATTCTCCTTGAGCATCTTCCAATCATCAATAGTTATTCATATCTGGGAAACTATCAATTTCCATAATATAATGTTCTTTGTCTTTTAGAACTACTGTGTCCCCTTTATCTGCCCTCTTAATGATAACTGAATGATCATCTCTCAACTGCAAAAGGGCAGACATTCAAATTTTAGTCAAAATTATATTTCCAACACTGGATTTTAGATAAACAGGAAATGTCCCTCAACAACAGATGTTTAAATGTTTCTGGGTCTAATGGACCTGGAGAAGTGTATACTGAAGGATTTTTAACAACTGTGTAATCTTCTATTTTGGCTGGCACTAGAAAGAATAATAGCTTCAGTTACAACTTTTTTTAAGTGGTTGGGTAAAACATTTAATTGCTGTTTGTGTAAGACAATGAACTTCATTAGAAATGATACAAGACTGTTGATTGGTTGTTTTATATTTTCAGCATCATATTTAAAATCATTTCTGGAACACCATTGAGAAAAGTTGCATTATTTGCTCCCCTAATGCAGCGTTTAATGAAAAGGGGACCTCATCAGAACTAAGGGGGTCTTTTACTTAGGCACGCTGGCGTTTTTAGCGCATGCTAAAAATAGGCACATGCTAAATGCTAAAGATGCCCATAGGAATACATTGGCGTCTTTAGCTTTTAATTCAGGCCTATTTTTAGTGCTCGCTAAAAACACCAGCACGCCTAAGTAAAAGATCCCCTATAGCTGTTCTACAAGTGCATTTAGAGCTGCATCCATTTTGTGCACTCTCTCTCCAATTAGAATGCAAATTCGTGCATGCAACTTAGAGAACACTGTCGGTTGTTCACTTTACTTAGGAGCCCTTTTGCAAAGGCGCATAAGGGTGTGCACGCATCTGTCACATGCCAAATTGGCATTACTGCCCGGCTACTGCATGCCCCAGGTGATACTTCTGAATTTGGCATGTGCCAAGAACACGTAGTAGAAAATATTTTTCATTTTCTACCATGTGGCGCTTACCGATGGTAAACGGCAGTGGACACACACTGCATGCCTATTACCTGGGTAGCACATGAGATCTTACCACTAAGTCAATGGGTGGTGGCAGGTTTCATGCCAAAAATGAATACACGTTGGTTTTTATTTTGCCACACCTCCATTTTCTGACCCTTAAAAAAGGCCCTTTTTCCATTATAGGGTGAAGCCGGCCATCTTTTAACCACACCCACGCCCACCCCCACTCCGCCCCCATCCTGCCTTCTGTACCCTCCTTTGAAGGTTGGCCGGCTCCACGACGAAAAAGCAGTTGGCGCTGGCCAAATTCGGCTTTTGATTATACTGATTTGGCCGGGATGAGGAGATCACCGGCCATCTCCCGATTTGTGTCAGCAGATGGCCGGCGATCTCTTTCGAAAATAAGCTCAAAAGTCCCCTATCTCCCCACTCTCAGAACCCAGCCTCCAGGCTTACAAGGGTTCTTAGTGTCTAGTGAGATGAGAATGATGCCCACTCACTCCCACCTTGTGGCTACTGGGTTCCAAAACGGCCACCAAGATACAATATTACTACTAAAGGTCAGGCTTCCCTATATGATGGCAAGGTGTATGCTGGCTATGTCAAATGTAGTTGGGGGTTGGGTGATGGCCGTGAGGGGGTGGTCTATATCTACTATAATAAAACTCACCCTCAACGTTCTAAGGACACTGACGTCAGTGAAGCCAAGCTCTGACTTTCTTCAAAAAGGTTTGAAGGTTCGTGGTGGTGAAGCCACCAAAATCGCTCCAGGCCCCGGCCTCGAGGGCGGAGCAATGGCAGAACAATGAAGGGGTTGGCAGGGAGGGAGGCAGGGAGGCGGGGCGGGGTGGGAAATCGCTCCGGGCCCCGCCCTCAAGGGCGGAGCAATGGCAGAACAACAAAGGGGTTGGCAGGGAGGGAGGCGGGGTGGGTGGGAAATCGCTCCAGGCCCCGCCCTCGCATCAAACGTCATGACGTTGGGGGCGGAGCAATGGCAGAACAACGAAGGGGTTAGCCCGGGAGGGGGGGTGTTGGTGACGAAAACCTTGCTAGCGCCCGTTTCATTTGCTCTGAAATGGGCTTCTTTTACTAGTTTGTTAATATTGGATGCGGTCAGGATCAGGTGATGGAGTCTATATTGGATACCGTTGGAGGTCGAGTCATAGCAAGGGAAGTTATGTTGGGTGTTGTTGAGAAGGGGTGGAAGGCTGGCACTGAAGTGGGGCTGTGATGGAGGGATGCATGCAGATGCTGGAATCAGGGAGCAATGATTTATGTTTGTGTAGGAAGGGATAGAACATTTCTTTTTTCCACATGCAGATATCTAAAATCACTGCTTTCTCTGGATGTGAAGGGACCTAGACATTCAGCCCAGTTGCTATTTTACAAGAGGCTTTATGTTTGTAGAGGCTGGAATGCCCCCTGCACATTCTTTCTAAAATTTCACTATATGTATGCTTCTTAAAGATTTCTATCACATATTGAAAGGGAATACATAAACACAAATTCAATGCATTATTCACATACTGTAGGGCCCTACTTTGAAATGGTTGCCATTCTTCTGTGTTCATTCTTTCTGGGCTACCAAAATGCAAATAAATGCTGAAACATTACATTTTTCAAAAATAATATGAACACAGAATGCAAAAGGGAAAAATACAATTAATTTGCTGACACAATATATTGGGAAAATGTCATCTTAATTGGTTTCTTGGTTTAAAATTGATGCCTCATTAAGCCTAACCACAACAGCTTGTAAATGGTATTTACATTTGGTAGGATAATGAGAGATCTCACAAAGTGTACAGTACAAGAAAGGAGAATGTAGCTACCCATCATTCCCTTCACAAGGAAATGTAATCCTTCTCTATAACTATGCCTCACAAAGATATTCAAATGCTACCGTGGCATCCAGCAACCAAGAAAAAAGATAGCACAGATTCTGCAGAAAATAAGTCTTAATTAAAAACTCATTTTTAACTGCAAGGGATACACAAACTGCACATGTAGGTAAATGTAAGGGCAGACTCATAAAGAGAAGGACTGCAAAAATAGGAAAGCATTCAGTATTATGGAACCAATGCATTAAAACCTATAGAAAAAAACGCTAATATGCATCTTGCTAAAAATTTGGCATAAACACTGAAATACTGGAGTGATACATTAAGGGGCCCTTTTACTAATGGGTTGCCGCAACCTGGAACTACCGCCAACCCAACACAGCCGCCGGGGGTAGTTCTGCCTTGACAGGGTGCCATTTCTAGTGCTATGGAATATAATTTCATAATTTCTAGTGCGGCGCTACTGCTGGGTTACAGTGGGAGCCCTTACTGCCACCTCAATGCCCCCCCCCCCCCCCCCTTGCATGGCCAGATGGTAAGAATAATGCTACCGCATGGCCATGACTTTTTTTAGGGGCTTTTAACCCACTACAGTAAAAAGGGCCATGGTGCATGGCAAAAATGACCACCGATACTACCGCAGGACACTTTTTACTGCAGCTTGGTAAAAGGACCCCTAATTTTTAGCACTGAGCTAGTAAAAAATGACCACTATAATATGATTATTATATTAAATGATAAAACTGTAGCCTTGGATTTAAAGTTTGTCCACACATGCTAATATCTTATCATATTGGATTAGTGCTCACATTGTTCTGTCTTCTGATAGCCTTTCCTTGGTTGTGATGTGGCTCTGGCAAGCACTTGGCCGTCTTCACTTGGTCCATTTATTTTTAGGACCAAGCCTCAAAAAAGTGCCCTAACTGACCAGATGACCACCGGAGAGAATAGGGGATCACCTCCCCTTACTCCCCCAGTGGTCACCAATCCCCTCCCACCCAAAACAAATTTTAAAAACATTTTTCCAGCCTCTATGCCAGCCTCAAATGTCATACCCAGCTCCATCACAGCAGTATGCAGGTCCCTGGAACAGTTTTTAGTGGGTGCAGTGCACTTCAGGCAGGCGGACCCAGGCCCATAACCCCCCCCCCCCCCCTACCTGTTACACTTGTGGTGATAAATGTGAGCCCTTGGATACTAGAACATCACAGCGAGGCTTGAATGACTCAGGAAAGAGGCTTGAATACTGGAACATCAAGGTAGGACTGGAATAATCTCTTGAACATGATTTAAGAAACAGAGAAAAAAGAAATTTGCAGCAGCAACAGAGCCTGGTCACCGGAAGGAGAGGTGAGTCTGAACACGAGGCACGGCCACAACCGTGACAGTATGCCCATGAAGCTGCGCTGCCGCTTACTGCTGGGAATGCCCCTGCGGTATAAAATATAACATAGTAACATATATAGAAAAATATTTTCTACCACAGGAAATAGAACATGCCAGATTTGAAACTACTGCAGTGTACCTGCACTACCTCTGCAGTAGTGCTGATTTGGCACGCACTACCCATGTATTAGCTGTACCGCTGCTTACCTCTAAGTAAATCCTAGCTCTGCCCAGACTCTACCCCTGGAACACCTCAGCACTAATTGGATCATGCTGCAGTGGTCAGGCAGGATATTCCGTGGCATTATCCAGTTATATGGCACTGACTGTCTTGTAGGGATCTGGTCAGCACTACTTCACTGGGTAGGAGCCTCTCTTACCTGGTTAAGTAGGGTTGATTATCAACCCAAATATGTTTGTCACAATAGGAATTTCTAGACTTACCATCTGCTGCAGTTACAATACACATCAGAACATGACGAGATGTAAAATTACAAACTGCCCAGAACACAGCTGCTAGGCTTATTTATGGTAAATCGAGGTTTGAAAGCTCAAGACCGCTGCGTGAGAAACTGCTTTGGCTCCCTGTAAGGACCAAATAATATTTAAAATTTGCGCACTGGTGCATAAAATTCTCTATGGAGAGGCCCCAGCGTATATGGACACCCTTGTCAGCTTACCACCTCGTAACTCTCACAGATCAGCTCGCTTGTACCTAAATCTGCGTTACCCAATCTACAGAGGCCTCAAGTATAAAACCATCTACGCTTCCACCTTTTCCTACATTAGCGCGCAACTGTGGAATGGTCTACCTAAATTTGTGAAAATCACTCCTGATCATCCGACCTTTAAAAAAACACCTTAAGACCTTCTTATTCGGGAAAGCTTACGCTCCTGACCCGCCCCACTGCCTATTGAATGCCATTTCTCTTTCCACATTTCCCCACCTCTGCTATTACTTACTTGCCTCTTTCACTACAATGCCATTGACTGTTTGTTGTACACTTGATGTATGCTTTCTGTAAATTCCTGTAAGCCACATTGGGCCTGCCCTTGGGTGGGAATATGTGGGATATAAACGCTATAAATAAATAAATCATTTTGTTATGGAACAAACTTATAGAACTGAGGGCAAAAGAGAATTTTCTCCAGTTTAGAAAGAAGTTGAAACCAGTTCTTTGCTCATGTATATGGGGATTAATGCCTAATAGAGATGTGCTTGGGGAAATATGTTTTACTTCCTCTCTTTTACTTACACAACACAAATCAGATCTCCAAACAACTAATTTATTCCTGGTTACTTTTATATACCTCACTGCTTGGTTGTGATTTAACCTTTATATTTTCTACTACCTGTATCTACCTATCTTGTTCTATCATCATATTGGGCTAGATTCTATAAATCACACCCAAAATTATGGGGGGGGGGGGGGGGTCTTTTACAAAGGAACAGTAGTGTTTTTAGGTTGTGCTAGATGTCCATAGGACTATATGGATATCTCTAGCATTTAGTGCGCGCTTATTTTTAGCTAGAAAAAAATCCACATTCAGCACTACTCAATTAAATGTGCTCTGGGCTGATTCCCCTTTATTAAATAGCGCTTACCCCTTGACTCTATATATTGCACCTGAAAATCCACACCGAAACCGAAGCACATTCTATAACAATGCACATTAAATTGGTTAACTAGCTAATCAGTGCTGTTAATTGGATCTTCCAACTTCACTAGGCCTACATAAGTATCTCAAATACAGTAGACGGGGGCAAAACAAACAAGTAACAGTCTCGTAGAACCCAGCGTTTTGTAATTCCAAAAAAACAGAAGCAGATCAGGTTTTTAAGCTAACACGTCATAGACCTCAGTGGCGACTCATTTCTTAAGAGTCTTGCCTCCTCACTGGTCTGTAATGACTTAAAGCCAGAATTTAAACTTGCTTTACTGCTTTAATATAATTTATTTTTTACTTTTTATAAGCTTAAAACAACTCAACATCCAAACATTGTACTGCTTAGCTTATATCTCTCATAGCACTTAAAACTCCTTCCTTCCCTCCATAACCCTCACCTACCCACCCCAGAGATATATTTCATAACATTGACATTCACACTTCAGGCAGCCCTTAACACATACTTAAAATTTTTTAAATAATTCAAACAACAATTTCTTTTTTGGAATAAAATTTGGCTGCAGCTTTATTTCCAAATATTAATAAATTCATTTACTTAACATCAACTTAGTAACATATCATTCTTTCCACCAGGTTAACTTCAGAATGCGGTTAATAATGTTAAGCCCTTCGGTAACGAACTGGCTCACTTTCTCCCCACTTCACAGTGTGATTAATAATAATGTTAAGCCATTCGGTAACGAACTGGCTCACTTTCTTCCCCCCTTACCCCCCTCCCCCCAGGTGACTTACGGTACCGTCAAGCCACCTCTTACTCATGGCGGTTCCGCCCACGAGTTCATTTCCATTTCATATATTTCATACAATTCCTTTAACCGCTTCTGGTGCCTCTTAAACCCCTCATCCAGGCACCCCTTTCCATTTAAAAGCTGCTACCCTTTACCCCCAAATCCTCCACTTTCCTTAACCATCTCAAAATTTTGTCCCCACCCACACCCCCCCACCAAGGGCGGGCTGGGATGGGTCTTTCACTCCCTCCTATTCACCCTAACCCTCTCCTACCTAACTAAAAACTAATTCTGAGCGCCCAAATCTTCCCTATCCTAGCACTTCCCTTCCAGCCAATCCTATCCCTTAATTCCTACCCAATCCCCTTTCTCCCTTTCCTGTTGCTAACCTAAACACTAACTACTTCCAAACTAACTCCCTCCTGCAACTCCCCCCCCCCCCCCCTTTTCCTTTCTTCTTCTGGCTGCCTGGCTTCAGTCAATGTTAACACCCTCACAGCTTAACTGTGAGGGCTTCGTAACATTGACATTCACACTTCAGGCAGTCCTTAACACATACTTAAAATTTTTTAAATAATTCAAACAACAATTTCTTTTTTGGAATAAAATTTGGCTGCAGCTTTATTTCCAAATATTAATAAATTCATTTACTTAACATCAACTTAGTAACATATAATTTTCCACCAGGTTAACTTCAGAATGCGGTTAATAATGTTAAGCCCTTCGGTAACGAACTGGCTCACTTTCTCCCCACTTCACAGTGTGATTAATAATAATGTTAAGCCATTCGGTAACAAACTGGCTCACTTTCTTCCCCCCTTCCCCCCCCTCCCCCCAGGTGACTTACGGTACCGTCAAGCCACCTCTTACTCATGGCGGTTCCGCCCACGAGTTCATTTCCATTTCATATATTTCATACAATTCCTTTAACCGCTTCTGGTGCCTCTTAAACCCCTCATCCAGGCCACAAGCGGTGACAGACTCCATCTTGTCACCGCTCCCCCATAACCAAAGCTGCCGCCAAATCCTTCTTTAAGCAATCCTCCAACAAATCTTGGAGTGCACTCAAAAGATATCAGTTCCAATATCGGACAGATGAACTCCATCCTGCCTATACAAACCTGCACAATCTGACGAGATCAAATCATGTGCTAACACCAAACCCCCCATTCTCCCCATAAATTTTGACACTTCCCAATTCACCCTGCGCCTCAACCGCTCAATACCTTTTGGATTAACTGCCCCCCTCCACACTCTTCTGGGAATAATCTGTGACCATACAATCACTGCTCCTGGAAAATAACTCATCACCTCCAATAATTCTGCTTTCATTAAACGAATTAACTGAACTCCTTTTACAGCACATAAATCATTTCCCCCCAAATGAATACAAATTAGAACTGGAGAAGAAAATCGCCGAGCTTGCAGTAATGCTGGCAACAACTGCTTCCAAGTCATTCCTCGTATGGCCAACCAGCGGATTCGAATACCGAATTCCACCAATCCCAGGTTGGATCCCCACTTTGATTCCAGAGCATGCTTGTGTGCCCAAAAGACATATGAATGTCCGCAGATCCATACACATATGTCCAGAGGCAATACATCTGTAAAAGAAACTAGAACAATTAGCATAAACCTAATCACTTCTCATCCCGAACATACCCTTTATATCTATTAGACCTCCATCTTCCCACCCGCTGAATTAAAGCCACTGAACCCCCTTCTTGGGCTACATTGGAAGCAGCACCAATTTGAAAGGAATGTGTCCCATACTCCTTCGGCTCCAAACCCATATATCTCAAACCTTTCTTAAGCACTGCTGCAAATTGATACCTCGTTAAAGGCATACCATTGCTATGCACCAACCAAACCTCACCACCCACCGGTCTTACACCATTGAACTCCACTGCACATTGCACTGGACAAAATTCCAAAGTCTTAGCCGCTCGCAGACTAATCCAAATGCCTTTTCCATCTTGGTCCGTTTTAGACTTCCTTAAATATATACGCAACACCCCCTTTTCCACCACCACATCCCTTCTTCTCAAACCTTCATCATCCATAGCTCGCGTTGATGAAGCTACCAACTCCCCAACCCTGCAAGCTGAAAAGAAGGCTACCACAAAAGCCACCTGAAATAACAATATTTCATATTTTGAAAAACAAATATTGGTTAATACCTTGCACAATTGCACTACCTGTGCATAAAATAGCAGCCTCCTCACCCTCTCCATTCGTGATTTCCCATGTTCTCTGGAAAAACCACACAATAACTTACGAATCAAATATTTCCCAGCTGGATCTCCCCAACCCAGCAATTTAGACACAAATGCTATTGCAGCCATCGTCTGAGATACCATCCCAAACGACCATTTATTATCCACTGCAAAAGCAATAAGTCGGACCACTCTCTCTTCTCAAATTGGGAAAACCAAATCCCAACCTCTGTCAGCCAGAAATGATAGGAATCGCCTCCATCCAACTCCATAAGCCTTCCAAGTATTAGGAGCTAATGCTCTCATCAACAGCGCCTCACAACCTCCTGAAAATTGTGCCACAAATCAGGGCCGTGCTAACCCACTCAGCAGGGTAAGCATGGCAGGGGGGCGCCTGCCTTTCAGGGGCGCCGCCGGCGGCCGAGTCAATTAAAAAATATAAATGTAAACCTCACCTCTCTCGCGTAGTCGCGTTGGCGCCTATATGCACATGCGCCGCTGCTGGCTCTGGTTGCTGCCTTCCCGTGCGCAGCGCTGCCTCGTTCCATTGGTGACTGTTAGCACCGCCCCCCAGCTCTTCAACGCTTGCGCTTGGAGCCTCGCAGGCAGTCCAACTCTGGAGGACTTTGGGGGGGGGGGGCATAGGCGCCCCGTATAAGAGGCTTGGGGAGGCTAGCCCGCCACTGCCCCGCCCCCCCCGCCGCCCTCCGTACCTTTAAATATTATATTTTTGCTGAAGTCGCGGGCAGCACTGGCATTGAAGGCATCAGCAGGCTCATCGCGCTTCCAGCAGCCTTCCCTCGCAAGTCGGATGATGGCTCCGCCCCCTTCTGACGTATTTCCTGTTTCTATGAGGGCGGAGCCATCATCCGACTTGCGAGGGAAGGCTGCTGGAAGCGCGATGAGCCTGCTGATGCCTTCAATGCCGGTGCTGCCCGCGACTTCAGCAAAAATATAATATTTAAAGGTACGGCGGCGGCGGGGGTGGGTGGGTGCAGGAAGGAAACAAGGGCAGACGGGAGAGGAGAGGAGGGTTGCTGCACATGGTGGAAGAAGGGGAGAGGAGAGGGCAGGGGAAAGGAGGGTTGCTGGACATGGGTAGATGGAGGGAAGGGGAGAGGAGGGTTGCTGCACATGGTGGATGAAGGGGAAAGGAGAGGGCAGGGGAGAGGAGGGTTGCTGGACATGGGAGAGGAGGGTTGCTGGACATGGGGAGAGGAGGGTTGCTGCACATGGTGGATGAAGGGGAGAGGAGAGAGCAGGGGAGAGGAGGGTTGCTGGACATGGGGAGATGGAGGGAAGGGGAGAGGAGGGTTGCTGCACATGGTGGATGAAGGGGAAAGGAGAGGGCAGGGGAGAGGAGGGTTGCTGGACATGGGTAGATGGAGGGAAGGGGAGAGGAGGGTTGCTGCACATGGTGGATGAAGGGGAAAGGAGAGGGCAGGGGAGAGGAGGGTTGCTGGACATGGGAGAGGAGGGTTGCTGGACATGGGGAGAGGAGGGTTGCTGCACATGGTGGATGAAGGGGAGAGGAGAGAGCAGGGGAGAGGAGGGTTGCTGGACATGGGTAGATGGAGGGAAGGGGAGAGGAGGGTTGCTGCCATGGTGGATGAAGGGGAAAGGAGAGGGCAGGGGAGAGGAGGGTTGCTGGACATGGGTAGATGGAGGGAAGGGGAGAGGAGGGTTGCTGCACATGGTGGATGAAGGGGAAAGGAGAGGGCAGGGGAGAGGAGGGTTGCTGGACATGGGAGAGGAGGGTTGCTGGACATGGGGAGAGGAGGGTTGCTGCACATGGTGGATGAAGGGGAGAGGAGAGAGCAGGGGAGAGGAGGGTTGCTGGACATGGGTAGATGGAGGGAAGGGGAGAGGAGGGTTGCTGCACATGGTGGATGAAGGGGAAAGGAGAGGGCAGGGGAGAGGAGGGTTGCTGGACATGGGTAGATGGAGGGAAGGGGAGAGGAGGGTTGCTGCACATGGTGGATGAAGGGGAAAGGAGAGGGCAGGGGAGAGGAGGGTTGCTGGACATGGGAGAGGAGGGTTGCTGGACATGGGGAGAGGAGGGTTGCTGCACATGGTGGATGAAGGGGGAGAGGAGGAGAGCAGGGGAGAGGAGGGTTGCTGGACATGGGTAGATGGAGGGAAGGGGAGAGGAGGGTTGCTGCACATGGTGGATGAAGGGGAAAGGAGAGGGCAGGGGAGAGGAGGGTTGCTGGACATGGGAGAGGAGGGTTGCTGCACATGGTGGATGAAGGGGAAAGGAGAGGGCAGGGGAGAGGAGGGTTGCTGGACATGGGAGAGGAGGGTTGCTGGACATGGGGAGAGGAGGGTTGCTGCACATGGTGGATGAAGGGGAGAGGAGAGAGCAGGGGAGAGGAGGGTTGCTGGACATGGGTAGATGGAGGGAAGGGGAGAGGAGGGTTGCTGCACATGGTGGATGAAGGGGAAAGGAGAGGGCAGGGGAGAGGAGGGTTGCTGGACATGGGTAGATGGAGGGAAGGGGAGAGGAGGGTTGCTGCACATGGTGGAAGAAGGGGAGAGGGCAGGGGAGAGGAGGGTTGCTGGACATGGGAGAGGAGGGTTGCTGGACATGGGGAGAGGAGGGTTGCTGCACATGGTGGATGAAGGGGAGAGGAGAGGGCAGGGGAGAGGAGGGTTGCTGGACATGGGTGGATGGAGGGGAGAGGAGGGTTGCTGCACATGGTGGATGAAGGGGAGAGGAGAGGGCAGGGGAGAAGAGAGTTGCTGGACATGGGTGGATGGAGGGAAGGGTGGAGTGAGGAAGGAGATGAGATGATGGAAAAGGAAGAGAGTAGAAAAACTGCACATGGATGAAGAAAATAGGCAAAAGCTGGATCCACTGGACAGTCAAGTTTGCAGAGGACAAGAAATGAAGAAGAAAGGCGGAAAGTAAACAAATAAGGAAGCCCTGGAAACGGAGTTAAGAGGACAGATAGCAGCAGAATCGGATACTGGGCCAGCACAATCAGAAAAACAAAGTCACCAGACAACAAAGGTAGAAAAGATCATTTTATTTTCATTATAGTGTTTGGAATATGTCCACTTTGAGAATTAGGTGTTCAACATTAAAAGTTTATTTACTTATTTATGACATTTTATCCCACATTAAACATGAATTAGGATGTTTTGTGGCTCTACATGAGAATTGTGATATTATGATCCCTTGTTTCAATATTGTTGACGGTCTGCATTTTCCGTATGGGTGGTATATTGGTGTATTAGTTTCTGCCCAGTGTAATATTTATGGTACAGTAAGGTTCAGAGTGTGTTTTTGCACAAAGTTGTGCATAGTGTTTTGCAGTTGAGCGATTGTGGTTAGTATATGCTTTGAGCAACCACTTTATTCTTTGACATATGATACATAACTAATATCTAAATTTAATAAAAGGTATTAATTGTGACATTTATTTATTTTTTTCTGTGTGTGATCAGACAATTATGGATTTAAGCTCCACCCCAGCCCCACCCCTAACCCCGCCCCTTTAGCCTCCCCAAACAGTTGGGCCACCGACCGCCTATGGGGGGAGGGGTGTTGCTGAGCCGAGTGCCGACGCCACGTTAGTGCTGCCCTACAGGAGAGAGGATAGGCGAGCCGGCACCGCGCTGCTTGGATCCGCTGCTGTTCTGTGGCAGTGGCGTGGACTGGACATCATTGGTAAGGTTTTGCCTGCCCTTGTTGTTGTACTTTTCATTATAATGGCTGCTGGCTGGCGTGGCGTGGTGGGCCTACTTTAAGTACATTTGAGGCTGCAGGTTGGGTGGGGGAACTGGAACCACCAGGCCAGCTGGGGAAGAAGAAAAGAAAGACAAGGCAGGCAAGGAAATTTCTGTGGGGGGGGGGGGGGGTGGAGAACAAGCTAGAATCCGGGAGGAATGAAGGAGGGGAGAGTAAGGGCAGGAAAGGAAAATAAGAACTGATGGAACAGAAAGGCAAAGAGAAAGATTGGAAAAACAAGGAGGAAATTTCTGGGGGGGGGGGGGGGGAGGAGGAGAGGAGACCAAGGCAGGAGGAAAGGAACAAGGAAGATAAGCTGATGAGTAATAAAATGGATTTTAAATGATAAGCAGTAGTCATCTGCTATAGAGAGATTCTATTCGACATGAGGTTTGAAGTGGTAGTGCTTAAATATAGGTAGCAAGGAGGGTAATCAATCATGTGATAGGCTTTCGGTTTTGTATAGTACTACTACTATTTAACATTTCTAAAGCGCTACTATGGTTATGCAGCGCTGTACAAGTTAAAGAAGGACAGTCCCTGCTCAAAGGAGCTTACAATCTTAAGGGACAAGAATGCAGTCAATCAAATTGGGGCAATCTGGGTTTCCTGGTTAGTCCAATGGTTAGGTGCCGAAAGCAACATTGAAGAGGTGGGCTTTAAGCAAGGATTTGAAGATGGGGAGGGATAGATCCTGTGTAGTGTTATTATTTAGTGTTTAAGATGGATGATTACGGTATGCCTTCTTGAAAAGATCTGCACTCCATCTTTCAGCTCCTATTTCCTTTGCATCTTGTGCCAAACTGGTGGGGGGGGGGGGGGGGGCGCCAACTGATAGTCTGCAGGGGGGCACCAGAGACCCTTGGCACGGCCCTGCCACAAATCTTCGGACATCCGTGTAGGCTCCCAATCTGCTGACGGAGCCAAAGCTCTGAAGCGATGTAACTGTAAACGAGATAACGCATCAGCAATCTCATTACAAACACCAGGCACATGTCTCGCTGTTAGCCATAAATTTAATTGCAGACATTTTAACACAATCAATCTCAACAGCTCCACTAACAGCGGACAACGCGAATACTGCTTATTGATTGCCCATACTACTGACATGTTATCAGAATACAAGGCAATCCTCCTGTTACACAACCTCCGTTCCCATAGCCACAAAGCCACCCAAATTGGAAATAATTCCAACAAAGCTATATTCTTGCACAAACCCATCTCTCTCCACCATTGAGGCCACTCTTCTGCACACCATGCCCCTCCAAAATAAATCCCAAATCCAATTTCTCCCGACGCATCCGTGAATAATTGTAAATCCACACTTGAAACCAATACATCTTGCCAAACACAAGTTCCATTAAACACTGACAAAAATTCTCTCCAGATTTGCAAATCCGCTCGCACTGCCTGTGTCACACGCACTCTAAAATGCGCCTTCCGCAAACCAACTGTTAACAATGCTAAACGTCTCGAAAAAACTCGTCCCATAGGAATCACTCTCGTTGCAAAATTAAAATGCCCCAACAACGACTGAATCTCCTTCAACGTCACCTTTTTCTTGATGCATACCCTATCAATCTCCTGACGCAAAACCACAATCTTTTCTTTAGGCAGATGAGATTCCATTCTCACTGAATCCAACTCTATCCCCAAAAACACCAATTTGGTAACCGGGCCCTCACTTTTTTCCTTAGCCAAAGGCACACCCAACTCCTTTGCCACCGTTCTAAATGCTGACATCAAGGAAGCACACTGCAATGAATTTTCTGGACCCCCAAACAAAAAATCATCCAAATAATGAACAATAGAATCCCAACCACTAACCTGTTCCACTACCCAATGTAAAAATGTAGCAAATGCTTCAAAATAATTACAAGAATAGAACAACCCATAGGCATACATTTATCAAAATAAAATTTACCTTCAAACTTAAATCCAAGCAACCTAAAAGCTGTAGGGTGCACTGGCAATAAACGGAAAGCTGCTTCAATGTCCGCTTTTCCCATCAATGCACCTTTTCCCAAATTCCTCAACAAATCCACCGCTTGTTCAAAACTAGCATATTGCACTGTACACAAATCCGGATCAATAAAACTATTTACACCAGAACCTTCAGGATAGGACAAATTATGAATCAACCTGTATGTACCCGGCTCTTTTTTCGGTATCACACCCAATGGAGACACTACCAAATTTTTAAGCGGCGGGTCAGCAAACGGTCCTGCTATCCGCCCAAGACTCAACTCCTTCATCAACTTCTTCCGAACCACCTCCGCATGCTGAATCACAGATACTGAATTCTTACACTTATGATCCAACACCGGTCCCTCAAACGGGATCGGGAAACCTTCCGAAAAACCTACCCACAGCAAATATGCATCACCACCACACGGATACAGACCCAACCAATTTTGTAACACCGCTACCTTAATAGGAGAAGGGGCCTTGCCAGCCCACACCTGGGCCGCCCATAGCTCCTCCCCTCCCCGACCTTCCCCGACCTCCCAATCCCCCTCTTGGACATTTAAACACAGGGTGGAATCCCTGACAGACACTGCAACAGTGTCTGAATCTGCAGGCAGGCCTATTACATCGTCCCGCATTAAATTGGAAACAAGCATTACCGGGGCTACTCCCCTTTCCCCCCAATCCGCTTGTCCCCACACTTCCTCCTCCTGCCATTCCGAAACTCCCTGTTCGACCAACGCCCATTCCCCCCGGTATTTCCAACTGAGCCACTACCATACCCGGGAAATCCAACAGAGGCTCCCGAACGAAAGGGAGGATTAACCGAAGGAGTAAAATTAGCAATCCACAAATCCACATCTCTCACACCCCAATTCTCAGATTTGTCCTTCGCCAAACTCCGCCTAAACTGCTCATCATAATTTACCCAAGCCCAACCTCCATACATTTTATAAGCTCTCAAAATTAAATCACAGTAATTCCATAAACCCGGATAAAGAGCAGGTTTCTGACCTCCCAACACACTTCCAAAAACATGAAAACTTAACAACCAATTCATGATTGTCTTTGGTACCCTCCCTCTTTTCTTCTTTCCTTCTTCCTTACCCCCATCCTTCCCCCCATTAACATCCCTATCACGCACTAACAAGGCAAATAAATCTATATATTTTCCTTTTAAAATTCTCTGCTTCCATTTTAACGTTATATAACAATCCAGAGGGGCAATATTACATAATGTATGACCCATCCTCGAACCCATAAATATACCTGCCCTTTGATTCTCCCGCATCCCACTTACAACATTCCCCCTTTCCACCTCTACTTCATCCGAAGAAGATGAAGAAGACCCTGATGAATCCCAGGAGTCTGAAGATTCCCATACCTGCATAGGATCACCTGTTCCACCCCTCCTCTGCCTTTTTTCACTATCCAACCGCCTTACCACATGACACAAATTCCGCAAAAATTTTTTATTCCGCAGCTTCTTTCTCAAACCTTTTCCCGACACCCCTTTTTCCCAACTACCCCGATCTCTAACCCCCTCCCGTACTTCCCCTCCCCCCGCCCCCTTCTATATCCAGTTACACACAATTCCTCCAACTCACCCATTGCTCTCCCAGAAGAAGGCCCCTCCAACGGATCCTCCGCCGCAGCATCCTGCAAAGGAACATCACCACGGGTCCGCATACCACCTGCCATCGCACTGGTTGCCGTCCCACATTGCATCCTGCTACCCCTCTCCTGCTCGATATTCAATCCCACCTGACACCCCATTTCCACACCTTGTCCACTATTCACCCCTTCTGCAACATCAGCATCTCTCCCTATATTCCCCATACCCCCTTTAGCACTCCCCCCTCCAGACACATTCATCCCATGTTTCTTTTTTCCACTCACTTTACCCCCACTTTTCACAATCTTCTTTGGCCCCATTAAACAGTATTTTTATTTATTTATTATTATATATATATATATATATATATATATATATATATATATATATATATATAATTATTTATTTATTTAATATAATCAATTACCCACAATCACTCACTCTCCCCGCTCCCAAGCAAACACCCCTTCAATTTTGAGTCCCTTAATCTCTCCTTTTAAAAAGGTTACACTGCTGATTTAGGTCCCCTAATTTGCCCATCCAGTTCCTGACCAGGGTTGCACCTGCTTAGCTTCCTGCTTTTGCCATGTGACATACACCTAATAAAAATGGTGCTCATTATTTGCAGCTGTGATCACACTTTCTCCAGTAGTCGATTATGTTAAGGTGTGTTACGTTCAAGTATTCTGGGTTTGTGTCAAACTTTGTCCCTGAAGTGACTTGCCTTAGGTGGGATTTGAACCAGCAACCTTATGATTATAAGGCTGGTGCTCTAACCACTAGGCCACAGCAGCCACAATAAAAAATTCTACCCCTAATACCTCGCAAACCGGAAGTGCCTTCCCAACACACTTTAACTCTCCCACCCCCTCCCAACGTAACACACACTTCAAAAAACCCCGTTTGTCCGCCCAGCAATCAAAAAACCAACCCAAATTCCCCTCCGTACTCCGCGAAACCGGAAGTGCCGTCGCGATGATGCCACTGCCAAACACCAGCCTCCCCCACCTCAGGTAATCTTTAAAGGGGAATCGAACCAGCAACCTTCTGATTACAAGCTCAGTGCTCTAGCCAGTGCTCCACTGATTACACTAAGAATGTGTTTCGTTTTTTCTACTTTAAACCCCCCCCCCCCCAACTTCTCTTTCACTCCGTCCTATTCACCCTAACCCTCTCCTACCTAACTAAAAACTAATTCTGAGCGCCCAAATCTTCCCTATCCTAGCACTTCCCTTCCAGCCAATCCTATCCCTTAATTCCTACCCAATCCCCTTTCTCCCTTTCCTGTTGCTAACCTAAACACTAACTACTTCCAAACTAACTCCCTCCTGCAACTCCCCCCCCCCCCCTTTTCCTTTCTTCTTCTGGCTGCCTGGCTTCAGTCAATGTTAACACCCTCACAGCTTAACTGTGAGGGCTTCCTTATAGAGTTTTCCATTGTTTTTTTTTTTCATCTAGGGGAAAAAAGGTGATGTTACTCAAAATGTGTAACACTTCTGCTTTCATTTCCAGTGAATGGGAGTACACCAGAAGTGAGAGCAGCAGAAAAAAAGGGGCCAGCTGGAAAAAAGCCCTGATTTTTCTAAAACAGATATCCAATCACATTTATTTTTCTTTTCATAAAAAGAACACAATTGCCATGCTGGGTCAGACCAACGTTCCATCTAGCCCAGTATCCTGTTCCTTTAAGTGGAGAGTACGCAGCAGAATCCCAAAATGTCACAAGATTCCATGCTACTTACCTTCAGGGATAAACATGGCTTTCAGAAGGTCTCCCTTAATAAGTTTATGGAATTTGCTTCCAGGAATTTGTCAAAACCTTTATTAAAACACAACTACATTAACTGCTTTTACACATCCTCAGCAATGAATTTCAGAGCATAATTATAGTATGTGTTGAATGAAAAAATATTTTCTCTTATTTGTTTTAAATGTATTACTATGTAACGTTATGGCATACCCCCTAGTCTTTGTCCTTTTTGAAAAAGTAAACAAAAAACTTGTGTTTACCCATTCCACTCCGCTTGTCATACAAACATCTCCCCTCAGTCATTTCTTCTCTAAGCTGAAGAGCTTTTTAGGCTTCCTTCATTCTATCCCGTTAATCATGTTGGTCACCTTTCTCTGTACATTTTCTAATTCCATTATATCTGTTTTGAGATGTGGTGACCAGAATTGCACGCAGTATAAAACAGCTCTATATCAAACCTCCAAATAACTACTATTCAATGTAATAGCTGTGGTGCCTTAGACCTAAGGCAAACCAGCATTCTGGCTTCCCCTGTCTTCAAATCTCTACTATGAAAAAGGGTTGACTAAACTCTGGGAAGAATTAGCTACAATTAAAATGGTCTTACCCAGAATCCACCACCACTCCTATGATTCTAATTAGAAAATTCTTTGAAGGAAGGGGTCAGCGCTCAAGAAAAAGATCTGGGTGTCATTGTAGATAATACACTGAAATCTTATGCTCAGTGTGCGGCGGTGGCCAAAAAAGCAAACAGGATGCTAGGAATTATTAGGAAAAGAATAGTGAATTAGAACGAAAATACTATTATGCCTTTGTATTGCTCCATTGTGCATCCGCACCTTGAGTATTGCATTCAGTTCTGGTCGCCGTATAGCGGAATTAGAAAAGGATCAAAGAAGAGCGACCAAAATGATAAAGGGGATGGAACTCCTCTTGTATGAAGAAAGACTAAAGAGGTTAGGGTTCTTCAGCCTGGAAAAGAGAAGGATGAGGGGAGATATGATTCAGGTCTACAAAATCCTCAGTGGTGAGTGGTGTAGAATGAGTAGAAGCAAATCAATTTTTTTACTCATTCCAAAAGTAGGAAGACTTGGGAACACTCGAGGAAGTTACATGGAAATACTTTTAAAACAAATAGGAGGAAATATTTTTTCACTCAATGAATAGTTAAGCTCTGGAACTCTTTCCCGGAGGATGTGGTAACAGCGGTTAGTGTATCTGGGTTTAAAAAAGGGTTGGACAAATTTCTAAAGGAAAAGTCCATAGTTTGCTATTGAGACAGACATGGAAAGCAACTGCTTGCCCTGAGATTTGTAGAATGGAGTGTTGCCACGATTTGGTTTTCTGCCAGGTACTTGTGACCTGGCTTGGCCACTGTTTGGAAAACAGGATACTGGGCTAGATGGACCATTGGTCTGACCCAGTATGGCTACTCTTATGTTCTTGTGTTACAACCTTCCTTAAATAACTGTTCACTCCAACCTTCTTTCTCACCACCATATGCAAGAATGAAAGGATAAAATCTATACCAGTGACACACACACACATAACATTTTTGTACAAACATCAGAAGCTGGAAATATCATTTCAGGTTTCTTGTCATTTGTGGCAGCTGTGTTACTTTCAACAGTTGTTGTCATTTTGCCACCACAGCCCATATCGTGGTTGGCTGCTTGATGGTGCTGTTTTTATATCTATTTTTCTAAACAGTACAAGGGATTTACAAGTTCAATTGAAGTTGAGACCCAGACAAGTGCACTGAGCACCAAGATGCATTACTGCGTCGAGTCTTGATATTTCATTTTTTATGGATTTTATAAATTCCTATGGACTGTATGTTTTTTGTGATTTTTAATAAATATCCCTTGGTTGGTACTTCTCTGATCATTCCCCCTTTTTGTTATGCTGTTTCTCCTTGGTTGGTTTTTGCAAAGGGGGCACTTCAGCTATTTTTTTAGTAGATCGGTTGAATCATTTCAAAGCACGATTTTTCATAAGTAGGTTGAAAAATATTTAATAAAAAGCTATTAAATAACTTGAAATGGAATGTCAGATACCTAATAGCAAGATGTAATGTGTAATATATTCTTCAAGAGCAAAGTGGCATATTTCCCTATGGAAAACAATATCATTAACAGAGCCAAATCTCACCAGTAATCACTAATGCTCTTAGAAAATGGAACTCATTATCTCGATGGCTGGCATTCAACGAAAGGAAAATTAGATAAAGTCCAACTAAAAATCATGGAGGTTCAAGCTGACCATGGTTTGGGTGTGATGTTAGTTCACTTTCTATTAATTAATCCCCCCCCCCCCCTTTTTACAAAGCCACACTAGTGGCTGCTGCACAGTAATGCCAACACAGTCCATTCACTTTGAATGGGCTGTGTTGGCATTATTGTACCAACACCCACTAGCGCAGCTTTGTAAAAATAAAAAGGGGGGAGGGTAAATCTGGATAACTCATCTCCCTGGCACTGATATACATTTTGAGACTGACTAACATTAGATTTGATTCCCTTTTGCTTGACTCATGTAACATTTATTTACTTATTTATTTAGATTTTGCTCACACTGTTATGACTGGGGATGTGAGCCCTTGTGCCCCGACTGAGCATGGCGAAGATGGAGTGCACCACACTTGGTCAGGCAGCCAGACAACCCCTAGCTTCACCTGCACTTAGCCACTATTCCCCAGGAGTAGAGCCCCTGGGTTCAAGCGGCTGGCAGGACTTCCAGAACCGGCGGGGTTGCAGGACCACTGACCAGACAGGTAGCCAGCAGACACAGTCCAAGAGCCAGGAAAACAGTAGAGCTGAGAATAGTCAAAACACAGTCCAGGGTCAGAGGCAGGCAGCAACACAATGCGTGGTCAGGAAACAAGCCAAGGTCTGGAACACCGAAAAAACTGGAAACAGGAACCGACAAGGAACACGGATGTGGACCACGATCTCTATGCAGCAGAAGCCGAAGCAACGAAGGGCTGGAGGCAGTGCCTTATGTACGGAAGGAATTAGGCTCAAGCATGAGCAGCTGATCCAAGATGGTTGCCCCCATCAGCAGTGTAGCACAACGCCCAAATATGGGCTTCCTTCCTGTTCTCGTATACAAGATGGCTGCCCCCTCCTGAGCTAGCCAAGATGGCTGCTGTCCTTGATCCAACCAAGATGATGGCTGCCAGAAATAGGAAACAGAAACAGACCCATCCTGGAGAAACCACATCCAAAATAGCCGGCTATCTCTGCCGGACCGCGCCTCGCCGGCGAATCGGCCGCGCAGGCCTGGAACCAGGTGAGGAACGTAACACACACCTTTTTCAGTAGTAGATCAAGGTGAGTTAAATTCAGGTACACTGGATATTTCTCTGTCCCAGGAGGACTCACAATCTAAGTTTGTACATGAGGCAATGGAGAGTTAAGTGACTTGCCTAAGATCACAAGGAGCAGTAGTGTTAGCAGTAAAGTATTTTTTTCTTTATTGAGGTCCTTTTGTTAAGCTGTGGTAAGCTTTACTCATCCCATGCACGTTTTTTCATGTACACGCGCTATCCAAACACTAAAAAATAGTTTTCCTTTTTTTTTTTTTTGATGAGGATGGATCAGGAGATGGAGAGTAGGCATGTTTTTCACTAATTGGTTAGCACAGCTACATTGTTGGAAGATAACTTATTAGCACGTGGTTAGCGCATGAGCCCCTACCACCTACAAAATAGGTGTCGGTATGTGTTCACGAAGTAATGGCAACGTGCTGATGGGAAATTTGCATGTGGACATTATTGAAGAAATAGGAATATCAGCCATTTCCTGGCAGCACTAAAAGTGAATTCAGCGCACAGGAAAAAGACTCATGCTAGAAATAGAGCAGGTCACTTTTTGTGCTGCTTAGTAAAAGGGACCCTAATTATTTTAGGCTGATAGTCAAAAAGGCTGGGGCCCTTAATTTAGGCTCCTAAATTTGTGCCCTATTTTCAGCCAAAAGAAGGATCCTAAGTTTTCAGTTGAAAATTCATCTTAATTTAAGAGATGAGATCTAACTTAGTAACTGGTCCTATTCTATATAACTGGGTGGTGGGCACTCATTGGCGTGCCCAATTTTAGGCACCATTTATAGAATTTGAGGGTTAACATGTTAATTGTGTTATTATTGCCTTAATTAAGCAACCCTTTTCTTAATTCATTCTTATACATTTGTCCCTAAAAAAAAGGCTTGTTTCTAAAACAAAGATTCTTATCAAAGTAACTGCTCATCAGCTGGCTTATCACACCCCGGCAAAGTTACCTTGTTATAGATTTTTAGATTTTAAAGGGAACTCAAACTTAAGTAGGAAAACTACTTAAAACACTTTTTTAAATAGTTCATTGTGCTGTACAAACACTTCTTTTGTGGTTAGATAGTCTGACCTTCAGTATTTATATTCTGGAATCCCATGGAAAAGCTTTCTCTCTGCCATCAACATTTTTCCTCTTGTCTGTGTATATAGGCTCTGTTTATTTAACTCTGAGTTGAACCATCAATGGGATCATAGTTGGATCTCATTCCCAACCCCTTATCTCGCTTTTTCACATATGCACAGAAAACAAGTCAGGCAGATATTCTCTTAATAAGATTAAATCCTGTCCTCCATGGCAGAGACCTGGATGGAGCACAGCATAACTCAGTGGTCCCCAAGTAATTGCTTATACTGAAATGAACCTGTAAAATCTCCCAATATTTATGAATCAAAGCCGTAACTTTAGAACTACCCATCATATAGGGCAGTACTGCTACGACCCTATTTTCAGAGTTTCTATTACTACTGTATTTTGCAAAGAGGTAGCAAGAAATACCCTGTTACATTTTCAGAGTTCTCACCCTTACAAATTAAAAGCTAGTCTTCCTATAAGTCAATACCTTAGAATACGGCATATCTACTCTAGAGAGAAGGATTTTAAATATCAAGCAAGTGAATTGTACACAAGACTTTTGGCCGGGGTTATCCCCTTAAAGTCATTAAAAAAGCTTATTTTAGAGCTAAATTTGTGCAGAGAGATCTTTTATTACAATATTCTAATAGAAAGTTATGGCTTTGATTCATAAATATTGGGGGATTTTACAGGTTCATCCTGTTTTGCAAGAATGCCCCCTAATAGCTTGTTGAAGGGGGCAGAACCATTGGAGAAATGCTTTCATATAGACATTTGGATTATTTACAGTGTGACGAGAATTCAGTTGCCCATGTTCGATGTGGTAATTGCCAAATGACAGGTCACACACCCAACATTGCTTGAAGAACTAATGCAAATTGTAACAGCAGCAATGAAGTATATGCGCTACAATGTCCTTGTCAATTATATTATATAGGCAAGTCCAGAAGACCGATAAAGCAGAGACTGAATGAGCATAAGTCCAAAATCAATACTGCTACTTTGACTGCTCCCATTGTTAACCACAGGCGACAAAAATATCATGAATGGACAGATATAAAATGGTGAGTTATTGATCAGATACAATTGGGTAAAGAGGAAGGTGATGTAGATAGTTTACTCAATTATAAGGAGTAATGGTGGATATTTACATTGGGGACTGTATTTCCAGGAGGTTTGAATTTAGAAACAGATTGGACTGCAGCTATGTAAACTCATTGGGTGACATCATCAGGTTGCAGCACTCTCATTGGTGTACAGAGTCATGTGATTTATTTAAATCTAGATGAGCTTTGGTGCGATAGGAATAGAACATGGCAGGCACCAATGCAGTATGTGCGTGCGTGCGTTTGAGTATAAGGTATGTAAAACTTATTATACATTTCAAACTTACGATTGTACATTCATTATTCTGACTGATGGTTTTAATTTTCAGTTTTGGCGGGCCACACCCTGAGGCAGCAATTTGCAAAACACGTTGTATGTTGTTGGAGGCATCTGTGCACTGCAAAATGTGATAAAGATGTTGTTAAAGGACTATGATTGAAAGATTTTAAAACATCTTTATATATTGAAGAATGTTTGCACAAGTTGACAATACATATTGGAATTTGCAATAATAAGCAATTGAATGTTCTACTGAAATCATCATGTTGGTTGGAACTGAATTGAAATTAGTTTTGGAACTTAGAGTAACAAAGAGCAAGTGATTATACATAATAGCTGGGTATCACTAGTCTGTTACCCTTGCTGGTGTTTTGGACCATTTAAATTGATTTAAGGTTAGATACTGGAAGCCCCACCAACAAAATTGTATTAGAATAATCAAAGCATGGCAAGATAAAAGCTTGGAATAGATAGGTCTTCAATTGTTGCATAATTTGAATTTTATAGACCCACTTCATATGCAGTTTCATAGTCAACTGGGAGTCTAAAATGAATCAAGGTATTTTTCCTTCATTCTCAACAGAAGTACAGTATTTTCAACTTCACTGATGTCATCATAAATTATAAGTAACAGGTGAAACTATAATACCTTAGTCTTTTTAAGACAAAGCACTAGACTATAGGATTCCAACCAATCTGTCACAGCCTGAAAAATTGAAGCAATAAGTATTATCAGTTTCCACCAGATATGACAAATGAAACATTATATCACCAGTGCAGAAGTGATAAAATATTACAAACCTCTTGTGGTTGCAAGAGATAGGAGCCCCGAGGAACTCCATGTTTTACTTCTATTCAGGAAGAGGGCTGTATCTCCATCCATACCTGCTGCATAAATCCTGATACATAAGATCAATATAAGACCAATCCTTAACTGCCTCAAATGCTGTAAAAGTGTTTGATGGTCAGTACAATCGAAAGCTGATGATAACTCAGCAAAGTTCAATTTAAAAAAAAGCTATTCCTACACTTTATAAACCCTTCAAAATCATAATGAACCTTGATATTAACAATGTCGTGACTCCATGACCTGCTTGTAATGCATGCTATTGAAGATCAGAGAATGTATCTAGTAATAAAATCCAGCAACTGATGAAAAACTACTCATTTTAATAATTTGGGAGACTATAAATTGGACAGTTGGGATAATGGATGATGGAAGCTACAAGGAGATGTCAATATTTTTGCACTTGCTGGTGCAAGAAGAACAGCAACTCCATCTTGCAGGATAGAAATTTATAGGAAAATAATAGAGATAGGTAGCCAGAAAATGAAATTTTGTGTCATTTCTGGGAATGTTCATATTACTCATTTTTCATTTGCCCATTTTCTCATCAGAGGAGCAAAGTAATTGAATGCACACTTGTTCAAAAATTAGCATATTCTTTCAGAAAGCGTGCCCATTCTTTTCTCAATAGTGTGTGTCTACATACACTATTTGTACATGTGCAATGGTGCTCACATGTGCAGTGGTTTGCGCATGTGCAATGGTTCAAATGAATACACAATTTGGAAAAGATTGCACACTTTTGAAAGAGTACTCCCTCTGCATGTAGAGGTAAATTCTATAAATGGTAGCCATATTTAGGCAATGGGAAAAATTTGCACTAAGTGCTGTTCTATAATGGGTGCTTCAAGCTAAGCACTTAGAATGGATTCCCATGTCTACCTTTGGGCACGAGGACTTACACCTGCTCAAACCTGGTATAAATCCTGACTTGCAAGTTGGGCGCATAACCCAGTATTCTATAACACCTAAATTCTGGGAAGGCCTGCTCATGCTCTGACCATGGCCACAACCCCTTTTGGGTTGTACATAAGACATTTTGAGCGCACAGCATTATAGAATAATGAGTAGGTAGATGTGCATGGAAACCCAATTTAGTGCCAATTAACTCTAATTAATACCAATAATTGCTTTGCATTCAATTGATTAATTAGTTTATGCACATATCTGGGTTCCACTCCCAAATTTGGGTGTCCAACTTTGATCGACCTATATCAGGGGAACAGTGCACATTCTTTCAAAAGAGTGTACACTATTATAGCAAATAAAAAAAACATGTAATGTATTTTTTTTCTAGACGTTTTTGGTTGTTAATGACAAGAAATGACATTGGATATGTTATTGATATGTCCTATGTCAATGCAAATGACAGCCCATCCCTAGAAAATAATGTGGCAGTTTAACCATAGCTTGAAGGGTGTGTACCAGCTATGGAGAAAGTTTATAATCGATGTGAAGCCTGGTGTAACTACAGGAGCCAATGGAGGTTCTTCCTCCCCTCCCCCTCCCACCACCTGCCTGTCTCAAGATTAGTATGAACCCATAGCAGCATGGCTACAGAAGTCTAAGGCAGTTCCCATTTCTACTGATGGAAGATTAATGAGGATCCGTCACAGGCCAGTGGAGGTTTCCCACACTAGTTGGATGATGATTATTGAGGATCCATGGAAGTGAAAGTCTGGTACAGGGCCCACCTTTCCACCAGCAAATTATTAAATCTGGAGCTAAAGAGCAACAACTTTAAGAAACTACACAACCTAAATTGCTCTCCAAATATTGTAATGTGTAGCGGACTATCATAACAAAACTCAAATTTTAAACAAATGAAACCTCACAAGTCCAGGGTGCCTACAGACAGAGATGACCTCCCCTTAAATGGACTCAACATCACTGGTTTCCTAGAAGCCTCTAAAACCAACCACAGAGTTAAAATCTCCATAAGAGGAAAAAAAGTATGTGGCAAAAACAAAACGGAGGAATCTACTTACTGTATAGATAGTCCCTATCCAAAATAATCTATTTCTCAAAGGACTGGAGAAATTTCCCAATATTAACAAAACGGGTGCACCAACATCAAGAAACTATCACTTAGGTTCAACGCTGGACTAAAGAATGACTTCTTTTTTTAAAACCAGCTTAGAAGAGCCTTGGCTTCAACTCAAGGACATCAAGGGTGGCCACCCATTATTGCCCCGACAGTGGAGACCCCTGTTTCGATTTTGCCTCAGGGGGGAATTTAAAATAGTGTCCACCAGTCTTGACAATAAAGTGAAAGGCACAAATTGGCTGCAGATTATAAAAGACGCCAACAATTAGACCCACCCATTAAAAATGACATCATGAGACTAAGACCAATCAGCTGCATGACAGAAAACATTCAGAACAGCCCATCAGTTGAAAGCTTCCCATTCTAATGGGCCATTAAGTCCGTTTGGAAACACAGTTTGAAGTCTGAAAATCTATTTTTGTTCTTTTTGATGGAGACATTTGCGATATGTCCCCACAACGTCCATTGTCTATCAGCTGTTCAATTACGCAACAGCACAACTGGTCAAATGAATGCTGTAACGAATCACAATGCTTGGCTAAAGGCATATGAAGTTTCTTAGCAGTAATAGTAAGTTTATGCTCAGTCAGACGTGTCCTCAGCTTCCGTTTAGTTTGACCTATATATCTTAAGCCACAAGGGCATGTAATCAGATATATCACGTGCTTTTGAATTGCAGTTATTTGAACCTTTCATCTGTATCCATTTTTTTACTGCTGTCATCCCAAAATTTGTTGGTTTCGTCCATGACTGAACAAAACATACAATGACCACACTTACGATGGCCTAGACCTGAAGTCCTTTTTTTAGTCCACACATCAGATTGGCATAGTGTATCTGCTAAATTTGCACGTCTTGAATACGCTATCATGCACCTCTTTTGTGCAAATACTTCATGTGCAGATAAAATATTCCAATAGATCCTGATGCTTTTTGCTATTTGTGGGGATAAAGAAGTGTATTGTAATACACAAGCTATGTCCGTGCTTGGAGATTTATCTGGTTTCTCTTCCCGTAACACATCCTGATGATTGAATAAAGCACGTTTGTAGGCATTTCTTATAATTTTCCTAGGATATCCTCTTGCTTTTAATTTTTCACTAAGTTGTCCCGCAGCTTGTTTATATTTGTTAGGAGAATCACAAATGCGTCTGTAACGCAAAAATTGAGCGTAAGGAAGACCGTTACGCGTATGTATAGGATGCATGCTATCATACTTTAGCAGAGTGTTTCTATCAGTGCTTTTAGTATAGATGTCAGTTTGAAAAAACCCATTCTCATATATGACTTTAACATCCAAAAAACTAATTGCAGTCGGATGAACTTCATGTTGAAATTTAATCGTCAGATGTCAAGCATTTAATGATTCAATGGACTGGTTCAAACCCTGTTCGCTAGCACCCCAAATCATGAAGATATCGTCTATGAAGCGCCACCAGCACACCACATGTTGAAAAAGCGGAAGTTTGTAAATCACTAGCTCTTCTAAATGTGCCATAAATAGATTCGCAACCGATGGGGCAAAAGATGCCCCCATTGCAATACCTGAAATTTGCCTATATAAATCATCATTGAACAAAAATGATTGTTATAAAGAGCCAATTTAGTCAACTTAAGCAAAAACATAGTTGATACTGTAATAGGTCTCTGACATTGATTCAAAGCATGTTCCAAAACTTATATTGCTTCCCTCTGCGGGATAGCCATATATAATGACTGGACATCAAGTGTTACAAGAAGAAAAGGCTCTGGAATATCTGCCAAATTTGTAGTTTTAGTAAGAAAGTGAGTCATATCTTTTATGTATGAAGGAATAGCCGGAACCAAAGGTGCAAAAAAACTATCTATGTACTTACAAATTCTTTCCAACAGTGAATCTCGGGCCGATACAATCGAATGACTCGGTGGTTGTGTTAGGGGTGTTGCTTATTTTTGGCAATAAATAAAAAATTGGTATTTTTGCCTGCTGATGATTTAAAAAACAAATTCACTTTTAGTCAACAACCCTTGTTGGAATGCCTCTGAAGTAATCTGCAACACTTGTTGTAGAAGATCATCTGTAGGGTCAATCTCAAGTTTTTGGTATACTGATGCGTTTGATAATTGATGGTGCGCTTCATTCAAGTAGTCCTGTTTATTTAAAAGAACCACTGCACCGCCTTTATCTGCATGCCGTATAATCAGTTCAGGGTCATCTTTTAAAATGTGTATCACTTCTCGTTCAGCAGAGGTGAGGCTCTGGCCGTAATGATGATGTTCTAGGAAACCAGTGATGTGGAGTCCATTTAAGGGAAGGCCATCTCTGTAGGCACCCTGGACTTGTGAGGTTTCATTTGTTAAAATTTTGAAATTTGAGTTTTGTTATGATAGTCCGCTACTCATTGCAATATTTGGAGAGCAATTTATGTTATGTAGTTTCTTAAAGTTGTTGCTCTTTAGCTCCAGATTTAATTACAATATTTGGAGAGCAATTTAGAAAAATAAACTACCAACAAAGAGTCCAATCCCCCTTCCTCCAGTGAGGATTAGTGAGGATCTACGGTGGACTGCAGGAGACTGCAGAGGTTCCCACCCCAACATAATAGCAAGGATCCATGGCAGCAAAGGATCTCATCCCATCCCAGAAATAATAGTAGGGGAGGAGGAGAAGAAGGAAGGCAAGGGAAGGTTGGCTAGCAGAAGAGATGAAAGGAAGAATGGAAGACAGGGTCTGATTTGCATACACACACACACACTCCTTTCACTCACACATATCTCCCTGCTTTCGCAACCCATTCTGTACTTGCACACCCACCTGCATTTTCCTCTGGCCACGTGCTGCATTCACCAGCTATTTATTTATAAAACGTATATACTGCCTAAAAACAATTAAGCGGTTTACAAAAATACATTCATAAAATCAAGTAACATTCAATAAACATAAAACAAGACATAATATCAAAAGCAGAAGGGTTTCAGGTTGCTCTTCACTTAAATTATTTCAAATATTAAAAGCCCGAAAGAACAGATGTGTTTTTAAAGCCTTCTTAAAAAATAAAACATTGAAAAGAAAATAAGATGATACCTTTTTTATTGGACATAACTTAATACATTTCTTGATTAGCTTTCGAAGGTTGCCCTTCTTCCTCAGATCGGAAATAAGCAAATGTGCTAGCTGACAGTGTATATAAGTGAAAGCATTCAAGCAGACATGCTTGAATGTTTTCACTTATATACACTGTCAGCTAGCACATTTGCTTATTTCCGATCTGAGGAAGAAGGGCAACCTTCGAAAGCTAATCAAGAAATGTATTAAGTTATGTCCAATAAAAAAGGTATCATCTTATTTTCTTTTCAATGTTTTATTTTGTTTGATTTCTATTGATAACCTTAAGAGTGGACTAACACGGCTACCACACTCCTCTACTTAAAGCCTTCTTAAAATCCTTCAAGGAAGAACTAAAGCATAAGGTGCCTGGGAGACTATTCCACAAAAGTTGATCTGCAACTGAAAATGCACACCTATACCCACCACAGGCATGTTTCTTCCCACTCACAAAGACTCCAGACACCCACTCTCACACTCATACACAAGACACCCTACCAACATTACTCTCCTGCAATGTAGCCACTCCGCCCTTATCCATCCACACTACACACCCCACCCACTCATTCACTCACTCATTGCCTTTGTGCAGTGCTTAGAGCATGCACTTTTCAACCTATTTAAATTAATTAGGAGCCCCAGGGAAATACAAGTCTCATTTGTTCTATGATCTGGTTTAACATCTTTGCCTAAAGCATCTCATTTGTTTTCAAAAGCTGACTAGGAGAAAATGCAGCTTTAATGAGACACCTGGCCTGCATTCTTCTGCTTTTGATTTTTTTGTTCTCATTTTTACATAATAAGCACATATTATCTAACATTTAAAGAAAGAGTCAAGCTTAATCATTTACAGGACATATGGAGGCATAAGAAAATAATGCAGTTGCCATGTCTAAATCGCATCCCCTGTGGGCTCTGACTAGGAAAGCAAGGAACAAGACAAGGGATTGTGTTGATTTGTTACTACAGCAGGTAATAATAGTTTCAATCTGCCCTTATATAAAGGCATAACACTCTGAAAAGGATTTCTCTGCCATTTCTACTAAAGCTTGCTGTCACAGAAAAATATAATATTATTGTCTTTTTGTATTCGTTCTTCAGAAATAAAGGAATTCTGCACTCATAAAAAAAGATGAGTGAATGATATGTTCTTTCGCAAAGCTCCTAGTTCAAGTTCTTTGCAGCACTAGTCCTTCTGAATGTTTTGAATGTTTTACAATGTAATATACACTTTATTTTCTTTCAAAAAGAAAAGTATTCAGAAATGGCTGTTAAAATGTTCTAATCTCAAGGCATTCACTACAGTATTTTTGTTCAAATATGTTCCTTGAATCAATCTTTCAGCAAATGATCCTCCATTTTACCATGTGTGGTTTTCTTTTTAAAATAGCTCTGTTTTTTTTTTTTAATAAATCTTCAATCTTGCAAATAAATAGAAAAGACAATAGCCTATTGCACAATATATTATACTCAAATGATTTGGGGAAAATGCTGCCTCGTAATTACAAACTACAAAATAAAAAAATGAATCTTTATAGCAAAAAAATACCGTAAAATTTTGTTCTTTAGAAAAAAAAAAAAAACAACAACAACAAAATTGCTAAATCAACGTAGCATTTCCTTTCAGTAGCGCAAGGGTTGCCCCAAACATACACAAAAATAATGGGGGAAAAACCCTAAAGATAGAGAGGTTCTGTTAGACAAGGGAGTCAGATTCCCCAAGGCCCTAACTGACTGATCCTCAAGAAAACTCTAAAATCATCTTCACAAACTCCATAAAATCAAACCAACAATAAGGTATTTACAAAAACAAAAATCCAAACTGATAGATACAGTGCAGATGAATTTATTAGATGGCAAGCTTCACTTTTAATTTTCTGTAACTCCACAGCTCTCTCTCTCTCTCTCTCTGTCAAATTTCAGTCTAGTATCTGGATAGCTAGTCATATAAAACTGGGTCTGCTGTTTTGCTGTTCCAACATTATTTAGAAATTCATCTGGTTAGCAGACTGAATATTGCCGCTAGCTAGATTACTCACAGGACCACATTCGCTCTGCATAGGGATTGCTTCAGTGCTATCGGGATTGCACTGGGATGGCCTGCAGTGATTTTGAGCCACATTATCTGGATAATGTTGCTGAAAATCAAGAGATGCTGCAGAAAACCAAGGTGCTACCAGATAAGTGGCTTTGAATATCAGGCTGAGCATTTTTCTGGTACTTAGATCGAATACTCCAGGTGCCTGTACCACTGGATCTGTTTGAAAAATCTAATACCTATGTTTACTAAGCGGCGCAATGGGCGCGTTAGCATTTTAAATGCATGTAAATGGTTTACATGCGTTAAACGCTAATGCACCCATAGAAATGTATAGGCGCACTAGCTTTTAACACACCTTAAATTTATAAGCACGTTAAAAACGCTAACGCACCTTAGTAAACATACTCCTAAAAGTTCTCAATAATTCTTTACAGGTAAACCTCTGCCAAAAATGCATACAAATCTTCTTTACTAAAAATTATTCTGACAAAAATTAAAATGCTCCTGTGTGTTTGGGATGCACTAGAGTTCAACCCTCACACCTCAGACCAGGCTTCCTAATGGGTAAGGTGGGATGAGTTATGTTGCTAATAAATCAAGGGCTGTGGAGCAGTAAACAATTGTCATAACATTGACATTCGCACTTCAGGCAGCCCTTAACACATACTTCAAACTTTAAATAATTAGTCAAGCAACACTTACTTTTGGCATAAAATTTGGCTGCAGCTTTATTTCCAAATATTAATAAAATTCATTTACTTAACATCAACTTAGTAACATATCATTCTTTCCACCAGGTTAACCTCACAATGCGGTTAATAATGTTAAGCCCTTCGGTAACGAACTGGCTCACTTTCTCCCCACCTTACCCCCTCCCCCCATGTGACTTACGGTACCATCAAGCCACCTCTTACTCATGGCGGTTCCGCCCACGAGTTCATTTCCATTTCATATAATTCATAATATTCATTTAACCGCTTCTGGTGCCTCTTAAACCCCTCATCCAGGCCACAAGCGGTGATAGACTCCATCTTGTCACCACTCCCCCATAACAAAAGCTGCCGCCAAATCCTTCTTTAAGCAATCCTCCAACAAGTCTTGGAGTGCACTCAAAAAGATATCAGTTCCAATCTCTGACAAATGCACTCCATCCTGCCAATACAAACCTGCACAATCCGAAGAGATCAAGTCATGTGCTAACACCAAACCCCCCATTCTCCCCATAAATTTTGAAACTTCCCAATTCACCCTACGCCTCAAACGCTCAATACCCTTTGGATTAACTGCCCCCCTCCACACTCTTCTGGGAATAATCTGTGACCATACAATCAATGCTTCTGGAAAATAGCTCATCACCTCTAATAATTCTGCTTTCATTAAACGAATTAACTGAACTCCTTTAACAACACATAAATCATTTCCCCCCAAATGAATACAAATTAGAACTGGAGAAGAAAATCGCCGAGCTTGCAGTAATGCTGGCAACAACTGCTTCCAAGTCATTCCTCGTATGGCCAACCAGCGGATTCGAATACCGAATTCCACCAATCCCAGGTTGGATCCCCACTTTGATTCCAGAGCATGCTTGTGTGCCCAAAAGACATATGAATGTCCGCAGATCCATACACATATGTCCGGAGGCAATACATCTGCAAGAGAAACTAGAACAATTAGCATAAACATATTCACTTCTCATCCCGAACATAACCTTTATATCTGTTAGACCGCCATCTTCCCACCCGCTGAATTAAAGCCACCGAACCCCCTTCTTGGGCTACATTGGAGACAGCACCAATTCGAAAGGAATGTGTCCCATACTCCTTCGGCTCCAAACCCATATATCTCAAACCTTTCTTAAGCACTGCTGCAAATTGATACCTCGTTAAAGGCATACCGTTGCTATGCACCAACCAAACCTCCCCACCCACCGGTCTTACTCCATTATAATCCACTGCACATTGTACTGGACAAAATTCCAAAGTCTTAGCCGCTCGCAGACTAATCCAAATGCCTTTTCCATCTTGGTCCGTTTTAGACTTCCGTAAATATATACGCAACACCCCCTTTTCCACCACCACATCCCTTCTTCTCAAACCTTCTTCATCCATAGCTCGCTTTGAGGAAACTACCAACTTCCCAACCCTGCAAGCTGAAAAGCAGGCTACCACAAAAGCCACCTGAAATAACAGTGTTTCATATTTTGAAAAACAAATGTTGGTTAATACCTTGCACAATTGCACTACCTGTGCATAATATAGCGGCCTCCTCACCCTCTCTATTCGTGATTTCCCATGTTCTCTGGAAAAACCACACAATAACTTACGAATCAAATATTTCCCAGCTGGATCTCCCCAACCCAGCAATTTAGACACAAATGCTATTGCAGCCATCGTCTGAGATACCATCCCAAACGACCATTTATTATCCACAGCAAAAGCAATAAGTCGGACCACCCTCTCTTCACAAATTGGGAAAACCAAATCCCAACCTCCGTCAACCAAGAATGCTAGGAATCGCCTCCATCCAACTCCATAAGCCTTCCAAGTATTTGGAGCTAATGCTCTCATCAACAGTGCTTCACAACCTCCTGAAAATTGAGCCACAAATCTTCGGACATCCGTGTAGGCTCCCAATCTGCTGACGGAGCCAAAGCTCTGAAACGATGTAACTGTAAACGAGATAACGCATCAGCAATCTCATTACAAACACCAGGCACATGTCTCGCTGTTAACCATAAATTTAATTGCAAACATTTTAACACAATCAATCTCAACAGCTCCACTAACAGCGGACAACACGAATACTGCCTATTGATTGCCCATACTACTGACATGTTATCAGAATACAAGACAATCCTCCTGTTACACAACCTCCGTTCCCATAGCCACAAAGCCACCCAAATTGGAAATAATTCCAACAAAACTATATTCTTGCACAAACCCATCTCTCTCCACCATTGAGGCCACTCTTCCGCACACCATGCCCCTCCAAAATAAATCCCAAATCCCATCTCCCCCGACGCATCCGTGAATAATTGCAAGTCCACATTTGAGACCAATACATCTTGCCACACACAAATTCCATTAAACACTGACAAAAATTCTCTCCAAATTTGCAAATCCGCTCGCACTGCCTGTATTAAACGCACTCTAAAATGCGTCTTCCGCAAACCCACTATCAACAATGCCAAACGTCTCGAGAAAACTCGTCCCATAGGAATCACCCTCGTTGCAAAATTAAAATGCCCCAACAACGACTGAATCTCCTTCAACATCACCTTTTTCTTCATGCATACCCTATCAATCTCCTGACGCAAAACCACAATCTTTTTCCTAGGCAGTCTGGACTCCATTCTCAATGAATCCAACTCTATCCCCAAAAACACCAATTTAGTAACCGGACCCTCACTTTTTTCCGTAGCCAAAGGCACACCCAACTCCTTTGCTACCGTTCTAAATGCTGACATCAATGAAACACACTGCAGTGAATTTTCCGGACCCCCAAACAAAAAATCATCCAAATAATGAACAATAGAATCCCAACCTCTAACCTGTACCACTACCCAATGTAAAAATGTAGCAAACGCCTCAAAATAATTACAAGAAATCGAACACCCCATAGGCATACATTTATCAAAATAAAATTTTTCTTCAAATTTAAATCCAAGCAACCTAAAAGCTGTAGGGTGCACCAGCAATAATCGAAAAGCTGCCTCAATGTCAGCTTTTCCCATCAATGCACCTCTTCCTAACTTCCTCAACAAATCCACTGCCTGCTCAAAACTGGCATATTGCACTGTACACAATTCTGGATCAATAAAACTATTTACACCATAACCTTCTGGATATGACAGATTATGAATCAACCTGTACGCACCTGGCTCTTTTTTCGGTACCACACCCAAAGGAGATAAAACTAAATTCTTAATTGGTGGGTCAGCAAACGGTCCCGCTATCCTCCCAAGCTTCAACTCCTTCATCAACTTCTTCCGAACCACCTCCGCATGCTGAATCACCGAAACTGAATTCTTACACTTATGATCCAACACTGGTCCCTCAAATGGGATTGGAAAACCTTCTGAAAAACCGACCCACAGCAAATATGCATCCCCACCACACGGATACCTAACCAACCAGTTTTGTAACGCCGCTATATTAATATGAGACGGAGCCTTGCCAGCCCACACCTGGGCCGCCCAAAGTTCCTCCCCGCCCCGACCTTCCCCGACCTCCCAATCCTCCTCTTGGACACTTAAATACCGGGTGGAATCCCTGACAGACACTGCAACAATGCCTGAATCTGCAGGCAGGCCTATTACATCATCCTGCATTAAATTGGAAACAAGCATTACCGGGGATACCCCCTTTTCCCCCCAATCCACTTGTCCCCACACCTCCTCCTCCGAAACTCCCTGATCGACCCATGCCAATTCCCCCGGTATTCCCAACTGAGCCACTAACATACCTGGGAAATCCAGCAGATGCTCCCGAACGAAAGGAGGGATTAACAGCTGGTGTAAAATTAGCAATCCACAAATCAACGTCCCGCACACCCCAATTCTCAGATTTGTCCTTTGCCAAACTTCATCTAAACTGCTCATCATAATTTACCCAGGCCCAACCTCCATACATTTTATAAGCTCTCAAAATGAAATCACAATAACTCCATAAGCCCGGGTAAAGAGCAGGTTTTTGAGCTCCAAGAACACTCGCAAATACATGAAAACTTAACAGCCAATTCAGAATCGTCTTCGGTACTCTACCTCTTTTTTTCTTTCCTTCTTCCTTAGCCCCATCCTTCCCCACATTACCATCCCTATCACGCGCTAACAGAGCAAATAAATCTATATATTTGCCTTTCAAAATTCTATGCTTCCATTTTAACGTTATATAACAGTCCAAAGGTGCAATGTTACATAACGTATGACCCATCCTTGATCCCATAAATATACCTGCCATTTGATTCTCCCTCATCCCACTTACAACATTCCCCCCATCCACTTCCACTTCCTCCGAAGAAGATGAAGAAGACCCTGATGAATCCCAAGAGTCTGAAGATTCCCACACCTGCATTGGATCTCCTGTTCCACCCCTCTTCTGCCTTTTTTCCCTATCCAACCTCTTTACCACATGACACAAATTCCGCAAAAATTTTTTATTCCGCAACTTCTTCCTCAAACCCGACACCTTTTTTCCCTGACTACCCCTCTCTCTAACACCCTCCCACACTTCCCCTCCCTCCCGCCCCCTTCTATATCCAGTTGCACACAATTCTTCCAACTCACCCAATGCTCTTCCCAAGGAAGTCCCCTCCAAAGGATCCTCCACAGCAGCATTCCGCACTGGAACATCACCTCGCATCTGGATATCACTCACCCTGTCACGACTTGTAGCACCATCTTCCACCCTTTGACTCATCTCCCGCTCCAAACTCAATCCTACCTGACACCCCATTTCCACACAATGTCCACCACTCACCCCTTCTGCACCCCCCCCCAGCCCTCCCCCCTTCAGACATAATCATCGCATGCTTCTTTTTTGCACTCGCTTTTCCCCCAACTTTCCCACTCTTCTTTGGCCCCATTCTCCACTGTTTATTATTATTATTATTTTGTTTTTATTACCCAATTCCCCACCCCCAAAACACCCCCACCCAAATCCCAAACCGACACCCCCTCTTTGAATCTAAGAACCAACAGCTTCCCTCCTGAAAAACAATCCCCACCCCCACTTCAGCCCCCAACAACTAAAACCCCATCCATACACTCCCAGTTCATCCAACACCAATAAGATCTTGCCCCAAACCCCTGAAACTAAATCACCTCACTGACAGCTCTACAAAATATTCCACCCACACATCGTACTCCTCCGCCCCCAAAACCCTAACACACTTCCAACGCACTTTTATCCCCCCCACACACCACAACTGCCTCCCAATAACCTCAATTCCACTCCGATTTACCTTTCCCCCACACCCCCGCGAAACCAGAAGTACCGTCGCGCTAAGGCCCGCACCTCCGCGAAACCGGAAGTACCGTTGCGCTACATCCCCACACCTCTGCGAAACCGGAAGTACCGTCGCGCTACTCCCCCACACCTGCACAAACCGAAAATACCGTCACGCTACTACCCTTCACCTCCACGAAACCGGAAGTACCTGCACAAGCTGCTCCTCAACGCAACTGCCCCAGAGAATACTCTCCCACTTCAGGTAACCCAATATTTTTTATTCTTTAGCCTTTAAAACCTTTCCAAAAATCTTTCCACTCCTTCCTATTCACCCTAACCCTCTCCTACCTAGCTAAACAACTACTTCTGTGCGCCAAATCTTCACCCTATCCTAACACTTCCCTTCCAGCCAATCCTAACCCTTTTTCCTATCCAATCCCCTGCCTCCTTTTCTGTTGCTAACCTAACCACTAACTACCTCTAAATTTACTCCCTCCTGCAACCCCCCCCCCCCCTTTCCTTTCCTATTCTGGCTGCCTTGGCTTCAGCCAATGTTAACACCCTCACAGCTTAACTGTGAGGGCTTCCATATACACAAACCCCACTGCAGAGCCTTTACAGCAAGATATTCTTTAAGCTGATGCTGATATCTGGTCCTGATATACCCTGATACAGCTACGAGCAAAATGCTGGCCACTGTCGGTGAGACCAAAATAAGTTTTGTTTTTTTTTTTGCTTTTTTAAAACTCTCTGTTTAAAAGAATTGGACAACATCTCTCTATATAAAACGCACCTCCAACGTTCTAATGAAGCCTCTGTTAGCCAACATTCTAAAGTGAAGGGGGTGAGATCGCATTGTGTCTGCCCCGCCCACGCGTCAAACGTGATGACGTCGAGGGCGGAGCAATGACACTCAACCAATCGCAACGCTTGGCAGCGAAGCGTCAGGGAAGGAGGCGGCGCTCTCGACGTCTAGCCTTCCCTTCGCTGTGTTCCGCCTTCTTCTGACATCAAGGATGACGTCAAAAGAAGGCGGAACACAGCGAAGGAAAACCTAGATGTCGGGAGCACCGCCTCCTTCCCTGACGCTTCGCTGCCACGGAGGTAAATTTAAAAACAAGAAAAAAAAAAAAACCAACCATGTTGGGGGGAGAGAAGAGGGTGGCCACTAAACAACAACAATGGGAGCGGGAGGGCAGGGGAGAAACGACAGCATGGATGCGAAGGGGGGAGGGGGGGGGGAGAAGAGGGCGGCCCAGGCTGGGACATGGAAGAGAGAGAAGCATGGATGCAAGGGGGGGTCATGAAAGGGAGACAGGGGACTTGCTGCAAAAGGATGAATGGAGGCAGCAGGGGACAGAGGGGCATGGATTGGGATGGCAGGGCTCAGGAAGAGAGGGCAATTGCTGGAAAGGGATGAATGGAGGGGGCAGGGGACAGAGGAGCATGGATGGGCATGGATTGGGAGGGCAGGACTCAGGGACAGAGGGAAATTGCTGGATAGGGATGAATACAGGGGACAGATGGGCATGGATGGAAATGGATTGCAGGGCAGGCCTCAGGGAGAGAGGGCAATTGCTGGATAGGGAAAAATGGAGGGGCCAGGTGACAGATGAGCATGGATGGGCATGGATTCGAAGGGCAAGACTCAGGGAGACGGGAATTGCTGGATAGGGATGAATGGAGGGGACAGATGGCCATGGATGGATATGGATTGCAGGACAGGCCTCAGGCAGAGAGGGGAAATGCTGGATAGGGAGAAATAGAGGGGCCAGGTGACAGATGAGCATGGATGGGCATGGATTCGAAGGGCAAGACTCAGGGAGACGGGAATTGCTGAATAGGGATGAATGGAGGGGACAGATGGCCATGGATGGATATGGATTGCAGGACAGGCCTCAGGCAGAGAGGGGAAATGCTGGATACGGAAAAATGGAGGGGCCAGGTGACAGATGAGCATGGATGGGCATGTATTGGAAGGGCAGGACTCAGGGAGAGGGGAATTGCTGGATAGGGATGAATGGAGGGCACAGATGGCCATGGATGCATATGGATTGCAGGGCAGGCCTCAGGCAGAGAGGGGAATTGCTGGATAGGGATGAATGGAGGGGCCAGGTGACAGAGGAGCATGGATTGGAAGGGCAGGACTCAGGGAGAGGGGAATTGCTGGATAGGGATGAATGGAGGGGACAGATGGCCATGGATGGATATGGATTGCAGGACAGGCCTCAGGCAGAGAGGGGAAATGCTGGATACGGAAAAATGGAGGGGCCAGGTGACAGATGAGCATGGATGGGCATGGATTGGAAGGGCAGGACTCAGGGAGAGGGGAATTGCTGGATAGGGATGAATGGAGGGCACAGATGGCCATGGATGCATATGGATTGCAGGGCAGGCCTCAGGCAGAGAGGGGAATTGCTGGATAGGGATGAATGGAGGGGCCAGGTGACAGAGGAGCATGGATTGGAAGGGCAGGACTCAGGGAGAGGGGAATTGCTGGATAGGGATGAATGGAGGGGACAGATGGCCATGGATGGATATGGATTGCAGGACAGGCCTCAGGCAGAGAGGGGAAATGCTGGATACGGAAAAATGGAGGGGCCAGGTGACAGATGAGCATGGATGGGCATGGATTGGAAGGGCAGGACTCAGGGAGAGGGGAATTGCTGGATAGGGATGAATGGAGGGCACAGATGGCCATGGATGCATATGGATTGCAGGGCAGGCCTCAGGCAGAGAGGGGAATTGCTGGATAGGGATGAATGGAGGGGCCAGGTGACAGAGGAGCATGGATTGGAAGGGCAGGACTCAGGGAGAGGGGAATTGCTGGATAGGGATGAATGGAGGGGACAGATGGCCATGGATGGATATGGATTGCAGAGCAGGCCTCAGGCAGAGAGGGGAAATGCAGGATAGGTAAAAATGGAGGGGCCAGATGACAAAGGAGCATGGATGGGCATGGATTGGAAGGGCAAGACTCAGGGAGAGGGGAATTGCTGAATAGGGATGAATGGAGGGAACAGATGGCCATGGATGCATATGGATTGCAGGGCAGGCCTCAGGGAGACAGCAAAATTGCTGGATAGGGATGAATGGAGGGGCCAGGTAACAGAGGAGCATGGATTGGACTCACACTTTCACTCTGACTCTCAAACACTCACTCTCACATACACTCTCCCAAACATACACAGTCCGAGGAAAACCTTGCTAGCGCCCGTTTCATTTGTGTCAGAAACGGGCCTTTTTTACTAGTTTTAAATATTTTAAAACTTAAAAATTTAGTTTATGAAATTACAGTTCATGGTTTGTCTACTTGTGGAGGTAGGAAGTGTTTTCAGCCAATGAGGTAAATATCCTTTTTAGTCTTTGAGCTGAAATTTTAGCCCTAAACGGGGTTCTGATGCTTTTTCCTCTTTCTTTTAAAAGTTTCATTTTGAATATTGCAGTACTCATTAGTTCACTGGCCGTTAAGAACTTTTTATTACTCAGTGGGATTTTGTGTATAAGAACTATGTTGCTCCCATTTACCTCCTAAGAGATACAACAAATTCACTATAGCATCTGTACTCCTTTAAGAACATTTATTCAAGTCTCTTAACACCTCCACTGCTTCAGAGAATTTCTCTATTGCTCTCACTCCAGATACCCTCATAGTCTATAAGACTCTTCATCTCCTAGTTAGGACAATCAGGCCTAAGGGATTCACTTCTCCTTCTCTGCTAGCCTAGCTAGCCATCCACAGCATCTCTTGTGCTCTTTTAACATTCTCCTCATGCAGGCAGGTCTTTTCTTATTTTAATTCTGACCTCCAGAGCATTCTATAGTTCCATCCAAACACAGGATAGGAGGTCTCTACTAATAGTGATGGAAGAGAGGAGGAACAGAGGAGATGATACAGACCTTTAAATACTTGAAAGGAATTACAGAACAAATAACCTTTTTTTTTTTACAAATGAGAAGTTTTAGAACTAAAGAATGTGATATGAAGCTACAGGGAGACAGAGTTAAAAGCAACATCAGGAAATATTTTTTACAGAAAGGGTAGTGGATACCTGGAATGACCTTCTGAGAGAGGTGGTGAAAGAAAGTAGGGTACTGTAAATCAAAAAGATGGGGATATACACAGTGGATCCCTGATAAGGCAAAAGGATATAAACCAAGCATAGGGCACTTCAGTTATGTGATTACTTTTGCACTTCTAAGAAATCATGGAGAAATAGCCTGAAGTGTGTGGCAGGTACAACACCAACAACATAAGCATAGGGAAAGTAACTTGCACTGCATGAAAGGTACAACTCCAACAACTTTCCTGGGCAGATTCAATGGGTCTTGTTGGTTTGTCTCTGTCTCTGCCATTATTTACCAGGTCCTTCAGGGGATTCAGTGAATTCCCATTCCTGCCATCACATTGTTTATTAGTTTTGGTTTTTGCTTTTTTTGGAGGGTGGGGGGGACTTGTTGCAGCAGAATCTATTCCTCCCTTTCCTTTCCCTCCATCCACTTATCTAGCACCAGTCCTATCTCCCCCCAAGTGGGTCCAGCACCTCTTTCCCCCGCCCCCCTGTTGTCTTTCAAATCTATTTGCTTTGATGCCAGTGGCAGTTATAAATACACACTTCTTGTGGCCTGCCAGGAATTCTTCTCTCTGGAATGCCTCACCCCCTTTGATTCAATTTATGGTTTACACAGGGGCAGGATATGCCAGAGAGAGGGGTTCTGGGCAGGACACAGGCAGCATGTATTTATAAATGCTGCTACCACCACCGCCAAAGCAGGTAGGTTTGAAAGGCTGTGGGGTGAAGAGGTTTTGGGCCCATGGAGGGGGGGAAGAGGGAGAGGTGCTGGACCCATGGGGGGTGGAGGGAAAGAGGGAGAGGCATTGGTGCTGGATCAACCCTGGAGAGGGGGTGAAACAAGTGCTGGTTCTGTGAGAGGGGAGGAGGGAGAGGTACCAATTCTGTGGGGCTGGGGGAGAGGAAGATGAGCCAACCCCTAAAGGGGAGAGGAAGAGGAGCTGGACCAGGGTTTCCAGCTGAACACATACATGAATTGCTGTCAGGAGACAAGTTGTTTGCATCCGCTGACTCTTGATTGAGCAGATAAAGACAGAGCCTATAAATTAGCTATCCGAACTGAATTTCACATGTAAACTCTTGTTGAATACTGTCACGTTCAGCGTTTACCGAGGGGAATACGATGAAACAAAGAGCCGCGGTTCCTTGATGACAAAGAGTTTGTCACTCAATGGAATGAATTAGTCACACGCTGTTCATTAGACTTGATGTTGCTAACGGTTGATAAATTGCAGAAAGAATTAATCAAACAACAGGAGGTACATACGAAACTGGAAGCAATGAAGGCTATTATCAGTAGCTCTAATTATGATTCCCAGCTTCTGGTGCATCAAAACAATATTGAAAAATACAAGCTTGAAATACGCGGTCAGAAGATAGCTAAATTTAAAAGAGACGAAGGAGGTTATAGTAGAGGGTACATCAGGGGCGTAGCCAGATAACAGATTTTGGGTGGGCCTAAGCAAGAATTGGGTGGGCACCAAGTATTCTCCCCCCCCCCCCCCAAAAAAAAAAAATCTCAGCTGGTGGGAAAACGCTTCTTTCCACCTTGGCAGCAGGCATGCACTGAAAACTGAGCATGCGCAAGTGCCGGTGTCATGGAGAGTAGCGTTTTTGTTACCATCAGGGGGAAATCAGCTGGCGAAGCTTGGGATTCCCACCAGTTACCACTAAACATGTGCTACTGTTGGGTGGGCCTGAGCCATAAATGGGTGGGCCCTGGCCCACCCAAGCCCACCTGTGGCTACGCCACTGGGGTACATATATCCTTGGATGGATGTGAACAACAGATCCAAACGATATCGTAAGATGAAGAAGGTCGGCATTACCAACACTTCAAGTGACTCGTCGGGTGATGAGTCCATCCGAAGGGTTACTATATCATCTGGTCCACCAACTACTAACTTGCTGGCTTCATCTGCTTCAAACACTGAGCCTTCTTTCTCAGATTCTTTTTTACCTTTGGATCCAGCCAGTCAACCTGTCATACAACAAGGTCTAGGCAAATCGAGCAGAGGCCGGCGACCGCAGCGGGGTTTAAAAGAATAGTCTACAATCTGTCCTAAAAATTTTGGCAGAGTCACAGTTACAGGTTCTGGAATTAGGTTTATCTTTTGTACCCTTAACATAGTATGAGGGGTTTGCTAATCGATAACAGTTGTACAGGTTTTTCGAAAATTAAAATTGAAGCTACATTTTGATCAACAAGAGCACAGTAGCACACAGGAAGAATGTCAAACATTTATGTCCACTCATCTTTTACCGTCCATATGGATGCCTCCAGGACCTCCTGATGTCATGCTTGAGGCTTTTCAACTGTTAGTCCTACGGGATTTAGATAAAATGGAACAACATCTAGAATATGCACCATCCAATCTGACAAGATCCCAGCGAGAAGCATTACAAAGTCTAAAATCTGATGACAGTGTCATTATATTGCGAGCTGATAAAGGGGGAGGAGTGGTTATCTTCAATAAAGAAGACTATCGCCAAGAGGCATATCGACAATTATCAGATGAAAAATTTTATTTACTATTGGATCATGATCCTGGACCTGCTTTTCAACAGGAAGTGAATGATATTCTATTAAAAGCTGCTCAAGCAAGTGTTATAACGAATAGAGAATTTCGTTATTTATTCAAAAAGTATCCTCGTACACCTTATATATATTTTCTTCCGAAGATCCATAAAACTTTAAATCAACCTCCTTGGTGCCCAATAGTGTCCGGGAGTGGATCTCTTAATGAGCCACTTTCCCAGTATTTGGATTACCACTTACAACCCAGAGTATTACAAATACCATCTTATTTAAGAGATTCTGCGCACCTTATTCAGATTCTGCATAACATTGAGTTACATGATACTCCCGTACAACTACTATCTATGGATGTAGTATCTTTATACACCAGTATTCCTCATGATAATGCCTGTAGTCTAGCATATCTTCATTTTCAACAGCTAGATCTGTCTTCTGAAAAGGTGGAATTTTTAAATATCCTTAGGGAAATTGTGATACGCAAAAACAACTTTCAATTTGAAGGAAAAATTTTTCTTCAGACCCATGGCATTGCTATGGGTGCTACTGTCGCACCGGTCATTGCTTGCCTTTACATGGCAGGTTTCGAGGAAAAATTTCTTTATTCATCAAGATTTTTTCAACATATCATCTTATGGAAACGGTTTATTGATGGTCATTTTCATATGGAAGGGAAGTAATGAACATCTTCAACAGTTTTTCCAATATTTAAATTCTGTAGACAGATATATTAAATTTGAATCTTTGGTGGGAAATCAATCTATCAACTATTTGGACATTATCATTGAACTGCATAATGGAAGATTCAATACAAAAATATATCTCAGACCTACAGACTCTAATACATTACTCCATTACCATAGTTTCCATACAGTGCCAGCCAAAAATGGAATTCCTGTAGGCCAATTTTTACGTTTGAAAAAACTGTCTGCTTCTGAAGAAGATTTTAAAGAATCTGCAGTAGACCTATACAACAGATTTAGATCTCGAGCATATCCTAATAAGATCATTAAGAGGGCTTACAAGAGAGCCATGAATGTGAACCGCCACTGGTTACTCTATCCTTCGGTTAATTCATCAGACAGAAATGACAGATTGACGTGTATATTGCCTTTTTCCCAGCAGACCAGAGCCATAAGAAACATCATTTAAAAATACTGGTCTATGCTTGCAGTCCACGGATTTTATGAATTACCAACCTTTGCCTACACCAGGGATCGGAATGTGGGTGAAATGTTGTCATCAGCCTGTTCCACTACTGGGAACAGAGCTATATCTGTTGAAAAGGGCCACAAAAGTTGTGACAGATGTGTTTATTGCCATTATGCTTGGCAAACCTCAGCAGTCACCAATCCGAAGACTGGTAAACTTTTCCATCTCAGCACCACGGACTGTAACTCTTCCCAGGTTGTCTATGGAATAATTTGCCCATGTACAAAGTGGTACATTGGGCATACCAATTGTAGAAATATGCTAGCCCTTGCTCTCAGTAAAATACAGGCCAATGGCTCAGGCTAAATCAAAATCATGTCTGATACAAAATACATTTCACTGCAGCTCATGCTGAAGTGAGTTCCCAGAGAGCTGGCAAGGGAGGGGGGCATTTGCTCTTGTAAACAATCCATGGGACTGGCACCAGTGAGAAGTCATGAGCAAATTGTTTTGGCTAATATAAGTTGATAGAGGGTTAGATGTATGTAGGATGAGAATACCCAAAGGGAGGGGGAGCTGAAGCGAGCGAGATGACCTGTGAAGTCATCTCACAAGATGCCCTCTGAACATATCTTGTTTATACTTAGAGTTTGAGAATATGTGAAGTCATTTCTTATCAACTGATAAGGGCCAAGAGCCCTGGTGAGAAAGCTAGGGGCCATTGGAATTAGTAGGGCCAAAATAGTATAAAAGGAGCAGTCTGAGGGGTATTAGATGAGAAGACTCCAGAAGGCCAGAGAGAGAGGACGTGTCATGTAATGCTGTTCCACCATATGACTGCCTGATTTGCTTGTACTACGTTTGGGTGAGATATCAATGCTAATAAACTATATTTCTTTATCTACTAAATACTGGGTTCCTTTCTAATTACTTAAGTTTATACTGCCTTGACTGTGTAACACTGTCATGTGCAGATACAAGGTTGGAGTAATTAAGTACTTAGAGGGGATAGGCAATTCTGTCCAGGGTAGTAAAAGGGCCATGGCTCCGCTGCGCAACAGAGATGGCAGACCTAATAAATAAACACAATAGACAGATCAAACAAAGAATCGGGGAACATCTAAGTAATTTAAGAATCCACAAAAGTGAAGCACCATTAGTTGATCACTGGATACAGGAGCAGCATGCTACTGAAAAATTGAAATTCATAGTGCTCATCCAGGTTTGCTTACCCCTAGATGGTGATGTCCCCTGGATTCTTCTGAGAAGAGAACAAGAACGGATTTTCCGGTGGAATACAGTGGCCCGAATAGGGAAATAGAGTGGCAATCAATTATTTAGATTTTCCCACGCTTGCATGTCAGCTGATAGCCTATAAGAGTAGAGCACATGTGTGGGCGTTCATGCAGGCTTTAACTCTGATGGGAGAGGTTCCTCCCTATAGTTGCTGATCCGTAAGTAACAAAACTTATACTTTATAATAGCTCTGAATAGTGATAGGTTAATTATATATGATATTTATTGAGCTTTGTTTCATTTTATGCTCGCTTTTTGTTTTGTTTTCATTTTTTACACTTTTTCCACATTGTTCTTAGATTAGTTCCCCTGAAGACGCCAATACTTTGGCGAAACATGGTCCATGTCGAGAACCATGAATATTGAACAATGGATATCATATCAATGAAATCACAAAACTGAAGTATAAAAGATTTACTCCAACTCGAGGATCGCATCAGTTCCTGCATAGCATTATCCTGCTGACAATTGTAAAACGACGCACCCGCTAAAGTCAACGCAAGTTAAGTAGATACCAGGTCACAAGTTCTTGAAAGCTGTATTTTTAGATTGTTTTAGCTGGTATTCTACTAAATAATATAGTGGAGTGGAGGCAGGGAGTGCTATGATGGTGGTAATGGTGTTTTTACATATCTCGAGTCTTCGGGTTGCTGTAAAACACAAAAAAACTGAGCACAATTTGTATTTTTATTTATATATAATTTTTTTTTGCACAATAACTTTTTTATAAAATACACATTTAGTTTTAGGTTGTGGCTTATGTTTATCTCTGGTTTCTGTAAAAATTTACATTAAATTTTAACTACCAGACCCTCGACCATTCGTCTAACATTTGGAGATTCCTTCTCATGGTTTCTATTCCCTCCAGGGAATCTACTCTATTGGCTATCTTTGTGTCATCCGCAAAAAGGCAAACTTTTCCCTCTAACCCTTCAGAAATGTCTCTTACAAATATATTAAACAGAATTGGCCCCAGCATCAACCCCTGAGGCACTCTACTACTCACCTTCCTTTCCTCCGATCCAATTCCATTTACCACTACCCTCTGCCACCTGTCAGTCAACTAGTTTCCAATCCAGTTCACCACTTTTGGTTCTAAGTTCAGCCCTCTCAGCTAATTCACGAGTCTTCTGTGAGGGACCATATCAAAGGCTTTGCTGAAATCCAAGTAGATCATATCTACAGTGGTGGAAATAAGTATTTGATCCCTTGCTGATTTTGTAAGTTTGCCCACTGACAAAGACATGAGCAGCCCATAATTGAAGGGTAGGTTATTGGTAACAGTGAGAGATAGCACATCACAAATTAAATCCGGAAAATCACATTGTGGAAAGTATATGAATTTATTTGCATTCTGCAGAGGGAAATAAGTATTTAATCCCTCTGGCAAACAAGACCTAATACTTGGTGGCAAAACCCTTGTTGGCAAGCACAGCGGTCAGACGTCTTCTGTAGTTGATGATGAGGTTTGCACACATGTCAGGAGGAATTTTGGTCCACTCCTCTTTGCAGATCATCTCTAAATCATTAAGAGTTCTGGGCTGTCGCTTGGCAACTCGCAGCTTCAGCTCCCTCCATAAGTTTTCAATGGGATTAAGGTCTGGTGACTGGCTAGGCCACTCCATGACCCTAATGTGCTTCTTCCTGAGCCACTCCTTTGTTGCCTTGGCTGTATGTTTTGGGTCATTGTCGTGCTGGAAGACCCAGCCACGACCCATTTTTAAGGCCCTGGTGGAGGGAAGGAGGTTGTCACTCAGAATTGTACGGTACATGGCCCCATCCATTCTCCCATTGATGCGGTGAAGTAGTCTTGTGCTCTTAGCAGAGAAACACCCCCAAAACATAACATTTCCACCTCCATGCTTGACAGTGGGGACGGTGTTCTTTGGGTCATAGGCAGCATTTCTCTTCCTCCAAACACGGCGAGTTGAGTTCATGCCAAAGAGCTCAATTTTTGTCTCATCTGACCACAGCACCTTCTCCCAATCACTCTCGGCATCATCCAGGTGTTCACTGGCAAACTTCAGACGGGCCGTCACATGTGCCTTCCGGAGCAGGGGGACCTTGCGGGCACTGCAGGATTGCAATCCGTTATGTCGTAATGTGTTACCAATGGTTTTCGTGGTGACAGTGGTCCCAGCTGCCTTGAGATCATTGACAAGTTCCCCCCTTGTAGTTGTAGGCTGATTTCTAACCTTCCTCATGATCAAGGATACCCCACGAGGTGAGATTTTGCGTGGAGCCCCAGATCTTTGTCGATTGACAGTCATTTTGTACTTCTTCCATTTTCTTACTATGGCACCAACAGTTGTCTCCTTCTCGCCCAGCGTCTTACTGATGGTTTTGTAGCCCATTCCAGCCTTGTGCAGGTGTATGATCTTGTCCCTGACATCCTTAGACAGCTCCTTGCTCTTGGCCATTTTGTAGAGGTTAGAGTCTGACTGATTCACTGAGTCTGTGGACAGGTGTCTTTCATACAGGTGACCATTGCCGACAGCTGTCTGTCATGCAGGTAACGAGTTGATTTGGAGCATCTACCTGGTCTGTAGGGGCCAGATCTCTTACTGGTTGGTGGGGGATCAAATACTTATTTCCCTCTGCAGAATGCAAATAAATTCATATACTTTCCACAATGTGATTTTCCGGATTTAATTTGTGATGTGCTATCTCTCACTGTTACCAATAACCTACCCTTCAATTATGGGCTGCTCATGTCTTTGTCAGTGGGCAAACTTACAAAATCAGCAAGGGATCAAATATTTATTTCCACCACTGTATCTCACATCCATCATCCAGGTCTTTGGTCACCCAGTCAAAAAAGTCAGATTCGTTTAGCATGATTTTCCTTTGGTAAAGCCATGTTGCCTCAGATCATGTAACCTGTTGGCTACTTTCCTTCAGCAGTGTTTCCATTATTTTTCCTACCACTGACATGAGGCTTACTGGCTTGTATTTTCCCACTTCTTCCCTGTCTATGCTTTTGTAAAGAGGGACCTCATCAGCTCATCTTCAGTCCTGCAGAACCTCTCCCGTCTCTAAAGATCTATTAAATAAATCCTTGAGGTCTCGCCAGGACTTCTCTGAGCTCCCTCAGTATCCTGGGGTGTATCCCATCCGGCCCCATTGCTTTATCCACTTTCAGATTTTCATGAAATGCTTTTTTCTGTGAATGGTGCTATGTCCACTCCATTCACAGATATATCCTCAGCAGCTGACTGGGGTCCTTCTCTAGGATTTTCTTCCATGAACACTGAAATGAAGTATTTGTTTAGCACATTTATTTTCTCAGTATCTTTCAGTCTTGTAACTCCATTCCTATTTTTTCTCCTTTCTCCAGTATATCTAAAAAAAGGTTTTGCCATAGTAACATAGTAAATGACAGCAGATAAAGACCTGAATGGTCCATCCAGTCTGCCCAACAAGATAAACTCAATTTACATGGTTTGTGCTACTTTAAATGTATACCCAAGTTTGATTTGTCCCTACCTTTCTCAGGGCACAGACCATAAAAGTTTGCCCAGCACTGTTCCTGTACTAAAAGTTCTGAAGCTAACATCGAAGCCCCTTTGAAAATTACAATCCAACCCATCCATACCTATTCAGCCACGATCAGGGCGCAAACCGTAGAACTCCGCCCAGCATTGGTTTTAATCTCCAATTACCGGCGTCACCACCTAATCTCCACTAAGATTCCGTAGATCCATTACTTCTAAAAGGATCCCATGCATGTTTGAATTCCATTACCGTTTTCATCTCCCCCACCTCCTGCAGGAGGGCATTCCACGTATCTACCACACTTTCTGTGAAAAAAATATTTCCTGTCATTACTCTTGAGTCTGCCCCCCTCCAACCTCAATTCATGTCCTTTAGTTCTACAACTTTCCCATCTCCGGAAAAGGTTTGTTTGCTGATTAATACCTTTCAAATATTTGAACGTCTGTATCATGTCACCCATGTTTCTCCTTTCCTCCAAGGTAAACATGTTCAGGTCAGCACGTCTCTCCTCATACAGTTTGCAACGCAAAGCCCAAACCATTTTTTTAGCTTTTCTTTGCACCACTTCCAGTCTTTTTACATCGTTGGCAAGATACGGCTTCCAAAACTGAACACAATACTCCAAGTGGGGCCTCACCAATGACTTGTAGAGGGGCATCAACACCTCTTTTCTTCTGCTGGTTATACCCCTCTCTATGCAGCCTAGCATCCTTCTGGCCACAGCCATTGCCTTGTCACATTGTTTCTTCACTGTCAGATCCTCGGACACCAACACCCCAAGGTCTATCTTCTGAGTTGAGCTTACTAAACTCTCCCCTCCTATTCGGTATCTCTCTTTTGGGTTTCTGCACCCCAAATGCATCACTCTGCACTTCTTGGCATTACATTTTAACTATTACCAAATCAGAGAAATAACTCTCTCATATACCTGTGCTATATTATCAATATAAAATACACAGGACCTACATTTGTTGTACTATTTCAGCTTTTTAAATCACTTATTCACATTATATTGAGTGGAAAAATTGATTCCCATGAAATTTTCTTATGCTCAAATACTTTTGTTTATTTATCTTGACAAAAACTAACTTAATAATGCAATTGTTCATGTATATTTATACAATCCCAATTCAAATCCCTACTACCCATAATCAGCTCTAAAGTGCAATGAACCCTTTACTTGATATTCATTAGGTAACATGAATCAACCAATCAATCACTCATGAGACTCACACGAAGCATAAAAATTCATATACAATCAAGTCCACTTAGTCCTCCTGTGTGCTTTGGCTTTGTTACTCTGTAGCAGAGCCGTACTCCTTCTTCTAATGGCTTGATTGCTGAAGAGAAAACTTATTCACTGAACTTGATTATGGGTAGAAGGGATTTGAATTGGGATTGTATAAATATACATGAACAATTGCATTATTAAGTTAGTTTTTGTCAAGATAAATAAACAAACGTTTTTGAGCATAAGAACATTTCATGGGATTCAATTTCTCCACTCAATATAATGTGAATAAATTATTTAAAATGTTGAAAGAGTAGTACAACAAATTGAGGTCCTATGTATTTTATATTAACTTTTAACTGCCAGACCCTCGATCATTCTTCTAACTTTTGGAGATTCCTTCTCATTGTTTCTACTCCCTCCATGGTATCCACTCTATTGGCTATGTTTGTGTCATCCGCAAAAAGGCAAACCTTTCCTTCCAACCCTTCAGCAATATCTCTCACAAATATATTAAACAGAATAGGCCCCAGCACTGACCCCTGAGGAACTCCACTGCTCACCTTCCTTTCCTCCGAGCAGATTCCATTTACCACCACCCTCTGCCACCTGTTGGTCAACCAGTTTCTTATCCACTACACCATTTTCGGTCCTATGTTCAGCCCTTTCAGATTATTCATAAGTCTTCTGTGGTGGACCGTATCAAAGGCTTCTCTGAAATCCAAGTAGATTACATCTAGCGCACGTCCTTCATCCAGTTCTTTGGTCACCCAGTCAAAGAAGTCAATGAGATTCATTTGGCAGGATTTTCCTTTGATGAAGCCATATTGCCTTGGGTCCTATAACCTATTGGTTTCTAGAAAGGTAACTATCCTTTCAGCAGCAACTCCATTATTTTTCCTACCACCGATGTAAGACTTACTAGTCTGTAGTTTCCCACTTCTTCCCTGTCTCCACTTTTGTGACCACATCCGCTCGTCTCCAATCTCACAGTATCTCTCCCGTCTCTAAAGATCTATTAAATAAATCTTCGAGAAGTCCCGCCAGGACCTCCCTGAGCTCCCTCAGTATCCTGGGATGTATCCCATCTGGTCCCATAGCTTTGTCCACCTTCAGATTCTCAAGCTGTTTATAAACTCTTTGTTCTGTAAACAGCGCAATATCCACTCCATTACCAGATATACCCTCGGCAGCCAACCGCGGTCCTTCTCCAGGATTTTCCTCTGTGAATACTGAAGTGAAGTAATTGTTTAGCACATTCGCTTTATCCTCATCACTCTGCACATAGCCATTCTCATCATCTTTCAGTCTCGCAATTCCATTCCTATCTTTTCTCCTTTCTCCAATATATTTGAAAAAGGTCTTGTCACCTCTCTTTACATCTTTATCCATTTTTTTCTTTCGCTCGTGCTTTCGCTAGCCGTATTTCCCTCTTTGCTTCTTTGAGTTTAATCCGATAATCTTTTCTGTGATTCTTTTGTTGCCTTCTTTTTTTTGTTGTTGTTACATTTGTACCCCGCGCTTTCCCACTCATGGCAGGCTCTATGCGGCTTACATGGGGCAATGGAGGGTTAAGTGACTTGCCCAGAGTCACAAGGAGCTGCCTGTGCTTGAAGTGGGAATTGAACTCAGTTCCTCAGGACCAAAGTCCACCACCCTAACCACTAGGCCACTCCTCCACTCCACTTTCTTGAACAAAGCCTCTTTTACTCTTATTTTTTCAGCTACTTGTTTGGAGAACCAAATAGGCTTCCTGTTTCTCTTGGTTTTGTTTACTTTCCTCGCATAATGATCAGTCACCTTATTTATAGCGGCCTTTAGCTTTGACCACTAATTTTCTACTTCTCCTATGCCTTCCTACTCCAACAGCTCCTTCTTCAGGTAGTCCCCCATTTTATCAAAATCAGTACATCTGAAATCCAGTACGTTGTGTTTTGTGCATCCACACTCCTCCTTTGACCTTATATCAAACCATATGGTGTAATGATCACTATTAGATAGGTGGGCACCCACCCGGATATTGGAAAACTTCCTCCGTTAGTGAGCACTAGATCCAGCATTGACCCTTCCCTCATGGGTTCCGTCACCATTTGTCTGAGCAAGGCACTTTGACAGGCGCCCACAATCTCCCTACTTATTTCCGATTCCGCAGATGGGGCATTCCAATCCACATCAGACAAGTTGAAATCTTACAACAGTAGCACCTCCCCTTTCATACCAATCTTTTGAATATCTTCTATCAGATCCTTGTCTAGCTTCTCCGTTTGTTCCAGAGATCTGTAGATAACCTCCGTATGGATACAGGTTCCATCTTCTTGTTCCAGGTCAATCCATAAAGCTTCTTCTTCTCCCAAGGTCCCCCGCATTTTAGCCGCTCTGATATTGACTCTCACATACACCGCCACACCTCCACCCCTTCGGCCCTTTCTATCCTTCCTAAAAGATTATAGCCTGGTATAGTCACATCCCATTCATGGGAATCATTGAACCATGTCTCTATAAATAGCAACAATATCCAAGTTTTCTTCAAACATCAAAGCTTGCAAGTCTTGAACCTTTTTACCTAGATTATGGGTATTTGTGCTCATTGCTTTCCATTTGCATAGTGAGTTTAGGTGGTTTTCCATATTTAGATGACCTTTCCCTCTGCTATCATGTTTATTCTGGGGGTGACTTTCTGAATTCCCTTGTTTCCTTATGTCACCCCTGCCTTCTAGTTTAAATATCTAGATACATACTGTCTGAATCTCTCCCCAAGGATCCTTTTTCCAGTCACAAAAAGATGTAGCCCATCATTACAGTAGAGCCTGTTATTTCTGCACATATTTTAAATGAGATATAAGAGAGGGTTATAAGACACAGGTAATCTCAGTTACCAATCAAGCCAAGTCTTAAAATGCCCAGTGTAGCTCACAGCTCACAAGGTAAACTTACGTTCTGGGTTTTTTTCTTACCACACAGCTCTATAGAAATTGCCCCTCCTCCAGAGCTATAAGTCACCAGATGCTATGTAACCAAATTGATTGAATTCTCTGGCACTGAAGATTCAAAATCTAATTCTAATAAACACAGCTTTAAGACAGGCACCAGAGTCACCAAATTCTGCGTAACCAAGTTGATTGGATTAAGTCACTTGGCACAATTTCAAAGCACAGTTATAGAGAGCACCTTTAAGACAATTGCAGCATAAACATATGAAATCACTGGCACAGAAGTTCAACACAGTTCAATTGAGAAAATACCAGCATAAAAATATGAAATCACAATGCAACAACAATTGTAAGTTATAGGCAATAGGGTGAAGACAGATTAGAAATTTTAGAGGCCAGACCCTCTGACAAGTGAAAAGAGGTTTTTTTTTTGTTTTAAATGAGATATAAGAGAAGATTTTGAAACACAGGTAATCTCAGTTACCAATCAAACCAAGTCTGAAAATGCCCAGCGTAGCTCACAGCTCACAAGGTAAACTTAAGTTCCTTCTCTTTACATCTTTACTTCTCTTTACATCTTTAGCCATTTTTTTCTTCCACCACCCTCACTTCGCTAGCCATATTACCCTCTTTGCTTCTTTGAGTTTAAACTAGTAATCTCCTCAATGAACCTCTCGTTGCGTTCTTCTGCATTTCTTGAATGAAGCCTCTTTTGCCCTTACCTTTTCAGCCACTTGTTTGGAGAACCATGTAGGTTTCCTGTTTCTCTTCTTTTTGTTTACTTTCCTTAAGAAAGATCAGTTGCCATACTTATAGCCGTTTTCAGCTTGGACTGAGGTGCTTTTACTTCTCCAGTTCCTACACCTGCTGTCAGCTCCTTCTTCTTCCCCCATTTTACCAAAATCAGTACATTTGAAATCCAGTACATTGAGTTGTTTTGTTTGTCCACACTCTGTTTTTGCTCTTAATCATACCATATCATGTGATGATCACTATTACCCAGGTACCCACCCACACGAACATTGGAAATACTTTTTCTCCTATAATCTAAATTTAGGAATTCTGTTTGATAAGATGCTATCATTAGAACCCCAACCTGCTTATAATCGAAAGAGAAAAACGCCTATATTGCGACCCAAATCGGGAGATGCGCGTCTTTCTCCCGTGGGCACCCAAATCGGTATAATCGAAAGCCGATTTTGGGCGTTTCCAAATGCAATCCATCACGGAAACGGGTAAAGTTGACGGGGGGGTGTCGGAGGCATGGTAAAGGCGGAACTGGGGCGTGGTTATCGGCCGAGGAGAGATGGGCGTCTTTAGCTGATAATCGAAAAAAGGCGTTTTTACCGCGATTTTGGGTCACTTTTTTGGACCCTTTTTTTTCACGAACAAGTCCCAAAAAAGTGCCCCAACTGCCTAGATGACCACCGGAGGGAATCGGGAATGACCTCCCCGGACTCCCCCAGTGGTCACTAACCCCCTCCCACAAAAAAACCCCACTTTAATAACTTTTTTTCCAAACTCTATGCCAGCCTCAAATGCCGTACCCACCTCTATGACAGCAGAATGTGTTCTATCCTCTGACAGTCTTTCCCTGATTCTGATGTGGCTCTCGGGTGAGTGTGACAACTTTTCTGTTATGCGCACTGCAGAGTCACATCAGCAATGCATTGTGGTGGGTGTAGGGTATTGGGCTCCGTGATTTCACTAGCTTGTGGCAAATGCTCACGATGTTGGTAGTTGGTAGGCTCTACTCCCATGGTGCTTTTCCCCCTGCTTACTGGGTCAGAGTATGCCCTGTTTTGTTTCCGGTAGTCCATGAGGTAGTGGCCATTTTTGTAAGCCAGTTTTAGATCCCTTTCACGTGTTAGCCACGTTACAGAACTTAGTTCTTACCTTGAATGTGGCTGAAAGAGGGCATTGTACACCATTCTGCCAGCTCTGACCTACTGCTAATCTCAGTACCAGGGAGACTCGTTGCCAGTGGGGCACAACCTCTTATCTGCAGTTAACTGTGAGTAAGCGTGCTAATTCCAATAAAGGACGTTTTCGGAGAGATTAGTCTTCAGGTGTCAACTGGTGTGCCAATGTTATATAGCAGCAACAAGTCCTAGAGGCCTGCGTGTATGCAGGTCCCTGGAGCACTTTTAGTGGGTATCGCAGTGCACTTCAGCCAGGTGGACCCAGGCCCATCCCCCCCTACCCTGTAACACTTGTGCTGGTAAATGGGAGGTCTCCAAAACCCACTGTACCCACATGTAGGTGCCCCTTCACCCCTAAGAGCTATGGTAGTGTTGTACATTTGTGGGTTTTGGGGGAGGGGGTTGGGTGCTCAGCACCCGTGGTAAGGGAGCTATGCATGTGGGAGCATTGTCTGAAGTCCACCGCACTGACCTCTAGGGTGCCCAGTTGGTGTCCTGGCATATCAGGGGGGCCAGTGTACTATGAATCGTGGCCCCTCCCACAGCCAAATGGCTCAGATTAGGACGTTTTTGAGCTGGGCGTTTTTAGTTTCCATTATCGCTAAAAAAAACAAACGCCCATCTGAAAAACGTCCATTTTTTCGAAAATACGGTCTGTCCCGCCTCTTCACGTACCCATTTTCGGACATAGACACCCATGGAGATAGGCGTTCGCGTTCGATTATGCCCCTCCACATAAACCAACTCATTAAGAAAACCTTTTTATTAATGTACAAGTTGCAGCATATTCATAAATGTTTTGAACAGGTCCAATTTTGCTTATTGCTTCAAGCATTATTATTATCACAAGTTGACTGTTGTAATTTAATTTATCTAGGATGTTCAAAAAACTCACTGAGAAAACTGCAAACAATTCACAACACTTCAGTTAGATTGATTTTTTTCTCTACCTAAGGCTAGTCGAATTGTGCGTTACCAATAGAGAGGAGAATCAAATTTAAATTTTTCTATGTTCTTCATAAACCTTTATATGGCTTTCCACTGGCATATATGTTTACCCATTTCCACTCTGTGTGGCCTATTAGATAGCATAGGAAATGTATCTACTAGCTGTTAATTCCTAGAGCTGTTCTAGCTCTTTTTATTGTGATCCGCTTAGAACTTCGCAGTATTAGTGGAATATAAATTTTAATGCTATGTAATGTTATGTTATGTTATGATGTATTATGTTATAGTAAAACAATTTTGAAGAAAATTTGGCACATTTTAAAGAGACATCAGTGATCCAAAGACAAAAGACCTATGATAGCACACACGGCAAAAATAATAAAGAGATTATTGTGCCCTCTGTACTTCCCACTCATATATGTAACATTGACTAGAATTTAGTCCACCATCCTTCTGGTCAGAGTTCTGTCTGCTCTTTATCACTGTCCATTACAAATTTCATATACCAGCATACAGGAAAAACAAACATTTTAAAATATCGTTCAAATTGCAATACCGAGGGGATGATAATATATAGGGGCTCATTTTTGAAAGAAAAAAACACCCAAAAGTGTCATAAAGCAGCATTTGGATGAATTTCTTCTCAAAACATCCAAATTGGTATTTTCGAAACCTATTTTGCAGACATTTATCTATGCAATTTGTCTTCAGTGCATCCAAATCACAAGGGAGCATGTTGGGGGTGGAATTAAGGTGGATTTAGGATGTTCATAACACATGGATCTTTTATAGCCATAATGGAACAAAACAAAAACATCTAGGGTTAAAACTTTGTTTTGATCTAGACTTGTTTTTAGAATAAATAAGGCCGAAAAAGGTGCCCTAAATGACCACTGGAGGGAATCAGGGATGACCCCCCCCCCCTTACTACCCCAGTAGTCACTGACCCCCTCACACCCCCACTCCAAAGATGTGAATAAAAATACTACTTACCAGCCTCTATGACAGCTTGAGATGTTATAGCTATTTCTATTACAGCAGCAAGCAGGTTCCTGGAGAAGTATAGTTGTCAGTGTAGTGCACTGTAGAGAAGGGGACCCAGGCCCATATCTCACTCTACCTGTCACGATTGTGGTGGAAACTGTGAGTCCTCCAAAACTCACCAAAAACCTACTATACCCACATATAGGTGACCCCTTTACCCATAAGGGCTATTGTAGTGGTATAAAGTTGGGTGCGGTAGTTTTGGCGGGTTTTGGAGGGTTGAGTAGACAAGAAAAGGAGGTAACAGTGAGATGTGTACCTGGGAGCTTTTATATGAAGTCCACAACAATGCCTCCTAGGGTGCCCCATTGCTCTCCTGGGATGTCTGTGTGGCCAGTCTACTAAGATTGCTAGCTCCTCCTTCATCCCAATGGTTTGATTTTGTACGTTTTGCACCTGGATTTTTTTTCCCAAAAATGGGTCAGAATGATAAACACACTGAAAACAAAACTATCTAGCATGTGGCCATTTGGAGGATAGATGTTTTGCTGTTTTGAAAATGTCTATATTTCCTATTCGGATTTGGGACATTTAGAGCAAAATGTCCAAAGTCCAACTTAGATGTCATATTTAAAATGCCCTCCATGTCACCTGTCCATGCTCTTTGATGTATATTGGAAAAACTATAAGAAAGATCAGGACCCGCTTGATTGAGCATAGAAGTTACATTAGAAAGGGCAATACTATGGCCTTACTTGTCCAACATTGTTTAGATCTTTCGCATACCTTCTCAGAATTAAGTTTCTTAACCACTGTGTTCAAAGTGGTTATGAAATCCTGGTGTGGTGGTAATATTGATGATATCATGTTACAAATTGAGCAATGTTGTATTTTTTTAATTAAACACTGTATCCCCTGCAGGTTTGAACAGTGAAATCATCCCGCACATTCCTTAATCTTCACTTCCCTAACTGCAAAGGTCTAAAATACAAACTAACACATGCGTCAACCTTTTCCTACTTGAGCACACAATTCTGGAACGCGCTGCCGCGCAACTTAAAGACGATCTATGAACTAACTAACTTCCGCAAACTACTGAAAACCCATCTCTTTGACAAGGCATACCACAAAGATCAACAAACATAAACTCCTACACATATATCCAGAATTGCCTTATGATATACGCTTGTTATACTACTATCATGCTTTCTTATTATCATGTTACCCAAGATCCTTATGCAATACTAAATGTCTATTTTCTTACATAACTCCACTATACATGATGTAATGTAAGCCACATTGAGCCTGCAAAGAGGTGGGAAAATGTGGGATAAAAATGCAATAAATAAATAAATAAATAAATTGATTTTTCTGTGTTTCTTTGAATGTTTTCACAATTTAACTTTCTGTTTGTGTTCTATAGTTTTTAGCTTCTTTGACCATTCTGGTACACATGATACATAAAAAAAACTTTTTCATGATGATGTAAATTGTACATATATATTATTGTATAATCTGTTATGGAATATTCTCTCACTTGTTTAAAATTAAATATCTCATCACATTTGTTGAATGTGTGATATGCCTATGAGAGGGATCAAAACTTTTTGAAGAATTAGGGACAGGTTTTAATTATTTTAATATGTTTTAGAGTTTGTAATGTCTTTTCACATGTGTGCTTGCATCATAACTTGACTCTGTTTTATTTAGATACTTACATATTGCATTTTGTATTTATAAATTCCAGCTTTCTGTTTTTTAACACATTTTTTACATTCATTTTTTATAGTGAACAAAAATGTTTTTTTTCATTGAAAGCTAGATGCTGCGTTTTGTCCAGTTGAAGTTAGTATTGTCCCATTAGTTTGAGTACAATATATATTGTAGTCTGCATGTTTGTTTTCTCAATATTTTGAAATGCAATACACATTGCACTGCTCAAGTCTGTATTTTTTTCCTGCTGACTGCTCCTTCAATTTTGTGACACATGAGTTTGACATGTGATATACAATTTAGGGCCTCTTTTACCAAACCGTGTTAGCAATTCCTGTGGAGCAATGCTGATGAAGCTCATTCACAAAGTGAATGGGCTTCATCAGCATTGCTGCACCAGGATCGTTAGCGTGGTTTGGTAAGAGGCCCTTATTACGCATGTCTGTCTTGCTTTCTTTCACATTCTGTGATCTAGTATAAACCGTTGTGAGTATGCGTACTTATTTTTACCATGATTTTTTCAAGACGGTGTTCAATAGGACTACGAGACAGAATAATTTTGGTGAGTTTAGTCTCTATCAGCAAACCTTTGGTCATCATTACCTTTATAAATGTTGGCAGGATAAGTATTTGCTATATGATGACTGTAAGTTTTGCTCTCAATTTTATTATTGATGTGGTTTGACATTTTACATTCTTATGGTTTGTTTGCCCTATCTTTTCTGTTTATAACGCTGGGTCTATTATAAGAGCTTATTATTGTCACAAATTTTTATTATGAATAATATTTTAGGTTAATAGATAATACTTTTAATAGTACATTCCTGTGTAATGTATGTTTAGATGTTTTGTTTTATATATTTTGCAACCACTCAAAGTTTTTTTTTGGGGGGGGACTTTATGATTTGTATATATTCTGCTCATAATGTTTTGGCATACTAATTTTAATACAGTATCTGAACTGATTTCATTTTATGGAAGGTTTTTTACCCTGTGGAATTTCATTAGTATTTTATTGACTGGTTTGATGAAATGAGATATTCAGACTCAGTGGTTCCTTATATGATTTGTAGGTCCATCTTTGTCAGAGCTGAAACCATTTCTGTTTGGTTTCTGGGAATTTAGATTTACACATACATTTGGTAAGGAATATTCTTCAAAATCATTTTTCCTATTTTTAGGTACATCATAAATGGCAAATTACTACTTTTTTCACTCTTGTGACAGTCCTCCTTTACGTTTAATAATTTAAAAAATATTGTCCAGTCCACTCCATACTTGCCTCTTTTTATGTTTCACTATATATTTACATAAGAGGATGTATTTTTAAAGTCCTTCATGTATTTGCCAAACTTTTGGTGTTCTTCATACAAGTCCACATTCTTGTTCACAAGAATTGATGTATACACTTTTCACTGTGTGCTGTGGTGGCACATGCACCTGTCTTTATTGTCCAACTGTACAAGGACAGACTCCACTAAAAACAATGCAACATAGTAACATAGTAGATGACGGCAGAAAAAGACCTGCGCAGTCCATCCAGTCTGCCCAACAAGATAAACTCACGTGCCACTTTTTGTGTATACCTTACCTTGATTTGTACCTGTCCTTTTCCGGGCACAGATCGTATAAGTCTGCCCAGCACTATCCCCGCCTCCCAACCACCAGCCCCGCCTCCCACCACCGGTTCTGGCACAGACCGTATAAGTCTGCCCAGCACTATCCCCACCTCCAAACCACCAGTCCCGCCTCCCACCATCGGCTCTGGCACAGACTGTAGAAGTCTGCCCAGCACCATCTCCATCTCCCGCCACCGGCTTTGCCACCCAATCTCGTCTAAGCTCCTTAGGATCCATTCCTTCTGAGCAGAATTCCTTTATGTTTATCCCACACATGTTTGAATTCCGTTACCATTTTCGTTTCCACCACCTCCCGCGGGAGGGCATTCCAAGCATCCACTACTCTCTCCGTGAAAAAATACTTCCTGATATTTTTCTTGAGTCTGCCCCCCTTCAATCTCATTTCATGTCCTCTCGTTCTACTGCCTTCGCATCTCCGGAAAAAGTTCGTTTGCAGATTAATACCTTTCAAATATTTGAACGTCTGTATCATATCACCCCTGTTTCTCCTTTCCTCCAGAGTATACATGTTCAGGTCCGCAAGTCTCTCCTCATACGTCTTGTAACGCAAATCCCATACCATTCTCATAGTTTTTCTTTGCACCGCTTCAATTCTTTTTACATCCTTAACAAGATACGGCCTCCAGAATTGAACACAATACTCCAGGTGGGGCCTCGCCAACGACTTATACAGGGGTATCAACACCCCCTTTCTTCTGCTGGTCACACCTCTCTCTATACAGCCTAACAACCTTCTAGCTAGGGCCACCGCCTTGTCACACTGTTTCGTCGCCTTCAAATCCTCAGATACAAATGAAGGTGGTGTTGCACATCATCTGGTGTGGTAATTTTCTCCTGGTTATTAGGTATCTCATTACACTGATCACCACTGGCAAAATAACACGGGTTGGGGGGAGTGTGTTTAGCTGATGCCCTCGGGAGTAATCCCTAGTCGCTCTAGCCCATGTCGGTTCCAATCTCAAAATGTGTAATTATTTATGTACTATTGTTTTATATAGACCTTGAAACAGGTGTTTTGTGCCAAAACATGGCCTGTGTTGAGTCAATGAATAAAGGAACAGTGTTTATCTCAACCTTGAAGGCCCTTGGTGCTGTTTTTCTTTTGCATATATATTTTTGAGCACAGCATTAAATTGTGCTATATTCACAGATTTTTGCACAAAATAATTAAATGGTTCTATGTCTATGTCCGATGACTGTGGTGTTAAAAGGTTCCATGACCATATGTTGTCAATAAACAAGGACAAAATAAAAAAGCTATGTAATAATGTCTGTGATGATTACCTTCAGTGAGGCAGCAAAAGAGAGGGTCGAAGTACACACAACAGTAGAAATACAACAAAAAAAAAAAAGCCCCAAGGGCTGTTAAAGCGTGGGATAGTCAAATGCTTATTACTGGACCCAACATGGGCCATGTTTTGAAGTTAAACACCTGCATCAGAGGTCGATAAAGTCAGTCTATCTAAATTGCATTAAAAACATGTAATCAGCAAACTGATACAGGTTAGTCGCATTCAGAAAAAATCAGAATGCTGTGACACACTCTGGTGTTTTCTGAATGAAACTAAGCCATTTCAGTTTGCTGAGTACATGTTTTTAATGCAATTTAGATAGACTGACTCTATCGACCCCTACTATCACCTATCCTAAGGCAAGTCAGTAGGAATATTGAGCATTGGATAGATCTGCACATGACTCACAAACTCTGATCAATGTTGATATGTCTTTTTCCAACAGTAAGATCTCAGCATTTGGGTCCAAAGACTGCAGATTCTCAGCTATAGGTTGCAAATGAAGATGGTGTTGCACATCCTCTGGTGTGGTAATTTTCTCCTGGTTATTAGGTATCTCATTACACTGATCACCACTGGCAAAATAACACGGGTTGGGGGGAGTGTGTTTAGCTGATGCCCTCAGGAGTAATCCCTAGTCGCTCTAGCCCATGTTGGTTCCAATCTCAAAATGGCTGTCATGACCTCCAGCAGCAGTCTCTCGAAATCACAGCAGCTATTTTGACTGTGGAGCTGGAGGAGGCAGAAACAACTGGGGATTGCTCCTTCCCAGAAGAGGCAACTAGACCATCAGCTTCAAATGGGTGAAGGGAGGGAAGAACTTGTAGTCACAGGATGGGCAGCCTGTGGAGCCAGTTTTCTGTGGGGATGGGGGCAGGGTGATGGTTTAAATTTCAGTTTTGATTTTGGCTGAAACCAGGTGACAAATTTCGGCTACAGATTCAGTTTCAGCTGAAACCGAAAGCCTCAGTTTTGGTCACCCTCTAAACTCTAGTACACTTTGGAAAAGAGTCCCTTAGATCTGAATTTGAATTTGCATATTCATGCATTCATACAATGGAAGGTCAAACTATTTCCATAAGATGCACTATTCTGCATATACCTTATCAATTTTTTTAAAGGTTCCAGAGGTGATCTGGGAAATTATAGAACAGTAAGCTTGTTGTTGGTGTCGGACAAAATGGTATTGACTATTATAAAGAACAAAATTATAGAGCATATACATAAGCATGGACTATTGAGACAAAGACAAAATGGATTTAGTGAAGGGAAATCTCACTTCACCAATTTACTACATTTCTTTGAAGGGGTGAATAAACATGTGGATAAAGTTGAACTGGTAGATGTGGTGTATCTGGATTTCAAAAGGCATTTGAAAAAGTACCTCATGAAAAACTCCTGAATAAATTAGAAAATCATGGGATAGGAGGTAATGTCCTATTGTGGATTAAAAAGTGGTTAAAGGATAGAAAACAGAGAGTAGGGTTAAATAGTATTCTCAATGGAAAAGGGTAGATAGTGGGGTTCCCCAGGGGTCTGTGTTGGGACCTCTGCTTTTTAACATATTTACAAATGATCTAGAGATAGGAATAGCTAGTGAGGTAATTAATCTTGCTGATGACACAAATTTATTCAAAGTTGTTAAATAGCATGAGAATTGTGAAAAACTGCAAGAGGACATTACTAGACTCAGAGACTGGGCATCCAAATGACAGATGATGTTTAATCTGATGTTTAATCTCAGCAAAGTGATGCATGTGGAAAAGAAGAACCCAAACTATAGCTATGTGATGCAAGGTTCCACATTAGGAGTCACCGGCCAGAAAAGGATCTAGGTGTCATCGTTGATGATACGTTGAAACCCTCTGCTTAGTGTGCAGTGTTGCCTAAGAAAGCAAATGGAATGTTAGAAATTATTAGGAAAGGAAAGGAAAACAAAAATGAGAATGTTATAATGCCTTTGTATTGCTCCACGGTGCAACCGCACCTCGAATACTGTGTGCAATTCTGGTTATCTCATCTCAAAGAAGATGTGGAGGGGCATAATTGAAAGGACGTCCTCACAAAACGTTCCAATGGAGGGGCAGGGAAACCCGTATTATCGAAACAAGATGGACGTCCATCTTTCGTTTCGATAATACGGTCGGGGACGCCCAAATCTTGAAATTTAGGTCATCCTTAGAGATGGTCGTCCCTAGACTTGGTCGTTTCTGATTTTCGGCGATAATGAAAACCAAGGACGCCCATCTAAGAAACGACCAAATGCAAGCCCTTTGGTCGTGGGAGGAGCCAGCATTCGTAGTGCACTGGTCCCCCTGACATGCCAGGACACCAACCGGGCACCTTAGGGGGCACTGCAGTGGACTTCATAAATTGTTCCCAGGTACATAGCTCCCTTACCTTGGATGCTGAGCCCCCCATCCCCCCCCAAACCCACTACCCACAACTGTACACCACTACCATAGCCCTAAGGGGTGAAGGGGGGCACCTAGATGTGGGTTTCTGGTGGGTTTTGGAGGGCTCACATTTACCACTACAAGTGTAACAGGTAGGGGGGATAGGCCTGGGTCTGCCTGCCTGAAGTGCACTGCACCCACTAAAACTGCTCCAGGGACCTGCACATTGCTGTGATGGACCTGAGTATGACATTTGAGGCTGGCATAGAGGCTGGCACAAAATATTTTTAAAGATTTTTTTGAGGGTGGTTAGTGACCACTGGGGGAGTAAGGGGAAGTCATCCCTTATTCTCTCCGGTGGTCATCTGGTCAGTTCGGGCACCTTTTTGTGCCTTGGGCATAAGAAAAACAGGACCAGGTAAAGTCGTCCGAGTGCTCGTCAGGGATGCCCTTTTTTTTTCCATTATGGGTTGAGAATGTCCATGTGTTTGGCACGCCCAAGTCCTGCCTGCGCTACACCTCTGATGCCCCGGTGAACTTTGGTCGTCCCTGCGACAAAAATTAGTTGGGGACGTCCAAAATTGGCTTTTGATCATACCAATTTGGGTGACCCTGTGAGAATGATGCCCATCTTCTGATTTGTGTCGAAAGATTGGCGTCCTTCTCTTTCGAAAATAAGCCTGATAGTGGAATTAGAAAAAGGACAGTGAAGGGTGACAAAAATGATAAAAGGATTGGACGACGTCCCTATGTGGAAAAGCTAAAGTGGCTATAGCTCTTCAGCTTGGAGAAGAGACAGCTGAGGGGAGATATGATAGAGGTCTATAAAATACAGAGTGGAGTGGAATTGGTAGAGGTAAATCACTTGTTTATTCTTTCAAAAAATACTAGGATTAGGGGGCACAAAATGATGCTACTCAGTAGTAAATTTAAAACAAACCAGTGAAAATATTTCTTCACTCAACATTAATTAAACTCTGTAATTCGTTGCCAGAGAATGTGGTAAATGCAGTTAGCTTAGCAGGGTATAAAAAGGTTTGGATAATGTCCTAATAGAAGAGTCCATAAGCCATTATTAAGATGGACTTGGGAAAATCCACTGCTTATTTCTGAGGTAAGCAGCATACAATCTGTTTTACTGTTCTGGGACCATGCCAGGCAGTTGTGATCTGGATAAGCCACTTTTGGAAAGAGAATACTAGGCTTGATAGACCATTGGTCTATCCCAGTATGGCAACATTTATGTTCTTATGTTCTCCTGGTAGTCAAAAGACACTCACTTCATAGAGATGCCTCATATTTCCTTGAAATGATTTCTATTATTAGAATTAAACTCCAACACACAGCCACTTTATTAACCAACAGTCCAATCCAATCACATTAGCAATAAAAGGACATGTTGCTAGTGTCTTCCCATCCTTAAAAGGCCACCATAAAGTGGTCTTTTCGTTTTGCTGAAAGAGCAGCTGGTTTCATTATAATCAGCAATGCAGGCTCCTATGGATGAATGCTTAGCATAATTCTGAGCTATGATGGGATGCTAAATCTCCTAGGCAACCTAAAATAGCCCACAGCACAAAAAAACACAGCCAGTATTTCTGTGCTGCAGAATCCTGTGGTTAGACATTTTAGTTAATTTGTATCTGAAAGGCAAGGTCAAGTCTAATGGCTTTCTTATAAGTAAGTGCTAATCTTGTTGAGATACAGTACTTTACTTGCAAAATAGCCATAATTGTATGTACACAGTAAATTTTGATCAACAAATGTATTTTCAGGGACAACACCTTCATTTTTATAATATCTCAATTTAGACAATTGAACTCACTAGCAGGAAGCTATATTAATGGTTTTTTATGCTTTGGCTAATAAATGACAACTTGATAAAGGTTCCAATATGCTACAAGTTTTAAGACTAAGACACTGCCTAAAATAGCTGTACTAACAAGTCTGTCTCTGCCACACAGATAACTGATTTATTCACACATGCAGTTAAGAATTGTTGCCACCTATTTAAATGCATTGCTTTTAGATGGGATCAGCTGGTGTCTATGCAGTTAACTGGATCATGCAATTAAACATAAACCCCCTAATTCTATAAAACTTGATAAAAATTGCTCTTGCAAATTTAGGTATGTGCCCAATTTCATTAAACAACAAGCATTTATTGGTACAAATTACAATTAATTGAAATTTACGCATGTAAATTTAGGTGCAGGATCTGCCCATGAATTTTACGTGCGATCTGAGAAAGGGGATACAGAAATGGGAAGATCATGGGGGAACAGGGGCATTCCTAAAATTAATGCAAATTGTTGTAGAATAAGAGGAATAAGCACCTAATGTAGGCATATACATTTGCACCACATTTCATTTGGTGCAAACGGCCATGCCTAAAATTAAGCATGATTCCCAGGCGTAAGCGCTATTCTGTAAACTGCGCCTAACTTTATGCACAGCTTATAGAATAGTGCTTTTTCGGCACTGACCTTTTGGCATCATATATTGCATCTAGTCCTAAGCACTTAGGGGTCCTTTTACTAAGGTGCATAGAGGGGCATAATCGAATGGCGCCAGCCAAATAGATGGCCAGCTATCTATTTGGCTGGTGCCACAAGGAGCAGTCCCAAACCGTATTATCGAAAAAGATGGCCAGCCATCTTTCGTTTCAATAATATGGTTGGGGCCGGCCAAATGTCAGAGATGGCCGGGTTTGAGATGGCCGGCATTGGTTTTCGCCGATAATGGAAACCGATGCCGGCCATCTCAAACCCGGCCAAATCCAAGGCATTTGGTCATGGGATTGGCCAGCATTTGTTGTGCACTGGTCCCCCTCACATGCCAGAACACCAACCGGGCACCCTAGGGGGCACTGCAGTGGACTTCAAAAATTGCTCCCAGGTGCATAGCTCCCTTACCTTGGGTGCTGAGCCCCCCAAATTCCCCCCCCAAAACCCACTCCCCACAATTATACACCATTACCATAGCCCTTATGGGTGAAGGGGGGCACCTACATGTGGGTACAGTGGGTTTTGGGGGAGTTTGGAGGGCTTAACATTTACCACCACAAGTGTAACAAGTAGGGGGGGATGGGCCTGGGTCCACCTGCCTGAAGTGCACTGCACCCACTAAATACTGCTCCAGGGACCTGCATACTGCTGTCAGGGAGCTGGGTATGACATTTGAGGCTGGCATAGAGGTTGGCAAAAAAATATATTTTTTAAATTTTTTTCGGTGGGAGGAGGTTGGTGACCACTGGGGGAGTAAGGGAAAGTCATCCCCAATTCCCTCCGGTGGTCATTTGGTCAGTTGGGGCACCTTTTTGAAGCTTGGTCGTGTTAAAAAAGGGACCAAGTGAAGCCGGCGAAATGCTCGTCAAGGCCGACTTTCTTTTTTCCATTATCGGGCGAAGCCGGCCATTTCAAAGCACGCCCCCATTCCACCCCCATCCCGCCTTTGCTACCCTACCGAAACCCCCCCTTGAAGATTGGCCAGCTCCGCGATGGAAAGCAGTTGGCACCGGCCAAAATCGGCTTTCGATTATACCGATTTGGCTGGCTTTAGGAGATCGCCGGCCATCTCCCGATTTGTGTCAGAAGATGGCCGGTGATCTCCTTCGAAAATAAGCTGGATAGGCGCCTACGTGCATCCAATGCATGTCAGATTGGCATTACTGCCTGACTACTGTATGCCCCAAAATACGCTGGAGGAAATGTTTTCTATTTCCTACCGCATGGCACTTACCCGGCAGTAATCAGCAGTTCATGCACGTTTCATTTCTACCGCAGGCCCTTTTCCTGTCCCATTGAAAAAAAGCATTTTTTTGTAAATGTGGTAAAAACTGGCCTGGTGAGTGCCCAATACATGCATCTACACTACCGCAGGCCACTTTTTACCACTGCTTAGTAAAAGGACCCCTAAATTACTTGTGCAAGTGGAAGGTCTGCCCATGTCCCACTCATGCTCCTCTTCTGTGTGCTTTGTAAGTTTCTCAAGTATTATCAGAATTGCTCTTAGGTACCCTGCTGGTGCTTTCACGGGTATGTCTAAACATATGCACATAAGTCAGGAGGGCGGATTGGAATTGGGTGATATCACATCATGTGGGGGAGGCTTCTACAGTTGGGGGGATTCTGGGAAGGCGATTGGGTCATGTTGGGGTGTGTGTGGGGGGGGGGGGGTGTGACATGGAAAGCTACAGAATAGTACCAATATTCAGTGCCAGCATCCACATAACAGTGGACAAAGGTGAAGTGGACATGAACGAAAGCCGGCAATAAATAAAAACGGCTTATATTGGTAAAAGAAGTTCCATACAAAAAAATCCATAAATGGTGTCATAAAGTGCATGAACAACATGGCTTTGAAAATTAGAAATGAGTGAAAGAGTGATGGAAACTTACAGTTAAGTCATGCCGAGCAATCATACTCAGTTCTATGTGCTGCTCCTCTCTGTAAAGGGAAAATTGAGAAACTGTGTGGCGTTGTTTAAAAGTCTGGCAAATGTGCGGGAAAAGTAGCATATGCATTATAGTGAATAAGAAACTTCCTGTGCTGTTGGTGGATAATTAACGAGATGCACACCCATGTAAACTGTGCAAATGAAAAAAAATGAGATGGATCACAAAAACAAAATAGAAGTCTTGGTGAATGAATGAGAAAGATCAATATGGTATACATGAATAATGGTGCATAAAGACTTCAATGGTAATAGATAACATGTTTTTAACAAAATGTGGATGTATGATCAGGCTAAGCTGCTGAAAGAAAAGTACATTACTAATAAAAACAAAATGTTGTAAAGACAAAATGTTCCATTGTTTGTTACATATAATGAACATAAAATTGTAAAAGAATAAAGTAAACAATAATAAATAAATATATGTTCACTTTTGTATTTACATCTTGCAACACTGTTTCAAAATTTGGGTCATCTTTTTTTTTAGAATTTCCAGTTTAGCATCTTGAGTTTCTTTTAGATCTTTACTTTTTTTTCTTTGATGTTTCTGCGATCAATATCATCAGGTCCAAGCTACATTTATTTAATATTGCACACCATTTGTATTAAAAAAAACTGATTATCTAAAAACATATTGGGAGTCTTTGGTATTCTCAGGCCCCAAGGGATTCCCTTAGCTTTACAATAATTCAAAACTGTACTAAAATGCAGGTCATTTCTTTTTGAGATGAATAATATCTAACCACTGGTCCATCAAAGATACAATGGTGTGTCCAGACAAATCACCTTCAGGATCTGCTTCTGGTAGAATAGATTAAGATGATCACTGTAGCTAAGTATATTATCCCAAGATTGAAAAGCCCAGTGCAAGAACAGGAACCAAATGGTAACTGAACAAAGAAAACCCCACGGAGGAACGAAACAAACAAAAAGTAGGCAAAAGAAGCAGGCTGAACAAACAATGGGATAAACAAACAGGTTTATTTGCTCAAGTAGAGGCATGTACCTCTGCAGACCAAACTTACTTTTCAGTTTCACCAGTGACAAGTAAAAAAGTGTGCTTGAAGCTTAAGCATATGTCATTTTGCTACATTTTGTAGCAATTACTACTCAACAAAAGGGTTATTACTGCTAGAATTATTGTCTATAAAAATTAGGTTTCATTTTATATACATTTGCCTGCATATATATTTGGAAGATTCAACTATCCTAGATTAGATGTGACCCTTAATAACATTCTGAATCCTGTACTTCTTGCAGTAAAACTTAGTTGGCTTACTTTTGTGTACCCTTCAAGTTTCATTTGTTGTCCACCACTATTTTCTTCTTCCTTCCACTTGCAATGCTGCCTAATGATTTATTTTAATGAAAAACTTGACAACTACATATTATATATTTACTAACTAAGGGACCCTTTTACTAAGCCGTGGTAGGCTGTATGCGCATGCAGCACGCCCCCAAATAAGACTACAGCCAGGCCAGCACGCCCTCCTGACAGCAATTTCAGATTTGGCACACACCCATATCGTGTGCATGAATTATTTATTTACTTCCTCCTATGAATGTCGGTTCCAGCGGTAATCAGCACTTGGTGTACGCCGACTGGTCACCGCACGTGTAGTGCATGAGCTTTTACCGCTAGATTAATGGGTGGCATTAAGGACTCAGGCCGGTTTTGGGCACACGCTGGTTTCATTTTTACCGCAGGCCCTTTTCCTATCCCATTTTTTTAAAAAGCCCCTTTTTATAAATGTGGTAAACAACTGACCTGGCGTGCGCCCAATACACGCAGGCCACTTTTTACCATGGCTTAGTAAAAGGACCCCTACACTACGCTACAATTTTGCAGTGAGTCTCCTGCACTGTTTGATACATAAGTAGAGTACATAAATAATGCCACACTGGCAAAAGACCAAGGGTCCATTGAGCCCAGCATCCTGTCCACGACAGCAGCCAATCCAGGCCAAGGGCACCTGAGTTCTTATGACAAAAACAGAAAAACAATTTTTTGCATATTTTTAAAAATATGCAAAGCAGATAACTAAGACAAAAACAGTAGTGTTCAGTCTGCAAACACCATAAGATGATATTAAATTAACACTTTTAGAATACATTTGTCATAACTTTGAGATCCCTTCAGAGAAGAATTTAGACATCTTAGTATGAATATATTCTGTAATCATGATGCATTTTGTTTTAAAATTATCTTGGAAAAACCTTCATTTGGTGAAATTCAATTTCCCATCTCAAATAAAGAAGTTTGCTACTTAAATCAAATGTAAATAAGATAATGGCATATCGCTGTTTTGAAATTTAAAATTTGTTATTACAGAAACCTTAGACTGGAAAAGTTGATTACTCTGGGACTTACAAAAAAAATCTCTTTACCTTGAAATCAATGTTGCCTAGTTCAATTTGAATTTAAGCTGCACATATGTCTTAATCCTGCACTGTGATTGACACCTCCAATTAATTTTCACTTCATTTAGTTTAAGAACTTGTCTAAGAACAAAAAAGCTATTCTTAATTAAAATCAAGCAAGGGTGAGTTAGACTGGTTGTCAGCTAGTAAACATTACTCTATTGCAAGCCTGTAGTCAGATAGATGTATTGTGATATAATGGGACACACTAAGATGACATATTGTCAAGTAATCAAAGGCGTGTGTACAGGTCTGATATCTCTCAAGACAATATGACACAAATATTTTACCTATACATCATCATAACATAATTGCTTTATAAGTTCATAATAACAACTTAGTCCTCATTTTACTTTCCTTTCAATGAGTTAGGAATACATTTTGTTTGAGATTTATGAGAATAAGAGGCCCTTTTACTAAAGGGTTTGCAGCACAGCTCCAAAATAGAAATAGCCATGCAGTAAGATGGCACTTGCCGTGCGGCCATTTTGAAAGAAGCACTTACCACCACCCATTGAGGTGGTGGTAGGGGCTCCTGTGCCAACCCTGAAGCACGCGGCACTGCCTGATTGCCACCTGGTAAGCCCCTGCGGAAATATTTTTAAAATATTTCCACTAGCGCCAGAAATGATGCATGCTGGGGTGGAACTACCGCCGGCAACCCAGAACTACCACTGGTCCAATGCGGGTGCCAGCGGTAACTCCACCCCAGTATGCAACATTTCTGGCAGATGAAATTTAATGTGGACAAATGCAAGTTGATGCACATTGGAAAGAATAATCCAAATCATAGTTCCTTGATGCTAGGGTCCACTTTGGTGGTCAGCACTCAAGAAAAAGATCTGGGTGTTGTTGTACATAATATGCTGATACCTTCTGCTTAATGTGCAGCGGCAGCCAAAAAAGTAAACAGGATGCTAGGAATTATTAGGGAAGGGATGGTGAATAAGACCAAAAATACTATAATGCCTTTGTATCGCTCCATGGTGCGTCCACACCTTGAGTATTGTGTTTGGTTGTGGTTGCCGTATCTCAAAAAAGAAATAGTAGAATTAGAAAAGGTTCAAAGAAGAGCGACCAAATTGATAAAGTGGTGGAACTCCTCTCGTATGAGGTAAAGCTAAAGAGGTTAGGGCACTTCAGTTTGGAAAAGAGATGGATGAGGGGAGATATGATTGAGGTTTACAAAATGCTGAGTGGTGTAGAATGAGTAGAAGTAAATCGATTTTTTACTTGTTCCAAAAGTAGAAAGAGTAGGGGGCACTCAAGGAAGTTACACGGAAATACTTTTAAAACAAATAGGAGAAAAAGTTTTTTCACTAGTGAAGAGTTAAGCTCTGGAATTCTTTGGCGGAGGATGTGGCAACAGCAGTTAGTGTACCTGGGTTTTAAAAACTTTTGGACAAGTTCCTGGAGGAAATGTTCACAGTCTGCTATTGAGACAGACATGGGGAAGCAACTGATTGACCTAGGATTTGTAGTATGGAATGTTGCCATGATTTGGGTTTCTGCCAGAAACTTGTGACCTAGCCTGGTCACTGTTGGAAACAGGATACTGAGCTAGATTGACCATTGGTCTAACCAAGTATGGCTACTCTTATGTTCTTATGTGTTGAGAGGGACAGCAGAAAGAGCAAGTGGGGTCTATGTGTATAGGGGGGCTACTGAAAGGGCATGCTGGATCTGGGTGGTGGATTATGAGTGCGACAGGGAGAAGCATGTGTGCATATGCGTGTGGCCTTGACTTATTCACAGGCCACACCAATTTCAGACATTTTTAGCCCCAAAACTGCCCTTGATTTATACACAAGATCAACATAATTGAGTATATACTGTATTTTTAACTACTGAATTATTTTATTTTCAAAATTTTAAAGAAGTTTTATACACAGAAAAGTCTTTCTATGTAGCTGATGCATGGAAGCCATGACAATATGAATCTATGGCAGTGACTCAGGTTGTAGAAGGCAGGGGAATGCATTCCATAGGCTTAAGGTAAAATTGAAACTGAAGAAATCTAGCTAACTATATTCACCTTCTGCTGCATTTCCAAACAGGAGGACCATTTTCTAGAACACCCCAAAACAACTTTTATTTATTTTTAGATAAGGCAATCAAGAGCATCATTTATCAACTAGTAGATACAACACAAATTATGAATTTTCTGTATATAAAATCTGTTTAAAAATATTTCAAGTGACTTAGGGGTCCTTTTACTAAGCTGTAGTAAGCACTAATTCATGCTTACTGCAGCAAAAAATGCCTTTCTGCTGGACACATTCAGATCTCCCGTGATAATTTTGGGATCGGCACGCTGGGTCAGGTCTAGTGCGGAGAGTGGGTGTGCTCTGAGCTATTCGGTTAGCACAGTTATATTGCCATATGCTAATCAATTAGCATGTGGTTAGTGCTGAGCCCTTACCACCTACAAAATAGGTGGAGGCAGGGGCTCACGCACTAATGGTAAATTAGCATGTGGCTATTAATACTGTAACGAAAGAAAATCAGCCATTTTACCCCTGAAGTAAAAATGGCCTTAGTGTATGGGAATGACCTGCTTAAGGACGCGCTAGATCACTTTTTACCACAATTTGGTAAAAGGGCTCCTTAAAAGATAATCATGTAAGCAATAATAATGCATAAAGCTGCACAGTGCGGATACTTTTATAAAAGATTTTTATATGTAAATCTAGTTTTATATATGTGGAAAACTGCCTTTATAAAATTATAAATACTTCATGTATATGTATTCATATGTTAGCCTTTTTAGGGGGCCAAAAATGGACTTGCAGCAAAATAAAAATTGGCGTGCATCCATTTTGGGCCTGAGACCTTACCACCACTTATTGACTTAGTGATAAGGTCTCATGTGTTAACCTGGCGGTATCATCAGTGTGCATACACTGCCGATTACCGCCCAGTTAGCACCAAGCAGTAGAAAACAAAATTATTTTCAGATGTGTGATCGGACACACGTAAAATATGTAATTACGGCCCGGGGCATGCAGTAGCCAGGCAGTAGTTCCAAATTGACACACCTAAATGCCTTAGTAAAAGGGCCCCTAAAAGAATGGGGAATAAAACAGAAGATCCTCTGTATTGGTACAAATGTCTTGAGTACAGTGAGCAAAACTCATCAAAGTCAGGAATCACATTAATCGGACCCATTGCATTGTCCACCTTTAATTTAGCCAGCTCCTCATGAACACAGTCCTCTGAAAATTGTTCAGGGATGACCATCCCTTCATTCCTATTTCTGTTTTGTCTTCTGCCATCCTGCTCCTAACCCTTCATCTGTGAATATAATACAAATACTGGTTCCAATCACATATATCAAAATATACCAGACCTACAGACTTATGAACTACAAAAACTTGTAATACCAAACCATCCTTCCTGTTTACTAAGCCACACTAGCTACTGGTGGTGCTCTAATGTCAACACAGTCCATTCACAAACAGGGGTCATGAAAATACTTTTCTTATAAAGTTAAATCAGCATTAAAACAGTGCAAACTTAATACAAAAGCAAATCATAAAAATAAGTATTGTATAATTTTCTTTCTTTGTATAACTGACTAATATCAAAGGGATGCTTCTGCATCACCACAATATGAAGGACACATTTTATATAATATCTGACTTCCTCAGGAGTTCAAAGTTGTCACAGTTCACACTGCTGTTGTCCCCTCAACTAGTCTTTCAAAGGGAGGATCACATAGCATTCAGTTCACCAATGTATATAAATAACATCCATAGAATCAGCTTCTACATTCAGAATGGCTAAGATTTTATCAAACTTGGTCTATTGCAATGGTCTCTACTGTCTTCATTTAGTCAATCTGTCTAGATTACAAGTGATGCAGAGTACTGCAGCTAAGATGATTATTGAACTTATTTTCAAAAGACAAAGAGGGGCATAATCGAACACGAATGCCTACCTCCATGGGCGTCTATGTCCGAAAACCGGTACATGAAGAGGCGGGACAGACCGTATTATCGAAAAAATGGACGTTTTTCAGCTGGGCGTTTGTTTTTTTTAGTGATAATGGGAACTAAAACCCCCCAGCTCAAAAACGTCCTAATCCGAGCCATTTGGTCATGGGAGGGGCCAGGATTCGTAGTACACTGGCCCCCTTGATATGCCAGGACACCAACTGGGCACCCTAGAGGTCAGTGCGGTGGACTTCGGAAAAAGCTCCCACATGCATAGCTCCCTTACCACGGGTGCTGAGCCCCCAACCCCCTCCCCCAAAACCCATTACCCACAAATGTACAACACTACCATAGCTCTTAGAGGTGAAGGGGGCATCTACATGTGGGTACAGTGGGTTTTGAAGACCTCCCATTTACCAGCACAAGTGTTACAGGTAGGGGGGATGGGCCTGGGTCCACCTGGCTGAAGTGCACTGTGGTACCCACTAAAAGTGCTCCAGGGACCTGCATACACGCAGGCCTCTAGGACTTGTTGCTGCTATATAACATTGGCACACCAGTTGACACCTGAAGACTAATCTCTCCGAAAACGTCCTTTATTGGAATAAGCACGCTTACTCACAGTTAACTGCAGATCAGAGGTTGTGCCCCACTGGCAACGAGTCTCCCTGGTACTGAGATGAGCAGTAGGTCACATCTGGCAGAATGCTGTACAATGCCCTCTTTCAGCCACATTCAAAGGAAGAACTAAGTTCTGTAACGTGGCTAACACGTGAAAGGGATCTAAAACTGGCTTACAAAAATGGCCACTACCTCATGGACTACTGGAAACAAAACAGGGCACACTCTGACCCAGTAAGCAGATGGAAAAGCACCATGGGAGTAGAGCCTACCAACTACCAACATCGTGAGCATGTAACACAAGCTAGTGGAATCACGGAGTCCAATACCCTACACCCACCACAATGCATTGCTGATGTGACTCTGCAGTGTGCTTAACAGAAAAGGTGTTACACTCACCCGAGAGCCACATCAGAACCAGGGAAAGGCTGTCAGAGTATAGAACACATTCTGCTGTCATGGAGGTGGGTACGGCATTTGAGGCTGGCATAAAGGCTGGAAAAAAAGTTATTAAAGTGAGGTTTTTTTGTGGGAGGGGGTTAGTGACCACTGGGGGAGTCCAGGGAGGTCATCCCCGATTCCCTCCAGTGGTCATCTGGGCAGTTGGAGCACTTTTTTGGGACTTGTTCGTGACCCAAAATCGCGGTCAAAATGCCTTTTTTTTCGATTATCAGCTAAAGACGCCCATCTCTCCTCGGTCGATAACCACGCCCCAGTTCCGCCTTCACCACGCCTCTGACAAGCCCCGTCAACTTTACCCGTTTCCGTGACGGATTGCAGTTGGAAACGCCCAAAATCGGCTTTCGATTATACCGATTTGGGTGCCCATGGGAGAAAGACGCCCATCTCCCGATTTGGGTCGCAATATAGGCGTTTTTCTCTTTCGATTATAAGCAGGAAAATCATCCAAAAAGTGTCATAAATCTGCATTGGATGTTTTCCTCACAAAGACGTCCAAATTGGCATTTTCAAAACCAATTTTTAGACATTTTTCTATGAAGTCCATCAGAAGTGCATTCAAATCACAAGGGAGCGTGTCAAGGGCGTGTTATGAGTGGGATTTGGGCGTTCCTAACACTTAGACATTTTTCAGCTATAATGGAACAAAACAAGACCATCCAAGACTAAAACTAAGATGTTTTGAGCTAGACCTGTTTTATATAACGAATAAGGCACAAAAAGGTGCACTAAATGACCAGATGACCACTGGAGAAAATCAGGGGTGACTTCCCCTCACTCCCCCAGTGGCCACTAACTCCCTCCCATCCCCTAAAATTGTGATTAAAAACATTATTTGCCAACCTCAGATGTTATACTCAGGTCCATTAGACCAGCATGCAGTCCATGGAATAGTCTAGTGGTGGGTGCAGTGCACTGTAGACAGGTGGACCCAGGTCCAAATCTCTAAACCTTTTTCAAAACAGTATTTTCGAAAACAAAAGATAGACGTTTTTCTTTTTGAAAATGACCTTCTTTCCTATTCTGATTTTGGAAGTTTTTTGCAAAATGTCCAAAGTTGGACTTAGACGTCATATCAAAAATACCCCTCTATAGGACAGAAGAGCTCAGATCATTTTACACCTATTTTGATGAAATTACATTGGTTACCTATTAAAGCACATATTATTTTCAAAGTATTATTGCCTATGTTTACTAAGATGCGCTATAGGCGCGTTAGCATTTTTAACGTGTGTGAATGGTTTACACTTGTTAAACGCTAACATGTCCATAGAAATGTATAGGTGCGTTAGCGTTTAACGTGCCTTAACTTTAAAGACGCGTTAGAAACGCTAATGCACCTTAGTAAACATACCCCTATGTTAGGTGTTTAAGATGTTTAACGGCACATGTCCAGAATATTTATTTTCCTTATTGCCATTGTCACCGTCATCTCAAGCAACTGATTTTTGTCTTATTTATTTTCCATCTTTGGTAAAAGTTAAGCTTAAAAAGTCTACATCAACTTCATTTCCTTATCAAGCAGTGTGAATATAGGATAAGACAACTTTCCTGAAAAGCAAAGTAGAAAAGAAAAATGTACATGCTAAAAAAATAATTATTAGAAAATGAGATCATGATAATTACACTTCTTGAATGCAGTAGCAATTAAGATTCACATATATTATACAAAATCTGTAAAAATAGGCTTTACCAGAACTCATTAATGAATGTTTGCTTACAAATCAACAAATGTTTACCAGCTTGTAGCATTAGCAAGAGAATATTTTAAAGTGCATATGCCTGGAAATGTTCATCCAAGCATATGTAAAGTAATTACCAGTAAAATGGATAGGCTTCTAGCCTCAAGTCTTGTTTTTTATTACTTGCATTTAAACTACACAGTAACCTCAATCAAAGAACTTTTAAAATACTGCATTACCATTTTGCTGATGTGTTAATTTGAATGAGACATCAATTCATCTCTACACATTACAAGATATCTTTTTAAATACCTTTGGTTAATACTGTCTTTTTCTTGAAATCTTGTGATGCTCTAGATTTCTGGATACTGTAGGACATATGGAGGGGCATAATCGAACGGAAACGCCTATCTCCATGGGCGTTTATCTCCGAGAACGGGTCCATAAAGGGGCGGGCCAAACCGTATTTTCGAAAAAAATGGACGTTTTTGAGCTGGGCGTTTGTTTGTTTTTAGCGATAATAGAAACTAAAAATGCCCAGCTCAAAAACGTCCTAATCTGAGCCATTTGGTCGTGGAAGGGGCCACGATTTGTAGTACACTCGCCCCCCCCTGATATGCCAGGACACCAACTGGGCACCCTACGTCAGTGCGGTGGACTTCAGAAAAAGCTCCCCTTACCAAGGGTGCTGAACACCCAACCCCCCTCCCCCAAAACCCACAAATGTACAACACTACCATAGCTCTTAGGGGTGAAGGGGGCACCTACATGTGGGTACAGTGGGTTTTGGAGGCCTCCCATTTACCAGCACAAGTGTTACAGGTGGGGGGGGGGGTTGGGCCTAGGGCCACCTGGCTGAAGTGCACTGCGGTACCCACTAAACGTGCTCCAGGGACCTGCATACACACAGGCCTCTAGGACTGGTTGCTGCTATATAACCTTGGCACACCAGTTGACACCTGAAGACTAATCTCTACGAAAATGTCCTTTATTGGAATAACCGCCTTTACTCACAGTTAACTGCAGATCAGAGGTTGTGCCCCACTGGCAACGAGTCTCCCTGGTACTGAGATTAGCAGTAGGTCAGAGCTGACAGAATGCTGTACAATGCTCTCTTTCAGCCACATTCAAGGTAAGAACTAAGTTCTGTAACGTGGCTAACACAGGAAAGGGAACTAAAACTGGCTTACAAAAATAGCAACTACCGCATGGACTACAACAAGAAACACAACAGGGCACACTCTGACTCAGTAGGCAGGGGGAAAAGCACCATGGGAGAAGAGCCTACCGACTACCAACATTGTGAGACTGTAACACAAGCTAATGAAATCACGGAGTCCAATACCCTACACCCACCACAATGCAATGCTGATGTGACCCTGTACTGCACCCGAGAGCCACATCTGACCCAAGAAAGGCTGTGACAGGATCAAACACATTCTGCTGTCATGGAGGTGGCTACAAGTCCTGGTTTGTGTGTATATGTCATGGAGGTGGGTACGGCATTTGAGGCTGGCATACAGGCTGGGAAAAAAGTTTTTAAAGTGGGTTTTTTTTGGTGGGAGGGGGTTAGTGACCACTGGGGGAGTCCAGGGAGGTCATCCCCGATTCCCTCCAGTGGTCATCTGGGCAGTTGGGGCACTTTTTTGGGACTTGTTCGTGAAAAAAAAGGGTCCAAAAAAAGTGACCCAAAATCACGGTAAAAACGCCTTTTTTTTCGATTATCAGCTAAAGACGCCCATCTCTCTTCGGCTGATAACCACGCCCCAGTTCCGCCTCCACCACGCCTCCGACACGCCCCCATCAACTTTATTCGTTTCTGTGACGGAGTGCAGTTGGAAACGCCCAAAATCGGCTTTCGAGTATACCGATTTGGGCGCCTTTGCGAGACAAACGTCTATCTTTCGGTTTAGGTTGCACTATAGGCGTTTTTCTCTTTCTAAAATAAGCTGGATGGAGGGGCATTTTTGAAAGGACGTCCAAGTCAGAATTAGGATGTCCTGCTCATAACATGCAAAAAAACATCCATCTCAAAGCCATTATTTGAACAGGAAATACAACAGGGTTTCCTGTTTGAAAATACATGAGAACATCCATTTAACAAACTTGAGGGTCCTTTTACTAAGGTGCATTGAAAAATGGCTTGCGGTGGTGTAGGTGTGGGTTTTGGGTGTGCGCCAATCCAGTTTTTTAGCACGCCTGTAAAGGCCTTTTTTGCCAAAAATGGACGTGCAGCAAAATCAAAATTGCCGCGCGTTCATTTTGGGTCTGAGACCTTACCGCCAGCCATTGACCTAGCGGTAAAGAATCCGGGCTGTAATGACCTATTTGCATCAAATTCCACTTGGCATGCGTCCATTACGCGTGCCCCAAAATAACAAATATTTTTCAGACACGCATATCGGATGCGCGCCAAAAATAAAATTACTGCAAGAGCCACACGGTAGTCGGGTGGTAACTCCATTTTGGCGCACATTGGGCACGCGTAGACACTTACGCAGCTTAGTAAAAAAGCCCCTGAAACTCCAAATTATGAGCATGGCAGCATTTTCTACACAGATTTCTTTGCAGAGCAGAGGGGCAGCCTAGACGTCAGTGCAGTGGACTGTAAACCAGGACACCCAGGATCGTATTTCTCCATAGCTCTTGTATTTTAAATGCCAAACCCTTCAGGAAAAGAGAAATACCTACTGCACCTGACTGTATAGCACTTCACTAGCCTTCAGTCATTTAGGTACAGTAGGTATACATCTGTTTCTAGAGGGTTGACATTAAAGGAAGAAGAAAAAAAGAGCTGAAGTGGGAAGTGAACCTAGTTCCCCTGCTTTACACATCACTGCACTACTCCTCAGACCTGCTTTCTGTTTTGTTCAGAATGCCCATAATACCTGATATTCCTATTTGGTTTCAGTTTGAGAAGAGATGGAGGGGTACAGCATGAAGGGTCACTCCTTAATCCCTCTAGATATAAATAAAAACACCCTTCTTTTTAGGCATAGACGTTTCTTTCCATTCGATTATCGCTGTTGGATGTCTTAAATTTTAGGCCCTCCCTAGTCTCTCTATATAAAACACACCGCCAAAGTTCTATGAGGCAAACTTACCCAGCATTCCAAGTTAAGTTGTCATGGTCCAGATCAGTTTTCCACCATGAGTGCTTGCCCCGCCCTTGCGTCACAATGTGATGACGTTCGGGGTGGGGCAATGACACTCAACAAATCCCCAGTTCCACCGCCCTCTGACGCTCCACCCTCCCAAGGCACACAGAAAAACAGCGACCTAAGCAGATCTTCCACCCCCCCCCCTCCACAGAGTGCCGTCAGAACACCTGATCCGCTGCGATCACCACGGAGGGTAAGTCTAGCAACAAGGGGAGGGGGATGGTAAGGAAAGCGTCTTGCTAGCACCCGTTTCATTGGCCTCAGAAACGGGCCTTTCTTACTAGTTAAGTACATAAGTATTGCCATACTGGGACAGACCAAAGGTCCATCAAGTCCAGCATCCTGTTTCCAACAGTGGCCAATCCAGGTTACAAGTACCTGGCAAGATCCCAAAACAGTACAATACATTTTATGCTGCTTATCCTAGAAATAAGCAGTGAATTTTCTCCAAGTCCATGGAAGCTCAGTTTAAGCAAAGTTTGTTGTTTTTAGCCCATTCTTTAATTGCTATTAAACAGGTAGTCAGTTTATTCAGGGCTGTGGCTAAGTCAGGTTCAATGGGTATGAGAAGCTACACGTTGTCTGCAAAGATGTAAAACTGAGTGTTCATCAACCAAATCAGTTTGGATAGTGGCTTGAGGTAGATATTGAACAGCATTAGTGGCAGTATCAATCCTTGTGGTACTTGCAGGCAGTGGCGTTCCTAGAGGGGCTGACACCCGGGGCGGATCGCCAATGCGCCCCGCCCCCTGGGTGCAGTGCCCCCCCCCCCGGTGCAGAGCGACCCCCCGGCGAAAGGACACCCCCACCCCAGCGAAAGAACCCCCCGGTTGCACGCCGCTGGGGGGGGTGTTGCGCGCTGGTCAGCGCCATTCGTTTCCATGCTCTCTCTGCCCCGGAACAGGTTACTTCCTGTTCCGGGGCAGAGGAAGCATGGAAACGAACGACGCTGACTGGCGCGTGGCACCCCCCCAGCGGCGTGCACCCGGGATGGACCGCCCCCCCCCCCTTGGTACGCCACTGCTTGCAGGTCATTGTCCATAGTGGTGATGAGGTACTGTTGAACAGTGTGGACTGTTATCTATCAGATAGGATCTGAACCAAGAAAGTATTGTGCCACAATACCTGTTTCTTCCAGTCATGTAAGCATGATATAGTAGCCCTCTGCAAGAGCACATAACTATAAAAAGAATAACAAATTTATTTACTTAACAATTTACATGGAGTAAAAATCTATTTGCAAGAATGGAAAAAAGACATAGAAGAAATGCTCAGAAATAAGATTCATTGAAAAGAAAGCTCACACTTATCAGAAATTAGTTATTACCCTAAAAGCTACTACCTATTATCACAGTATTCAACCATGTGTTATCAGTGCTACTTGGGGATGAAGGCAGAATCAGTGTCTGTCTTCTGGAAGGCAGTGCCTTACTCTGGAAGGCTTTGGTGTTCAGTGAGTTGATAGAAAATCGGATGAAAGTCAGATGAGTCTAGAGAGCCTAAAGGCAGAAAAAGTAAGGTATCTGTCCGGCTAGACATGTCCATCTATTATACCATTTCTGATAACAGTAATATCTGATGTTCTGATAACATTTCAGAAAGTGATTGGCTAGAGAAATCACAGGAATGTCTTTGACATCATTTGAGACATATTTCTTATTGTAAAGCATCAGGCACTGCAGGATTGCTGACAACCTTCAGGTATACCACAAACTCTGTGATATGATGTCAGGGCTCATAACCTTACAGACTTGAAAGCTCCCCATTGCTCATTATGGTTGTTTCATGCAGTTCTGCCTTATGCTCAGAGGCAGCAGCATAAGGGATGAGGGATCAGCCTAGGCCTTGTGATCTGATGTTTCTACCACCAATCCTCAGAGCCAGCACAACAAGAGTGGTCACGTCAGCTTTTGGTGCCCCAAACCTTGGTGCCCCTATGCTGTGCTTACCACTTACTGGGTTACTCCAGCTGTGTCCTTCTACATTATTTCCCTCCAAGACCAGGTGCTTTAAATCAGACAGCACAGTTTTCTTTCCAAAATGTGGTTGGTGGTGTGTGTTCATCACTTGCCTGTCTCTTTCACTCTGCTATAGCCTGTGGATGAATTCTTCTTTCCTGGCTTTTGTTTTCAATGATTACAGTTTTATTTTGAGCAACATTACTGGAGCCCAGCTGCTATGCAAACCTCTCCCTCTTAAAAGCTAAGACAAAATTATTTTCTAGCTTCTTCTGTCACCCTCCGTCTCCCCCTCCCAAAGTGACTCCAGCTTGTCTGGTAGCAGTCACATACTTATGATAAAAAAAGAAGAGTGGATAGTAGTTTGTGAAACCTACAACCCCACAGAATCAGTTTGCAGCAAAACAAAACAAACATGCAGCAATCAGTTGTATTGCACCATTCATAGGAAAACTAATGCGCATCCCTAACAGCCATAAGTACAGTATTATGCTTCCAAGACGGTTGTACTAACCAGCAAAAAGCACCCATGGTTATTACCCTCACATTGATAAATAAACTCATGCCTGGGATAGATATTAAGATTAATGGTGTGAACATGGTTGACAACCAGTGTAGAGGGCCTGAAGATTCTCCTTGCCAAACCAGCTTGGCATTAATTTCTGTGCCTCTACTAACGTAAGGTATGTGAACTTTTGACTTAGAAAGTTATGACAGTTTCTGGAGACACCTTTGGAAGGAAACTGAAGAATATAAATACCCAGCACAAGGGAGAGAATGCTGTCTTTGGTTCAGATCCCTGGCATCTTCTTACCTACTAAAGGAAAGGTCTTTGACTAGTATAGTTTCCGACCCGGAAGTGCAAGGAATGGAAACCAGCCTCAGAGCCAAGAAAACTGCTGGACTGCTTCAAAGGAGTACAGGTATGAGGACTGTGTCTTCCACCACTGCCTGTGAAGAGCAGAAAAAGGAAAAGAAATGCTATCTGTTCCAGCTGGAGCAGAAGCTAGGAAGAAAACTGAGGAGTGTACCTGTTACTATTCTTCTTTGCTTAAATTTACTGACGTATACAAGTGGTATAAATAGTTTCTCTGAAGCGAATATTACAGTTATTTGACTATCCAAGTTATAGTAAATGCATCACACTATTTGAACATATCTAATAGTGTGGACTGCTCTGACTGTAATGAGTGTCCTGAGTGTGGATAAATGTGCCAGCCAGCCTCCTAGCTCTGCTAGTCCCAGCTCTGCCCTCAACCCAGTGCCGTAGCGAGGGCTAACGGCACCCGGGGCGGGTCGCCACTGCGCACCCCCCTGGGTGCAGCACGGCGCGACCCCCCCTCTGCGGCGCACCCCCCCCCAGACCGCATTGTTACCTGCGGGAGGGCCGATCCGCCCCGAGTGCACGTCACTCGGAGCTACGTCGGCCCCGCTGGTTACCTGCTCTCTCTGCACCAGAACAGGAAGTAACCTGTTCCAGGGCAGAGAGAGCAGGGAACCAGCGGGGCCGGCACCCCCCGAGCGCGTGCACCCAGGGCGAACCGCCCCTCCCGCCCCCCCTTCCTAAGCCACTGCCTCAACCAGTCCAATAAATGTATTTGAGCAGCCCTCTGACACTCACCCAGGTATAAAGGGTTATACACGTAAAAGATATGGGAAGAGCTGGTGTTTAAAGTATGGGAATGTAAAATTATGCTCATCTGCTCAAAGTGGTAGAAAACCTGGGAAAATGATTAGGCAGACTGAATTGGCCAATTGGCCTTTATGTGTCATTTAATATGCATGTCACTATGTACTCAAATCAAGTATTTTCCTTTTGCTACTGTTTCCCCACAGCATGGAGCATCCACAAATCCTTAACAAATTGGAGAAGTAGCTTAAGCAGTGGGCTGTAAACCAGCAACGTTGGAGTTCAAATACCACTTCTACTAGTCTTTCTGACACTGAACAACTCACTTAACTCTGTTGCCTTGGGCACAAATCTTAAAATTCTGAGGCTTCATAAGGAGAGACCTATCATGCTAATTTATAACCAACCCTGACCTGGGATTTAGAAAGATAAATTACTTATATACTTATTTCTTATGATTTCTTAACCATCTTTATGAGATTCACCTATGACATGAATTATATAAATCTGAAATCCCAAACTGCAAAGCTGCACCAGTAACATTCATGGGAACCTAATACTAAATCCATTATTCATAACCATAGTATACAAAAGAATCTTAATTCTTACATTATTCAGTACAGTGGATAGCAAATTGTCTCAAACAGCCAGTACATAAATGAGTTTGGATTGCCATGGAAACTAGACCTTCCCTTAGTAATCACAGTTCTATAAATAAAAGCAGCAAACAAGAACATTAGCCAGAATTTGAATCTATCAACATTAAACAAAAAATTAGAGGAAAATCAAATTTGTCTTTAACTATAACTGAACATTCAACAAACATATCAGATCTATATCAGGAATATGTGTGCCATGAAAGGGGCAGGAGAATTTACAAACTTGGGTCCTGGGAGGGTTAAGGGGGAAGCTGTTGTTCCCCCTTAAACTCACAGTTGCAGAACCACCTTAACCCTTAGACTCCTGGCCAGGGGGAAGGGGAAACAGGAAAGGTGTAACTGGGAGGTTGTGGCCCAGGGAGCATAAAAGCTCAGGGCACAGAGGGAAGCATAGTCCTACTGCATATACCTGCTCAATGCAGTGTGTTTTTTCTAGCAAAAAAGGTGTCGGTACTCAAATGCTAGGCCACCCTTCAAGGGTGGGGTGATCACTGTAGGACCCACCCCACAACAGCCATGCCCCCTGCAACTAGTCACAGAATCTATGACAAGGCTGAATTGGTGTGTAGAGCCTGAGCTCTTTCATTAAAATTTGGGGTCCCTGGGTCAATTTTAGCAAACAATGAAAAAGGTGCAGGCACTCAGTACCCCCAAGTACTCCCTCAAAAAAAGCCTTAGCTCTACAACATGCTTATGACTCCCAGATGCCTACACTTAACACTGGAGACCCAGATAACTCACACCACAAAGAAAATGTTTTATTCAATGTGGAGACTCAAACGAATAAAACCTTTTTTTCCCCGGAATGTCTTCCGCAATCTGATACAATCTATGGTTCTAAGCCAGATGGATTACTGCAACACTATACATGCAGGCTGCAAAGAACATCTACTCAAGAAATTACAAACGGCTCAGAACACTGCGGCAAGACTGATCTTCGGAAAGTCCAAATTCGAACCTGCACAGCCTCTTCACGAAACTCTGCACTGGCTTCCAGTTAAAGAATGAGTTGCCTTTAAGATCTGCACCTTAATTTACAGGATAATCCACGGGGAAATCCAGAGTATATGCTCAAGTTAGTTGACTTACCATCTAGAAATAGATCTAGTCTCCCACTTGAATTCTTACTTGAATTTACACTACCCAGATTGTAATGGCCTTAAGTACAAATCAATTTATGCCTCCAATTTCACATTTATAGGCACGCAGCTCTGGAATGCATTACCCAAATCAGTAAAATCTACCCAGATTTACCTAAATTTCAGAAACTTACTGAAGTCAGTACTGTTTAAGAAGGCTTATTCTTCAGATCAAACATAATTCTGATTAATTCCTAGTATTAACAAGATTTCAAGAACACTAATTATCCTTATTATCTTTTTCATATTACTAAATGTTATTTTTACCTTACTTTCAACTGTATAATTGTATTTCATGCAGATTGTGTAAGCCACATTGAGCCTGCAGTCAGCGGGAAAATGTGCGATATAAATGTATTAATAAATAAATCAATAAATAAATAAATACAGAAGCTATCTTCAGATAGGCCAAGTTCATCTTGGAATTCTGCAGAACTTTGTATGAAAACCTGGGCATAAGTCAGCAGAAAGAACGTTATCTTGTGTGAGACTGAATTGAGATTCACACTAAGTATACTGGGTTTTTCTGAGAGACACAAGTGCATGCTGTGGCACCTGCAGGAGCAGAACACAGGAGGAAGTTAATGAGTCTAAGAACAGAGTTGTTATGTTCATTCTTCTCTACTTGTGAACTAAACAGTTTACCCTCACTTGGTACATTTATAAACTATTTTAGGTTCACCTTTAACCCATTGTGCAGCTCCATTTATCAAGGCTCCGGGCCCATCCTTGCTCACGTTTTAACACGGCTCTTTTAGTAAAGGGTGTTAAAATGCGCATATAATCCCTTGGATTCTATATAGTGTGGCTTACATTGCACACGCAAATACAGTCATATTCTGTATTTGTGCGTGTAACTTAATTAGTTAACAAGTCAATCAGTGCCAATTACTGCCAATTAACAAACAATTATTATTAGAATTTATGCAAAGAACTTTCTAAGCATATTCTATAATGTGCTGCACGTAAATTCTAAGTCGCATAGTTGAAAAGTGGGCATAGCCATGGGCATGAAATAGGCGGGTTATGTGCGTTTCTAAAATCTATACACATTGTTATAGAATATACCCGGTCCGCACCTAATTAAGGCATTGGGATTTACACCAATTTTTACTTGGCATAACTACCCACTACTAAATTTAGTCATGCGGACCGGTGCTGAGCGTATTCTATACACAGCATGGAAATTTAGGCTTATTCTATAAAATATGCCTAAATTAAGACGTATTTTATAGAATATGCTTAGGCAAATTTCATTTTGGTGTCGATTTTTTAGGCGTGAGATATAGAATTTAGTCCAATGTGTGCAAAAATTCATACCGCAAAGCATTATGTGGTAATATCCCCTTTTTCACATGCCCACCACAAATTATTTTCTTTCAAATATTTTGGAAGAATGGGTGTGGAAGCAGTAACCAGCTAGTATGCACTAACTGGTAATGCTGAGTTAATGTGACCACACTTAGCACCTCCTAAACAGGAGGCAGTAAGCACGCCCACATAAAATTTTTGCAAGTCCCATGCGCTAATGGAAAGATTAGCACAAGCCCTGTAAAAAAATTTTAACAGCCCTAAATATCGTCACGTTGAATCTGGATTTAGCACAAGGGAAAGTTCCATGTTAAAATGCTCTAAACCCAGATTATAATGCCTTTTAAGAATAGGGTCTCGTAGATAAGTATTCTACAGTAGGGGAGGGGTAGGGACTAACATTCTACAAATGATCACTCTCCACTCCATAATCTTTTTACATTTCAGCTTTGAAAACAAAAAGGAACTAAAAGAGTAATATCAACATTAATGAATGTTTATAACCCTGACTTACCTAATTCTGCAATCAAAGAACACATTGCTATGTTAAATATGAGCAGTAATAGGGAGCCTTGAGGTACCCTACAGACAATAATCCATGAATCTAATAGTTTCCCTGCCATCTTTGCCCTATAAGATCTATAGATTAAACCTTTCAACCAGATCGATACCTTTCCAGTAACCTCATTCTGCTTGGGATGAACAACCCCAACCTATTTACCGATACTTCTTTACTGTACTTGTCACTGTAACGGTACCCCTACACTGTATTTGTTCACACCGGAGTCTGTAACCACCTCTCCGGAACTATGTAAGCCACTTTGAGCCTACTAATAAGGAAAGGTGGGATACAAATGTAACAAATAAATAAATAATCCACCCTAGCTGTTAAACTTATGGTGGAACGTGTCAGCCCCCCCTCCCAAAACCCACCAAAAACCTACTGAACCCACAGCCATAAGGGCTATTGTAGTGGTGTACAGTTGGGAACAGTAAGTTTTTGGTGAGTTTTGAAAGGGTTCACCATACAATATAAGGGAGCAATGGTGCGATGTGTACCTGGGACCTTTTATGTGATGTCCACTGCAGTGCCCCTTACGGTGCCCCACTGCTCTTCTGAGATGTTTATGTGGCCAGTCTACTAAAAGTGTTGGCTCCTTCTACATCCCAATGGCTTGATTTTGTGTGTTTTTCAATTGGACGTTTTGTTTTTTTCAAAATTCGACCAAAAATATAATCACACGAAGCACAAAAACATCTAGAAAATATTATTAACAAGATAACATTGGGCCTCTATATCTATGTTAAGCTTAAATTCTAACAAAACAAAGGTGCTTTGGTTCTCCAACTCTCAAGATTTTATCCCTGTTTCTATTTCTTTCAATTCTATTGATTATTAAATGGCAGAAGAATCTTTTAAAGTGTTGGGTAAGATTTTAGATTCGTCTTTATCATTGGACCTACAGGTGAGGAATTTCTTTAAAACAATTTTTAAAGCTTAGGCTTATATGATCCTATTGTTATGAGAATCACTTTGCTCTCTTGGTTCATAGATTGAATTGCAGAAGAAAATCCAACTTCTTTAGAATATATACCTACTAAGTTAATCATCAGAGCTGAAAGGTTTGATAGTATTTCTCTTTTGCTAATAAAGCTTTGATGGTTTCGTATCAGGGCAACAATAGAGCTTAAACTGGCTTGCTTTGTGTTCAAAACTATCTCAGGCTTGATACCTTTGCAGTTTACTAATCTGATTAAGATTCCTCATACTGGAAGATGCACACGCTTAATTAATTGGTTTTTATTTTCCTGCTTTTAATAGAATACATTGTAAGAAAGTTTTAGAAAGCTCCTTTTCATTTCAAGCAACTATTGTTTGGAATAATCAACCGTCTCATATAATTTTTCTTAAGAACTTGAACACTTATGTATTTGAGGAATAGTTACTGTGATGTTTATTTTATGTTAATAAATCAAGGACCTGTATACTTATATTCCTGGACTTTTTTGTACACCAGTTTACACCAGTTTGGGGGATTTAGGGGGGGGAGTTATTAAAATGGGTTACCATTAAGATTTATTATTTTACCACAAGTCATGCTATTTTAGCACAGGGTCTCATTGCATGAAATGGGACCCTGTGATAAAATGGCATGAGTTGTGGTAAAATAATCCATCTTAATGGTAGCCCATATTGATAACCCCCCTTAGTGATTTATAAATGCCAAAGAATGGAATAGAATGATTATATAATGCAGTATAACAAATGTTATAACCTATAAACTATACATTTATATTCAATTACTAAATATAATACCCTGTAGGTGTATTTCTGCTGCCTTATCCTGCTGAATGCTCTCATCTCTAATTTCAGGCATGCATAAGCTTGAAAACTGATTTATTCTCTCATGATTCTGTATTAACAATGAAGATCAGTGTTATATGCAAAAGATCTGCTCTACAATTCTTATTAATTTCCAGCTTTCTTCAATAGTTTTTAGAGGCTAAGAGATTGTACATTATTGAGAAATGTGTTCTTTTCTCCTCAAGAAATGTTTTCTTTTTAAGAATCCATCAGAGCACAAATGATGATATTTTTCTGACCCAGCTGTCACTGCCTATTTACCCACTGTGATGGTGCATTCAGGCTGCTGTGTAAGTCCTGAAGCCTGTTCTTAGTGCTGTCATCATATGGTGAGAAAATCATTGGTGAAAAGTCTCAGAAATTGTCTCAAATAGGTCCACTTAAGAAATAACCTAAAGCTACAGTATGCTTACTTGAATAATTAGAGATTAAGAGAAAGATTTGTTCCATCTGGAAATACTTAGACGTGAGTCTAATTCACAAGGGACACATTGCAACCATAATTAGGTCTCTTGTAAGAAAACTGCTGAATGTATCTTTTCTAGGCTTTGTTGCCTTGTACATATGTTCAGTAGGGGAAAAAAACTGATGGGGAAAGACAACGATAAAGGTATGACACAGACCTGCAGCTCATTACACCAACTATTAACCTAGAGCAATCTACGTTCATAAAGAAGATTCTCAAATAGCCCCACAATCACACTACTAAGCATAAAATAGGCAGGCTGCACTCCCTCTCGCTTCCGCCCTCGCTTTCCCCCTAGCGCACTCACAGACCAAACATGAGACAGGTTTTGGGAATAAATGACCACAACTTTTATTGAAAAGACATTAAACAATCCCTAGGAAGCACCCGAGCCTTGAATTTGCCATTGCGGATGCTTACGCTCTCCGCCATAGCTTATCCAGCTGGAGAGCAAGCATCCCAGTCCATGCTGCGGCCAGCCTTACTCCGCCCCCAGCGTGGACCAGCCTCCATCTGCCTGGGGCAGCCCCCCATAGACCAGAGCCCCACCTGCCATGCCTGAACCAGCGAGGTGATTGGTCTGCGAGCAGTGCGAGCCAGCCCTTTGCCTGAGTCGGGCGATCTTCCTTTCGGCTGTTGTTCCAATCCATCCCAGAGTTCCCAGGATAGGGTGCCTCCACCAGCTGTGACAATATGCATAATGTAATGTCATGCCCTGGCACATAGTTGGGCACTGAAAGAAAACATATGACAGAATCAGTAACTATTGGTATTACAGTGCAGCAAAACGAAGGAATAGTACATAAAATAGCTAAACAAGGCACAATAACAAGTTTATTGGCAATGCAGTGCCATGGTTCAATAGGCAGCAACACAGAAACCATAATCAGTGAACTTAACAGGAAGTATCACAAGGTAAGGGCAGCATTGGCTGCTGGCGGGGGAAAATCAGTACGGGCAAAAACAGCTTGATTCTGAAGCATGACCCCCATTAGTATACATGGCTAGCTCCCCCCGGTGCGGCGCGGGAAAGGGAAGGGGGGAGGGAAACTCCCGCGCCGCTCGCTGCCAACAAGAGGCTCCCTAGCCCCCATTGGCAGCTTTTATGTGTTCCCTTGTAGCCCTGCCCCTTCCGGCTTCCCAACCAACGGCAAGCGGGTCTCCTGCCGCGTCATCTCGATCGCCCATGGGGAAGCCAGAAAGAAAGGGTCGCTCTGACTCCGGAGCTGCCGGGCAGCAGCCGCCATGTTATGTGCGGCTGCTCGGCATGCCCCTCGCTGGCCTACCTTCAGTTGAAAAGGGTTGCTGAGAAGCTGGAAGATGCTCACAGCACGTCAAAGACTGACCAGCCTACTTGCTGTTGAGCATCTTGAATGCCAAGTCCTGTTTGCCAAGTCTCTTAGGGCCCTGTTTACTAAGACGCGCTATAGGTGTGCTAGCATTTTTAGCGCATGCTAAAAATTAGCACGCATTAAAACTAGAGACACCCATAGGAATATATGGATGTCTCCAGTATCTAGCGCATGCTAATTTTAGCGTGTGCTAAAAACACTAGCGCAACTTATTAAACAGGGCTCTTAGCTTCAAATAGGTGGCTAGTGACTCATTTTTTGGGAGGGAAGCTAGGGGTGGGACTGCACAGATGCTATCTTCTTTCATCTGCCCCCTCCCCGAACTCTGAGACACATAAAAAGTTTGTTTTCCCTTATATATGCTCACTTGCTCTCTTCTTTTGCTCATGGGTGTAGAATGACTACCTAAGCTGGTGAAGCATCAGAAAATTTGTTACCATCAAAAATGAATTATATGTATACTAATTGTTTAAATGTTGGGGATAAGTTTCTAAGCTCCTATCATATACACAAAAGTATTTTTTAACCTCATGGTTACCTAATTGTAAGAAAAATTAACCTGGGGGATGGGAAGACAGAAAGAGGCAGTGGAAAAAGGCTAGTGTGTTGACCTTATATCACAATCTCAGTGTATTAGTCTTCCAGCAGCCCACAAAACCCTCCTGCTCAACAAGGATACTCAAATGCTAATCTTCCACCATGATGAAAGAATGAGTCTGTTTGAATTCTGCCTACCTCCAGACTCATTCAATGTAGCAACAAAACTATCAAGAAACCTCCTGAAGTCTGTTTGAGCCTCCTCTAAAGGAACGTAAAAGCTATGCTGAATTAGACCAAGGTGCATCAAGCCCAGCATCTTGTTTGACAATAGCCAGCTTCCTGAAGTATTTGCAGTTAGTCAAACAGTAGACACATTTCTCATAGTTCATTTCCAGGGTTGAGTAATGGCTTTCCCAAGTCTACCTGGCTAATGAATTTTTTATGTACTTTTCCTCCAGGAACTTTTCCTATCTTTTTTTTTCAAATTCTACTATAAGTACATAAGTAATGCCACACTGGGAAAAGACCAAGGCTCCATCGAGCCCAGCATCCTGTCCACGACAGCGGCCAATCCAGGCCAAGGGCACCTGGCAAGCTTCCCAAACGTACAAACATTCTATACATGTTATTCCCGGAATTGTGGATTTTTCCCAAGTCCATTTAGTAGCGGTTTATGGACTTGTCCTTTAGGAAACCGTCTAACCCCTTTTTAAACTCTGCCAAGCTAACCGCCTTCACCATGTTCGGCAACGAATTCCAGAGTTTAATTACTATGTTGGCCACTTTAACAGCACCATCCAGCAACAGATTGCACAACTTATGTGTTATGCAAAAAATCCCTTATGATTTATTTTCAGTCTAACTACATAGAGTGTCCTCTTGCTTTTGTGTCTGACAGGTTAAATAGCTGGTCCCTATTTAACCCTTCCACCCCACTTGAAATTTACTTAACTATCATAATGGAGGAGTGGCCTAGTGGTTAGAGTACTGGTCTTGAAATCCACAAGTGGCCATTTCATATCCCACTGCTGCTCCTTGCAAATTACATGTGCATTTAGCTACCACCTTACCTTTGTAAGTGCTAGTGTTCTGCAAATTTATGCATGCAATCAGTGCATAAATTTAGGCACCATGTTTTAGAATAAGGGTGCCTGGCTCTTATTTTAAAAGCCCTATTCAATACGTGTTAATACTAGAATTTACACACAAATATCAGCAGAACATTAGAAACCCAGTTTTACAAAGCTGGTATTCACACTTATAAATTTGCAATAGATGCATGTGGCTGGGGTGGGAGTGGGGAGTAGGTGGGACTAGAGTGGAAACAAAAATACACATGTATTCCCCATTTCAGCAAGATCAATGTTGAGATTTAAGCTGCTCCCAGATAAATATAGGTTTTGTAAAAGTGTTCGATTTGGGTGTGTTTTACAGGAGGGATTGGTCCCTTAATCTCCCAATGTTTGCTTTTCCCCCAGAAATTGACAGTACTGAATGATGCAGCCTCTGTACTTAATTGGAAGCATTTAGGGGCCCTTTTACTAAGCCATGGTAGGCACCATGCGCATGCAGCTTGCGCCCAAATGAGACTACCACCAGGCCAGCGCACCCTCCTAGTGGTAATTTCAGATTTGGTGCATGCCCATAATGCATGGATGAATTATTTATTTCCTCCTACGCCGCCAATTCCAGCAGTAATCATCACTTGGCACGTGCCGATTCATCGCTGCACGTGTAGCATATGAGCCTTTACTGCTAGCTAAGTGGGTGGCGTTAAGGCTCAGGCCAGTTTTGGGCATGTGCTGGTTTCATTTTTACCGCAGGTCCTTTTCCCGTCCTATTTTAAAAAAGCCCTGTTTTGTAGATACAGTAAAAACTGGCCCGGCGCGTGCCCAATCCATGCACCTACACTACTGCAGGCCACTTTTTACCACTGCTTAGTAAAAGGGCCCCTTAGACATGTAGGTTTCCAAAGTAGCACACATTCACATTTATGGGTTGGTACTTGAATATCTAGGTTCTAAAATAACAACCCACGTGTATAAGTGTCAACACTTAGACATGTATCCGACTGGTATTTAAAACTATTTTACCGGCCAGTAATGGCTCCTGGCCAGTTAAATAGCCTAAAGCCGGCTAAACACTAATATTCAGCATGAGACAGCTGGATATCTCGGCTGAATATTACCCCTTAGCAGCTATCCTGGTCACTGGCTATCAGGCTCATTTTCAAAAGAGATAGACGTCCAAAAAGTGACATAAGTCAGCATTTGGATGTTTATCTCACAGAAACTTCCAAATCAGTATTATCAAAACCTCTTTTTGGACATCTTTCTCTGAAGTCCGCCAGAAGAATGTCCAAATCTCAAGGGGGCGTGCCAGGGGCGTGTTCAAGGTGGGACTTGGGCATTCCTAAGACATGGATGTCTTTCAGCAATAATGGAACAAAACAAAGACGTCCAAGACTAAAACTTTGATGTTTTGAGCTAGACTTGTTTTTATGATGAATAGCTGCAGTGGGAATTGCACTCACTTCCCAAGGATCAAAGTCTGCTGCACTAAACACGAGGCTACTCCTCTACTCCACACAAGAGGTGCCCCGAATGACCAGATGACCACTGGAGGGACATGGGGATCACCTCCCCTTACTCCCCCAAATTACAACATTTTTCCAAACAGCATTTTCAAAAGGAAAAGATAGACTTTTTTTTTGTAGAAAATGACCTTTCCTGTTCTGATTTTGGATGTTTTACAAAAAAAGTCCAAATTCATACTTAGATGTCATATCCAAAAATGTTCCTTGTACATTTGACTTGCCCAAAGTCACAAGGCGCAGCAGTGGAAATTGAACCCATGTTGCCAGGATCAAGGCCTGCTGCAATAACCATTACACCACTCCTCCTCTGTTTTGGATGTTTTGTAATTGGACATCTTCTGTTTGAAAATGGACCAAAAAAAAGGTACGTCCAAATCGCAAAGATGTCCAAATCATAGGATGTCCACAGTATTTTCGAACACAAAAGATAGACATCCATTTTTTTTTTCAAAAATGACCTTCTTTCCTGTTCAGAATTTGGACGTCTGTGTAAAACGTTCAAATTCTGATTTAGACGTTTCTTTTGAAAATGCCTCTCCCCACATCACGCAAAATAGCCGGTTAGAACCAATATTCATTGACTGACCAGCAACATTTAGCAGCCAGAGAGACCTGTCATTTTATAATGGGTTTTGGACTTTTGTTATTTTTAAAATGAGCCCCTACATGTCTTTTCTATATCAATTTTCAAAAAGTAATTCTTGGGCAAAATATATTCCTACTCATATTCTTCAATTTCCATCTTTAACCCAAGTTAAATATGAAAGGATACATTCTCAAACTTTAACTTACCAGGCCCCACAAATCTGAAACATCTTACCTATTAGTCTTAGATTAGGGACTAATTACCTTCCCCACTTTAAGTTCTGGGAAGCAATTTAAGCAGGCAGGAGAGGCTACAGCCCGCTTAAATTGCTTTGAAAATCAGGCTCCTAGTATTTAGGAAAAAATTGAAAACTTTTCTATTTTCTAGCTGGTAAATGTAAATGTTGAGATGATTAATAACGCTGTAAATTCTTCCTAATATTGTACTAGTCTCTTTTCTACTATAAACTGCACAGAATCAAACAGTTGGATGATAGCATTATACAAGTCTTTATTGTATTGTATTGTATTTTATATACAACAGTGAACACCACAGAGGGGGTAGAAAACAAAAGAGATCTACAACAATTAGAAAAATGGTCTAAGGTCTGGCAGTTAAGTTTTAAAAAATTGCAGAGTGGTGCACTTGGGGTGTAGAAATCCAGAGAGACTGATAAGCACCGTTCAGGAGAGATACTTTAAGGTGATAGTGTCTGAGCATCTCAAGGTGGCAAAATAATGTGACAAGGCAGTGGCCACAGCCAGAAGAAGAATGTTAGCCTGCCTAGAGAGAGGTATAACCAGCAGAAGAAAGGAAGTGTTAATGCCCCTGTAAAATTCATTGGTGATGCCCCACTTGGAGTATTGTGTTCAGTTTTGGAGGCCATATGTAGCTAAGGATATAAAAAAGGAATCAGTAATCTAAAGAAAGTGAACAAAAATGGTATGGGGTTTACGTAAAAAAAAATATATATGACTTGATTCACTGAATATGTATACTCTAGAGGAAAGAAGGGATATGAGTGATATGATATAGACATTTAAATGATTTAAAAAGTATTTATATATAAACAAATCTTTTCCAGAGATGGGAAAATGGTAGAACTAGAGGACATGAATTGAGGTTATAGAATGGTTGACTTAGGAGTAATGTCAGGTAGTACTTTATCATGAAGAGGACGATGAATGCCCTCCCGGGGGAGATGGTGAAGACAAAAACAGTGATAGAAATTTTAAAAAAAGCATGAGGCACTCATTTTCAAAGTAGATGGACATCTGTTGTGGCATCTGTTCAAAACATCCAAATTGTGATTTTGGAAAGGCAAATCTTGGACATCCTACAAGGCAGTGCATCCAAATAGCAAGGGGACGTGTTGTGGATTTGTTTTCAGCAGTACTAGGGAGTGCCCAAAATTAGGATGCTCAATGAGAATTGAACAGAAAGAAATGTCCAAATCTACAAAGAAGGACAATTTTATTTAGACCTCTTTCAATCATGTCCAGGGTACAAAAAGGCGCTCTGATAAAGTAGCTAACCACTGGAAGGATTAAGGCATGACCCCTCGTGAATCCCCCATTGGTTACCGCCCCCTCCCTCAGCCCTGAAAGTGACACCTGAAAGGGAAACTAGGGCTCAGATGCTCAAAACTCCAGCACTGTTCAGTACAACACCAGAAATATACCACCACAACAGCGCTGCAACATAGCTCCCTAATGCTCAAAGCTAATGGCATGCCAATTTAGGTGCGCTGTTAGTGTTGAGCATTAGAAAGTTGTTTCGAGGATGGTGCCCGGCACCTGCGCTAAAGAATTGTGAGTAAAGCATAGCTCTTCAGCACATGCCCAGAATGCCAGAGGGGGGGGAGGAGGAGGAAGAAGTGCCAATTACACAGGAAACCTAAATGAGTGGGTTTAGCATGAGGTACCACCCCCTGGGGGAGGAGCCAGAACACACCAACTGTGTGGCAGAGCCACTCTTCGGTGTGAATGAACAGCTTTGCTTGCAGCTAGTCAGCCTGTGCTGTGTGAACAGCACAAGCATGAGCTCCTTGGCTGTCATTCTTTTTACCTTGCAGTAATCATGCTCCAGCTGGATCACAACATGAAGAGCTTGCAAACGGGGAGCAACCCAGAACTTACAGGCAATGCACCTTACATAATGATTAGGAGCAGGTAATGTGCACAAGTGATGGGAAAACGATCCTCTTACACCCTAACACCAGCTCTGAGCTAGCATAGGGTTTGCAACAGGAGGAGCACCATTTGTTAATGTGCTGCCCGCTCAGTGGCTTAGCTACAGGGGGCCACAGGGGCCTGGGCCTCCTCAAACTGGCTCCAGGGCCCCCAATTAGGCTGGCGGTTGTCTCCAACCCATGCCAGCTAAGGCGTATGTCCTGTACTGTTCTTTCATTGCTGGTGCCCTGTCTTGTTTTTCAGCGCCACACATGCTCAGTTTCTTTAAAACGAGCATGCACGATGCTGAAATCAGAACAGGGCACCAGCAATGTAAGACTAGCGTGGGACAAACACTTTAGTTGGCAGGAGTTGGGAATCCCCTGCAAGCCAAGGTACCTTCCAGCAGCAGCAGGGGGGAGGAGCACTGGCGGCGGGGGGCAGAAGTAGTGGGGGGGCAGAGCTGGTGGAAGGAGAACGGCATCAGGGAGGCGGGCCAAAATGTGCCCCCCCACCACCTTGGGCTCTGGCCCCCCTCCCGTCGAGGTCTGGCTACGCCCCTGTAGCCCGCTGAGCATTGGGGAGGAATGGCGAATGAGCTCATCAGCATGCATTTGCATGCTTATTGCACTATTCCTTCTCAAGCTCTTTTGTTTCTGCACTCCAAGCCTCTGAACATCCTGCACCGGTAAATGCAGGCACTAGTCTGGAACTAATGGTATCTAGTGCCCATGTTTAGTTTTGAGCAGCGCGGTCTAGGCTCCCTGACAACATTAGGTATTATAGGCATTCAGAACATAGCAGCAAGCAGGTCTACAGAGGAGCTTGGTGGTGAGTGCAGTGGATTGTAAGCCTGGGGACCCAGGTTCAATTCCCACTTGAGCTCTTTTTTTTTCACCTTTAAATTGTGAGCCCTCCAGAATCACAAAGACTTCTTCAAGATTGAGGAGGTGCACGTTCAGGTACAGTAGGTATTTCCTTGTCACTGGAGGGCTCGCCATTTAAAACAGCAGAGTTGAAGTGCTCTGGATTAAAGTCCACTGAACTGATCACTGGGCTGCCCTTCTGCTCTGCAGGGACATCTGTGTGGCCATTTTCATACAAATACTGTCAGGCAGATGACCTTGTCCCTGGATTCTTGGTGTTCATAATTTGGGCATTTTATTTTGGAAAATGGCTGTTCATTTTGGACATTCTCATATATGTTCAAACAGAAAACCCTGATGTTTTTCCTGTTTTTGAACATAATGAGCAGGACGTCCCAATTCTGACTTGGATGTTCTTTTGAAAATGCCCCTCAAAAGATCCCTATATGGAAAAGGGATGGCATCAAAACAAAACTTAATGGTGCTTAGAGATCAACTCCAGTAGTTGAGAAGTAAAGCCAGTGGCAGGCAGACTTCTACAGTCTGTGACCTGAAAAGAGCAAGGACAGATCAAGATCAAGAATGCATATTTTATATTGCATTCATGTCACATGCTATGAGTAACTTAGAGAGGGAAGGGAGGTCACCTTAAGGTTTATAGGGCCCCTTTTACCAAGCTGCGGCAAAAGGGGCTGGCATCAGCTTGTGTTTTTGATGAGTGCCAAGGCTTTCTTTTTTTTTTTAAATAAATGGTCTTGTGGCAAGTGAAGCACCTGCCGCCAGCCATTTCGGAGGGAGCCCTCACCGCCACACATTAAGGTGGAGGTAGGGGCTCCCCGCCAACCCAGCAGTAACCGGGCAGTGTGCGGTACTGCCCAATTACTGCCAGGTATACACCAGCGCTACAAAAATAAATATATTTATGTAGTTATGGATATGATGGCATGCTGGGGGTGGGATCTACTGCCGGGCTGCTGCCGTAGCCCAGCAGTACTTCCTTTTTAGCGAGTGGTAAGCCCGTGTTGGACTTACTGCCGCTTTGTAAAAGGGTCCCCAGTGAGTAATATGTTGTCAATCTGCAATATTGTTGTGCAGCTTTGGCCACCTTGTTGGGCAGACTGAATGGACTATATAGGTCTTTATTTGCCATTATTTACTATGTTGTTATAGTAACATAGTAACATAGTAGATGACGGCAGAAAAAGACCTGCACGGTCCATCCAGTCTGCCCAAGAAGATAAATTCATATGTGCTACTTTTTTTACTTGCAGAGAATCCTGTATTTGAGGTATTGCCCCTGATGAAGCCATGCTACTGGTGAAACGCTGGTTTCTGTTGGGATTTCTGCTTTTTGGAGTAATCAATTTGTAAAGAAATTTGTTTGAGTTATTTCATATTATACACTGAGACAAAATAAGCTTCCATTGTTGAATTAATATAAAATGGAGATTTTTGTGACCAATGATTGAGAGATAAACCTAGCTAACAATTGTACAAACAGTTAAGGAGGTTGTAGCTCCTTTTTTTCAGCATAAAAAATCATTTCTTTTTTTGGTTGTAATAAATAGAAATAAATCAAAATATAGAAAAGAAAATAAGATGATACCTTTTTTATTAGATTAACTTAATACTTCTTTTGATTAGCTTTCGAAGGTAACTCTTCTTTAGATCAGAAATAAGCAAATGTTGACAAATATCAGAATATAAAGTGATGATAGTCTCACGGAAAAAGGGAGGGGTGGGTTAGGTGAGAAACAGGGGAACTGGGTGGATGAGAGACAGGGAGAGATGTATGGTAGATAAGAGAGTGACAAAGCAGTAGAATTTTATGGTTTATAGTGGGACAGAAAGCCCAGATGTTTGTTAAATCCTGTCTGGTGGGTGTCAAAATATTTCATTATTTTGACTTCAAAGGTCTTAGGTTCCTGGATTGTCTTAAAATTTCCTTTTAATGTTCTCACCATAAGATCATTGATTTAGTGTTCTGGTTTTGTAAAGTGCCCTGGTTGGCATGGGAGTCTTTAATATTGTGTCTGTGTAAACTGAGCCGTGTCTTTAGCATCTGGCTTGTTTCTCCAATATAGCAGTTTTTTGGTTGAAAATTGATTATCTGTTGCTTGGCCTTATTCAGCTGATTCAGTTGGATTTTGATATTTAAAAATGTTAAACATAAACTTGTGATATGATCCAAACATCTGAAAGCCAGGGGACAAAACGCCAAACAAACTGAACATTTATTTTCTCTGTGCACATCCCTACTTTTATGGCAAAATCTTTTAGATTTCAGATCCGCTTGAAGGCAGACAACACAATGCAAAATTCCCCTTCAAATGAGAATAAATTATTATTCACTAATGGACTGTCAGAATATCAAGCTCTTACACTTTTGGTTAAAAGAGATTATTATAACCAAAAAAAAAAACCCTCAGCTTTCTAGACAGGAACTAAGGATCTTATTGCCCTAGTTGATAAATTAGCAGATGCAAATTTGGCAAATACTACAATCTCTGCTCAAGCTTTGTTGAAGCCTTCTCTCTTAGGGGGTCTTTTACTAAAGCTTAGCTCGAGTTATCTGCCTCAAGGACCATTTTATTCCTATGGGCCTTGCAGCAGATAAGTCAAGCTAAGCTTTAGTAAAAGACCCCCTAAAATCTCTAATATTGTCAAGATATTTCAATTGTTTCCTTTCCCTGCTTCTGAAGCAAATTCTCTCAATGGTGCTGAGAAATGAGAAATTTTCCTACCAGTTTCCCCAATTAAGTGTCCTAAAGTAATCTCATGTAAATAATATGCATTGTACATTAGATCTTTGTTCTATTTCTGTATTCAAGTGTATGGTTCTAAAATTATTTACTTTGAAAGACAATCAGTTTGAAAAGGACATTTTAAACCCCTTGTGCCTCTTAAAAAGAATTCAGCATTGTTATTTATGCTGAGTCACTCTTGCTCCATTTTCTTCCTGTTGTTAGTGCATCAAAGGATGGCAACATTTTATTAAGAAGATTTTGAATTTAGCTCCCTCCTTTTTCAGAGCCCGACGCACAAAGTTTTATGTGCCCGCAATGTTTGCTGTAGACTGGTTGTAGCCAGTCTAAAGCAAACTTTATTTGGCATCTAATGCACAAAGGGGTTCTATGTGGCTTTAATAGTTTGCCGTACCAGCTACCAATAATCCAAATGCAAATGTATTATAAAAGAACTCATCAGTATTAAAATGAGCATTCCATGTGATGTACAGACAATTCTATGCAATGCATAGAAAGGAGCACCTACCTTTAACGTGCAAAATTTTCCAGCAGGTCTGGCGTTGTCGTTATATGGGGACAACTTGGTGGAGCAGTCTGCTTGCACTGTACAGTTACGAGAATAATTTAGACTAGTTGGGAGAGAAGGAAGTGTTTAGCAGGGGTGAGTAGGTTGATGTAGTGCAAGAAGAGCCCCAGAGAAAGAATGCATGACAGTGATGGTCTAATGAAATCAGATAATACCAACACATGCCTAATCCTACTACTGAACTTCCCTAGCTGGTGCTGGTTGCCCCAGAAGTGCTTGTGTGTTTCCTGTTGACAGCTCGGTCACACCTGGCCATGAAGCCAGTAGTCATTTTCGTTCTTGACGGGCTGGTGCCGGCAAGAGACACAGTGTGAACGGATAGTTCAGGTAAAAGGAATCTGGAGCTGGAGGTAGGACGGGAGTCCGGGTGGTGACTGGACTGAACATAGGCATTGGTGGGTGTGGGGAAAGGGGGAAAGAATGTGTGCTGGGTTGGATGCAAGGATGCGGTGGGGCATACGCCCCCTGTGGGTATAGATATATAGATGGATATAGAATACTGAACCTTGGCTGTAAGTCAAGCTAAGATCTCAGAATGCAGCTGAGAATAACTCTAGCCTTCCTCCCATTCACCTTGCAGACCATGGATTCCCAATCCTCTTGCCTTAAATAGACACACAGCAGAAACCCTCCTACCTGCTGCAGGGTACTTGGGTGACTGCACTTTCAAGTTTTCTATTTATTGAGTCTTCCTCTTCCTTGAAAGTGATGAGAGCACTGCAGAGGAAAGGAGAGCATGCAATAGCAGGACAGTGGAGCTGGCAACATAATTAAAATGCACAGAGACTGTTCTGTGCATAAGCTAGACGCTTTCTCTACCAAGCCGCTTGCAGAATTTCCATGCATATCATTTGCATGTGATTTCCTTTGAGCACTGGTCGCTGTTTAGAAATCGGTAATTTCAGCTGTGGCTATAAACGCACATGGTATCTAAGGAAGACTTTTGAGCACTGGGGCCTCAGTTTTAGTTCAAGGCAAGTTGCATTCAAGTACAATAGGTATTTTCCTGGGCCTAGAGAGCTGACAATATAAGAGGCCCTTTTACTAAAGCTTAGCGCATGCACTAATGGACATTAGTGTGTGCTAAGTGCCATGTGGTTCATAAGTATAAAATATGACATGAAGCATTTATCATGTGCTAATTCCATTATCGTTCTTTAACCTTTAGTAAAAGGGCCCTAAGTTTGTTTCTGACACAAGTTAATGTGGTAATTATATAAAATAGGTGCTTACATTTACATGTCAATTATGTGCATAAATGACTAGAATACTGGCATATATGTACATTTACTTCAACAACCTGCCTAAGCAGTATTCTGTAAATACATGTGTATCTTCCATAGCAGATATTCTACAGATGGGCACACATATAGGTGGAATCTGGGCAGAGTGTGGGTAAGACTCACACATGCCTAATTTATAGAATACTATAATTTACATGTGTATCTCTAGTATTTAGGTATAAACACTTATGCCACCTCTATGTTTGGTATATCCCCCCTGATTCTATAAAAGTCATAAAAATTGTGCACACAAATTTAGGTGTGTTCCCAATTTGCACACGCAACTTAATAGAATAATGAGCCAACTGGTGCCAATAATTGGCTTCTTAGATTTAATTGGATCTAATGCATGGTCCAAAAATGAGGTTGGAGAAATGGCAAGGTCATGGGCATTTCGGGGTGAGGCAGGGGTGTGGTTTTAAGTTTCATGCGCAATTACAGAATGTGGGTGCTCAGCAAGTAAACTTAGGTGCGAGCACTTCCACCACATTTTCGTAGGTGCAACTGGCCACGCCTAAATTTGCGCATGACCGCTCCGCTTAAGTTGTTTTTCTATAAACTGCACCAAACTTTAGGCACTGCTTATAAAATACCATTTAAGCAGATATTTTTGGCGCCGATTTTTTTAGGCACCATATATAGAATGTAGCCCATTGTGCTTGCACCTAAATTATAAGCATGTATTTAATCTGTTGTTTTAGTATTCTATAAGGCAAAGAAGTAGCCACCTACTTTCCTTTATAGACTAGGCACCATGTGCCTTTATATAGAAGCACTATTACAGAATACCCCCCCACCCCCATCCAAGTGACTTGCCCAAGATCACAAGAATCCACTGAGAAAGGCAAATAGAGAACAATAAGAGATGCTATAAGGGTCATAAATGCTCTAGCAAAGATTAATCTGCCTTGCTATACTGAAAAATGTGCCAGTTGTCAATTGTCAACCAAGATATGTACTTTGATTCTGATTTATTGAATAAAAATGCCTACAGCTAGCATTAATATAAAATCATGTGTGGCTTCTAAAAGTATATTTGCATTCTATAAAAGTTAAGTCTTTTGTTTATCTAAAGGAAAACAGTAGTGCATGCTCTGTTCTTACAATGTTTATTATCCTTGTTCTGAATGCTGTTGCTAAGGCAAAAATTCTGCTATCATCTATGCAAAATCAGTACTTAGTCTCTGTGCTTACACTGACAATTCAGATGGTAATTAGTATTGCCATGGTGTTGTTATGTGGTACGGCCTCCTGTTTACAAGGATTCGGCTGACCCCACTTATTTCATTTCCCATACTATAGATCATAAAATGATTGTTAAATGGTAAGATATTTTGCTGTAATATATTTTTAAGAAAGAAAGAAAGCTTTGCTGTTAGAAATGCTCAGTCCCTATCCTCAAAGTAGTTTTAATTTTAACTTAGTATTTTGTTGCAAAGTGAGCAAGTGCAAAGTGATGCATGTGGGAAAAAGGAACCCGAATTATAGCTACGTCATGCAAGGTTCCACGTTAGGAGTCACTGACCAAAAAAGGGTTGTCATTGATGATGCATTGAAACCTTCTGCTCAGTGTGCTGCTGCGGCTAAGAAAGCAAATAGAATGTTAGGTATTATTAGGAAAGGAATGGAAAACAAAAATGAGGATGTTATAATGCTTTTGTATCAATCCATAGTGCGACCGCACCTCGAATATTGTGTTCAATTCTGGTCACCGCATCTCAAAAAAGATATAGTGGAATTAGAAAAGGTGCAGAGAAGGGTGACGAAAATGATAAAGGGGATGGGACGACTTTCCTATGAGGAAAGGCTAAAGCGGCTAGGGTTCTTCAGCTTGGAGAAAAGGGGGCTGAGGGGAGATATGATAGAGGTCTATAAAATAAGGAGTAGAGTTGAACGGGTAGATGTGAAGCGTCTGTTTACGCTTTCCAGAAATACTAGGACTAGGGGTCATGCGATGAAGCTACAATGTAGTAAATTTTAAATGAATCAGAGACACGTTTTCTTCACTCAACGTGTAATTAAACTCTGGAATTCGTTGCCAGAGAATGTGGTAAAGGCGGTTATCTTATCAGAGTTTTAAAAAGGTTTGGACGGCTTCCTAAAGGAAAAGTCCATAGACCATTATTAAATGGACTTGGGGGAAAATCCACTGTTTCTGGGATAAGCAGTATAAAATGTTTTGTACTTTTTTGGGATCTTGCCAGGTATTTGTGACCTGGATTGGCCACTGTTGGAAACAGGATGCTGGGCTTGATGGACCTTTGGTCTTTCCCAGTATGGCAATACTTATGTACTTACAGGAATATTTGCTAAACTCAAATAAAACAATCCACTTTTCAAGCCTTTAAGAGCAGACACAAAGGGTGAGGAAATAACAAGAAACTAGCACAGTTAGAAGCAGGGGCATAGCCAGACAACAGATTTTGGGTGGTCCTAGGCAAGAAGTGGGTGGGTACCAAGTGTTCTCCCCCCTCTCCCATCACCACAAAAAAAATATCTCATCTGGCGGGAAGCCGCTTCTTTCCACCTTGACAGTCTGCAGCAGGCATGCACTCAAAACTGAGCATGTGTGGGTGCCGGTATCATGGAGAATAGAGTTTTAATTACCATCAGGGGGAAGTCTTCAGCTGGTAGAGCTTGGGATCCCCACAAGCTATCGCTAAATGTGTGCTACTGTTGGGTGGGCCTGAACCCTAAGTGGGTGGGGTGGGCCAGGCCCACCCAGGCCCACCTGTGGCTACGCCACTGGTTAGAAGAACTAGTAATATTGCAGCTATGGGGTAAATGGTAAGTAAGAAAAAGAGAAGAAACCAGCTGGATCAATACCAACAGGCTGATGGTCGCCAGCTACCATCCAGTAAGGCCACAATGACATAGGCAGTTGGATCTTTAAGCAACAGTATCATGAATTTCAGTAGCTGCTTAGACCACTGAATTTCAACCTTCAACTTATCACATGCAGATCTCTCTCATAGATATGCCTTGTTGTAATCCCGAAAGCTCAAGTGGCTTGGTCTGCCACCAGGGAAGGGTTGAGAAGTATTGCTTTAGATTATTACTATGCCTAATGGTAAGATGTGGAGGGCTGGGAGGGTTGGATTCAGTATGGAAACTTGCATGGTCTTGTACCAAGGAAGGGAAGAGAGCAAAAACTGACTTGGAAAAAAGTGATGTCCTATAAGTAGTTTACTTATTTATATTTATTATATTTTATTTATAGCTTGAGAAAAAAAATTAAATTGTGTTAACAGCAGAACAATAGTATGATCAAATGTAAGCATAAAGTTCAATTGATGAGGTAAAAATTAGAGACAGACAAATTAAATCCTAATAAAAGCAATGACATGATACAGTATCAATAATATACATATTAAAACAGTACAACATTAATGTATCAAAATTATGATAAATGTCAGCAGAACACAAGTGATATACCATAATGGCCAGCATGAAAGGGCATTCATATAACATAGCACAATACAAATGAAACATTTTAGTAGGTACATGTTAGTACATTCAAATAATATGGATATAATGCTCATAACTTCAGTTTAACAAAACATTGTAATAGGCAACTGGGATGTGGAGGGTCAAGTGCAGGTCAGAATTATAGACAGACAAGATAGGTAAGACAAAGGTCTTTGGAGAAATAAATGGATAGCTAAAATTAAGGCAAATTATATATATATAGTTGAATATGGTGTATGGAACTGGTCATAGTTACAAAGTATGCAGCATGCTAGTGGAGAAATAGGGTAAATGGATAGTCACCATAGGCATTAAGGGGATTATTCTATAACAGAGGCACTAATATTTTTGAACTGACATGGCCCAGCACTGAATATAGGGGCCTAATTCTGCTCAAGGTGGACTGACCACCAGCTGAATATTGACCATAGAGTTTCTTTATCTGGTGCTCTCACCTGGCTCTTCAAATTCCATGTCCTCCATTGAAGCCGCTTAGCTCAGAACTAATCTAAATGGCTTCAGGTTCTGGGTCCAAAAAGATCAGTGAGGCAGCTGGGAATATTTGCTTTCCTCTGTGCTCTCTTCTGAACTCCTTATGTAACCAGCAACTCCACCCTCTCTCGTTTGCCAGAGTAGCTAATGAGTTTTTCTACTCACCTGTAGAAGGAGGGAGCCAACAGGAAAAAGGAAGTGATAGTGCATCTGTATAAGCTTCTAATGAGATCTCATTTAGAGTACTGTGCATAATTCTGGAGACTGCACCTTCAAAAAGATATACATATAGGGCTAGATTCCATTTAAGGCACCTAAAAATTGGCCCCGAAAAATATCTACATAAACGGTATTCTATAAGCCGTGCCTAAAGTCTGGCACAGTTTACAGAATACACACTTAAGCAGAGTCACGTGTAAATTTAGGCATGGTCATTTGCACCAACGAAAATGTGGTGCAAATGCCCACACCTGAATTTACGTGTGGAGCACCATTATTCTGTAATTACTCATGTAACTTGAAGCCACACCCCACATTCTGCCACAAAATGCCCATGACCATCCCATTTCCACACCCCCTTTTTTGGACCGTGTGTAAATTTTAGGTGCGTTTCCTGCACCTAGCTTTACCTGCGTTAGTCCCAATTAAATCTAATTAGTGTCCATAACTGATTATTAAAAAGCCAATTATTGGCACTAATTGACTCATTATTCTATTAAATAGCACACACAAATCGGGAATGCACCTAAATTTGTATGCACAATATTTAGCAAGCTTTATAGAATCAGGGGGATGATGAAGATGGTCTACAGGGCAGCTACTAAAATGGTCAGTGGTAACAGATATAAAGATCTCAATATAGTAACAGTAGATGACGGCAGAAAAAGACCTGCACGGTCCATCTAGTCTGCCCAACAAGATAAACTCATATGTGCTACTTCTTGTGTATACCTTACCTTGATTTGTATCTGCCATTTTCAGGACACAGACCGTTGAAGTCTTGCCCAGAACTAGCCCCACCACCCAAACACCAGCCTCGCCTCCCAATCTCGGCTAAGCTTCTGAGGATCCATTCCTTCTGCACAGGATTCCTTTATGTTTATCCCACGCATGCTTGAATTCCGCTACCGTTTTCATCTCCACCACCTTCCGCGGGAGGGCATTCCAAGTATATACCACTCTCTCCGTGAAAAAATACTTCCTGACATTTTTCTTGAGTCTGCCCCCCTTCACTCTCATATCATGTCCTCTCGTTCTACCGCCCTCCCATCTCCGGAAAAGGTTCGTTTGCGGATTAATACCTTTCAAATATTTGAATGTCTGTATCATATCACCCCTGTTTCTCCTTTCCTCCAGGGTATAAATGTTCAGGTCCGCAAGTCTCTCCTCATACGTCTTGTAACGCAAATCCCATACCATTCTCGTAGCTTTTCTTTGCACCGCTTCAATTTTTTTTACATCCTTAGCAAGGTACGGCCTCCAGAACTGAACATAATACTCCAGGTGGGGCCTCACCAACGACTTATACAGGGGCATCAACACCTCTTTTCTTCTGCTGGTCACACCTCTCTCTATACTCTGTATACTTCGGAAGAAAGGCGGGTGATGGAAGATATGATAGAGACATTCAAATACCTGTATGGCATAAATACCAAGGAGGTGGACCTCTTTCAGTTGAAAGGAAGCTCTAGAAGAAGGGGGCAGTGGATGAAGGTGAAAGGGGATAGTCTCAGGAGTAACCTAAGGAAATATGCCTGCTTGGAATGGCCTCCCAGTGGAGTTGGTGGAGACAAAGGCTGTGTCTGAATTTAAGAAAAACATTGCAAAGAATTTCTAAGGGAGACAAAAGAAAAGAGAGATTAATAGATGGTATGGATGGGTCATATGCTGTCATTTTCTAGTTTTATTTTAAATTGATTATTTAATTTCTTCTACACCACCTGCAAGCCTGAAAACTTTCACAGCTGTGCACATTTATCTTTCTATATTTCTGTGTTTCTAAATATAGAATTCTGTCCATCAACAGAAGCAGCTCAGCTAGAGGCTTGAGGTAGATATTAAATAAAATAAGTGACAGTGGGATCTCTGTGGTACCCTGCAATTCAGTGCCCAAGATGATATGTTGTTGCTGAACAAAACTGATTACCTGTCTGTCAGATAGGATTTCAACCATGCAGATACTGTGCCACTAATACCTGATTCTGCCAGCCATGCACGCATGATCTCCACAGTATCGAAGGCTGCTGAGAAATCCAGTATCCCTAGTATCTAGGCAGACCTGGATATGGAACAGGTCTGAAGCCAGATTGACATGCACATAAGAACATAAGTGTTGCCATACTGGGACAGACCAAAGGCCCATCAAGCCTAGCATCCTGTTTCCAACAGTGGCCAATCCAGGTTAAAAGTACCTGGCAAGATCCCAAAACAGTACAATACATTTTGTGCTGCTTATCCTAGAAATAAGCAGTGGATATTCCTCAAGTCCCAACAGAAACCAGTTAGTGCCACTTAAATGTCCGGCTAGCGCCTATCTCAAAACTGGCTATTCTGGGGACATTCTGAGGACAGAGTGAGCCAAACTAATCATATAAATAAGACAGCATAAAAGCTAGTTGTTTCTTTATGTGGTGCTCCATAGCTGGTTAAGCAGTGAATATCACACATAGGGCCCTGTTTACAAAGGCGCGCTAGCGTTTTTAGCATGCACTAAAAATTAGAGTGCACTAACCGTGTAGATGCCCATAGGAATTTTATAGGCATCTACTTGGTTAGCAGTTAATGTAGTTGTGTTTTTAAAAGGTTTGGACAAATTCCTGGAGGTAAAGTCTATAAACCATTATTAAGGTAGATCTGGGAAAGCCACTGCTGATCCCTGAAGGTAAATAGCATGAATCTTGCTACATTTTAGGATTCTGCCAGGTACTTGTGATCTGGATTGGTTATTGTTAACAGGATCCTGGACTAGATGAACCTTTGGTCTAATCTCATATGGCAATTCTTATATTCTTATGATTGTGAGCAAGTCAGTCTGCTGGCACACAAGAGATCACAGTAAAATTATTGCAAACTAGTTGGAACAAAGACCCATACCTTGCTAAAATTCTCCTCTAGTACCCCTTTTTCTGCAAATAGCAGAAGCATGGCCATGTTTTATTTTGTTTACTTACTGGGATTTATTAACTGTCTTTATGGAGAAATTCACTCAAGGCAGGTTTAATAGTAAAACTGTAATTTCATTCAGAAGTATATCTTTTCTACCATGTTTCAATCAACAGCTCAGTGATTAATGGCATTTTCTTATCTGATCATTTTCTAATTTCCATCTGATTTCTCTATTTCTCTAAAAAAAACCACTTCTAACATTTTACTCAATAAAATATATCAGTAAGAAGAATCAGTAATGGCCTTTCTGAAATTGGTTTTCTAATTGAATTTTGTAGCCTGCTTTACACCTACTCCTTATAATTTTAAGACAAATATTGTTTATTCTGACACAAAGAGCATATTAGAATAAATGTACTGTGTTATGCATGATTCTCTGGTTTATTGTTTGATTGCTGTACATAAGATTAAGTTTTCCTTAGGGAAACTTGAAAAATTTGAAGGATGCAACAATACATTATCAAATTTCAGAATGTTTTTGAAGGCAGAGTGCCTAGCCTTGCAAACTTTGTAACTTGATTGTGTCTATCAAATGTTAACTCTCTATGGATGCAGTAATTAAAGTGATAACCTTACTTCTAAATCCATCATTTGAGGTTCTTCATAAAATGCCATTTTCACTAACATGTTAAAAATCAGAAGTAAAATTACACAAAAGCTATAATACTGAAGACCTACAAAGGCTTCTGGAACACGTGGAGGGGCATAATCAAAAGCGGCGCCCAAGTTTTCCTGAGGACGTTTTTGATAATATGGTTGGGGACGCCCAAATTGAGAAATTTAGGTTGACCTTAGAGATGGTCGTCCTTAGAGATGGTTGTCCCCGATTTTTGGCAATAATGGAAACCGAGGACGCCCATCTCAGAAACGACCAAATCCAAGCCACTTGCTCATGGGAGGAGCCAGCATTCGTAGTGCACTGGTCCCTCTGACATGCCAAGACACCAATCGGGCACCCTAGGGGGCAATGCAGTGGACTTCATAAATTGCTCCCAGGTGCATAGCTCCCGTACCTTCGGTGCTGAGCCCCCCAACCCCCCCCCCCAAAAGCCCACTCCCCACAACTGTACACCACTACCATAGCCCTAAGGGGTGAAGGGGGCACCTACATGTGGGTACAGTGGGTTTCTGGTGGGTTTTGAAGGGCTCACATTTACCACCACAAGTGTAACAGGTAGGGGGAGGTATGGGCCTGGGTTCGCCTGCCTGAAGTGCACTACGCCCACTAAAACTGCTCCAGGGACCTGCATACTGCTGTCATGGAGCTGGTATGATATTTGAGGCTGGCATAGAGGCATGGAAAAATATTTTTAAAAACTTTTTTGAGGGAGGGTGAGAGGGGGTTAGTGACCAATGGGGGAGTAAGAGGAGGTCATCCCCGATTTGCTCCTGTGGTCATCTGGTCATTTAAGGCACATTTTTGTGGCTTGGTCGTAAGAAAAAAAGGACCAGGTAAAGTCATCCAAGTGTTCATCAGAGATGCCCTTCTTTTTTCTATTATCGGTCGAGGATGCCCATGTGTTAGGCACAACCCAGTCCCGCCTTCGCTACGCCTCCGACACGCCCCTGTGAACTTTGGTCATCCCCGTGACGGAAAGCAGTTGAGGACACCCAAAATCAACTTTCGATTATGCCGATTTGGGCGACCTGCGAGGACGCCCATCTTGCGATTTGTGTCGAAAGATGGGCGTCCTTCTCTTTCGAAAATAAGCCTGATAGTCTACCCAGCAATTTTAACTAGACCATTTGACCTTTGCTAGACTGAATACAGTGAAAATCACTAGTGTGGTTTCCAGACTTCAAGGTATCAAAAAGCTAACTCTTATCAGCATGACTTCATTTAGATTGTGACCCCATATTTTATCATCCCTTACCCTTATTTTCCTCCTTTTTCCAAGGTTATACATATTTAAGTCTCATTTAAAGGGTCATGAATTGATGTCCCACTTTTCTGTGGTTCAACGAAAGCGGTTTACATTTTTTAGTCCCTAGTGGGGATCTACAAAATATAGCAAATGGTATTCAGCCTTCTGCTTCTAATTCCCTGATACTAAAAACTAGTCCTTCAGCTACTTCTCTGGGCCCTCACAGGTGGATGATTATGGAGGTTCTCTCTCTCTCCACTGGTGTTTAGATGTCACCCTCCTGTATCATTAGCTTCTTCATTTTCTCTCTCCCCTTGTTCTCCCAATCTATCGCCTTTCATTCTCCCTCTGTTAATGGCAACCACACCAATGTTCTCTTCCTGGTGTGTTTCACCTCTCCTTTCTCCATAACCTAGTGTAGGACTTCAAGCATAGCTGATAGGCAGGTAAGTGTGGGAAGTTCAATCCTTTCCTTGTCCAAAATTCTCACCCAGTTGTGTCCACCTCTTTTTGTTCTATCTGTCCTTATTCACACTGATTAGTTCAGCTATTCTTCCTTCTACTCTGACTGTAGACCCCATCACACTGATTAGCATCCTCTATTTCATGGCAGCTCAGGGCATTCACTAAAGATACGTGCAGTATTATAGAATTTTGGGATCCGCTCCTGAGTTACACTCGAGAAGGGGTGAATAAACATGTGGATAAAGGTGAGCCGGTTGATATTGTGTATCTGGATTTTGAAAAGGCATTTGACAAAGTACCTCATGAAAGACTCCAGATGAAATTGGAGAGTCATGGGATAGGAGGTAGTGTCCTATTGTGGATTAAAAACTGATTAAAGGATAGAAAACAGACAGTAGGGTTAAATGGTCAGTATTGTCAATAGAGAAGGGTAGATAGTGGGGTTCCCCAGGGTCTGTGCTGGGACTGTTGCTTTTTAACATATTTACAAATGATTTAAAGATGGAGTAATTAGTGAGGTAATTAAATTTGCTGACGACACAAAGTTATTCAAAGTTGTTGAATCACAAGAGGATTGTGAACAATTACAAGAGGACCTTACGAGACTGGGAGACTGGGCATCTAAATGGCAGATGACTTTGAATGTGAGCAAAATTCAAAGTGATACATGTTAGAAACTCTAGCTATGTGATGCAAGGTCCCACATTAGGAGTCACCAACAAGAAAAGGGATCTTGATGTCATCATTGATGATACATTGAAACCCTCTGCTTAGTGTGCAGTGGTGGCTAAGAAAGCAAATAGAATGTTAGGTATTATTAGGAAAGGAATGGAAAACAAAAAGTGAGGACGTTATAATGTCTTTGTATCACTCCATGATGCAACCGCACCTTGAATATTGTGTGCAATTCTGGTCATCGCATCTCAAAAAAGATATAGTGGAATTAGAAAAGGTACAGAGAAGGGCAACAAAAATGATAAAGGGGATGGGACAACGTCCCTATGAGGAAAGGCTAAAGTGGCTAGAGATCTTCAGCTTGGAAAAAAAAAAAAAGAATGACTGCTGAGGGGAGATATGATTGAAGTCCATAAAATACTGAGTGGGGTGTATTGGGTAGATGTGATGTGTCTGTTTTTCAAAAATACTAGGGGGCACGCAATGAAGCTACAAAGTAGCAAATTTAAAATGAATCAGAGAAAATATTTCTTCACTCAATGTGTAATTAAACTCTGGAATTCATTGCCAGAGAATGTAGTAACAGCAGTTAGCTTAGTCGAGTTTAAAAAAGGGTTGGATGGCTTCCTAAAGAACAAATCCATAGACCATTATTAAAATGACTTGGGGAAAATCCACTGCTTATTTCTAGAATACACAGAAAGGCAAAGCAATTTACTTCAACAGTAATAGATTGTTTGTTGGGGGCGTCTCATACCGTCACATAGACACTCTGTGTCATGCTTATTTCAAGCTTGTACAATTGTGACTCTGTATAATCATAGACTGCCTCCAGCCTCCAGTAGTGCACACTATTTGCTTATGGTGAATCATCTATTCCTATATTTAAATACCAGTGTGCTCACATCAGTTCATTTTTTAAAATAAATTTTCGTGCACTACTGCTGAATTTTTAAGATATGGAAAAGTTATGCCGCTGTGGCACTGTTGCGGTAAACTTGATTATAATGCAAAAAATCGACTTATCTTAATGTTACTGGAAGCTGCAAGCAATATTTTGATAATCTCGAGCCTTTCGCGCTTCCAGGGTTCCACTTGTCAAACTTTGATTAAGTCTCCGGTATCTTTGCCAGCCCGACAGGAGCCTGTTTCACGGTCTACTGCTTTATCAAGGGCATGTGTCTGTTAAAACACAGAGAACATAAACTTAACTCTTAAATACTCTTTATTTTTGCATACCTTATTCATAAATGGCATCTGGTCTCACTTTAACAGCAACCGGTACCGGCAAGGAGCCGAAAAAAATGGCGTTGGTGTTCTTATTTTAAGACCTGAAAGCCCCGCCTCTTTCACATTACGTCATAGTCAGCTGTTCTGATTATAGAAAACAATTCCATTAGAGATACGTATTAAGACCATTAGGCTCTAACGTATTAAGGCGATAAATCCACTGGGTTTCTTTTTGTAATAACAACCTGTCAATATTGCCACCACGAACATTTGGAATAATGCAATCGATAACCATGCATCTTAAGGACTCGCTTGAATGTTGTTTTTTAATGCAATGTTGTACAAGTGGAGCTCCACTACTATTTGCAGCTATTCGGGATCTGTGCTCGACCATTCTGGCATTTAAAGATCTACTGGATTTGCCAATATACACCTTGCTGCAGGGACATATAATATAATATATGATATGTGTTGTGTTGTGTTGTGCGGCAGGTGGTCTGATACTTAAGCTGGTATGTTTGGCCATTATGGCGAAAATTTGTCGATTCTATGGTTAGAGCACATGTTTTGCATCCAGTTTTATTGCATTTAGTATGACTCCCGTGCCAAATATCACCAGTCGTTTCTGATGATGGAAGATCAGCAGGACTTAAAATTTCACTGAAATTGCGTGCTCGTGAAAAAGCAGTAGTGCACGAAAAAAAAAATTTTTAATGAACTGATGTGAGCACACTGGTATTTAAATATAGGAATAGATGATTCACCATAAGCAAATAGTGTGCACTACTGGAGGCTGGAGGTAGTCTATGATTATACAGAGTCACTATTGTACAAGCCTGAAATAAACATGACACAGAGTGTCTATGTGACGGTATGAGACGCCCCCAACAAACAATCTATTACTGTTGAAGTAAATTGCTTTGCCTTTCAAGAGTTGTGTATTTCTACAAGATCTATAAGGTAGAGTGTTGCCATTTTTTCTTATTTTTTGAATATTTCTAGAATAAGCAGCATAAAATGTATTGTACTTTTTGGAGATCTTGCTAGGTACTTGTGACCTGGATTTGCCACCGTTGGAAACAGGATGCTGGGCTTGATGGATCTTTGGTCTGTCCCAGTATGGCAATACTTATGTACTTTTAGTATAAATCCTGTGCCCAAAGGGGCCCTTTCACTAAAGAGTTGGGGCGTAGCAATAGGCTTGTTACTCGTCAATCCAGAACTACCACAGCTGCTCAATGGTGATTCACCCCAGTGTGCACCATTTCTGGCACAATGGAAATTTACTTCCATATTTTTACCACTGGGTTTTGTGGGAGCCCTTACCACCACCTCAATAGGTGGTGGTAAGCACTCTCCCCCCCCCCCCCCCCCCAAATGGCCACACGGCAAATGTGAACTACTGCATGGCTATTTCTTTTTTCAGCCTTTTTTAACCTCTGCTTTAAAAGGGGCCTTGTTGCACAACAAAAACACGCAATACCGCTAGCGCAGGGCCCCTTTTACCGTAGCTTGCTAAAAGGGACCCAAAGTTAGGTGCAGATCCTGGTACTACCCACTATTCTATAAATGGCGTCCAACTCAGAGTGCTGTTTATAGAATAGCAGTCAGCACGCATTTTTTTCAGTTCCCAAATTTGGCCACCATTTATTGAATCTAGTCCTTTATGTATGTATATTGCCACAAAATCGCTAAAATTACTTTATAAAATGACCCCCATAATGTGGTCACCGCCACAGGTTATAAGTCTAATAGCAATATTCAGTCATTATACATATAGCTAAGTAGTTTAATTTAAGATGGCCTTTTTCCTAGCCTGAAATATACTGCAGTTATATGGATAGCAGCTGAATATCGCCATGTCAAAGGTAATTCTATAACATGGGGCCTGATAAAAGTGTTTTTTTGTTTTATGGCACCTACAGAATTTCTAAAAGAAAAAAGGAAATTAGATGTCTAGTTCCTTTATAGTCCTAAAAAACAGATGGGCAAGCGGTCTGCTAGTCCCGGTAGAATGGAAGATGAAGAAGCAGACATGGTGGACGATCAACTTACAAGTCTTTTTGTAGAGAGCTGGTAAAAAGATGCCCGACATGGCCATGTTTTGCCCAGCAGAGACTTTCAGTTTGTTTGATGCTCTGTATAACCTGGAGGTGGTTACATCACACCCTAGTTCTCCTACCTTGGGGAAAGTGAGAGGATAACTCGCACCTGGCTGAAGCAGCTCTGCAGGGTGAAACATGGTCGTGTCAGGCATCCTTTTACCTGCTCTCTACAATAAAAACTTGTAAGTTCATTTTCCACCACATCTGCTTCTTCATCTTCCATAGTTCCTTTATAGAATGCTAGTGCAGGTGGCAGAAAACACACTTACATTTAAGACGGGATCACTCACACCAGTGTTCTAGCAAGTATATATGTATGCTTGCACCTAGATTAGTGGTTCCTAAACCTGGTCCTGGAGGCACCCCAGCCAGTCAGGTTTTCAGGATGCCCACAATGAATAGTCATGAGAGAGATTTGCATGCACTGCCTCCACTGCATGCAAATCTCTCTCATAAATATTCATTGTGGGCATCCTGAAAACCTGACTGGCTGGGGTGCCTCCAGGACCAGGTTTGGGAACCACTGACCTAGATGTTAGCCAGAACAAGTGTAAATGACAGTATAATCTACATGCGTACTTGTATGCTACTCAAAAAACTCCGCCCATGCCCATGCACATGCCCAGCAGCAAAGTAAGCATCATGGTGGCATTTTGCTGGTCAGTATTCTATGAGACCACTTCCACACATAAATCACTAGAATACCCCCATTTCTGCATGTTCCTGCCACCTCAAACTAGGTAGTTCCTATATGTGTAGCTGGGACTCTGCCCTACTCCACCATAGCATAGTGTATGCCACTGCAGTTAAAGTTTGTTTTTCTGGAGGGGAATTATACATTTACTCCTTTATTCTATAACTTTACTGCCTAAATGTGAGCACCAGTTGCACACTAAAATTATAAAATGCTAGCACTTATGCACTATTCTATAACTGAGGCACTCAACTTGCTTAATATGCAATGTAAGAGGGGGCATACACATGGGCAGAGCATAGGTGGGACTCCCACTGACATGTGTAACTTACAGTATTCTGTCCTCCCTATAGTGGCCTCTTAGCCATACTACAGCCCCAGGTTTCAGGAATGTACTGAGTAGACATAAGCACTAATACCAGGGTAGTCCCAGTAAATTCTTACCAATGAAGATCTCTCCCTCTCTGGGACATGTTTGAGTCCACCAGTGAAGGATGGAGAAACATGCCACTATTCTGGTCACTGCACAACAGCTGTTCTTCACCACCTTCCCCCTACCATCTCATACAGCCTTTATGGATTTCTGCACTTTAAATTTATGGTGTTGCATTTTTTAGATTCAATCCTAACTGTCAAGCAGTTGTTACCACTCCTCAAAATTTTGAAGGTCACTTCTTAATCTGTCAGCTCCCTCAGTGGTGTTCGCTCTATTGTGAATTTTTATGTCATTTGCCTACTGACAATCATTTTCTTCTAACTCCTCTACAATATAATTCACAAACATATTAAACAGAATCAACCCTAGGATCTATCCCTAACACACTCTACTAATCACCTTTTTCCAATCACAGTGAGCTCCATTTATTACCATTCTTGATTTATCTTTCACTCTATTTTCTAAAGGGTCCTTATACTAAGATACGCTGAAAAATGGGCCATGCGAGTGTAGAAACATGTTTTGAGCACACGCAGATCCATTTTTCAGCACACCTGTAAGGCCTTTTTAAAATTTTTGCCGAAAATGGACATACAGCAAAATAAAAATTGGCATGCATCCATTTTGGGTCTGAGACCTTACCGCCACCCATTGACTTAGTGGTAAGGTCTCAAGCGGTAACCGTGTGGTAATCTTCTTCGCACGTAGAATGACAATTACCATTTGGTTCCTCTGCGCGCAGGAAAATAAAAATTATTTTTCAGCATGCATAGCGGACGCGCATAAAAAAACTAAATTACCGCCAAGCAGTAGCCAGGCAGTAACTCCAAATTGACCAGCTTAGGACATGCCTACGCCTACGCGTCTTAGTAAAGCGGGCCCTTAACTATTATACTACTTTGGGACAGAGCTCCAGGATGCTTAGTTTACTTGTGAGTCTTCTTTGCTAGAAAGTATCAAAAGCTCTAGTTACCCAATCAATCAAATTTGCTTGACATGATCTGCCTTTGGTAAAACAATACTGCCTCAAATCATGCAATCAAATGGATTCTAAATAGTCACTCACCTTGTCTTCAATAGAATCTCCGTTCGTTTTCCACTCATCAAGGTATGGTTTCACAGTCTGTAGTTTCCGGTCTAGTTCCACCACTTTTGTGAACAGGGACTACAGCCACACTTTTCAAGTCCCACAGAACCACTCCAATCTCCAAAGAGCTATTGAATATATTCTTAAGCAAACCTGTAAGAGCCTCCCTAAGCTCCCATGGTATCTGGGACTTATCTCACCCAGACCCATGACTTTGTTTACTTTATTTTGCAAATGCCACCTAAAAACCGTCTTATGTAGGAGTAAGACACGATGGAGGAATCTCCCACTTCAACAGGCATAATGTTTTCTTGTTCCTACTCTTTAAAGTATTTCTATGCCTAAGTGCACAGAGGTTTTACCCTCCAGCCCTGCCTGTTACTTCTTCTACTACTACTACTTAACATTTCTAGAGCGCTACTAGGGTTATGCAGCGCTGTACAAATTAACAAAGAAGAACGGTCCCTGCTCAAAGGAGCTTACAATCTTAAGGACGAAATGTCAAGTTGGGGCAGTCTAAATTTCCTGAGTAGAGATGTAGCGGTTAGGTGCCGAAAGCGACATTGAAGAGATGGGCTTTGAGCAAGGACGTGAAGATGGGCAGGGAGGGGGCCTGGCGTATGGGCTCAGAGAGTTTGTTCCAAGCGAGGCAGAAAGGGCGGAGCCTGGAGTTGGAGACAAACCATAATTACAGCTTTTAAGGTACCTGCTGCAATGGGTAAATCTGCTGCTGGGCTAAGGAAAGATGGCAAACATTCATTGAGCCCTGCTGGACCGATTACATCCCCTCCTTTAGGTATGTCATGGGAGATGCTGACCCATTCATTGGAGGGATCCGGGAGAGCTGCCAGGGTTTCTGAGTAGAAAAACCTGCTGACTCTGGAAGTTATTCCAGTTGTCCTAAAGGTGGCTTCATTGCTATCGAAGGCGGCTCAGCCAATGTGAGCCCGCAGTGGTGACAGCGAATAAAAACAGGGAGAGACTGTTGCAACTTTCTCTCAGGCCTCAAGAGAACTGACAATGTTAATTCCTCTCAAGCTGCTGGTGAAGCCATTGACTGCTGATTTGGATGGTTTGTGGAATGCTCTGGTGACTTTGCACATGGTATGCTCCAGTTTTGTCTTCATATCACTAGGCTCCTCCACTAAGCAGTTAAACATAAAGGAGTATTTTTGAAAGGACATCCAAGTCAGAATAGAGACGCCCAGCTCATAATGCCCAACATGGACGTCCATCTCACATGTATTTTCCAACAGGAAATATGTTGGGATTTCCTGTTTGAAAATATGTGAGATGGGTGCCCATGTGCTGAGGACGTCCTGTAAGAACAGTCATTTTACAAACTGGAACATCCAACATATGAACGGCAAAAAGCAGGGACAAGAATATCTGTCTGGTAGCATTCTTAGAAGAATAGCCACAAAGATGTCCCTGCAGATCATAGGGGCAGCCCAGTGGTTAGGGTAGTGGACTGTAAACTAAGGGACCCAGGTTCAAATCCCTCTTTAACTCATTTATTTTATATGTGAGCCCTTGAGGAACAGAAAAATACATACTGCACCTTAATGTACAACACTTCAATAGGCTTCAGGTTTGCAGGAGGCTTTTATATTTAAGTACAGTAGATATTTTTATGTTCCTGGAGGACTCAAAATTTACAAAAATAAAAGAAGAGTTAAAGTAGGATTTGAACCTGGATCCCTTGATTTACACTCTACTGCATTCTGCTGTGTTCAGAATGTCCATAATACCTGGGGAGAGGGATGGGGATAGCAACCACTGGGGGATTAAGGAGGTTTCATACCTTAATCACTGCAGTGGCCAGCTGCTCAATCAGAACTCCCTTTTATACCATAGACATGATTGAAACAGGTCTAAATAAGAATGCCCCTTCTTTATAGACTTGACTGTTTCTTCCCATTTGGTTATCGCTCTTGAGCATCCTGATTTTGGGCCAGCCCAAAACATGCCCACAACACGCCAGCTTGCTATTTGGATGTACTAAAGGGTTGGATTTTCCTTTTCTGCCTTTGCAAAATTGGGGTATGGACATCCATTCGGGCATTTTGAGACGTCTACATGCCAACAAAAGATGTCAACGATTGAAAATGTTGAGAAATCAGTATCTGAAGTGAAATCTAGTTGCTCAGCAGGTTGTAGATAAGACAATATTAATGAGGAAGATAGGAAACTCGGAAAACACTAATCGGAACTTAAATTTGATATTTCTGAAATTTCCAGTTGCTAGATTAGTGGGACCTTTACTTAACAACGATTTTGAAATACCCGGAGACAAATATGCTCCCAGTTCAGAAGTCATATTATTTGAGTCCACTGAGGGAAGAGACAGAAGTATCTGATGAAACTAGAGGCCTTGATGTTTCTGGGCTTTTGGAGATGCCCGAAATTGATATTTCTGGGAGAGCTACTTTAACTTCTTTCTTTTATTTTCCATCAGGATAAAGAAGCAATATTAAGACTACTCCTCCATAGTAAGAACCAACCTACCTTGCTGTATTATTTTAAAAAAAACACCTTAAGGCCCGCTCTTCTCCAAGGTTTTTGACTCCCAACTTTATGCCCCAACTTCCATTCATCTTGCTCTCCTTTTTTTTCTTTACTGTCTCTCTCTTAATTTTTTTTTATGTAAATCACATAGAAGTCTCCTTAGACCAACTGCAATAAATGAATAAATATTACAGACTTGGAAGTGTCTCCTTTATAGGAGGCAGAGTTTTTGTATTTCCACATGTCTTTAAGTGGAAGAGGTTTCTGATATTTTGTCAAGCAGTATTGGATCTGGGAACACAATTTCAGCTGCAGATGCCATGCAAGTGTTTTGTTTCTTATCAGGGAAATAGATACATTTTTTATGAACCTTCACAACTTCAATACTTTCTTGAAGGTGAAAGTGGTTCTAAAGCACTTCCCTCTGCTCCTTAGTTTAGGTCATGTGAAATGTTTAGCAACAGGTTTTCTCCTCTTTTTTCCTATTTGCCATTTACCCTGAGTTATTCCAGCTTCCTATGGATTTCTATATCTTGGCTCTCTTTCCTAAAGTGGACTGTAGCATGTAATTTATTTTTTCATATATTTGATTTGAAGTTAGTGTATTATATTTCTTGGATATCTTTTCAAAGTATATTCTTTGACGTATTGATTAAATGCAAAAAAAAATCCTATCTTGTGTAAATGGTGTGATGTCTACCTCACTGACATATGTATCTTTGCCAGCCTTCCATGGTTCTCCAGACATGTCTTTAGTAAACACCAAACAAGGTGCTTGTTAAATATTTATTCTTTCAAATGTTGTCCCTCCACATGTTACTCTTTGAGGTGTATTTTCAAAGCACTTAGACTTACAAAGTTACTGTAAGACTGAAAAAGAACTGTAAAATTGAAAAGAGACATAGAGGTGCATTTTCAATATGATGTCTAAGTCAGTCTTTGGATGTTTTGCACTAAATGTCCCAAATCCAAATAGCTACTTTATGACACTTTTTAGACATTTTTCTCTTTCAAAAATGAGCCTCATAGGGGCTCTTAGACTTATGAAGTTCCATAGGTTACTATGGGGCTTACTTTTGAAAGAGAAAAACGTCCAAAAAGTGTCATAAAGCAGCATTTGGATGAATTTCTTCTCAAAACGTCCAAATCGGTATTTTTGAAACCTATTTTGCAGACATTTATGTATGCAATTCATCTTCAGTATGTCCAAATCACAAGGGGACATGTTGGGGTGTTTTGGGGGTAGGCTCGGGGCAGGCATAGGAAATTCCTAACACTTGGATGTTTTACAGCCATAATGGAACAATACAAACACGTCTAGGGCTGAAACTTCAATTTTTTGATTTAGACCTGTTTTTAGAATGAATAAAGCACAAAAAAGGTGCCCTAAATGACCAGATGACCACTAGATGGAACCAGGGATGACCCCCCTTACTCCCCCAGTGTCACTGACCCCCTCCCACCCCTGCCCCCCAAAGTTGTGATTAAAAATATTACTTACCAGCCTCTATGACAGCTTCAGATGTTATACTCAGGAACACACAGGAACCTTCATGCAATACCAAAATGCATTCTTCTCTACCATGTTTGTATATATATATGTTATGATCCATGTATGTTACCACGTACTGTATGTATGCACCTTAACGCAATTCCATTTGTAATTCTGTTACCCGGAAATGGCATCAGCCATTACGGCAAATGTAAGCCACATTGAGCCTGCAAATTGGTGGGAAAATGTGGGATACAAATGCTACAAATAAATAAATATACTCAGGTCTATTAGAGCAGCAAACAGGTCCCTGGAGTAGTATAGTGGTCAATGGAGTGCACTATAGAGAGAAGGACCCAGACCCATATTCCACTCTACCTGTTACACTTGTTGTGGAAAGTGTGAGCCCTCCCACACTCCCCCAAAACCTACTGTACCCACATATAGGTGACCCCTTCACTCATAAGGGCTATTGTAGTGGTTTGGTACAGTAGGTTTTTGGTAGATTTTAGAAGGCTCAGCATACAAGATAAGGGGGTAACAGTGAGATGTGTACCTGGGAGCTTTTATATGAAGTCCTCTGCAGTACCCCCTAGGGTCCCCATTACTCTCTTGGGATGTCTATGTGGCCAGTTTACTAAGAATGCTGGCTCCTCCTACATCCCAATGACTTGATTTTCTACATTTTTCATTTGAACTTTTTTTCAAAAATGGTCCAAAAAGATAAATGCACAGATCATGAAAATATCTTGCATGTGGCCATGTTTTGCCGTTTCAAAAATGGCTATATTTCCTATTCAGATTTGGGACATTTAGCGCAAATCGTCCAAAGTCCAACTTAAAAGTCGTATCAAAAATGCCCCTCTGAGTCTCTTTTCAGTCTTACAGTTCTATCTCTGGCCTTTCTTCTTTATCTGACATACTGAAAAAAGTCTTGTCAAACTGTCTAACCTTTTTAGATATCTTTTCTCCTTTATTTACCTTTTTCATCCTGCTTTTTGTTTTCTTTTTCAGCCTTGGCAGATATTCTTCCCTGTGTTCAACATTTTGAGATCCTTCATATTTTTTGAAAAATAATCTCTTTGCTTTTATTTTTAATCACCTTTATCAAGACCCATATCAGTTTCTTTTTCCTCTTACCTTTGTTTACTTTCTTAACAAAAACATTTGTTGCTAATATTATAGCTCCTTTTAGTTTATCTCACTGATCTTCTATATCCTGCTATGCTCTCCTACCCTGCCATTTCCTCACTTCCCCCTTATATCAAAGTCAATATTTTTGAAATTCAAGACTTTGAGCTTCTTTTGAATCCACCTACCTGACATCTTCAATAAAATATTATTTTGTTCACCTTAACCTGTGTGGCTCCAGTTTATCCTGGCTCCAGGGCCCACCCTTGTTCACGTTACCATATCCACTTGGGTAGATGCACATAGAAATTCCAATATAACCTTCTCCTCCATATCTTTTACCCACATTCACAACATTTTCCCTACCCTTGCTCTCCATAGTAGTCCAACACATGCCCAAAATCTTGTTAGAGTAATAGCCTCCATAACCTCCACTGGCAGGCTGTTCCAGGCCATGCCATCTTTAACTTTGATTCTTAAGCCAACATCAAAGCCCTGTTCATTGTCTTACTAACAAGCTTTGTGATAATCCTCACAACCACCAAGGATTGTAAGGTCTTTATTTAGAAAAGTAAATTAAAAAGTAAATAAAAATTAAATTCCAGCCTCCCTTTGCTCATGAAAGTTTGGGTTTCATCCATGGTCACTGCAACAATGGTGTAGGAAGAAGGTCATTTTTAAGTGGGTCAACATGTAGGTTGGATGGATTTATATTTTCTCTACCCATCCCACATCTTCTCCTTCCCTGCTTCCCAACTCCTATCCCGTCCAACTTAAAAATTAAATACCTTAGATGGCAAGGATCCCCAAACCCTGCCAGCTGAAGACTCAGCAGCTGCTGACCCCCCCTTTAAAATATATGGCCATTAGCAGAAGCTTATGCTTAGCTGTCGAACATATACCGAGCATGCATAAAAATTTAGCATGACCACATGCCAGCATTGGTGGCTTGAATACTGCCACTAATGGCCGCATTTTTCAAAGGGCATCTGCTGGCTGCTGAGTCTTCAGCTGTTGGATCCCTGTCAGCTGCAAAAATGATGTGCCACTGATGGGTGGGCCCAACATGAAATTGGCTACACCCTGCCCTGCAAGAAGGTTACTCCAACTTTCTTGGAAACTCAGTGTAGTTGAGCCACTGCTATTAAAGGTTGCAACCACAGCTCTGTGCAAGTTTCTTAATATTTTCTCAGAGCCCCAATGAAATTATATCACTACTGTTTAGGATTGTAGCCTCCATTTCATGCTTGTTACCTCAGTTGCCTTCTTGTAGACCTAATGTAGTCATACCACTGCCTTTTTAGGTTACCAGCCCCTTGTGTAGGAAAGTTACCCAAGAGTTTTATAATTTATTCTTTTGCCACTAGGGATTCTGTGCTTATTCCATTTCCATTTTTATCTCTACCATCTCTGCTGGGTATCCATTCATTCATTACTCTTTTCGTGATAAAATATTTCAGAGTTATGCCCCCATGGAGCCTTAGACAGTGACTGCTTACTCTGAAATCTGAAGCTAATTGCCTCTTTAGAAATAATTGTAATGAGATCTAAAATGGAAGACACTGGCAGAAATACTTTATAAATTTTCTCATACTCCTTAGGGTTGTTGGCTGTTCTTTAGAGATTCCCCTCTTCTTTAATAAATTCATTTAACTTGAATTGCTCATGGTTGACCCTGGATAATATCAAACCTTTAAAGAATGTCTTTTAACATTTTCATTTTTAATAAAAGTTACAAATAAAAATCATTGTAATCACTGAGGGGTCCTTTTATGAAGCTATAGTAAAAAAATGGCCTTAGTGCGCCCTTATACGGTTTTACCATGCACTAAGGCCATTTGCACCATAGCAATAAAATGGACGATTTTCTATTTTCAGTATTAATGACCATGCACTATTGTCACCATTAGCATGCAGCCATTAAAAACAAATACTGCGTGAGCGCTTACCGCCACTCATTTTGTAGGCGGTAAAGGCTCATGTGGCAATCCTATACTAATCAGTTAGCATGCAATAATGGAGGGGGTCCTTTTACTAAGGTGCACCAAAAAATGGACTGTGCTAGTGTAGGTGTGTGTTTTGGGCGCGTGCAGATCCATTTTTCAGCGCGCCTGTAAAAAAAAGGCCTCCTTTTAATTTTTGCTGAAAATGGATGTGTGGCAAAATAAAAATTGGCACGGATCCATTTTGGGTCATAGACCTTAACGCCAGCCATTCACTTAGCAGTAAGCTCTCATGCAGTAACTGTGCGGTAATCGTCTACGCAGGTAGAATGACAATTACTGCCCGGTTTCTGCCGCATAACCAGAAAATAAAAATTATTTTCCAGCGTGTGTAGCGGACATGTGTCAAAAATGAAATTACCACAAGGGCCATGCGGTAGCCGGGCCTTAACTCCAAATTCACGCGTGTTGGGCGCGTGTAGGCGCCTATGCGGCTTAGTAAAAGGGACCCTAAATGCACTAACTGATAAGTGCAGACACATCCACTGTCTGCCCCCCCCCCTCCCCCAGACACACTTTCTCAACCAATAAAATAATTTTTAGAGGGCGAGTAGCATATGCACATTTGGAACTTACCACAGGAAGCCTGAGCATGGCCTGTAGGTTTGTAAAAGGACCCCTGAGTGTTTTAGTAACTGCCTTCACTATTTTTGTCTCAAGAAATAAGATTTGATCACATTACAGTCATCAACAATCTAGCTAGAAATGTACCTCATTTGTGTTTTAGAAACTGTAAACATGAAACTGCTTTTACATGTGAGTATAAACTTGGTGCTGTTTTGTTTGCTTCTAGAGTTTTTTTTTTTTTTTCTTTGGCCATATTCTGCTTTTTTAGATTCTTGTGTGACCCAGGTCACTAAAATGCCCATTTAATATATTTGTATCATTCAGCATTAACTCAATTTCTGAAGGCATGATGTGCTGTGCTGCAGGGCTTCCACCTGCTCTGACAGCTCTGTAATACAAAAGGTAAAAAGTGTATTCAGATGGTTTCCCCATCTGGAAGACCATGGGAGAAAATTAGGTGTTACTGTAGAGGAGTATGAAAGCCAGAAGCGGAGCCAGGTTGACGGCGCAGGGGGAGCGAAAGCGGCGTGAGAGCAGACTTCCACCAGCTCTGGTGCACATTTTCAATGCAACACAATGAGAAAAAAATAGGCGCTGGCAGAACTCCTTTTGGCCCCACCTAGCTACACCACTGATGAGAGCCCATAGTTTAGGAATGAATATGGTTTTTCACCCCTTTTGCCAAGCATCCAAGAGGAAATATAGTGCTTCTGGGAAACTGGGTCATATATAGGTACATAAATGTTGCCATACTGGGACAGACCGAAGGTCCATCAAGCCCAGTATCCTGTTTCCAACAGTGGTCAATCCAGGTCACAAGTACCTTGCAAGATCCCAAAACAGTACAATACATTTTATGCTGCTTATCCCAGAAATAAGCAATGGATTTTCCCCAAGTCCATTTTAATAATGGCATATGGACTTTTCTTTTAGGAAGCTATACAAAGCTTTTTTAAAACCCGCTAAGCTAACTGCTTTTACCACATTCTCTGGCAACTAATTCCAGAGTTTAATTACACGTTGAATGAAGAAATATTTTCTCCAATTTGTTTAAATTTACTACTTTCTAGCTTCATTGCCTGCTCCCTAGTCCTAGTATTTTTGGAAAGAGTAAACAAGCGATTCACGTGTACCTGTTCCACTCTACTCAGTACTTTATATACCTCTATCATATCTCCCCTCAGCCATCTTTTCTCCAAGCTGACGAGCCCAAGCCATTTCCACATTTCCTCACAAGGAAGTCATCCCATCTCCTTTACCATTTTCGTCGTCCTTCTCTGTAGCTTTTCTAATTCCACTATATCTTTTTTGAGATGTGGTGACCAGAATTGCACACAGTATTCAAGGTGCAGTCGCACCATGGAGCAATACAAAAGCATTACAACATTCTCATTTTTATTTTCCATTCCTTTCCTAATACCTAACATTCTATTTGCTTTCTTTGCTGCCACAGCACACTGAGCTGAGGTTTTCAAAGTATTTTTAACGATGACTTCTAGATCCTTTTCCTGGTCGGTGACTCCTAATGTGGAACCTCGCATCACGTAGCTATAGTTTGGGCTCCTCATTCTCACATGCATCATTTTGCACTTGCTCACATTGAACATCATCTGCGATATGGACTGCCAGTCTCTCAGTCTCGTAAGGTCATCTTGCAATTTTTCACAATCCTCTTGCAATTTAACAACTTTGAATAACTTTGTGTCATCAGCAAATTTAATTACCTCACTAGATATTCCCATATCTAGATCATTTATAAATATGTTAAAAGCAGCAGTCCCAACACAGACCCCTGCAGAACCCCACTAACTACCCTTCTCCATTGAGAATACTGACCATTTAACCCTACTCTCTGTTTTCTATCCTTTAACCAGTCCTGGGTATTGGCCTAGCCCCTGGTCAAAGAAAATGGTGTTAGCAAGAGACAGAGAGCATGAAAAATCCAGATGCAAAATTGGTTGGAGTAAAGGAGACAAAGAAGGGCATAATCGAACATCGCCGGCAAAATAGATCACCGGCGATCTATATTGGCAGTGGCGCAACAGCTGGCCGGAACCGTATTATAGAAAAAGATGGCCGGCCATCTTTTTTTTTCGATAATACGGTTTAGCCCAGCCAAATGCCAGAGGTCGCCGGGTTTGAGATGGCCGGTTTTGTTTTTCAGCAATAATGGAAAATAATGCCAGCGATCTCTAACCCGGTGAAACTGAAGGCATTTGGTGATGGGAGGAGCCAGCATTTGTAGTGCACTGGTCCCCCTGGCATGCCAGGACAGCAACCGGGCACCCTAGGGGGCACTTCTAGAAATTTTTTAAAAATATACAAATACCTACCAGGTGCATAGCTCCCTTACCTTGGGTGCTGAGCCCCCCAAATCCCCCCTAAAACCCACTCCCCACAACTTTACACCACTACCATAGTCCTTATGGGTGAAGGGGGGCACCTACATGTGGGTACAGTGGGTTTTGGGGGGGTTTGGAGGGCTCAACACTTACCACCACAAGTGTAACAGGCAGGGGGGGGATGGGCCTGGGTCTGCCTGCCTGAAGTGCACTGCACCTATTAAAAACTGCTCCAGGGACTTCCATAAGCTGTCAGGGAGCTGGGTATGACATTTGAGGCTGGCATACGGGCTGGCAAAAAAGGTTTTTATTTTTATTTTTTTAGCGTGGGAGGGGGCTGGTGACCACTGGGGGAGTATGGGGAGGTCATTCCCCATTTCCTCCGGTAGTCATCTGGTGAGTTGGGGCACCTTTTTGAGGCTTGGTCGTGAAAATAAAAGGATGAAGTAAACTTGGTGAAATACTGCTTAATGCCGCTTTTTTTTCCATTATCCGCGAAAGCCGGCCATCTGGTAGCCACGCCCATGCCCGCCCATGTCCCGCCTTCACTACGCCGCCGACAAGCCCCCTTGAACTTTCGCCGACTCGGCGACGGGAAAGCGGCGATGCTGTCAAAAAAGCAGCTTTCGATTATACGGATTTCGCTGCTTTTGAGAGATCGCCGGCCATCTCCTGATTTATGTCGGAAGATGCCCGGCGATCACTTTCGAAAATAAGCCTGAAAGGGAGTGGAGCAGTTGCCTAGTGGCTTGACATCCAAGAGAGCCTGGTTGAAATCCCACTGTTGCTCCTTGTGATCTTGGGCAAGTCACTTAACCCTCCATTGCCTCATATACAAAATTTGGGCCGTTTACTAGGATGCGCTAGTGTTTTTAGCATGCCCATGGGAATATTATGTGCATCTACCTGGTTACTGTGCGCTAATGCTTAGCGCACGCTAAAATGCTAACGCGCCTCTAGCGAGGCTTAGTAAACAGGGTCCCTAGATTGTGAGCCCTCCAGGGTCTAATTTTATAACAGGGTACCTACAGTGGTGGAAATAAGTATTTGATCCCTTGCTGATTTTGTAAGTTTGCCCACTGACAAAGACATGAGCAGCCCATAATTGAAGGGTAGGTTATTGGTAACAGTGAGAGATAGCACATCACAAATTAAATCCTGAAAATCACATTGTGGAAAGTATATGAATTTATTTGCATTCTGCAGAGGGAAATAAGTATTTAATCCCTCTGGCAAACAAGACCTAATACTTGGTGGCAAAACCCTTGTTGGCAAGCACAGCGGTCAGACGTCTTCTGTAGTTGATGATGAGGTTTGCACACATGTCAGGAGGAATTTTGGTCCACTCCTCTTTGCAGATCATCTCTAAATCATTAAGAGTTCTGGGCTGTCGCTTGGCAACTCGCAGCTTCAGCTCCCTCCATAAGTTTTCAATGGGATTAAGGTCTGGTGACTGGCTAGGCCACTCCATGACCCTAATGTGCTTCTTCCTGAGCCACTCCTTTGTTGCCTTGGCTGTATGTTTTGGGTCATTGTCGTGCTGGAAGACCCAGCCACGACCCATTTTTAAGGCCCTGGCGGAGGGAAGGAGGTTGTCACTCAGAATTGTACGGTACATGGCCCCATCCATTCTCCCATTGATGCGGTGAAGTAGTCCTGTGCCCTTAGCAGAGAAACACCCCCAAAACATAACATTTCCACCTCCATGCGTGACAGTGGGGACGGTGTTCTTTGGGTCATAGGCAGCATTTCTCTTCCTCCAAACACGGCGAGTTGAGTTCATGCCAAAGAGCTCAATTTTTGTCTCATCTGACCACAGCACCTTCTCCCAATCACTCTCGGCATCATCCAGGTGTTCACTGGCAAACTTCAGACGGGCCGTCACATGTGCCTTCCGGAGCAGGGGGACCTTGCGGGCACTGCAGGATTGCAATCCGTTATGTCGTAATGTGTTACCAATGGTTTTCGTGGTGACAGTGGTCCCAGCTGCCTTGAGATCATTGACAAGTTCCCCCCTTGTAGTTGTAGGCTGATTTCTAACCTTCCTCATGATCAAGGATACCCCACGAGGTGAGATTTTGCGTGGAGCCCCAGATCTTTGTCGATTGACAGTCATTTTGTACTTCTTCCATTTTCTTACTATGGCACCAACAGTTGTCTCCTTCTCGCCCAGCGTCTTACTGATGGTTTTGTAGCCCATTCCAGCCTTGTGCAGGTGTATGATCTTGTCCCTGACATCCTTAGACAGCTCCTTGCTCTTGGCCATTTTGTAGAGGTTAGAGTCTGACTGATTCACTGAGTCTGTGGACAGGTGTCTTTCATACAGGTGACCATTGCCGACAGCTGTCTGTCATGCAGGTAACGAGTTGATTTGGAGCATCTACCTGGTCTGTAGGGGCCAGATCTCTTACTGGTTGGTGGGGGATCAAATACTTATTTCCCTCTGCAGAATGCAAATAAATTCATATACTTTCCACAATGTGATTTTCCGGATTTAATTTGTGATGTGCTATCTCTCACTGTTACCAATAACCTACCCTTCAATTATGGGCTGCTCATGTCTTTGTCAGTGGGCAAACTTACAAAATCAGCAAGGGATCAAATACTTATTTCCACCACTGTACGTTTTTAAGTTCAAAAATGTGTCTCTTTTAACCTTATTTAAGCAGGTAATATAGGAATATAGGAGCCCATGTACTTTTATAAAATAGGTTCCCAGAAATAGCTGCAATAGCACACTCTACAAAAATAATTTCTTTTTGAAATTTGAAAAGTCCTAGATATAAATATGACATAGGCAAAATGTCAAGGCACATGAAACAATTAAATAAGGACCTCAGATACAGGGACTGTCTACAGTACAACTTCCTGCTATAAGCAGCACTATTAAATTGCTTGTTATATTCTCCCCATTTCAACCATAAGTTCTGATGTTACATGTATAGAGTAACTGAATATTTTAATTTTTTTCATGCAATTAAAAGTGTCTCACTGCATCACTGCATATGGAAAATTCATGAATATCCACAATATGCTTATCTCCAAAACACGGATGCATATTAATGAATTTTTCATATCCAGGGAGATGTTTTTAATTGCATTAGAAAATAAAAACAAAACATTGAGTTACAACATTATTACATGTTACATCAGAGCTTAAGGTTGAAATGGGGGGGGGGGATTTAATGAGCAGTTTAATATTACTGCTTATAGCAGGAAGCTGTACTGTAGACAGCCCCTCTATCTGAGGTCCTTATTTAATTGTACCATGTAGTTTTGCCTATATCAGATTTGAGCTTGGGATTTTTCAAGCACTGAAGTGCTTGGGTTTTTTTATGTTGTTTATTCTACACTCTCATAGAGGAAATTAGGAGGGGGCAAAAATGTTTTCACTTCACTGTAAGTGCAAGCTGTGTGAACAGCAGTACTCTATAATGTGAGTACATGACTGTCTTAGGCAGGGCTTTTTTTTAGGGGGTACTTGGGGGTACTAAGTACCGGCACCTTTTTCATTGTCTGCTAAAATTGACTCCTGGTCCCCAAGTTTTAATGAAAAACCTCAGGCTCTACACACCAATTCTGCCTTGTCATAGATTCTGTGAGTGGTTATGTTACCGGAAATAATTTAAATGTTCTTAATATCCATTAAAAATGTTACAAAATTGTTACAGTCCTAATATGATATTTAAGAACAAATAGCAGGGGAATATTTTAAGAGCACTCGCTAAAATGTCTCCACCACTTACCCACAAGGTAAGAACGATTCAAGAATAAAAGGAATTAAGTGTACTTATTGGGTTGCATTAACCTGCATTACCAGGTCTAAAGGACAAGAACACTATATATTTAGATTCAAAAGGTTTATTATTTTACAATATGATTAATGCAATCATATAAATAAGGTTACAAACGAGAGATAGCTTTTAAAAGGATCTTAGAACAGAGAATTTGTGCATAAAATAGAACAAAGTAACAGGTAGGTTAACTTACAGTCCTTGTTCAAGCATGCTGTGGTCCAGCTGATTGATGAGCACATGGTCAGGAGCAAGGCATCAGCAGACCCCAAAGAGAGCAGCAGGTCCAAGAGGAGGCAGGTCCCAAGAGAGCGAGCTGGGCTGTTTCCAGACCTTTTATAATGTTAGCAGAGAAGCATGGTGTGTGCATGTCCTGGATATTTTGCAAGGCATTATGGTTAATGTAGTCTGTTCACATGATCACATTATAAGTCCTTCCTTTCTGCACATGCCCTGGTGTCCATCTGTCTGACAGCTGATGGGAGGGGGCAGGTATACCTCTGATGACAGGCAAATGTTTTGTTTATGCTTTTCCTCTGAAGTCTTTGTCTTCAATGGGTTCTCTAGACTTTCTGTCTCTTGGGTCTTTGGTTTTCAGAGATGTCCTGATGAGCATTCAGGTACCCACCTTAGTCAAGCTTTTGTCAATAGTAATTTTAGGTGGGAGGGCAGAGGAAGCTATATATCTCTCTTTTGTCTTTTAAATGTTCCCAAAGGGAGGGGGAGAGGAGCCAGTTCTGCTGCAGTGTCAAATATATTTTTAAAGCTGTATTTTTGTATTGCTATATATGATCCAGCAAAATCTCATGCTACATATTTCAATAATAAACTGATACCATTACAGTTGCAGGGGGCCTGGCTATTGTGGGGAGGGTCCCTCAGTGATCACCCCACCCCTGAAGGGTGGCCTGGCATTTGAGTACTGGCACCTTTCTCACTAAATAAAACGCACTGGTCTTAGGGGCCCTTTTAGAAAGCCATGATAGGGCTACTGCAGCAATTGCATGTGGCAAATCGGCCCTACCACCAGGCTGCTGCAGGAGCCCAGTGGTAGTTCCAGTGTGAGCCACGCACCATTTCCAGTCCTGTACTTTTATTACTTTTTTATTTTTTTAGCACCAGGAGCTTACCCAGTGGTATTCAGTGCTGCCTGGCTAATGCCCGGTTAACCTGTGTGCAATTCTGGTCACCGCATCTCAAAAAAGATAGAGCTGAATTAGAAAGGTGCAGAGAAAGGCGATGAAAATGATAAAAGTGATGGGATGGTTTCCCTATGAGGAAAGATTATAGCAACTAGGGCTCTTCAGCTTGGAGAAGAGATGGCTAGGGGAGATATGACGGAGGGCTGTAAATTACTGAGTAGAGTGGAATGGGTAGACATGAATCGCTTGTTTACTCTTTCCAAAAATACTAGGGCTAGTGGGCACACGAAGAAGCTACTAAGTAGTAAATTGAAAAGAAACCAGAGAAGATATTTCTTCACTCAATGTAAAATCAAACTCTGGATTTCGATGCCAGAGAATGTGATAAAAGCAGTTAGTTTATCAGGGTTTAAAAAATATTTGGATAATTTCCTTTTAAAAAGTCCATAAGCCATTATTGAGATGGACTTGAGAAAATCCACTGCTTAATAAGCAGCATAAAGTCTGTTTTACTGTTCTGGTATCTTGCCAGGTACTTGTGACCTGGATTGGCCACTGTTGGAAACAGAATACTGGGCTTGATGGACCTTCGGTCTGTCTCAGTCTGTCCCAGTATGACAATGCTTATGTTCTTTTGTTCTTGTTGACATGGTATAAGTGAGTACGCTTAAATGTGCATGTGACAGAGCGTAAATGCTAGGAACACCCCCGTTCTGCCCATGACCCTCCGATTTCCATGTCCCCTTTTTTTACTCATAGGTAAAATTACCATTAAATTTAATTAGAGCCAATACTAATTAGTTCATTATTCAGTGAAATTGCACACACAAATTGGACACATGCCTAAATTTGCACACTCAGTTTTTGGCAACTTTTATAGAATTATGGGGTTTATGTGCATTCAGCACCTCTGCCTATCCATCTGGCGGTGTTTTATTTTAATTGACTAAGCTAAATGGTATGTATTCCTGTTCAGAACAGTGATAAAAAAAGAGGTACATAGATATTCGAGAGTAAATGGCTTTATTCAAAAATGTGTGAGAAATGTGATGTCAAAAGTGACAAGGTGCTCACAGGAGTGATGTAGAAAGTTAATTTAATCTGAACATGTCTATTCCATTTATCATTGCAGTTCAAGGCGGATCTCAAGTGATAATCTGACTGAACACATACTGATTGCACTTGCTACAAATCTTATTAAAAATAAATACACCTCCCACATAAATTGTCATAATAACTCATGTTACAAATAAGACTCAATCCACATACCATCATCCTATCATCAATCCCAACTTTCCTAAAATCAGTTTAAAAACATCCTACGAAACAAGCATGGTTTTAAAAGAACTACCTCAATTATGGCATAATGCTAAGAATGCAGATTAAATGAAAGTATTTGTTTATGACAGAAGAGGTTACAATGTCCAGTGTCCTTAGTCTTGCTGCTATATGTTAACTTGTGCAAGGAGGTTGTGAAGTATGTTTTTGATACTATATTGTAAAATTGGATTCTTACAACAAATTACATATGCATTATTCATTGTTATGTATCCTATATTGTTTATTGCAAGCCATTGAACTCAAACTTGTTTGGGATAATGTGGATATAAGTGTCACAAATAAATAAAATAAATAAGTAGTAAGGCAATGACAACTATGAAGAAAATGATGAACACGTGTGAGTGTGAGTGTGGTGAAGTGTATATGTTAGTGTGCTTCTTTCATGGGTGAGACAACACTCAATCAAGAATGAAGACTAAAGAGTATCTAAGGTTCAAAATGTGCTAGTAACATTTCTAGTTTCACATGCCCAAATTTTCGTGAGCTTTTCAGCTTTCTAGGTCATTCATGATTTTTATTTCTAATTTCTAGTAAGCATTTTGGTATATATGTATGAGTGTTAGTGTTTTCCCCATTGAGCCCTATGGATCCACAGCAAATAAGTGTTAGAGAGGCAAATTAGGAAAACTTGTTATTAAAGTATGAAAAATTATTTTTGGCTTTTGCTTCAGTTCATACTAATATCACTTGCCTGCACGTTTAGTGCTGTTTTCCTACTTTTGATCAGCTTTATATGTCTGAAAAGTATAATGCATTTTATTCATACTGTAATGAGAACAATAATGAAATCAGCGCCTTGGAGCTAGCCAAGTCTCAAATACGTCATTAGCATATATGCTCATTAGCAACCAAATTGTTACTATTAGGTCTCCCACAGCCTTCCTTCAAGCTTCCAGGAGCAATTATTTCACCCAGACTTCCTAAATATCTATTTGCCACTGCCTGTTTTCCAGATTGAAATTGTATGATGATTTGTTAAGTTCACACTTATCTTTAATCAATGCTTCTAAATAGTATTTGAAGGGAAATAAAGAATATGGTCTTTTTTCTGAATATTATGACTTTATTTAAATTTGTTTTCTTTTCCTTGTTTAGGCTGAAGTCTGAGAAACAACACCCTGAAATTCTGCTGTAGCAGCATCCCAAACCACCTGTAGAAAGCAATCCTACTACTACTACTAATAATAATAATAATTTGTATACGCTACTAGACATATGCAGTGCTGTACACATTATATGCAGGTACTTTCTCTGTCCCTAGAGGGCTCACAATCTAAGATTTTGTACCTGGGGCAACAGAGGGTTAAATGACTTGTCCAAGGTCACAAGGAGTTGCAGTGGGAATCTAACCCAGGTTGCCAGGATCAAAGCTACCTGCATTTGGGGCTCAGGGGAGCTCAAATTAAAAAAAAAAAAAAAAACTTAAGCGGGTCCCAGCCTGATATTCAGCCAAGGCCACATAACTCTTATGTGAGCCCCGGCTGAATATCAGCTGGGCCCACATAAGCTCCCCTGCCCAGCCCACCCACAGTAGCACCCAATATTCAGTGCCTGTGCCCGGACATGGCCTTGGCACTGAATACTGGGGCTAATTTAGCCAGCAACAGCTGAATATCAGAGGAATTAGTTTTATCTTTGACATATAACTCCCCCTCCTTTTCTTCCTACCATGTCTTTCCTGAACAAATTATAGCCCGATATTACTATATCCCAGTCATGGCTCTCTGAGAACCATGTCTCTGTGATCACCACTACATCCAAATCAGCCTCTTCTATCACAGCCTCAAGATCTAAAACCTTATTTCCTATACTTCGGGCATTAGTATATACTACTTCCCAGATGTTGCCCCTTTTCCCCATTTGTGTAGAGGTATTTAATTCTTCACTTACCTGAGAGCTTGTACCTGGGGGTTTTGATCACCCTGGTCCAATGATTCTAGTTTAAAGCCCTTTTCAGTAAGTTAGCCAGTTTGCTGCTGAAAACACTTTTTCCCTTCTTTGATGGTAACATAATATATGATGGCTGATAATGACCTGTACAGTTCATCCAGTCTGCCCAACAAGATAACTCATGGCATAAGGTATGATGTGATACTACATATGTATACTGTAACCAGGTACCTCTAAGTGCAGCCAAGGATAGAACAATCTCCTCCAGCCACGGGCTCCCGGTACAGTCAAGAAATAAATGTCCACCAGCAACTTCAATCTTAAGGATTTTATTCCATGCAGGTTTCTAGTAGACCTGATACACAGTTCCAACAGCAGCATTCACCTTCAATCTTAAGCACATATAAGCCACCTGAAAGTGTGTGGCAAATAGTCCCCTTTAAGCAGTAGGCTATCAGCACATACCAGGATTCAATACAGGCTCACAGTCAGCTCCAGTCTGGGCTCTTTATCCAGTGCACAATAAACAGTAGTTCAATTCCAAATAGAAGCAATTCATTCTTCATCATCACAGTTAAATCACAAAGCAGCAGTTTCTCCTTCTACTCTCTTTACCTTCAGGAGAGTTCAATACTTTAGGGACTCCTCATACCCAAGGGATTTCACCCTGCATCAGCTTCACTGGTAAATTCAATACTTTAGGGACCTCTCTTACCCCAGGGTTTTCAGCCTACAAATACTTTTGGGACTTCCTCACACCCAAGGGATTTCAGCCTGCTTCCGTACTTTAGGGACCTCTCTTACACCAGGGTTTTCAGCCTGCAACTGCTTCTCTCCTCTGGGACTCCTTCCCACCTACCTAATCAATCCCTGGCTTCTGCTCTCACAACCAATCATTCTCCTTCCATTAGCTTCCCCCACACTCATACCAGCTGAATTAAGCATTAGACTAATGATGAGCTCCTGCACACAGGGTTTCCTATCTCTCTTCCCCCCTAGTGGCAGCCAATCTACACGTCCTGCCAGCTTACACCCATGTCTTCCCCCATTGCAGCTAGGAGTCCAGTTCGGGTTCCTCATCTCACCCCCTGGCTCCTTGCCTGCAATCCTTCTGGGACTTGTATTTCAAACTGACACTGTCTTAACCCAACTATCCTGGATGTGACTCTATCACAATACTCGATCTTCATTTGTCTTTGCCATTTTCAAGGCACAGAGCATACAAGTCTGCCTAGCACTGGCCTTGATCTCCAGCCACTGAAGTTGTCATCAAAGCCCCATTCCAGCCCATTCAAACCTGTCAAACCGCAATCAGGGCACAGACTGTAGAAGTCTACCTAGTACTAGTCTATCTGTCCAGCCACGATCAGGATACAGACAGTAGAAGTCTGCCCAGTATTGGCTTTGCTTCCCAATTACTCATATTGCCATCTAATCACCACTAAACTTGTTTGGTTCCATGTCTTCTATATAGGATTCCTTTGTGTTTATCCCATGCTTTTTTAAATTCCATTACCATTTTCATCTCCACCACCTCCCACAGGAGGGCATTCCAGGCATCTACCACCCTCTCCATGAAAAAGTACTTTCTGACATTATTCCTGAGTTCCCCCCTGCAAGCTCAATTCATGTTCTCTAGTTCTACCACCTTCCCATCCCAGGAAAAGGTTTGTTTGTAGAATTAATACATTTCAAATATTTAAACGTCTGCATCATATCACCCCTGTCTCTCTGCTCAGTAGCCCTTGGAAAAGCAAGGCCCAGAAAACCAAAATGCTCTTGACGACAACATCTGCACAGCTACATATTCATCTCCAGGATGCGAGCTTCTCTGCCGTGGCCTTAGTGCATGGAAAAGACCCTTATAAGGGCACACTAAGGAGTCTTTCTACTCATAGGCGGTCGGTGGCCCAACTGTTTGGGGAGGCTAAAGGGAGCGGGGTTAGGGGTGGGGCCAGGGGCAGGGCTTACATCCATAATTGTCTGATAACATAGAAAAAAAATAAGTAAAAAATAAGTCACAATTAATAACTTTTATTAAATTTAGATATTAAATATGTATCATATGTCAAAGAATAAAGTGGTTGCTCAAAGCATGTACTAGCCACAATTGCTCAACTGTAAAACACTATGCACAAATTTGTGCAAAAACACACTCATAAACCTTACTGTACCATAACACTGGGCAGACCCTAATAAACCAATATACCACCCATACGGAAAATGCAGACCGTCAACAATATGAAACAAGGGATCATAATATCACAATTCTCATGTAGAGCCACAAAACACCCTTTTAGGGTGGAAAGTGTTCACAATGAGCTCCTTTTATGTAGATCCTTCAAGAGGTAGTGTGTCATGATTTAGGCTCTAAAACCCTTTCTGATGATTTGGTGCCACTTCAGTAAGGCCAATACACAATCTCTCCACTGCAAAACACTATACACAAACTTGTGCAAAAACACACTCATAACCTTACCAAACCATAACAGTACTAATTCCAAGGACAGGACAAGCTACAACCTTATGCATGGAAAGGCAGCACTGTAATTACACCAGGCTCAAAAACACTAGTGCATCACCTAGTGAAACAAAAAAACACCAAAAAGGGCTGAAAATACTACACGCTAGCAGAATACTGCACCTTGATCACATGAAAAACACATGACACAACAGATATGAAGGCAAAATACTGAACTGGAAAGTTACCTCAAGAAGTCAGACTCAGCATGCAGCAATACTAGAAAAATTGAAACTTACATGCAAAACATCACAGATGCACATTTCCAAAAGCTGACATATTCCAGTTAATAAATTCTGAATAAAATACTTTTTTCTACCTTTGTTGTCTGATCATTTAGTTTTTCTATTTGCTTTGGTCCCAGTGTCTTCTGTTTTATGCAGGGTCTTCTTTCTATTTGATATTTTTTCCCTCACCATGTCCACCATCCTCCTGTGTCCTTATGCATCCTGTCTACCATCTGTAGCCCTGTCCCTATCCTTCAGTATCCCGATCCAGCTCTTAAATTCAACAGTTTTCCTTCCATCCATATCCAGCATTTCTCCTCACTCCCCTCCATCCATGTGCATATACTTCCCTTCCCTCCATCCATGTCCAGCACCTTCCTTCTTTCTCTCCTACCCTTCCATCCAGTGTCATCCCTCTTTCTCTTTCCATCCTTCCACCCATTACCCTCTCCCAATCCTTCCGTCCATTGTCTCCCTCTAGCTCCCCTTCCTTCTAGACAGTTCTCTCTCTTGACTCTTTTCCATTCAGCATGTCCTCTCTCACACCATCGTTCCAGTGTCTTTCCTCTTTCCCTCCCTACCAGAGTCTTCCCTCATTCTGCCCCCTCCTTCCAGCATTTTTCCTCTTTCTCCCTCCTTTCATCCAGCCAGCATTTCTCAGTCTGACAGCTAGGATCTCCCCCAGTTTCTCCCCAGCAGCTTCTCTCTCTCTCCTGCCCATGTCCCCTCTTTCTCTCCCCATCTCTCTCTGGCTCTCCCCTGTTCTTTTCCATGGCCCCTCTTTCTCTCCCCATCTCTTTCTGGCTCTCCCCTGCTTTTTTTCCATGTCCCTGGCTCTCCCCTGTTCTTTTCCATGGCCCCTCTTTCTCTCCCCATCTCTTTCTGGCTCTCCCCTGCTTTTTTCCATGTCCCTGGCTCTCCCCTGCTCTTTTCCATAGCCCCTCTTTCTCTTCCTATCGCTCTCTGGCTCTCTACTGCTCTTGTCCATGTCCCCTGGCTCTCCCCTGCTCTTCCTCTCTCTCCTCCTACCAATTCCTGCCAGTGACCACGTTCTCTTCTCTCCCTCTGGCCGGGCCTCTTTACAGGAGCGTTGACAGAAGAAGAAGAAAAAGAAGCGCGGGGCCGCAGCAGCCTTCAGACATGCGCTGTCGGCTCTGCCGGTCCTCTGCCCCCGGAACAGGAAATTGACGAACTGTGTCAAATCTTCAACCTCGTCCAAAATGCACAGTCTAGAGGACCTTGATTCTAGAAGTACATGGTTCTCAATTCACAATAACATAAGTCTCTCGTGTGTTCATTCATCCAATTGTGACATGTCACAGGTTATTTACTATGCATGGATTCCTTGTGAACTCATAGGTCAAACTCAACAGAGAATTAACATCTGAGTTGTCTGTGCAACTGTCATTTGAACAATGCATATTTATTAGGGATATCCTGAAAACCTGGCCTGTTTGCAGCACTCAAAGCCTGAACACCTGCATACCTACTGAGGCTATATCACTTTACATCAGGGGTTCTCATCCTCAGCCAGTCTGGTTTTCAAGTTATCTACAATGAATATGCATGAGATAAATTTGCATGCACTGCCTCCATTGTATGCAAATCTATTTGATGCATGTTCTTTGTGGGTATCCCAGAAACCTGACTGGCTGTGCATGTTCTGAGGATCCGGTTGAGAATCCCTGCTTTACACAAATCTGTGATACAACAAAGAGTAAATATAATTCTCACAAAAAGTATCATCGATGCTGCAGTAATAAAGTCTTTTTATGTTTAATTGAGTGTTTTCTAGTCACAGTACTATATTTTTTGGTTCTCTTCCAGGGCCGTCTGTTACACTTTTAAGTGGAAAATGTGCATAGGAAATGAAATAGATGTTTTAATATGCACACCAAAGATAAATGGAGCAGGAAAACATTCAGCAGCAGAAAGTAGAACAAATGATCAAATTTGGGACTGTCTTTCCAAATGAGAAAAACCTAGTAACTGCAGCCATACAAAATGTATTGCACATTCCCTCAGCATTTTACATTGTAGGCTCAAATGAAATCAAATCCCTTTATTCCTTTAGAGAAATCATAAATAAATGTCATGTTTTTAAGTTAATTTATTTTTAAACTAGTAAAATTAAACTATGTTATAAACTGATAGAACACTTGCATTTTAGATTCATTGTTTCCCACCCTCCTGTGTTCATCCCAAATTTCATGCCATCCTGTATGCACCAGGCTGAGCTGGGGTGTAGCTAACATTGAGTAAACCGGGAAAAAAGCCCAGAGCCACCCAAAAGAAGGTGCCGCCTGACCTAAAGCCTACCAAGTCACTGCTCCTCTCTCCTCTGCCTTTGGCCCCACATCTTTGCCTCCACTCCACTCCTCCTACCTATAGTATTACATACGTCCCTTTCTCTAACCGCCCCCTCCCCAGCTACCTTAAATCATTAAAGACTCATCTATTCGGAAAGGCATACCTGACTGACCCAACTTAGATGCCTCAACTCTGCAACACTTCACTACCAAAGATCGTATTGGACATTATCAAACCCTCCTTACCTTTAACCCCACGTGCCTAAATCTTATCTTCCCTATTCCACCATAACATCTTTTGTACTTGTCCCCTACTGGACTTGGCGAATGCCTTTACGATACTATGAAAGCCACATTGAGCCTGCAAATAGGTGGGAAAATCCGGGATACAAATGTAACAAATAAATAAATTGTTTCTGATAAATGTAACCAGCAGCTGCAAGATTTCACAGGTGGGTGCTAGGCATTTCGTGGCTGGAGGAAAGGAGGGAAGAGAGAGAAAGAGGTGGTGGACCTAGGAGTAGAGAGGAGGAATGGAGAGATGCTGGATATCAGGAGGGAAGAGAGTAGGGACCATGGGGGAGATGGGGGTGTAGGGAAGGAAAGAGTGACGAAGTGATGCTGGACAATAGGGGGAAGGGAGGGACAGGATAGTTGCAAGATCGTTCCCCTCTGTGCCAAATTATTGCCCTTGAGCTGATGTTGGAGCTTGGGGCTGAGGCATGGGCGTAGTTTGGGGGCGGGGGCAGTGCCCCCCCAAACGGATTGCCACCGCCTGCATTGCCAACGCTGATTCCGTCTAACCCCTCTCTTCCTCCTTCCCTCCGGCGCTGCAGTCTTCAATCTTTCTGTGCTCCCGGCAGCATTAGCGATGTATACACACTGCCTTTGCACTGCCCCAGAAGCCTTTTCTCTGCATTTTGCCTTGGTCCCACCTATGCGGGAACAGGAAGTTGAAGAGAAGGCTTCCAGGGCAGACCGAAGGCAGCATGTATCCATCGCTAACGCTGCCAGGAGCACAGAAAGATTGAAGACTGCTGCGCCAGAGCATGGGGATTGGATAATGATCCCAGTCCTTGAAGTGTGCTTGCACGGGCGGGCGGGGGTGCACAGCCCGGACTGGGAGAGGTGGGGCACACCAGAGGGAAGGAGCAAAAGATGGATGGGACTGGGATGGGTGGTGAGCAGAGGGAAGGAGCAGAAGATGGATGGGACTGGCTGGGAAGAGTAGTCTTGGAGGCAAGGGAAGGAAGGAGAGACATGGATGGAGCTGGGACTGATAGGGTGATGAGGGCAAAGGGGGTGAGTACAGAGTATGGGAATGGGGGACTGATGAAGTGGGTGAAAGATGGGGGAGGAATTTAGGAGACTGGGTAAGGGAGAGACAGAGGGTGGAATTGGAGTGCTGCAGAGGAAATGAGAGGGAAATTATCAAAGCCAGTAGATAGATGGATACTAAGGACTAAAGAGTGAGAGAAAAGTGTGTGGGGGGGGGGAGGGGGGGAACGTAAAATGAAAGATCAGTGCCAGACAGATGCAGAGAAGAACAGGAAGAAGAAAAGAGAAGAGTGAAGAAATGGAAAAGTCAACCTGGAAAAGAATTTAGGAGAAGACTGATACATGGAAAGTGGAAAAGAGACTGGGACCAGACCAACTAGAAAACTAGAATGCTCAGACAACAAAGGTAAAAAAGAAAACATTTTTTTTATTTAAGGACTAAGATGTACCTGCTTTGTGAAATGTACATTTTTTTCTGTTGTTGTATTTTGCAGAGTTCAGGAGAAAATACATTTCTGTTTCTCTTTTACCAGTATTTCCACTGCTTACAGAGTCTGGCTTTCTTGAAGAGATCTATATTTCAGTTTTTGTGGGCATGTTTTTTGTGGTTCCCTATTTTGTATCACATGAGGGTCTGTCCGTGTTCTGCATATGTGACTGAGGTGACTGATTCTGCTAGCATGTAGTGTTTTGTGTAGGAATGTGTAACAGTCCAGCTTGTTCCATTTTCCAGTAGCAGGTATATTGGTGTTCTAGGGTCCAGTGTAAAATTTATAGCACTGTCTTTTCATAGGTGGGTTAAGACAGTTGTGTGTTAAGTTTTCTGTATAGGTTTTGAGTGTCTTTTTGTAGGGTGTTGTGTTATTTCATAAAGTATCTGGCCCTATTGTTTTTGATATGCTGGCTTCATATTCAGCATTTTAGTCTGGTATGTGTGTGTTTTTGTTGTTTTTATTAATAGCCATAATGAATATGTATAAGATGTATATATGCAAATGAATATGCAAATGTGCCAAGCCACACCCTTTGCCCCTCCAAATGAAACAGTCAAACTACGCCCATGGGCTGAGGGTGGAAGAAGAGGAATGTGGGTTTATATGGAGGCTGGGGCGGGAAAGAACAAGGGAGAAGAGGGCTGACACATGGGCTGGAAATGGCAGAAAGGGTCTGGGGGTTATCACAAAGCTGGGGATGACAACAGGTGGTTGATATTGGCAGTTGGTGGGAACGGCAGAAGTGGATTGATGTTCGAAGATGTGGGGTAGCAGAAGGGAACTGATATTGGCAGTTGGTGGTGGCAGAAGGGGGATGATACTAGGACTGGGAAAAGGTCTATGCTAAGATTGGGGAAAAGGGAGCTTAGCGGTAGCACAGGGCTGGAGATGGAATAAAGGGATGAGTTAAGGGATGAGTAAGGAGAAAGGTTCTAGTGCTGCACCTGGAAGAATGGGACTGAGGGGCAGGGTAGCTGACAGAGGCTGGAGTTGATAGGCAGGTGAGAGAAGGGGGTTGGGAAATGGGTCTGATACTGGAGTTGGGAGGAGGGGGCTGGGGGCTAATTCAAAGACTGGGGATGGGTACTTTGAAAAGGGATTCGGAGTGCAGATAGGGAGAGAGAAGAGAGAGTGGAGTGGACTACAGGGAAGGGGTCAGAATGGAAGAAAACAGGGAGGAAGTTGTGATAAGATCAGAATGAAGAGGGGGTAAGAAGGGATAAGTGTGGAAGGAGGGGTGAGAAGAGGTAAGACTGGAGGGATGGAGCGGGTGAGAAAGGAGAAGGGATGAAGGAGCTGAAAAAGATAGAAAAGGGTTGAGAGGCAGTGGAAGCAAACAGTTGAAAGGAACAAATCTGAGAAGGGAATGAGGAAACTGGGTAGCAGGTAAGAGAAAGAAAGGAGCTGGATGCCAGGAGGAGGAATGATAGTAATGAGCTGGGATTGGTGAGGGAATGAGACTTGCAGGAAGATAAATGAGGGCTGGAGAGAGATGAGATTGGAAAATGGAAAGCTCATATGCAGGGCCGGTCCTTAGGCAGAGGCGACCGAGGCGGCCGCATAGGGCCCCGCGCCTAAGGGGGCCCCGCGCAGCGTGCCTCGCCTCTGCCTCGCCGACCACGCTCGTCTGCCCTCCACCCATGTCCCGCGACGCGAGTCTCCTCGTTCCCCTGCTGCTCCCCCTCCCTCCAGCCACCTGAGACATCTCCCGTATGACCCCCCCCCCTCCCGACCCCCAAACGACCCTCTTCTGTCGCCCGCACCTCACCCTGACCCGACCCAGCATTTTTTTTTAAAAACCTTCAAGCGGCGTACCGGTGCCTCGCATCTGAGGGCAGAAAACTCGCTTCGTCGTTGGCCGGCCTTCCCTCAAGTCCCGCCCTCTGAGTAACTTCCGCAAGGGCGGGACTTGAGGGAAGGCCGGCCAACGACGAAGCGAGTTTTCTGCCCTCAGACGCGAGGCACCTGCACCGCCGCTTGGAGGTTTTTTAAAAATGCTGGGTCGGGTCAGGTGAGGTGCGGGTGACAGAAGAGGGTCGTTTGGCGGGTCGGGGGGGGGTGTCAGACGGGAGATGTCTCAGGTGGCTGGAGGGAGGGGGAGCAGCAGGGGAACGAGGAGACTCGCGTTGCGGGACATGGGTGGAGGGCAGGGGGGACGGAGGGTTACTGGACATAGGTGGATGGCAGTTGGCAAGGGGGGCAGGAGGGTCGCTGGACATGGGGTGGATGGAGGGGAGGAGGGCTTCTGGACATAGGGGGAGGGCAGGGGGCATAGGAGGGTCACTGGACATGGGTGGATGGCAGGGGAGGGCATAGGGGACAGGGGGGTTGCTGGACATGGATGCAGGGGGGACAGGAGGGTCGCTGGACATGGGGTGGATGGAGGGGAGGAGGGCTTCTGGACATAGGGGGAGGGCAGGGGGCATAGGAGGGTCACTGGACATGGGTGGATGGCAGGGGAGGGCATAGGGGACAGGAGGGTTGCTGGACATGGATGCAGGGGGGACAGGAGGGTCGCTGGACATGGGTGGATGGCAGGGGAGGGGGGGTTCTGGACATAGGTGGAGGGTAGGGGGCACAGGAGGGTCGCTGGACATGGGTGGATGGCAGGGGAGGGGGGTTTCTGGACATAGGTGGATGGCAGGGGAGGGCAGGGGGCACAGGAGGGTCGCTGGACATAGGTGGATGGCAGGGGAGGGCATAGGGGACGGGGGTTGCTGGACATGGATGGGAGGGGAGACAGGAGGGTCGCTGGACATGGGTGGATGGCAGGGGAGGGGGTTTCTGGACATAGGTTGGATGGCAGGGAGGACAGGAGGGGCGCTGGACATGGGTGGGTGGCAGGGGAGGGGGTTTCTGGACATAGGTGGATGGCAGGGGAGGGCAGGGGGCACAGGAAGGTCGCTGGACATGGGTGGATGGCAGGGTAGGACAGAGGGGACAGGGGGGTTGCTGGACATGGATGGCAGGGGCGACAGGAGGGTCACTGGACATGGGTGGATGGCAGGGGAGGGGGTTTCTGGACATAGGTGGAGGGCAGGGGGCACAGGAGGGTCGCTGGACATGGGTGGATGGAGGGGAGGGGGTCTCTGGACATAGGTGGATGGCAGGGGAGGACAGAGGGGACAGGGGGGGTTGCTGGACATAGATGGATGGCAGGGGGGACAGGAGGGCCGCTGGACATGGGTGGATGGAGGAGAGAGAAGAAATGCTGGACATGGATGGAGGCGAGGGAAGAGTGAGGAAGGAGATGAGGTGAGGGAAAAGGAAGAGAGGAGAAAAAGTGCACATGGATATAGAAAATAGGCAGAAGCTGGATCCACTGGACAGTCAAGTCTGCGGAGGACCCAGCTTTTACTTACGGATGTAGGGCAAGAAATGAAGAAGAAAGGCGGAAAATAAAGAAATAAATGGAAAGGAAGCCCTGGAAACGGAGTTAAGAGGACAGATAGCAGCACAATCGGATACTGAGCCAGCATGATCAGAAAAACAAAGTCACCAGACAACAAAGGTAGAAAAAACTATTTTATTCAGGATTTATTAATTGGAATATGTTAGTTTTTGGAAATGTGCATCTGTGATATTTTTCATGTAAGTTTTAATTTTTGTAGTATTGCTACATACTGAGTCTGACTTCTTGAGGTAACTTTCCAGTTCAGTATTTTGCATTCATGTGTTTTTCAGGTATGATCAAGGAAGGTGCAGTATTCTGCTAGCGTATAGTTTGCAGCCCTTTTTGTTTGTTTTTTTTTCACTAGGTTGTGCACTGGTGTTTTAGAGCCCGGTGTAATTACAGTTGCCTTTCCACGCCACGCATAAGGTTGTAGCTCGTCCTGTCCTTGGAATTAGTGCTGTTTATGGTTTGTTAAGGTTATGAGTGTGTTTTTGCACACGTTTGTGTATAGTGTTTTGCAGTGGAGAGATTGTGTGTTGGCCTTACTAAGGTGGCACCAAACATCGGAAAGGGTGTAGAGCCTAAATCATGACACACTCTCTCTAAAAGGGTGTTTTGTGGCTCTACATGAGAATTGTGATATTATGATCCCTTGCTAGCTTCATATTGTTGATAATCTGCATTTTCCGTATGGCTGGTATATTGGTGTATAAGGTATTAATTGTGACTTTTTTTTTTTTTACTTTTTTTTTTCTGTGTGTTGTCAGACAATTATGGATGACAGAGTCGGAGTCTTCTTGAGTCAGAGAGTTGTGGTATATATTTTAAAACAATTTTAATACCTTGGTGGTCTATATGTTTTTATATTGTACATTATATTTTACATATCACTTAATTTTATTGTATATCTTTTCATTTCATTTTTATTTTATTGCATATATGGGTTACAGAGTAATAGGGGAATTTGAAAGTACTGAATCTTTTCTTAATATTTTTCCTTTATTCTCCTTTGTTATGAGAATTGGAACTACTAATTGTAGTGGACTTGAACTGAATAATTTCTGGGGAGGGGAGGTTTCATGATAGCATTGTGCTTATTATTTCAATCAGTTTTTTGTACAAGTTTAGCTTCATTTGTCTTTATTTGAAATTTCATAAATAAAAAAAATGTTCTAAAAATGGAATAATTTTATCAATGGGGTGGAGCTAGGGTGGGGGCGGGAACTACAGTTGGGGCGGGGCTATGGTGGGGGGGGGGCTAGGATGGGGCCCCACCAAATTGGTCTGCATAGGGCCCCGCACTTGCTAAGACCGGCCCTGCTCATAGTTGAGATGTGAAAAGAAAGAAACAAGACTAGATGTGTGAGAGAAGGGGAGAATAAAAAGTTATAATCTAGTTGCTAATAGAGATGCACAGAAGACAAAGATAAAGAATAAAGATTAAGGGGAACAATCAAAGTCAGAGAAACATGTAGAGAGGAAGGGGAAAAAAAAAGAAAAAAATGAAAATGAGACCATGGCAAAGAACTCCTATGAAGATGACACAATACAAGTTGAAAGAAGAGGCTGGAACCAAGTGGATTAGAAAAATAAAATGCCCAGACAACAGCACAGAAGGAAATACATTTCTGTTTGTCTAATATTGCATTCAGGTTTCTCAGAGTTCCTAATTCTAGTTAGTGGCTGCTTATTTCGTATTTGAGGCTCTCGCTGCAGGAATGATAGAAGTTTAGTTTCTGTGTAGAGGTCTGTAGCAGTCTGGCTTGTTCTGTTTTTTTCCAGCAGGAAGTATATTGGTATTCTAAGATGCTACCTTTTTAGGGTTATTGCTACTGAGTACTGGATATTAGTGTTGTTTTATTACACAACACGTTTCTTTATTCTACATGTTTCTCCACAATATTTGAAAGGTATTAATCTGCAAACAAACCTTTTCTGGAGACAGGAAGCAGACAGAACTAGAGGACATGAAATGAAGTTGAAGGGGGGCAGACTCAGAAAAAATGTCAGGAAGTATTTTTTCACAGAGAGAGTGGTGGATACTTGGAATGCCCTCCCATGGGAGGTGGTGAGGATGAAAACAGTAACGGAATTCAAAAATGTGTGGGATAAACATAAAGCAATCTTGTTCAGAAGGAATGGCTCCTCAGAAGCTTAACGGAGATTGGGTTGCAACACCAGTAATTGGGAAGCAAAGCTAGTGCTGGGCAGACTTCTATAGTCTGTGCCCTGAAAATGGCAAGGACAAATCAAAGTCAGGAATACATATAAAGTAGCACATACAAGTTTATCTTGTTGGGCAGACTGGATGGACCGTACAGGTCTTTATCTGCTGTCATCTACTATGTTACTATATATTATGACAGGTTTTCTACATAGATCTGGAATGGATGTTTTGCAAGGTTTGGTTACTAGAGCTCTGAAGGGTCCCCCTCCCCCTTCCCATGTCCTAGCTACTTTTGGAGAGATGGTATCGTTTATCGTTTATTTGGAATTTTATATACCGCCTAATTTGCAACGCAAGTCTAGGTGGATTAACAATCCTAGCTATGCCACTGATATGCACATTTCAAATTTTCTTAAAATCAACCCAGTGGTTCACAAGATATATATGTTGAACTGGGTGCCTAGGAATTCCTTACTAGAAAATTGGTTAGTTTGCTTTGTTCACTCCACAACTTTTGAAATGTACTAAAGTTAAATGTGCCCCTAAAGCCAACCTCCACACAAGTTGTTGTTAGAAGTTACTGTAGATTTAGATTAATCTCATGCTTTTTCAGTAGTAGTAGTTTAAGATGAATTACATTCAGGTAGATATTTTCCTGTCCCTGGAGAGCTTATAACCTAAGGGGTCCTTTCACTAAGGCACGCTAATAGATTTAGCATGCGCTAAATGCTGAACAGCCCATTGTATACCTATGGGCTACATGGCACTTAATGCACACTAATTCATGATAAAGTTTTAGTGAGGGATATGGTTACAGATTAGGGCTGCACTTTAATTGCAGTTAACTCTGTGATTAATGCATTTAATCATTAATCAAGAGTTTAAAAACTTAACACATTGCAGTGTCTCCTGCCTCCTCCAAATATCTCTTCTGCTCTCTTCAACTCCCAGCCCCTGTCCTTGCTGCAATCTAACATCTCCCCCCCCCCCCCCAAGTCAGTCTGCCTTAAAGGTTGTCTTCTGTTGATCCTCGCTAGCGGTAGCGTTGCACATGTGACCTGCTGCTAGGTCTGAAGCTTTCCTCTGACCTGTCCCACCTAGGCAGAATCAGGAAATGATGTCAGAGGAAGCGGTACAGGCCAGAGGAAAGCTTCAGAGTAGGCCACAGGCAGCATATGTGCAATGCTGCTACTACCAGGACCAGCAGAACACCACCTTTAAGGTAGATAGCGGGGGTATTCGGGGGGGGGGGGGCAGATGATGAACTCTGGGTAGAAGGAGAAGTATAAGCTACAGACCCCCAAGCAGAACTGTGGAGGGGTCACCGATAGAAGCTATGACTGAGGCAGTGAACTCCAGGAGCAACGAGAAGAACTTGGTGCAGCTCACCACCAAGTTTATGTCGCTGCTCATGGGGGTGGAGGGGAGGGAGGAAGAGGTGCTGGACAATAGGAGGGAGGAAGGAGAGATAGAGTCAAAGAGAGAGAGAGAGAGAATAGACCCCAGGAAAGAAACAGAGATAATGGACCTGGGGGAAGAGGAGAGGGAAGGAAGGTTGAGAAAGGGAAGATGGATCGGGGGGTGGGAAGGAGGGAGATTCACCAGTCCTTTAGGGAAGGGAAAAGGGATAGGACTTGATATCCCTCCTTTCTATGGTTACAATCAAAGTGGTTTATATGGTATATACAGGTACTTATTTTATACCTGGGACAATGGAGGGTTAGAGTGACTTGCCTAGAGTCACAAGGAGCTGCAGTGGGGAAAAAAAATAAACAAAATATCTTAATAGTGTGATTAATCGCAATTTTAAAAAATGTTGTTGCGCGATTAAACATTTTAACTGAAGTGTAGCCTATTACAGATTGATGTGGTGTGTCTGTAATCTGATAAAAGGATGGAAATCATGTGTCTGCATTATTCTATGTGTCTGAGAAATATCTGTATCTAATAAAGCTACCTAGTGCTGTCAGCTTGGTAATTATGGGAAGTTAGTTTCTAATGCAGCTGTGCATTATAGCCAAATTATATGTGTCATTTAATATGCCAGCACTCTTGGAAATACCTAGGATGATGGATATATACTGTGGGTTTTACAAAAGGAGAGAACAGTTTTGAGGAAAAGTTTCTGTCTTTGTAGATCTATCAGGATGTATTAAAGCAATATCTGTGGCAATTCAGCCTTCTGTGCACTGCAAATGTCTTTTTTTGACCCATTCTGCAAATATATTGTTTTCTCTAAATATCTTGTTTACACTATTCACCCTCCGGAAGTACAAACTAATTAGGGTGAATCAAGCCCCAAGACCTTCCCAACAATTAGGAAAAAAGTAATATCTGTCTTATCTGTTGAAAAAAATATATTTCTTGATTATCACATGATCAAAGTGCAGAACATTTTACCAGCCATTCTCAGCTCAAAGACTGTTGCTGTAATAAGAACAGCACAGTAGGGGGCTCAGAGGATTAAGGATGTTACCAATGAAGTGTTTCAAGAACTGATCCTTGATCTGGCTCTTTTTAACATTTTTGTGAGCAATATTGTGAAAAGGCTGTCTGGAAAGGTTTGTGGATGATACCAAAATCTGCAAGAGTGCAGACCCCCTGATTGTGTAGCTAGCATTATCTCCTCAGACCCTTGCTGAATTCTTTCACAACAAGGTTCAAAAGATAAACCTTGCTTTCTCTACCTCACCAGCTCTCCCTCCACTAGTCCGTTCCCCTCTCTCTCCTTCCCCTCATTCCCTTTCCTCCTTTCCTGAAGTTACTATTGAGGAAACTACACTTCTCCTTTCTTCCTCAAAATGTACCACCTGTTCCTCTGATCCCATTCCCACCCACCTTCTTAATGCCATCTCTCCTACTCTTATTCCTTTTATCTGTCACATTCTCAACCTCTCACTTTCCACTGCGACTGTCCCTGCTGCCTTTAAACATGCTGTGGTCACACCTCTCCTTAAGAAGCCTTCACTTGACCCTACTTGTCCCTCTAATTACCGACCCATCTCCCTCCTTCCTTTTCTCTCCAAATTACTTGAGCGTGCTGTTCACCGCCGCTGCCTTGATTTTCTCTCCTCACATGCTATTCTTGACCCATTACAATCTGGTTTTCGCCCTCTCCACTCAACCGAAACTGCGCTTACTAAAGTCTCCAATGACCTATTACTGGCTAAATCCAGAGGTCAATATTCCATCCTCATTCTTCTTGATCTTTCTGCTGCTTTTGACACTGTCGATCACAGCATACTTCTCGATACTCTGTCCTCACTTGGATTCCAGGGCTCTGTCCTTTCCTGGTTCTCTTCCTACCTCTCCCTCCGCACCTTTAGTGTTCACTCTGGTGGTTCCTCTTCTACTTCTATCCCTCTGCCTGTCGGCGTACCTCAGGGTTCTGTTCTTGGTCCCCTCCTCTTTTCTATCTACACTTCTTCCCTTGGTTCATTAATCTCATCCCATGGCTTTTCCTACCATCTCTATGCTGATGACTCCCAAATCTACCTTTCTACCCCTGATATCTCACCTTGCATCCAAACCAAAGTTTCAGCGTGCTTGTCTGACATTGCTGCCTGGATGTCTCAACGCCACCTGAAATTAAATATGACCAAAACCGAGCTTCTCATTTTTCCCCCCAAACCCACCTCCCCGCTCCCCCCGTTTTCTATTTCTGTTGATGGCTCTCTCATTCTCCCTGTCTCCTCAGCTCGAAACCTTGGGGTCATCTTTGACTCTTCTCTCTCCTTCTCTGCTCATATCCAGCAGACCGCCAAGACCTGTCGTTTCTTTCTTTACAACATCCGTAAAATCCGCCCCTTTCTTTCCGAGCACTCTACCAAAACCCTCATCCACACCCTTGTCACCTCTCGTTTAGACTACTGCAATCTGCTTCTTGCTGGCCTCCCACTAAGTCACCTCTCCCCTCTCCAGTCGGTTCAAAACTCTGCTGCCCGTCTCATCTTCCGCCAGGGTCGCTTTACTCATACTACCCCTCTCCTCAAGACCCTTCACTGGCTCCCTATCCGTTTTCGCATCCTGTTCAAACTTCTTCTACTAACCTATAAATGTACTCACTCTGCTGCTCCCCAGTATCTCTCCACACTCGTCCTTCCCTACACCCCTTCCCGTGCACTCCGCTCCATGGATAAATCCTTCTTATCTGTTCCCTTCTCCACTACTGCCAACTCCAGACTTCGCACCTTCTGTCTCGCTGCACCCTACGCCTGGAATAAACTTCCTGAGCCCCTACGTCTTGCCCCATCCTTGGCCACTTTTAAATCTAGACTGAAAGCCCACCTCTTTAACATTGCTTTTGACTCGTAACCATTTGTAACCACTCGCCTCCACCTACCTTCCTCTCTTCCTTCCCGTTCACATTAATTGATTTGATTTGCTTACTTTTTTTTTTTTTTTTTTGTCTATTAGATTGTAAGCTCTTTGAGCAGGGACTGTCTTTCTTCTATGTTTGTGCAGCGCTGCGTATGCCTTGTAGCGCTATAGAAATGCTAAATAGTAGTAGTAGTAGTAGTAGCAATATTGTGAAAAGGCTGTCTGGAAAGGTTTGTGGATGATACCAAAATCTGCAAGAGTACAGACCCCCTGATTGTGTAGCTAGCATGAAGAGAGATTTAACAAACCTTGAAGACTGGGTTTAGAATTTGCTAGCTAAGATTTAATGCTAAAAAAAAAAAAACCTGGGTCATGCACCTGAACTGCAAGAACCTGATAGAGTGGGAGAGTATAGGAGGTGAAGAATTTTCTGTGCGCAAAGCAGTGGGAGTTGAGGGTGATCGTATCAGATGGCCAAACTAGCAAAAACCAGGATGCCTGGTTTCATAGGGAAAGGAATGGTCAGCAGGAAAAAAAAATATGATATTTTTTCAAGTTGGCTTTGGAGACATACCCCCCATTTACTAAGCTGCGCTAGTGGCTGGCGGTGCGGTAAGGCTAACACAGCCCATTCAATTGCCGCATGGCTTTATAAACAGGGGGGTTAGTTTGCACTGGCCACACTTTATTATGTTAGTGGTAAGAATGATTGAATGTGTCAGAATGATTGACCTTCTGGTGTATACGTGGCAGCAACTTCCTATTACTTTTACTATTTTAGTTTTAAGTTTTATTAATTTTTTTTAAATATTTGAATTTGTTTGAAAACTGCCTGGATCTGAAAGGTGGCAGTATATCAAGTTTTTAAATAAGATAAAGATGATAATGTCTGTGTATAAATCTCTGTGAGAACCCATTTAGAGTACTATGTACAATTCTGGAGACCTTACCTTCAAGATTTTAAACAGGATGAAGTGTGTCCAGAGGGCGGCTACTAAAATAATCAGCGGTTTTCAGCATAAAGCATACGGGGAGAGGCTTAAAGATCTCAATATGTATACTTTGGAAGAAAGGTGCAGGAGGGGAGATATGATAGAGACATTTAAATACCTCTGTGGCATAAATGCATAGGAGGTGAGTCTCAACTGAAAGGAAGCTGTAGAATGAGAGGGCGAAGGATAAAGGTGAAAGGGATAGACTTAGAAAGTACTATAATCTAAGAAAATGCTTTCTTTATGAAAAGGGTGGTAGATGCACAGAACAGGTGGAGGTGGTGGAGAGCAAGACTGTATCCAAATTCAAGAAAACATGGGTACAAACACACTGGATCTCTAAAGGATGAGGACGAGTATAGAGGATTGTATTGATGCACAGACTGGATAGGCCATAATTACCTATGTTTCTGTTTCTTTTGCTGGCTATTCTTCCCTCTATGCGCCCAAATATCCTTCTGGCTTTTGCTGTTGCCTTTTCTACCTGTTTAGCTACCTTAAGATTACCCCCAGGTCCAGCTTTTCTTTTGTGCAACAGAAACTTCACTACTCTACAGTACCATTGACTTAGGTTTCTGCAGCCTAAGGCATGCTGGTGTTTTTAGTGCGTGCTAATGATTAGCATGCACCTAAACGCTAGAGACACCCATAGAAATATAATGGCATCTCTAGCGCACCTTTGTAAAGGATCTCTACATGCATTGCCCTTTAAACTAAGTTGGAGCAGGATCCTAATATTTAGACTCCTAAGAACTCCCAAAATATTTTTCAAAAATCTGTAATGAACAGGCAAGTGTGCACAAAAAGGCAAAATATCGCAAGCACTTTAACTCGTTTGTGGCTAGCCTGTTTGCATGTGCTGACTGCACATTCTCTGGCAATGAATTCCAGAGTTTAATTACACATTGAGTGAAGAAATATTTTCTCCGATTTGTTTTAAATTTACTACTTTGTAGCTTCATTGCATGCCCTCTAGTCCTAGTATTTTTAAAAAGAGTAAACAAGCGTTTCATGTCTACCCATTCCACTCCACTCATTATTTTATATACCTCTATCATATTTCCCCTCAGCCGTCTTTTCTCAAAGCTGAAAAGCCCTAGACACTTCAGCATTTCCTCTAGGGAAGTCATCCCCTCTCTTTATCATTTTTGTCACTCGTCTCTCTACCATCTCTAATTCCACTATATCTTTTTTGAGATGTGTGACCAAAATTGCGTACAGTGTTCAAGGTGCAGTCACACCATGGAGCGATACAAAGGCATTATAACATCCTCATTTTATTTTCCATTCCTTTCCTAAATACCTAACATTCGATTTGCTTTCTTCAACACTGCTGCATTAAGGGCTAGATTCTATATATGGCGCCTGAAAAATCTGTACAGGAAAATATTATGCCTAGGCGTATTCTCTAAAGTACACCTTCATTTTATAGAATAGACAAATTTCCATGCAGTATATAAAATACACCGAGCGGCTCACCAGCTGACCAAATTTGGTTGCGTCCATTTAGGCCGCATTTTACTTGGTGTAAATCCCAACACCTAAATTAGGCACAGAACAAGTGTATCCTTTAATAATGCACATAGATTTTAGAAATGCCCATACCACACCAATGGCCACACCCCCTTTTCAACTATACGACTTAGAATTTAGGTGCACAATGTTATAGAATACACTTAGTGAGTTGTGCGCGTAAATCTCAATTAATGCAAATTAGTGCTGGTAATTGCTTGTTAACATCCAATTAACAGCATTGATCAGCTAACCAGTTAAGTTACATATATTGTTATAGAATACACTTTGATTTCCATGTGAAAATTAAGGTACCATATAGAGAGGGGCATAATGGAACAGAAACGCCTATCTCCATGGGCGTTTATCTCCGAGAACGGGTCCGTGAAGGGGCGGGGCGGATCGTATTTTTTAAAAGAAAAAGACGCCCATGTTTTATTCGTCAAGGTGTGAGCTGGGCGTTTTTGCTTTTCAGCGATAATGGAATATGAAATCGCCCAGCTCAAAAACGAATAAATCCAAGGCATTTGTTCGTGGGAGGGGCCAGGATTCATAGTGCACTGGTCCCCCTCACATGCCAGGACACCAACCGGGCACCCTAGGGGGCACTTTTACAAAAACCAAATAAAAGGTAAAAGAGCTCCCAGGTGCATAGCACCCTTCCCTTGGGTGTTGAGCCCCCCAAATCCCCCTCAAAACCCACTGCCCACAAGTCTACATCATTACTATAGCCCTAAGAGGTGAAGGGGGGCACCTACATGTGGGTACAGTGGGTTTGGGGGGGTTGGACGACTAGTAGCATTAAGCAGCACAATTATAACAGGTAGGGGGGGGGATGGGCCTGGGTCCACCTGCCTGACGTCCACTGCACCCCCTAACAACTGCTCCAGGGACCTGCATACTGCTGCTTGGGAGGAGGGTATGACATTTGAGGGTGAAAGTAAAAAGTTGTGAAACATCATTGTTGTGGTGGGAGGGGGTTAGTGACCACTGGGGGAGTCAGGGGAGGTCATCCCCGACTCCCTCTGGGGGTCATCTGGTCATTTAGGGCACTTTGGGGGCCTTATTCGTCAAAAAACAGGGTCCAGGAAAAGTGTCCTAAATTCTAGCTCAAAACTGTTCCATTATCGGCGAAGGGCGCCCATCTCTGTTCGCCCGATAACCACGCCCCAGTTCCGCCTTCGACACGCCTTCGATACGCCCCCGTCAACTTTGTCCGCATCCGCGACGGAGTGCAGTTGAAAGCGTCCAAAGTTCGGCTTTCGATTATACCGCTTTATTTGTTTTTGTGAGAAGAACGCCCATCTCCCGATTTAGGTCGGAACTTGGGCGTTATTCTCGTTCGATTATCAGCTGGATAGAATCCCGGGGTAAATGTTAGCACAATTTTGTTGTATAAGCCCTTTACTCTCTTACATTTTTACACTGATTAGCACATATCTAATACTAATATCTAATAAGTTAATTTACATTTTAATACATTTATTTGTATGCATATTATCATTCTAACCAGGAAATCTGTATTAACAAAACATGCATGTAATTAACATGCTTTGTACATGAGTATTTGTTAATGCCCCCATTAACTCACATTTTATTGAGTAATATTTGAAACAGGCATTCCTTGTGCAAATGAGAACATGAGATGTGTGCAGGACTGACCCTCTGATGTACCTTCCACCACAGAAAGCAAAAGAAGGAGGAGAAAATCCAAAACCTCATGAATGTGTAACCACGAAAAAAGGAGTGAGGCAAAAACAGCGAGGATTTCCAAAATGCAAGAATCTTTACTGTAGTCACAATGTCAATATATATAGGACCCGACATAGCCATGTTTGGGCATGTGAGCCTGCCTCAGGGGTCATCAAAACCTTTCAGCATGTGTCGATACAAATATAAATTACGTATATTAATGGAATATGATCCTTTACTAAGTCAGATTGTCATGCTTGTATGGTAATCAGGCGTTCCTGCTCTGCTATGCGTGAATACCTCTGGACAACTGATGAAATAAACCATAACATAACACTTTTTAATCCCCCTTTCCTCATCACAAAGGGCTCCTTTTACAAAGCTGAGCTAGCAATTCTGGTGTGGCAAATGTGATAAAGTCCATTCAGTTCCTATGGGCTTGCATTTGCCATGCCGTAATCACTAGCGAGGCTTTGTAAAAGGAGCTCAAAATCATATCACCCAGCTTTCATCTTCCATTCCCCTTGGTACAACCATCTTCATCATCCTTTCCTTATTGCCTCCAGTAGGCAGGAGTTGGGGAGAACTTTAGAAAACTGGCCCCTAGGTAAAGTTCATCACTCATGTGAATTCTATTCCTTCTCTTCATAGGCTTTGACTGCATTAAAATGATAACATCTGAATGCAAACATAGAATACTCATTATTTGATACCATGGATTGTGTTTCCTCCTACTGTATGTGAAATATGTAATTTCTCCTCCTTTGCCTGGTTTCCTTTATAGTCAATAGGGCTGGATGGTCTCATGAAACTATGAGGACTATGATCGAAATTTAAAAATAATTTATTTACAACTGCCCGATGTGGTGAGCAGTATCATTTTAAAAAGCCAGCTGGAGGACAGTACATAGAGGGTCAGGAGAAGAAACAGAAAGACTTAGGTGAATGGCAGTAGCTCTGGCTTGTTCCCCTCCCCTCCCAACAGCACACCCACACATTAAGAATGGACAATCAGAAATTTTTTGTTTCATGTTGATGCAGGAATTACCACTATTGTTAGCAGAATCTGTGGTACTTCAGGAGTCAAACACCACACACCAGAATGAGAGAGAAATCTTCTTTATTTGCCAGCAAACAAAGTAGGACATCAGCGCTAGCTCTCTCCTTCTCTTCAGCTCTCTGTGTCTTGTGTCTCCTGTCTTGGTTCCTTCTCGTCTAACGTAAGCTGCTTCTGTTCTCATTTATATAGGGTCCTAAACCCCTCTAGCCCCCCTTTCTCACCAGATGGTAAGGAATAGATTGATTACCCTGTCTTGAACTAATTATCTCTACACATTTACTCAAAATATCAGTTACATAGGTTTGATATTTCCTAAACTGACCTATGACCTGGGGCCTCTCAAACTAGACAATGTGGCACCTATCTCCTGCATTTTATTATTATTAAATTCTCAGATTCCCGGTTAACTTCATAACTAGCTGGGTTCATTAAGGGGCCAATCTTGCTTAATGGCACACAGACATGGTTTGTTATTACTTTCAGGAGACCAGTCCTACACTTAGCTATAATCCATCAAGGAGAAGAGTTTACTTTTCCTGACCTCTTTCACCTAGCTAGGACTGTGGATAATTCAAACCAGATGATGACCTCTTAAACTGCAGACAAATCTCACTTGAAAAGTCAGACAATGTAACACTGAATTGAAAAGATATTCTACATAGAGAAATAGAACTTATTAAGTAAACAGAATAAAACATATTTTAAAATAAGCAGAAATCAGAATTCCTTATAAGACAAAATCTAAATTATCTAGAATTATTTAAATCTAAACTACCTCCTTCTAAACAGCATTCAGCCTAATCTTTTAAAACTGCCTGCTTGCTAATCCCCTCGTCCAGCATGCCTCGCTTAGAATGGCATCCAGATGTGGTTTATATGAACTAGCCTTAACAATCCATCACTCAAAAAGGGACAAAGAAAGTTTCATTTCTCTCTGACCTTTCTAACCTCTAGTCTAGCAAAAGCTAGACATTTGAGTAATTAAAACCAGATGGCATTCTACCACTTTACAGGACTGAACCAAAATTAAACAGAATTAACAAATTAATATGATTTCTCTGTCCAGGCTGCCTCAATGTCATTGCCTGAAATATTTGTTCTTTTTTTTTCTGAGCATTTGCTTGTTACAGAAGATGTATGTCGTCAGGAATGCACAATCTTTGCAAACCATGCACACTATTTGCAAATTGGGTGCACTCTTTTCCCCAACAGTGTGTGTATCCATGCACACGTGCGATGGTTCACACATGCATGTACTATCCGGAAAGAGTGCACACTTTTTGCAAATAGTGTGCACTCTAGGAAGAATCTGCCTTCTTTGCAAAGGGCATGCACTATTATTAGCAAATGAAAAAAACACAAAATGTATTTTCTGCTGCTCATTTCAGGCCTCTTTTATCAAGCCAAGCTAGTGGTTCCTGTGTGGCAATGTTGACACAGCCCATTTGAAGTGGATGGGCTTTATCGGCATTACCGCACCGGGGGAGCCACTAGCGTGGCTTGATAAAAGAGGCCCTTCATTTGTAAATGTCATGTAGCAACATAGGATACATTGTTGACTTTTCCTATGTTGTTGTAAATATCAGCCTATCCCTACTACACATAGCTGTGAAATAGCACATCTAACGGGGGGGCCCTGAAAAAATTTGGGCCGTAGATATGTGCCTACTTTGTCTATACCTTAATAATGACCTGCATGAGACCTATACTTTGAATTTTCTCCTTGTCTATTTTTGGAAAATATTTTACAATTCTGACACACCATAATTGATGATCTGGTTTTTCATACATTTATTTTGCAGCTTAGATTATTGGACTTTACCCTTCTATATTCAAACAATGAGCTTGCGACCCTAGATGAATGACCTTTACTAAAGGCAAAGGTATTTAATTACATCAAATGCAATTATTCTGGTGCATAGAGACTTCTGTCCAGGTTACTATTGCATTTAAAAAGTATTTTAAGGTAAAATTATGCCTCCTGTCAATTTATACGTCTGCCTAAGGCTAGAAATCTTAACTAACCAGCTTGAACTTTTGTTGCACATCGCTTTATTCCAGCTACGTGCTCAGGTTTTGATTTTTTAAGTCTAGTTACTGTACATACCATACTTGAAAATTCAGCCTAAATATCAACATTATGGACTAGATTCAGTAAATGATGCCCACATTTGGGTGCCAGAAAACATGTGCACTGAGCGCTATTCTATAAACGGAGCTCGAGTTGGATGCCATTTATAGAATAGTGCATAGCGCTGGGATTCACGCCCAACTTTGGGCATGAGGGATTTACACCAACTGAAAGCTATTGTAAATTAGGCGTGGATCTCCCGAATTCCATAATACTGCACACATTTATAGTGAAAGTCCGTGACCCACCCATGCCTCTCCCATGGCCATGCCTCCTTGTCAGCTACAGGCAAATCCAAATTGCTGCCAATTAATGCCAATAATTGATAGCCCCAATTATTGGCACTAATTGGCTTCTTAATTAAATAGTACACACAAACTGGGCACAATCTGCAGGTGCTATATATAGAATCCTGGGGTATATGTAGTTCACCTAAATGACTTTATTTTTAACTTTTAAAATTAGCAATGTTCTCCCTTATTCTCATCCAAACTATTCAAACCCTTTGATGAAACAAATAATCCACCTATTTATCACAAGTGTATCATATCCCATCCAACACAACAACAGCTGCACAAACTAATAACTACACTCCTCTCTTAATGGATGCCAATTAAGGCAGCTCAGTATCTCTTGAAACAGCATTTGCACAGAAATAACCAAGCAATTGATTCTGTTTCATTCATCTATGAGTGGAGCATGTCCTTCTGAAATGTGCAGTACACCTGTGATAGTATCTACAGGCAGGACCAGTGCAAGGGTATGAGTAACCCCTAAGTGAACTCTCAGCTTTATGTCCCCTTCCCCCAAATTAAAGTTCAGACCCCTAGCTCTCCCAAGATTTTGATGCAATAATTAAAAAACAAACAAACGTAGCAATCATGATTATTCCAATACAACCTCTTCATAATTATCCTGTAAAAACATATAATTGGGTATCATACTTTGAAATATAAAATTTTGTTTGCTGTACATATGCATGCAATAATGGTCATTTTCAATGGGGTATTTGAAAATTGCCCACTCTCCCTGCATGTCAAATTATGTGCTGATGGTCTTTTGAGTTAGTGTGGTAGTCAGGACCTATTGCTTTTGTTGGGGGGAGGGAGGAAGTTAAGACCTATTGTTTTACTTTGACTGCAGCTGCTGTTTTTCCCTATACAACTATCTAATCTTGTCTAATGGTTATCGGTTTGGTCTACAGGTGCCACACATTGAAGACACAAAGGAGATAGGTGCAGGAAAATACTACAGTAGCTGCACAGACTGCAGCATTTATTACCGTAGTAGAGCTATGTAGGGTTTGAGAGAGAACTGTGGGCAGGGCCAAAAGGGGAGGGAGAGAGGCTGGACTGTACACAGGGGGAGGGAGAAATACAGAGAGATGCCAAACTAGGGAAGGGGTATAAATACAGAGAGATGCCAAACTGAGGAAAAGAAGAAGGGAGGGAGGTGGAGGGAGAAGAGAGATAAGATAGTGGACAAGGGTTGGAGGGAAGGAAGGAAGAAATGAGAGAGGTGTTGGACTTAGAGGAGGGGTTGGGAAAGAGAGATAGAGAGAGAGATAATGAACCTAGGAATAGAGAGGAGGGAGGAAAAGAGTTGGACCAGGAGGCAGGAGAAAGGAAGATATTGGGCCTTTAATCAGTGGCACCCACCTTGGGTTCAGGCCCCCTCCAAAGCTGCACTACCTGTTCAATGGCTGGTAGGGTAGATGAAATCACCCCCTTGCTCCTTTTATTGCCTCAGGAGCAAGGAAGTCAGTGGCATGCCTCCAACCACTGACTCGTGCACTCCTCAAGCATATTCAGTTCATGCATGAAATGAGCATGCTCGGGGAGTCCCAGAATCAGCAGCTGGAGACACCCTGCTGACTTCTTCGCTCCTGAGTCAGTACAGAGAGAAAGGGGGCAGCCTTGGCACTGGATTTCTTCTTCTGGTGGAGCTTCAGTATCCCCCACCAGCAAAGGTTTGATACCTAATGTGGTGGGGGGGAGAAAGAGGAAATGCATGTCCCCCAGAGTCCTCCCCGTGACCCTCCCCCTGGATTGCCAGCTATGCCCCACCTTTCATCTCGCTATTAACAGCAATTTTAAAAAATTAATCAAAATACAGCCTAGATAGATAGATAGATAGATGAATAAGCTTTTTATTGTGACTAAAAACCTCCATATTGGTTGCTGTAACCTAGATATAATTTGTGTGATGCAGCACCATTTGAGCTATCTGTATTTCTTCATGCACTTTTGCACAGATCAGATTTGGTTCAGTAAGGAGATAATGCTGAAGTGTTTCGGTTGGGATCCTACAGCCTAGACGGTTGCGTGGAGGGGAATTTTCAATATGACATCTAAATCTGACTTTGGACGTTTTGCTGAAAATGTTCAAAAATCAATTGGTGAACATGGCCATTTTTGAACCTGAAAAACGTCTATCTTTTTGTTTAATTTTCTAGTCATTTTGGAGGAGTTTCTATATATGGTGCTTAAAAAATCAGTGCTGACTAAGCATATTCTATAACTGGCACCTAGATTTAGGTGTCGATTATAGAATATGCTTAGTTAATATTTCAGCGCCTAAATCTGCACGTGTCCATTTACACCAATTAAAACGTGGTTTAAATCCCAGTTCATAGATTTAGGCGTCTAAGTTTCAGAACGCCCATGAAATGCTCATTTCCCGCCTTTAACCACACCCCTTTTTGCCTGCGCACATTAAAAGTTTGGCACACATCATTACAGAATACGCTTAGCGAGTTGTGTGCCTAAATTATAATCATTGCCAATAAGTGCTTATTATTGCTTGTTAAGTGCTGATATCAGCGCTCATTAGTTTGTTAAGCCAATTAAGTTATGTGAGGTGTTATAGAATCCACGCTGATTTCGGTGCCTAAAAACCTAAGCGAACTATATAAAATCCAGGGGTTTCTGCTTAGTGTGTCCATCGTTTTGAACCATTTTCAAAAAAAAAAACATCCAAGTGAAAAATGCACAAAATCAAGCCATTGGGATGTAGGAGAAGCCAGCATTCTTAGTAGACTGGCCACACAGACATCCCAGCACAGAAATGGGGCACTATAGGGGGCACTGCAGTGGACTTCATATAAAAGGTCCACATTTCACCCTTACCCCCTTACATTGTATAGGGGAACCCTCCCAAACTCACCCAAAACCTACTGTACTCAACTGTACACCACTACCATAGCCCTTATGGCTGCAAGTGTCACCCATATGTGGGTATAGCAGGTTTTGGGAGGGGGTTGACACTTTCCACCACAAGTGTAACAGTTAGACTGGGTTATGGACCTCGGTCCCCTTCTCCACAGTGCACTGCACTGACCACTAGTTTACTCCAGGGACCTGCTTGCTGCTCTAAGGGGAGTGGCCATAACATCTGAAGCTGTTATAGAGGCTGGTATGTACCATTTCACTGGGGGGGAGGGAGGGGGTCAGTGACCACTGGAGGAGTAAGGGGGGTGTCATTCCTTTATTCCTCCAGTGGTCATCTGGTTATTTAGGGCACTTTTGTGGCGTAGTCATTATTAAAACAGTTCTAGACCAAAACATCCAACTTTTAGCCCTAGACATTTGTTCTGTTCCATTATGACAGAAAAATATCCAAGTGTTAGGCACACCCAAATCCTACCCTTAACATACCCCCTTGTGATCTGGATGCACTGCAGATGATCAGCATAGAAGAACATCTAAAAAATGGATGTCAAAAATAGCGATTTGCATGGTTTTTTTTTTAAAGAAAAAGGTCCATCTGTCAATTTATGCCACTTTTTGGACATTTTTCTTTTTCAAAACTGAGCCCCTAAGGATATAATTTATGAATGTGCTAAATTTGCAATGCTCCACAATTCTGTGCTGCTCAACTACATAGGTAGCAATGCTGTGAACTGAAAGTTTTGCACAATGAGTGATGGAGTAGGTGAGAACTGGGCCATTAGCATTGCCCTAATCTCCTCATATGTCTTATTGTTTGGTAATGCTAGAGAAATCAGCATGTACCATATGTTTATTCCCAACATACAGTCATGAAAACAGCCTGTGTTTGTTCAGGGGTCTCAATCTTATTTGCCTCCAAATAGAATAAAAATGTTTTTGCATAAGAGGCATTCTTGAATGTGACCCCATGGCTACAGATGAAAGTGCTGCTTTGATTTCTCAGCATGGCTCTTCCTTCTCAGCGTTCGCTGATTTTCTTATGAACCTTTATTACTGTATATATAGCAGTGTCCACTTAGAACAAGTGCTGCACATCACAAAGACATAAGAAAAAAAAGTACTACAAAGAACATACAAACTGAATTTATATAGTAGCTGCTGGGCTGCCATTGCATAACTCCCTTATTCGTGTATTTAACAAAAAAATTATACAGATAATATCAGGCCATTTATTTATTTATGACATTTATATCCCACATTATCCCAAACAAGTTTGAGTTCAATGTGGCTTACAATAAACAGTATAGGATACATAACAAAGAATAATGCATAAGAAAGTAATTTGTTGTAACAATCCAATTTTACAATACAATATCATAAACATACTGGGATAGCTATGGATGTTTAACATTTAGAAAATCTATTATGAATAAGAAATTGTACATGAAGCAAAGAGAAAGTTAATGGTAAATAGAGTAATAACCAATTCAGGTAATAACAAATTGTTTGAGATATGGTTCTTCTTAGTGAGGGTTTGTTTGAATAGGAACGATTTGAGGATTTTGCAGAATCTAGTATATTCCTGTATATTTCTTATTTTGGGGGGGTAAGGAGTTGCACCATTTGGTTCCTAGGTAAGTGAAGTCTGCAGAGTGGACAGTTTTGTAGATCACTTTTTTGCAACTTGAAAGGTGTAGTCTAAGATAGTTTCTTGTCTCATATTTAGTGTTTCTTTGAGGTAAGTTTATTAATGGAACCATATAGTCTGGAGCTGTGCCGTTTCGGATTTAAAAGATAAAGGTACATAATTTGAAGGTGATTTTCGCTTTGATGGGAAGCCAGTGTAATTTGATTAATAAAGGGGAGGCACTTTCAAAATGACAGATTGTGTATATAAACCTGGCTGCAGTGTTTTAAATCACTATACAGCCTGATACTATTTGTGGGCTAAATTTAAGTGATTTAGGGCAAGCTAAAAATGTTCTGATATTGGCAATATTTAGCCACTAAGGGCTAGATTCTATATATGGCGCTAGAAAAAGCATTATTTTATAACCCGTGCTTAAAATTAGGCGTTGTTTATAGAATAGTGCTTATGCCCAGGGGTCATGTGTAAATTTAGGTGCCACCATTTGCACCAATGAAAACTTGGTCAAATGCCCACGCCTAAATTTACATGAGGAGCCCACATATTCTATAATCAGTGGCGTTCCTAGCCTCAACGGCACCCAGGGCGGATCGCCAATGCGCCCCCCCCGGGTGCAGCGCGCCCCCCCCATGAAATGACACCCCCCCCCCCGGGTGCACGCCGCTGGGGGGGGTGTGCCGCAGCGCACACCTGTCTGCTCCCAGTTCGCTACGCTCGCTAAATTCTGTCATTCGCTGCAGCTTCCTCCCTCTGCCCCGGCAGAAGGAGGGAGCTGCAGCGAACGAGAGAATTTAGCAAGCATAGCGAACTGGGAGCAGACAGGCGCGTGCTGCGGCACCCCCCGAGCGGCGTGCACCCAGGGCGGACTGCCCCCACCGCCCCCCCTTGGTACGCCACTGTCTATAATTATTCATGTAACTCAAAACCACGCCACCAATTCACCCTGAAACACAGAGGACCCTTCTATTTCCACGCCCCCTTTTATGGGCCGCACATAAAATTTAGACACGGATCGCTCACCTAAATTTACCCATGAAAAACCTAATTAAATCTAATTAGTGACAATTGCTTGTTAAAATGACAATTATTGGCACTAATTGACTTATTATGTAATTAAATTGTGCATGTGCCCAAATTTATGTGTGCAATTTTTTATAGAATTCAGGGGTAAGGGGGTAATTCTATCACAGTTAGTATGATCCTTGCAGTTCAGGCACATAGTCACTCAATCTCGGCACACTTTTGGTGCCTATGTTTTATAGAATTAGCCCTTACCCCTAGATTCCCAACACTTTTGGCTGGATAACATTTGGTGGGTAGTCGGAATGGAAAGGTTAGTATGGCAACAAAAGCATCAGCCTTGGTCACCCCCAATTAACTTGCTTGGATGGTTTATTCCTCATTACATTTATTACACGCACTCTTCTTCCCTATATATAGTTTCGTAGCTCGAATACTTGAGAAATTAATGGATTGAGATAGCACTTCCCTCCCTGGTGTACTGGAAACTCTATCTGACATTTATACCTTTTCTCTCTAGTTCACCTTTTCCTGATATTCTCATTGTTAGTTCCTTTAAATATGGTAAATCTGTGCTTTTATATTGCAGCCTTATTGCTTGAATTATGTATGTACCGTGCAAGGTTAATCAATTAATGTACTTATATTCTGTTGCTCTGTTCATTTCTTTGCTATGTTTCTAATAGCAATAAAAATTATTTGAAATTTAAAAAAAAGAATAACACTGCTTATGAGTCACCTCAAAAGCAGCATTATTCTATGTGCTGATGCTCTGGGCCTCATTGCAAAGGGGCCACAAGACTGCTGTTAACTCCCTCCCTCATATCCCCCCAATTCAAGCACCCCCCCCCCCCCGAAGCTCCCCCGATCCAAGTCTCCTGAAGCATCCTTGATCTAAGCCCCCATAAAGGTCCCCCTGATACAATGCCCCTTTCAGCAAGTGCCTCAGGGTCCTTACCTGGTAGTCCAGTGGGTGATAGGCAGGAATGATTCCCCTCTTGCTCCTGCCAAGCCAGTACTGCCTTCAAAACGAGGCCCCTAGCAGTAGTCTTGCGCTACTACCACTAGGATCCATTTTGGACCAAATTCTGTAAATGACACCGAAAAAAAGACATGCTAAGTGCTACTCTATAAATAATGCTCAAAGTTAGGTGCCATTTATAGACAAGCTCAGAGTCAGTATCCACACCTACCTTTAGATGCAAAGATTTACACCAACTAAATCCTGATGTACAATCATCACACCTCAACCATGTGTAGATCCCCCTTATTCTATAACAGCACTCATAAATTGAAGGAAAACCCCTGATCTGCCCATGACCCTCCCATGGCCATGCCCCCTTTTTGGAGCCATGTGTAAATTTTACGCACAGATCCCAGCACTTAAAAATGTGTGCATATATTTTAATAAATGCCAATTAGCACCAATAATTGATTATTAACACCCAATTGTTGGCACTAATTGACTTGCTATTCAATTTAATTGCACATGCAAATTTGGCACACACCCAATTCTGAGCGCCATATATAGAATTCAAGGGATTATGTATTTAGGAAGTATTTCTCTCTTGTGCTACTGCTCCTGCTTCATTCTGACTCATTGGACCAGGGCACTCAAGATAAGAATCAGTTAGGCCATGAAAGAGGCAGAGATAAGAATGTTGGGACTAGCAGTGCATCCTGCGTGCCACAACATCTACTCAAACTGAACTATCATTGCAAAATCTTGATGCTCATGCTGCACTGAAGGGGACGAAAGCAAGGAAGAGAAAGAAAATAGTAAAGGGCAAAAGAAAAAAGGAACAGGAAGAAGCAGAGGGAGAGAGAGAGAAGGGTGAAGAAAATTGGGATTAGTATCATATTATATCAGAAATGCAGTAAGAATTTTAAAAAGTTTACTGCACTAATTTCATCAGTACAACTGTTGCCTTGAAATCTAACAGTTGCTGAAGCAGGTAATTTTCTCACTGAAAACCATTACTGATGTGCACTGCAGCATGCCACACTGCATTAATGGGATCCAAGACCAGCAGCACTTCATTGGTTCAGTGCTATGCTTTATCAGGAAAGAACATACCCAAATGGTCTGCAGGCTGCAACTAACTTACTTCTACGGAATATTTAAACAGACTTGACAGAAAAATGATTTTATAGATGTTTTATTGTAAAAGAATGTGCTGTTTCAAAAATGTGCACTTTCAAGCTATTTTTTTACCTTTATTTTGCCCATTTGCCTGAAATTTAAACCTAACCCTAAAAATATGTAGCAGTAACTTGGCAAATTACAAGGGGCCTTCTACTATTACAATCCAGGAGTCATGAAAAACCACAATCTTTATTCTAATACTTAGAGAAGAAATCCTTATGCTGATGCAGTAATTGAAAACTGTGATGGAGATCGTTTCCATAGCAACAAGCTATCATTTTGCCTACGGAAAATGAATATTCAGCTCCAAGGAATTTAAGATGCAAAACAAGACTCCTGCATGTACAATCTAGACTAAAGCATCAATGTTTCTACCTATACAGTGAAGGTTGCTGCCATGTTAGTCTCAGTTCAGATAACAATTAAAAAGCCAGTGGAAAATTGCAGATCTCGATGAAGTATGCTTTGCTGAAACACAAATGACTTCTGGTGTCATTTCTGAAGAATTTTCTCCTCTTGGGTGCTGGACAAAGCAATCAGATATAGCAGTCTTCTGGGCTAAGGAGGACAGCATTTTCAAGGTCTCTGTTAGGTTTATATATCCTGCCATGATTGCAAAGTATGCTTTGTTATTGATTCTAGGAATGTAAATATGACATCAAAAATATAGTTACATAAGTAATGCCACACTGGGAAAAGACCAAGGGTCCATCGAGCCCAGCATCCTGTCCACGACAGCAGCCAATCCAGGCCAAGGGCACCTGGCAAGCTTCCCAAACGTACAAACATTTTATACATGTTATTCCTGGAATTGTGGATTTTTCCCAAGTCCATTTAGTAGCGGTTTATGGACTTGTCCTTTAGGAAACCGTCTAACCCCTTTTTAAACTCTGCCAAGCTAACCGCCTTCACCACGTTCTCCGGCAACGAATTCCAGAGTTTAATTACACGCTGGGTGAAGAAACATTTCTCCGATTTGTTTTAAATTTACTACACTGTAGTTTCATCGCATGCCCCCTAGCCCTAGTATTTTTAGAAAGCATGAACAGGCGTTTCACATCCACCTGTTCCACTCCACTCATTATTTTATATACCTCTATCATGTCTCCCCTCAGCCGTCTCTTCTCCAAGCTGAAAAGCCCTAGCCTCCTTAGTCTTTCTTCATAGGGACGTCGTCCCATCCCCGCAATCATTTTAGTCGCCCTTTGCTGCACCTTTTCCAGTTCCACTATATCTTTCTTGAGATGCAGTGACCAGAATTGAACACAATACTCAAGGTGCGGTTGCACCGTGGAGCGATATAACGGCATTATAACATCCTCACACCTGTTTTCCATACCTTTCCTAATAATACCCAACATTCTATTCGCTTTCCGAGCCGCAGCAGCACACTGAGCAGAAGGTTTCAGTGTATTATCAACAACGACACACAGATCCCTTTCTTGGTCCGTAACTCCTAACGTGGAACCTTGCATGACGTACCTAATAATTCAGGTTCCTTTTTCCCACATGCATCACCTTGCACTTGCTCACATTAAACGTCATCTGCCATCTAGACGCCCAGTCTTGTAAGGTCCTTCTGTAATTTTTCACAATCCTGTCGCGAGTTAACGACTTTGAATAACTTTGTGTCATCAGCAAATTTAATTACCTTGCTAGTTACTCCCATCTCTAAATCATTTGTAAATATATTAAAAAGCAGCGGTCCTAGCACAGACCCCTGAGGAACCCCACTAACTACCCTTCTCCATTGTGAATACTGCCCATTTAACCCCACTCTCTGTTTCCTATCCTTCAACCAGTTTTTAATCCACAATAGGACTTTTCCTCCTATCCCATGACCCTCCAATTTCCTCTGTAGCCTTTCATGAGGTACCTTGTCAAACGTCTTTTGAAAATCCAGATACACAATATCAACCGGCTCCCCTTTGTCCACATGTTTGTTTACTCCTTCAAAGAATTGAAGTAAATTGGACAGGCAAGATTTCCCCACATCAAAATACCTCCTGCAAGCAATTGGTCAAGGCAGCCAGGACCCAGCTTCTCTTGAAATTCAGCTGTTGTTTGGCACACAGTCCAGGACTGTGAGTCAGCAATTGACTGCAGTCCCCAGTGGCACCTCCATTTTCACCCATGCAAGTTTTCAGTTATCAGGGAAATCTGTGCCAATGTGCAGGAAGGGCAGCTGCATGGATCACAGTACCATTAATATTGCAATCCCTGTGCTGCATGCCAGACTGCTATTAAGTAAACAGGCAGTTGGTTAAATCAATCATTATACCAGTTTATGGGGCCCTTTTACTAAGTTGTGTAAGCATCTACACGTGCCCAACGTGCACCATAATGGATTTACCACCCGGCTACCGCGTGGCTCTTGTGGTAGTTTCATTTTTGGTATGCGTCTGATGTGCGCATCCAAAAAATAATTTGTATTTTCAGACACGCGTATCGGACGCACGTAGGTCATTACTGCCCAGTTACCGTGTGAGACTTTACCACTAGGTCAATAGCTGGCAATAAGGTCTCAGACCCAAAATGGACGCGTGGCAATTTTCAATTTGACATACGTCCATTTTCGGCAAATATTTTTAAAAGGCATTTTTTACAGGTGCGCTGAAAAATGATTCTGCACATGCCCAAAACACGCATCTACACTACCGCAGGCCATTTTTTAGCACACCTTTGTAAAAGGGCCCTTATCCTGCTTATTTCCGAACGAGAAGGCCAGCCATCTTCCAACATAATCAGGAGATGGCCGGCCATCTCCTAAACACAGCCAAATCGGTATAATCGAAAGCCGATTTTGGCCGGCTTCAACTGCTTTCTGTCGCGGAGCCAGCGAAAGTTCAAGGGGGCGTGTGGGCAGGGATGGGGGCGTGGTTAAGAAATGGCCAGCTTCGGCCAATAATGGAAAAAAGAAAGACGGCCCTGAAGAGCATTTGGCCGACTTTACTTGGTCCCTTCTTGTTCATGAGCAAGCCTCAAAAAGGTGCCCTAACTGACCAGATGACCACCGGAGGGAATGGGGGATGACCTCCCCTTACTCCCCCAGTGGTCACCAACCCCCTCCCACCCAAAAAAAACACCAACATTTTTTTGCCAGCCTCTATTCCAGCCTCAAATGTCATACCCAGCTCCATGACAGCAGCATGCAGGTCCCTGGAGCAGTTTTTAGTGAGTGCAGTGCACTTCAGGCAGGCAGACCCAGGCACATCCCCCCCTACCTCTTACACTTGTGGTGGTAAATGGGAGCCCTCTAAAACCCACCCAAAACCCACTGTACCCACATGTAGGTTCTCCCCTTCATCCCTAAGGGCTATGGTAGTGGTGTACAGTTGTGGGGAGTGGGTTTTGGGGGGGGGGGCTCAGCACCCAAGGTAAGGGAGCTATGCACCTGGGATCAATTTGTGAAGTCCACTGCAGTGCCCCCTAGGGTGCCCGGTTGGTATCCTGGCATGTGAGGGGGGACCAGTGCACTACAAATGCTGGCTCCTCCCACGACCAAATGCCTTGGATTTAGCCGGGTTTGAGATGGCCGCCATTAGTTTCCATTATCGGGGAAAACCAATGGTGGCCATCTCTACCACCGGTGCTCTCTAAGGCCGGCCTCGACTGTATTATCGAAACGAAAGATGGCTGGCCATCTTGTTTCAATAATACGATCGGAGACGGCACTTTACGGGGCATCCCCGGAGATGGCCACCCTTAGAGATGGCCAGCCCCATTCAATTATGGCCCTCTATATTTTCTGATAGCTGTCTACATCCATTAATTTTTAAAAAATGGCCAGGTTAGCTAAATTCAGTGAACACTAGAAATAGTATTCACAATCCCAAAAAAGGAAGGGTGTACTAGTCATTATTCTAAATCCCACAACTCATCAGTAAACTAGAGGGCTGCCTTTATAACTAGCAACTTTCTTAACTTTAACTATGCGTAAAGAATTAGAACCACAGCACATTCTAAATTCCAGCATAAAATTTGTTTTTCAAGTAGTTTATCTTATAATTAATCGACAGTCTCTCCAGTATTCACCAAATTAGTCAGATTCAATATATAATCTAAACTTTATTTCCATTACAACTTCCTTTCACTCTGCCTACTTCCCCTATAAATGATAGATTAAAAAAAAAGAGTAGAATGACAAAATGATCAAGCCATAAGCTAAATCATTAATAAATAAATTGATATTGCTTGTATCTGACATGCTGAGTGGAAGAGTAGCCTATGGCTAGTACCAGTGTGGTTTTAAAAACGGGTAAATGTGGGCTGAAATGAAAAAACAGAGGAAATGACAGCAGATAAAGACTGCATAGCCTATCCAGTCTGCCCATTGTCAGCAGGCCACCACCTTCAGGCCTTCCTGCAGGTATGAACTCGGCTGACCCTGGAAGGGCCCTTCCCTGGACAGAGCACTCCCAGAAGCAGACTCCAAAAATATGCTTAAGCCCGCTTTATTCCATCAGCAAGGCCAAGACATTTCCTCTTTCAGGCACAGTCCTTGGTTACAGCACATATCACCCATTGTTCCCCCCCCCCCCCCCCCCCCCCCCGCCAACCACAGTTTCTGGATACAGTTTAAATCATTCACTGCTTCCCTAGCATGGCCTGATTCCTGGACACAGTTTTAAATCACTCACTGTTTCACTAGCATGGCAGTGTTCTGAACACAGTTCAAGTCACTCACTGTTTCCCCAGCATGGCACCACTTCTGGACACAGTTTAAATTACTCACTGCTTCCCCAGCATGACATGACTTCTGAACATAGTTCAAATCACTCACTGATTCCCCAGCACGGCCAGGTTCCTGGACACAGTTCAAGTCACTACCTGTTTCTCCAGCCAGGTCTGACTTCTGGCCACAGCTGAAATCATTCACTGCTTTACAGCATGGCACCTCTCTCCCCCTTGAGTGGAACAGCTGCTTAACTTTTCCTCCAGGCTTCCCCCGCCTTGAAGAAGGTTTGTTATTAAGCCTTTCAACTTCTTCCCTTGTACCTGAGCTAGAGCAGCAATCTCCATGGGATCACTTTCCCAGTCATCTTGGGCTTGGATCTCCTCTCCGACCTCTTTCTCCATCTTCCATTCCATGGGCTCCTCTCCCTTTATGGTCCCCAGCTGGTCCTCTCCCTCCTGATTATTCCTCCTCAGCTAATCCCCCTCCTCTCCCTCGGGGTCCTGAGACTTGTAGTTCCCTTGCTGCTCCCTTTGCTTGCCCCAGGGCTTTGCAGGGGTTCTTGGGAACTGTAGTCCTCCTCCTTTCTCCGGCTCTTGGGAAACTTATGCCTCCATGGGGGCGTGACTTCCCAGCCACTAGGATCCTGGGACTTGTAGTTGGAATCCCAGGTATGAAACCTACCCATCTTGCTCCTCTCCTGGATCCCTTCTTCCCTGACCCTCAGGGGTTCCTCACACCATCCATAACATCTACTATCCTTTCCTCTCACTTAGATATCCTGTTTGTCCCATATTTTCTCAAACTCAGACAAAATCTTCATCGCCACCACCTCCACCAGGAGGCTGCCCATACATCCACCATCCTCTCTGAAAAATACTTCTTTAGATTACTCCTCCTATGCTCCGTCATTCCAGAGCTTCCTTTAGAAACATAGAAACATGATGGCAGATAAGGGCCAAAAGGCCCATCCAGTCTGCCCATCCTTAGTAACCACCAAGTCTTTCTTTCCTAAGAGATCCCACATGCCTGTCCCACGCTTTCTTAAACTCTGATACAGTCCCCATCTCTACGACCTCCACCGGGAGGCCATTCCACGCATCCACCACCCTTTCAGTGAGAGTATTTTCTTAGATTCCTGCTAAGCCTATTTCCTCTTAACTTCATCGTATGCCCCCTCATTCCAGAGTTTTCTTTCATTTGAAAAAGGCTCACTTCCTAAACATTACCACTGAGGTATTTAAATGTCTCTATCATATCCCCTCTCTCTTCCAGTGTATACATGTTGAGGTCCCTAAGCCTGTCCCTATGTTTTATGACCGAGACCGCTTACCAGTTTCATAGCCACCCTCTGGACTGACTCCATCCTGTTTATATCCTTCCATAGGTGCAGTCTCCAGAATTGCACACAGTACTCTAAATGGGGCCTCACCAGAGACTTATACAAGGGCACTATCACCTCTTTTTTTCCTGCTTGTCATCCCTTTCCTTATGCAGCCAAGCGTCCTTCTGGCTTTGACCATCACTTTTTCTATCTGTTTGGAGACCTTAAGGTCATCAGTCACAATCACTCCCAAGTCCCACTCTTCTTTTGTACACAGAAGCACTTCACCCCCTATATTGTATCAATCCCCTGGATCTTGCTTCCACTGTTCCTTCTAAGCTGGGCAGGAGTCCTCCAACTACATTGCTGCCAGTGGAGGGTAATGCTTCCATAGTATGTTTTTAGTCACCAGGGACAGGTAAGTTCCCTGGAGTCCTGCAGAACTTGCCTGTCCCTCTTTATTGAAAATGTGATAGTGCAATATCACCCCCCTCTGGCAGGATTGTAATTAGAGAACTCCACTCCCACTCAGCTTAGAAGGAACAGTGCTTGCTTCCTGTGCATTTATGTCACAGAGGTATTTAAATGTGACTATCATATCTCCCCTCTCCCGCCTTTTTTCCAAATATATGTAACCTGAGTTTGGGGGTTTTATTTTCTTACCTTGCTAGGGTTCAGAAAAAGGCTGATGGGCTGTTGATGTGTTTGGGAAAGAGACACATGTACTGTATATGCTATAAGGGAGATACTGTGCTAATCTGGGGAAATGAAATGTGTTTGGATTTCTTTGATGGATCAAAGGACTAAAACATATTATGCATGTTTGTAAGAGAAAGTGGTGAAAGAGAGAAAGTTGGGGGTTTCGATTGTGTATGATGCATGCAGGGGCATTTTTAATATGATGTCCAAATCTAATTATAGATATTTTGCTAAAAATGTCTAAAAGTCTTTTCCTGGATATAGCATTTTTTTAGCTGGGAAAATGTCTATGTTTTTTTTGTTTCGCAAATCGCTATTGTCCAGACATTTTTATTTAAATCATTTATTTACAATTTTTCATTTTACAAGGGTCACTTGCAAACAGTAATACAGAGATGATTGCACATTAATACAATATAAGAAGAAAACAATCCCACCTAGATATATGGATTATATACAATCTTTCTCTTTCTTAGACCACAAAGTGAAGAAAAATAGGGAGAGTGAAATAAGACAAGGAGATCAATTAAACAGTAAACAGAAAGAAAACATGGTATTAACCTGATTATCCCCAGATATTACTCATCTACGTCATTATTCCACATTGATCATCTGGTTGGCTTCCTCAAGACCAAATACGGTGTGTAGTCAATTCATTTCATTGAGAACATACTTATTATCCAGGTTTTAGTTAGAAATAATACATCTGATTACATTCTCTCTCTTTTAAAAACCAGAAATTATTTAATGATACATATACTCAAATCTCTAATTCAAATCCCACTGATTAAAGCAATCCCAGTTTTCACAGGCTTCACTCCTTTCGAAGTAATAATTAAGGAAATATGTTTGAGGAAAACTTCAGGAGTCATACCTGGGACTCTGGGAAAAACAATAATCTCGACATTAATCATCCACAAAAACATCCACCTTATTATTCAAAGTTTCTGGTCCATTATCATTTTCAAGATCATAACCACTTCTTGCTTGTACAGAACTTCATCTGTCATATTAATTTTTTCACTCTCAAAAGGTTCAAATTGTCCATGCAACTCTCCAATAAGATCATATCTGAAACAAAGTTATTTACTACTGCCGTTAGGTCCCGAAGTGCCTTCCAGATGGTATTCAATGTAACCTCCACGGAAGCCAAAAACTCCAAGATGATTTCTCTTGAGGTGTTTAGGAGTGGTTCCGCCGATTCGGGTTCTGCTGTAAACGTCCTCCGTTTCAGCATATGCCTCTAACTCACTCCTCCACTCCTTTGGACATGGTGGTTGAATAATTCGGGAGCGATGGAGTTGTTTTTCCAGGTCCAAGAGCGTCAACGCTCCTTCGCCGGCGCTAATCAAAGGACTCGCCAACCCTTTCATCTGTGGACAATTCGATGTGCAGCGGTCCCGCACTTGCGGCTCAGGGGACAAAACGCTGGCCATCAGCGGCTGACCACCGGTTGTTCCCATCCTCTCAGTTAAGGAAAATGCAATTGCAGAGAGGAAATAAAGAAGAGAGAACCTCAGAGGGCAGCTGGGCCGTTGGGCATACGAACTCCAGGTCACCATCTCACCACACTCCCAGTTTGGGACACTCTTTGTCTGGTTTCTCCTCAGAGGCCTGTCTGATATGGGTAGCCCTTCAGCATAGCCCTCTGAGTCATTAAAACACAGAAGCCCCTCCACCACTACAATTTGGTGTCCCTTCAGAGGGGTGCCCAGACATTTTTATTGCTCAGTATGTATTTCTTTAGGTACCATTTTCAATAAACAAAACATCCTAGAGAAAAATGCACTAAACAAGCCATAAGGATGGCTTTGTGGCACTATTCCTAGTAAACTGGCCTCACAGACTTCCCAGCAGAGCACAGTGGCAGCCTAGTGGTCAGTGCAATGGACTTCACATAAAGGGACCCAGGTACAAATCACACCTTAACAGCCTTATTTTGTACTGTGAGCCCTCCAGGAACACCTAAAAATCTACTTTACACTATTACAAAAGCCCTCAGGTCTGAAGGTGTCTCTTATGTATAGGTAAAAAATGATATTTGTGGGTTTTGGAAGACTCACAATTTCTTTCACAAGTGAACTACTTAGAGTGGGATTATAGACCTGGGTCCCTTTCTCTATAGTCCACTGCACTGACCACTAGCCTACTCCTGGGACTAGCTTGCTACTCTAATAGGAATGGCCATAATATCTGAAGCTGATACATCTTTGGGGGAGTAGGAAGGAGTCAGTGACCACTGGTGGATTAAGGTGGGTCATGCCTTAATCTCTCCAGTGATCAGGTGGTCAGTTAGGGCACCTTTTGTGACTTAGTTGTGATTGAAACAGGTCCAGGAAAAAAAAGTCCCAATTTTTGCTCTACACATTTTTATCTTGTTCCATTATGTAATTATTTAAAATATTTATAGACGGCACTATCTTACAATTCTAGGTGGTTTTCAAAATAACATACACACTATTGGCCCTGTTTACTAAGGTGCGTTAGCGTTTTTAGAACATGCTAAAAATTAGCATATGCTAACCATGTAGATGCCCAAAGGAAAATTATAGGCATCTACATAGATGGGAAGTTGGTAGAACTACAGGACATGATATGAGAGTGAAGGGGGGCAAACTCAAGAAAAATGTCAGGAAATATTTTTTCACGGAGAGAGTGGTGGATACTTGGAATGCCCTCCCGCGGGAGATGATGGAGATGAAAACAGTAATGGAATTTTAAAATGTGTGGGATAAACATAAAGGAATCCTGTTCAGAAGGAATGGATCCTCAGAAGCTTAGCAGAGATTGGGTGGCAGAGCCGGTGGTGGGAGGCGGGGCTAGTGCTGGGCAGACTTCTATGGTCTGTGACCTGAAAATGGCAGATACAAATCAAGGTCAGGTATATACAAAAAGTAGCACATATGAGTTTATCTTGTTGGGCAGACTGGATGGACCATGCAGGTCGTTCTCTGCCGTCATCTACTATGTTACTATGTTACATGGTTAGCACACTCTGAAAATGCTAATGTGTCTCTAGCACTGCTTAGTAAACAGGGCCCTAAGATTCTTCACAAAACTAAAAATAACATACATATATAAATGAATACTAATCATAAAAACATAACATAAAATTCATAAGCAGCAAGTATGTGTATAAGTTCGCACCCACAGCAGCTATCTTTACTTATGGGGAAAAAGCTTGAGTAAACAAGTGGGTCTTTAATTGCTTTCTGAATTGCACAATAGGACAAATTTTGTGAAAAGCTTCAGGCAATGCATTCCATAAAACAGCCCCCTTCTATAAAATGTAGAAGACTGAAAAACATCTAACCTAACCTGTCGAAAAGAAGGAATATCAAGCAGCAATTTGTCACCCGATCTCAATGATATGACAGGCTTATAGATTTTCAATGAACATGCCAGAACATGCTGGGCTTGATGGACCTTTGGTCTTTCCCAGTATGGCAATACTTATGTACTTATGCACTTGTCTGTCTTCAATGTATTGCAGCTTTTTGTTATTCATTGCCTTAATCCTACCCTGTTCAGGACACTGCTTTACTACATCCCATTTATTCTGGACTGGTCTAGTATGGACAAAAAAATTTCCTTTCCTTTAGCCCTAACACACCAGTCCAGAAACCCTCCCTCATTGTACCTGTTTCCATTGGATGTTTCTTTCCAGACTTTTCTGCCTCAATTTTCAGAGTTCTCTAACACACAACGTCTCACGCAGCTCCTAAATCAGTGAAATACCTGCATCTCAGTTGAGCATGTACTCACTTTTTAGTAAAATGGTTCTTGAATATGCAAGTTACTGTGGATATACACTAGGGTCATACAGTATGATTATGAGCACCACTGTTTGGCTCTTTGTAATGCTGAACGTTCTATGGCTGCACTACTCCCCTAAGGTGTTGGATTATTTGTAGTAAATAATTAGCAGATTTTAGTACACACAGCTTCAGCTTTAGAAATGTTAATTTCTTTCTTCATCTCTCTCTCATTCACCCCTGAATAATTCACTGCTGAGTCACTTTAAAGTTGAAGTAACAAAACATCTGTTTACTCACAGTTTGTAGTTAGATTATAATCAGACAGGCTTATATATACATATTACTATACATTTGTCTTATCAGCTCCTTCCATGTGCTTAGATGGTAATGGATGCTCACACCACCATAGATCCTCTCAGGTTAGGAGAGATCATGAGCTCCATGTGCTCCATGTGCTGCATGTGCTGCATCTGCAGTGTCTAACCCCCACAGGAAGTTGCATAGCTGTGTGACCTCTCTAAGTAATTCACATCAGAGGTCACAGAGTAATCACAGAGAAATAATAGGTGACAGGCAATGCATGTAAAATACAATAACATTCCAACAAACCCCTTCTCATGCATAACTGTCATGCAATTATTTATTCATACAAAGTCCAAGCTTTATACGCAGATTCACAAAATATTCTCTGGGTAACGGTTTGGTCATGATGTCAGCTGTCATCTCACTGGTGTGACAATAGTGTAGACTGATGACCCCTTCTTTTGCCAACTCTCGCACGTTGTGGTATTTCGTTGCGATGTGCTTGGTGCGTGACTGAACCTTGTCATTCTGTGACAGTCGGATGCAGCTCTGATTATCTTCCATTATCTGGATTGGTCTCTTTTCAGCTATTCCGAAATCCAGCAAAAGTTTTTCAATCCACATCAGTTCTCTGCACGCTTCCGATACGGCCACATATTCAGCTTCTGTAGAAGACAAACTCACAATACTTTGTTTATGACTGGCCCATGAAATTTGTACATTTCCATACATAAACACATATCCACTTGTGGATTTATAATCAGAATGATCCCCTGCCCAATCTGAATCACAGTAACATATTAGTTTTGGATTACTATTGGCTGAAATCTTTAATTTACAATCAATGGTACCCTTTAAATACCTTACCATCCTTTTAACTGCAGTCCAATCTGATTTGGTAGGTGAGCTGACCCTTCTGCTCAAAATTCCTACTGCATTTGCTATATCAGCCCTGTATGTGGTAGCTAGATATAAAAGCTTACCTATGGCTGATCTATATTGGATGTTATCTGGTAAAGGTTCTCTTACTGTTTCATCCTTCAGAAAATCAGTGATCATGGGAGTGCTTACAACTTGGGCATCTTGCATACCTAAACTTTCAATAAGCTCATTTATTTTCTGCTTCTGGCTTAGAAGATAAGAACCATCATTTTGTTTCTCAATTTCTATACCAAGATAGTATGACACATTACCAAGTTCTTTTATCTCAACATTGAGGTTTAAATATTTTACAATGTCCTTGTACTCTTGCTCACTTTTGCTTGCAATGAGCAGATCATCAACAAAAGCTAAAATGTATGCATATTGTCCATTTGTGCACCTAGTGTACAAGCATTTATCTGCTTCACCTTGCTTAAATCCTAAATTTGTCAATATTTCATGCAATTTATCATTCCAACATTTTGCACTTTGCTTTAATCCATAAAGACCTTTGTTTAATTTACACACTAGCTGTCTTTGTTTTGTATTTATGAAACCTGTTGGTTGTTCCATGTACAAGTCTTCAGTTATATCTCCATGAAGAAACGCTGTTTTCACATCAATGTGGTTGACTTGCATGCCTTTTGAGACTGCAATGCTCAGAAGTGTTCTGATTGTCGTGTGTTTCACTACAGGTGCAAACACTTCATCAAAATCTTCTCCATATTTTTGAAGATATCCCATTGCGACTAATCTGGCTTTATACCTTTCCACTTTTCCTTGTGCATTCCTTTTTAACTTGAATACCCATTTGCATCCTATAGCTTTCTTGCCAGGAGGTAATTTTGTAAGAATCCAAGTATTATTTTTATCCAATGCATCAATTTCTTCTTGTGCAGCTTTATGCCATTCAGCAGCTTCTTCTGCTGGCATTTTCTCAATCTCATCCCATGTTAAGGGCTCTTGAGCTTCTGCTGACTTTGTTAGGTAAGACAGTCTTAGGGGTGGAACACCTTTGTTTTCCCTGGATGAGCGTCTGACAACAGGTTGGTCTGACCTTTCCGCATCCTCTAAATCTGAGAGTCCTTCTCCAATTGATTCCCCTTCTCCAACTGTACTGTCTTCTTCAATGATCCTTTCTGTGTCTGCTTCCTCTGCCTGTTCCTCGTTAGATACAGATGAGTTGCTTTCAGACATCTGCCTTGGTATGGCATTTATATACACTGGCATGTCTATTATGGTTCTAGTTTCATATTCTGGATGATAAGGCTCATCTGGGATAATCCAGCCTTTATCAACCCTTTTGTTTTCATCAAAATATGTAACATGTCTTATGCCAACAATGCCAGTTTTCAGATTCAAAATTCTATATCCTTTGTGTCCTGGAGCATAGCCAACTAAAATGCCCCTTTGTGTTGTGGAATCCAGCTTATGCCTTCTTTGCTTTGGTACATGAGCATATGCTGTACTTCCAAATGTTCTTATGTGTGACAGGTTTGGCTTCCTACCATGCCATGTCTCATGTGGTGTGCGCTCCGCGCCTTTAGTTGGCATTCTGTTTTGTAGGTACACTGCTGTGAGAATGGCTTCCCCCCATAGTCTTTTAGGGAGATTGCTATCTGACAGCATACATCTGGTCATTTCCACAAGTGACCTAAATTTTCTCTCTGCAACAGAATTTTGCTCTGGTGTGTAAGCTACTGTTGTGATATGCTGAATGCCTTCTTGTTCTAGAAATGTGCGCATGCTTTGTGAAGTGAACTCACCACCATTGTCGGTCTGAAGAACCTTTGGTTTTCTTTCAAATTTATTGCTCACCATGGCTACGTATTTCTTCAGCATGTCTGTGACTTGACTTTTTTCTTTCAGCAAATAGGCCACACAATATCTAGAGAAATCATCCAAGAATATTAGCACAAATCTGTTATTTCCCAATGATGGGATATTAAACGGTCCACATAAGTCACTGTGTATTAAGTCCAGTACTTTATTACTCCTATTTCCTGTGTATGCAGGAAATGAGGGTCTCACACCTTTTTGAGTAACACAGTCTATGCATTTCTCCATTTTACCAGCATCTGCACTTATCTGAATGCCGGTGGCCAGTTGCTTACTGTAAAGATCCTGGATCACCTTAGAATCACGATGTCCCAGGCGGCGGTGCCAGATTTCCAGACTACATTTACCATCATTCTTCCTTACTTGCGCCATATGTGAGGCTTCACCTGAAATGTTCAGCTTATAAACATCATTATGCATAAAAGCTTCAGCATACACTTCATCATTTTTAGAGATTGTGCACTTACTGTTTTCAAAATGAATCACAAATCCCTTCTTATCTAATGTAGATACACTAAGCATATTGCAAACTGCTTGGGGAATATACAAGACATCACTTACAGGAATTTCTTTAACTTCATTAGACACTTTGCATTTTAAGAATCCAATACCTTTTGCTTGGATCTTAGCAGTCCCTGCGTTTGCAGTTTTAAGAATACCTTCCTCTGGACACATTTCCTGAAAGAAATCCTTAGAATTGGTTAAATGGCATGTGCTCCCCGAATCCAAAATCCAAGTACTTTCATTTGAATTATTATTTACCATAGTCAAAGATTTTTCTGCCATTAGAAAGCCCTTGTGTTTATCTTTGTCCTTCATACATTTCCTGGTTTGAAAATTCTTTAGTTCCATTGGCTTAGGTGAGCTAGAGGGAGTGTTTTGTGTTTCCTTACACCATTTAGATACATGTCCCTCCTTTCCACATGAGTAGCAAATCAGCTTGCCCTTGGGTGGAGTTTTCCCATAGCTCCGCCTTCCTCTGTTCTTTGCCAAGAAATTTGTTTCATTTCTCTCTGACTTGCTTTGAGAACACATCTCCTCAGAATCATTTATTATGCATTCCTGCCTTAGTTTTGATGTTGCCTGTTCAAAAGATTGCCCTTCAATGGCCTCATTTACAGACCTAAAAACATCAAACTTCTTTGATAGTGAGGTAAAAAGAAATGCTCTTTTCAATGCATCACACATGGGAATTCCAGAAAGTTCTAGCTTTTGAAATGAAGACATAAGATGCATAATGTGATCATTACATTTACTTTTATCCCTTAATTTGGTTTCATTCAACTCTGCCAACCAAATTGGTTGCTGCTTTGCATATGTAGTTGCATACATAGTTCTCAGTTTATATAAAATGTCCTTTGGTGTATCTTTTCCCTCCACTAATATGGCTTGTTTCTCTGAGAGAGCTTCCAAAAGCATGCACTTCACATAATAGTTTGCATTGTCCCATTCAGCCATATTTTCATCTGTTCTGTCTTGGTCTAAGCATATATTTAATCTTTTTGCTCGAAGGAGACATATGAATCTTAGTTCCCACTGCTGATAATTAAACTCAGTTAATCTAGGCACCTTGAGAGAATAGAAAAATGGTGAATTTCCTCCCTCAGCCATTTTCTTAGCCTTCTGTCTGCTGTGTGGGGGGAGAGAGAGACAGACTGAATCTTTCCTTTAAAACTTAAGAGAAAAATGTGGCCTTTTTTCTGCCTGGTAATATTTCTCTTCTTTTTCAATTCCTGAGCCCCTGGGCCCATAACCCTTTTGTTGGATTATTTGTAGTAAATAATTAGCAGATTTTAGTACACACAGCTTCAGCTTTAGAAATGTTAATTTCTTTCTTCATCTCTCTCTCATTCACCCCTGAATAATTCACTGCTGAGTCACTTTAAAGTTGAAGTAACAAAACATCTGTTTACTCACAGTTTGTAGTTAGATTATAATCAGACAGGCTTATATATACATATTACTATACATTTGTCTTATCAGCTCCTTCCATGTGCTTAGATGGTAATGGATGCTCACACCACCATAGATCCTCTCAGGTTAGGAGAGATCATGAGCTCCATGTGCTCCATGTGCTGCATGTGCTGCATCTGCAGTGTCTAACCCCCACAGGAAGTTGCATAGCTGTGTGACCTCTCTAAGTAATTCACATCAGAGGTCACAGAGTAATCACAGAGAAATAATAGGTGACAGGCAATGCATGTAAAATACAATAACATTCCAACATAAGGAAGGATTCACTTGAAAGTTTTTTTTTGCCCCTTGTCCGTACGCTGGTGGATGGACATATTTCATTTGTTCTGGACTGGTCTGGTAGGACTAAAGGAAAGAAAATTATCAGGTAAGGCATAATTTTTTCTTCTGCCTTGTTTCGGTGCTTTGCATCCATTAAAATGCCTTTTCATGCCAAAAACATGGTGTGGAAGTAGTGCCTAATGTTAGGTGCCATATATAGCATCCAGGGGATTGTGCAAATCAGGGATTCTAGTGTCAGGCTGAATAATAAGGATGACAGGGAACAATACTGTCTGGTGCCCTGTTGTACTGTGTTTGGAGCTGACAAGCTTTGTTTCACAACCATTTGGCTGAAAAGAGCAAAACTGAGGAGGTGAGGAGGCCACTGTGTGTGGGAAGGGCAGAACATGCTTAGAACTTTACAGAAGACATTACCCATTTGTGAGCCCTACTCAATCCTGCTTGTTGAGGGGAAAAAAGTCTTTTTTACACACAAAAATTCTTTATAAAATTGTCTCCTTCAATTTGTAAATAGTGCTATTTATATACATAAAACCTCAAGTGTTTTTGTGGGATTCCCTCCTTTTTGTGATTCTCCCCCTTACCGTGTTTAATTGTTAAGGAGACAGCCTGAATCATCTAGCTTCCATTTACCTCCCCCCTCATGAATCTCATTTATTCACCTCCAGCGGTTATCAGTCTGAGAAATATTTACTCCAGCTGAAAGCTGGGTTACATTCAGCTGATGTGTTATCACAACATTTCCTAGGAGACAGATTTGGACAAGATCAAATCATTTTTTTAGATGTGGTAAAATATATTATTTGATTTGTCCTCATCTAATGCACCAGGCACAATCTGTTATACAGCTGCTACAAACCATTTTCTTTTTACTCTATCATATAGTACTTTGCAATATATTTAAAAACCATTTTATTTCTAAGGATTACATTTCTCACATACATTTGTTCCTGGCTTTGTGGGAGAGGGAGCATCATAGTGCACTTAATTTTAAAATCATCTCGGCCGAATCTAATGCTTACGTTAAGCTATATTAAAATATATACCATTTCTCTTACTGTACTCTGAGCTTAGCTATATTTGCCTCCATAGCTTTCTCCACTCCCACAATTACCCTCTTAATCCTATTTAAGTTGTTCTTTATTTTCTCTTTCATTTCAGATATTGCAGGTACATTGATTTGTCTGATATTTTTAATAGGGAATCTGAAGATTGTTAAAATGTTTGTAAATATGGTGTGGAGCAGAAGCCTGGCTAGAGCACTGGGACAAGGGGACAAGGACAGGGGAAGTCCGGTTTGAATCCCACTGAATTCTTTGTGATCTTGGACAAATCATTTAGGAGTGAATTCTATATATGGCACCATTAAAATTGGTGCCTAAAAAAGCACTATTCTATAAGCCGCGCTTAAGGTTAGGCGTGGTTTATAGACTAATACTTATGTCCGGGAATCGTGCCTATCTTTAGCCATGGCCATTTGCACTAACTGAATGTGGTACAAATGTACATTCCTAAAGTGGATGTGTATGCCCCCTATTCTATAACAACATGCGTAAATGATAGGAGCACCTCTGTTCCACCCATGACCTCTTATTGAAGTGCATGATCTCGTGCGGGAGGTAATGGTTGACCTAAGAGATGGTCGTCCTTAGAGATGGTTTCCACGATTTTCAGCGATAATGGAAACCGAGAATGCCCATCTCAGAAATGACCAAATCCAAGCCATTTGGTCATGGAAGGAGCCAGCATTCGTAGTGCACTGGTTCCCCTGACATGCCAAGACACCAATCGGGCACCCTAGGGGACACTGCAGTGGACTTCAGAAATTGCTCCCATGTACTTAGCTCCCTTACCTTGTGTGCTTAGCCCCCCACCCCCACCCCCAAAACCCACTACCCACAACTGTACAACACTACCATAGTCCTAAGGGGTGAAGGGGGGCACCTACATGTGGGTACACTGGGTTTCTGGTGGGTTTTGAAGGGCTCACATTTACCACCACAAGTGTAACAGGTAGGGAGTGGAGGAGAAGGGCCTGGGTCCGCCTGCCTGAAGTGCACTGCACCTACTAAAACTGCTCCAGAGACCTGCATACTGCTGTAATGGAGCTGGGTATGACATTTGAGGCTGGCAAAAAATATTAAATTTTTTTTAAGGGTGGGAGGGAGTTAGTGACCACTGGGGGAGTAAGGGGAGGTCATCCCCGATTCCTTCCGGTGGTCAGCTGGTCAGTTTGGGCACCTTTTTGAGGCTTGGACGTAAGAAAAATGAACCAAGTAAAGTTGCCCAAGTGCTCGTCAGGGACGTCCTTCTTTTTTCCATTATCGGTCGAGGACGCCCATTTGTTAGGCACGCCCCAGTCCTGCCTTCACTATGTTTCCGATACGCCCCCGTGAACGTTGGTCGTCCCCACGACGGAAAGCAGTTGAGGACGCCGATTATGCTGATTTGGGCGACTCTGGGAGGACGCCCGATTTGTGTCGAAAGATGGGCGCCTTTCTCTTTCAAAAATAAGATGCTTTCCACAAAAAGAAATATATATCATCCAAAAACCACATCCCCTCCCACAGTTACCAACTAACGGGATGGGAGGGTGGGTCAAAAATTCCTGCTGTCTCCTGAAGTCCCCTCACTAAAACAATTGAATCCTGCCCCAAATCCCTGCTAAGTTTACCTTCCCCGACCATCCCTGATTGGTATAATCACACAAATTCCTTCAGCAATCAGCAAAAGCTTAATCCCCATCTCCAAGCTCTTTCTCATCCTCACCCCTACTACTACTACTTATCATTTCTAAAGCTCTACTAGACGTACGCAGCGCTGTACACTTGAACATGAAGAGACAGTCCCTGCTCAACAGAGCTTACAATCTAATTAGGACAGACAAACAGGACAAACAAGAGATAAGGGAATATTAAAGTGAGGATGATAAAATAAGGGTTCTGAACAAGTGAATAAGGGTTAGGAGTTAAAAGCACACTGATAAGCCAAGATAATATCAGCTCAGCCAAGTTATTGAACCAGTAATGTGCCACTTAACTTTGGCATTCGCACTCCCTTATCTCCTCAAACAATCGTTATCAAGGAATAACCATAAACACTTATGGATGTGGCAAAGTCAACGGCAGCAGCTTGATGATAATTAATGTAACCACAATCGATCCATTCCCTTATAACACATTTCCAGTTTGCATGAATTAACATTGAATAACCAAATCAACACAATAGTTAGTCAGTATCGACCTAACCATTTTTAATCCTCAACAATTACAATTGCTTAACCCTTCCCATCCCAAGCAAGGCTTACAGTACTGCTAAGACTGCCACCTGCCTAGGAATTCATGACAGTATCACACATGAATCCTCATTTATTTCTTCCCTCAATTCTTCTGGTCTCCTACCAGTAACAACTCCCAATGAACCCATGGAATCTATTCCCACCTTACCTCCACTAGTGGTGACAGCAATGCTCTTCACTGCTACCCCCCTTGCGGCACAGCCATCAAAGTTACACACATGCCTCCAAAATGTCTTGCAGATCAGATGAAAATATGTCCAGTTCAATGTCTGAAAGGTGCACTTCATCAGCTCTGAAAAGTCCAGGACAGTATGTAGTTAGGAAAGGATGATACAACCCCCACCCCCAATTGTGACACAAAATGAGAAATCTCAGCATTCACAAAAAAATGGTCCCACTTATACAAAGGAAAAACAACAAAATATTATTTATATCAAAAAGGAAGGAAGAAACCTCAAAGACCTCCATGTCAAAACTGACCTATAGAGCTGTAATGATCAAACTGATCTGCCCATCATCATTGGCAAAAAAATAAACCTTCCACAGGACAAAATAACAAACTTCAAATGTCCAACCATGAAAATAGTAAACTTAAATACAATCCGGAATTACCAATTCAGCTTCAAAATTGAATGTATGCAAACACACTTATTTTGCTGTGTGCTTGATGTGCCAGTAGAAAGCCATCTTCTCAGAGTCCCCAGGACCAACAGTAGCCAGCGTCTTGCAAAGTAATTTTTCCAAAAAGTTGCATCAGGGTCCACAAAACTGGGGCTGTCAAATACAAAATGAGAAATCAGGCTCTAAAGCACACCCAATGCACAACATACAACACAACTTTCTCCGCAGCACTAGAAATTCCAGCTGCTACTGCATGGCAATCACTGAAAATCAAAATGGCTTCCTCTTATATTTGATGACATCATATGCCACCGCATGATTTGTTTAATCAAAAGAAAGGTCAAGTCATCAAACATTCTTCAACTCAAATAAAGTGACACTACTCAATCCTGGAGTTCAAACCCCTAGGCTCCAAAGAGTTCAAAGTAAATATCCATTTCTATTCTTGTCTTAACAATTTTCTCTGATTGCCGCCCCTCACAAGCAGAGCAAGCCACTGTAGAACTAGACATTGCAGATCCTCAAAGAAATGACCAGCAAGGGAACAATGTGCTACTAATGGTAATCCCAATGCACGAGTCTGTATAGAGCTCTTGTATTCAGTCAGACGAGTGGATAACGTTTGTGAGGTTTGACCTACATACAGTTTTTCACAAGGGCAAATCAAACAGTAGACAACATAATCAGATTTGCATGTCATTTCACATTTCAGGACAAAATTTCTATTAGTCACAGGGAAGCCGATATTCAAAGAAAATAAGCAGACAGGAGCCTCTCCTGCCCACTTAAATGACCTGTCACTGTCCAACCACAGATATTCAGCACTAAAGTGGGGAGTGCCACTGAATATCACCTCTGACTGGCCCCCCAAAAAGAGAGCTGGTCAGGGGTGGGCCAAGGGGCAGTGCTGTGGAGGAGCCAGGACTTATGCGGAAGCCGGCAATATTCAGCCAAGGTCCACATAAGGTAAGCAGGTGAAGTTAGGACAACTCAAAAGCTGTCCTAAATTCACCCACTTATCTTTATGTTGGCCCCAGCTGAATATCTGTTAGGTTTTCAAGGCAAAAACTAGGTTTGTGAGCCCTTGGGCCACTGCCGTGGAGCGGCAGTGGCAGGCAAAACCACCCCACACCAGAGACAAGGCAGAACTCTGACAGAAACAGCTAGACTTCACCTGCACTTGACTGTCCTTCCCCAGGAGTTGAGCCCCTGGGTGCAGGCGGCCAGCAGGTCTTACCGGACAGGGCAGGAACTGGATACCAACTAGGCTGAACAGGGACTGAGGGTCAGAGGGGAAAGGAATATACATGGGCAGCAAGGCAGGAAACTGGGCTAGGACTCACAGACAGACAATACTACACAAGGCAGGAAATGGACAAGCTAAAGGACAGGAACTAAAAGCTGCCAAGCAGCCACTGAAACAGGGTACAAATACTGACAGACAAGAGACAGGACTGTAAGCTGCAGAGCAGCCACTAAGCAAGAGACACAGACAAACAGAAACTAGACCAGGAATACAAACCAGAAACAAGACTAAGAAATAAGCAATAAATCTAAGCTAAACTACACACAGACTAACTAGAACCGGACAAGAAACTCAAACAAGAAACCAGACTAGGTAGAAGCGCAACAAAGCACCAATAAACCAGGGACCTTAGACGATGCAAAGGCAAACACAAAAGTTTCCAGGTGATTAATAAAGCCCCTCAGCTGCTGAAGCTCAGCTGCAGGAATCACAAGGCAGCTACGGGTGCTGTTCAGGCACAAACAAGAAAAGCAAGTCTGGCAGCCCGGAAGATCTGGACCGGACTGGGCTGAAGTCTGGAACGGGTGACAGTCCATAGCAGCCACTGGTTCTGGCCACCAGAGGGCAAGGTGAGCACAAACAAGGAAACATTCACATACGTAACAATATCAGACCATGGTCCCGCATAAAAAAAAGTTAATTTTTTTCCCTCCCATGGTGAAGCGGTATTGTTGCACATGAGAGAGCAGGAACATCAAGAAATATTACAAGAAACAGAAATCAATTTCTTGATTTAGTCCAAGGGGTGTTAAATTTAAAAAATAAGTTTCTGATTTTTCTCCACTGAATGCTGAACCAATGGTTTATATAAAACCTCTCTCTTTAAAGCACTTTTGTGTTCCAAAATATGTTTATTTAATTGGTGAATTGTTTTCCCAATAAATACTAGTTCACATGGGCATATTGTAGCATAAACAACACCCCAGCTTTTGCAATTAGTGAATTTCCTGTGTATAAATTCTTCTCTTGCTGTAGGGTGAACAAAAGTCTATCTGAATATTCACCTTACATGCCGAACATGAACAACACTTATAATGCCCTGATGGTCTGGAACTTGGTTGCTACCTTTGTCCAGGAAGGGCAGAGTGCACCAAAATATCCTTTAGATTTTAACCCTTCTTATGATTTAACATACGATCTTTGTTCTGAAAATGGTTGATACCTTGAATGATTTGCCAGTGTCTGCGTAAGATCTTAATAATGTCTCTAGAGACATGGGTGAAGGGGTCATGGACAAACAATTTTGTTGTTTGGTGTTCTTACATTAGGTTTCAGTAGTTTGTGTCTCTCTGTGTTGTCTGCTCTTTCAAATCCTTTGGTAACTGCATCGAAGGGATAGCCTTTGGACTGAAATCTGTTTATCTCTCTGGCTTGTTCTTGAAAGAAAGTATATTTGGAGCAGAAACGTTTACACCTCAAAAACTGACTGTATGGGAGGTTCATCTTTAGAGCTCGGTTATGACAACTCCTAAAGTCAAGGTATTTATTTACGTCCATAGGTTTCCTGCACTCCCATTCCAAAGCATAAAAATATCATTGATATAGCATTTCCAGAGGATAATCTTCTTGTTCCATGATGTCTCTTTAAAGAACTTCTCTTCAAATGCTGCAACATAAAGGTTTGCAACTGAGGAGCCCATGGTAGCCCCCATCGCTGTGCCTTTAACTTGTTGGTAGAAAATGCCTTCAAAACTAGAAATTCCTGTTCAAAGCAATGGTGGTTAACTCTACAACAGGAATACGTGGATGAATATGATTTCTACTCTGTGCATCTCGAATGATAATCGACAGTCATGTGGGATATTCGTGTACAGAGATTCTATATCCATTGTAACAAGCAAGGTACCTTCTACATATAAATCCTTCAGAGTATTGATGATGTCTGCAGAGTCCCTTGTATAGGATTGGATCTTGGAAATATGAGGTCTTAGGGATTTGTCCACAAAAATGGATAGCGGTTCCAATATTGAACTGATAGCAGCAACAATTGGTCTTCCTGGAGGATTCGCCAATGACTTGTGTATTTTTGATGTTTCAATCATGTTGCTGCAAAAAGAACACCCACCACATTTATAATGTCCTGAGTTACTTGATGATCCTCCAAAATGCTGCTGTGGGACCAGCAATACAGAAGGATATAACCATTCCATAAGGTTTTTACCACGGCAAAAGGCAAACCTCAAAGAAAAGCCAGTCAAAGCAGGAACAGTCGTTAATACTTCCCAATGTTTTCTGACAGCATGAACCACATTAGAGAAAGAAGATGTATACTTCATTACATATGTCAGAACATCCTCTTCTTCAGAACTCATCTGCTTCGGGACTAACAAAAGCTCATCCCACTTGATCAGTCTTAGGCTTATGCATCAGCAAATACACATGACTGGATGGAAACTGAACATCCACACCTAATAACCCTCTATCACCAATAGCACCCTTATAAGCAGCAAAAAGTTTGCTGATCCAGAACACTCCATAAAACACTAAAGCATAAGCGGTCCGAAACAACAGCACTTCATAGCTCTGACAGGACAACAATTAATTTTTCAAGATGGTCCTGCAATAAGGGAAAGTGCACCGCCCGAAAGTGAGACTGACCTACTGTCCTGTGATAACCTTGACACAATTTCTTCACCAGAAAATTCACCAAATGGTCCTCCTAACCCATCACACAGGACAGAAGACAAATACTAGCCAAGACTGGCTGTACAATGCACCCAGATCAACATCGAGCTGAAGCAAACTGCAAAAAAAAACAAAACCCAGAATGCAATCCAAAGAGAATGGACCACATAGAGAAAAACCAGCCTCTCCGAGGAAAACCTGAAAATGCATACAACCTGCAGTGTGGCGTTTACAGGTATTTGCCGCTAATGCTGACTGCAACAGCTGAGCTAAATCTCCAGAGCAATGTCCCATAAATCTGCTGGCATTGGAGTGGGCTGGTCATCTGCCTCTGGTGCCAAAACATGAAAATGTGTGTGAAAATGAGAAATGGAATCAGTTACTTCATTATGCACCTCATAAATATGCTTTTCAGATAAAGTAAGATTGCACTCCAAACACTTTAACACCAACACCCACAGCACCTCCACCATCAGAGGACAAGAAGCTGATTGCCTGTTAATGGCTGAAACCACAGCCTGACTATTGGAGCACCAAATCAATGCCTTATGAACCACATGACCACACCAAATGAACAAGACAACCAAAACTGGGAACAATTCCAAAAAAGGAAATATTCCCACACCAACCCTGGCACAAGCTCTTTGAAAATACATCCCAAACCCATGCTCACTAGATGCATCCGAAAAAGCTCCAAATCCCAAGAGGATATCAGTCCAGACTGCCAAACCCTCACCCCATTGAAATGCCTGAGAAAGGCACTCCACACACACACAAATCTTTGCCTCTACCTCCCCTACTCTTTTCCGGGACTCCTCCATCTCCAGGCTCCAAGCAGGTCTTTGGGCTCACCAAATTAACAGATTCTAATCCAGCCACCTCCATCCCTTAGGATCTTCCTCCAGAGGCTCACATGGCTGGGGACTCAATCCTCCTCTTCTCCTGGATCCCGGTCCTGATGGAGCTCTGACCACCTCCCCTCATAGCATCAAACTTACGCTGCAAAGCAACCAGTTGGGATTTCAAATCGTCCATTTGGGTTCTCTTTTCTTTTTCATTTTCAGAGGTGAGTTCATTGAGTCTCTCTCCCTTTTCCACTAGCGCAGGAATGATGACTCTGCGATTTCTTCCTGCCCTTCTATTACTCCTGATAGCAATCCAACTCTTTCAGGCACAGACCCTTTAGACTGTTCTTACTCCCAGCAATGCACCTCCCAGGACTGCATCCCAGGCTTAGACTTCCCCTGCTCTGGTTCCTGCTTCCAAGCGGGATTCCCCTTATCTGAAGCTCTTTCTCCTTCTCAGTTGCCACTTAGAGAGGCAGCAGCTCTCCTTAATTCAGCCTGTATTTATATCACTCTGGGATCCCCCAATGCTCCCAAGGGTCCTGGTGAGGGTACGGACAACCAAAGACCTCATAATACCTCCTTGCAATCCCTTTTGTTGTCTTCCAACTCCACCCCTATTTCACTTACCACAGGAAAACCACTTTATTTTGCAACGTCTCTACCAACCTCTCCCCTGGGCAGGCCTCCAAATCAAGGGCGTAGCCAGACACCCAATTTTGGATGGGCCTGGGCCCAAGATGGGTGGGCAGAAGAACCCCACCCCATCCCACTGGTGATTTGGTCTCTCCTTCTCTCGCCTGCATGCCATATGGTCTCTCAAATATCCCCCCTCTCCTGCACACCTTTTAAATAGCAGATTTTCACTGGCAGTAAGCAGCAACTAATACACAGTATTCATGTTGGCCCCACATCCTTCCCACTGATGCAGCTTCCTGTTTCTGAATAGGCAGGAATACATCAGAGGGGAAGTCTTTGGGGCCGGTGTAAGCCGTATGTATGAGTCGCTGCTTCCTGCAGGCGAAGATCTGCTATTTATAAGGTATGCAGGAGGAACAGTAGTTGGGAGTTTTCAGCTTAGGAATCTCTGCTGGCCACATCATAGGTGTGCTGCTACTGGTGGGCCTGAGCTCAAAGTGGGTGGGCCTGGGCCCACCCAAGCCCACCCTTGGCTACGCCACTGCTCCAAATTCACATTCCAGCCTACTAGCAGGAACCCCCCCCCCCCCACCCCAGGGTCTCTGGAAAAATCTATCACAAATTCTAGTAATAACCATATCAGGGGTATTGCATATATTTATGCAATATTTTGTGGAGGATCTGAATTCAGACCACAACATTTATAGGAAAGGGACTTGGTAAATGTTCTATATTAGATTTAGGAACATTTGGAAAAGTTATATCCTCGTACAAAAAGGTTTTTTTTTTATCTGCAAGAAGCAACCTATAGACTAGTAGCAGTTTTAAATTTGAACACTAATCTGACCTACATCTATAACAAGGCTCAAGTAAAGTACTTTCATCTGTTTGTTGTTAAAGGCTGTTTGTTTATCTCTGATATTTTTTGCTGATATAAAGCAACTTCTGCTTTCTGGCAGGAATTGTTATTTATACTTGGATTAAAGCCTCCATGGGGGTTTTTCCTAGCAGATGGATCTCCAAAACTGTTTTCTTTCAAATCTGGCTTGTTTTTTTGAAGATATAAAATACTTTCATTTCATTGCCTCTAGACTAAAAATTGTCTTTCCTGCATCCTATGCTATTACAGATAAAAACAAAATTAAAATAATCTTGTCATATAATTTTAGAAAAAATAGTGTCTATTTTGCTATCACTTTATCTTGATATAAATCATTATACTGTACTGCAAAGTAGTACCAAAGCATCACCCACTGGATTTTCTCTGCAATGCATCTCTTACTAAAGCACAACCAAAAATTCCTGTATCCCAAATTCTACCCTGCTAGGACTTGAGATATTAGGAATATACCAATCTACAGATATCCTTTCGAGAAACTGCCACTAGGGGATCAGAGGTGCCATTTTGAAATTGCTGCTTGAGAGAGTAGGAGCAATTAGGGACTAATCCTGCCCCCCCCCCCCACTAGATACCAGGGATACCCTTGTAAGAGCTGCAGGGGGGGTTCAGAGGGCTGGGGAGCATTGCCAATGTCCAGGAAATGATCAATGTCATAGGAGTCGGGGCAGGGGATAACTCAATCCCCCTCCTCCATCAGCCCCTTTCAGATACATTTTAAGTAAAGGAGTGTGGTAGCCGTGTTAGTCCACTCTTAAGGTTATCAATAGAAATCAAACAAAATAAAACATGGAAAAGAAAATAAGATGATACCTTTTTTATTGGACATAACTTAATACATTTCTTGATACATTTTACAAACAGCTCTGTGTTCAGCAGTTCATTTTGTAAACTACAGGGGGAATTGAATCAGGTCCTGACCTGGACATCTCAAGGGACTTTCAAATATATTTCTAATAAATACTAAGTTACATATGTCCTCAGTGATGACTTACTGTAGCAGTAGAATTTGGTATTGCATACCAGTGCTGATTTACACAAAGCTTCCAGTCCTTTAGGTAAATCTGGTTTCTCCATATAATAGAACAGTACAAACAGCAGCAGTGATCCAAGGAATGATAAGACAGCAAACGTTCACTCAAATGTAACTTTAATGGAAACTAGACCCAACCTGGCCAAGTTTTGGATAACCTTCTTCATTGGTCTACAAACAATAAATATAAATGCATATAAATATAAAAACAAACATTTATAAAAACATCAATTGATCATCTGTCAAATAAAAGACACGAAAATAAAAATAGAAACATTACCACACTGGTTTCTAACTATATTCTTTGGGTAAATGCATAAGTATCCATTATATCCTGCAGTTCCCTGTTGGCATATGAAAACCACATGTAAATACAGTTTTCTTAATAACATTTCTATACATTTAATACATAATAGCTTACAGGCTTATTTTCGAAAGTGATCGCCGGCGATCTTCTGACATAAATCGGGAGATGGCCAGTGATCTCTCAAAAGCGGCGAAATCCGTATAATCGAAAGCGGCTTTTTTGACACCATCGCCGCGCCGGCGAAAGTTCAAGGGGGCATCTCGGCGGCATAGCGAAGGCGGGACATGGGCGGGCCTGGGCGTGGCTACCAGTTGGCCGGCTTTCACGGATAATGGAAGAAAAAAGCGGCGTTAAGCAGTATTTCGCCGGGTTTACCTGGTCCTTTTATTTTCACGACCAAGCCTCAAAAAGGTGCCCCAACTGACCAGACAACCACTGGAGGGAATGGGGGATGACTCCCCGTAGTCTCTCAGTGGTCATCAACCCCCCCCCCCCCACACACACACTAAAAAAAAATAAAAATAAAAACCTTTTTTTACCAGCCTCAAATGTCATACCCAGCTCCCTGACAGCAGTATGCAAGTCTCTGGAACAGTTTTTAATGGGTGCAGTGCACTTCAGGCAGGCAGACACAGGTCCATCCCCCCTACCTGTTACACTTGTGATGGTAAGTGTTGAGCCCTCCAAAACCCACTGTACCCACATGTAGGTGCCCCCCCTTCACCCATAAGGTGAAGGGGGGGCTGATGGAAGAGGGGGATTGAGTTATCCCCTGCCCCGACTCCTATGACATCTATCATTTCCTGGACATTGGCAATGCTCCCCAGCCCTCTGAACCCCCCTGCAGCTCTTACAAGGGTATCCCTGGTATCTAGTGGGGAGGCAGGATTAGTCCCTAATTGCTCCTACTCTCTCAAGCAGCAATTTCAAAATGGCACCTCTGATCCCCTAGTGGCAGTTTCTCTAAAGGATATCTGTAGATTGGTATATTCCTAATATCTGAAGTCCTAGCAGGGTAGAATTTGGGATACATGAATCTTTGGTTGTGCTTTCATTGCCATTTTGTTAGTAAGAGATGCATTGCAGAGAAAATCCAGTGGGTGATGCTTTGGTACTACTTTGCAGTACATTATAATGATTTATATCAAGATAAAGTGATAGCAAAATAGACACTAAGGTAATGGTATAGAGTTGTGGGGAGTGGGTTTGGGGGGGATTTGGGGGGCTCAGCACCCAAGGTAAGGGAGCTATGCACCTGGGAGCTGTGTATTTTTTAAACATTTTTAGAAGTGCCTTCTAGGGTGCCCGGTTGGTGTCCTGGCATGTCAGGGGGACCAGTGCACTACAAATGCTGGCTCTTCCCATGACCAAATGCCTTGGATTTCGCCGGGTTTGAGATGGCCGGCATTATTTTCCATTATCGCTGAAAAACAAAAGTGGCAATCTCAAACCCGGCAAACTCTGGCATTGGGCCAGGCTAAACCGTATTATCGAAAAAAAAGATGGCCGGCCATCTTTTTCGATAATACGGTTCCAGCCAGCTGTTGCGCCGCTGCCAAAATAGATCACCAACGACGTTCGATTATGCCCCTCTTAACCACCTTAAGTATAGGTTCCAAAATTATAAGTAACTGTTTATGCAGTAGCTACCTACAGCAATCAATGAAATAATGTGTGAGTCATCTAAAACAAACAAACAAACAAACAAAAAAAGCCTTTTTAATCATGAATTCCTCCAAAACATGCATATCAGCATAAAATATGAACCTTAAAATGTTTGGATAAAAATGTTTTTTAGAAGACACAAATTATTTCATTGCAGTATATATTGGTAATGTTTTTATAAATGTTTGTTTTTATATTTATATGCATTTACCGTATTTTTCGGACTATAAGACGCACTTTTTTCCCCCAAAATTTGGGAGGAAAATGGGGGGTGCGTCTTATAGTCCGAAGGTAGCGGTTTTTGACCTCCGTTTTGTACTTACAGGATTCCGTGTTCCCTGGTGGTCTAGTGACGTCGGGGCAGGAAAGAGCCCCCTCTTTCCTGCCCATCGCGCTGCTCTCCCTGCTTCTCAATGGTTTCCGGCGGTCTCGGCGATATTCAAAATGGCCGCCGAGATTCTCGGCGGCCATTTTGAATCTCGCCGAGACCATCGGAAACCATTGAGAAGCAGGGAGAGCAGCGCGATGGGCAGGAAAGAGGGGGCTCTTTCCTGCCCCGACGTCACTAGACCACCAGGGAACACGGAATCCTGTAAGTACAAAACGGAGGTCAAAAATTCGGACAAGACGCACCGGAGCACCTAGGTTTTAGAGGAGGGAAAGAGGAAATTTTTTTTTTTCCTCTTTCCCTCCTCTAAAACCTATGTGCGTCTTATGGTCCGGTGCGTCTTATAGTCCGAAAAATACGGTATATTTATTATTTGTACACCCCTGAGGAAGGTTTTCCAAAACTTGGCCAGGTTGGGTCTAGTTTCCATTAAAGTTACATTTGAGTGAACTTTTACTGTCTCATTCTTCCTTGGATCACTGTTGTTGTTTATACTGTCTGCTTGGATACTGCAGTGGGTTGTCTCCTGTTTTGTTTCTCCATACAATAGCCAAATTCTTTTTTAGGCATCGATAGCACAATTACCCTTGAGAATCTCCCATAAACAATTTATAACCTTACACCAGTAATTCCCACACTGGGTTCCGCAAACTCTCTTCAGGCGTTCCCTGTCAGTCCAAGTTCTACCTAGTTGGGGCAGAAGCAATCCACAATTGATAGTGATCATGATAGCTCCGATGACAAAATGGCTACCGGGCTCTCCCGTGGCAGTCTCAAGAGACTGCTGCTGGAGGTCCCAGCAGCCATTTTGAGATTGGGACTGATATAGTTCGCTTCTGCTCATGTTGGCTTCAATCTCAAAATGGCTGTCAGGGCCTCCAGCAGCAGTTTCGTGAGACTGCCATGGGAGGTCCCGACAACCATTTTGTCAATGGAGCTGGTATGTGCAGGAACAACTTAGGATTACTCCTGCTCCCTTTAGACCACCCAAAGAAGTTGGATTAACAGGAGATGACATGAGCCTATGTAGTCCATTAGATGGGCTGAAGCCAGGGGGCGGAGCTTGCTGCCATCTTTGTTTGTCCAACACAATAGCAAACACCAATGAAAACAATAGCAAACTAGATTTTGCGTTCTATCTATTAGGAGGGAAGGGTTATTGAGGGGTTGTGGAGCTTTCGAGGGGACTGTGAAGGGGGGAAGCAAACAAATGGTTGGCCACGTCACCGCTGTCACCGAGCTAGGCCGGGCTGCAGTGGGGCACTGGGCAGAAGATTTCAGCATATTGTCTACAATGACACCTAGATCATTTTCTTGAGTGCTGACCCCCAAGGTGAACCCTAGCATCAGGTAATTATGATTCGGATTATTCTTCCTAATGTGCATAATTTTGCAATTGTCCACATTAAATTTCATCTGCCATTTGGATGCCCAGTCTTCCAATTTTCTAAGGTCTCCCTGCAATTTTTCACAGTCCTTCTGAGTTTTAACAACTCTGAACAGTTTTGTGTCATCTGCAAATTTAATCACTTTAATAAATCCCTTTAGTGTCCAATGTTCCCATCAATCTGTTCCCTTATGGCTTATTACGGGAACATTGGACACTAAAGGGATAGTTTTCTGTCATCTGCAATTTAATTGTTCCAATTTCCAGATCATTTATAAATATGTTAAATAGCACTGATCCCAGTACAGATTCCCACGGAATTCCAAGTAGAAGTATCTTTCACAATAGAATGATCTATACTATTATCATGACCTTCTGAAAAAAAAAAAAAAATTTATTTATTTATTTGTTACATTTGTATCCCACATTTTCCTACCTATTTGTAGGTTCAATGTGGCTTACATAGTACCGGAGAGGCCCTTGCAGGCTCCGGTGTGAACAAATACAGGGTGATGTCGTGGTAAGATCAAGTTCATATGGCACAGCCACATTAGGGAATTGGAGAATGGAAGAGTTGTGTTATGTCCATTACGTGCTTTAGTTTGGTTGTGTTGCAGAGATTAGGCATTTAAGTTGGATCGGTAGGGTATGCCTTTTTAAACAGGTTGGTTTTTAGTGATTTCCGGAAGTTTAGGTGGTTGTACGTTGTTTTCAAGGCTTTTGGTAGTGCGTTCCACAGTTGTGTGCTTATGTAGGAAAAACTAGATGCGTAAGTTATTTTGTATTTAAGTCCTTTGCAGCTTGGGTAGTGCAGATTTAGATAAGATCATGTTGATTCGGATGTATTTCTAATTGGTAAGTCGATCAAGCCTGTCATGTAACTCGGGGCTTCTCCGTAGATGATTTTGTGAACCAAGGTGCAGATTTTGAAGGTGATGCGTGCTTTGATTGGGAGCCAGTGTAGTTTTTCACGGAGGGGTTTTGCGCTTTCAAATCGCGTTTTACCAAATATAAGCCTAGCTACCGTGTTTTGAACGGTCTGAAGTTTCTTTAAGGTTTGTTCTTTACATCCTGCATAAATTCCATTGCAGTAATCTAAGTGGCTTATTACCACTGATTGTATCTGGTTGCGAAAAGTTTCCCTCGGGAAGAATTGCTTCACCCGTTTGAGTTTCCACATTGAGAGGAACATTTTCTTTGTTGTGAATGACACTTGGCTCTCTAGTGTTAAGTTACGGTCCATTGTAACACTGAGGATTTTCAAGCTATCTGAGATAGGAAGGGTGTGATCTGGGGTGTTGATATTTGTGGGGATGTCCGCGCTGTGTTGGGATGAGAGGATGAGACAAGATTTTTCTTTATTGAGTTTTAGTTGAAATGCATTTGCCCATGAATCCATGATGTTCAGGCCGAGCTTGCTTTCGTTGGTGATTTCTGTCAGTTTGGTTTTGTAAGGAATGTATATTGTTACATTTACGCTATAACTTCCGTACAAATTTCACATGATCAATATGAAATTGAAGAGGATCATGAATGCATGAATCATGGAAGGAATGAAGAAAAGACCCTTAGATAAGACTCATCATCACTGTGCACTGTGCTCTGTGCATAGACATTGTATTCAATCTACGAAATGAATGGAGCCTTTAGTTGCTCATTTTGTTGAAAAACAACATGTGTTTTTCTACTATGCACTGTGTGATTTTGGAACAATTGGTAGTCACTGAGCTCCGGGGTGATATCAGATGGTTGCTGTGTCAGTGTGAGCAGTGTTAGATATTCTCCCTATATTTTGTTATCTCTCATTGATTAAATGTAGTCATGGAATGGAAAGTGTTCCTAAGAAGGGTGCATATATATGTATTCCTATTTTTCTGTGTATTTACATTTTGTATGCATGGGTTATATGTGACGCCATCTCAATGGCAATGACGTAGTTACTACAAGATTCAAACTATTGGTGTTTTTTGTGAGGAACCCCTGAGGGTCAGGGAAGAAGGGATCCGGGAGAGGAGCAAGATGGGTAGGTTTCATACCCGGGATTCCAACTACAAGTCCCAGGATCCTAGGGGCTGGGAAGCCACGCCCCCACAGAGGCATAACTTTCCCAATAGCCAGAGAAGGGAGGAGAATTACAGTTCCCAAGAACCCCTGCAAAGTCCTGGGGGCAAGCAAAGGGAGCAGCAAGGGAACTACAAGTCACAGGATCCTGAAGAAGAGGAGGGGGATTGGCTGAGGAGGAATAATCAGGAGGGAGAGGACCAGCTGGGGACCATAAAGGGAGAGGAGCCCATGGAATGGGAGGTAGAGAAAGAGGTCGGAGAGGAGATACAAGCCCAAGATGACTGGGGAAGTGAGCTCATGGAGATTGCTGCTCTAGCTCAGGTACAAGGGAAGAAGTTGAAAGGCTTCATAACAAACCTTCTTCAAGCTGGGGAAAGCTTGGAGGAAAAGTTAAGCAGCTGTTCCACTCAAGGGGGAGAGAGGTGCCGTGCTGTAAAGCAGTGAATGATTTCAGCTGTGGCCAGAAGTCAGACCCGGCTGGAGAAACAGATAGTGATTTAAACTGTGTCCAGAAGTCATGCCATGCTGGGGAAGCAGTGAGTGACTTGAACTGTGTTCAGAACATTGCCATGCTGGTGAAACAGTGAGTGATTTAAAACTGTGTCCAGGAATCAGGCCATGCTGGGGAAGTAGTGAGTGATTTAAACTGTATCCAGAAACTGTGGTCGGCGGGGGGAAGGAACAAGGGGTTTTAAGTATATTTTTGGAGTCTGCTTCTGGGAGTGCTGTGTCCAGGAAAGGGCCCTTCCAGGGTCAGCCAAGTTCATACCTGCAGGAAGGCCTGAAGGTGGTGGCCTGCTGACATTCTGTATGTCCCACAGCCATTTTGAAGATGCCAACAGAAGAAAAGTTTGCAGTCTTTCTTTTCTGAACATTTGGGTCTAACAGTTTTTTTACTATTCATGGACCTTTTCCCCCTGAAGTAACTGACAGGGAACCCCGTCGGGAACATGGTTGAACTTAAAAGATAAGTACTGTTATGCCTGAAAGATGTTGGTTTAAAAGACTGGGTTTTCATATGTTTGACAATTTCTTTTGTTTTTAATATTCTGTATGGTTTGGTATTTCATTGAAAAGGGTACCACTGTATGATATATTGACATCACATTTATATGTGGAGGGTTTTTTCATGACCAATGATTATAGTAAGCCACCTTGTTTTCAAGGTTTCTTTTTCATGGTGTGAAGAATGTCTCTTCTTTTTCTTAGTGAGGTCTTTTTTCTTCACATTTTTTTTGGGTAATAAACATGAAATCCCTGTGATACAGATATTTTGGTAGAATTTTCTTTATGTGGTTAGTAATTGAAATCACACATTATTATACTGTTGCCTAATTTGCCAGCTTTCCTAATTTCTGTATACATTTCTTCATCTTCCAGTATACTCCTTCCCTTTACATATGGAATTTTGATCCATAAGGATGCCACACTGCTATCCATTTCATGCAGAATGTTTATTTTGTTTGATACAATTCCCTCTTTAACATTGTGTGCAACCCCCCCCCCCCTTTCAAATTGATCCACTGTATCACTGTGATATAATTTGTACCCTGTTAACACACTGTCCCATTGCTTGTCCTCCTTCCACCAGGTCTGAGATGCCTATAATATCTACTTCTTTATTTAGTGCTATATATTTTAACTTCATCTTATTTTTTAGGCTTCTGTCATTTGTATACAGGCACTTCAAACTGTTTTTTTACCTTGCATCTACAAGCAGCTTAGAAGTGGATGGAGATAATTTGCATCCTTTACTCTGCTCTCCCCTTAAACACTCCTGGTTTTCTTTCACCAGTTTACATAGACATCACATGAACAATACTGGTGCCAGTAGGGCTCCCACCCCTGTTGGTCAGCATTTTACTGTACCAGTGACTTCACAGTGAGAATCCTGAAAGTTAACTTTAAAACCATAAAAGAACGTAAGACCTTTGAAGTCAGAATGATTGAATATTTTAACACCCAACAGAAAGGACTTAACAAGGATCTGGGGTTCCTAGCCCATTATAAACCATAAAGCTGTATTTCTCTGTTGATCACCCTCCCCTCACCTATCCACACCTATCCTGTTAGAATATCAATTATATGCTTTGATGTCCCCATGCATACCTCCTACCCACCCCCATCCTCCCACCCTGTCAGACTGTCATAGTAATGCTTGAATGTTTTCACTTATATACACTGTCAGCTAGCACATTTGCTTATTTCCGATCTGACGAAGAAGGGCAACCTTCGAAAGCTAATCAAGAAATGTATTAAGTTATGCCCAATAAAAAAGGTATCATCTTATTCTCTTTTCCATGTTTTATTTTGTTTGATTTCTATTGATAACCTTTCACCAGTTGAAACCTCTCTATTGAGATTCCCTAAATGGCTTGTTTCAATAATATCCTTCAAGGATACTCCACAATGAAACAGGCGACTATCGGCTCCTCCCCCCAGCTTAAAAGCTGTTCTAACTCCTTTTTAAATGTTACTGCCAGCAGCCTGGTTCCATCCCAGGCAGGCAAATGACCAGGCAATCCTTATGCCGACCAGCCACCCAGCTATCTATATGCCTAATAATCGAATCACCAACTATAACAGCTGTCTTAACCCTTCCGTGCTGGGCAGAAGATCCTGGAGACACATCCTCGAAGCGAGAGGATATTGCATCCCTTTGTAGGCAGGTCCTGGCTACAGGATTACTTCCTACTTCACCAGGATGATGCTCTCCTTTTAGGAGACCTCCCTCCTCTAAGGCAGCACAGGGGCTGCCAAACTGGATGTGGGACTTCTCTACACTGTCCCTGTAGGCTTCCTCTATGTACCTCTCTCTCTCTCTCTCTCTCCCTCAACTCCACTAAGTGTGCTACTCTAGCCTGAAGAGAATGGACTCATTCTCTATGAGCTCTTTGCAATGAACACACACGATAATCGCACATTTGACACTCAGTGAAAAAGACTGGATACCACCCCTCTCACTGCTGGACTGCTGTCTGCATCTTAGTATTATTCAGTTAGTTAATTAATTAAAACTTATTAAGGTATTAGGGATATTAGACTAATATAAAGATGATATGGTATATCTCTGGAATGCCTTCCCTATGTATCTGTGTGCCCAATCTTCTCCACAACTTTCAAGCTTGAGCTTAAAACATACCTCTTTTCAGATACCTATGAGTATTGAAGCTGAAGTTGAGAAGTCCAGTTTTTCTGCAGAGCCCCTCCCTCATTTCTCTCTCTGTCCATTATTTTCTTTTACTTTTGTTTTGTTTTTTTTAATCTCCTCTCTCTAAATTTAGTATTGTTAGATTATAAGCCACCCTGACGGTTTCAAGAGGGCGGGATAGAAAATCCTATATAATAATTTGCACCTCCAACGTGCCATCACTGTCTGGCTGCCTGGGTTTGTAACATCTCATGATGTCAGCCAGCCTCCAGCGTTTCATTCCCCCTCACTGCCCCGCCCTCACGTCAAAACGTAATGGCATCAGAGGGCAGAACATTGAGAGGGAAGGGAATGCTGGAGGCGAGCTTACGTCAGGATGTTACCAACGGAAGGGAAGCCAGCCAGGCCAGCCAGAAAATGATGAGGTACAAAGGAAGAGAGAATCGCGGCACATCGAGGGGAGGGCAGGGCAGAGCAGAATCGATGGACATGGAGGGGAGGGGATGGGAGAGGAAGAATCACTGGATATGGAGCAGGGGAGAGACAAAAAATCACTTACAAGACAGCCTTTCTATGGCCTGTTTCATTGTTGAGGAAATGGGCTGGGTTCCACTAGTTTTAAATAAACTTGGAAACTTGGTGTGATTTATTTAGTGTTTGCTTCTCAGAAAGTAATTGAAACTCTGTAATGAAAACTCCACTCTTCTTATCCTAATTAGAATCATTGATTATAAATTAAGATCATAAATGGAGAGATGTGCTAGGGTTTTGCAGCCATCACATGGTAACTGCAATACTTCTGTTTTAATTTTTGAGGCCATTATGAGAAGTTTTCCATTCAGTTAATGCAGAGAAAACCATTTTTAGTGTTTGTTAATCGCATAGCAGATAATGCAGTGGAGTTAGCTATATCTTTTGAGATGGCATTATCTGTACAACATTTTCTGCAGTACTAACAGTTAACACATGAAGGGCAAGTCTATAACTGTGTGCCACTGTTTAAGCACCACCTTTGCGCGTGAATAATGCCTTAATTGCCACTTACATGAACACTTGCCCCAAGTGCTAATCTATAAAGGTGTGCCTAAGTGGCATTACAAACATCTACAAGGGCATGTACAAATGGATGGAGCTTGGGAGGGACAACTAACACATGCACCTTACAGAAAAAGATGTGTACATAACTTGCCGCATTTACGCTTGCCCATTTATGCCAGCTATTGACTGGCTGTAAGTGGTCTCATGTGCATTTTGGTGTGCCAATGCCAGTTTGCACTAGTATTCTATAATGTTATTAATTTAAACTGTCTAATGTTTGCTCCATGAGTTTAACAATCTATTACCTTAGAAGCAAACTTTATATTTTCTCACACAGTCTCCTGATTTAGAGGTAAAAAGACTTTAGATCCCCGGTGCACATTCACTTTCTTTTGAACAGCACTGCTCCGCTCAACCGCTGGTTTTTACATATACCAGTGCGATTACTGGCGGGAATCCTCATCAATCAGAACTTCCTCTATTAGTTGCTGCTATGCATTCAATATATTCTGATATGCAATTTTTAGCACTTATCTTTTCTTTAAGGGCGTTTTTCTGGTAGGTTCGCTCTACAGCGAGCTCCTGTATTTTATAACAGAATCTGGGCACCCAGATACCCTTACAGATTGGCGCAAACAATGCTGTATTTTAGCAGCCAAATTTGGGTACCAGTTTATAGAATTGCCACGATGGTGACTAATTCCACATTAACCCACAGGTTCTACATATGACACCCAGATTTGCCTGCACAAATCTGTGCATTTTGCAGTTTAATTGAATAGTGAGCCCTTAACTACCAATAATTAGGTGTTAACAACCAATTATTGAAGTTAATTGGCACTCAAAATTTGCGTTCGCATCTGGCTGTGTGCTATTCCATAAGGCATGGCACCTAAGTCTACTAGCGTGTAACTCAAAAGGGGTGTGGCCAAGGACGTGTCAGGGGTGTTCTGAAAGCTGCGCACATAGTTACAGAATATGACCTCAGTGTCCTTAATTTGGGCACCGGTATTTACACCAGATTTCATCAGACATAAGTCTGGTGCTTAAAGTTAGGCACAGGAATCGATGCTAAGCATGATTTTTTTTAATGGTGTGTGCTCTTTATAGGATTGCGTTTAATGCCAATTTTTTCCAACACCAAATTTTGAGCACTGTTTATAGAATTCCCTCCTAAATGTAAAGTGCAACCTTTGCCCATTCCTCGCCTGTTCCAATCCCTCTTCCAAGTTAGATGGTTAATGTGGAAATAAACCAATACTTGTTAATTGCACTGCTAAGGCACCGTGTTAACTATTAGTGTACTTAATTGCTATGTTAACTGTTTACACAGTGTAGTAATGGGCCATAATAATTAAATTAAATAAAAAAATGATAAAACTTGAATACAGTTCTGGTAATGTAATATGGTTCTTGTATCCCGCTCTCAGAAAGCTATGGTTCAAAGCAGTTAACAAAAAACTAAAAAGAAAAAAAAAGAAAAGAAAGACAGTACTAAAGAGCAATCAAGCAAGAAATTTTTTAAATAGATATGTTTTCATATTCTTATGAAAACAGAGATAAAGGACTAGATTCTATATATGGCGCCTGAAAAATCAGAGCCAAAAATATTTCCGCCTAGGCGCATTCTGTAAACAGTGCCTAGATTTAGGTGTGGTTTATAGAATACGCCTAGCGGGTTTATAGAATACGCCTACTGGCCGTGCCTGCACCTAACTCTTTTGACGTCTAGAGAAGCTACAACATCGGCAAGGATGGTTTGAGAGCTGTATAGAGGGTGGATCCTTGATACAGCTGGATGGCAAAACATGATTTCATATCGGACTTAAAATTCCCCCAGAGCCAACAAATTTAAGATAAGTGAAAGAGTTTCAATTGAACAATTAAAGTTGTGCGTGTAAATTCTTTTTTTTTTAGTTCAGTAATTTTTATTGAGGTTTTCAATAAAATATAGAGAAATAGTACAAACCAGAAAATATGAAAAAAAACTGCACAAATTAAAATGTCAATAAAGCAGGTATAATCAGCCTACTAAAAGACTGATTAGTAAACCTGACATCACAGTACTATAAACATGCTATATAAATGAGCTATGATAGAGTAGCATTCGTAATGGAAGTATTAGCTATGGATTGACAATAATGAAGTAGAGGTGCCCAGATTTTGTTGTAAGAACCAAAGGTGCCCATGCTCTCCGCAGCAACTCTTTCATATTTAGCATACTGATCCACCAGACGTTATGGTCAAGTCTTGAGGAGTCTTACCAATTAGAACAGATCAACATTATAGCAATAAGGAGTAAGCCTTCTAGAAGTTGTCTAAAAGTTTGGTATCAACTGGTAGGTTGTCTAAAAACTTGGTATCTATGCCCGTATCAGTTTGTTCAGAGGTGTAAAGGTGATTATAGAAAGCTTGACATTGTTGTGCTATACCAGCATCATTAGTTAAAACATTGCCATCTGAATCTTTAATGGCAGGTATATTTTTGGGGGTAAGTATTCATCAAGCTGGTGGCCCCTCTTATTGTGGTTTGCATAATAATGCCTTGCTTGTAAAAATAGTTGCCTTCTAGAGAAAATTATAACTGAATCTCAGTTTACATAATTGTTCTTGTAAATCTGTTGTGAGGAATATGAGGGTGACAGGGAGAATGAAGGCACATGGAGGAACGAGGAGGCTCGAGAGGGAGGGAGACTGGGTAGAGAAAGGAAGGAGTCTTTTCCCCTGGGGGATTGGAGAAAAGGAAAAGACTACAATTCCCAGCAGCCCCTGAGTAGGTCCCATGATAGAAACAGGGACTTCAATCCCCAACAGCCCCCAGAGGAGGTCAGGAGAAGAGCAAGAGAAGGGAGTTTGAAAAACCTGTCCCAGAGAGCCAGGATAAGGGAAGGAGTTATGAACCTGCCCAATCAAGCAAACTGAGAGCAGCTGAGCAATGGGTGTGGGGAGGAACCTATAGACTGGCAAGGGGAAGAAAAGGGGGAGGAACTAGAGCAAGAGGAGCTGATGGAGATTGCTGCTCTGACTAAACTGGAAGGAAAGGAGGTGAAACAGGAGAGGGCTGCTTGAGAGGAGAGCCTGGTAGAAGAAAGGAAAAGGTGGTATCCCACAAGGGGAGCTGAGAGAACAGCCAGCTTATAATTGAAAAAGAAAAACGCCTATATTGCGACCCAAATCGGGAGATAGACGTTTATCTCACAAAAACGAATAAAGCGGTATAATCGAAAGCCAAATTTGGACGTTTTCAACTGCACTCCGTCGCGGATGCGGACAAAGTTGATGGGGGTGTGTCGAAGGCGTGGTGAAGGCGGAACTGGGGCGTGGTTATCGGGCGATCAGAGATGGGCGCCTTTCGCCGATAATGGAAGAAAAATATGCGTTTTTAGCGAGAATTTAGGGCACTTTTCCTGGACCCTGTTTTTCCACGAATAAGGCCCCAAAAAGTGCCCTAAATGACCAGATGACCACTGGAGGGAATCGGGGATGACCTCCCCTGACTCCCCCAGTGGTCACAAACCCCCTCCCACCACAAAATATGCCGTTTCACAACTTTTTATTTTCACCCTCAAATGTCATACCCACCTCCCTGGCAGCAGTATGCAGGTCACTGGAGCAGTTATTAGGGGGTGCAGTGGACTTGAGGCAGGTGGACCCAGGCCCATCCCTCCCCTACCTGTTACAATTGTGCTGCTTAATGCTTATTACTCATCCAACCCCCCAAACCCACTGTACCCACATGTAGGTGCCCCCCTTCACCCCTTAGGGCTATAGTAATGGTGTAGACTTGTGGGCAGTGGGTTTTGAGGGGGATTTTGGGGGCTCAACACACAAAGGAAGGGTGCGATGCACCTGGTAGCTCTTTTATCTTTTTTTGTTTTTGTAAAAGTGCCCCCTAGGGTGCCCGGTTGGTGTCCTGGCATGTGAGGGGGACCAGTGCACTACGACTCCTGGCCCCTCCCACAAACAAATGCCTTGGATTTATTCGTTTTTGAGCCGGGCGCTTTCATTTTCCATTATTGCTGAAAAAAAACGCCCAGCTCACAAATTGTCGAATAAAACATGGACGTCTATTTTTTTCGAAAATACGGTTTGGCCCGCCCCTTCACGGACCCGTTCTCGGAGATAAACGCCCATGGAGATAGACGTTTTTGTTCAATTATGCCCCTCCAGGTTTACCACGGAAGGGTCATGCGGGTGGCGGTCAGGGTATAATGCTGGCCTGGTTGGGGAGGGACCCTTGCCACTCTCCCTAGGTTGATTTCTTTTGAAAGGGAGAGAGGAGGAGTGGTGGTTTTCGGCATAAATGCTATACATGAACTGCTGGGAGTTTGAAACCTTTCTGAACTGCTGTGTTTGGGGAATTGTTTGGCCTAACTGCTGACATGAACTGCTGGGGAGGGTTTGAACCCTTTCTGGAGCTACTGTGTTTGGAGAATTACTTTGCATACCTGCTATACATGAACTGCTAGGAGTTTGGGCCCTTTTTTAGCTACTTTGTTTGAAGAATTGCTTTGCATAACTGCTTTATATGAACTGCTGAGATTTTGGGAACCTTTTGGGGTTTTTTTTTGTTTGTTTTGAATAATATGCTGTTGAACTGCTATGCTTCTTGAGAAATGCTGTGGTGGGAACTACCTTTGGAGAAGCAGCTGACACAAAGGGATTACAATAAGGTATAATGATCTGACCTTGTGGATTGCCATGTGCTCTTCAGCAGTGGATTACAGCACACAGCTCAGCTAAAGGGCTGAGGGACTCAAGAGACTTCACGCAGTGAAGCTAAGTCTTGCCTGATCTCGGAGGTATCAAGCTTGGTGTCAGTAAGTAAATCGTGGAGGCCTATAAGTTCATCCAGTATCACCTGGATGGTTCCGTCTTCCACCTTATAAGATAATGGTTTTCGTGGTGTGGTAGCCTCCAATGATTTTCTTTTGCTTGGTTTATTCGATGTCTTAATCTCTGATGCCTTTACCACCAAAAAACAGAGAAATGACCCAATTAATGATTGTGCTCCTCCAGAGCACTAGTTTCAAGTCACTATTCACTGCAGAGCTCACTAGCGCCCCTCGTTGTACATGTAAATTCTAATTAATGCCAATTAGTGTCAATAATTGCTTAAGTGGCAATTATTGGCACCAATTCGCTTAAGTAATTAAATTGCACATACAAATCCAGAATATGACCAGATTTGTACGCGCAATTTCAGTCGCACTATATAGATTCTGGGGGAGGAGGGGGAAGCTCATATCTCAGAAGGCAGAGTAAGGCAGAAGTGTACTGCCTGATAACTGAAAGAATCTTCTAATATTTGCATGTATCTGACTCCTGAAAAAGGTGGAAAATTAAAAGATATGGGTCTCCAGCCCTGGAAGATTTTTGGTTAGAGGGAAACGAGCAAAATCCAAGAAGGTATTCTAGAGAGGACCCATCAAACAACTTAAACAGTGCCACACCAAGGCAAGATGCCTCCTGAGGCGGAGCTAAGATGCCATCGCCCCCCCCCCCCGGCCGAGATGCCGCACCCCATTCTCGATGTTTAACTATTTCGTCACGTTGCACACCCGGCAGTGGCAGCAATTCCCATATGCTGCCCTGCCGCCGGCACCCGCCTCTTCCCTTTACTGCGGCTGCCTGAGCATCTGACAAAATAGGAAGTTACATTAGAGAGGGGGCCGCAAAAAAGGGAAGAGGTGGGTGCCAGTGGCAGGGCAGCGTTTTGGAATCGCTGCCGCTGCTGGATTTGGAACGTAATGAAACAGGTAAATGCCGCGAACGGCATGGCTACTCCTCGAAGAGTGGGGAGATGCCACCTATGCCTCAGGTAGCCTAATGGTCAGGTCACCCCTGATCTTAAATACTATACAGGCCAACTTAAAAAGAATGCGGGCCTGCAGTGAAGAGAAATCAGTGAAGGAGTAACTCTATCAAACTTTTGGTCAGGAGTGTGCAGCTACAACACTTTTATTTTGAATTGGTTTTGTCATTTTTTCATCCCATGCTGCTTCCACAGTGCGCTAAAATGTGAAAACAGCATAAAACAAAACTATTTTCAAAATGACAATAAATGACATAGCATTGGTGTTTTCATGCCATTTTCAAATGACAGCTAATTTTATAGCATGAGAATCCTACTGCTGTCTCATGGAGTAAACGGAACACAGTTTGCCCAAATGAAATTAATAAGTGGAACATGTTGATATTAGAAAAATAAATACTTCCTCAGTGTCTCCAATTCCTTTGCGCTCTCTGAGCAATCTATCTTTTCAGTATGCTGCTAGGATCACAGAGCTTGCAACTTGCTTTGCATTTAAATATACAGCAACATCTTTGGGAAACTGGCAGCTATAGCATCTCTGCAGTACTGTAAGCTAAAGTTCAAAGAGAAACCTTATAAGGAGTTTCTCTTTAAACAGCAAAAGAGCCAACTCTGTTGCATATACGTGAGTACCCACAAATTTTGCACCTACTTTTTTAGCATGGACAAAGTCTGCAGCAGAAAATGTCTGTGGGCATTTCCAACTGAAATCCCCATGTGTGGTCTATAATTTCCTGCCCTTCTCCCATCCTGGTTCCGTCCCTTGTCCCTGTGGGTAAAATTATCCATGCTGGCAAGCATAGGGGTTCTTCTGCTCACAGATGGAGTGGCCCTTTCTTCATAGATGAACCGTTGTTTACCCACAGAAAAAACATCTTTGAAAAATCTCTGAAAACCTTATAAAATAGCACTGTAAAAATGCTTTTCTTTCTCACAGCATGGCTGTTTCTGTTACCTTTTCTCATTTATATGCATAAGAATTCCTTCAATGAATTTCAGTTTGAAAATGGAACAGAGCAGTGAGTATACTTGCCTCCCATCACACCAAGGTTTAGTATAGCAAGCCAGAGTTTTTCCGAATGGATGAACCGTTCCATGGAAGAAAATAGTGACTCTTTTCTAAACTTAAAATACAGATTTATAACCAATTCAAAATTGGTTTTTAACATCCAAGTTAATGTTAAAAAAGTAAACCTGAATATGATTGTGGCTTATCACCAAATTGCCCCTTTAGTAAAGGAAATCAAAGTTAGCAAAGAGAACCTATATTTATATATAAAACAAGTGTTTATAAATAATGTACAGTCTCAATTATCTGACCTTCGCTAATCCAACCATCCAGCTTATCCGATAGACCCCCCTCCCCCGACGACATCATCACATTTATTTCTATTGAAAATCTTTGTTTAAGAACAATTTTTGAAAATCAGGGACTCTATGCGCATTGTTTAAGGGGTTTAAACAGTGTTTTCTCCATTATCTGACTTTTCACTTATCAGACAATGGGTCAGTCTCATTTACGTTGGATAATCTCGCTCTCTCTCTTTATATATATATATATATATATATATATATATATATATATATATAGATATATATATAGATATATATATATATACACACAGAACATATATATTTATATTTTCAGAACCTAGATAGATAGAGATAAATGTAAATATAAAAATTATTTACCAAAGGGACAATGATAAACTTACCAAGATGCATGCAGAGTACTATTACATTACCACAGAAGACAGGTAGTTATAATATTCAATATTTATATGACTACAGTGACACTGAGTGGTGTGTTGGAAGAACTGCAAGATCTCCTGAAAACATGAGACTTTCCCATAGACTGGTGGCTCTCAGTCCAGTCCTTGGCACACACCCAGTCTAGTTTTTATGATGTCCACAATAAATATGCATGAGATTAATTTCAGTGCACCAACTTCATTGTGTGCAAATCAGTCTCATGCATATCCATTGTGGATATCCTGAAATCCCTAAGATATTCACTAGTATTGAGTTGAGAAATAGTGGCAGAGGCAGCTATTTTGCATGCTAATAATTCTAGCACACCCTGAGAAGTAAGAAAAGGCAACGCATAACTTAGAAGCCAAAAACTGGGATCAAATTTTCAAGAGAAATGTGTAGCTTATTCACCCAGGTACTACGTTCCAAATTCTGTTGTGAAAATATATTATTCACAGAAAAGTGTTGATAAATCAGTTCAGAGTAGCCTGGATCTCTGGTCATTTATAGTAACCGCTGCACACAGATCAGCTGATTGCTTTCATTTTTACTGGTTAGTGGACAGAAAAGAGAGTAAGGTTAAATGGCCATTTTTCTCAATGGAGGAGGGTGAACAGTGGATTGAGCAGGCTCTCTACTGGGACCAGTGCTATTTAATGTATTTATAAATGATCTGAAAATCGGAACAAGTAAGGTGATTAAATTTATAGATGACACAAAACTATTCAAAGTTGTTAAAACATACATGGACTGTGAAAAATTGCAGGAAGACCTTAGGAAATTGGAAGACTGGACATCCAAATGGCAGATAAAATCTAATGTGGAGAAATATAAAGTGATGCTCATTGGGAAGAATAATCCGAATCATAGTTTCTTGATGCTAGGGTCCACCTTGGGGGTCAGCACCCAAGAAAAAGATCTATGTGTCGTACACAAAACGCTGAAATCTGCCTAGTATGCAGCTGCAATCATAAAAGCAAACAGGATGCTAGGAATTATTAGGAAAAGTATTTATTATTTATTTGTGGTTCATTTGCATCCCACATTTTCCCACACATACAGGCACAATGTGGCTTACAGAAAAATTAGGAAAATTTACAATTTAGAAAACAGTGTAAAGTTGTCAAAGAATAAACAGGGGAGCAGTTGCTAAAAATGGAGCACTGTGTTCAATTCTGGTCACCATATGAAACTCAGTGGGTTACATTAATTTTATAAATAATTTACCTGGAGTTTTTGCCTAGCTCTGAGGCCTTATCCTGTCCTCACCCAATCTCTCTCTCTCTCTCTCTTTCTCTCTCTACAGCAGTCCCAGCCCCTTACAAGCCAGTCACCTCTCAAACCCTCCCCACTTCCTAGCACCCCTCATTTAGCCAGTAACTCCTAATCCCCCACCACTCAGCTCCCTGACACCCACTCAGTCAAACAGCTGGCTTGACATATTTCATTTTCGTATTGCTTATGCTACAGAAACGAGGTAATTCTGTCAAGTAGACACTAACATTTTAGTGCCAGTTATGTGTGTAAATATTTAGAATAGTACTATATATGCATGTATGGGTGGACCTGTGCATGTATATAGAAATATTCCACCTAAGTGCTATTCTGTAACTAAGCGCATATCTTACATAGGGATATGTCTAGTAAAGTGCCCTAGTAAATAGACATTTATAGCAGGGGATTCAGTAGATGTGCTAAATATCTGTGCAATGCATATCCTTAACAAAGGTTAATGTACTCACTAGTCTCTTTCTGAGAGTCACCTATAACATTTGCCACTTCTTTTGACTTCTATGTTGATTTGAAGAAACTTAAGTTCTGTATCACCATCACCTTTCCGAAATCTACCCTTCAAAGTTATACACAGATTGATGACTAGCAGATCAGGGGCGTAGCCAAGTTATACACAGATTGATGACTAGCAGATCAGGGGCGTAGCCCAGGCCCAGCCTCTTTCCCTCCAGATCCGCCCAACCAACGCCCGCCCCGCCCCGGGTGTCAGCAGGTGGGGGGGAGGGTGCTCCGCTGGTGCCGCAGTCCCTACCTGCCTACCAGCTCCTTCGATGGACGGAGAGATGACCCTCTTCTGCCACCCGGCACCCAGCCTTAAAAAAGAAAACCGAAGAAACGCCTCGCGTCTGCTCTGCGCTGCTAAGGCAAGCAAATCGCCTTGTCGCCTATGCACTTATCTCGTCTCGCTGAAAAATACTAATTTTCAATGTTCATCACACACCTTCCCCTGGAACCGCCCGACTCCACGGGTTTCAATTGCTTTCTTCAGGAACGAGGGTTAAGGCTAAGTTCTCTTCTTCCTTAGTCACCAAAAGAAAATGTGAGACTTAACTCTAAATTACTAAATGTGGCTTATAAAGGCACCTGCATCCATGTAATGGCTGGAAATATCCTAGGAGTGACGTCAGAATAACAACTAACTTTATTCAAACAAATTACAGAAGTGGAAGCCACTACAATACGGACCCCCGCGAGTCTAAATAAAAATGTGGAGACTTAAATGATAGTATTCCATTCCACATTTTCATTAAGTCCTTCAGGATTCATAGTCTTTAAAGTAAAAATCCACCACTGTTCACAGCAGGCCAGCATGGTAGTCCGATCCATTCCCTTTGAAGAAATTGGAACGTGGTTAATAATAAACCAATGTAAATCTGCAAATGTATGATTGAATTGTTCACAATGCGTAACCATAGGAGCAGTCATAGATTTTCACCAAGTATATATATATACTAGTAAAAAAGCCCCGTTTCTGATGCAAATGAAACGGGGGCTAGCAAGGTTTTCTTCAGAGTGTGCATGTGGGAGTGTGTGTGTCCCTGCCCTCTGCCCTCTCTCCCTTCCCCTGTGCTGTCTGTCCCCTCCCCCCTCCGAATCCAGTCCTTCAGTGTTAAGTTTCCTGCTGTGCTGTGTTTGTGTTACAGAGAGAATGAAGGCGTCTCTGTCCCCTCCCCCCTCTGAGTCCTTCACTGTTACAGAGAAAGGTATTTCCTGCTGTGCTGTTTTCCTTCACTCATGGGGAAACCGGATATATCTGGCGCTTCACACTTCCGGCTGGAGGCTTCATTAGAACGTTGGTGGTACCTTTTATATATATATATATATATATATATATATATATATATATATATATATATATTTATATTTAAAGTTAATGTGATTATTATAGCACTGTGGTGTTGGGAAGCAAATGAAAATGAGAAAGAGACTCCCCAAAAAATTATTTAGAGCAACCCGATGAAAGAAGTGCTATACCACTTTATAGCAGCATTATTGCCTGTATGAATAGTGGAAGATGTCTGAGGGTTCTCTATATGAAAAAAAATATATGTATGAGTTTATACTGGTGTGAGCTGTGACATTAAGTATTTCATATAATTTTGGTGGTTTTAGTCCTGGTTTGTGTGCAATTTATTGGATGTTACCAGAGACATTGATATTGTGAATTTGTCTTCTGTTGAAAATGAGCCCCAGCATCTCACAAACTCTTTGTTTTTCTTGGCTTGGCTCCCTAGGCAAACATATATATTTGGGGCCCCACTATCAGAAACCCCACCCCCACCATCATTTCACCTCTCCAGCCTAGCTGTGAGCATGATAATATTATAATTTATGAGTGAGCATGGGGACTATGCAAGCATATGCTTAACAGTTAAAGCTGAAGAGCTGCCAAATTACTCAGTTCCAGGAGGGAAATTTTGAGCCAGTCCTGGATTTCTGCAATCCTATCGGGGTACATTATGGGACCTGAAGTGTTGATTTCAATGGTGGTATCAGGGACTACAAATACAGCACTAAATTGGGATATTAAGTTATTTATTGTATTTATTTAAAAAATGTCTATACCACCTGTAACTAGGTGGTTTACAAAAGACCATTCACATTATTCATATCACAAAACAGACCATAATAACAATTCAATCTTCAAAATTAAAAAAAAAAAAGCACAGACAAACAATTTTGTCTTCAACAATTGCCTAAACTGTGTTACACTACTACAATGCCGAGGCTGACCGGGCAGTGCATTCCACAGTGTTATCCCTGCAGGAATAAAGGCAGTAGCACGTGTTTCTGCATACCAAAGTTGAGTTACTATCAGTTGAAAGTCTCATAGCAGCCTCTGACTGCAATTCATGCTTCCATCAAAAGAAAAAAAAATGGCATGTGGGAATTTGCTCCTGTAGGCACAGGACAATAAGATGTTAAATGCTCCCAGGTTTCAAACTAATTAATGCTTTAAAAAATTGTACTTATAAATAGTAAGTCTGATTGTTAAGCACCTCATTCTCATAACATGATGTCTGTTTTGGTGGGCCCTTTACTAGGTGAAAACATCTCTGCAGGAATACAGAGAGTCCCTATATCCAGCCCCTCGAAATGACACAATGATTTACAATTTAGAACTAATTACTACGCTAACCGATGAAATCAATACTTCCTGTGTACATCCATATGCTGTACAAGCCGGTATGTTTGAAAATAGCTGAAAAAATTAACAAAGATGGTCTCTCCCCCTCCTCCATCCCAAGTGGGTACAGGCCTTGGTATGGGGGTCGGTGGTTGGGTATTGCCCAGGCCCCTGACAGGATAGAGAACAGGAAGCACCCGATTAGAAAATGCCCTCCCCTCCCCCTTTGTTTCCTCCCGTCTCGCCATTGTTCGGGCCCCAGAGGGCTGTCGTCTTGGCCCCTATGTTCCCTGGTGAGTTTATTACTTCTCCTGGCCCCTCTATCCTCCTTAGCTGGGAAGAGATATGGCCCTCCAGAACACGGAGGAGGCAGTACACAGCAGCAGCGATAGGGGCACATGGGGCATGTGGAGCCGCAGCCCTATCCTTGGCTCTCATTTCACTCACGGACTGTACCACAGTGGCGGTGGTGGCAGCAGCAACTGTTCAGTGTCTTGCCAGTCCTTCTCGCGGGTGCCACTGCACTGCTGTTGCTTGCTTTGGCTCTGGGTTACCGATACCGCTTCTCTCTGTTGTGGTGGTGATGGGCTGGCCGGGGCTCAAAAACGTGCATGCATCACACACAGCAATTTAAGAGGGCAATTTAAGAGCACCCAACCCGCGGCTGCGGTGGTGAAAAAGCGCCCAATCTGTGGTTGCAGTGCCGAAAAAGAGCCCAAAAAGCCTCAACCCACAGATTTCAAAAAATGTCCATGACGGGTCATGGGAAACCGCCCAATTCCATGGTTTTACCGCGGAACTGGCAACTCTATTTCACAGTGACTAGAGCCTTCCCATTGGCTGGATTCTACCACAGCCTCTGCACTGGAAGGGGACGGGGAATTGGAGAGCTGAAGTGGGCTAAACTCTGAAAAATATCCATACACTTAGCCATCCTTCTGACTCTGAGAAAGATAATTTACAAATTTTTAGAATCTTGAAAAAATCCAGACAGCTGGCAACCTTAGTCTCCTGAATCCTAAGCACACCTGACAGTATCCTCCTAAACTTTTGGAGATTCAATGTATCAACTGAAGGACCTGCAAGGCAGGATTACTCCTTTTCACTAATCATGCTGTCTGCTCTGTTGCTGACAAGGGAAGAGACTACTACTACTACTTAACATTTCTAGAGCGCTACTAGGGTTACGCAGCGCTGTACAAATTAATAACTAAGGACAGTCCCTGCTCAGAAGAGCTTACAATCTAAAGGACGAAATGTCAAGTTGGGGTAGTCTAGATTTCCTGAGTAGAGGTGTTGTGATTAGGTGCCGAAAGCGACATTGAAGAGGTGGGCTTTGAGCAATGATTTGAAGATGGGTAGGGAGGGGGCCTGGCGTATGGGCTCAGGGAGTTTGTTCCAAGCATGGGGTGAGGCGAGGCAGAAAGGGCGGAGCCTAGAGTTGGCGGTGGTGGAGAAGGGTACTGAAAGGAGGGATTTGTCTTGAGAGCGGAGGTTACGGGTAGGGACGTAAGGGGAGATGAGGGTAGAGAGGTAAGGAGAGGTAAGGAGGGGCTGCAGATCGAGTGCGTTTGTGAAGTGACTTGAGGAGAGGGGTGATATGAGTATATCGGTCAAGGCGGAAGATAAGACGTGCGGCAGAGTTCTGGATGGACTGAAGGGGGGATAGGTGGCTAAGTGGGAGGCCGGTGAGGAGTAGGTTGCAGTAGTCAAGGCGAGAGGTAATGAGAGAGTGGATGAGAGTTCGGGTGGTGTGCTCAGAGAGGAACGGGTGAATTTTGCTAATGTTGTAGAGGAAGAAGCGACAGGTCTTGGCTATCTGCTGGATATGCGCAGAGAAGGAGAGGGAGGAGTCGAAGATGACACCGAGGTTGCGGGCAGATGAGACGGGGATGATGAGGGTGTTATCAACTGAGATAGAGAGTGAAGGGAGAGGAGAAGTGGGTTTGGGTGGGAAAACAATAAGTTCAGTCTTGGCCATGTTCAGTTTCAGGTGGCGGTTGGACATCCAGGCAGCAATGTCGGATAAGCAGACCGATACTTTGGCCTGGGTTTCCGCAGTGATGTCTGGCGTGGAAAGATACAGCTGGGTGTCGTCAGCATAAAGATGATAGTGGAAACCATGAGATGAGATCAGGGAGCCTAAGGAAGAGGTGTAGACTGAAAAAAGGAGGGGCCAAATGACAGATCCCTGAGGAACTCCAACAGAGAGCGGGATAGGGGAGGAGGACGAACCATGAGAGTGTACTCTGAAGGTACGATGGGAGAGATAAGAGGAGAACCAGGAGAGGACAGAGCCCTGGAACCCAAAGGAGGACAGTGTGTCAAGAAGTAGGTTGTGATTGACAGTGTCAAAAGCGGCGGATAGGTCGAGGAGGATGAGGATGGAGTAGTGACCTTTGGATTTGGCGAGGAACAGGTCATTGCAGACTTTAGATAGTGCCATTTCTGTCGAGTGTAGGGGGCGAAAGCCGGATTGAAGTGGATCGAGGATGGCATGAGAGGAGAGAAAATCAATGCAGCGGCTGTGAACAGCGCGTTCAAGTATCTTGGAGAGGAAGGGTAGGAGGGAAATGGGGCAGTAGTTGGAGGGACAGGTAGGGTCAAGAGATGGTTTTTTGAGGAGTGGTGTGACCACAGCATGCTTGAAGGTGTCCGGGACAGTTGTAGTGGAGAGAGAGAGGTTGAGGATATGACAGATGGTGGGGGTGATAGTAGGAGTGATGGTGATAAGTAAGTTGGTGGGGATGGGGTCTGAGGAACAGGTGGTGGATTTCGAGGAGGAGAGGAGATGGGTGGTTTCCTCTTCGGTGATATCAGGAAAAGAGGAGAAGGAGGCCTGGGTTGGTTGATTGGTTGAGAGAGTGGGTTATAGGATGAAGAGGAGGAGAAGGTTTGGTGGTGAATTCGAGGTTGATCTTCTGGACCTTGTCATGGAAGTAGTCGGCCAGAGATTGAGGAGAGAGTGAGGGGGGGGGGGTGGGAGCAGAGGGCACTTTGAGGAGGGAGTTGAGGGTGGTGAAGGGAAGAGACCAACTGAATCAAAGATAAAATAACATTTGGTAGGGCAGAGCTGGGCTGGGCTGGGGATTCAGAGAAACTCTTGAATGCCCTGACTGCACATGTGTATCTGGATTTTCAAAAGGCATTTGACAAAGTACCTCATGAAAGACTCCTGAGGAAATTAGAAAGTCATGGGATAGGAGGCAATGTCCTATTGTGGATTAAGAACTAGTTAAAAGATAAAAAACAGAGAGAAGGGTTAAATGGTCAGTATTCTCAATGAAGAAGGGTAGATAGTTGGATTCAGCAGGGATCTGTGCTGGGACTGCTGCTTTTTAACATAATAATAAATGATCTAGAGATGGGAATAACTAGTGAGGTAATTAAATTTGCTGATGACACAAAGTTATTCAAAGTTGTTAAATTGCAAGAGGATTGTAAAAAATTGCAATGGAAGGTGACTTTTAATGTAACACTGAGAATGTTATAATGCCTTTGTATTGCTTCACTGTGTAACTGCACCTCGAATACTGTGTGCAGTTGTGGACACCGCATCTCAAAAAAGATATAACGGAATTAGAAAAAGTATAGAGAAGGGCAACGAAAATGATAAAGGGACTGGGACAACTCCCCATGAGGAAAGACTAAAGCAGCTGGGGCTCTTTAGCTTGGAGAAGAGACAGCTGAAGGGAGATATGATAGAGGTTTATAAAATACTTAGTGGAGTGAAACAGGTAGAAGTGAATCACTTGTTTACTCTTTCCAAAAATACTAGGACTAGGGTGCACATAAAGAAGCTACTAAGTAGTAAATTTAAAATGAACCAGAGAAAATATTTCTTTACTCAACGAGTAATTAAACTCTGGAATTCGTTGCTAGAGAATGTGGTAAAAGCAGTTAGCTTAGCAGGGTTTAAAAAAGGTTTGGCTAATTTCCTAAAAGAAAAGTCCATAAGCCATTATTAAGATGGACTTGGGAAAATCCACTGAATATTCTAATATAAGCAGCATAAAATCTGGGTATTCTGTGCCACTTTCACCATTGAGGGGACATCAGCCACTGGGGGATTAAGAGAGCAGCATCCCCTAATGCATAGACATGCGTTCCCCTTCTGAAATGGGGAATGCACATTAAGAACTAAGGGACCCTTTTACAAAGGTGTGTAAGGGCCTGTGGATGCCCTGGGCAATAATTCTGAATTTGGCGCGTGCCGAAAACACATGGTAGAAAATATTTTCTATTTTCTACTATGTGGCACTTACCCAGCTGTAAATGGCAGTGGATGCGTGCTGCATGCCTACTGCCCGGATAGCATGTGAGACCTTACCGCTAAGTCAATGGGTGGCGATAAGGTCTCAGGTCAAATATAGATGAACGCTGAGTTTTATTTTGCCGCATGTCCATTTTCTGGCATCTTAAAAAAAGATCCTTTTTCTAGGACGTGGCAAAAACTGGCCCAGCGCGTGCCCAAAAGTTACGCTCGCATGCCACAGGCTGCTTTTTGCCACAGCTTAGTAAAAGGGCCCCTAAATTCAGTAAATGGTGCCTAAAAAAATCGGCATTGAAAAAATAGCATTTACCGCTATTTTATAATTGGTGCTCAAAGTTAGGCACCATTTATAGAATAGCACTTAGTGCCGGGAACCAGTGTTCCCTCTAAGATGAGCTAAAAAAGGAAGCCACACAAAGTGTGGAGGTGCACTTAATCCCCGCAAAACAATACAGGAAGAAAAAAGAGAAGAGTGGGGGAAGATAGGCTCTTTCCAATCAATAAGGGAGACGTATATTTGAAAAAGGTATAATGTTTATTATAACAGGTCGACTCGACACAGCCGTGTTTCGGTGACGTAGCGCCTTCTTCAGGAGTCTACAAAGCCAAATATAAAACATAAATATGACTGTGAACAACAATGATCACAAAAGAATATTATAGCTATATTAACATAGAAGACATCTATAAAAGCATGAATTATAATTAAAAAAGACATCAAATAAATTTATAAGTACAAAAATGCATGAAATGTTTCCACGAAAAGCAATTACAAATTAAACAAAATTAAAAACATTATTAAAAACAAACAAAACCAAATAAGATGTGGTATTGCAGATGAAAACGTAAATTCCTAAAATGTACAGAGAGGTAGGAATGACACATCAATATCATATATAAACTCTAAGCAAGGAATTAAAAAAAACGGAAATACAGTGACATGGTTAACACATTATGTTACTCTCAGATCCATTAACATGAATTAACTGTAAAAGTATATTTTTGGAACATCTTACACCACAACATTTGTTCCATTGTTTATACAACAAGTGTCATATCTTTTACTTACATATAAGCATTTTCTCGTTGTTCCACATCATTAGAAGTATATGCACACTGCCTACAGTGGATAAATGTTTGCACCATTTTTGTGTTTCGTTTTACAAATGTGTTAACCATGTCACTGTTTTTTCGTTTTTGTTTTTTAATTCCTTGCTTAGAGTTTATATATGATATTGATGTGTCATTCCTACCTATCTGCGCATTTTAGGAATTAAGTTTTCATCTGCAACACCACATCTTATTTGGTTTTGTTTGTTTTTAATTATGTTTTTAATTTTGTTTAATTTGTAATTGCTTTTCATGGAAACATTTCATGCATTTTTGTACTTATATATTTATTTGATGTTTTTTTTTAATTATAATTCATGCTTTTATAGATGTCTTCTATGTTACTAAATCTATAATATTCTTTTATGATCATTGTTGTTTACAGTTCAGTCATATTTATGTTTTATACAGTGGTGGAAATAAGTATTTGATCCCTTGCTGATTTTGTAAGTTTGCCCACTGACAAAGACATGAGCAGCCCATAATTGAAGGGTAGGTTATTGGTAACAGTGAGAGATAGCACATCACAAATTAAATCCGGAAAATCACATTGTGGAAAGTATATGAATTTATTTGCATTCTGCAGAGGGAAATAAGTATTTAATCCCTCTGGCAAACAAGACCTAATACTTGGTGGCAAAACCCTTGTTGGCAAGCACAGCGGTCAGACGTCTTCTGTAGTTGATGATGAGGTTTGCACACATGTCAGGAGGAATTTTGGTCCACTCCTCTTTGCAGATCATCTCTAAATCATTAAGAGTTCTGGGCTGTCGCTTGGCAACTCGCAGCTTCAGCTCCCTCCATAAGTTTTCAATGGGATTAAGGTCTGGTGACTGGCTAGGCCACTCCATGACCCTAATGTGCTTCTTCCTGAGCCACTCCTTTGTTGCCTTGGCTGTATGTTTTGGGTCATTGTCGTGCTGGAAGACCCAGCCACGACCCATTTTTAAGGCCCTGGCGGAGGGAAGGAGGTTGTCACTCAGAATTGTACGGTACATGGCCCCATCCATTCTCCCATTGATGCGGTGAAGTAGTCCTGTGCCCTTAGCAGAGAAACACCCCCAAAACATAACATTTCCACCTCCATGCTTGACAGTGGGGACGGTGTTCTTTGGGTCATAGGCAGCATTTCTCTTCCTCCAAACACGGCGAGTTGAGTTCATGCCAAAGAGCTCAATTTTTGTCTCATCTGACCACAGCACCTTCTCCCAATCACTCTCGGCATCATCCAGGTGTTCACTGGCAAACTTCAGATGGGCCGTCACATGTGCCTTCCGGAGCAGGGGGACCTTGCGGGCACTGCAGGATTGCAATCCGTTATGTCGTAATGTGTTACCAATGGTTTTCGTGGTGACAGTGGTCCCAGCTGCCTTGAGATCATTGACAAGTTCCCCCTTGTAGTTGTAGGCTGATTTCTAACCTTCCTCATGATCAAGGATACCCCACGAGGTGAGATTTTGCGTGGAGCCCCAGATCTTTGTCGATTGACAGTCATTTTGTACTTCTTCCATTTTCTTACTATGGCACCAACAGTTGTCTCCTTCTCGCCCAGCGTCTTACTGATGGTTTTGTAGCCCATTCCAGCCTTGTGCAGGTGTATGATCTTGTCCCTGACATCCTTAGACAGCTCCTTGCTCTTGGCCATTTTGTAGAGGTTAGAGTCTGACTGATTCACTGAGTCTGTGGACAGGTGTCTTTCATACAGGTGACCATTGCCGACAGCTGTCTGTCATGCAGGTAACGAGTTGATTTGGAGCATCTACCTGGTCTGTAGGGGCCAGATCTCTTACTGGTTGGTGGGGGATCAAATACTTATTTCCCTCTGCAGAATGCAAATAAATTCATATACTTTCCACAATGTGATTTTCCGGATTTAATTTGTGATGTGCTATCTCTCACTGTTACCAATAACCTACCCTTCAATTATGGGCTGCTCATGTCTTTGTCAGTGGGCAAACTTACAAAATCAGCAAGGGATCAAATACTTATTTCCACCACTGTATTTGGCTTTGTAGACTCCTGAAGCAGGCGCTAAGTCGCCGAAACACGGCTGTGTTGAGTCGACCTGTTATAATAAACACTATACCTTCTTCAAATATACAGTGGTGGAAATAAGTATTTGATCCCTTGCTGATTTTGTAAGTTTGCCCACTGACAAAGACATGAGCAGCCCATAATTGAAGGGTAGGTTATTGGTAACAGTGAGAGATAGCACATCACAAATTAAATCCGGAAAATCACATTGTGGAAAGTATATGAATTTATTTGCATTCTGCAGAGGGAAATAAGTATTTGATCCCCCACCAACCAGTAAGAGATCTGGCCCCTACAGACCAGGTAGATGCTCCAAATCAACTCGTTACCTGCATGACAGACAGCTGTCGGCAATGGTCACCTGTATGAAAGACACCTGTCCACAGACTCAGTGAATCAGTCAGACTCTAACCTCTACAAAATGGCCAAGAGCAAGGAGCTGTCTAAGGATGTCAGGGACAAGATCATACACCTGCACAAGGCTGGAATGGGCTACAAAACCATCAGTAAGACGCTGGGCGAGAAGGAGACAACTGTTGGTGCCATAGTAAGAAAATGGAAGAAGTACAAAATGACTGTCAATCGACAAAGATCTGGGGCTCCACGCAAAATCTCACCTCGTGGGGTATCCTTGATCATGAGGAAGGTTAGAAATCAGCCTACAACTACAAGGGGGGAACTTGTCAATGATCTCAAGGCAGCTGGGACCACTGTCACCACGAAAACCATTGGTAACACATTACGACATAACGGATTGCAATCCTGCAGTGCCCGCAAGGTCCCCCTGCTCCGGAAGGCACATGTGACGGCCCGTCTGAAGTTTGCCAGTGAACACCTGGATGATGCCGAGAGTGATTGGGAGAAGGTGCTGTGGTCAGATGAGACAAAAATTGAGCTCTTTGGCATGAACTCAACTCGCCGTGTTTGGAGGAAGAGAAATGCTGCCTATGACCCAAAGAACACCGTCCCCACTGTCAAGCATGGAGGTGGAAATGTTATGTTTTGGGGGTGTTTCTCTGCTAAGGGCACAGGACTACTTCACCGCATCAATGGGAGAATGGATGGGGCCATGTACCGTACAATTCTGAGTGACAACCTCCTTCCCTCCGCCAGGGCCTTAAAAATGGGTCGTGGCTGGGTCTTCCAGCACGACAATGACCCAAAACATACAGCCAAGGCAACAAAGGAGTGGCTCAGGAAGAAGCACATTAGGGTCATGGAGTGGCCCAGCCAGTCACCAGACCTTAATCCCATTGAAAACTTATGGAGGGAGCTGAAGCTGCGAGTTGCCAAGCGACAGCCCAGAACTCTTAATGATTTAGAGATGATCTGCAAAGAGGAGTGGACGAAAATTCCTCCTGACATGTGTGCAAACCTCATCATCAACTACAGAAGACGTCTGACCGCTGTGCTTGCCAACAAGGGTTTTGCCACCAAGTATTAGGTCTTGTTTGCCAGAGGGATTAAATACTTATTTCCCTCTGCAGAATGCAAATAAATTCATATACTTTCCACAATGTGATTTTCCGGATTTAATTTGTGATGTGCTATCTCTCACTGTTACCAATAACCTACCCTTCAATTATGGGCTGCTCATGTCTTTGTCAGTGGGCAAACTTACAAAATCAGCAAGGGATCAAATACTTATTTCCACCACTGTACATCTCCCTTTTTGATTGGAAAGAGCCTATCTTCCCCCCCCCCCCCCTTCTCTTTTTTCTCCCTCTAAGATGAGCACATGAGCAATCGCTCATACAAACTGGGAGCGTCGTTCACTTCAGAGGAATGTAGGAACAAAACTTTTTATCGCCCCACGGAAATTGTAAAAAGCTTTGGTCCTGCAGTAAAAATATCCTTATTTTCCCTTCCCATCTTGCTCCCTGCAGGTCTCACTTACAAGGTACTGCAGCAGGCAGCGATTCACAGTAAGAGACTGTCTCCGTGTGACCTTCCTCCTGCCACATCCCACTCTCTACTGAAACTTCCTGTTTAGCATAAAACAGGAAGTTGCCATAGAGTGTGGGACGCAGCAGATGGAAAGCCACAGAGATGGTTTCTGACTGTGAATCACTGCTGGCTGCAGGAACCCAAGGAGGTTGGATCAGGGCCGTGCCAACACGGTAAGCGGGGTAATCCTTCCATGGCCATGGCCCCTTTTTGGATCTGCATATATTTGCACCTATAAATTTTAATTAATGCCAATTAGCACTGATAATTGATTTTTAGGACCCAATTATCAGTGCTAATTGGTTATTAATTAAATTATGCACACAGATTGGGCATGCACCCATATTTGCATGCACAATTCTGAGCACCATTTACAGAATTTGAGGGTAACTGTTTAGGTCCACCCTAGTCCTGCTCAGATCATGCCCGCTTTCTAAATGCAATTTTATAGGTATGTATATCCCAGCTTTGTAAAATCGGAATTTAGATGTTTATGCAATATAAACTTATAGAGGCCACTTTATGCATATCTAAAACTCAAACAGAACTTTAAAACTGATCTTAAAACCTTCCTTTTTACAGATGCATATACTTAACACCTCTCCTTTCCAGACACGAGTTTGAACAACTTTGCCCCTCCTTCTGTACCTTCCTTCACTGTTCTATCACGATTGTAGTTCTACCCTTTTACTCTTTTATTTGTGTCTTATCCTCCTCCTCTTTTCCCATTTTCACATTTATAGATTGTAAGTCACCAAAATGTACTATATGATGGGCGGGATATCAAGTCCTAAATTAACTTGAAACTTGAATCTTAAAATAAGCATCATAGTCTCAGTGCGAGAACCCCTCTTGTTCTTCTAAAGCTTTACATTTCTCAAAGATGCATTCACTAAAAGGTAACCATGGAAACAAAAAAAAATAGGTTGAATAAAATATTTTAGATTGATATTTTTAATTGATGCATCTGCCAATGACCTAGATTTTGCAGATTTTACAGAATTTAAATGTTCACCACCATTACTTGTTCACCTATTTGTTGTTTCCAAACTTATTTTAAATGACATCTAGTTGTTAAAACAATTAAAAGCAAGCCTTTGGGAGGGAAAAACACTCTCCAAGCTGGTTTTTGTTTGTTAATATTATCAGTGCATTAATTATTGAATTTCAAAATCTGGGATCAATCTAAGTATGAAATATAGCAGAAATGTGACCAGATTGTTATCTCACAGCATCATATACTGCAGAGCTCAGGGATCCTAGGCAGCTCCTACACTGCCTAACTTTTAATTTTGTCTTCTTGCCGGTGGGGGAGGTGGGGCTGGTGGTTGGGAGGCGGGGATAGTGCTGGGCAGACTTATACGGTCTGTGCCAGAGCCTCTGTGCCAGAGCCGGTGGTTGGGAGGCAGGGATAGTGCTGGGCAGACTTATACAGTCTGTGCCCTGAAAATGGCAGATACAAATCAAGGTAAGGTATACACAAAAAGTAGCACATATGAGTTTTTCTTGTTGGGCAGACTGGATGGACCGTGCAGGTCTTTTTCTGCCATCATCTACTATGTTACTATATATGGAGTCTTCCATCGAGATCATCAGGAAAATAGTTACTTAGCAAAAACTGCCATACAAGATTCCACAACTTTTTTGTTTTACTGTATTAGAGGGCTGGTCAAGGGAAATATGATATTTAAGAGCTTTTCTGAATTACAAGATGGGGTAGCACCTGGAGCAAGTACTCCATTGCAGTTCATAAATCTCATTGTCATACTAGATGGCTGAATAACATTTAATTATGGGAAAGAAACCAAGCAGATTAGCAATCAATCCAAACCACTCTTTGTTATAGAATCATAAACAGATAAAATGCCCGACACAGGCTGTATTTCGCCCAAAAGGGCTGCGTCAGGGTCTGCAAAAAACATATACTTAATAAATAATAAACCAAAATTACACACACACACATATATATATATATATATATATATATATATATATATATATATATATAAATCAAACCAAATCATGTATAATAAAATATGAAAGCCATGACATGTGGATACAACCAGTGGTGTGCTGGAGCCGGCTCGCAAGAGCCGGTTGTTAAATTTTCTTCCGGCTTGCGAGCCGGTTGTTGAAAATAGCGAGCCGGCTCTGGCTTTCCTCCCTCTCTCCTCCCTCCCTCCGGATCCGCCTCACCGCCCGCTTGTTTCGTGAATTCTTCGGGGCAGGCAGTCTTGCCTGCCCGCTTCCAGTGCTGACTGTCCTCCCTTGCCGATTCGCCCTTTAAAAATGGCCGCCGAGACTTCCAGAGGCGGCCTCGCGAGACTTCGGCTGAAGTCTCGGCGGCCATTTTGAAGCACGAGTCGGTAAGGGAGGACAGTCGGCGCTGGAAGTGGGCAGGCAAGACTGCCTGCCCCGAAGAATTAAAAAAACAAGCGGGCGGTGAGGGACCGGATCGGGAGGAAGGGTGGGAGGGAGGAGAAGAATTCACGAAACAACTCGGGAGGGGGTGGCAGGGGGGAAAAGGGAGTCGCTGCTGGGCATGCGTGGATAGAGGGGGTCCCTGGGTATGGGTGCATGCAGGGCAGGGGAGAGGAGGGTACACTGCTGGACATGGGTGCATGCAGGGCAGGGGAAAGGAGGGTCACTGCTGGACATCTGGGTGCATGCAGGGCAGAGGAGGGTCGCTGGGTATGGGTGCTTGCAGGGCAGGGGAGTGGAGGATCACTGCTGGACATGGGTGCATGCAGGGCAGGGGAGAGGAGGGTACACTGCTGGATATAGGTGCATGCAGGGCAGGGGAAAGGAGGGTCACTGCTGGACATGGGTGCATGCAGGGGAGAGAAGGGTTACTGCTGGACATCTGGGTGCATGCAGGGCAGGGCAGAGGAGGATCGCTGGGTATGGGTGCATGCAGGGCAGGGGAGAGGAGGGGAGAGAGAAGAAATGCTGGACATGGATGGAGGGGAGAGAAGAGTGAGGAAGGAGATGAGATGAGGGAAAAGGAAGAGAGGAGAAAAACTGCACATGGATGAAGAAAATAGGCAGAAGCTGAGGACCAGAAATGAAGAAGAAAGGAGGAAAGAAATACAGTGGGGGAAATAAGTATTTGATCCCTTGCTGATTTTGTAAGTGTGCCCACTGACAAAGACATGAGCAGCCCATAATTGAAGGGTAGGTTATTGGTAACAGTGAGAGATAGCACATCACAAATTAAATCCGGAAAATCACATTGTGGAAAGTATATGAATTTATTTGCATTCTGCAGAGGGAAATAAGTATTTGATCCCCCACCAACCAGTAAGAGATCTGGCCCCTACAGACCAGGTAGATGCTCCAAATCAACTCGTTACCTGCATGACAGACAGCTGTCGGCAATGGTCACCTGTATGAAAGACACCTGTCCACAGACTCAGTGAATCAGTCAGACTCTAACCTCTACAAAATGGCCAAGAGCAAGGAGCTGTCTAAGGATGTCAGGGACAAGATCATACACCTGCACAAGGCTGGAATGGGCTACAAAACCATCAGTAAGACGCTGGGCGAGAAGGAGACAACTGTTGGTGCCATAGTAAGAAAATGGAAGAAGTACAAAATGACTGTCAATCGACAAAGATCTGGGGCTCCACGCAAAATCTCACCTCGTGGGGTATCCTTGATCATGAGGAAGGTTAGAAATCAGCCTACAACTACAAGGGGGGAACTTGTCAATGATCTCAAGGCAGCTGGGACCACTGTCACCACGAAAACCATTGGTAACACATTACGACATAACGGATTGCAATCCTGCAGTGCCCGCAAGGTCCCCCTGCTCCGGAAGGCACATGTGACGGCCCGTCTGAAGTTTGCCAGTGAACACCTGGATGATGCCGAGAGTGATTGGGAGAAGGTGCTGTGGTCAGATGAGACAAAAATTGAGCTCTTTGGCATGAACTCAACTCGCCGTGTTTGGAGGAAGAGAAATGCTGCCTATGACCCAAAGAACACCGTCCCCACTGTCAAGCATGGAGGTGGAAATGTTATGTTTTGGGGGTGTTTCTCTGCTAAGGGCACAGGACTACTTCACCGCATCAATGGGAGAATGGATGGGGCCATGTACCGTACAATTCTGAGTGACAACCTCCTTCCCTCCGCCAGGGCCTTAAAAATGGGACGTGGCTGGGTCTTCCAGCACGACAATGACCCAAAACATACAGCCAAGGCAACAAAGGAGTGGCTCAGGAAGAAGCACATTAGGGTCATGGAGTGGCCTAGCCAGTCACCAGACCTTAATCCCATTGAAAACTTATGGAGGGAGCTGAAGCTGCGAGTTGCCAAGCGACAGCCCAGAACTCTTAATGATTTAGAGATGATCTGCAAAGAGGAGTGGACCAAAATTCCTCCTGACATGTGTGCAAACCTCATCATCAACTACAGAAGACGTCTGACCGCTGTGCTTGCCAACAAGGGTTTTGCCACCAAGTATTAGGTCTTGTTTGCCAGAGGGATCAAATACTTATTTCCCTCTGCAGAATGCAAATAAATTCATATACTTTCCACAATGTGATTTTCCGGATTTAATTTGTGATGTGCTATCTCTCACTGTTACCAATAACCTACCCTTCAATTATGGGCTGCTCATGTCTTTGTCAGTGGGCACACTTACAAAATCAGCAAGGGATCAAATACTTATTTCCCCCACTGTAAATGGAAAGGAAGCCCTGGAAATGGAGTTAAGAGGACAGATAGCAGCAGAATCGGATACTGGGCCAGCATGATCATAAAAACAGTCACCAGACAACAAAGGTAGAAAAAAAATCATTTTATTTTCATTATAGTGTTTGGAATATGTTCACTTTGAGAATCAGGTGCTCAACATTAAAAGTTTATATTTATTTACTTATTTATGGCATTTTATCCCACATTAAACGTGAATTAGATTGGAACCTGGGATCATTTAAATTTTTTTCCTGGAGAGAGTAATGCATTGCCCCCCCCCCCCCCCCTGGCTATAGCCAGCTCTGCAATTTTGGGGGGAGCGCCGAGGTGGACTGGGGAGAGAGCCTGTTGTTAAAAATTTACCAGCACACCACTGGATACAACAATAAAGGTGGAATATGAAAACCAAGAGAGATGAATATGTTAATCACAATCAAAACAATGAGTTCCTCTTTCCCATATGCATCACCTTGCACTTGCTGACATTAAACGTCATCTGCCATTTAGACTCCCAGTCTCGTAAGGCCCTCTTGCGATTTTTCACAGTCCTCTTGCGATTTAACAACTTTGTGTAGTCAGCAAACTTAATTACCTCACTAGTTACTTTCAATTGCTTAGATCATTTATAAATATGTTAAAAAGCAGCAGTCCCAGCACAGACCCCTGCGGAATCCCACTATCTACCCTTCTCCATTTAAAATACTGACCATTTAACCCTACTCTGTGTTTTCTGTCTTTTAACCAGTTTTTAATCCACAATAGGACACTACCTCCTATGCCACGACTCTCCAATTTCTTCTGGAGTCTTTCGTGAGGTACTTTGTCAAACGCCTTTTGAATATCCAGATACACAGTATCAACCAGCACACCTTTATCCACGTGTTTGTTCACCCCTTCAAAGAAATATAATAGATTGATGAGGCAAGATTTTCCATCACTAAATCCATGTTGGCTCTGTCTCATTAATCTGTACTTTTGAATATGCTCTGTAATTTTGTTCTTTATAATAGTCTCTACCATTTTGCCCTGCACCAGCGTCGGGCACACCAGTCTATAATTTTTTGGAAACCCCCTGGAACCTTGTTTAAATATCGGCATTACATGGGCTAACCTCCAATCTTCCGGTACCACACTCTATTTTAAAGATAAATTACATATTACTAATAATAGTTCCACCAGTTCATTTTTCAATTCTATCTGTACTCTGGGATGAATACCATCTGGTCCAGGAGATTTGCTACTTTTCTTGTCAAATTGCCCCATTACATCCTCCAGGTTTACAGAGGTTTCATTCAATTTCTCCGACTCGTCAGCTTTGAATACCATTTCTGGCACTGGTATCTCTCCCAAATCTTCCTCACTGAAGACTGAAGCAAAGAATTCATTTAATCTTTCCTCTCTGTCTTTGTCTTCCCTGATTTGCCCCTTTTACCCCTTGTTCATCTAGTCCAACCGATTCTTTAGCCGGCTTCTTGGTTTTAATATACCTAAAAAAAAAATTTTACTATGTGTTTTTGCTTCTAATTCAATCTTGTTTTCAAAGTCCTTCTTTGCCTTCCTTATCAACGCTTTGCATTTTACTTGGCATTCCTTATGCTCTTTCTTATTCAGTCGATTCTTTCTTCCATTTTCTGGAGTGGAGGAGTGGCCTAGTGGTTAGGGTGGTGGACTTTGGTCCTGGGGAACTGAGGAGCTGAGTTTGATTCCCACTTCAGGCACAGGCAGCTCCTTGTGACTCTGGGCAAGTCACTTAACCCTCCATTGCCCCATGTAAGCCGCATTGAGCCTGCCATGAGTGGGAAAGCGCGGGGTACAAATGTAACAAAAAAAAAGTAATACTGGAAAAGATAAAATCATACATTAAAACATACTTAGTGTAGTAAAAACAGGACACATATCATGGTATACTAGCTTATGGTAGTGTGATGATTTAAACCATATACAACTGGAAAGAAAAAGAAAAGCTAGAATCACACATATAATATATGAATGTTATGGAGAATATATCTCTAATTAAAAAATCACTAAAATAATTGTGTGAGTGGATGAAAGAATGATTGGTATATTGGGATTTTAGACAATAATTGTTAGATTTATGATATTTAAAGATGTAATAAAGATGGATATAATTGTAACAGTTGTTGAGTATATTATATAAATTTGCTGCAACTATTTATTGAAATTAACCTAAGATAGCATTGTAATTAAAAATCACAACTCAACTTGGGGAAATTGAAAGTAGTGCTAAAGGAAATGAAAAACCAGCGCACAGTGTATACTTCAAAATGAAGGGCTGTAAATACGAAAAAATGAATCAATATACAAATAGCCGCCATGGTATACAATGTCCAAATATTGTGAGAATGGTTAGGGAGACCAGTATGGATAATTGGTATGGCATTCTCTTATAATGTACTGAATATGGGAATGGGACTTAATATACCACCTTTCTGTGGTTTTTCCAACTACATTCAAAGCTGTTTACATTATATACAGGTACTTATTTGTACGTGGGACAATGGAGGGTTAAGTGACTTGCCCAGAGTCACAAGGAGCTGCAGTGGGAATTGAACCCAGTTCCCCAGGATCAAAGTCAACTGCACTGACCACTAGGCTACTCCTCCACTCTACTCCTATAGCGCTTAAGGTAATCAAGATGTGAGTAATCAAGCCTTGCTATTAATACTAGTGCAAACATGCAGGGGCAATAAATCAAATAACTGACTGGCGGGGAAGAACTAATGTAAATATAGAAAAAGAAGCCTTTACCTTGCCCCCCCCCCCCACCTCTTTCCCAGAGAGGGGAGCATCTTGCAGTAGACAAGGAGGTACAGAGAGCTCAGGGCAGCCCAGGAACAGTGATCCAAATGGAGACTGGCACTGACACCTCTTAGTTAAAATGTTTAAAGTGTTTAAAATGCTCCAGCACTGTTGTAAAACTAAGAACTCAGGTTCCCATAGATACCAGAGTTGTGCTCTGGCTTTCCTTTGTTGAAGTTTTAACTATAAAATATTACAAACTGTGAGTTTCCTGGTTGCGGTTTTAAAATGATTTTAAATGTTCAAGTTTCCACAGACACTCTGAAGCAGTAAGATGGTGTGAGAGGTTTAAGAGCCAGACAAAGGAAAGGAGCTTTACTATTTAAATTGTATGAGTTTGTAACTGTGGGGGGGGGGGGGGGGGGGGGGGGGGGGGATGTGCAGGAGGTCTGTTTGGCTGTCTGTCAGCCCCAGGGAACCCTAGGAGCTTGAGGGACATGTGAATCAAGCCTGAGGACCGAGTAGTGTGGAAGGCAAGGAGGTTTAATAAACAGGAGTGGAAGTGAGCCTATCTAGTCCATTATAAGCAATGAAGTCAATTAGGACAATCTGACTTTCTCCTTCCCAGTGCAGCTGTCATCCCCATTTACTCAAAACAAAGCAAGCAAACCTATGAGCTGTTGCATCCACATTGTCATTTTTTTTATTGTTGGTCCATCTGTAACAAGTCTAAAGCTGTTCCAGTTGGATAGGCAGTGCCTTAAAAGGTAGAGGACAAAAGTTGTTTTTTTGTTTTTTTTTTACTTATTGGACAGCTTATACTTTATTTCAAAGCTTCCCATATGTAGATATAAATATCATGAAATAACAATTGAATATCACTAAAACAGCTAAAAATAAATTATTATAGCTGCTAGAAACAGCAATTTTAAACTGTATTTTGTGCTAATTTTTCTACACTGAAACTAAATAAATACACTGTATACAATACAGTTGACCAAATTTTAGTGAGGATATCTTGTTTCCTGATGGGTTCATCTTAAATGTTGTTGTAATCTGCCTTGGAAAGCCTGGTGTTATAAAGATGATGGAATATATTGAAATTAAATGGAAGTTGAATTAAACTCTCCTTTCATTGGGGCACATGTATCACACCTTCATCTGTTTTGTAGAACTTTACCTTTTAGATACACAAATGGATTATTCTGTTTGAGCACGTTTCAGGGACAAATAGTTTACACAGTAGAACTCAAAGCATTTCATAACAAGTAAAGCCATAAACAACACAGTTTATACCAAATTGTTTAACAACACTTTGGTTTTGACTTCGGGTTTAATAAGCAATACCATGTGTATATAAGGTCTAGATAAACAAATGTAAACAAACCTATGTTTAAGGCATATGCCCTAAATATGTAATACTTGGTAGCAATAATTAAACAGTAATGGAATATTCACATAGCAGGCAGCCAACAGATTTTTTTTCCATTGAAAATAATCAACTTTATATAAAGTTGGTGACTAATACTGTGCTGCTTGCTATTTTGTATTTTGGTGGTGTATTGTTTGCCTGCATAATAAAATCACACTTGCAAATATTTTTCTGACACAGCTTTAATTAACAAAAGCTACCATAAGAGGCAGACACAGTCTGTATTTGAGTAATGACTGAGAAAAATACTATTAAAAATTATATAACAAAGCATGAAGTTGACTTGGTTAACTTCTGCTGTATATCAACCAGTAGTAAATAATAGTAATAAACAATATTAAGTGCATTTTTATAATATACTACTGCATTCTTCAAAATAGAAGGAGCAAGTTCCCACAACTATCTAGGCACAGGTAAAAAAAAAAAAAAAAAAAGCTTTCAAATGCTCCTAAGTTTCAACCTAATACATGTTAAATGTGAGATATGACTGTGATAAATAAATAAATAAATAAATAGAAACTCTGAATGTTAAGCATCTGATTCTCATAGCATGATGTCTGTTTTAGTGGCCCATTACCAGGAGAAAATAAATCTCTGCACAAATATAACACATGCTAGGGTGTCCCTGTAACCAGCTCCTCCAACTGACCACTGATTAAGATTTATAACAAATTAAGACTCTACCTGTGAAAAGTTATCCCCTTTTTATTCTTCCTCTGTATACATCTGTATGCTGCACAATCTGGCATCTTTGAAAATATAAGTGAGATCAAATAAAAATCCTGCCAACAATAAAGAACGACAACTTAGATGAAGCAGCTCATAGGTTTGCATGCTTTGTTTTGTGTATACGGGGATGACAGCACAGCGGGGAAGGGAAAACTCAGACTAACCTAATTGGTTTCAGCATTTTGACGTCACTTCATCTCCTGTCTATTAAACCTCCTTGGTGGAAGGCAGCTAAGAGGAGCCAGGATCTAGTAAAGGGCATCAATTTGGACCAATGAAGTAGCAGGTGGCAGCCTGACCCACAGATTAGCGCAAATTTCAAGCCAATCCAGGGGGCAGGAGGGGTGGAACAGCAGAAAAAGAACAGCAAGCCTAGAGGCAACCTGGGAAGGAGAAAGGCAAAGCGGGCAAAGAGAGGAGGCTGCAAGCAAACTCTGAAAGGAGAAGAGAGAACAGCAAGCCAGGGTAGGAGCGTGCTGCAAGCAGGGGCAGAGAAGGACAAGGTCAGGCATGAAGAGGCAACTGCAGGCTGGAGGAGAAGAAGATCAAGCCCAGAGGCATAGCCAGGTTTTGACATCAGGGGGAGCAAACTTTTATAAAATAGGCGCCAGTTCGTGTCAGCTAGACAGCAGTGCCTATGTTGTTTTCAGGTGTAGTGGCTGTGGGGGGTAATGATTAATACAGGCTGTCTCTGTTGCGTCCTGTCTACAAGGAAAGGGAAAATTAGGTTCTTACCGTGATAATTTTCTTTCCTTTAGTCATAGCAGATGCAGCCATTACAGATGGGTTGTGTCCATCAACCAGCAGAGGGAGATAGAGAGCACACTTTTTTCAGTGCCTCATACCAGATTGCTCCACTGCCTCTCTTCAGTATTTGAAGCTTCCAAAGCAGTATGGCAAACCGCAATGGGAATAACATGAGCTTTCCTCACAGCGAACGATGGCCCTACAACAAAGGGCATTAACTCAGAATGGAGGGAATGAAACATCCTCCCAGAGGGCATAAACTCATCCTCCACTGAGACAAAACTGGAGGGAATAAACTCATCCTTCCGGAGGGAATAAACTCATCCTCCAAAACATGAAACTGGAGGGAATTAAGTCATCCTCCTTTAATTGAACAAGAATCCTGAAGACTGTTTTCCGACTTTCTCCCAAGGACGGAATCTCCAGGAAACACGAACAGAACCTGAAATAGATTTACAGCAGATAGCATCAGACAGGGAGGGATCATGGCTGCATCTGCTATGACTAAAGGAAAGAAAATTATCACGGTAAAAACCTAATTTTCCCTTCCTTGTCATCAAGCAGATGCAGCCATTACAGATGGGATGTATCAAAGCAATCCCTAGATAGGGTGGGAACAAGCCACACCACGCGCCAGCACTTGCGCTCCAAAATGTGCGTCCCTCCTGGCAGCCACATCCAGCCTGTAATGTCGGGCAAAAGAGAGCTTAGAAGCCCATGTTGCTGCACTACAAATCTCTTGAAGAGAGAGTGCTCCAGTTTCAGCCCAAGAAGAGGAAATTCCTCTAGTGGAATGCGCTTTAAAGGCATCAGGCGGAGGCCGGCCGGCAAGCAAATAAGCTGAAAAGATAGATTCTTTAAGCCAGCGGGCAATAGTGGCTTTAGACGCTGGAGACCCTCTGCGAGGACCTGATAGCAAAACAAACAGATGATCAGAGGTCCTGAAAGAGTTAGTAACACGCAGATACTGCAGCAGAGTCCTGCGCACGTCCAACAGGTGCAATTGCCCAAAAGATTCTGGAAACTCCTCCTCGACAAAGGAGGGCAAGAAAATAGGTTGGTTTAGGTGAAACGCTGAAACCACCTAAGGCAAGAAGGAAGGCACGGTCCGAACCGTGACCTCGGACTCTGCAAACTGCAGAAAAGGGTCTCTACAGGACAGCGCCTGGAGCTCTGACACCCGTCTCGCCGAAGTAATGGCCACTAACAAGACGGCCTTCAGTGTCAAATCTTTCTCTGAAGCCCGCCGAAGCAGTTCAAAGGGAGCACCCTGAAGGGCCTTCAGCACTAGCCCCAGGTTCCAAGCTGGACAAGGTGCACGCACGGGAGGACGGAGCTGAAGCACCCCTCTAAGAAACCGTGCCACATCCGGATGAGCAGCAAAAGACACGCCTTCAACCTTGCCATGCAGGGAGGCCAACGCTGCCACTTGCACCCGCAGGGAATTATAGGCCAAGCCTTTTTGTACACCATCCTGCAAAAAGTCCAGAATCGGCAAGACAGGAGCCAGCAGGGGTGTGATCTCTCTGGAAGCACACCAGACTTCAAACTGGTGCCAAATCCTGGCATAAGCCACGGAAGTGGCACGCTTGCGGGCTTGCAGGAGAGTGGTCATTACTTTATTGGAATAGCCTCTGCCTCTCAATTGCGCCCTCTCAATCGCCAGGCCATAAGACCAAATCGGCCGGCGTCCTCCATGGTCACCGGACCCTGTGACAACAGGTTGGGAACCAGAGGTAACTGAAGGGGATCCTCTACGAACATCTGTCGGAGGTCCACATACCAAGGCCTCCTGGGCCAATCCGGGGCGATGAGAATCACTTCTCCTGAATGCAGCCGAATCCGCAGGAGCACTTGCCCTAACAAGGGCCATGGAGGGAACACATACAGTAGGCCCGGATGTCAGGGTTGAGCCAAGGCATCCAACCCCGCCACGCGATGATCTCTCCGTCTGCTGAAGAAGCACGGGACTTTGGCATTGGTGCTTGTCGCCATTAGATCCATCACGGGCTTGCCCCACTTAGCACATATCTGTAGGAACACTTCGTCTGCAAGTTCCAACTCCGCTGGATCGATCTGATGCCTGCTTAGATAATCGGCTTGCACGTTGCTCTGACCTGCAATGTGAGCTGCCGACAGAAACTGTAGATGCAGCTCGGCCCAGTGGCAAATTTGTTCGGCCTGCGCGGCTTGAGCTCTGCACTGAGTGCCGCCTTGTCAATTTATGTAGGCCACTGCTGTCGTGTTGTCCGACATCACTCTGACAGCCAATCCTTCCGGGGTCACTTGAAAAGCCATAAACGCCTAAAACACCGCTTTCAACTCTAGGCGGTTGATGGACCACTCCGACTCCTCGGGTGTCTATAGACCCTGGGCATGCTTCCCCTTGCAATGTGCGCCCCAGCCTTTCAGACTGGCATCTGTCACCACTAGGCACCAATTGGGGAGTGCCAGCGGCATTTCTCGCCGCAGCATGCTGTCTGAGGGCCACCACTCCATGCTGAGTCGGGTCGCAGGGAGCCAAGAGAGTCTGCATTGGTAATCCTGAGATATTGGAGACCATCTTTGGAGTAGAGCATACTGTAGAGGTCTCAGGTGCGCTCTCGCCCAGGGCACCAGTTCCATGGTGGCCGCCCTTGTCTAAACTTGTACAGCGCTGCGTAACCCTGGCAGCGCTATAGAAATGCTAAGTAGTAGTAGTAGTAGTCATTGATCCAAGCAGCTGGACAATGTCCCAAGCTCGCGGGCGGGGAATCCTCAGGAGCAGACGGACCTGATTCTGAAGCTTCCACCGCCTTTGCTCGGGTAGGCACACATACCCCGAGGCTGTGTCGAACCTGGCCCCCAAATATTCTAGAGACTGCGAGGTCAGGTGACTTTTGGCCAAATTGACGACTGTATAATTATAGTACAGCAAGAGGCCCTCACTGGATGCCCACCGGAAGGGTGGAAGGCCAGATGTTAGGACTCAGGCTGTAAAAATACCAGCTAGGTTTAAAAATCTATGACTGGCTGAGTAAGGACTTGCTTTTCCTGCAAGTTAATATGTGTCCCAGCTTGGGATCCATCCACTGGAATAGTGGTGGGTCAATTTACATACCTTAAACAGCTTAAACTGCTAAAAGGCACTGGCTAGGCCTGAAAAACTTATGACGGCCTGGTTGCTGAGCCCCTGCAGTAGCAGGGTTGCTTGGTAAGCCTTATTAGAATTTAGTGTGACATTCAAAAGCAGTGCAAAAGCCAAGATCAAGGAATTGATGGCTAAAATCCTAAAAAATTTGGTTCAGAACATGGAGTCTGTTGCAGTTAAAATGGCAGCCAGAGTCACAAGATATGGAACTGATCTCTTCATCTTAGAAGAGATGGTTGCACAAGATTAGGAACAGTCCATATTAGGAGTTGACCATATTAGGAGTTTACAAGACAGGAAAAAGATTAAGAAACAGGTGGACACCTGACCTGTGGTTAAGATAAAAAAGTCCCTCTCCATAGACTTGTATGGGGACAAAATACTATATAAGAAATGCAAATCTGAGCTAAAATCGGAGTCTTTCCCCAACGAATCTCAGAGGGCGAAGCTCTGGCCGGTTGGACCCAGAATCTGACTGATGTATGTACCAACTTGAAGTCATGATTGGTGAGAATAAAAGACTATTTCTATCTCAATATTCTCTAGTCTCTGTGTTAATTTCTCTGTTTCATTTCACACCTTATATCACATAAATAGACTATCTTTTAAACTCTAGTACATCATGTGGGAGAATAGATGCCCTAGGATGTCCTTGGAAATTAGGAGCCAGAAAACAGAGGTCATATTTAGGAGACTTATTATGAGCCTTCTGAAACCTTCTCTCCACCTCCGTGGGCAAGGGTCCTGCGGGGGTCTAGAGAAGGGTAATTAAAAACACGACCCAGCCCAGAGATTGAAGTACTGAGACCACTCTGGCTGTTACATGCTGACTCTCTGCAGCAGAGTTTGCTCGAATGAGCCAGTCGTCCAGGTACGGGTGAACCCGAATACCCTCTCGCCTTAGAAAGGCAGCTACTACCACCATAACCTTCGAAAAGGTGCGGGGAGCTGTGGCGAGGCCAAAAGGCAAGGCGCAGAACTGGAAATGCTTTCCCATCACTGCAAACCTCAGAAACTTCTGGTGCGGGGGCCAAATTGGAATGTGCAAGTAAGCTTCTTTCAGGTCCAGAGGCGTGAGAAACTCTCCTGGCTGTACCGCCGCAATGACGGAGCGCAGGGTTTCCATGTGAAAATGCCGCACTCTCAGGGACTTGTTTAATTCTTTTAAGTCCAGAATAGGGCGAAAAGACCCTCCTTTTCGCGGCACCACAAAGTAGATGGAGTAGCGGCTGCAGCCGAGTTCGGCGGGAGGTACCCTACCTGAATCAGACCTTGTAAAGTCTCCTCTACCGCCGCCCGTTTGGCAGCAGAACCGCATTGGGACTCCACAAACACGTCTCTTACAGGGGCGTCAAATTCTATTCTGTAACCGTCTCTGATCAGGTCCAAGACCCACTGATCTGAGGAAATGTTGGCCCACTCCTCGGTAAAGAGGGAAAGACGTCCTCTGATGACAGGACTCGAGGAGAGGGCCGGCGCACCATCATTGAGAGGGTCGCTCCTGAACTCCAGGCCTTGAGCCAGTGGCTGTGGAACGTTTGTCCGAGCGAAAGGAGTTCCTCTGCTCAAAACGGACATGAGAAGTGAACCCAGCAGAACGCCCCGGGCGGTACCTTCGAGCTTCACAGAAGCGAGGTCTGTAAGAGGAGTGGACCGCCGCACCCTTAGAGGAAAGCCGAGGCCTATCTTCGGGCAAGCGCTGGGGTTTAGCCTCACCCAGGCCCTTCACAATTTTCTCCAACTCCTCACCAAACAGGAGAAGGCCTTGAAAGGGCAACTTCACCAACCTTTGCTTAGAGGCCATGTCCGCCGCCCAATGCCGTAGCCAAAGCAGACGGCGAGCTGCCACTGCTTCTGCCATGTGTTTAGCCGAAGCTCTGACAATATCATAAAGGGCGTCAGCAAGAAAGGACAAGGCCAACTCCATCCGCGGAGCCACATCTGAAAAGGGCTCCGCTCCATCACCGGGCTGTTCCACTGCCTGTTGCAACCAAGCCAGGCAGGCTCTAGCAGCATAACAACTTCATCAGACGCCCAAATAGTGAGACCTGCAATTTCAAATGACCGTTTAAGTGCTGATTCCAGTCTACGGTCTTGAATATCCTTCAGGGCAACACCTCCTTCAACAGGGAGGGTAGTTCTCTTTGTCACAGCTGTGACTAGGGCATCCACTTTAGGCATAGCAAAGCGAGCCATATGCTCCTCACTCACAGGGTATAATTGCCCCATAGCCCTGGAAACTTTCAAAGGTCCCTCGGGGTCAGCCCATTGAGCCGAAATAAGCTCTTGGATGGAGTCATGCAAAGGAAAGGCTTGAATAGGCTTTTTGGTACTAGCCATCCTAGGATTCACAGAGGAGGCTGTGCCACTGGCAGGGTCCTCAATAGAGAGAGCCTGCAGGGCATCAGAAATAAGCGCTAGCAGCTCATCACTGTGGAAAATCCTCACCGCGGAGGGATCGTCCAGATCCTGAGTCACTTCGGCACCAGACTCTGGCTCCTCAGACCATGAAGGCCTGCCAGAGTCCTCCGAATCCTCGCAGCCCGACCACGGGGGGGGGGGGGGGGGGGGGGGAAATGGAGGTGCAGCACTCTCTGAAGGGGAATGAGCCCTTCTGCGCTTCATATTCTGCCAATTATCAGGGAATAATGCCTCAGAGGGCATACCCAGGCTAGAATCCACCGGGGGTGGGGGGGGGGGGCATTAGAAGAGTCCCATGCCGGGCTTTGTGGGAGATCTCTTTTAAGCATGTATGCTTTATGCATTAATAAGACAAAATCAGGGGAGAAAAACTCACCCTGGGCACCCAGATCTCTGCCGGGGCTAGTAGCTCCCATATCAGCCTCACTTCGAGGCCTCTCCCCGGGCTCAGGCCTCTCCGTCTCAGCGGAGGTCGCGCCATGTGGTAAATTCAAAATGGAGCCCGCTGCCAGCTCAGAGCGCAAAGAATCATCGCTCGCCATGCTCGGGCCGGCTCTAACGTCTGTACAGCACGATTTACAGAGCCCCACTGCTGATCTGCACTTGCCACACTTGGAACAGCGCTTTACTCTCTCCGCAGCCATCGCTGAAAATGGCGGTAAAATTCAAAATGGCAGTTTGCGCCAAAATCGCCCCGATCGCGGGCCCACCCCGGAGGAGTCAGAAAACACTCTTGCCTCAGTGGACCGAGTAACACAGCTCCGGTCCCACAGAAAAAGGCAAGGAAAAACCTCTGTTCCAGCGTCTAAGCGCTTTTTTTTTTTAACGCTGTGAGGAAAGCAGAGGTAAATAGAACTCCGGAGGCTAGGGTGAGTGGGAAAGGCAGGGAAAGGGCGAACCTATGTGCCTGCATCCACTGTTGGCTGGGAAGGTCAGGGAAAGCTAAGCAATGTGTCCACATCCACGGAGGTATGGGTAAGGCAGGGAAAGGGCGAACCTATGTGCCTTTAAAGTGAAGCTGCTATAGCCTCCAACACCCCTGCTAACAACTGGCAAAAGCACAGGAGCAACCTCCAGGCAGATTTTAGATGGAGCTCGAAGAAGCTGCAGCCACTCTGCTAGGGGAGATAGAGAATACTGAAGAGAGGCAGTGGAGCAAGCTGGTATGAGGCACTGAAAAAAGTGTGTTCTCTATCTCCCTCTGCTGGTTGATGGACACAACCCATCTGTAATGGCTGCATCTGCTTGATGACAAGGAAGTTACAGAGCAGGCAACCTGTCTTCTTAACTACAAGTAAAAATATTAAGCACTAAAATCCTATCTAGGTGATGCGTGAGGTCTGCCACATTTGCACCAGGCAGGCAAATCACCAGGTGATCCTCACATTTATTTATTGCATTTGTACCCCACATTATCCCACCTTTTTGCTGGCTCAATGTGGCTTACAGAGTGTTGTTATGATGCAGTCATTACATGATCTTAGATACATAAGCTGAAAGTAAATGAATAAGATGCACATCCACCAGCCACCCAGCTATCTATATGCCTAATGATCGAATCATCAACTACAACAGCTGTCCTAACCCTTCCCTCCCGGGCAGCACTTGGAGACATATCCTTGGTGCAAGAGGATAGTACATCCCCTGGTGGGCAGGTCCTGGCTACAGGAGTACTTCCTACTTCACCAGGGTGACGCTCTCCTTCTAGGAGACCTCCCTCCTCCAAGTTAGCATAGGGGTACCAGACTGGAAGTGGGACTTCTCTACAACATCCCTGTAGGTCTCCTCTATGTACCTCTCTGTCTCCCTCAGCTCCACCAAGTGTGCTACACTAGCCTCAAGAGAACAGACACGTTCTCTGAGAGCTAGGAGCTCTTTGCATCGGGCACACACATATGACATCTCACCAACTGGGAGATAATCATGCATGTGAAACTCAATGCAAAAGACTGGATAGCACCCTTCTTGCTGCTGGACTGCTGACTCCTTCTTAGTATTTTTGAGTTTTTCAATAATTTAAATTTTGCTACAGTATTAAGGATATTAGCCTAATATAAAAATGTATTTTAGTTTATATAGTATATTGTATGATTTATTTAGTGTTTCCTTCTTAGATGGTAATGAAATGTGTTTAAAACTCTGTAAGAGCACTCCTTGCTTGTTACCCTAATTACAATAACTGACTATAAATGAAGAGTTGTCCTAGGGGTGGGCGGGAAGACTAAACTAGATCCTGCAGTGCCTGCTAGAGTCTATCTGTTAATGCTGTAATTTAAAACTAAGGAGAAAAGACTATGGAGATTAGTTGATAAAATTTGCTTTATATATTTTTATTTTGCTTATCACTAACCTACAATTCCTCCTTTAAACCCCAATCTTTAAGTTCCCAAAGCACAAAGCAAAATAGTGTTCACTTACCAGAGAAATGTCCTCTTCTCTCATAACTTCTGGTACTGCTATTTCAATATTTTTTCTGCTGTAATTGTCTATTACCTTGTTATTGCTGTACACCACCTTGAGTGAATTCCTTCAAAAAGGTGGTAAATAAATCCTAATAAATAAATAAATCGCCATCTATGCACCTAGAATTAGGTGCATTCACTACACAATATCAATGGCAGGTGTAAATGTGCATGTGCCCAAAATGTGGCACTTTAGCACCTAACATAAGTGATAAACAGGGTCATTTTCAAAATAGGATGTCCATCTTTCGACATAAATCGGAAGATGGACGTCCATCTCCCAGAGACATCCATATCAATATAATCGAAACCCGATTTTGGACATCTCCAACTACAGTCCGTCGCAAGCAAGTCCAAATTTCAAGGGGACGTGCCGGAGGCGTAGTGAAGGCGGGACTTGGGTGTTCCTAACACTTGGACATCTTTGACCCGTAATCAAAAAAAGCAAGGTCATCCATGATGAACAGTTAGACGTTTTCACCCGGATGTGTTTTTTTAATGAATAAGGAACAAAAAGGTGCCCGAAAGGACCAGATGACCACCGGAGGCAATCGGGGATGATCTCCCGTTACTCCCCCAGTGGTCACTAACCTCCTCCCAACCTCAAAAAAACATCTTTAAAAATATTTTGTGCCAGCCTCAGATGTCATACTCAAGTCCATGACAGCACATGAAAGTCCCAGGAGCAGGTTTAATGGGTACTGCAGTGCACTTTAGACAGGCAGGCCCAGGCCCATACCCCCTACCTATTACATTTGTGGAGGAAACAGTGAGGTCTCCAAAACCCACCACAAACCCACTATACCCACATATAGGTGCCCCCCGTCACCCGTAATGGGTATGGTAGTGGTGTACAGTTGTGGTTAGTGGGTTTTGGGGGCTCAGCACACAAGGTAAGGGAGCTATGTTCCTGGGAGCATTTTATGAAGTCCACTGCAGTGCCTCCTAGGGTGCCCAGTTGGTGTCCTGGCATGTCAGGGGGATCAGTGCACTAGAAATGCTGGCTCCTCCCACGTCCAAATGGCTTGCATTTGGACGATTTTGACTTGGACGTCTTTGGTTTCGAAAATCGCTGAAAGTCAAAGACATCCAAATCTAGGGACATTCAAATTTAAGGACGTCCTTGGATTTGGATGTGTTTGACGGTATTTTCAAAACGAAAGGTATACATCCATCTTGTTTCAAAAATACGGTTTTCCCCGCCCCCGGATTTGGACGTTTTACAAAGACATCCAAATCCAAACACAGATGTTTCTTTCGAAAATGCCCCTCAAAGTGTCTCATGTAGGTCTGCTATGTCTTGTGTACAATTCTGCTCATGGAGTTTCATGTGCATACACCTGTGCATGTGCTGGAATGTTATTCTGTGCATAAAATGTTTGGAATACCAATATTTCTCTAAAGAATAGCATTCCAGCATGTGCACAGATGTTAGCATTTTATGCCTCCTCAAACCTGGCATTAAAGCCCCAGTGTTCTACTCAGTCTTTTGGTCTTCCATACACTTCTCTGCATCTGTGCTGATCAGCCAAAAGCCTCATTACCACTGATTAAATCTGCTGAACATTGATGTGTGCACTAGGCTTTACGCATGATTAGCTCATGTGCTACAGCCAAGCTAACAGGTGTACAAAGCTTAGTGCACTTTTCTGCATCTGCCCCAGAGAAAGCTAAGGGTGATCTGTGTCTGCTTCTCAGTTCAGTTTAACAGACAGAGGCCTGGGAAGTGACCATGATCTTTGAAGACTGGCACAGTTTAACTTTAGAAACAAGCTAATGAAAAATAAAAGTTAACATTTGTGTAAAATTCATTTTCTTTTACCAGTCTATTGTAACTTTTCTTCTTTTTCTGTTGGGTGTAGATACTTTATTATTATTATGAATGTTATCATTGTACAAAGCTTTAAAATCAGTGCTGCAGTGAAGTTTCCCTGGTGTGTTGGAATGGAGCAGGCATCCCCGTGGGTACCTATTCAGTGCGTGATATCAGATAAGCGGCCTTGAGGTGCTTCTTAGCACATTCTCTTCTGTAGTGTGAGTGGGGTCAACATGCTGCAGTGAAGTTTTCCGGTATGTTGGAATGGAGCAAATATCTCTGTGGACACTTTTTCAGTGTGTGACATTAGCTCAGAGGTCCTGAGGTGCTTCTTAGCACATGTTCTTCTGTGGTTTGTGGCCACAGGTGAGTGGTCAAAAGGGCATGTCGTGCCCCTTGAGAGCCCCTTGGGAGCAGTGAGGAACATTGAGGAGTGAGGTACTTTGTCCATTTCTCAGTATCTTTTTACTGAACTTATGGGGAAGAAGAAGAAACAAGTACCATCTGTGAGAGGTCTGATGGACCAGCATGTGCGGCTATTAGCTATGCAACCCCTACTACCACAGTGAGTACTTATTCATCTGAATCTTCTTTATCTTTGTATGTACCAAGTCTTCCTCCCCAGCCTGGCAGGAATCTACTGGATAGTATGGCATTCTCTTTAATGACGACCCCAAATACTCCAGAAGAGGTATCGCGTAATGTTGAGTTTACAGCTAGTGGGAACTAGTAGTCCTTTTAAGGTACCTATTCCCACTCCAGTACAAGTTGTTACAGACTTTGCCCAGGGCCGTGCCAAGGATCTCTGGTGCCCCCCTGCAGACTATCAGTTGGTGCCCTCACAGGAAAGACAGGCAGCTATACAAGATGTAACACTTTTTCTATTCAGGACACCCTATGTTATACAAGTATGATACAATATTGAAAATGTCAGAGGATGAGGATAAGTTAAGTAAGGCTGTTAACTAGATCAGTAAGCTTGAATTGTTGGTTGCTTATTTTGCATTTAGGTGTTAAGGATAGTCTGGTGATTTACTCTTGCATGGAAATGATTGGAAATCTTTCATGAGCAAGGAATTTGAGAATCTTGAACTCAATTACTCATTATTTAGCCATGTTGGAACTATTTAAGATGTATTTGCAGGATATCCTTCAATACTCTCAAAGTGACACTATTTTATTGGCTAATACATTTTAATTGCCTAAAGGATCTCATATTGCTGGTGAAGAGGGTCAATATGATCAGTTATCTAATCCAGATAGTCTTGACATAACTCAATTGTTGGAGTCATCACAAAATGTTATCTGTATAAGAGCCACCCTGCTAGTTACTTTCCAGAATGAGGCAGAAAAGAACAAGATTGTGGTCAAACTATAATTATTTTTCCTGATGTGGCTAGGCAGTTGCAGAGGAGATGGAAGGATTTTCTTTTGTCATAGTCCAAAGTCTTGGCTGTGGACACCTCTTTATTTTTTTCTTCGATGTCCACGTAAATATTTGATCACATAATGGGAATATCAAATATGTGTTTTTGGAACCCTTACACTTAGACAGTTTTCTTAAAGATAAACCTGTTCAAAACAATGTTTCATGAATAGCTAGATCTGAGGTTAGTTAGGAGTTAATAGAAAATTTATTTTGAAAATTTCCTTCTGCACATACTAGGAAACAAATGTTTGCATAAAAATTTACTGTTTGTCTTTTGGCAATAGGCAATGCTTCACATCCGCGATATAGGCTAAGAATGTGTTTAATTACTTTTGGATTGTTTGTTTCCTGTTTGGATCCATTTTAATAATAAACTGATTTATTGATTCATTTGGCTTTAGCTCAAATCTTTTCAGAATTTAATAGTTTAATAGCTCAATAAGACACAAGATGCTAGTAATTTTGAATATATGGCCTATTAATCTTTTCTTTTTGGGAACTATAATCTCAGGTTGTAGTGATGTCTCATTGTCCCCAGTAATCACTGAGAAAATAGACTAGGCAAGGCACAGTGCATACCCAGAGCAAGTTAGAAATCAGCAGCACCCGTTATCCAGATAAGAGCCACTGGTTGGCTCTATCCAGCAATTTTCTGCTGTACTTTCCAAATGCTGCTGCTAAAAATCATCGTTACTAGCTACCTTAGCACTATCCAAATAGTGCTAGGGTGGAATGTGGGAGGTCCCAAGAATTATTGAGATAGCAGTAATAATCAGTCTGCTAACCAGATAACTTATCTGGATAACTTAGGACAGCAATAGAACTGACCTATATTATGTGGTAACAGTGGTTAGTGTATCTGAGTTTAAAAAAGGTTTGGACAAATTCCTGGAGGAAAAGTCCATAGTCAGCTATTGAGACAGACATAGGTAGCAACTGCTTGCCCTGGGATTTGTAGTATGGAGTGTTGACACGATTTGGGTTTCTGCCAGGATACTGGGCTAGATGGACCATTGGTCTGACCCAGTATGGCTACTCATGTTCTTATGTAAATAGCACTGGTCCCAGTACAGATCCCTGTGGCACTCCACTATTCACCCTCCTTCATTGAGAAATATGGCCATTTAACCCTACTGTCTGTTTTCTCTCTAATAACCAATTCCTAATCCATAGGACATTGCCTCCTACCCCATGTCTCTCATGGGGTAGAAGTCTCTCATGAGGAACTTTGCTAAAAGCTTTGTGAAAATCTAGATAAACTATATTAACTGGCTCACCTTTATCCACAAGTTTATTTATGCCTTCAAAGAAATGAAGCAAATTGGTGAGGCAAGATTTCCCTTGTCTGAACCTATGCTGACTCTGTGCCACTAAACCATGTTTGTCTACGTGTTCTGTAATTTTATTCTTTATAATAGTTTCCACTATTTTCCCCGACACTGAAGTCAGCAGGCTTTCTAGTCTGTAATTACCAGGATCACCCAGGAACCCTTTTTAAAATTTGGTGTTACATTGGCCACCCTCCAATGTTCAGGTACTACAGATGATTTTAATGACAAGTTACAGATCACTAACAGATCAACAATAAGTCACAATTAATACCTTTTATTAAATTTAGATATTAGATATGTATCATATGTCAACGAATAAAGTGGTTGCTCAAATCATATTCTAACCACAGTCACTCAACTGCAAAACACTATGCACAACTTTGTGCAAAAACACACTCAGAACCTTACTGTACCATAAATATTACACTTGGCAGAACCTAATACACCAACATACCATGACCCATACGGAAAATGCAGACCGTCAACAATATGAAACAAGGGTTCATAATATCACAATTCTCATGTAGAGCCACAAAACATCCTAATTCATGTTTAATGTGGGATAAAATGCCATACATAAGTAAATAAATAAATATAAACTTTTAATGTTGAGCACCTGATTCTCAAAGTGGACATATTCCAAACACTATAATGAAAATAAAATTATCTTTCAAATACTTTTAAAACTTATTTTTAGCACTTTTAAAATTTCAGGGGTCAGTGCAACTCTCTTTGGTATGAAGTGCTCATGTGCAGGAATTCAACCTAGTTAAATATCTCCATGGCAACCCAGGACAAGTCCATCCAACCCCCCTGGCTCTGCTGTCCCAGCAGGTAATTAAATTACAACTGGTTACAAAAGGCTACAGACAGCTTTCACTGCAGCTGCTGCTATTTAAGATTGGACTCACCAGAGAACTACTACTACAATTTAGCATTTCTATAGACACAGCTGATCCATCCTGCTGTGGCTAAGCCTCTTATAAGGGCGCCTATGGGGTTCACAAACATTTCTTAGCACTGTACTTTCCTAAATAACATTACAATTGTCAAAAACCATCATTATTGACTAAGGGCCTAAGGAGCTCATTTTCAAATGAGAAAGTCATCCAAAAAGTGACATAAACCAGCAGATGGATGTTTTTCTCGTAAAAATGTCCTTTTGAAACCCATTTATTAGATGTTTTTCTATGCTGTCATCTGCAGTGTGTCCAAATCACAAAGGGGCATGCTGGGGGTGTGTTAAAGGTGAGTTTTAGGCGTTCCCAAAACTTGGATATCCTAAAAGTTGGACATTTTGGTCTAGACCTGTTTTAACAATAACTAAGCCACACACAAATGTCCTAAATGACCAGAGGACCACTGAAGGAATGACACCCCCTTACTCCCTCAGTGGTTACTGACCCCCCTCTCCCCCCCCCAAAGATGTGAATGAAACAGTACATACCAGCCTCTATGACAGTTTCAGATGTTATGGCCAGTCATATTAAAGCAGCAAGCAGGTCCCTGAAGTAGCCTAGTGGTTGGTGCAGTGTACTGTGAAGAAGGGGACCCAGGTCCATAATCCACTGTAACTGTTACACTTGTGATGGAAAGTGTCAGCCCCCGAAAAAACCTACTGTACCCACATATAGATGAAACCTGCAGCCATAAGGGCAATTGTAGTGGTGTATAGTTCTGTTCAATAAGTTTTTAGTGGGTTTTGGAGGGCTCAACATTCAATATAAGGAGGTACGAATGAGATGTGTACCTAGGACCTTTTATGTGAAAGTCCACTGCAGTTCCCCCTAGGGTGCCCCACTGTTCTGCTGGGATGTCTGTGTGGCCAATCTGCTAAGAATGTTGGCGCTTCCTACATCCCAATGGCTTGATTTTATGCATTTTTCTCTTGGACATTTTTTTTCCGCTGCCCCTGACATGTTAACTGAGGCTACCGTTAATAATTCAAGCAAAAAGTGTTACCCCTAATATTCAGCCCATGGCAGTTAAATGCCAGCCTCTCCCTGTGTTTTACATCAGCCAATGCTGAACATTTGGTTATAACTTGGCCACCAGTACTTAGAAGAGCGTAGGCTATTCACTTGTCGAATTCTAAAATTCACAATTTCTACCTGAGATATTTAAAAAAAAAAGTGTGAAGAGGGTGGTATATTAGCTACTTACAGCAAAAATATGTCCAGTTGTGACTAAAATTCCAATTGCTAATGCTGTTGAGCCTGTGGTAGAATTCTGTCCCCCTCCATCTCCCCTGAAAGTGAAACTGGAAAGGAAAACTGGGCTTTGTCAGCTGCATGTATTACAGCCATTCTGAAAAAAGCAGGAAGCAGGTCAGAGGAGTAGCATAGTGGTAAGTGCAATGGACTGTAAACCAAGGGACACAGGTTTAAATTCCACTGTAACTATTATTTCTTTTTTCCTGGGGCTCCATCCAAGAACAGAAAAATACCTACTGATATAAGGCACCTGCAAGCCTGAAGGCTATTCAAGTGGTGTATGTTCAGAGAAGTCACATTTACACACACCCCACAAAAAAAGTTAGTGGGACTTGAACCTATGTCCCTTGGTTTACAGTCCACTACACTAACTACTAGGCTACTCCTCTGTTCTGCAAGGGAAGGATTTGGGGTGTTGTACATGACAGAATAGACAGTCTAGAGAAGGGCCACATGCACAATGTGTTTGGGGAACAGGTATATAAGGTGCATATGATGTCAGTTGGTGACTATGGGCCAAAGCACCCCCCCATGTGCCAAATGTTGCCTTTTCTGCACTCATCTACAGCTGAAAGCCAGGACACAGACAGAGGCTGGACCAAGCTCATAGCCAGCTGGTTGATACAACATGTTTTGGCAGCAGATGAAAGCACCCAGGCAGGTGTGATGAACCCTTGTACATGTAGTGCATGGAGCTGTCTGTTGGCAGGGAAGAGCAAATGGAGGACATCAAGTTGCTGGTGCCATCCCCATTTAGGGATCACAAAGCTGATGTAGATCCTTAAGCTGAAGGTGGTGCTAATAGGGCCCAACAATGCCCTGCATGATGGCGACTACAACTATTAACATGTACCCATCAGCTCATGGCACAAATCTGTGACATCATGCAGCAGAGGGAACACCAGCTGGCCCTACAGGAATGCATACTTGAGACGCTGGAGTGGCAGATGGCACATGTCATAGAGCAGATATGGCAGAAGCAAGAGATGATAGGTGTCAAGTGGACACTGACCTACCGGATGGAAAAACTCAGTGACAGGTGGGAGACTATGGCAACACCCTGGTAGAGAAAACCCTGCAGACCCAGCACTGTGACCACCAAACCCCACCACCAGCCCAAACCATGGGCCCAGAAAAGTGGCAGGGGAGCAAGACTGTCTCCATGAAGACTGTCAGTGGCACATGCCCAGGGACTGCCTTGCCACACCATATGCAACACACCACCAAATGGAACAGTGACAGGACCCAAGATACCGCCTGGTTTCCCCCCCATTTTCAGAAGCAACCAGAGGCACGTTTGGAAACATCATTCTCAGGCCTGGACAGAACGGATAGCTCTGGATATAGTGACGGGCATAAAACAACCTGGCTGGCTCCCAGAAGGGAGATGGAGCACCCCAGAGGGGGAGGAGAAAGGGGAGGGGAAGGCAAGAATGAGTTTGAAAGCTGGAGGGTGGAGGAGAGATGGAGTGATGCCATGTAGTGGCAAGGGGAAGGGGTATGGGGAAAACATGGGGTGGAGAGAGGTTCTTGTAGCAAGATATAATATTTAAATAAAAAAAACCATGATAAGAAAAGTAGATTTTACAATAACCTCGAGTACTTAAGATTCTTTTTTATTAACATGAGGATGCTCAGCAGTAATCGAGGGAACCCATTATAAAAGGTTACTGAAGCTCATAGGAGTCCATTATCACTGAGAACTGAAAATTCTCAGTGCTATCAAGAAAGGTTTACCAGCATTACACTTGTACATCTTGCTAGTGTAGGGAAGTCATGAGTCTCAGAGAGCAGAAGCTTAATGGGTAATTGAAAATTAGAAATTAAAAATTTATGAAAATTATTTTATGAAAATCATTGTTGGGGCAATGTCTGCAAATGGTTTAGTTTTACACATACAATGTCAGTAATGAACCTCACTCTCTCATACTGACTGCTATCGCTACTGCAGTAATTGCGAAGTGCCACAGTAAGCTTCCTCTGGAGTTCATAAGATGTAACATGTATAGGCAACTTATCCAGGTGTCCTTAAAAATTCATTTTAATCAAGCCTGTGGCACTCAAAACAATGGGAAATATTTCTGTATCTTTCTGCCACATCTTCTTGGTCTCCCACTGCATTTCTTGGTACTTAAGAATCTTTTTTCTCTGCACATTAGGAAAAGGATGCAAAATAAGACCAATAATATTATAATGCCTATGTATTGCTCCATGGTGCAACCTCACCTTGAGTATTGCATTCAATTCTAGTTTGTCTCAAACTATATCAATAGGAAATTAAACAAATAAACTTATACTTCTTAATCCAATTATATATATTTTTAAGGTATGAAAATCTTTTTCAGAAAAAAATATTACCAAAATATGCGTAAAGATATTCTAATATTAAATCATAAATAAAAATGTATTGTGAAAAGTGCTCAGTTCACACGTCAGTCATAGTGAACGTGACTGGCTGAGTAGAGAACCATCATCACACCCTTGGCATTCTCAATTGTATAGGAACAAACATATTGTCACTATCAAGCATCTAGTAACAGAAAACCTTGATAAGTTAATATGGAATGTTGCTACTATTTGGGTTTCTGCCAGGTATTTGTGACCAGGCTTGCCCACTGTTGGAAACAGGATCCTGGGCTAGATTGACCATTGGACCGACCCAGAATATGATTCACAGAATAATGGCTTGGTACTGACACCTCTATTACCTATGAAGCTCTTCTGTTTTTTTCTCCTTCTGCACTATGTCTGGCTTTCTTGCATCCAACTTTTTATTGGTTGAAATGGGAATGTCACAAGTGATCAAAACTTCTATGTACTTACATCCATCTCAACATGGATTCTGCTTATTGCATAGTATGGAGACAATGTTAATTATACTTACCACAGAGAAAATAAGCTTTCTGGCCATGGGTAGAGAAGTAATCCTTTTACAATTTGATATCTCAGCAGCTTTGATGCCGTGGATCATATACTGCTGTTGACCAGATTGAGTGAGATGAGCATTGGAGGATGTGCACTTAAATGGCTTTCAGCTTTTTTGGGGAACAGACAATATAGTGTTAAGAAAAATGGGGAGGTTTCTGAAGGTTGGAGATCAAGTTGTGGAGGTCCTCAAGTGTTGCCTTTGTTGCCCCAACTGTTCAATGTTTACATGAGTCAGTTGGGATGATATTTAAAGACTAAGAATATATATTCTTTATCATATGCAGATAATGTATTTGTATTATGCTCTGTTCAAAACACCTTGGCTGCAACCTTTTTGTTGATAAAATGTAATATACAGATAGTTGAAGATTGGACCTCGGCAAAGTTAAATACAACAAAGAGTTATTATGGTTTGGAGATCAGCAGAGGGTTGCTTCAGAAGAGTTGGTTCTTTCCTCGGGAACTTCCTTAATGTTGGATAATAAGTCTACAGCAGTGGTTCCAAAACCTGGTCCTGGAGGCACCCCAGTCAGTCAGGTTTTCAGGATATTCACAAGACATATTCATGAGAGGGATTTGCATGCAGTGGAGGCAGTGCATACAAATCTCCCTTATGAATATTCATTGTGGATTTACTGAAGACCTGACTGGTTGGGATGCCTCCAGGACTAGGTTTGAAAACCACTAGTCTGGAGTATTAGGTATGATACTTGACTCTGTTATCTTATGAATATCAAATCAATAATTTGGTTAAGAAGTTTTTCTTTAACTTACGGAAGTTGAGAGCAATTAGAACCTCTTAAAGCCTATTAAGTTTTAGGATTATTGTTCAGTCTTGTCATTTTTAGGTTACTGTAATTCTTTGTACTGCTCTATAAACAAACAACAGCAGAGGCGATCCAACTCTTGCAAAATACTTCTGCTAGATTAATCTTTAAACTGGGTAAATTCAGTGGTTAGTCCACTTTTGAATGAACTGCACTGGTTGAAACCGAAATTTCATATCCACTTTAAACTTGCTTGCTTAGTTTATAAGTGTTTTTATGTGTTAAATTCAGAAATGATAGTTGATCTAATTTTATTTACAACTAATATAACTCACTTGAGAAGCTTGAAAATACTACTGCTTGACTTTCCCTCATTTAAAGGGATGAATTTGAAAATGACATGGGAACATTCTTTTGTATTCCAGGATTCAAGAATATGGAATAATTTATCAGTTTAGATTTATTTAAACTTATATTTTATTCCACATAGCTCTTCAAACAATGTTTTTCATTACAATAGTTAGTTTTTAGTATGTGAATTTAGATATCTTTTATAATGAAGACTGCATGTAGATTTTTCTTTTCTTTCTGTGCTTTTTTGTTTTCTTCTGTTTGGGTTTTATTTCCATCTGCTTTGCATTATCTGGATAAAAGTGGAATATAAGTTATGGAACAGAATAGAATTTTCTTCAGGTCATGAACCAGTGCTTTTCTAGTACAGCAATATTTACAAAGGGGCCCTTTTACATAGCTGCGTTAAGCCCAACACGGGCTTACTGCTCACTATAAAGGAAATACCGCCAGGCTATCGCAGCAGCTCAGCAGTAGTTCTCAACCCCAGCACACCACCATATCCGGCGGTACAAAAAATTACTTTTGTAGTGTCAGTGTGTACCTGGTGGTAATTGGGCAGTGCCACGTACTGCCTAGTTACTACTGGGTTACATGTACTGCCTAGTTACTACTGGGTTACCGTGGGAGCCCTTACTGCCCCCTGTGAGCTGGTCACACTTCCAGGACCCAGCCAGAGCTGACCCTGCTTAGCTTCCTTCACACAGTCACTGCTGGGCTCTACACTTCTTGGTGATTCACCAGGACTTTGCCTCACACACAGGGGAGTTCTCTGCCTCCTCTTCTCCTTTCACAAATATTCATCAACACCAGGCTTCTTATAACCAAAGGCTTTATTAGTTGCCATTTAACATAAGCTTCATGGCTTATTTCTTCTTTAACTCAAACATTTCTTCTTCGACTCAAACATAACAAAAGGCATTTACCCAGAGTCTTCTAATTAAACCCTTTTCAGACTTAAAGCAGTTCCTCAAACTTTCACAAACAGCCAAACAAAAGCATTTACTTTTCCTGCTCAGAGAGTAGTGCAGCTGTCACCTTTTCAGCAGAGAGCTTCCCCAGCGCTTCCATCTCCACCTTCCAGGTTTCCACCATTGTCTTAATAAAGCTGCCTGAAAACCTCTTGCACCTGGTTCAATTTCCCAATCAACTCCTGGCTTCTCACTCTCCTGCCTAGAGTACTTCCCGACTCTGCTTCCCTTCTTGCTACAGTGCATTCTGGACTTTGTAGTTTCCTGCCTCCTCACACACCTTAATGGCTAGCAGTAAGGGCTCCCCCCCCCCCCCCCCACAAAAAATGGTATGTGGCAAGTGCTTTAGTTGCTGCACTTTCATTTTCTGAAGAAAGACCTACCTTTTACCCGCTGCGGTAAAAGGGGGCCTCAGTGTGCGTCAAAAACGCGCTGAAGCCAGCACAGGCCCCCTTTTTTGTTGCAGCTTGGTAAAAGGGGCCCAAAGTTTCCATAGGATGAAAAGTGTCATTTTATTTTGCCTTTCTATACAGGCATTTTCTAGCATTAGAACTTCACAGCTAGGCTATGAGATGAGCACACTTTTCTAGCTCTTTCTCATAGAATCAACATATATCTGTTTTCCCAGAGTTATTTTTTTCTATGCTTGCTGTGAACCATATTGTATGTAACTTGTTGTCCTGGGCTGCAACTATCAATCACTCATTCTTAGGTTACAATTCTCCCTTCCTTAACCATTGAAGTTTACGTTTTTGATCAATGCATGGTTACACATCTAGGGCTCATTTTACATGTAGATAGCCATAATCCCCCAAATTCTATAAATTGTGCTAAAAATTGCATGTGCCCAATTTCCAAGTGCAATTTAATTGAATAACGAGCCAATTACTAGCTCCACACAAATGTACAGAGATTACAAATAATTCACAAATAATCACAAATAGCTCTGATGTACCACATTTTAAGTTATTCAGAAATATCTTTCATTTCCCTTCTTGCTCTTCCTACTGTGAAACTGTTTGGCTAACTTGTATTTCTTTCTTATTGGTTATATGTACTGCCAGCGAACAGCTCTTATCTTGGGTAGGGATAGGTTAAGACATTGGCAGGATTCAGGTGAGCCCTGTCAGATGTGTTCAAGTGGTTAGGATTGGCAACTGGCTGGCTTTTTTTCTGGATTTTACTGATTTTGACATTCATGTCTGGAAGCTAGAAGGATAGCTTACATGCCTGGACAATTTTCTGAGATTAATAAAAGTCTGCAGATCTCCAGTCCTGTGAGTAAGACAATGATGTCAGAGTAACTAGCAACATAGACTGTGAGGTGGATCCAGCCAACAGCAAAGCACTAGAGGGCAACTCTGGTCACAGAAAGGGAAGTGGCGAGCCTTGTAGAAGGTAACCAGTTGATATTCAAAGCAATATAAGCAACCAGGAGAGGCTCCTTCCCTCTTAAATCATGCTCAGCAAGCTAGCCGCCATATTCAGCAATACCTAAATGGGCAGTGCCACTGGATATCATCTCTGATCGGCCAGTTAAAAAATGGGCAAGAAAAGGGAGTTCCAAGAAGGAGTCAGGGAGGAGCTGGGCAGGGCATCTGAGAGGGGGGCAGGAGCAAGATTCCCTGGACCAAGCCTCCAAGGGGGGCCTGTCTCACGCCTGCTCCTGTGTGTCAGGACCTGGGTGATTGCGTTAACGCAATAACCCAGGTCCCAGCACAAACTTTTCTCCGGCAGAGCGTAACTACACCATTGGGGACCGGGAATTGTTGGCCCTTAAATTGGCTCTCCAGGAATGGCGATACCTCCTGAAGGGGGCCTTGCACCCCATCACAGTAATCACCGACCACAAGAATCTCCTATACCTTCAGGATGCTAAGAGACTAAACCCGAAACAGGCACACTGGTCTCTTTTCTTTGCCCCTTTTAACTTCCGCATGATATTTCGACCTGCTGAAAAGAATATTCAGGCTGATGCGCTTTCCAGGGTCTTCAACCCTCCCAAAGAACCCGAGGAATCCTACCCCATGCTTAATCCTGCCTGTGTTGCCTCCACGGCTGTAGTTTCTTCTATCAGCACAAAGACCTCTGTTCCACCCCAGTCTAGGAAGGTTCTCAAATGGGGACACTCCTCCACGTTTGCTGGTCACTCCGGATTCCGCAAGACTTACCGTTTAATCTCTCAGTACTGTTGGTGGCCACGCATGGCTCAGGATATGTTACACTTTGTTTCCACCTGTCCCGTCTGTGCCCGAAACAAATCCTCTCCTGGCAAACCGTGGGGATTCTTACAACCACTGCCAGTTCCACAGCTCCCTTGGCAGGAAGTATCCGTGGACTTTGTTACGGATTTACCACGGTCCCAAGGTCATTTGGGTAGTGGTGGATTGATTCTCCCGTATGGCCCATTTCATTCCCATTAAATCTCTCCCCTCAGCCGCTACTCTTGCCAAGAATTTCAACCAGCATATTTTTCGTTTACATGGAGGGGCATAATCGAACGGGGGCGCCTATCTCTAATGATGGACCCGTACAGTGGCGTACCCGACTGTATTAGCAAAACAAGATGAGCGGCCATCATTTGTTTCCATAATACGGTCGGCGCCGGCGAAATCTCAACATTTGGGCCACCCTTACAGATGGCCGACGTTGGTTTTCGCTGATAATGGAAACTAATGGCGGCCATGTCAAAACTGGCCAAATCCAAGCCATTTGGTCATGGAAGGAGCCAGCATTTGTAGTGCACTGGTCCCCTTCATATGCCAGGACACCAACCGGGCACCCTAGGGGGCACTGCAGTCGACTTCACAAATTGCTCCCAGGTGCATAGCTCCCTTACCGTGTGTGCTGAGCCCCCCAAAACCCACTCCTCACAACTGTACACCACTACCATAGCCCTTAAAGGGTAACGGGGGGCACCTAGATGTGGGCACAGTGGGTTTCGGGTGGGCTTTGGAGGGCTCCCATTTTCCACCACAAGTGTAAAGGTAGGGGGGGATGGGACTAGGTCCACCAGAATGAAGTGCACTGCAGTACCCACTAAAAACTGCTCCAGGGACCTGTATAGTGCTGTGATGGAGCTGGGTATGACATTTGAGGCTGGCAAAAAAATGTTTGTCTGTTTTTTTTTTTCGGGTGGGAGGGGGTTGGTGACCACTGGGGGAGTAAGGGGAAGTGATCCCCGATTCCCTCCGGTGGTCATCTGGTCAGTTGAGGTACCTTTTCAAGGCTTGGTCGTGAATAAAAAGGGACCAAGTCGGCCAAATGCTTGTCAGGGTTGCCCTTCTTTTTTCCATTATCGGCCGAGGACGGCCATCTCTTAACCACGCCCCCGTCCCGCCTTCAGTACACTGCCAACATGCCCCCTTGAACTTTGGCTGTCCCTGCGACGGAAAGCAGTTGAAGCCAGCCAAAATCGGCTTTCAATTATACTGATTTGGCCGGCCTTAGGAGAGGATCGGCCATCTCCTGATTTGTGTCGGAAGATGGCCGCCCTTCTCCTTCGAAAATAAGCTGGATGGTCTACCTCGCCGGATAAGTGATCGGGGATCTCAATTCACTTCTAGGTTCTGGAGAGCACTGTGTTCTGCTTTTGGTATCACTACCCATTTTTCATCCACATACCACCCACAGACCAATAGAATGGGTCAATCAAACTCTCAAGACCTTCCTGCGAATGTATACTAATAACCGACAAGAGGATTGGTCTACATTACTCCCCTGGGCTGAATTCGCCTATAACAACGGTCTCCACACTGCCTCTCGTACATCACCATTTTTTACAGTATACGGGCGCCACCCACGACTACCACTTCCGATCCCTCAGACCCAAGCCTTGCCTCAGTTCCAACAGACCCTCACTGATATACGAGACATTTGGAGCAGGGTCCAACAACATCTTCAGTGAGCCACTGCTAGATACAAGCTTTTCGCAGATTGTAAGAGGCAGTCTGCTCCGACCTTTCAACCTGGACAAAATGTTTGGTTTAGTACCAAATACTTGAGACTCCGATTACCCTCCTTCAAGTTTGCTCCCCGATACATTGGACCCTTTTCAGTATGATCTCGGGTGGGAGCCATCACTTATTGTCTCCAGTTACCAGGTAATCTCAAGGTCCACAACGCTTTCCACGTGTCCCTGCTAAAGCCATTCTTGACCTCAAAATGGCACCCAGAGCCAAAGATCATCGTTCCTGATTCTGAGCCGGATCCTGAATGTGAGGAAGATGAGGTTCTGGACTCCAAACGTCAAAGGGGGCGGCTGTTCTATTTGCTATCCTGGAAGCACTTTGGTCCCGAGGATAATTCCTGAGAGCCCGCTGCCAACATCCATGCACCTGAATTGATCCGGGAGTTCAAGGAGTGGAGGAGTAGCCTAGTGGTTAGTGCAGTAGACTTTCATCCTGGGGAACTCAGTTTGATTACCACTGTAGCTCCTTGTGACTCTGGGCAAGTCACCTAACCCTCCACTGCCCCTGGTACAAAATAAGTACCCGAATATATGTAAACCGCTTTGAATGTAGTTGCAAAAACCTCAGAAAGGTGGTATATCAAGTCCCATTTCCCATTCCTGCTACCCATCCAAACCTGGACCTAGGCAGGGGGGGGGGGGGGGGTCCTTAAGGAGGGGGTACTGTCATGTTACCTACCTCAACGCAAGCGGTGTCCTCAGGCTGCGCAGGGTCCCATCGACACACATATGTGACTGGCACTGCCCTGAACCACGTGTGTGTGGTTCTTCTCTGGCTGCAGGCTCCTTGATTGCTTTGCTTTCATGCACCTGGCTCTGTTCTCTCTCTGCCTGGCTTCCAGGCTTGATTGCTTTGCTTCCACCCATCTGGGTCTGCTCTTCCTCTGCCTGGCTTCCCTTGCTTCTCTCCTATTGGTCTTCTGGTTCCTCATTCCCCTGCTCTTGTCCTATGGCTGTGCCCCTTCTCCCTGCTGATGTCAGACACCAGTACTTTATCAGCTGCGCTCTCCCTAGACTCCTTGCTTCGGCTTGTACTTTGGTAGGTGTTACTTGCTCAATAGTGTGCTTCTCCTCTGCTTTGTTCTTCGTTACTGACTCTGCCTGTACCTGGATTACTCTTTTGTCTGCTGCCTGCCTACTGACCCTGCCTGTACCTGGATTACTCTCGTGTCTGCTGCCTGCCTACTGACTCTGCCTGTACCTGGATTACTCTGTCTGCTGCCTGCCTACTGACCCTGCCTGTACCTGGATTACTCTCGTGTCTGCTGCCTGCCTACTGACTTTGTCTGTACCTGGATTACTCTAGTGTCTGCTGCCTCCCTACTGACGCTGCCTGTACCTGGATCACTCTATTGCCTGCTGCCTGTCTGGCCGTCACGCTCATCACCCCGCTTCCTGCTCCATCTCATAAGCCCTGCAGGCAGCCCGCACCTAGAGGCTCAACCTCTGGGAAACAGCAGTCAGCGCAGGTGAAACCTGGGGTTGTCCGGCCGCCAAGCAGAACCTGGTCCGAGTATCAGGCTCATCAGCGCTCTACTTGGTACAAGAACTCACAGGTCTGACAGGGGTTGTGTGTTTGGCAATTAGCACACCCAGCAGCCTGGAATTACACTTTCTTTTCTACTCCCCACGTTACCTATTCTTGTTTCAATTACATTTTTGTATATAAGACTCTGCAGGATGTCTACTGTTCTCCTGCAATTGGGAACATTACTATATCAGACCACGCTCCGGTATGGGCTACCATACTTTCACTTTTACAAGAAGTTTGTGATAGATGATGGACATTGAATAACTTGCTATTGCAGGATCTGACTATTTGCCAATCCTTTCAAAAGTCTCTGAGGGATTACTTGGATCTAAATATGGATTCAGGGCAGTCTACTGGAATGATATGGGATGCTTTTAAGGCAGTGGCAGGGGGCTTTTTCCTTCAGAAAGCTAGTGTAAGAGCGAGACAACAGAGGAATCGGCTCTCACAATGTTTGGCCCGCTTGGGGCTCTTGGAGGAAAGGCATAAGGTCACTGACCTTCGGGAGCTCCGGGCGGTTAGACTAGAATTGGCTGCTATTAATGATGAACACATGCAATTTCTCAACTTCTGTTTGAAGCAAACTCACTATGAATACAGTAATAAAACTGGTAGGTTACTGGCCAGGAAGCTGAGGAGGGCGAGGGCTGATCGGCATATCCTGCAGGTGAAGGTTGACAGTGGCCGCTTTTGACAAAATCCTCACAGATTATGGAGCATTTTCAACACTTTTATGAAGCCCTGTACACAGCAGATCAAGGTATTGACACACAGGGGATAGATGCTTACTTGCGCTCTAAATAACTCCCTACCCAAATTGAGTTTCTGGATGCCCCTGTTACGGTTCAGGAGGTTTTGTCTGTGATTAAAAATCTACCTACAGGCAAATCTCCTGGACTGGACGGTTTTACTAATTTTACAGGGCTTTTGGGGCTGACTTGGCACCTTACTTGGCTTTGATCTTAAATTCGATGCAAGAGGCATGGGTGGCTTTTATACCAAAGGCTGACAAAGATAAGACTGAATGTGCATCCTAATGCCCTATTTTTAATCTTAATTCCGATGTTAAGATTTTAGCAAAAATCTTGGCAAACCATCTGGTGAAGGTTCTCCCAGACTTGGTGCATCCTGATCAAGTTGGTTTTGTAGCTAAACAACAGGTTATGGACAATGTGCGTCGTACTGTCGACTTGATTTTATCTCTCTCGGCGTGAAGGACTCTCTCTTTGTCTCCTGTGCTTAGATGCTGAGAAAGCTTTTGACAGGGCTCATTGGGCATTTCTTGATAAGGCTCTGTCTAGATATGGGCTCGGACAGGTGTTTCATCTCTGGATTCATGCTTCCTATGCTTTGGCTAAAGCAATTGTCCATATTAATGGGGGTAATTCAACACTGTTTTCTCTTAACTGAGGGACATGTCAGGGATGCCCCCTTTCCCTGCTGTTATTTGCTTTGTTTATTGAGCCTTTGAAGGTAGCAAATTAGGGCCAATCCGGATATTGCTGGGGTGAAGTGTGGAGGTGCTGAATTTAAAGTCTCACTTTTTACTAATGTTTTTTTTTTTTTTTTTTACTATTAATCACTCATCCCCTGATATCTCTTCCAAACTTACTTAAGGAACTAAGGGTGGTCTCGGAGTATAAACTCAATCCCTCTAAATCTAAGGGGTTGACTACAGGCTTTCCATCAGCTCTTGTGGAGACTTTACAGACCTCTTACCCCTTCAAACGGGTGACCAAATCCATTTGCTACCTTGGTATTAACTTACCAAAAAATACTGACACTCTTTTTCAGGTCAACTACTCATCTCTTCTTCGTGAGTTCACTTGGGATTTGGATAGGTGGGCCCATTGGATCTTTCTTGGTTTGGCTGGATAGCCACCCTTAAGATGAACAGTCTCCCTCGTTTCTTGTATCTTTTCCAGGTGTTGCTGTTACATTTCCCTAGATCATTTTTGATTGGATACAAGATCGTTGTATGGAATAACAAAAGACCAAGACTCCCGGAGGCCTTTCTTTACAAGGCTAAGTAAGGTGGAGGTTTTGTGGTTACAAACCTACTATGGTACTACAGGGTAGCTATTGGTTTCATGTGTTCCCTTCTAAGCGATGGATTTTCTTGAACAGCACATCTTTAAGCATCTTATTTGGTTGCTTCGCAAGTATCGCTTTTTGCACCGGACTTGTGCCCCTCAATTCTCTCCACCCTTCACTATTGTGATTCCCTGTTTGTTAATGCTAGAGCTATTTTATCACATCAGACATCCATTGCTGGAAACCCTTTGATCCCTCCTGGGGTTGGTGGGGGAGTTTTCTCTCACTGGGCATGTTTGGGATTGCACACTTGGGGTCAGCTTTTTGAGGATGAAGACTGTGTATCTTTTGAAGTTTTAGCAACCATGCATCAGCTCTTTGCCTCTGACCAATATGTTTATATTCAGTTGAAAAACGTTTGGCCAGCCCCACTATTCGATCTTGTATACTGTAATGAGAGACGATTCCTACTTGGAAGATCTGTGTGAAGATTCTAAAAGCACTAAAGGCCTCATTACTTGCCTATAACTACGCTTGAGTAAATCAGTCCCCCTGTATCATCTTTATAAGATTAATTGGGAGCAGGACTTGGGGGTAGTTATATCTCCTGATGATTGGTTTATTATGGAAAAAGCTTTGCTGAAGTCATCTAATGCTGTATCCATTAAGGAAAGTATGAATAAGTTGTTTTATCGCTGGTATCTTACCCCAGTTAGACTGCACCACGTTTCCGGGTGCTTCACCTTATTGTTGGCATGGCTGCCTAGAGAAGGGTACTATGGGTCACCTCTGGTGGACCTGCCCTAAGGCACAAGCTTACTGGAAGGTGGTTCAGGCCCACCTGCAAAGTTGGCTGGGTTGTGATGTTCAATGGCACCCTGCGGTATTTTTGTTTGGTAAAAATCTGCAGGGGCTCAACCGTAGCCAGTCAGGCTTGGTCTGCTATGCTTGTCAAGCTGCTCACCTGAACCTGGCTAGGCACTGGAAGCATGTGTCAGTTCCTCCACTGGTGCGCAGTGGATTTCCAAACTGTGGTATGTCTGCGATATGGAATGTTTGACTGCAACTAAGAGATGAGCTCAAGCAAGGTGGGAGGAAATTTGGGCTCCATTCTTACAGGCTTCCTCTTTGTAACCGGACTTTGCTTTGCATATTGTTTTGAGGAGGGGAAGGGGAAATGTATATAACATATAAAAAACTAAAATTTCCGTTTGGAGAGGGGTCTTCTATTCTGACAAGTGCCAGTTGTTGACCCTGTATTGTTTTCATCCATGGGGTGGGGAGGTTAGGGGTGGGTAATATCTTCCTAAGGTCTGTTGCATAGTTTTATGGTTTGTTCCATGATATATTAACCTTATTTTCAAAAAAGACAGACAAATTGTCATTCTCAGTCACTTTACTGGAATGACTGGACGCTGTTCTTGTTACCTTATTGGTTCTTGTTCTTCAATATGTGTGTCTAATTTTTTCAATAAAATTCTTCTACTAATTAACCCCCCCCCCCCCAAAAAAAAAAAAAAACCTGTTCTTTAGCTGGGTCCTAATACGACTCCATTGAAAATGTGACCATACCATGCATCTGTGGTAATGTTCCACTAAGTTAAACAATTAACTGGCTTTCTTGAAAGGATTATATAACCTTTGGATGCATGACTAGGATCAAAAACATATACTAATTTATTCAATATCAAAATTCGTCACGTACAGTCACAAATCAATCTTTTAAGGTGGATCGTGTTCACAATAAGCTTCTTTTAATACGACTAGATAGAAAAGTTTTTAGTTCTGGCACAGTATAAGTTATCAAAAGAACAAAATATAAGAAAACCAATGGTCTACATTAGGGGCTTATAGCCCATTTAGTTATGTTTAAGGAAAAGAGATGTGCATGAAACAAATATTTTTATTTTGACTTCTCCTTGAAATTTGCTCATCTAAAATATAAACTTCTACAAAACAGGTGAAGTGAAAATGGGATCCCATATGCCACAATGAAAGTGAGACAGCATGGGCATAATTATACATATATAAGAATTTATATTAAGTGTTAATTCTGTTTAAAGGTGGTCAAATACTATTTCAACTTTTCACCTTGCAAGTAAAGTGAAGGAATGCCAGATGGTTCAGATTATTTAGAAATCTAGCTTTGCTGGGTTAAAAGGTCAGAGAGAGAAACTTCTTTCACCCTTTGTGAGTGATGGAGGGTTAAGGCTAGTTCAAAGATATTACCTTACCACATACATCTGTATACTATTATGAACGAGGCAAGCAGGCAGTTTGTTTTAAGATTAGGCTGAAATACTGTTTAGAAGAAAATAGTTAGATTTTAGAAGTTCTTGATATTTAGAATATGTCTTATAAGGAATACTGATTCTGCTTATTTTAGAATATGTTTATTCTGTGTAGTTAATATGTAGAATACCTTTTTAAATCTAATGTCTGTTCAACTCTTTGTCTGACTTTCTAAGTAAGTTGACTTCTCTTTCACCTAGCCAGGACTGCAACTAACTCAAACCATATGCTGTAGTTGAAAAGGTCAGCATATGGTTTGAGTTAGTTGCAGTCCTGGCTAGGTGAAAGAGAAGTCAACTCTCTTCTCCTTGATTAATTATAGGTAAATGTAGGACTGGGCTTTCTGAAAGAAATAACAAACTATAGCTGTATGCTATTAAGTAAGACTGGCCCTTGACCCCTTAATGAATGCCAGAGTTCAGTTAGCAGTTAGTATGAAGTTGACTAGGAATATGAGAATGTCCCTTAGCCCCTAAATGAACCCAGTTTAAGCTATAGCTGAGAAATTAATCATAATGAAAATGCAAGAGACTGGTGCCATATTGTCTAATGTGAGGGGCCCCAGGTCATAGGTCAGTTTGAGAAATATTAAACCTATGTAACTGATATTTGGAATATATGTATGGTAATAATTAGTTCAAGGCAGGGTGATCAATCTATTCTTTACCATCTGGAGAGTAAGGGGGGCTAGGAGGGAGATAGAACGGTATATAAGTGGGAGCAGAAGCAGCTTACGTCAGAAGGAACAGACAGAAGAAGGAGAGCTGAAGGAAGACAGACAGCAGAAGAAGAAGAGAAGAAGCTGAGACAGAAGCCATAACATCCAGAGAGCTGAGAAAGGGAAGAAGAGAGCTAGAACTGATGTCCTACTTTGTTTGCTGGCAAATAAAGAAGATTTCTCCCTCATTCTGGTGTGTGCTGTTTGACTTCTGAAGTACCACAGATTCTGCTAACAATAAGGGTAATTCATGCATCAATTCCTGCAACAAAAGGAGAGTTTAATTTTACTTACATTTAATTTCAATATATTCCATCTTTATAACACCAGGCTTCCCAAGGCAGATTATAACAAGAGTGAAGATGAACTAATCAGGAAACAGGCTATCCTCACTGAAATTTGGCGATTTGAATTGTAGAACGTAGAAAAATGAGCACAAAACACAGAGTTGATAACTGCTGTTGCTATCAGCTACAATAATTTTTAAGCTATTTTAGTGATATAAATATCATGAAAATTGAATAAACACATAAGGGAGGTTTTCAAATAAATTAAAAGGCTGTCAAGTTAAAAAAAAATAAAAATTTGTCCTCCACCTTTTAAAGCACTGCCTATCCAACTGGAACAGCATTTGGCTTTTTACAGATGGTTCACGCAAAGGGTAATCCGTAAAAATCTTTTGCTACTGTTTTCAATAGTGTTTGCCACCATTTTCACTCACCCATAACAGCAGCAATCTCCGCCTACTGGCTTCAGCCCATTGATAAGACACATACGTCTCCTCAATCTAACCTGCTTGGTGTGCGCACACACACACACACACACACAAATTAAAAAAACAAAACCCCAACACGTGCTCTGATAAAACAATCTTGGCAAGGAAATAAATACTGCTTTTTGGAGAAACATACCTAAAAACGCCAACGAATAGATAAAATCAGTAATCGAGCGTACTCTTTAAAAGCCCGAGTAAAAAGTCAAGGCATATTTCTTCTTTGCCTTCCTTCCTACAATTTCAGATGATTTCTTATCTTTGCTTTCCATTTTCTACGGAAAAAGGTAAGGAAATACCCACTATACTTGACTGAACACCAAAAAATCCATATCACCATCACGTACTTTTTATAGAAGCCTTTCAAATATTTCCATTATAACCTTTTCTTTTAGCAGTCTATATAGCTTTATGTAGCCAGGAGGAAGACTTTTTTTTTTGGAATTTACATCCCAAAGCTGTGTCGTCCCCGAACAAATCCACTGAAAAAAAAAAATCAGCCCCATAATTCACCCAGAGAGGGAGGGTGTTTGAAATCTAAGACCGGCCCACAATCTCGCTCCTGCAAAACTTGGAAAAAGAAGCCAATCCCTTTCAAAACCACTTCCATCTTCTCAATGTCCTTACAAAGGTGGAACTAAATACAGCTTTTCAGCTAGTCCATCGGTCTGAAACTGCTATATTATAGCATTTTTCCAGGCTGCACATTAACCCCCCCCCCCCCCAATTCTTCGCGCTCATACTATTTGAGCCCTAATTCACCAAGACCAATATAAGAACACGCTATAACATACAATACAACCAACCCTTATCCTGCCATCACACACATTTTTCCCACCTCCTCCTCCTTTCTTCTGTGACGCACAAGCAGTTGCCGGTCGCGCTCGTGCAGGCGTTGACGAAGCCTATAGGAAAGGACAGGTCAGGAAACACGCGCGAAAGAGGGCGCGAGAACTACTCGTCGTCTCGCACAACGCGAGAGCAGTATTGCAACGAAGGGTTCTGCGCTCCCCGGCGCCTAGTCCGTAAACTCTCTGATCTCGCGTGATTTTGCTGCCGGAACCAGGTAGTCGGAGCTGCGGTAAGTCAACAACAACATCAACAACAATTATACTAGGCAAAAAAACAAATGCTCGTTATGTGGCGAGTTCCCCCTTTCCTTCCTCATTAAGCAGGGCCAGGAGTTGGGGGTCTCTGTGATGGCGGGCGTGGGGCTTTGCTGTTTGGATGTGGGGACCAGTTCAGTTCAGCCATTCACGGGCGGCGGCGACGGGATGTGAGGCAGCAGGAGCTCCAGTGACTATGTATAGTATATGCATATGTGTATGTTTATGATACAGTATCTGGGAGTGATACTGATTGGACATGCTGGATAGACTGTGCGTCTGTGCTGTCCTCTCTCAATTTTCCTTTTTCTGTTGTCATTCTTTGTGCAGAAATAAAGATCAACAATCAGTTTAGGGGCAATAGCCGCCTTTTTTTTCGGTTTTGTTCTCGACTGATATGGCCTTCAGACTATTTTGTGGCTCTTTATAATCAGATGAAAGTGTGAAAAGAGCCTGGGACTGTAGGCTCCTTTTGTTTATTCTAGAGCAGGGTTGAATGAGTTCATGGAAACAAATTTTAACTTTCTGTGAGACACGTTCATGCTAAAATGTAGTGTATCGGTAGAAACAAGGGGGTTTTAAACTGTGTATCTTTGTTTTGTCATTAAATCAACAAAAGTATGATTAAGTGTTTACCTTTTATGTCTAGACCCATAGTCGTAGCAAGGATTTTTCTTAGAAGATTTAGGGGTCTGTTTACTAATGGTGGTTTCCCAATTTGTATCAGTGGAAAAAAATGCTTAGTAAATAGTGTCCTTTAGTATTTTTCTTCTATTGGTATTATCTAATTTGCATATGTTTGTATGTGTCTTTTAAACATTGAAACCAGGAATGTACTTAACTGAATTTGGATGTGATCTCAAAGCCATATTTTATTTTGAGCCATACAGGTTTTAAAACCAGTTTTCTTTTATAAATGACAGAAGTATTTATTCAATATATCTTAGTGTTGTTGATCTTTAGGGATTAGTGCTTATCAAAGGCAGTTTAAATAATGACACTTTAGCTCTCGATGACTTTTATTCAGATGTTTCTTCACTCTGTATTACTTTTAAACCAGTTGGCATAGCTCTGCTTTTTGCCTAACTAGTAGTCTGATAAATTACATGTTATTATTTTTCAGTTGTCAACAGTCTTTTTTTCAGAACACTGGAGTCATATCACTATAATTAGTAAAGTTCTGTATAATTTTAGGGAAGAAATTGCAGCAAGTCATGAGTTTTTCCAAGTGGCATATTTTGTACCACAAAGCCAGGGCTTCCCAAACTGTGAGTCAGGATCTCAAATGGGGTCACAAGGCATACATTTGGGATTGTTCCCTGGATGGGCTCTCATAGGTGCATTATTATTCAACACGTATGGGAAATGGTGGTTTTATTTGGTCTTGATCATGGCTTCACAGGCATGACAGAGATTGACAAGCACTGCACTAAGCATTACACAACTCCTGTGCAATAATTTTATGGGGGCATAACCTAAGAACATAAGCATTGCCATACTGGGACAGACCAAAGGTCCATCAAGCCCAGATCCTGTTTCCAACAGTGGCTAATCCAGGTCAGAAGTACCTGGCAAGAACCCAGAACAGTAAATCAGATTTTATGCTGCTTATCCTAGAAATAAGCAGTGGATTTTCCCAAGTTCATCTTAATAATGGTTAATGGACTTTTCGTTTTGGAAATTATCCAAACCTTTTTTAAATCCTGCTAAGCTAACTGCATTTACTACATTCTGTTGCAACATATTCCTGGGCCAAATTATCCCAAAACAAGTAGCTGCAGCCTAAAGAGCTGAAGGATAAAAAAATCAAAACAAACACACAAACACAGGAAAACATTCTGCAGGTTATTCCCATAGTCCAGTTGGTAACCATATGAGATATTTGGTGGATTTTCAACTCTCATATTCAGTTCCTTGAGTACTCTAATAGTGAATGAATTTTTACTTGAAGTGAGAAACCTCTCAATCACATGGTCTCTGTATACTGTGCTAAAAACAACCCTTTCAGGGTCCTTTTACAAAGTGGCAGTAAGCCCAACAGAAGTACCGCCAGGCTACTGCAGCAGCCTAGCAGTAGTTCCCTCCCCCAGTGCGCATCATATCCAGCACTACAAAAACCTGTTCCCTTTTATGCTTAAACTAGTATAAAAAGCCCGTTTTGGAAAGAAATGAAATGGGCGCTGGGCAGGTTTTCCTTGTAGTGTGTATGTTTGAGTGAGTGTGTGTGTGAGAGTGACTGTGTGAGAGAGAGAGTGACTGTGTGATTGTGTGTCACATAGAGATTGAGATGGGGTGCTTGTGTATTGTGAGTGAGTGTGTGTGTTTCAGAATGACTGTGTGCGAGTGCATATGTTGGACAAAGTGAGTGATAGAGACAGAGTTTTAGAGATAGTTTGTTTGACAGTTCTGGTTTTCCCCCTTCTCCCTTCCCTCCCCATCCTACCTTTCCCTTCCGTTGGCCTCCCCCCTCCTTTTCCTCCCTCCCTCTACTAAGTGAGTGAGTGTGAGCCCCTCCCCTCTCACAGGGTCCCCACCCCCATCTCTCTGTTGTGAGGACCCCCTCCCTGCCTCTTTTTCCCTCTGTTAAGCGTTTCTGTCTTCCTTCCCTGACTTCCTCTTCCTCCATGCTTGCGTTATTGCAAGAGATCGGGCAGGCTTTCCATTCCGAAATACCGGGGGTTCCGGGATCTCCAAGTCCTCTGTCGTCGCCGCTGTGTGTTCCGCCCCGCCCTCGACGTCATCGCGTTGTGACGCGAGGGTGGAGCTACATTTCCCATTTTTTTTGTTGTTGCCTCGCTGGTACTCCTCCGTTGGGAGTTTAGACCTCCGTTTGTTTCTGTTTTTTGAAGCGCGATTCTTTTATGGCGATTGACCCGCCCTCGACGTCATGACTTTTAGACGTTCTTGACGTCATGATGTTTGGACGCGAGGGCGGAGCTTACAGAGATGGAGCCTGAGCTTCAGAGGTTATAAACCCTTCACTGAAGCCACAGAGTCAGCTTCAGAACGTTGAGGTTGGTTTTTATTATATAGAATATCTATACCTCCAAATTTGGGGGCTCTTTTATTAAAGCTTAGGGCATTCTAATGGACATCAGCATTCGCTAAATGCTGTGCATCTAATTTATACCTATGGGCCATGTGGCACTTAGCGCATGCTAATGTCTATTAGTGTGCACCAAGCTTTAGTAAAAGGGCCCCAAAGTATTTTATTTATTTATTGTTTATTTATTGGGATTTATTAACTACCTTTATGAAGACATTCACCCAAGGTGGTGTACAGCAGGTACAGTTTAACATAAAACTTACAATTTTGTTAACAGCACAACAATAGTAAAATAACCAAGAATAAACATAAATACAATAAATTAGGTAAACTTGAAAACAGTAAATTGAAACCTAATAATAGAACTATAGTGAAGCAGTATGAAAAAAGTACACATTTAACAGCATTGAAATTCAAGTACCAGAGATATAATACAGTGTTAGCATAATACTAATGATACGCCTAATAAGCTTGCATTAGAACATTCAGCTAACATGCTAAAGATTTTCTGCAATATGGTTGAGGGACCAAGAACAGATATATGTTGGGAACAAGGTACGTGGTACAGAGTCAGTTGGGATAATTTGATGGTTAGTTAAAATTGAGGCAAGTTCTTTGTAGAGTTAAGCAAAAGATAAGGAACTGATCTAAGTTATAGTATCCAGCTTATTTACGAAAGAGATCACCGGCCATCTTCCGACACAAATCGGGAGATGGCCAGCCATCTCCTGAAGCCGGCGAAATCGGTATAATGGAAAGCCGATTTTGGCCAGCTCAACTGCTTTCCGTCGCAGAGCCGGCCAAAGTTCCCAGGGGCATGTCGGAAGGGTAGCAAAGGTGGGACAGGGGTGTGCCGAGGCGTGCTTAAGAGATGGGCACCCTTGGCCGATAATGGGCGTCCCTGGCGAGAATTTGGTCCACTTTATTTGGTCCCTTTTTTTTCAGGTCCAAGTCCCAAAAAAGTGCCCGAACTGACCAGATGACCACCGGATGGAATCAGGGATCATGATTGTGATGATCCTTGAGAGGACCTTAGAGGTTAAAGGTGTGAAAGGGTTAACTTATTCTTTAAGTACTCTGTCCCATTTTGTCTGAGGAACTTGAAAATCAAATTCAAATTTTTAAATTTAGCCCTGTAAGGTACTGATAGCTAGCATAGTTTTTACAGGAAGGGTGTGATGTGGTCACACCACTTGCAGCCTTCTATCAATCACTCTGCAGCATTCTGAATCAGTTGGAGCTGATACAAACTTTTTTTGGTTTGTCCATGTACAGGGCATTACAGTAGTCTAATTGTGATGTTATGGCATGGAGAGAGATTTCGTAGCTGCCGTTGGTGATAAAGACAATTATTTAAGGTTATTTGAATTTATGGGATCAAAGTGAGTGATGAGTCTAGCAATATCCCAGGTTTCCTGACCTGTGATTTTCGGGGGAGTTCATACTTCCCAAAAGCTATTTTGAAGCCAGGTATTTGTCCTCTTTTGTTAGGTACCCAAAGAATGTTTTTTACTTGGGTTCAGGCAGTTTGTTGTTGTTTGCCCATTCCTCAGTTGCAGTTAGGCAGGCAGGCAGACAGTTTACTGAGAGCTGTGGGTAGATCTGGTTCAATGGGCATGAGTAGTCGTACATCATCAGGATAGACGTAGAATTTTGTGCCCATTGACCGAAGCAGCTCATCCCGAAGCTTGTGGTAGATATTAAATAAAATGGGAGACATTATAGATCCCTGTGGCTCTCCACAGTTTAGTGCCTAAGGTAACAATGTGCTTCTGCTGAACAGAACTGATTGTTGTCTGTGTGACAAATAGGATTTGAACCAAGTAAATACAGTGCCACTGACACCTATTTCTGCCAGTCTTGTAAGCATGATATTATGATCCATGGTGTCAAAGGCTGCTGAGAAATTGAGCCAACCCTGGTATTGAGCAGATCCCCTGTCACGATTTCTGTGCAGATCATCAAGAAGGGACACAAAAACTGTCTCTGTTCCATATCCAGGAGTGAAGCCAGGTTGACATGGGTCTAGCCAATTACTTTCAATTAGCCAGTCGTTGAGCTGTCCTTTCTATAAGTTTTGCAAGGAAAGGAATGTTAGACTGGGCCGTGTTGTTAGAGCTTGTCCTGGTCCAGTGAGCCCTTGGATTCTAGGGTTATGCTCACGGGGGTCTTCCCCCCCCTCCCCCCCGTTTGTTATGTTACTTCATGTTCACAAAGAACCAAACAAAATGGAAAGAAACACAGAGTCCTATTGAGTTCAGTCTTCAGTAAAATAAATACATTTGTGCTTTTAAGAGTGTACCAAATCTGAATCTATGCCTTACTTTCACCACAATACCAAACTAAAGGGCCTTTTTACTAAAGCTTAGTGCATTCTAAGTGTGACATGGCCCATAAGTATAAAATAGGATGCATAGCATTTAGCGTGCGCTAAGCTTTAGTAAAAGGGCCCTTATCTTAGCTTTTCTTTTGAAACACTAGTGTAAGTGACTTTCTATCTCCAGTCTTCTATTTTTTTGAGTAGCAAAGAAAATGCAGAAGTTTCAGAAGCATATTTAGGAATTCAGAGCACATATTAAAGAGATGAGACTATTGCCAAACTTAGGGCCCTATTTACTAAGACGCATTAGTGTTTTTTAGCGCAAGCTAACGCCAGACACACCCATAGCGTACGCTAAAAATGCTTGTGCGCCTACTGCTTGGCTATGTAAACAGGACCCTTAGAATATTCAAATAAAAAAATAATCAACAAAAATGCTGAAATGTCATTGGAAGCTTATGAAAAAATGAACAAAAAATATTTGTGCAAGAAAAGTGACCCTTAAGCTTAAAAATTGCTGAAGGATAGGCATGAAGAGTAAGTTATTATTTACTGATATTTGATATACTGACTCTCACAAGAGCATCAGGACGGCGTACTGAACCAAATTATATCCAACAGATATGCAACAAAACAAAACATATTATTGACTCTTGGAGCACAACAGTAAATTTAAAGAACAAATATAGGGGAGGGGATGCATCACACAACAAGAAATTAAGTAACAGTACACAGGAGGTAGATGAAGGAGGGAACAAAGGAAACTTTCTTTTTCTTAATCATTACTGGGATTATTTATGTGCCCCTGTTTAGATCCACTGGAAGAACTATGTCTTCAACAAAATTTTAAATTTCTTTGCAGAAGGTTCAGATTTTAATGCATTAGAAAGGTGATCCCAGAGAGTGGGGTCCAGGCATTGAAAAACAAGAGAGCAGGAGGCATCCAGCCTTATAATAGATAGGGAATAATTATTAAATTGGTACTGGAGGAATGAAGAGAATGTACCAGAGAATAAGGTACTAACATTGATGAGAGAGTAGGGTTTATCAGTATAATAAGCTTTGTAAGCCATTTGGAAGATTTTTATTTAATTCTGCAGGGAATCATTACCAGTTCTGCGCGTGAAGTAGAGGGGTCATATGACCTTGTTTTCTCACCCCATAAATCAATTTCAGTGCCATATTTTGTATCAGTTTAACCTTTGAATGGAACCCTGGGGATATTCTGCCAGTGGTGAATCAATATCATAGAAAGTCATGTAAAACAGCAATACTGAGTAGAATACTGTACAGTGTCGGTGAGTATTCAAGTATGATGTTTAGTTTATAACCTAATGCATACCTGAGGCAATGAGAGAGGAAAGGAGGGTAATTTTCAAGAGCATTTGAATGGGTAAAACAGTGGTTTGCCCCATGGAAATATGCTTGTATATAATTATCTGCTTGATGCAGTGGCATAGCTGGCACATTTTCGTTGGGCTTAACATATGCCCTGCCACTCCACTCCCCCTTCTCCCGCTTGTTTCCCCACTCTCCTGCTTATCTTAAGAATTGAATACCTTAGCTGGCAGGGATTTTCAGCCCACCATAATTCTTTTGAAACAACTATGCCAGTCAGCAGCAGCGCGTCGAGCCACTGATGCTGGCACTCTGCACATGCTCAGTTCTCGCTTGTGAATTGAGCGGGTACTGGTGCCAGCATTGATGGCTCAAAGTGATACTGCTGTAGTTGTCTCAAGTCAGTTAGGAAGGGTTGCATATTTCCTGTTTCCGCAAGGGCGGGACCAGAGCTGAGAGAGAAGGGTCGAGCCTACATGCCTGTTACCGCTGCTGCTGTCAGCCGCCTTAAACCCGACTTCGTAAGTGAAGTTGACTTTTAAAATTTGGAGGTAGGGGGCCTGGAACTGGAAGGGAGGGAGGAAGGAAGGGAGGGATGACGACACCCTCATGCGTGTGATGTCGCGTTCCATTGCCTGGCAACTCTGCAACGTTTCCTTCCAGTGATTGGTCTTTACGAACACGGAAGTACGTGACGTCATTTCAGGAGATGGATACAGCAGGAGCACGAATGCTTCAAGCCTTCACTTTCTCAGCTTCAGAACATTGGACATGCTTTTTATTATATAGGATATGCAGATCTCTCTCATGCATATTTATTAATATAATACTAAACAAGTTATCGTGCTGGAACTGTGCATACAATTTATATCTTACTTCTAATGCCAGTCAAAAAATACCAAAATCTTTAAACTTTTATAATATTCTCCATCTTTACTATAATAGTGCAATAAACACTTTCATGTGGAAATACTTCCTGCTTGTGCTACATAGACACAAATCAACCCAAATGTGTAATATAACACCTAATTAACACCAAACATACCACCCTGTCTTCCCAATGGACACAACAAGCCAGAGGGAACCTGAAGGATGTAATAACTTAAACAGCTGTCACCACTTCTTGCCTGGTGGTTAATACGCAGCAATTTGGACAGGGGAATTCCATTCCAGTTTTCACAAACTCAAGGAACTATTGTGATGGATTCATTCAGCTTGGGATAGGGAGCTCAGGTAGGTGGGCTGTGCACCAAGGTCAATGATCTTCTAAGAAGAGACTTCATTAGATAGCGTTTCTCGAGCTAACAGCTATTTGGAACACTCTAAAAGCTTTCAGAAATTGGTCGGCAAACCAAATTGTCTGAATCGGAATCAAGTTGTAGCATACTGTGTGATCAAGCAGAGATCATAATCTGTGTCAGGGAGCTGTAAGATTATGGAAATTGGCCATCTTACATGGGGTGATGATCAAAACCACTTACCTGATGGGGAAAGACAACAGTTTGGCAGACAGACTGAGTTGGGCCATGGAGCCTCAGAAGTGGTCTCTGAGCATGGGCATTGCCCGGAAGATCTTTTGAAAGTAGGGTACCCCCCTCCTCCGCTAGATCTTTTTGCCACTTATCTCAACAATAAAGTCCTTCAGTTCTACTCTAGTGTGAGAGCACATGACAGACTAGCCTCAGATGATTTTCTTCTTTGTTGGGGTGAGGGTCTTCTGCGTATCTTCCAACACCCTCATAGTGAAAAACTTCTGAGCCATGGTTTAGATCTGGCCATGACAAATCTGGTTCCCACTCCTGAAGGTCCATGAAGACCAGAGTACTTTCTTACCCTCATTACTCAGAACAAGGGGGCCCTTCTACATTTGGACCTCCAGTCCCTGGCTCTCATGGCTTGGCTTGGCTTTTGAGAATTTAAAGGAGGACACCCTGAACTAATTAGAGGGTGTCTGTCAAGTCTTACTCACATCTAGGAGAGATTCCACTGGAATATAAGAAAGTAAGCATTGCCATACTGGGATAGACCGAAGGTCCATCAAGCCCAGCATTCTGTTTCCAACAGTGGCCAATATAGGTTATAAGTACTTGGCAAGATCCCAAAACAGTGTAATACAATACATTTTATACTGCTTATCTTAGAGATAAGCAATGTATTTTTTTCCAAGTCCATCATAATAATGGCTTATGGACTTCTTTTAGGAAATTATCCAAACCTAGGTGGTCATACAGTTTGAAGTCAAAGAGGTTTGCTGCATGGTATGAACAAAAGGGCCTAGATCCTTCTTCCTGTCCTGCATCAAAAATGTGTTTTAATGCTTTTTATTGTCAAGAGCTTGTACATTTCAGCAAATGCAAAATATAAAACAGAAAAAGCAGAGATCTCTTCAGTATAGTAATACATACGGCACTGCATGTAAGGAACCCTTCAAAGACACGCTCGCTAATTTTTCAGGATTTTCCCCCCTTCTACCCTTCCATTAACCATGAATAGATAGGCCTAAACTCTCTCCTTTGAGCTGCAGGTTTTGGTGTTGTCTCTCCGTTCTTAGTATGCAATAGGTAAGCCTTATGTACAAAGTTAAGTATTTTAGCTATCACAACTTGGAGCGCGTGACCAACCTCATCTTTCCTTCCAAGCTGATTGTGCTTGCTATACATACAAGGACCCGAAGTGCAAACCTTTCAAGAATTCACCAGAGTCATTTCGCAATATTTCAACAGTATAAGTAATGTTGAAAGGAACTACAATGGTTGATAGGGTAGAGGAAAGCTAGGCAGAAGTCTATGAAACAGGGCAGGGGAATAGACAAAGAGGAGGAAATGAATCAGTTGTTCTGCAGGCCCAGCAACAAACTTATATTTTAGAGCTGCACCAATACCTCAAAACATTGAGCAGACTCAGATAATAGCATGTTTAGGATTTGGGAAACAGCTGCTGTTGAGCAGCACTTCACTGGAGTGGTTATGGGGCATTGCTCCCTTAATCATCCTGTAGTTTTTGTCCCTGCCCTCATCCAGACTGGCAAGGGAAACAATGTGACAGTTTCGGGATAATAACCTGTTATGTTTCAAAGTGTTATGGGCTGGCACATAACCAGTTATGTTTTGATTTATTTATTTATTTGCATTTGTATCCCACATTTTCCCACCTCTTTGCGGGCTCAGTGTGGCTTACAATATTTTGAGAATGGTGGAGGTACAACTGGTTACAGTGCGATTATGGATTACATTATGATGAGTTATAGAAGACAGAGTAAATACAGGATATCATTTGGGAATATAACATCAGAAGATAACAGTGGTGAGTTGAGAGGGGGACAAACAATATCGAGGTAACATAAGGGTCTAACATTCTTACTTGTGGATAGGTTTTTAAGAGTGGTGAGGATACGGGAGAAGAGAGTTCAGGATAGAGTGTTTTGGTGCGTATCTATTGGTTTGTATGGACTTCTTGTGTTTTGATTCTTGCCGTAGATTTTCTCAAACAGATAGGTTTACAGTAGTTTGCGGAAATCGATCAGTTTATAGATCGTTTTCAGATTGCGTGGTAGTGTATTCCAGACTTGTGTGCTCATGTATGCGAAGGTCGATCCGTGCAATGCTTTGTATTTTATTCCTTTGCACTTGGGGAAATGGAGATTGAGGAAGGTTCGGGAAGATCTTTTTGCGTTTCTGGGTGGTAGGTCTATTAAATCAGACATGTATGCAGGGGCTTCCCCGTGAATGATTTTATGGACTAAAGTGCATACTTTGAAAGTGATGCGTTCCTTGAGTGGTAGCCAGTGTAGTTTCTCTCGTAGGGGTTTTGCACTTTCGTACTTTGGTTTTCCGAAGATGAGTCTGGCTGCTGTATTCTGTGCTGTTTGAAGCTTCCTCAGTATTTGTTCCTTGCATCCTGCATATAATGAGTTGCAGTAATCCAAGTGACTGAGTACGAGTGATTGCACTAGACTGCGGAAGACAGATCTTGGAAAGAATGGTTTAATTCTTTTCAGTTTCCACATGGAGTAGAACATTTTTTTTGTTGTGTTGTTCGCATGAGTCTCGAGTGTTAGGTGGCGGTCGATAGTGACTCCAAGGATTTTTAATGTTTCTGAGATTGGCAGATTTAGTTTAGGTGTGTTAATGGCAGTAAACTTATTCGTGTTGTATTGGGAGGTCAGTATGAGGCATTGAGTTTTTTCTGCGTTCAGTTTCAGCCGGAATGCATCTGCCCAAGTGTTCATGATGTGTAGACTTTGGTTGATTTCGTTAGAGATTTCATTAATGTCTTTTTTGAATGGAATGTATATCGTTACATCATCGGCATATATGTACGGATTAAGGTTATGGTTTGTTAGACGTTTTGCCAGGGGGGTCATCATTAGGTTGAAAATAGTTGGAGAGAGGGGGGATCCTTGCGGTACTCCACAATCAGGTGTCCATGCAGCTGATCTTAGAAATATAATTAGTTATGTGACAGCTTTGAACATGTTGACATGTATGTTTATTTTTGTAAAATAGATGGTTATGCTGCATGGACTTGGTGCATAAATGTCCATTTCTCCTGTATTTAGAACATGCTCTATATGGCAAGATTTTTTTCGAAAATACCAGTGAAACTTAAGACATGTTTCAGTTCCTACTTCATCGATCTATCTAAGCTGATGCTATTTGTTTCACTTATATATATGCTCTGATAATGCCATCGTTTGCTCATATCGTCCAGACCTGATGAAGAATCTGTCCTTTGAAAACTGGTCAAAAATGTACTATCTTTCTTTCCTTTTAAGGTGGACTAACACGGCAACCACACTTGTAAGATGGAGGTGGGCAAACTATGGCCTATAGGCCAAACCTGGTTCCAGAGTATCTTTATTCCAGCCCACAGTTTTTGCTAGTGGTGCCTCTTCTGCCTCCGTTGCCTTCCTCACCTTCTTGCTGTTGGCAGCGAATAATTTTCATCCAAATTTTTCTTTCTCAATAAGAGCATATTCCTGCATACCTCCTTCCTGCAGGCTCCAGGATCAGGTGTTCTGTGAAGAAAGAAAAACAGAGGCGAGTGCAACTGGTAGAAAAGAGAGTGCATACTCAAAAAATTAAAAAGACAAAATAGTCAAATATTAGAGTAATAAATAGTGTGATCACATAAAACCCGACATGACCATATTTTGGTTTATGCCTGTGTCAGGGGTAAAGAGATTTAAAATATACTTAATAGCTCTCTTCTTACATAGCTGATACCATAACATATTTGCAGATATTTACCTATCAAAAGCACTTTTTTTTTGAAGATAGTTCCACAGATTAACAAACCCACAATATTCAATTCAGCTATCATGCTTTATAAGTATCACTATAGCATGGCATTCGGGTTTTCTTGCAGATATATCATGTTTTTGACTTTATTAAGGACTCCTTTTACTAATGTACATTAATAAATTTAGGAGTTATTTTACTAAGCATTCTAACAGATTTAGCATGTGCTAACAGTTAGTGAGTTCTAAATGATAAGATGCCCATTGTATTCCTATGGATATCTTATCATTTAGAGCATGCTAAATCTGTTAGTGCACCTTAGTAAAAGGACCCCTTAGTGTGTGCTCACAATTGGTGCATCCTAAATGCTAAGCAGCCTTTCTTATTCCTATGGGCTACTTAGCATTTAGTGCTTGCTAATTGTTAACACACTAAATCCATTAACATACCTTAGTAAAAGGAGCCCTAAGCCCTTTTTTTTTTTTACCTCTGATATAGGCGTAAGCTGAAACATGACCATGTCATAGAAACATAGAATCATAATGGCAGAGAAGGGCCAAATGGCCCATCCAGTCTGCCCTTCCTCAGTAACCACTAGCTCCTCCTTTTTCCTAAGGGGTCCCATGTGCTTGTCCCAGGCTTTCTTAAATTCCAACATGGTCCTTGTCTCCACAACCTCCATCAGGAGGCCATTCCATGCGTCTACCACCCTTTCCATGAAATAGTATTTTCTTAGATTCCTCCTAAGCCTTTTCCTCTTAATTTCTTCCTTTGCCCGCTCATTCCAGAGTTTTCCTTCATTTGGAAAAGGCTCACCTCCTCTACAATTATGGCACTGAGATATTTAAATGTCTCTATCATATTCCCTCTCTCCTGCCTCTCTTCCAGTGTATACATGTTGAGGTCCATAAGCCTGTCCCTATATGTTTTATGACAGAGACCGTTTACCAGTTTGGTAGCCGCCCTCTGGATAGACTCCATCCTGTTTATATCTTTCCATAGGTGTGGTCTCCAGAATAGCACACAGTACTCCAAATGGGGCCTACCAGAGACTTATACAAGGGCACTACTATCATCTCTTATTTTTTTTTCATGCTGGTCATCCCTCTCCTTATGCACCCGAGCATCCTTCTAGTTTTGACCGTCATCTTTTCTACCTGCTTGGCCACTTTTAGGTCTTCGAATACAATCACCTGGTCCTGCTCTTCTTTCATACACAGAAGCATTTCACCCTCTATACTGTACCATTTCCTTGGATTATTGTAACCCAAGTGCATGAATTTATATTTCTTAGCATTAAATTTTAGTTGCCAATTTTCAGACCATTCTTCAAGCTTTGCTAGATCCTTCCTCAAGCCATCCTTATCCTTTGGGTTGTCCACCCTATTATAGAGTTTGGTATCATCCACAAAGAGACAATCTTTACCAAATAGTCCTTCTGGAATATCATTCACAAAGATGTTAAAAAGGGCTGGCTCGAGAACTGATCCCTGCAGTACACCACTGGTTACATCCCTTTCCTCAGAGCAAGCTGCATTTACTGCTACCCTCTGTCTCCTTCCATTTAAGCAGTTTTTAACCTAGTCACTTTGGGCCCTGTACCTTAGGCACTCAGTTTATTTATCAGTCGCCTGTGTGGAACCGTGTCAAAGGCTTTACTAAAATCCAAGTACACCACATCTAGTCTGTTTTTATAATCCCGAGTGGAGTGGAATGGTTAAACACAAATCAATTGTTTCCTTGTCATCAAGCAGATGAAGCCATTACGTATGGGTTGTGTCCATCAACCAGCAGGGGGAGATAGAGAGCACTCAACTTTTCACAGTGCCTCATGGCCAGCTAGCTCCACTGCCTCTTCAGTATTCTCTATCTCCCCAAGCAGGGTGGCTGCAGCTTCTTCGAGCTCCATCAAAATTCTGCCTGGGGGTGGCTCCTGGCTTGCCAGTTGTTAGCCGGGGTATTAGAGGCTATAGCAGCTTCACTTTGAAGGCACATAGGTCAGCCCTTTCCCTGCCTTACCCATACCCCCATGGATGTGGACATATTAGCTTGCTTTTCCCTGTCCTTTCCCACTCAGTGGATGCAGGCACATTGGTTCGCCTTTCCCTGCCTTTCCCTCTTATCTGAGCCTCCGGAGTGATTTTATTTACCTCTTTTGCCTCTGCTTTCCTCACAGCGTTTAAAAAAAAAAAAAAAAAAAAAAGAGGTTTTTTTCCTTGAGATTCTTCTGCAGGACCGGAGCTTTGATACTCAGTCTAGTGAGGTAAGAGTGTTTTCTGACTCCTCCGGGGTGGGCCCGCGATCGGGACGTTTTTGGCGTGAACTGCCATTTTTGAATTTTACTGCCATTTTCGGCGATGGCTGCGGAGACTGTAAAGCGCTGTTCTAAATGTGGCAAGCGCAAATCAGCAGCGGGGCTCTGTAATTCGTGCTGTACAGACGGTAGAGCCGGCCCGAGCATGGCGAGCGGCGATCTTTCGCACTCTGAGCTCAGGGCCCCGTTCTCTACGTATCTTTTCCAACGCACCTTCAGAGTATTTTCTAATGGCTCTTCTTCCACCCCCATCCCGCTCTCTGTTGGGGTTCCTCAAGGATTTGTCCTTGGACCGCTTCTTTTCTCGATCTACACCTCTTCTCTGGGCTCGCTGATCTCATCACATGGTTTCCGGTACCATCTCTATGCTGATGACACCCAGCTTTATCTCTCCACTCCCGACATCACAGTCGAAACTCAGGCCAAAGTTTCGGCCTGCCTCTCTGACATCGCTGCCTGGATGTCCAACCGGCATCTGAAACTGAACATGGCAAAGACTGAACTCCTAGTCTTTCCACCCAAACCCTCTTCTCCTCTTCCCTCACTTTCCGTCTCTGTTGACAACGCCCTCATCCTCCCCGTCTCTTCAGCCCGCAATCTCGGAGTCATCTTCGACTCCTCCCTCTCCTTCTCTACCCATATCCAGGAGATAGCTAAGACCTGTCGCTTCTTCCTCTATAATATTAGCAAAATTCGCCCATTCTTCTCTGAACAGACCACCCGAACCCTCGTCCACTCGCTCGTTACCTCTCGTCTTGACTATTGCAACCTTCTTCTCGCTGGCCTCCCGCTTAGCCACTTATCCCCCCTTCAATCTGTCCAAAATTCCACCTCACGGCTTATCTACCGTGTGAACCGATACGCTCATATCACCCCTCTCCTCAAGTCGCTTCACTGGCTCCCGATCCGCTACCGTAAACAGTTCAAGCTTCTCCTATTGACCTTTAAGTGCACTCAATCTGCAGCCCCCCATTACCTCTCTACCCTCCTCTCCCCGTATGTTCCCACCCGTAACCTCCGCTCTCAGGACAAATCACTCCTATCCGTACCCTTCTCTACAACCGCTAACTCCAGACTCCGCCCCTTCTGCCTCGCATCACCTTATGCCTGGAACAGACTTCCAGAGCCCATACGCCATGCGCCCTCCCTCCCCATTTTCAAGTCCTTACTCAAAGCCCATCTCTTCTCCCTTGCTTTTGGCGCCTAATCACCCTCCCCATTCATGTTACCTACACTGACTACATAGTTTGTAACCTTTAGATTGTAAGCTCTCTTGAGCAGGGACTGTCCTTCCCCATGTTAAACTTGTACAGCGCTGCGTAACCCTGGAAGCGCTATAGAAATGCTAAGTAGTAGTAGTAGTGAGCTGGCAGTGGACGCCATTTTGGATTTTCCACATGGCGCGGCCTCCGTTGCGACGGAGAGCCCTGAATCCGGGGGGGGGGGGGTCCTCTGAGTGAGGCTAATATTAGAGCTGATAGCCCTGGGCAGGATCCGGGCGGTCAGGAAGCGGTTTTCTCCCCTGATTTTGTTTTAATGCTGCATAGGGCATACATGCTTAAAAGAGCTCTTCCACAGGGATCTTCGTACCCTCTGCCTGCCCCCCCCCCCCCCCCCACCCCGGTGGATCTTGGCCTTTTGGAGTTGGCTTTGCCTGTTTCTTACCCTCCTGATAAACGCAGAAAAGCTAATTCCCCTTCTGAGTGTGGCGCACCCCCCCCCCCCCCCCCCCACCGTGGTCGGGCTATGAGGATTCTGAGGGGTCTGGCAGAACTTCTTGGGCTGAGGAGCCAGAGTCGGGTGCAGAATTGCCACAGGAGCTTAATGATCTGTCTGCGGTGAGGATTTTCCACCGCGAGGAGCTGCCAGCGCTTATTTCAGATGCCTTACAAGCCCTCTCGATTGCAGATCCTGGGAGTGGCACAGCCTCCTCTGTTAATCCAAGGATGGCTAGTACCAGAAAGCCTGCTCGAGCCTTTTCTTTGCATGACTCCAGCCAAGAGCTTATTTTGGCTCAATGGGCTGACCCCGAGGGACCTTTGAAGGTTGCCAGGGCTATGGGGCAATTATACCCTCTGAGTGAGGAACATTTGGCTCGCATTGCAATGCCTAAAGTGGATGCCCTGGTCACGGCTGTGACAAAGAGAACTACCCTCCCTGTCGAAGCAGGTGTTGCCCTGAAGGATATTCAAGACCGCAGGCTTGATTCAGCTCTGAAGCGGTCTTTGATTTGGCAGGTCTCACTGTTCGGGCATCTGCATGCAGTTGTTATGCTGCTAGAGCCTGCCTGGCTTGGTTACAGCAGGCAGTGGAACAGCCCGGTGATAGAGCGGAGGCCTTATCTGAAGTGGCTCCGCGGATGGAGTCGGCCTTGTCCTTTTTGGCTGATGCCCTTTATGATATGGTTAGAGCTTCGGCTAAACAAATGGCTGTAGCAGTGGCGGCTCGCCGCACTCTTTGGCTACGACATTGGGTGGTGGACATGGCCTCTAAGCAAAGGTTGGTGAAGTTGCCCTTTCAAGGCCTTCTCCTGTTTGGTGAGGAGCTGGAAAACATTGTTAAAGGCCTGGGGGATTCCAAACCTCAGCGCTTGCCCGAAGATAGGCCGAAGCCTTCCTCTAAGGGTCAGGCGGTCCGCTCCTCTTACAGACCTCGCTTCCGTGAAGCTAGAAGCTACCGCCCGGGGCGTACTGCTGGGTTCACTTCTCGTGCCCGCTTTCAGCAGAGAAACTCCTTTCGCTCGGACAAACGTTACGCAGCTGCCGGTTCAAGGCCTGGAGTTCAGGGGCGACCCTCTCAATGATGGTGCGCCGGCCCCCTCCTCGTTTCCTGTCATCGGAGGAAGACTTTCCCTTTTTTTCGAGGAGTGGGCCAAAATCTCCGCAGATCAGTGGGTGCTGGACCTGATCAGAGATGGATACCGAATAGAATTTGATGCCCCGGTGAGAGACGTGTTTGTGGAGTCCCGATGCGGTTCTGCTGCCAAACGGGCGGCGGTAGAGGAGACTTTGCACAGTCTGTGCCAGATAGGGGCTGTGACCCCGGTGCCTGCCGCCGAACAAGGTCTAGGCCGCTACTCCATTTACTTTGTGGTGCCACGAAAAGGCGGGTCTTTTCGCCCGATCCTGGACTTAAAAGAGCTAAACAAGTCCATAAGAGTGCAACATTTTCACATGGAAACCCTGCACTCCGTCATTGCGGTGGTACAGCCAGGAGAGTTTCTTACATCTCTGGACCTGAAAGAAGCTTACTTGCACATACCAATTTGGCCCCCGCACCAGAAGTTTCTGCAGTTTGTGGTGTTGGGAAAACATTTCCAGTTTCGGGCCTTGCCTTTTGGCCTTGCCACAGCTTCCCGAACCTTCTCCAAGGTAATGGTGGTAGTAGCTGCCTTTCTCAGGTGAGAGGGTATCCGGGTTCACCCGTACCTAGACGACTGGCTCATCAGAGCAGACTCAGAAAAAGAGAGTCATCTAGCTACAGCCAGAGTGGTTTCAGTCCTTCAATCTCTAGGCTGGGTCGTCAATATGGCCAAAAGTTACCTGACACCCTCGCAATCTCTAGAATATTTGGGGGCCAGGTTCGACACAGCCTCGGGCTATGTGTTTCTTCCCGAGCAAAGGCAGTGCAAGCTTCAGAATCAGGTCCGTCTGCTCCTGAGGATGCCCCGCCCGCGAGCTTGGGACATTGTCCAGCTGTTGGGATCGATGACGGCCACCTTTGAAGTGGTGCCATGGGCGAGAGCGCACCTGAGACCTCTACAGTATTGTCTACTTCAACGATGGTCTCCAATATCTCAGGATTATCAGTGCAGACTTTCTTGGCTCCCTGCGGCCCGCCTCAGTATGGAGTGGTGGCTCTCGGACAGCATGTTGCGGCGGGGAATGCCGCTGGTGCTCCCCGATTGGTGCCTAGTGGTGACAGATGCCAGCCTGAAGGGCTGGGGCACACATTGCCAGGGGAAGCATGACCAGGGTCTGTGGACGCCCGACGAGTCGGAGTGGTCTATCAACCGCCTGGAGTTGAAAGCGGTGTTTCTGGCTCTTTTGGCCTTTCAAGTGACCCTGGAAGGATTGGCTGTCCGAGTGATGTCAGACAACACGACAGCAGTGGCCTACATAAATCGACAAGACGGCACTCAGTGCAGAGCTCTAGCCGCGCAGGCCGAACAAATTTGCCACTGGACCGAGCTGCATCTACAGTCCCTGTCAGCAGCTCACATTGCAGGTCAGAGCAACGTGCAAGCCGACTATCTAAGCAGGCATCAGATCGATCCAGCGGAGTGGGAACTAGCAGACGATGTATTCCTGCAGATATGTGCCAAATGGGGCAAGCCAGTGATGGATCTTATGGCGACCAGTTCCAATGCCAAAGTCCTGTGCTTCTTCAGCAGACGGAGGGATCCTCGCTCTGCCGGGTTGGATGCCTTGGCTCAACCCTGGCCCCTGGGCTTGCTGTATGTCTTCCCTCCGTGGCCCTTGATAGGGCGAGTGCTCCTGCGGATTCGGCTGCATCCAGGAGAAGTGGTGCTCATCACCCCGGATTGGCCCAGGAGGCCTTGGTATACGGACCTCCGACAGATGCTGTTGAAGGCTCCCTTTCCGTTACCTCTGGTTCCGCACCTGTTGTCACAGGGTCCGGTGGCCATGGAGGACGCCTGCCGCTTTGGTCTTATGGCATGACGATTGAGAGGGCGCAATTGAGAGATAAAGGCTACTCAAATAAGATAATTTCCACTCTCCTGCAGGCCCGTAAGCGCTCCACTTCAGTGGCTTATGCCAGGATTTGGCGCCAGTTTGAAGTCTGGTGTGTTTCAAGAGCGCTTTCTCTGTTGCGGGCTCCTGTCTCGCCGATTCTGGACTTTTTGCAGGATGTTGTACACAAAGGCTTGGCCTATAATTCCCTGCGGGTGCAAGTGGCAGCATTGGCCTCCCTGCGTGGCAAGGTTAAAGGCGTGTCCTTAGCTGCTCATCCAGATGAGGCATGGTTTCTTAGAGGGGTGCTTCGGCTCCGTCCTCCCGTGCGGGCACCTTGTCCAGCTTGGAACCTGGGGTTAGTATTGAAGGCCCTTCAAGGGGCTCCCTTTGAACCGCTTCGGCGTGCTTCAGAGAAAAATTTGACACTGAAGGCTGTCTTTTTAGTGGGCATTACCTCGGCGAGACGGGTGTCAGAGCTCCAGGCGCTGTCCTGTAGAGACCCTTTTCTGCAATTCTCAGTCAGGGGTCACGGTTCGGACCGTGCCTTCCTTCATGCCTAAGTTGGTTTCAGCATTTCACCTAAACCAGCCTGTTTTTCTTCCCTCCTTTGTTGAGGAGGAGTTTCCAGATTCATTTGGGCAGTTGCACCTTTTGGATGTGCGCAGGACTCTGTTGCAGTATCTGCGAATTACAAATTCTTTCAGGACCTCTGATCATCTTTTTGTGCTGTTTGCAGGTCCTTGCAGAGGGTCTTCAGCGTCTAAAGCCACTGTTGCCCGTTGGCTCAAAGAAGCTATCTTTTCAGCATATCTGCTGTCTGGCCGGGCTCCGCCTGAAGCCTTTAAGGCACATTCCACAAGAGCGATTTCCTCTTCCTGGGCGGAAACTAGAGCACTCTCTCTTCATGAGATATGCAGTGCTGCAACATGGGCTTCTAAGCTCTCTTTCGCCCGACATTACAGGCTGGATGTGGCTGCCAGGAGGGATGCGCGTTTTGGAGCACAGGTGCTAGCGCATGGTGTGGCTTGTTCCCACCCTATTTAGGGATTGCTTTGTTACATCCCATACGTAATGGCTTCATCAGCTTGATGACAAGGAAGGGAAATTCTTACCATGATAATTTTCTTTCCTTTAGTCATAGCAGATGAAGCCATGAGCCCTCCCTGTATGATTGTCTGTATTGCAGTGATTCTGATTTTAGGTGCTGTTCTTGTTTCCTGAAGTTATATTCCTTCCTTGGGGAGTCTGAAAACAGCCTTCAGGATTCTTGTTACAGTTATAGGAGGATGAGTTAATTCCCTCCAGTTCATGTTTTGGGAGGATGAGTTTATTCCCTTCAGGAGGATGCAAGTATTCCCTCCGTTTATACAAAGTGGAAGACGAGTTTATTCCCGCCAGGAGGATGAGTTCGTTCCCTCCTTTTTTGAGTTCATGCCCTTTTTAAGGGGCCATCGTTTGGTGTGAGGAAAGTTCATGTTATTCCCATTGCGGTTTGCAATACTGCTTTGGAAGCTTCAAATACTGAAGAGGCAGTGGAGCTAGCTGGCCATGAGGCACTGTGAAAAGTTGAGTGCTCTCTATCTCCCCCTGCTGGTTGATGGACACAACCCATATGTAATGGCTTCATCTGCTATGACTAAAGGAAAGAAAATTATCATGGTAAGAACCTAATTTTCCCTTATACTAGGGCACACTCCAAGAAGTTATATAGTAGCACATTTAAAACAAATAGAAATATATTTTTTTCTCTCAACGTATAGTTAATCTCTGGAACGCATTGCTGGAGCAATTGATATAATCAGTTAATGTTGTTGGGTTTAAAAGAGTTTTGGACAAATTCGTGGAGGATAAATATACAAACCGTTATTAAGGTAGACTTAGGGAAAGCTGATGCCTATGCTTGAGGTTAAGTAGCATAGAATCTTGGCTACTTTTTGGGACTCTATCAAGTACTTGTGATCTGGATTGGCTACTGCTGGAAACAGGTTACTGGGCTAAATGAATCTTTGGTCTGACCAAGTAGGGCAGCTCTTATGTGTATTATTTATTGTTCTAATAAAGGTTAACATTTGACCATTTTTGTCTTTTGTTGTTTTGTGAGTGTGCACTTTTTTTTATCAGTTCTATGAACAGGTGCTATTTCTTGCAATGCCAGCAGAAAAGAGGTATGTGGGAAATGTTGCCTCTTTCTCTGACCCATCTAAGAGAAAAATGAAAATTTCCTGCTGTTGGCAGAAAGAAGGCAGGGAGGAGCTGGTGGTGACGGAGGATGAACCACGGGGACGGAAAAGTTGCAAGTTACCTCCCTTAGGAGGTCTTTTATGAAAGCATGCTAGTGTTTTTAGCGCACACTAATGATTAGTGTGTACTAGAGACACACATAGGAGTATATGGGCGTCTCTAGCATTTAGCACATACTTATTTTTAGTGTGCACTAAAAACGCTAGTGCGCCTTTGTTAAAGGACACCTTAGTCCCTCTTCAAACAGTACTCTAGGATGGAATTGTTCTTTTGTGTGAATGTCTGAAGCTCCAGTCAGTGGTAAGTACTTTGCAAAACCTCTCAGTCAGGAAGAAGTGAAAAAACAATTGGAAGTTGATATTCAGCAATAAGAAAAATTTGTGCTTATCTGCAAAGAAATTCAGAGAGTACAGATGGAGGAATTGTATTTTTATGTTGCTGTGTGAAGATTGACAAGTTGATTAATGTACTGCCTAACGCTTATAGAAGGCAATTTTATAAAGTGCACCAAAGGACTAGACATTAAGGGCTAGATTCTAGCTTGTCACCTGCTCGTAACGTGTCCTATCTGTCTGTCCTACCCTTATCCCTTATTTGTCCTGTCTGTCTGTCCTGATTTAGATTGTAAACACTTTTGAGCAGGGACTGTCTTTTCTTCATGTTAAATTGTGAAGCGCTGCTTACGACTGGTAGCACTATAGAAATGATTTGTAGTAGTAGTATATACGGCGCCCTAAAAATCCACACGGTAAAAAATACGTCTAGGTGTATTCTTTATTGTACACCTACATTTTATAGAATAAGCTTAAATTTCCGTGTGGTATATAGAATTACGCCGAGCACCTCTCCATACGACCACATTTGGTCATGTCCATTTAGACCATGCTTTATTTGGCTTAAATCCTGATGCGTAAATTAAGGCGCAGAGTGGGTATATTCTATAATAATACACATAGATTGCAGAAACGCCCACGCCCCACCCATGGACGAGCTCCCTTTTCAACTATGCAACTTAGAATTTGCATGCACCATGTTACAGAATGCACTTAGCGAGTTGTGTGTGTAAATCCTAATTAATGCCAATTAGTGCTGATAATTGCGTGTTAACATCGGTTAACAGCATGATTAGCTTGTTAACCAATTAAGTTATGTGCATTGTTATAGAATACGCTTCAATTTCCACACAGAAATGAAGACACAATATATAAGATTTTGGGGTAAGTTCATATATTATAACAGGATTTGGGCATCCAGATTCTATCACGTAATCAAACCTATAAATGGCAAGTGACCGACTCACCTGCAAATGCGCAGTAGAGACTTCCCTCTCTGTCCCGCCCCCGCGTCAAGACGTGATGACGGGGGGGGGGGGGGGGGGGCGGGACAGAGAGGGAAACTGCGCGGAAGGGGAGGGAGGGAACTGCTGACGTCGCTACCGCTCCCCCCCCAAGGTAGCCGCTACCGCCCCCCCCCCCCCCGGAGTCGCCACCACCCCCCTTCACCCGGCCCGGGCCCTCTCTTCGTTATTCAACTTACAGCAGCGCCGAAACAGCAGCAAGCAGCAGCTCCCGTTGGCCTTCCTTCACTGCCTGTGCCCCGCCCTCGCCGACGTGACGTCACACGAGGGCGAGGCACAGGCAGTGAAAGAAGGCCAACGGGAGCTGCTGCTTGCTGCTGTTTCGGCGCTGCTGTAAGTTGAATAAGGAAGAGAGGGCCCGGGCCGGGTGAAGGGGGGGGGGGTGGTGGCGACTCAGGCGTGGGGGGGGGGCGGTAGCAGCTACCTTGGGGGGGGGGGAGGGGACATGGGACGTCTCAGAAGGAGGGGGGCCTTGGAGCTGGGAGGGAGGGAGGGAAGGGGGCCTTGGGAGCTGGGGGGGCCTGGGGAGCTGGGGGGGGCCTGGGGCCTTGGAACTGGGAGGGAGGGAGGGCGGGGGGCCTTGCAGCTGGGAAGGGGGGAGGACTGGAGCCTTGGAGCTGGGAGGGAGGGAAGGGGGGCCCTTACAGTTGTGAGGGAGAGCAGGGGGCCTTGGAACTGGGAGGGAGGGAGGGAAGGGGGCCTTGGGAGCTGGGGGGGCCTGGGGCCTTGGAACTGGGTGGGAGGGGGGAGGACTGGAGCCTTGGAGCTGGAGGGCAGGGGGGCTGTTACAGTTGTGAGGGAGAGCAGGGGGCCTTGGAACTGGGAGGGCGGGAGGGAAGGGGGCCTTGGGAGCTGGGGGGAGGGCCTGGGGCCTTGGAACTGGGAGGGAGGGAGGGCGGGCAGGCAGGGGGCCTTGCAGCTGGGAAGGGGGGAGGACTGGAGCCGTGGAGCTGGGAGGGAGGGCAGGGGGCCCCTTACAGTTGTGAGGGAATGGGGCCCCTTACAGTTGTGAGGGAGAGCAGGGGGCCTTGGAACTGGGAGGGAGGGAAGGGGGCCTTGGGAGCTGGGGGGGAGGGCCTGGGGCCTTGGAACTGGGAGGGAGGGAGGGCAGGGGGCCTTGCAGCTGGGAAGGGGGGAGGACTGGAGCCTTGGAGCTGGGAGGGAGGGCAGGGGGCCCCTTACAGTTGTGAGGGAATGGGGCCCCTTACAGTTGTGAGGGAGAGCAGGGGGCCTTGGAACTGGGAGGGAGGGAAGGGGGCCTTGGGAGCTGGGGGGGAGGGCCTGGGGCCTTGGAACTGGGAGGGAGGGAGGGCAGGGGGCCTTGCAGCTGGGAAGGGGGGAGGACTGGAGCCTTGGAGCTGGGAGGGAGGGACAGAGGGGGTCTTGGAGCTGGCAGGGAAGGAGGATGGCAGGGGCTTTTCAGCTGCAACGGGAGGGGGGCCTTGGGGAAAAAAACATTCCAATACCCGCCCGTTTTTACGGGCTTAAAGGCTAGTACTTACATAAGTTGCCATTTGTGTGCCTACATAGCCATGCCATGTCTATGGCAGGCTTAAGTGTGCATATCTAAATGTTGCACTCTGATGCATAAATGACACTATTCTATAATATGTATGCGTAATTGTGGGAGATGCCCATGCTGTTGTGCCCATGTGAACACTCCCTTTGCATTTGTGCACTATGCAAGTTGTGCACTGAGTTTATAGAATACCGCTTAGCTAGGAATTGCGCATGAATCTTAACATTCACGAGCATAAATGTTAGTGTTATTTAATCTCAGTGTGCAAATAGCTTATACATTTAGGTGCTTTTGTTATAAAATGAGGGGGAATATCTAATAGTGGTATATCGACTGAATGGAATGGAATTGATATCCTACACACAAACCCAGAAACGCTGATTTGTCCATAGATATAATTGCTGTGTTTCACGTTCTATATTACCTCCTTTCCAAAACTGGCACATAAGTCTAGGTTGTACAGCTTTCTTGCTTTTTTAATCCTGGCAATCAGAAGGAAACAAGTAAAGTTGCCAAATGTGATTAGATTGGAATTGAATTATATAAGATTCATGAAGAATTTGAAAACCTATTTATTTACTTGTTACTTAAACAACTAACTTTTGAAGGAACTTAAATTTTTTAGTTTTCCAGTTTAAATCAGTTTTCCGCTCTTATTGTAATCCTCATTGAAACTAGAAGGTAATTGCGGAATAGAAATATAGTTGTAATTCTACTTGTAAAATGTCAAACTCCTTTGTAAATAACAATAAAGACGTGTCCCATTTTAACTCATGAAGAAGTTGGTCTGTCTTCTGGGTCTTGCTAGTGGCTGTGCAGCAGCACACTGGCAGAGTGTAGTTCCTAGTCTAGTTTTCCTCGTGTTTCCTAGACCCAGGGTGGGTCCTCTGGTTCTCCAGTTCCGGCCCTGTCCTGCAAGTCCTGCCGGCCACATGCACGTTGGAGCTCAACTCTAGCGGAACGGGTGGCCAAGCGCAGGTGAAGCGGATCCTGTCCTGCTGGTTCCAGCTGCCTACTTCCAATCCAGAGTTCCAGTCCAGTCCTTCCATATGCCCAGCTCCAGGGTGGTCTTGCCTGCCGCTGCCGCTCCTCGGCAGTGGCCCAAGGGCTCAGGAACTTCAGTTCCGCCTCGAGAACCTGATAGAATGCCAAGGCCCTCGAGAACGCGGCAGGAGGCTAGGGCTTTTCAGCTTGGAGAAGAGACGGCTGAGGGGAGACATGATAGAGGTATATAAAATAATGAGTGGAGTGGAACAGGTGGATGTGAAACGTCTGTTCACGCTTTCCAAAAATACTAGGACTAGGGGGCATGCGATGAAACTACAGTGTAGTAAATTTAAAACAAATCGGAGAAAACGTTTCTTCACCCAACGCGTAATTAAACTCTGGAATTCGTTGCTGGAGAACGTGGTGAAAGCGGTTAGGTTGGTAGAGTTTAAAAAGGGGTTAGACGGTTTCCTAAAGGACAAGTCCATAAACCACTATTAAATGGACTTGGGAAAAATCCACAATTCCAGGAATAACATGTATAGAATGTTTGTACGTTTGGGAAGCTTGCCAGGTGCCCTTGGCCTGGATTGGCCGCTGTCGTGGACAGGATGCTGGGCTCGATGGACCTTTGGTCTTTTCCCAGTGTGGCATTACTTATGTACTTATGTACTTATGTACTTTATTCCACCAGGTTGGTGTAAGCACTCTGAAAGCCTACCTCCTCCCTGTCTCCTGCTTCAGCACATATTTTGCCAGGAAATATAAAATGAACTCTTCTATGGTGATCTTAAACAATTAGGAATATACCATTGTACCTGTTCATATAGGAGGACTTTAGGTGTTTGGTTTATTATCACTTTAAATGTCAAGACCAACAATTTTGAACACACAGTGCTCCCTGATTGGCAATCAATGATGCTGTCTTAAAAAGGGACCATACTGTCCCTTACATTACTTCCTGCAGAAATAGGTTTGATACATAGAAGCACTACCATAACAAGCCACATTTCTTTACTTTAAGCACTAAAAAAAGACAGTTTTACAGAGCTAGAAACCTCTTTTTAAGGGAATGGTAGTATTTGCTTTTTGGCATACCCTGACAAATAAAATTTCATCAATGGCATTCATATATTCCTTCCCAGTCTAAACCTTGCTTTCTTTACATTCACTCTACCCTACCAAAGTCATACTTAAACAGTCAGATATATTGCACCAATTTTGCATGCATCTTTTACCACAAATATATTTTTCCTATACCTCTTCTTGCATCGCTTTCAGAACAATTTAACTTAAAAAGATGTTTTAATTAATTCCTATCACAATATAGGACAGTTCATACATGATCCTTAGTTGTTTCTTACTGTTTGTGTATGTGTGATTATATTGATATTATTATGATTAATTTTTGTCAAGCAAATCTGGCGGGGTCTTTTGAGCCCAGCGTCTAATGTTCCGTTAAGCAAACTGCCAGTAGGATAAAATGTGATCATATAAAGAATGACACTATCCTTTTTGTTACAAATGTCAATGCACAACCCCTGAAGAAGCCGACTAAAGTGAAACGGATCTGGCCGCTCAAGTGTCAGATAGGTGCTTGACGTTTTTTGCTTCAAAAACCTTTTAAAAAATTTTGTTGTGCAAGACAATCCTAAATACATGCTAAATAAAAGTTAGACCTTTTGTTTCAAAAATAAAAGAAATAGTTATTTTAATAAAGGACAAATAAAATATGTTAAAATATATTAAATTGAAATAAAGAAAAGATACAAGGTTTTTCAGACCAATGATGAATACCATGACCCCAGCTAAAGACGCTGAAAATTGAAAGTAAGCATTTGGGTGCTTTGAGGTCTTTTTCTCATTTTTAAAGAAGTATTTTGTACTGTTAAAAAAATTATCACTAGACTCTTCTATATAGTTTTTGGATTACCTTTGATATAGAATTTCAGTTCATTTCCATTTTTGAGTTCTAGTTAGGAAAATGGACACTTAGGTCTGTCAATTCAGAAAAATCTATTTGTTAAAAAACTCACTGAATGTGGAGCCTTTTATAAAATACATATAGGGAGTAATTTTCAATAGATCGCCTGAAGTTAAGATGAACTTCTACATGGGTATTGGCGCCCACAGACTTGCTTGGCTGCAGGTCTGTGTCCACAGACAAGGTGTGCAGGAAAAGCTTACTGATGTGTGGATCCTCGTGGCTGAGTGCGAAAGCCAACAATCTTCAGTTGATTCAGAGTAGAACTGCTTGTGGGGTCTTATCCTTTTCTGCTTCAGCATGAAAAGCAAAAATTTATTGAGGTAAAATTTAATAAAAGAAATCATGGAATTAGTCAGCTCCTCTACCAAAAAGAAGGGGAAACAATCCACAATCTAAAATATGAACTAATGTTCCTCACAAACAATCATAAATCAAAAGGAAACAAAAGGGCAGTGAAAGTGTTTGAACAGTGTTGAATCTGCAAAGTGCAGGATACGTAGTCTCCATTTCTATATATTGTGATAAAGTCACATCCAGGATAGTTGGGTTAAGGCAGTGTCAGTTTGAAATACAAGTCCTAGAAGGCATTGCAGGCAAGGAGCCAGGGGGTGAGATGAGTAACCCAGACTGGACTCTTAGCTGCATTGGGAGAAGACATGGGTGTAAGCTGGCAGGACATGTAGATGGGTGCCACTAGGGGGAAAGAGAGATAGGAAACCCTGTGTGCAGGAGCTCATCATTAGTCTAATGCTTAACTCAGCTGGTATGGGTGTGGGGGAAGCTAATGGAAGGAGAATGATTGGTTGTGAGAGCAGAAGCCAGGGATTGATTAGGCAGGTGGGAAGGAGTACTAGAAAAAAAAACGCACTTAAACACTAGTTTTGCTGTACCTTTTTTTGTTTGTAGTACTGATAGGTGGGAAGGAGTCCCAGGAGAGAGAAGCAGTTGCAGGCTCCTTGGGTAAGAGAGGTCCCTAAAGTACTGAAGTAGGCTGAAATCCCTTGGGTGTGAGGAAGTCCCAAAAGTATTTGCAGGCTGAAAATCCTTGAGTAAGGGAGGTTCCTAAAGTATTGAATTTACCAGTGAAGCTGATGCACAGGGTGAAATCCCTTGTGTATGAGGAGTCCCTAAAGTATTGAACTCTCCTGAAGGTAAAGAGAGTAGAAGGTAGAAACTGCTGCTTTGTGATTTAACTGTGATGATGAACTGCTTCTATTTGGAATTGAACTACTGTTTATTGTGCACTGGATAAAGAGCCCAGACTGGAGCTGACTGTATTGAGTCCTGGTATGTGCTGATAGCCTACTGCTTAAAGGGGACTATTTGCCACATACTTTTAGGTGGCTTACGTGTGCTTAAGATTGAAGGTGACTGCTGCTGTTGGAACTGTGTATCAGGTCTACTAGAAACCTGCATGGAATAAAGTCCTTAAGATTGAAGTTGCTGGTGGACATTTATTTCTTGACTGTACTGGGAGCCTGTGGCTGGAGGAGATTGTTCTATCCTTGGCTGCACCTAGAGGTACCTGGTTACAATATATATATATTGTAACCAGGTACCTGTAGGTGCAGCCAAGGATAAAACAATATATATATACACAGTGCAATCCGCTTAAGTGCAAGGGTCTGGGACCAAAGAAATACATGTAGTTAACCGGAGCGTGCACTTAACTGTTGTGACCCAAAGAAGCTTGACATCTGATAAACATATGTACAGTACTGTTTATTATACGTACAGTATACAGTCTCCGTTAACTGACGTTAGGCTTACTTGAAGTAATCAGTCATAGTCCTCTGTACACTCTTGAGTCTGTGAGTTCCATAGACTACGTCTGCCAGACGGTAAAAACTGTCATAGCACTGACATCCAGTGGCTTCCAGATACGCCCGCACGGTGTTAAGACTCTCCAGCGCTCTTGCAAACGTGACAGGAGGTTGTTGAATTTCATTAGCATGTGCCTTGCTGCTCATTTCATCATCAGCTGTTGCCTGCGTGTAGGCGCATATCTGGACATCAGTTCTGTCGTCAGCTGTTTGTAGATCGTAATCAATAGCAACGTAGTGATGAAACTTCTCTTCAGTAACACCGGCTGGGATGTCAGTAGCCTGTTCATCTGACGTGTTTGCAACAGCTGCATCTGTTTCGTCCTTCTCCACATCCCTAACAAAGCTTGCCAGCTTGTAGCAGTTCACAATGGTTGCCTGTGTAACTTGATGCCAGGTTTCTTTCTGCATATGTAGGAAATCCAGCAGCACGTTTATCCTTGCCAGTCTGGTCATCCATAACGCTCATCAGATGACATAGCAGAAGAGCCAGATAATGTTGTTTGAAATTGGCTATTATGCCCTGATCCATAGGTTGGATCAGAGAGGTAGTGTTTGGTGGCAGGAAGCTCACCTTGACGTTAGCCACCTGACATCATCACTGTGTGCAGCACAATTATCACAAAGCAACGAAATCTGATGCTTTTGTGCCCACATTCTAGTGTCTAACTTCTTTAACCACTGCTTCCAAATTTCTCCATTCATCCATGAATTTGCGTTAGCCTCGTATGACACAGGAAGTCGCTTAACATTCTTGAAGCAACAGGGCTGTTTGCTCTTTCCAATGACGAGTGGTTCAAACTTCTCACTCCCATCCATATTGCAGCAAAGGAGGAACGTCAGTCGGTCCTTCAACGTTTTACTTCTTGTAGTTTCGGCTTGTTTGAATGCAAGTGTTCCATCAGGAATCGCTTGCCAGTAGAGACCGTTTTCGTCAGCATTGAAAATGTCACGAGGTGCAAACTCCTTCAAGATGATAGGAAGAACTGAAACAACCCAATTTTCAGGACCAAAGTCATCAGTGTCTTGTTTTTCACCATGCTCTTTCTTGAATTTTATGTTGTTCCTCTCCTTCCATCTTTCCAACCATCCAACAGTGGTTTTGAATTCAGTTAGTCCAAGACTTTCAGCTAACTGATTAGCTTTCTCCATAAGCAGTGGACCACTGACAGGAAAGTGTCTGCTCCTGACTTGAGAAAACCACCGAAGAAGAGCATCTTCTACATCCTCTGCTTTTCCCGCCTGTTTCCATTTCCGTTGTGCATTTGTATTGTTTTGCCAGTCTTCCAGAAGCTTGTCTTTCTGCTTCAAGATATGTGAAATTTGACTGGGATTGACACCATATTCTTTAGCAATAGATGCTTGACTTTGTTTGTTTTCTAATTTTTTAAGAACTTCTATTTGTTCAACCAGTGTTAAAGTCTTACAGTTGTGTGACGACGACGGCGACTCCAGTGCACACTCTAACAATATTCTTTAGCTTATTCTGCCTGTGGCAGTTAACCAATGAGATTTCAAATTTACCGCCCCTTTGTCATGCGCCAATCGACTTCCATATTCCTTGCGTGTGCTTATGCGGAGGCTTTCCTGCACAGGAGCGGTCTTAAACCATGCATATAAGCGAATCTTGCACTTATCAGTGTTGCGCTAAACCGAAGTTTGTCCCCATAGAAATTGATGGTGCCAAAAACAGGACCGAAGTATGGCATGCAGTTAAACAGAGCATGCGCTTATCTGACATGCACTTAAATGGAGTGCACTATATATACTTTTTGACATGTTTGTTTGCTATGCAAGCTATGCTTATATTTAATTTGTTTTTTCAATTTCCTTAATAAAGTGTGATTGGAGGTTTTGGTTCTGGTTGGCAAATGATCGATGTTATTCAGTAAGCTCAAGGGTTTGGAATAGTTGAGCGATATAGGAAACCTATTAGCCCAGCCACTGATACAAGTCTGATGCCCCCAGTTTCTTTTTCCTCCTTTTTCTTTCTTTTTCAAAATCACAAGTTCTTTTGTTCCCTTTTGATGTATGATTAGTCAGCTCCTCAGCAAACAGCCAACGCCACCATCTTAACTCCTTTCCCCCTCCAACCCTCTTCTGTTGAACTTTTTCATCAGAAGTCCTATGACACTGGATTGTTCTCCAACACTGATCATACAAAAGCAGGGCACTCTGTTGCATCCCAAGATAGAGTCCCCCGCCCCTCACAGCTTGGATGTAGAGAAGTTAACATTGTCTTCCCTGAACTTGCCTGACAGTATCTCACGGGTCTTGCTAGCTGCCAGAAAGGATTCTACTAAGAGGGCATATGGCAGCCCAGCCAGTCAAGTTTTCAGGATACCCACAATGAATATTCATGAGAGAGATTTGCATGCACTGCCTCCACTGCATGCAAATCTCTCTCATGAATATTCATTGTAGATATCCTGAGAACCTGACCGGCTGGGGTGCCTCCAAGACCAGGTTTGGGAACCACTGACATGGTTTTAAATGAAAGAACTTTGCCCTCTGGTGTGAGGATACGACCATAGATCCTTTTACTTGCCCCTCACATCTATTAGAGGTAGGTCCCAAGATCAGCACAGCAAGGGTTCAGGTTAGTGCATTTGAAGCTTATAATCGGGTAGAAGGTAAACTCATCTTTGTACAGCCTTAAGTTGGTCGCTTTATGAGAGGCTTGCTATGTTTGAAACCCATTGAGCCTCCCACAGTGTCATGGAACCTCAATTGAGCTTTCATTAGCTGGTCATGCACATTTTGAGCCAGTAGATACCTGCCACTTAGTACCTGATCTAGAAGATGTTATTTTCGTTGATGGTTACTTCAGTTTGTAGGGTTAGTGAGATTCAAGCCCTAGTAGCTGATCCATCATTCCTAAAGTTTATCCAGAATTCCACTTAAACTGCATGATCATAAAGGGGAAAATGCACTGCCTTTTTTGGTCTGCAAGAAAGCCTTGGCCTTCTAACTGGAGTGGACTGAAGCCTATAGAAACCCAAACAGGATGGGAGCTGCCATTGGCAAACACACACTTTCCAGTTGCCAGTAGACTCGAGAGGGTCATGTCACAGTTCATAATGTGAGCTATGGTTGTATCAGTAGCCTACTTATCATCCTCCTTAGAGGAGAGTTGCAGAGCTTGACACGGTGCTGGGACCACTTACAGTTGCATCCCTCTACTGCCTAGAAAAGATTCCTAATATGACAGTAGGTTTGCCTAGACAGCCTTCCAGAACCTATTTGAGGTTTAGAATCCAGCTCCATCCCCTTTAGGCCCCTCTTTGCAGTCGTGGGCTGCATTAAAAAAAGATAATAAAATGGCCTGTTGCACCATTTGTTGTTCTTTCCCTCTTTTTATTCTGTTTAAGGCAGTCTACAATTCTGCTTGTCTTCAGAGAAAATGAAGTTAGTTGCTTTGAAGCATGTATTATATGAGGACAGCAGAACTTGAATCCACACAACTGTCCCATCTCCCCATTGGAATTGTATTCCTGTAGCTAGTAATAGACCTAGGAGGTGCCAGGCAGCAGTGGCAGGTGGGAACAGACAAGCATTCACTGTGAGACAGACCAATTGCATCTAGAAAAAGTTGCTGGGGTACTGTTTATTTTGCTGGGCTTTGTCAATGTTGTCACCCATGTGTGATGATTCAAGTCCTGCTGTCCTCGGAGAGTGCCTGTTACAGGGAAGTAAATTTGTTTTATCTGTCAAATACTCTACACGCCAGCTAGGGTGTTATGTTCACAGCCCCAAATTTGACTGACATACCTTCCATTGGCTAATGCTAGTCTAGATTGCACCCATCAGACTGCATTCTTTTACCTGACACTAGCCCTGTGGAATTTCCTGCTATAATACCATAGAGCATTCAGTAATGACTAACTGAGGCATTGGCTGGGTTGCTTGGTAGATCCTGGTCAGTCATGGTTTAAATTAGAGGAAGAATAGGCTCTCCCCTCTACTATCTTCTTTTTACCTTTTTCTTCTTTGTCATGATATTTTATGACTGTTTTTTTTTTTTTGCTTCTTTTTGGTTCATATTACTTTAAACTTCTTGATTTTGTTAGAATAGTGGTATATCAAATTTGTGAATAAATATAATCCCTGCCATGGCCTATTGCATAAACACAAGTTTGCATGTGTTAAACTCCATGTGCTATTCAGCCTGTCTCTAAAAGATAGGTTTTGAAATATAAATTATAGCTAACTTCATTCATCAACAAAGTCCAGCTTTTTCATAATTCTGTGGAGTTGTTGGCAATGAAAAAAGTAAAGACTGCTGAGAATTCTTGAATTTGCCTCCAGAAAAAGATCTTAAGTTGTTGGATGACTTGAGCAAGTATTTCAGGGACCTATAATATTAGAATTATGGCTCATCTGTTGTACATAGTGCAATATGCATACTATCATTCAGGGAGCCAGAGGGTTTTTTTTAATCTAATCTGTCCATTTAAGCACAGTCTGATCTGGCAGCCATCCATTCTGAGGCAGTTGAATATGAAACCTCTTATGTGTTCACACATATAGAGGCTAATTTCACAAAAGGTCATCTAGATAGGAAGTCAAAGTAGGTGCTTATTTTATAGACAAGCTGTTTTTACTGTGCATACATTGTGACTATGCCTCCAACCTTGCATGTGTTCAGCACATATAGAGGATAATTTCACAAAAGGTCACCTAGATAGGAAGTCAAAGTAGGTGCTTATTTTATAGACAAGCTGTTTTTACTGTGCATACATTGTGACTATGCCTCCAAACTTGCTTACATGCTGGCCTAGAAAAGTATGAGCCTTCTTGTCAATGGGCACTAGATGTAATTTACTTGGATTTCAGCAAAGCCTTTGACACAATTCCTCATAGGAGACTCTTAAATAAACTTGACAGGCTGAAGTTAGTATCCAAAGTGGTGGACTAGATTAGAAACTGATTGACAGACAGATGTCAGAGGGTGGTGGTCAATGGAATTCTCTCAGAGGCAGGAAAGGTGAGTACCGGAGTGCTTCAAGGATCAAGATTGGGGCCAATTCTGTTCAATATATTTGTGAGTGACGTTGCCAAAGGGTTAAAAGTAAGGTTTGCCTTTTTGCGGATGATACCAAGATTTGTAATAAAGTGGACACCCAGGAAGGAATGGAAAAACATGAAAAGGGATCTGCAAAAGTTAGAAGTATGGTCTAATGTTTGGCAATTAAAATTTAATTCAAAGAAGTGCAAAGTGATGTATTTAAGGTGTAGAAATCCAAGGGAGCTGCTGTACCTCTTAGGTCTCTTATGCACAGACAAGGGAGAGGGACCTTGGGGTGATGGTGTCTGAGGATCTTAAGCAACAAAACAGTGTGTCAAGGCGATAGCCATAGCCAGAAGGATGCTAGGCTGCATTGAGAGAGGTGTAACCAGCAGAAGAAAGGAGGTGTGTTGATGCTCCTGTACAAGTTGCTGGTGAGGCCCCACCTAGAGTATTGTGTTCAGCTTTGGAGGCCGTATCTTGCTAAGGATGTAAAAAGACTAGAAGCAGTCCAGAGGAAGGCGACAAAAATGATATGGGGCTTGCGCCAAAAGACATATGAGAAGCGACTGGAAGACCTGAATATGTATAACCTAGAGGAAAGAAGGGACAGGTTAGATATGATACAGACATTTAAATACTTAAAAGGTATTAATATAGAAGCAAATCTTTTCCAGAGAAGGTAAAGTGGTAAAACTAGAGGACATAAGCTGAGTTTGCAGGGTGGTAGACTTAGGAGTAATGTCAGGAAATTCTTTTTCAAGGAGAGGGTGGTTGATGCTGGGAATGCCCTCCTGAGAGAGGTGGTAGGGACAAGAACAGTGACTGAATTCAAAAAGGCATGGGATGAACACAGAGGATGTCTTAGAAAATTAATGGTATAAAAAAAAAAACAACCTTAAATGGCTGCCTGTGTGTGGATGTGTGAGTGAGGATTAGATGGCGACTCCGGCTATGAAGAACTAAGGCTGGTGCTGGGGAGACCTTGTAGGTCTGTGTTCTGTATATAGCAATCCAGTTTAGGATGGGCTGGAAAGGGCTTCAATGGCAACTTCAGTAGCTGGAACCGAGAGTCATGCTGGACAGACTTTCACGGTCTGGGTCCAAATGACAAGACGGGTTTGAATAGGCTGGTGTGGGCTTTGATGGCAACTCTAGTAGTTGGAGCATAAAGATGGAGCCAGGCAGACTCTATAGCCCAGAAACACCAAAGAAAGAACATGATCAAGTATATAATACACGTTCATTGTTGATCTAATCATGAATTGATATTGAGTGTGACTGTTGGGCAGACTGGATGGACTATTCAGGTCCTTATCTGCTGTTACTTGCTGTGTTTACTGTGTTACTATGTGCATAGTTTCATGTGTATATACCATGGTTTAATTTGATAAAAGCACTATTCTTTGGGTAAAACACCTAAGTAAATGCTTCATAAAATTACCCCTATAATATCTTTGCTCCCCTAGATCCCTCCCCCACCCCCTCAAAGTTGCTGGTTCACAGGACGACATCCATGCTAAGCTGACAGGAGCACCTTGCACTGAAAAGACACTCTTTGGTGATATGGTAGAAGAGATCTTAGATATGCTTAAGGAATATTATACCACATTGCAGTGTCTCTTGGTTGCAGCTCAAGAATCTACATCATTCTTTAGACTGGGGTTCTCAACCTAGTCATCTGGACACACTCAGCTGGTCAGGTTTTCATGATATCTACAATGAATATGCATGAGATAAATTTGCATGCACTGCCTCCATTGTATTCAAAGCTCAATTCCTTTAGATGACCGAGCACAACCTTGTATGAGTGCACCTGTCTCCAGATAGCTTGTTGAGGGATGCACTAGCAAGAAACTGGGCATAGAGCCTCCTTTGCTTTAATTCACCCAACCCTGAACTAATTTCAAAGAAGGCTGTTTGTTCTTCCTCCATGCAGGCTCCAAACCTTTTTAACCCTGATAATGCAGAATGGTATCCCTGTAGTTGGTCAAACCTCATCAGGGCTTCTGTAACTGCTAAAGTTGTTTAGAAATCTGCTTCAGTGTAGGCTGGCAGGAAAAAAAACAGCGCTTGGTCCTTACTTCATGCCTTCACTTTATATTAATTCTTGAACCAATCCACAGTCAAATTGCATCCTTTGTGACTTGTGCAACCCTCGTTTCACCATCTGCTTGAACTACTCCCCAATAATAGCCAAGTTTATTTATAAAGATGCGTGATCCTGAGCTTGGTAGTCAGCCCATTGTGTGTTTGATTATTTTCTCTGTTGAGAAGCGGGATCGAGAGCTTCTTACCTGTAACAGATGTTTGGGGTAGACAACAGGATTAATCTGACACACAGTCCTTCCTGCTTCTGTTAGAGTTGTATTACTCCTTGAGCTATGGTGCTGAATGAAGAGACTGTTGTGCCCAGAACCAGTGCATGCAAATCGCTCTTATGAATATTCATTGTGGATATCCCAAAACCTTACTGGCTGGGGTGCCTCCAGGATCAGGTTTGGGAACCATTGCCCTGAGTGAACCTTCAGCCATGGATCCCCCTTCCAGTAGTCCTAGCATCTCTGCTTTCCTATCCCATCTCTGTAGCCCTGCATTTCTTCTTCTCTTCTCTTCCCTACCCTACCATCACCCAGGTGTCCAGCATCTTTCTTCTTCCCTGTCTGCTCCAACATATGTGCTACATCTCCCTTACCTGCTCCAAGGGGTCCACCTTCTCATTCCCCTTCTCTGCCCCCTACACAGGGTCACTATCTCACCCCCCTGCCACTGCTGCTGCCACCGTCCTCCACCTGGTCCAGAAGGGAGATTTTAGGCCAGTACTGGATTTCTGCTAACCTCCTCCTGATGCATTTTGGGACCTGCTGTACTGGTTTCAGTGGGTAGAATCGGGGACTACGATTACCACTTCTTTGGGTGGACAATTTAAAAGCTAGGCTGGCCAAAAAGTCTCTCTTCTGGAACCTGGCAACTGCACCATCCTACCTTTGCCTGACCCGCATCAAAATGAAAGTGTGTAGTGTGGGGCCTTATGCAGCTGTTTATGCGCAAGGTTTATTGTGCTACAAATTTCCTGTTGAAGGGGGTGGGATGTGGTAAGCATTTAGCAACACAGGTGTTCAAATGCCTGCAGCTGTTGTGCTGCTGCCTTGTTGGCCATGTTAGTAGTGCATCGCTGCCCCTGACTTCTGTTGCCCTTGGTGGATGCCTAGTCCTTATAATGGAAGGGCTGGGCCTTTCTGTACAAGTTCAGAGGTCTATACCAATTCTGAACCCTAGGGAAGCTGTGATATGGGATAACTTTACCTGTTGTGTGCCTGTTCATCTGTTTACAGAGAATAGCTGTTACAAGTATCAATGTTGCTAATCTCTGTTCACCCTTTAAAGCACAGTTTTTTACTATTTATCATTCAGAACTAAATAGAACATTTAAAAAAAAAAACTTTTTTCTTTCTCCTTTACAGGAAATTTTGTATGTGTTTTGCTCGTGGTTGGCCTCTAATCTTCTGGTAAGGTCTGTCAGGAAGTGAGTGTCTTATGAATACAGGTACTCTGGCAGGATGTAACTGAGTGTAACAACAACAACAACAAAAACTGTGGTCCTCTATAGTAGACTGCAGACATGAAAGAAAATAACATTCTGTTTTAAATTTTACTTTCAAAAGGTGTAGAATTTTATATGATAGCACTGTATTTTGGAAAGTGCTCATTTCAGAGTTGACAGCTTTCTCACTGACTACTGAAATGTGATTTGGGGAATAGTTATCAAGCTGTGTTAGGGCACTAACTCATATTGTTTGACCCTTAAACAACATGGGTTAGTTTAAATGGTTCTAACACTGGTTTTGGTGTCCTAATATTTAGGTTGCCCATGACACATAGTAATAAGATGCAAATGCATGTAAAGCAGTTCATTACTATGTAAATACTATAACCCAACTTGACAAAAAGCTGGGATTATTTTACTGCCCAATTCCCCAGTCGCTCCTGCATGTACTTGCGCCAACTCCAAAAATGGCACTACCAACACCTAGCGGTAGCCTTTTGATAGCTAGGTTTTTTTCCTGGGTAGGCAATCCTGCGGTACTGAGATACTGAAGGTTGGTGCCTCCTATGGTGAATCAAAGTGCAGTAAGAGTCTACTTTTTAACCGTATATTGATAACTATCCCACTTAGTCTTTTGTATCTAATTTTAAACTTGCCTTGAGAAGGAGGGCAGTATTTTCTGTGGAGTGGTGATGTTCTAGATTTTTATGCTTTTATAGAGGAGTGTGGTAGCCGTGTTAGTCCACTCTTAAGGTTATCAATAGAAATCAAACAAAATAAAACATGGAAAAGAAAATAAGATGATACCTTTTTTATTGGACATAACTTAATACATTTCTTGATTAGCTTTCGAAGGTTGCCCTTCTTCGTCAGATCGGAAATAAGCAAATGGGCTAGATGCGATACATTCCTTAAGTGGGAACCAGTGTAATTTCTCTCTCAAGGGTTTAGCGCTTTCATATTTTGTTCTTTTGAATATGAGTCTGGCTGCGGTATTTTGGGCTGTTTGGAGTTTCGTGATGATTTGTTCTTTACAGCCTGCGTAGAGTGAGTTGCAGTAGTCCAGGTGACTTAATACTATTGATTGTATCAGATTCTGAAAAATGTCCCTTGGGAAGAAAGGTTTTACTCTTTTGAGTTTCCACACGGAGTAGAACATTTTTTTTAGTTATATTCTTCATGTGATTTTCAAGTGTGAGATTTCGATCAATGGTAACTCCCCAAATTTTCAAACTGTTTGAGACAGGGAGGGAAAAGTTTGGGGTGGTTATAGTGTTGAATTTATTTGTGTTGTATTGTGAGGTGAGTATGTGAATCTTAGTGGTTCTGCTGGACATCTACCAACCCCTTCGAGTTAGTAGCCAAGGAGAGAATCTGAGAAACCAGTCTCTGCTTTCCCTGATCCTTGTAACGTTGTAGGCGGGGTGGTCCTGCAGGCCACCTAGCGGGGGACCTCTGGGGAGGCCCTCCCTCTGTGTCCACCAAATCCTCCACTCTCCCATCCTTACTATATGGAATTTAAAACAAGATATGCCGACCCTGGCAGCTGGAGACAAGTGAGCAGGCAGGCTGGTGGCACTTCAGACCATAGCAAGCAGTTGGCTGCTGAGAAAGCTGCAGTGATTCAAGCAGCAAGATGGGGTCGTCAGGCCACATGAGGTTGCTAGACCAGTGAGAAGAGGCTTTGCATGCCTCTGCTGCCTCTTCCTGCAGTTAAGAACAGTGTCCATCTTGTATAAGGCCATGTGTTCTCATGTGGGCATGGGTGTGCAGAAATGTGCAGATGGTGGGCTTAAGAGGCGCTTTGGCTCTGTACAGGCAGGAAAAGTCCGAGTGGAGTGGCTCTTGCTATAAGTTAGATCCTTATTCCTGAGTAGGGACCCTTCATAACTTCCTAGGCTTATGCTGGGTTTTGAACTGATAGGCTTGCTGGTTGAATGCAGGCCCCCCTTTTGAGGCACCGAAAAGCTCCTGGGCTTCTCTATAGCAGGAGGAGAGGATGGGGTTTGTAGGATAGATTTTGTGTGTGTTTCTCTCTTTGACTTAAAGGTAACGTACAGGTTTATTTTCGAAAGGGATCGCCGGCGATCTTCCAGCATAAATCGGGAGATGGCCGGTGATCTCCTGATTCCGGCCAAATCGGTATTATCGAAAGCCAATTTTGGCCGGCTTCAACTGCTGTTTCGTCGCCGCATCAGCCAACCTTCAAGGGGACGTGTTGGGAGGGTAACGGGGGCGTGGGTACGAGATGGCCGGCTTCGCCTTATAATGGAAAAAAGAGGCCGACTCGAACGAGCATTTCGCTGGCCGGACTTGGTCCATTTATTTTTAGGACCAGATGACCACCGGAGGGAAGCGGGGATCACCTCCCCTTACTCCCCCAGTGGTCACCAACCCCCTCCCACCCCCCAAAAAAAACAACAAAAAACTTATTTTGCCAGCCTGAAATGTCATACCCAGCTCCTTGACAGCAGTATGCAGGTCCCTGGAGCAGTTTTTAGTGGGTGCAGTGCACTTCAGGCAGGTGGACCCAGGCCCATCTACCCCCACCTGTTACACTTGTGGTGGTTAATGTAGAACCCTCCAACCCCCCCCCCCCCTCAAATCCACTGTACCCACATGTAGGTGCCCCCCTTCACCCCTTAGGACTATGGTAATGGTGTAGAGTTGTGGCGAGTGGGTTTTGGGGGGGATTTGGGGGGCTAAGCACACAAGGTAAGGGTGCTATGCACCTGGAAGCTATTTTTTTTTGTAAGTGCCCCCTAGGGTGCCCGGTTGGTGTCCTGGCATGTGAGGGGGGCCAGTGCACTACAAATGCTGGCTTCTCCCACGCCCAAATGCCTTGCATTTCGGCAGGTTTGAGATGGCCGGCCATCGATTTCGCCGGCACCGTTCAATTATGCTCCTCATGGTAACGTAGTAAATGACAGCAGATAAAGACCTGTATGGTCCTTCCAGTCTGCCCAACAAGATAAACTCATCGAGTTTGATTTGTCCTTGCCATTTTCAGAGCACAGACTGTAGAAGTCTGTCCAGCACTCTTCTTGTGCTAAAAGTTCTGAAGCTAATGTCAAAGCCCCTTAAAATTTACACTCAAGCCCATCCATATCTATTCAGTCACGATCAGGGCGTAGACCGTGGAAGTCTGCCCAGCACCGATTTTGCTTCCTAATTACTGGTTTCACCACCAAATCTCCACTAAGATTCCGTAGATCCATTCCTTCTAAACAGGATTCTTTGTGTTTATCCCACGCATGTTTGAATTCCATTACCATTTTCATCTCCACCACCTCCCGCGGGAGGGCATACCATGTATCTACCACCCTCTCTGTGAAAAAATACATAAGATTTCTCTTAGGAATCGCCTTAGCTATTTTTCTGCGCCGTTTCACTATGGGCATTTGCAGGCTTTAGCACCCAGCTTTGAGCATTGGCCTCCTAGTGCGGCAAGAGGAAAACCTGAAGAAGCAGACATTCAACTCACACACCACACCCTCCCCTCCATCCCCATTTGGTATCTCTCTCTCTCCAACCCAAATCCCCAGCCCCAATACAGCACCTCTCCCTCATTCTCAAACTCCCCAAACCCCATGTCCCAACTTCCAAATAGAGAGCTGTGCAGGAATAGAAATTTCACCCATCCCTCCCCCACCCTACCCAAAAGTAGTTATTTCATTTAATCATGTTACTAAAATACATTAGAGGCTCTGGCAGAGACCATTTTATGAAGTATGTATTTTTCCCAATAATTCCAAATAAGCAAAAGCCCTTTATTAATTTGGAAATATTAATTGGGGGAAAAATACATACTCTGCCAGAGCCTCTAATGTATTCAGTCTAATTCTCCCTGAAGAATAATGCTTGCATTACTTTGTTTGAGCCACATATTGAATTTGTGTTCACTCTAATAGATTGCACTTTTCAGTACATCAAAATATAGAAATCTTCATGCAAGCAAGGTAGATCATATATAAAAAGTAGGAATGAGAATGGCTTAGCGTGCAGTAGATTGCCTCTGGATGAATGGAACCTTGTGTGCCAGCAACTCATTAGGGAAGATATGAGGGGCTCTAATTCTTTCTCCTTTTGTTGCTCAAGGGGGAAATAGTGATGGTGACTTCCTGCCCTTGGGCTTCACAGAGCTGTGGCAGCTCCATTTTATCTAGGGTGTTATTATTTCTTGTCACACATCTTGGAGTTCTTCTCTGAATCCTTCTGCCCTACTGCTTCCTGCTTGGGTAACTAAGATGGGACTAACCTGTGGAACCGGACCTTGGTTTCTCCGAGGACAAGCAGGCTTATAATTCTCACAAGTGGATGATGCCTACCCGCGTTGCCTGGTCTGGGATTTACCAAAGCTAAATGAGAGCTTTGTGGAGCGCGAGACACACTCCATTGCGTATGCACGAGTGCCTTCCCTCCCGCTGTGAGAGTGCTCATCTTTTACCATGGTGAGGAGGAGATTTTTTACCATCTCCTCACATCGCTTGGTCCTCGAGAGCTTTTTTGAGCTTTTTGGATTTTTTTATTTTCTTTTTTCGGCATTTATTGTGTTCCTGTTGTTGGAACCTCCATCCTTTAATTTTCCTTTAATCCTTTTGTAATTTTTGCCTGGTTTTAAGTTTCCTTTTATTTTCGGTCGTCGTCAGGCCGCTTTTAGGCCTTGACTTCAGTCGGGAACTTTCCCTTTCTTTTTCCATGCCTTGCCCCTTTTACAGGCACCATCGCGTCATTTAATTTAGTTGACAAAGCTTTTCCTTCCATGTCCACAAAGGTTTTCAGAGGCTTCAAGCACTGTACCTGGTGCAATTGGACACTCTCTGGAAAAGACACCCATTCTTGATGTCTACAGTGTCTTGGGCCCCACTAACTGTGTTCTCTGTCTTCACATGAAGGACCCAGGTTTCCAGAGAGGCTCAACAAGAGAGGATTTTTGGAGTCCTTTCCATTTCCTCGGCATCAACATAGAAGTCAGAGGCGGTGGCATAGACGTCGAGCATCACACTGGCATCGGGAGCATCGGTATGCATGGCTGCTGCTAGATCCTTAGACATTGGGAGCAGTGAAGCATCAAGTAGGTCTCCTTCTGCCTTGAGAGGTCTCCTGCAATGCAGTTACCCGGGACAATCCATTGTATGATTCAACCCTGAGGCGACAAGTAGATTCGATGTCGTTCTCATTGGCACAGAGGAACCTTGGTGACACGCTTCAGGCAAAGGCCAAGAAGCATCATCATTGGTCACCCTCGATACATGGTGCCGGGAGCTCCGGGGTGTTGAAGGATTTGACACCTGAGAAGCATCAGCGCCGGAGGATCGCTCCTTCTCCATACAGGAGGTGTCGATGTGATGGTCTTCCAGCAGCCGAGATCCAGCTTCCTTGTCGACCCCAGCAATTCTGCAACCTGCGCCTGAACTGGCACCCCAGCTTTTCCCAGTGTTGACCCTCGATGAGAGCATCTGGGCCTTGCGCCCTGAGCTGCTGGATGGCCTTATGTATTTGCATTGGGGTGCTTGCGCCTATCCTATCGCCCATTGTGGCTTTGCGTGATCCTTAGCCTGTGGTGTGGCCTCCGACACCGATGCCACATGTGGCCCTGGTGTCAACTGCCATCCAAGCTGGCACTCTCTCGATGTCAATGGAGGAAGCTTCGCTGGAGTTGAGGCAGGAGCCGGCTTCTGACGCTGTTCCGAGGACGTGGTTCCTCTGCATCGAGGCAGGTTTGGTCTTGACACGCCCATCAGGAGGTGTTATGTGACATTGAGGAGGAGCACTCATATGGGATTCAGATTAGGACCCAAGGTACTTTTCCTTGGAGGAGTCCAATGGAATTCCCTCTTAACCCTCCCTCCATCGGAAAGGAGACAGTCTCCTCCGGAGAGCCTTTCATTTCCATCTTTTGTAAAGGAAATGACTGATGCCATTCCATTTCCTTTGGAAGTGGAGAATAAGCCCAGGGCCAAGATGCTCGAACTCCTAGACTACACATCTCCACCTAAGGAGGCTGTGACTACACTTCTCCACGAGGTACTCAGGAAAGTCCTCATCAGGAACTGGGAGCCCCCTTTTTTCAGTCCCAGGAAGATTGACACCCAGTATCTGATCCACAGTGTGCCTGGTTTTTATAGGCCTCAGTTGCCTCATAATTCCATGGTGGTGGAATCTGCTTTCAAAAAAGCCAGGAGTTCCAGGGACTATGCCTCGGCACCCCTAGATAGAGAAGCTGGAACCCTGGATTCTTTTTGGAGTAAGATGGACGAGTCTTCAATGCTCATTTCCCGAATACAATCTTACCAGCTCTTCATGAGCGTCCACTTGCGAAACTCTGTGCGCAAGTTGTCTGACCTGGTTGACAAGCTCCCTTCGGAGCAGGCTGAGTCAGTTTGCCAGTTGGTCAGGCAGCAGAAGGCATGTCAAACGTTCTTGGCCCGGGACACTTAGAACACTTTTGATGTGGCATCCAGGATCTCTGCCCAGAGTACAGCAATGTGTAGACTCTCATGTCTGCATGCTGCTAACTTGGAACATTGTGTTCAGCAGATGTTGGTGGATGCCCCATGCTGGGGGGATAATCTTTTTAGAGAGAAGGCCGAGGAGGTTGCAGACCAAATAAAAAACCACACTGATACCATCTCTTCTCCCACCAGGCGCCTTCTACATCAGCCTCTTCAGCTAGGAGGACTTTTGGTAAGTCAAGGAGGAGTTTCTGTTACTATTCTAGGCATAGGTACAACTCTTCAGCTCAGGCTCAACCCTAGCTTGCTCATTCACGTCAACAACGTGCATCTAAGGCGCCCCTGCGGCTCCCAGTCAAAGCAAGGGACGAGCTTTTGACTGGCTTCAGCAGAGCATAAGTGTCCATCCCGGACGACTTGCTGGTCGGGGTGAGGCTGAAATTTTTTCACCAAAGGTGGCCTTTTATAATGTCCGACCGGTGGGTTCTTCAAGTAGTCCATCTCAGATACACCTTTAATTGGCATCTCAAAATTACAAATTGCCAACTGAGAGTTCATTCCTTCAGCTCTCAGCACAGGCAGGTACTTGCAGAGGAACTGTTTGCCCTTCTGAATGTCCATGTGGTCAAACTCATTCCACCAGGGGAAGATGGGCAGGGATTCTATTCCAGGTACTTCCTTGTGCAAAAGAAAACAGGGGGGATGCATCCCATCCTAGACCTAAGGGACCTGAACAAATTCCCAGTCCGAGAAAAATTCAGAATGGTTTTCATGGGCACACTTCTCCCAATGACTCGGAAAAAAGATGACTAGGATGCATATACTCACATCCCGATACATCCAGCCAACTGGATGTATCTTCGTTTTTGGCTGAGAACACACCACTTTCAGTACTATTTCAGCTCCTAGGGTCTTCACCAAATGTGTAGCGGTAGTTGTAGCATCGCTACGCAGACTGGGAGTCCACGTGTTCCTGTATCTCGACGATTGGCTGGTAAAGAGCACCTAAGAGGAGTGTGTTCAGGTGTCCATGTAGATGACTATTCGGGTGCTCGAGCTACTAGGGTTTGTTTTAAACTACCTTGAGTCCCATCTTCACCCTGTCCAGCGATTGGAGTTCATGGGAGCCCTGCTCGATACTCAGACGGTTCAAGCCTACTTCCCGGAGACGAGATCGGAAAGTCTTGTCTCTCGTCCAAGGTTTGTGCCTCTCAGCAGGTCACAGCTTAACAGTTGTTGAGATTGTTGGGCCACATGGCCTGCAAAGTGTATGTCACACCCATGACATGTCTTCATTTGAGATCAGCTCAATGGACCCTGGCTTCTCAGTGATACCAAGCTACTGAGAGTCTAGGAGATATCATCCAAGTGTCCCCAAAGCTTGCACGCTCCCTTCAGTGATGGACAGTTCGATCCAGTTTGACTCTGAGACTTCCATTCCAAATTCTTCACCCACAAAAAGCGCTAATGATGGCTATATCTCTCCTGGGATGGGAAGCTTATGTAGTTGGGCTGCACACTCAAGGAGCTTGATCCTCCCAGGAAACGAATCTTCATATCAAGGTCCTGGAGCTCCGGGTGATCTAGAACGCTCTAAAGGCTTTCAGAGATCAGCTACCTCACAAAATTGTTCTCAACCAAACAGACAATCAGGTTGCAGTGTATTATACCAACAAGCAGGGGGGCACCAGATCACACCCTCTGTGCCAGGAGGCCATCTGAATGTGGCATTGGGTTTGCCAACATGGCATGTTCCTTTGAGCCACTTATCTGGCGGACAAAAACAATACCCTGGTTGACAGACTGAGCAGGATAATGTAACCTCATGAGTGGTCTCTCAATATGGGCATAGCCTTCAAGATCTTCTGAGCGTGGGGCACCCCCTCAGTGGATCTTTTTGCCACTCAGATTAACCACAAGGTCCCTCAGTTCTGTTCCATGCTTCAGGCCCATGACAGACTAGCGTCAGATACCTTTCTCCTCATTTGGGGGCAGGTGGTCTGTATGCATATCCTCCCATACCTCTAGTGGGTAAGGCTTTGTTGAAACTCAAGCAAGACTACAGAACCATGATTCTTATCGCGCCGTACTGGCTGTGGAAGACATGTTTTTTAAAATTTATTTTTATTTTATTTTTGTTACATTTGTACCCCGCGCTTTCCCACTCATGGCAGGCTCAATGCGGCTTACATATACATGTACTTATTTGTACCTGGGCCAATGGAGGATTATCCTTCGAAGAACCATGGGGATTGTAGCGTTTTCCGACCCTCATCACACAAAATGAGGTGTTGCTTCTGTATCCCAACCTCCAGTCTCTGGCTCTCACAGCTTGGATGTTTAGAGCCTAGAATTTGCTTCCTTGTGTCTTTCAGAGGGTGTCTTCCGAGTCTTGCTGCCTTCCAGGAAAGATTCCACTAAGAGGTATTACTCTTTTAAATGGAGGAAGTTTGCCGTCTGGTGTGAGAGCAAGGTCCTAGATCTTCTTACTTACCCTACACAGACCCTGCTTGAATACCTTCTACACTTGTCAGAGTCTGGTCTGAAGACCAACTTCGTAAGGGTTCACTTTAGTGCAATTAGTGCTTATCAGTGTGTAGAAGGTAAGCCCATCTGTGGACAGCCTCTAGTTCGCTTCATGAGAGGTTTGCTTTTGTTAAAGCCGCCTGTCAAACCTCCACCAGTGTCATAGGATCTCAACGTCATTCTCACCCAGCTGATGAAAACTTCTTCTGAGCAACTGAGTTCCTGCCATCTGAAGTACTTGACCTGGAAGGTCATTTTCTTGGTGACTTCTATTTCAGCTCGTAGGGTCAGTGAGCTTCAGGCCTTAGTGGTGGATGCACCTTATACTAAGTTTCATCACAACGGAGTAGTCGTCCACATGCACCCTAACTTCCTTCTGAAAGTGGTGTCGGAGTTCCGTCTGCCCCAGTCGATTGTCTTGCCAACATTTTTCCCTGACCTAATGCGAAAGCAGTTTGCACACCTTGGATTGAAAGAGAGCATTGGCCTACTAGATTGAGTGGACATGGCTCCAGTTCGTCCAGCTTTTTGTTTCTTTTGATCCCAACAGGATGGGGGTCGCCATCGGGAAATGCACAATCTCTTATTGGCTGGCAGGTTGTATTTTCTTCTCTTAATGCCCAGGCTGGGCTGAACCTACAGGGTCATGTTACAGCTCATAATCTCAGAGCCATGGCTGCGTCGGTAGCCCACTTGCAGTCAGCTTCCGTTGAAGAAATTTGCAAGGCTGCAATGTGGTCTTCCCTTGTAGTTGTCACCTTTTTAAAACCCAGATACCCTAACCATATCCTCCGGCAAATAGTTCCAGAGCTTAACTATTCGTTGAGTGAAAAAATATTTCCTCCTATTTGTTTTAAAGGTATTTCCATGTAACTTCCTTGAGTGTCCCCTAGTCTTGGTACTTTTGGAACGAGTAAAATATCGATTTATTTCTACTCGTTCTACACCACTTAGGATTTTTGTAGACCTCAATGATATCTCCCCTCATCCATCTCTTTTCCAAGCTGAAGAGCCCTAACCTCTTATCCTTTCCTCAAGGATGCATTTCTCCCGCTGGCTCATTATGGCACATGAGTTTACCGTGAACCCTAAAGGGTAGTATGGGGAAAAAGAGTACATACGAGGGTACCACCTTGACTTTCAGAAGCCCAAAATAATCGGAGAGGAGGCTGAAATTGTTATAGATGATTTTGGGGTGTACAGTCGGATATTCTTTAGTTTTATTGACCAAAGGGTACAGGCTTATAAAATCATAATAGTGTATTTTCTCACCCCATTTAAACTGATAGTACACAGACACATTGGTGTTTGTTCTGCCTCCAAAAAGGGTGTCTTGTGGGTCTAAATGTTCAGGTAACGTGAATTCTTTGCTTTGTTCTTCACCGAGGAAGATTTGGACCAGTGCCAGAAATGGTATTCAAAGCCGACAAGTCGGAAATACTGAATGAAATCTCTATAAACCTAGAGGATGTAATGAGGCAATTTGACAAATTGAAGAGTAGCAAATTTCCTGGTCCAGATGGTATTCATCCCAGAGTACTGATAGAATTGAAAAATGAACTGGCAGAATTATTGTTAGTAATATGCAATTTATCTTTAAAATCGAGCATGGTACCGGAAGATTGGAAGGTAGCCCATGTAACGCCGATTATTTAAAAAAGGTTTCAGAGGGGATCCGGGAAAGTATAGACCGGTGAGCCTGACGTCAGTGCCAGGCAAAATGGTAGAGACTATTATAAAGAACAAAATTAAAGAGCATATTCAAAAGCATGGATTAATGAGACAAAATCAACATAGATTTAGTGACGGGAAATCTTGCCTCATCAATCTATTACATGTCTTTGAAGGGGTGAATAAACATGTGGATAAAGGGGAGCTGGTTGATATTGTGTATCTGGATTTTCAAATGGTGTTTGACAAAGTACCTCATTAAAGGCTCCAGAAGAAATTGGAGAGTCATGGGATAGGAGGTAGTGTCCTATTGTGGATTAAAAACTGGTTAAAGGATAGAAAACAGAGAGTAGGGTTAAATGGTCAGTATTCTCAATGGAGAAGGGTAGATAGTGGGATTCCTTGGGGGTCTGTGCTGGGACCGCTGCTTTTTAACATATTTATAAATGATCTTGAGATGGGAGTTACTAGTGAGGTAATTAAATTTGATGACAACACAAAGTTATTCAAACTTGTTAAATCGCAGGAGGATTGTGAAAAATTACAAGAGGACCTTACGAGACTGGGAGTCTGGGCATCTAAATGGCAGATGACGTTTAATGTGAGCAAGTGCAAAGTGATGCATGTGGGAAAGAGGAACTCGAACTATAGCTACGTCATGCAAGGTTCCACGTTAGGAGTCACTGAACAAGAAAGGGATTTTGGCGTCGTTGACGACACGTTGAATTTCTCTGCCCAGTGTGCTGCTGCGGCTAAGAAAGCAAATAGAACGTTAGGTATTATGAAAGGAATGGAAAACAAAAGTGAGGACGTTATAATGCCTTTGTATCGGTCCATGGTGCGACCACATTTCAAATATTGTGTTCAATTCTGGTAACCCCATCTCAAAAAAGACATAGTGGAATTAGAAAAGATACAGAGAAGGACAACAAAAATGATAAAGGGGATGGGACGAGTTCCCTATGAGGAAAGGCTGAAGCGTCTAGGGCTCTTCAGCTTGGAGAAAAGACGGCTGAGGTGAGATATGATAGAGGTCTATAAAATAATGAGTGGAGTGGAACGGGTAGAGGTGAATCGTTTGTTTACTCTTTCCAAAAATACTAGGACTAGGGGACATGCGATGAAGCTACAAAGTAGTAAATTTAATATGAATTGGAGAAAATTTTTCTTCACTCAACATGTTAGTAAACTGTGGAATTCGTTGCCAGAGAATGTGGTAAAGATGGTTAGCATAGCAGGGTTTAAAAAGGGTCTGCACGGCTTCCTAAAGGAACAGTCCATAGACCATTATTAAATTGACTTGGGGAAAATCCACAGCTTATTTTTGGGATAAGCAGCTTAAAATCTGTTGAACTTTTATGGGATCTTGCCAGGTATTTGTGACCTGGATTGGCCACTGTTGGAAACAGGATGCTGGGCTTGATGGACGTTTGGTCTGTCCCAGTGTGGCAATACTTATGTAATTATGTAACTGCCCTGCACTAACAAAGTCATATCCATCATTTCCCGCAAAAGCTGATTGATGACTAAATAACCGCTGTAACCTTTACACTTTCATAGCGCTCAGTTTGAAGTCTTTGAACCGCTTGTCAATAAAAGAACCTATGAACTTGGAGAGACAGTTCACCCCCTTTAATTCCCTTTCATGATCACGGTAAAGATCTGTTGCAAAGATGTAGTTGGAGTTGTGCATCCCTGTTTTGTGAATACATTCACATTCATAAATTATATACATTTCGGATGTATTAGGCCTAGCTAGCTTTGTCATGTAGCATAAATGTTTTTCCCATTTCATTAAAGAAAGGATCACCTCACTGCAAATATTTTATGACTTTGCATTTGTGCTGTTTTTCTGTGTAAGAGTTACACATGCTCCTATAATTTTGAACTGAAAAGCAAGTTCAAAGACTAATTTAGGGGGGGCTATAGTTATTAGTTGATCTGTTAAATGAATGGATAAGAAAGTTTTAAAACATGTTTATGAAGTAAGAAAGTAATGGTATTTGTTGTTTTGTTTCATAAATTAAATTTAAATGTCATTTTGTTTTCAGTTAAATATAATTTTAAATCATTTTGACACTATTCTAGATTTATTATTATTATTATTGTTATTATTATTATTATTAATGGTAAACAAGACTGCCACTGGTCAGTAAAACTAACACATTTTATGTGCTACCTACAGAGTCTAAATGACCACACCAAAGTGGAGCGTGAAAGCAGAAGGAGCTTAGTGACATCATCATGAAGTTATATGTATTTCTAGTCAACACTGGAACTACACTTACATTTGACACAGAGCTTGCAGTACAAACGTAAGAGACTTGAGTTTCATTTTTTTTACAAATTCTGACTTTGAAGGAATGTGTGGTCCATGAGTGTGTGAATGCTTGTACTATTTTCATATGTTTACTGTGGTTTTATTCTACTGCTGCATCTGTTTATCCTGTCTATAGTGCTATTAGACATACATAGCATTATCCTTATCACAAAAACTGCATATGGTGTTACTCTGTGTGCAGTCTAAAATGAGTTATTTAAAAATTATTGAAAATGCTAAAATCCTCCTTTTAAAAAAATGATCAACCATAGCTTAATCTAGTAACTGGATATTCTGCCCCCTCCCTCTATTTTTGTAATGGTTTTTAAATTAACTTGCAAGTTTTATAATTCCGGTATAATGATGTTGATACTGACCTAATTCCACAGTTCAATATTGGTCAAAATGACAAAGGTTTCAAGTGACTAACCAACTTTTTAATTTTGGTGTTTCCGTAACAGTAGAAATCCTTTTGTATCTTAGTATTTAGTCATCCATGGCTGAAAAGTGTTAGCCAGTTTAGTTTTTGTGGTAGTTGTTGGCCACCTGGTAACTGAATTTCTGTTATACCCAGTATTTCATAGTACCTACCATCAGGGCTGCAAAAGTCCCAGACACCTAAAATTAATGACCCTGCATCCAGTGGGGCTTGGGCTGATGGGCGTTTGGCCATTGAGAGCTGCATTAGCTGCTGCTGGCAGGACTTGTACAAAGGAGAGTTGGTGGCTGCTCTTAATGAGGCCTATTGCTGTACTAAGATTGAATTGGGATGGAAGGGAGGAAGTGGGATTGTTTGGATATTGTGAAGAAAGTAAGACGAAGGGAGTACTTGCAAGTAGAGAGGAGACAAGGAAGGTAATATAGAGGGGAATAATCGAACGTCGCCGGCCAAATAGATCGCCGGCGAGCTATGTTAGCGGCGGCGCTACAGCTGACCGGAACCGTATTATCGAAGAAGATGGCCGGCCATCTTTTTTTTTTTTGATAATACGGTTTAGTCCGGCCAAGTGCCTTGGAGTTCGCCGGGTTTGAGATGGCTGGGTTTGTTTTTCAGTGATAATGGAAGAAAATGGCGGCCATCTCCGGCCCGGCGAAATCCAAGGCATTTGGTCGTGGGAGGAGCCAGCATTTGTAGCGCACTGGTCCCCCTGACATGCCAGGACACCAACGGGGCAACCTAGGGGTCAGTGCGGTGGACTTCAGAAAAAGCTCCCACATGCATAGCTCCCTTACTTTGGGTGCTGAGCCCCCCAACCCCCCCCTAAACCCACTACCCACAAATGTACACCACTACCGTAGCTCTTAGGAGTGAAGGGGGCAACTACATGTGGGTACAGTGGGTTGTGGAGGGCTCCCATTTACCAGCACAAGTGTTACAGGTAGGGGGGATGGGCCTGGGTCCGCCTGCCTTAAGTGCACTGCGGTACCCATTAAAAGTGCTCCAGGGAACCTGCATACACGCAGGCCTCTAGGAGTTGTTGCTGCTGTATAACCTTGGCACACCAGTTGACACCTGAAGACTAATCTCTTTGAAAAAGTCCTTTATTTGAATAAGCACGTTTACTCACAGTTAACTGCAGATCAGGGGTTGTGCCCCAGTGGCAAAGATTCTCCCTGGTACTGAGATTAGCAGTAGGTCAGAGCTGGCAGAATGGTGTACAATGCCCTATTTCGGCCACATTCAAGGTAAGAACTAAGTTCTGTAACGTGGCTAACACGTGAAAGGGATCTAAAACTGGCTTACAAAAATGGCCACTACATCATGGACTACCGGAAACAAAACAGGGCACACTCTGACCCAGTAAGCAGGGGGAAAAGCACCATGGGAGTAGAGCCTACCAACTACCAACATCGTGAGCATTTGCTACAAGCTAGTGGAATCAAGGAGCCCAATACCCTACACCCACCACAATGCATTGCTGATGTGACTCTGCAGTGCGCATAACAGAAAAGGTGTCACACTCACCCGAGAGCCACATCAGAACCAGGGAAAGGCTGTCAGAGGATAGAACATATTCTGCTGTCATGGAGGTGGGTACGGCATTTGAGGCTGGCATACAGGCTGGAAAAAAAGTTTTTATAGTGGGTTTTTTTTTGGTGGGAGGGGGTTAGTGACCACTGGGGGAGTTCGGGGAGGTCATCCCCAATTCCCTCCAGTGGTCATCTGGTCAGTTGGGGCACTTGTTTGAGCCTCTTTAAGCCAGAATCAAAAGTTCAGTAAGGAGTTTTGGCTGTACTTTGATGCAGTTCAAGTCTATCTTGTCCCAAGCACTCCAATTTCTTTTAATACTTGCCATGGATTCAAGCTCCCAATTCCAGAGTTGCTTGCAATAAAAAAAAAACAACAAAACAAGACCTTTCCCAACAGAAACTCTGGGTCACAACCATACACAGTTGTGCCCCCAACTCTCCACCCACTTGTCAAGGTTTTACGGTTCTGGTTACCTGGAGCCACCCACTTGTCTGTTAGGTAAGTAATAGCAAATGGGAATTCAGAATTACAGTTTAAGCTGAGACTCACTCTGCTGTAATCTTCATTGGCTGCTCAGGACAGAGCTCTCATTCCTCTACAACTTCCATATTTTCCTTCAGCGGCTCAGGAAGTATTTCCAGGCTACTCCTAAACAATATTGACTGGCTCACCTTTATCCACAAGTTTGTTCATCCCGTCAAAGAAATATAATGGATTGGTGAGGCAAGGTTTCCCTTCACTAAATCCATGTTGGCTTTGTCTCATTAATCCATGCTTTTGAATAAGCCCAGTAATTTTGTCCTTTATAATAGTCTCTACCATTTTACCCGGTTCAGACGTCAGGCTCACCAGTCTATATTTTACCGGATCACCTCTGGAACCTTTTTTTAAAAATCAGCGTTACATTGGCCACCTTCCAATCTTCTGGAACCATGCTTGATTTTAAAGATAAATTACAAATTACTAACAATAGTTGCGCAAGTTCATTTTTCAATTCTGTCAGTACTTGGGGATGAATACCATCCAGGCCAAGAGATTTGCTTCTCTTTAATTTGTCATATTGCGCCATTACATCCTCCAGGTTGATAGAGATTTCATCCAGTTTCTCTGACTTCTTAGCCTTGAATACCATTTCTGGCACCGGCATGTCGCCCAAATCTTCCTTGGTGAAGATCAAAGCAAAGAATTAATTTAATCTCTCTGCTATGGCTTGCTCTTCCCCGATTGCGCCTTTTACCCTTCGGTCGTCTAGCGGTCCAACCGATTCTTTTGCCGTGTCTTGCTTTTAATATATCTAAAAAATAATTTTTACTATATGTTTTTGCCTCCGATGCAATCTTTTTTTCAAAGTCTCTCTTTGCGTTCCTTATCAGCACTTTGCATTTGACTTGCCATTCGTTATGCTGTTTCTTATTATTTTCAGTCTGTATTTTTCTTGCCTGTATTTCTAATACAAGGGTATCCTTGTTAATTATAGTTAAAATAATAAAGATAATGAATCATATTTTCAGTCTGTTCCTTCTTCCATTTTCTGAATATCATTTTAATAGCTTCCTTTACCTCACTTTTTAACCATGTCGGATGTCGTTTGGTCTTCCTTCCTCCTTTTTTAATACACAAAATATATTTGGCATAGGCTTCAAGGATTGTATTTCTGAGCAGCATCTACGCCCAATGTAAATTTTTGACCTACACAGCTGCTCCTCTAAGGTTTTTTTTCACCATTCTTCTCATTTTACCATAGTCTCTTCTTTTGAAAGATAAATGCTAACGTATAAGATTTCTTGTATGTATTTACTCAAAAGCCGATATCAAATCTGATATTATGATGACTGTTATCAAGCGGCCCCAGCACCATTACCTTCTGTACCAGATCATGGGCTCCACTAAGGACTAGGTCTAGCATTTTTCCTCTTCCTGTTGGCTCCTATACCAGCTGCTCCATAAAGCAGTCCTTGATTTCGTCAAGGAATTTTAACTCCCTAGCATGCCCTGATGTTACATTTACCCAGTCAGTATCGGGGGAATTGAAATCACCCATTAATATTGTGTTGCCCAGTTTGTTAGTCTCCATAATTTCTGATACTATTTCTACATCTGTCTGTTCATCCTGTCCAGGTGGACTGTAGTACACTGCTATCACTATTCTTTAATCTTTATACATGGAATTTCAATCCATAGGGATTCCAAGATGTATTTTTTTTTCTGCTGAATTTTCAATCTATTTGATTCAAGGCCCTCCTTAATGTAAGGGAAGGGGAATGGGACTTATATACTGCCTTTCTGTGGGTTTTCCAACTACATTCAAAGCGGTTTACGTATTATATACAGGTACTTCCATATCATCATGCTGATTAATCCATAGACTGGTGGGTTGTGTCCATCTACCAGCAGGTGGAGATAGAGAGCAAAGCTTTTGCCTCCCTATATGTGGTCATGTGCTGCCGGAAACTCCTCAGTATGTTCTCTATCTCAGCAGGTGGTGGTCACACACAGCAGCAGCTCTGGCTAGGTCTCCAAGCCTAATCTTTAGGTTTTGTTGAGTACCTGGGGTTGAGGGCTCTTCTTGAGCAAGTGCAAACCTGGTGGCGCCAGGTCCCTCCTTTTCTCCCCCCTCCCGCTGGCTCCGTTAAAAAAAAAAAAAAAAAAAAATTTGGACATCCTTAAGGGCGTTTATTTCGACGTTTATTTAAACGTTTATTGCAGCTACTCACTGGGACACCAGGTCGTTACAGCTCGGAGCGAGAAGCAGATAATTTTTACCTTTTTATAGCGGGCAGGGGGTTCCCCGATCGATCTCCACGTGGCCTATGGCGTTGGAGGGCGAGGGCGCGAAGAATCGCTCCCCGGACCGCGTGTGCGCTTCTAGCGGGGATGCGGGGGTTTTAAAGTCTGATTCGCCCTTGTTGGGTGTCAGTTTGGAGGCCGGTCAGTGTCCCGGGTCTTCCTCCGGTGCGGCGGTTTTTCCCGCCATAAACACCCATCCCCCGCTGCTCGCCTTCGCCATCTTGGCCGGCCACTCTGCTCGGACGGCTTCTTCTTGGGCCGCCCTTGAGCTGGGAGACGTTCATGCCATGGCCGCCCTTGATTTGGGCGACGGCAAAAAAGCGGCTAAAGTTAAGCGCCGTTCTTCCCGCGCGGCTCCTTCGCGGAGTGTCGCGCCGGACGCCATCTTGGATGCGCAGCATGTTTCTCCCCCGCTCTTGCGAGCGCCGGTTGAGGGTGCGTCTAGGGCTGTGGCCCAGGCTGCTGAAATACACAGTCTGGGGGGTTTCTCCCCCGAGTTTATTTTGCTGCTGCATCAGGCCTTCCTTATGCAAAACGCTGCCCCTTCTCCCTTGTCCGACAAAGGGGTTGAGGCCCCCGGAAGTAAACGCCCTCGGGTGGATTCCCAGGGCTTAGAGGACTCTGTCTCCTCTGATGTAGATGAGGACAGCGTATCTGAGTTCTCCCAACGGTCCTTTGGGGATTCCTTGGAGGAGACGGATTCCCGCTCGGATGGAGCTGATGACCCCTCTGCAGCGCGGATCTTTCGCTCAGAGGATTTGCCCAACCTGTTAGTGCAGGCCATGAGCATTTTGAAGATTTCCTCTCCAGAGGACGTCTCTCCCTCAGCCCCTGTTGGCTCCGCCATTATGCTGGGGACGAAGCGCCCACCTAGAACCTTCCACGTGCATGATGCTATGCACACCTTAATTTCGGCTCAATGGGATGTCCCGGAAGCGAGCCTCAAAGTGGATAGGGCTATGTCCCGCCTCTATCCTTTGCCTGAAAGTGAACGTGAGGCCTTTCTTTGGCCTACCGTGGATTCTTTAATCACTGCGGTGACTAAGAAAACGGCGTTGCCGGTGGAAGGTGGCACGGCCCTAAAAGACGCCCAAGACAGAAGATTGGAGGTGGCTTTAAGGTTGTCCTTCGAGGCGGCTGCCTTAAGTTTGCAGGCCTCAGTTTGCGGCTCCTATGTGGCCAGGGCGTGCCTGACGATTGTGCAGCGGGCTTCCCCCTCGGATCCTTCCTTGAGGGCTGACTGGCCGGCCCTGGAATCGGGCTTGGCTTATTTGGCAGACTTACTGTATGATGTCTTGAGAGCCTCGGCTAAAGGTATGGCTCAGACAATCTCTGCGCGGCGCTGGCTTTGGCTGAAACATCGGTCTGCTGACCATGCCTCTAAGTCCCGCCTGGCTAAGTTGCCTTTTAAAGGCAAGCTGCTCTTTGGGGTCGAGCTGGACAAAATTGTGACCGATCTCGGCACGTCTAAGGGCAAGAGGTTACCAGAGGTCAGGGCTCGGGCCAGTGGTGCTCGCCCTGGTAACTCCAGAGGACGGTTTCAGGAAGCCCGTCGGTACCGCCCGGGCAAGTCGGGCTCCTCTGCCCCCTCTTCCTTCAAGAGGAACTTCTCCCCCAAGCAGCATTCCTTTCGCAGAGACCGCCGTCCCGGAGGTGCGCCCTCTGGTCCTCCCCCAGGGTCTCGTACCCAATGACGGGGTCCTGGTCCATGGCCCAGTGCAGATTGGAGGACGCCTGTCCTCGTTTCTGGGCGAGTGGACCAGGGTAACTTCAGACGCTTGGGTGCTGGAAGTCATCAGAGACGGCTACAAGCTAGAGTTCTGCCAACCCTTAAGAGACGGGTTTGTACTCTCTCCCTGCAAGTCTCCGGTCAAAGCTGTGGCAGTGCAGCAGACCTTGGACAACCTGATCCGCCTGGGTGCGGTCGTTCCGGTGCCAGAAAATCAGCTTGGCAAGGGATGTTACTCCATTTACTTTGTGGTACCAAAGAAAGGAGGTTCTGTACGGCCTATCCTCGACCTCAAAGGGGTCAATCGGGCCTTGAAAGTTCGGCACTTTCGCATGGAGACTCTCCGCTCTGTTATAGCGGCAGTGAAGGCAGGGGAGTTCCTGGCATCCTTGGACATCAAGGAAGCGTACTTGCATATTCCCATCTGGCCTCCTCATCAACGCTTTCTGCGTTTTGCAGTCCTGGGCCGACACTTCCAGTTCAGAGCCCTCCCGTTCGGGCTGGCTACTGCTCCGCGGACCTTCTCCAAAGTAATGGTGGTCATCGCTGCCTTCCTGCGAAAGGAAGGAGTACAAGTCCATCCTTATCTGGACGACTGGTTGATCCGAGCCCCCTCTTATGCAGAGTGCGGCAAAGCTGTGGACCGGGTGATTGCTCTTTTGAGCTCCCTGGGGTGGATCATCAACTGGGAGAAAAGCCAGCTGCGCCCGACTCAGTCCCTGGAGTATCTGGGAGTTCGATTCGACACCCAAGTGGGCAGAGTGTTCCTGCCAGACAATCGGATTGTCAAACTTCAGGTTCAGGTGGACCAGTTCCTAGTAGCCTCTCCGCTTCGGGCTTGGGACTATGTGCAGCTGTTGGGCTCTATGACGGCCACGATGGAAGTAGTGCCCTGGGCCAGGGCTCATATGAGACCACTACAACACTCTCTGCTGCAGCGCTGGACTCCGGTGTCGGAGGATTATGCTGTGCGCCTTCCCTTGGACCCAGCAGTGCGCAAGGCGCTGAGCTGGTGGCTGAAGACAGACAAGTTGTCTGCAGGGATGCCTCTTGTGACCCCGGAGTGGATTGTCGTCACGACGGATGCCTCTTTGACGGGCTGGGGAGCCCACTGCATGGGAAGGACAGCGCAGGGCCTCTGGTCTCCTGCAGAGGCAAAGTGGTCTATCAACCTCCTGGAACTCAGAGCCATTCGGTTGGCGCTTTTGGAGTTCCTCCTGGTACTGGCATTGAAGCGGCTGTGGCCTATGTCAACCGCCAGGGAGGTACCAAGAGCGCCCCTCTAGCCAAGGAAGCCATGAATCTATGCCAGTGGGCGGAAGCGAACCTGGAACAGCTGTCAGCGGCCCACATTGCCGGAGTCATGAATGTCAAGGCGGACTTTCTCAGTCGCCATACCTTGGATCCCGGAGAGTGGCAGTTATCGGCTCAGGCGTTCTTGGACATCACAAAGCGCTGGGGCCAGCCGAGCCTAGATCTGATGGCGTCATCGGCCAATTGCCAAGTGCCGCGCTTTTTCAGCAGAGGACGGGACCCTCGATCTCTGGGAGTAGATGCTCTTCTCCAACAGTGGCCGACACAAGAGCTTCTCTATGTGTTCCCGCCCTGGCCCATGTTGGGCAGGGTACTAGACCGGGTGGCAAAGCATCCGGGCCGGATAATCCTGGTGGATCCGGACTGGCCCAGACGTCCCTGGTATGCGGACTTGATCAGGCTCTCAGTGGATGATCCTCTGCGGCTGCCAGTGGAGCAGGGCCTGTTGCATCAGGGTCCCGTGGTGATGGAGGATCCCTCCCCCTTTGGTCTTACGGCCTGGCTATTGAGCGGCAGCGTCTGAGGAAGAAGGGCTTCTCAGACAAGGTCATCGCCACTATGCTGAGAGCGAGGAAGCGCTCTACTTCTACTGCTTACGCCAGGGTTTGGCGTACCTTTGCAGCGTGGTGTGAAGCAGGCTCACTTTCTCCCTTCACTGCTCCAATTTCTTCAGTGCTGGCGTTCCTGCAAGAAGGTCTGGTGAAAGGCCTGTCGCTCAGTTCCCTTAAAGTCCAGGTAGCGGCTCTGGCTTGCTTCAGGGGCCGCCTGAAGGGTGCTTCCCTGGCTTCGCAGCCAGAAGTGGTACGTTTTCTCAAGGGAGTTAATCACCTGCGCCCTCCTCTGCGCTCAGTGGTGCCTGCGTGGAATCTCAACCTGGTGCTAAGAGCCTTGCAGAAGCCGCCTTTTGAACCCTTGTCGAGGGCATCTCTGAAAGACCTGACGTTGAAAGCAGTCTTTTTGGTGGCTATCACTTCAGCCAGAAGAGTTTCCGAGCTCCAGGCACTCTTATGTCGAGAGTCTTTTCTGCAGTTCACTGAGGCAGGAGTGACTATTCGCACAGTGCCTTCCTTCCTGCCCAAGATTGTTTCTCGCTTCCATGTGAATCAGCAGCTCTGTCTCCCTTCCTTTCGTAGGGAGGACTACCCAGAGGAATACTCTGCTCTCAAATATCTGAATGTGAGACGAGTCATCATCAGATACTTGGAAGTGACCAATGATTTCCAGAAATCGGATCATCTGTTTGTCCTGTTTGCAGGTCCTCGTAAGGGTCTGCAGGCTGCTAAGCCTACAGTGGCAAGATGGGTCAAGGAAACCATTGCAGCGGCTTATGTGGCCGCGGGGAAGGTGCCGCCTATCCAGCTGAAGGCTCACTCCACTAGAGCTCAGGCGACCTCGATGGCAGAGGCCGGGTCCGTCTCCTTGGAAGAGATGTGCAAGGCGGCAACTTGGGCATCAGCCCATACCTTCTCCAGCCATTACCGCTTGTCTGTGGCTGCTCGGGCGGAGGCCCGGTTTGGAGCTTCAGTGTTGCGGTCAGGGATTTCTATGTCCCGCCCTGGGTGAGTACTGCTTCGGTACATCCCACCAGTCTATGGATTGATCAGCATGATGATATGGAAGGTAAAATTATGTATCATACCTGATAATTTTCTTTCCATTAATCATAGCTGATCAATCCATAGCCCCTCCCAGATATCTGTACTGTTTATATTCTGGTTGCATTTCAGGTTCAAGTTTAGTCTTCAGTTCCTGTTCAGGAGGACTTCGTGTTCAAGTTTTTTCAATTGGATTCTTCAAGAGTTGAGACGAGTTTGTGTTACAGTGAGCTGCTGCATTCCTCTCCCCTCCGTTTTACAGGGCTGGATTGAGACATAAATTCTGCCGGCGCTCCCTCTCGCTTCGTGCGGCTGTAGGGCAGCTTTGTACCCCTCCCGCTTCGGCGGTGTTAGGGTCAGTCAGCTCCTCCCGCGGTTACGTTGCCGGATAAGCCAGATCCCCCCGCATCGGCGGGGTGGTGTCCCTCCCCCGCTCCGCGGGGATGAGCTGGACGGATTCCCCTCCCCCACTTGTGTGGGGATGAGCTGGGTTAATTCCCCTCCCCCGTTTCGGCGGCGGTGAGCTGGGCAGAGTGTCCCTTTGTGGGTGTAATTCTCTAAGTGCTGAGTCCTGCGGATGGAGCTTTGATATCGACATACTGAGGAGTTTCCGGCAGCACATGACCACATATAGGGAGGCAAAAGCTTTGCTCTCTATCTCCACCTGCTGGTAGATGGACACAACCCACCAGTCTATGGCTTGATCAGCTATGATTAATGGAAAGAAAATTATCAGGTATGATACATAATTTTACCTTATTTGTACTTGGTACAGAGGCGGGTTAAGTGACTTGCCCAGAGTCACAAAGAGCTGCAGTGGGAATCAAACCCAGTTCCCCAGGATCAGAGTCCGCTTCACTAACCACTAGGCTACTCCACCAATTCCATTCACTCTATCACTACGATATAATTTGTACCCTGGTATGACAGTGTCCACTGGTTATCCTTCTTCCACCAGGTCTCAGAGATACCTATTATATCTAATTTTTCATTTAGTGCAATATATTCTAACTCTCCCATCTTATTTCTTAGGCTCCTGGCATTCGCATATAGACATTTCAAACTGTGTTTGTTGTTCCTATTTACATCATGCTCAGTACTTGACAGTATTAATTTGCAATCTTTAGTCTGATTTTTATTTTTATTTAAGGACACCTGATATACTACGGTCTCTTTTGCAACCTCACTATCAGGATACTCTATCTTCTCTGTTTTGATGATATCTTTGAAAGATACCTTATCCCGAACCATGCGCTTTTGAGCAACTGTCGGCCTTCCCCCTGTTTCTTGTTTAAAAGCTGCTCTATCTCCTTTTTAAATGCCGATGCCAGCAGCCTGGTCCCACCCTAGTTAAGGATTACCATAAAGGACTCCAGAAAAAAATATTTTAAAAATTGTATAAATTTCTCAACACAATTTATTGTGCCAATTTGCACTTACACACACACACACACACACACACACATATGTATACTAGTAAAAAAGGCCCGTTTCTGACACAAATGAAAGGTTTTCCTCAGAGTGTGTATATTTGAGAGAGTGTATGTGAGAGTGACTGTGTGAGAGAGAGCGAGTGAATGTGTGTGGCTGCGAGTGTGTCTGTTAGAGAGGGTGTGTGTGAGATTGACAGTGTGTGCGAGTGCGTATGTGAGCCACAGTGAGTGTGAGAGAGTGTTTAACACAGATACAGTGTGTGTGAGATAGAGTATGTGTGCGATACACAGACTCTCTGTGAGATCGAGAGTGTATGAGATTGAGAGAGTGTTTGAGAGTGACTGTGTGACACATAGAGAGTGAATGTGATACAGTGTGAGACATAACGTGTGTTGTAGACAGTGTGTGGGAGTGAGAGAGACACTGACTGAGAGAGAGAGAGAGAGTGTGTGAGAGATTGTGTGTGTGACAGAGATATCTCCCCCCCTCCCTCTCTGTGTTCGCAGGACCCCCTCCGTCTGCCTCTCCCGCTCTGTTGTCACAGGACCCCTCCCCTCCCTCTCTGGTCAGTCTCCCCTCCTCCTCTCAGGTCTCCCTGCATCCCTCCTCTCAGGTCTCTGGATCCCCCCTCCCCCCTTCGTCTGTGCTGTCAGGACCCCCTCCCCCCCTCCGTCTCTGGTCTCTGGACCTCTTCTGGCCCTCATCCTCCCCCTCCTTGTGCCTTAACTCTTGCTTAGCCTTGTGCTACAGTGGAGACAGCTGTGCAGGACCTCCTCTTCCAACCTCCTTCCCATGTTTCTTCAAAAAGAAAACCAAAAAAAAAGGAAACCTGCAAAAATGTTTGTAAAAAGGAAGCGGGGCACCGCAGGCAGCCATCAGCTGTCAGCTGTGCATCCGCTCCTCCTCTCACCTGTCACTTCGCAGCGCTCCGGGGCAGTGACATGAGAGCTGAGAGGAGGAGCGGATGTGGAGCTGACAGCCGATGGCTGCCTGCGGTGCCCTGCTTCCTTTTTAAAAGCTTTTTTGTAGGTTTTTTTGTTTTTTTTTGTTTGTACCAGCCGCAGCTGACGTCGGATGGAGGGGGTGAGCGGCGGCAACCTTTGGTGGAGGGTTCAGCAGTGTCTGCGGCGACCTTGGGGGGGGGGGGGGGTTGGAGGGTGGTAGCGGTGGCAAAGGTGACACAGCCGATGGCTGCCTCTGGTTCCTCAGTTCCTTTTTGGAAAGGTTTTTTTGTTTGTGTTTTTTTTTTTTACCGGCTGTAGCTGACGTCGGACGGAGGGGGGGAGCGGCGGTGGTCAGGCTTAGTGCTGTGGTGTCGGCGTCTCCGTCCAGGCTCCCGTGGCGTGATTTGGGTCCCTGCTGCCTCTCCTTATGCTTTGCGAGGCAGTGCCGATCGGTCACGGGGCGCTCCGAATCGCGTTTGCGAGTCATGGGTTTGACGTCACGTTTCGTCGAACGATGCGATTTGCTGAGTGTCAGTGCTCCGCCCTTGATGTCATCATGTTGTGACACAAGGGCGGGGCAGACACTCATGGAGAAAATCTGATCTACACCACTACAAATTTAGAACGTTGGGAGATTTGAGGCTTCATTAGAACGTTGGAGTTGCGAATTATGTCTGGATAGGGCGTGGCTGAGGGCGGGTCTATGAGTGAGGGTGAGTGGTGCTGACAGCCCAGCCTAGGAACAGTACAGGGCTTCAGTGCTTCACTGGCACGGATTGAGCTTCAAAACGTTGGAGGTGGGAATTATTTATATAGATATGTTTTTATCCACTTTCCCCTTTAAGGCTTACGTTCCGCTTACTCTCAATCCACATTCACAGCGTTGAAACTTAAATTATGGATGGACGCATACATTAAATTCGTTGGTCTTATACATAATGTCACTTATTATTACATTGGTAGAATACATGCAATATAATGAATGAGTCCCCGATTCATAAGTTCTTTCTGCATATACACAAGGAAATCTTCTTAGTGCGGTGTATTGTCCGCTATGCTCTATATCACGGTCTACAGTTCTTTAGACCAAATGTGTGATAAAATTACCACTTATCTTGTATATTGCCCTGTGTGTGCCACTTATGTTTCAGGTTTCACCCCTCAATGCTTCCAGGGCTATCTTGATCTCAACATAGTCACTGTGCCCAATTGTAGATTCTCAATGAACCACCATACTCCCTCCATTGATTTCAACGTTTAATCATGGCTGAGAGGCCTCTATGTATTCCTCCAAATTGAACCACATTACTGATTCAAGAAGTGTAGAGTGATGCACTTGGGGTGCAGAAACCCAAAAGAGAGATTAGTAAGCTCGACCCAGGAGAGAGACCTTGGGGTGTTGGTGTCTGAGGATCTAAAGGTGAAGAAACAATGCTACCAGGCGACAGCCGTGGCCAGAAGGATGCTAGGCTGCATGGAGAGGGGCATAACCAGCAGAAGAAAGGAGGTGTTGATGCCCCTCTACAAGTCGTTGGTGAGGCCTCACTTACAGTATTGTGTTCAGTTTTGGAGGCCATATCTTGCTAAAGATGTAAAAAGACTAGAAGCGGTTCAAAGAAAAGCTACAAACATGGTATGGGATTTTTGTTGCAAACCGTACGAGGAAAGACTTGCTGACCTGAACATGTATACCTTGGAGGAAAGGAGAAACAGGGGTGACATGATACAGATGTTCAAATATTTGAAAGATATTAATCCGCAAATGAACCTTTTTCCGAGACAGGAAGGTAGTAGAACTAGAGGACATGAATTGAGGTTGAAGGGGGGCAGACTCAGGACTAATGTCAGGAAGTATTTTTTCATGGAGAGGGTGGTGGATATGTGGAATGCCCTCCCATGGGAGGTGGTGGGGATGAAAACGGTAATTGAATTCAAACATGCGTGGGATAAAACACAAAGGAATACGGTTTAGAAGGAATGGTTCCATGGAATCTTAGCGGAGATTGGGTGGTGACGCTGGTAATTGGGGAAACAAAATGGGAGCTGTGCAGACTTCTATGGTGTACACCCTGATCATGACTGAATAGATAGGGATGGGCTGGACTGTAAATTTTAAGGGGCTTCGACATTAGCTTCAGAATTTAGTACAAGAACAGTACTGGGTAGACTTCTACGGTCTGTGCCCTGAGAATGGCAAGGAGAAATCAAACTCGGATATACATGTAAAGTAACACATACCATGTAAAATGAATTTATCTTGTTGGGCAGACTGGATGGACCGTACAGGTCTTTATCTGCCGTCATTTACTATGTTTTCCTTTTTTCCATTAGCCAGCCTTGTAGCTAGAGTTTCCCATTAGTGATAGTACTACATCTCACTTGTCCTCGGAGAAAGTGAAGTTACTCAACTGTAGCATGTTCTTCAAGGACAAACAGGCTAATATTCTCACAAATGGGTAACGTGATCTGCGTTGCCCAGTCTGGAGCATGTATCAAGCTTTTCACAGAGCTCTTTGGAGCGCAAGTCACACTCCAGTGCACATGTGCGAGTGCCATCCCACCCGCTGCACGAGCAGGAGACCAACCCCTTTTTTTTTTTTTCTGCTGTGAGGAGTGGACGCGTCCTCACAGCTGCCGGTTCTGTTCTTTACCAGACCTTCTTTGTCTGTTCCTTTATTTACAGCTCTCAGTAGGCCAAATTTATGCTTCAACCCCTTTTGGGTTTTTCCTTTCTTATATCTCTGGTGGTTCATCCTTTGTGAGGCACCATCGAGTCTTCCCATTTTCCTTAGGAAGTTCCCAGCATTTCTGGTGCAATCGAACTGCTTCTGGTATGACCACTCCCTTTTTAGTTTTTCTCCATTTTTTGGGGTCTCAACATTCCCCTTCTAACTGTGTTCTGTGTTTTCAGATCCAAGCCAGAACCCAGTTAGTCAGAATGGCTCACAAGGAATTCTTTTTGGCGCCAAGTCCAAGACCTCGGCTTTGTCATCAATGTCTACGGTGTCAGCGTCTAAGTCAGCTGTCGCATCGGCACCTGCCTTGGCATTGGTCGCTATGTAAGTCCCTGGCACCGACCTGGTGAGATGAGAGGCTTGACCTTGTCCTTTTCTGTACTGAGGATAGGCAGTATCGAGGATCGACATCGGTACCGAGGAACGGTGTTTGTCTCCCTCATTGCACTGAAGCATTCGGTTCTTGAGTAGTGTCGAGGCCAGGTGGACTTCCAGTTATTGGTGCTGGATGAGTCTCGGAGTATCAGGACCACCTTGCTCCCTGAATTGCTGCCTGGCTTTCATCAGAGTGCATTGGCGTTGAGGGTTACACCTGCCATACTTCTCTACTCAGCCCCATGTGGCCCTCAGCCTGCAATGAGGCTCCACTGCTTCAGCAGTTTGTCTCTACAAAAATGTTCCAACTTTCCTGATATTGCTGCTCTTTGAGTATATCCAAGTCTTGATTCCTGGGCTCCAAGCTGGCTTTGCTTATAGGACATCAGCGCTGAAGTTGCTTGCACCTTCCTTGTCTCTTGAACAAGCCCCACATAGTCCTCAGCCTGTGGTGTGGCCTCCAGCTTTGGTGTCGCATGGAACACTACTGTTGATGCAAGCAGTTTTGTGGGATTTGAGGCTGTAGGCGAATCCTCGATGCCCCTGTCGGGGTCTTGCTTCTTCTTGGTCAAGGCAGACTCGGTCTCAGCCCTCCCATCAGGAGTTCCTGGCTGACACCAGTGAGGGGCGCATAGAGGTCAGATGAAGATCCTCGGTACTTCTCCGAGAAGGAGTCCTTTGGAATACCATCTGACCCTCCCCTCCACAGGACCTGAGGTTTTCTCCATCTGCGAGTCTGTCCTTCACTTCTTTTGTCTAGGATATGACAGCTGCCTTTTCCACTGTCTTCCAAGGTGGAGGATTGCCTCTCCTTTTTGAGCTCCTAGACTATGAGTCTTCTCCTAGGAGGGCTGTTGTAGTCATAGTCCATCAACTCTTCTTTGATGTAATGAGGAGTTGCGAGGCCTCTTCTGTTGGCCCCGTTTCTTCCCATGGAGATTGCCTCCATGCACCAATTTCAGAACTCCCCTGGTTTTCATAGGCTCCAGTTCCTTCCTCAAGAGAGTAAGAAGATCTAGGAACTATGCTTTTGCGCCCATAGGCGGGGACAACAGTACCATGGATTCTCTTGGCGAATCATGTACTAGTTTTCACTGCTCTTTTCCTGTCTTCAGTCCTGCCTGCTCGCTATGAGCATATTCTTATGGGACCTGGGGCGTCACAAGCTCTCTTTCTCTCCTACAGTGAGTTTTTTTGCCAGTAGGCTGGGCAGCAGATGGTGTGTTGCAAGTTCTTGGTCAGGCAACATTTTTTGCTGTGGCTTCCAGGATCTATGCCTTCAGTGTGGCTGTGTGGTCCCTTGTGACTGTGTGTTTCTAATTTGTACTTGTGCGTTCAGCGGAGGCTGGTGGATGCCACGTGACGCGGGGATAACCCTTTTAAGGCACAGTTGGAGGGGGTCGCTTACCTCATCAAGAAATAGATAGCTGCCATCACAGTCTCTCCTCCTGGGTGCCTTCTTCAAATCCCTCCTCATGTAGGAGGTCCTTTGGTCATTTTGAGATGAGGCCCTTCTATTTCCCGCCTGTTCTTGCTAGCCTCAATGAGTTCAACCCCAGCGTATTTGCTCCCAGCAACAGCATGCGCTTCAGCCTGGACAGCTTTCCAGTTACTGCAAGGGGTTCACCTTTGGATGGCTCCAGGGGAACATAGATGTAGTGCTAGTTAATGTCACGGATGACCTACTGGTTGGAGGGAAGCTACAGTTATTCGGGACAGGCCGAAGGCCAACGAATTGTCCGCCGAGAGCAACTCACATCAGTTTTCAGTGTGAGTAGTTCCTTGCGGAAGATCTCTCCACCCTTCTGAAGGCCCATGTGATCGAGTCCGTATCAACAGGGGAAGAAGGTTGCTATTCTTCTCCTCGTTCTCCCTTATGCCAATGAACGCAAGGGGGATACCTTCCATCCTGGCTCTTGAGTTCCTTTCCAGCTCTCTGAGCAAAGAACAGTTCAGGATGTTTTTTTTCCCTGAGCACCCTACTCCCCATGGTTCTGGGCAGTCATTGGCTCTGCTCTCTGGACTGGAAGGATATTAATGCATGGGCAGTCTCTTTGATTTCGACTGGGGACATTCCACTTCCTGTAACACATGCTGCCTTTTGGCCTTGCATCAGCTCTTGGGGTGGTCACCATGTGTCTAGTGGTGTTCGCAGCACCTCTGTGCTGACTGTGAGTCCATGTGTTTCCCTGTTTGGCTGTTTGGGTTTGAGCAGAGTACGCCGATGGCCAGTACTCTTGGGTCCATATGGAGCATTGTTTTAGGTGTTGGACTTATTGAGGTTCGTTTTCCACTACTCCCAGCCCCAACTGCTTCCCGTGTCTCACTTGGAGATCTGCCCCCTCTCCCGTTACATTCCAGCAGAGCAGCACCTCCTGGAATTCTCTGTCCCTGAGTCCATCACCTCTCTTCCCCCCCCCCCCCCTTCTTGATTCCAATGTCTGTCTCTCTCCCTCCCTCCCTACTGTCCCTCTAACTTTTCTCCATCACTGCTGGTTAGCGGCACTTCATTCATTAAATCTGCCTGCCTCGGGTTTTGGGCCTTCCTTATTATACGTCCCACCCTCGTGGAAGCAGGAAATTGTATCAGAAAGGGTGGGGCGCATCAAAAGGAAGGCCCAAAGCCCTGAGGCAGGCAGAATTAGTGGATGCGGTGCCACTATCGGCAGCTGTGGAAATAAATTAGAGGGGCTGCGGGGAGGGAGAGAGAGAGACAGACACTGGAACTGGTAGGGGAGGAAGGAAAGGGAATGGACACTGAAATTAGGATGGAGGGGGAAAGAGAAGTGCTGGACCCAGAAAAGGAGATGCCTCCTTTAGCCTCTTATAATGTGCGCCTATGAATGTGCATACTCTCATCAGGCAGGCAGGATGTCTCTGCAGAGCAGCCACATATGATATTTTTTGCAGATGGAACAGAGAAAGGGTATGTGTTCTTCAACGCAAGCATCCCACATGCATCCAGCAGCAAAAAAAAATAAAAAAAAAATAATAAAAACATGATGGAAAGGACCGCTATTGTCCTGTGGGTCTTGCATTGAAGAACACTGCCGTACAAGATCTGCAGCGAGACTTGAAGACTGCAGTCTGCAAAACAATCTCCTGCCAACTTGAAAGGGCTTGCACAATTTACTAAGAGGAATGAGTATAAAAATTGCAACACTTGGTTGTGCAGTGTTGGTAGATAATTACTGTAAATGATTCATGGTTTATATTTATACAAAAGGGGTTTCCAGTCCACGTTGCATAAGTCTTTGTACGGTAATGTCATGATTCTTTGATTTCTTATTCATCATTACTTTTTGAATATTTCTATAATTTCTTTCACATTGAAAATGTGGAGTATGTTGTGTAGATCAATCAGACTTCTACTTCAATTCATTTATAATTTTTTAGACATCAGGATGTGAAAAAAATATGGGTTTGGAAATTGTATATGTCATTGTAGCTCTTCAAAGGACTTTAGACCAGTTATGTGACTGCTGTTATTCATGAAGCATGTTTTAGTTTAAATACTATAAATGACATGGACTGCTCATGATGAAATGATGACTTCACTTACATCCATTTTGACTGCAGATCATTTATTTGCATATTAAAGAAAATGAAATTGTATAAAGGGTTGGGATGTTTGGAGCCATATGTATTATACAAAGTGAAAAGTGTAATAATTATATTGCTGGTTTTTAGATTAAAGTTTGGATATGATAATATATTGTGTTTGAATTGTATTAAGTATGTAAGGATATCTTCTAAAGTGAGAACTTTATTTTAAAATCTGTGTGGTTTATATGCACATATCTTTATTTTAGGGTGGCAGACCTTAAACATGCTATCCAGACAAAGTATAAAATTGGCGTTCTACACCAGATACTGGTTGTTAATGGAGGAGAGTGTATGGCATCAGATAGGAGAGTCTGTAGTTACAGTGCAGGAACGGTAAGTACTATAGCGGTACAGTATAATATAATAGTCTATCTACAGTTTTGCTTTTCTGTGATTTTGCATTTCTGTCAAATGTCTTTAGATGCTGTAGGCTTACTGAAAAAGTTTGTATATTTTGGAAAAAATTGTATATAATATTCTCATTTTTGTTTTCCATTCCTTTCGGAATAATTCCTAACATTCTATTTGCTTTCTTAGCCACTGCTGCTCACTGAGCGGAGGGTTTCAACATATAATCAGCGATGACACCTAGATACTTTTCCTGGGCGGTGATGCCTAATGTGAATCTTTCATCACATACCTATAGTTTGGGTTCCTCTTTCCTACATGCATCACTTTGTAGTTGCTTACATTAAATGCCATTTGCCATTTGGATACCCAATTTCCTAGTCTCATATGGTCCTCTTGCAATTTTTCAGAATTCTCTTGTAGTTTTTCAGAATTCTCTTGTGATTTAACAACTTTGAATAACTTTAATTACCTAACTAGTCATTCCCATCTGTAGATCATTTATAGATACATTGGAATCCCATTATAATGCTCCCTGCAATAATTCAAACCCAGTTATAATGTGATCATGTCTTGGCTCCCCCTTTTTTTTTTTAAACATGTACAGTTCCTCTGTTGGCAATGTCTAGCCACAGCATTGTAAAGTAGTCTCCCCATGCCTGCATGAAAAGCATTTCAGCCAATGTCTAGCTACGCCTGCATCAGTGGTTTGTCCAAGCTTGGTCCAAGGGTATCCCTATTTCTGGCCCCATCATGAAAGCCCAGGCAGAAAAATTTGACCAACAGCTAAATGACCAAGAGTCTACGTTCAAAACTAGTAATGGATGGCTTGACAGATTTAAGAAGAGGCATTCCATCATCCAAGTCCTTGTCTCAGGAGAGCTCCATTTAGCTGACAAGGATGCAGCACATTCTTACCCATGAGAACTTACAAAACTGCTGGAAGAAGGAGGATACTATATTTCAGATCGTACACTAACAACCAAGAATGATGTACACAAATGGGAAGGCTTTAAATAAGAAAAGGACAGAGTAGCCATTCTTTTTTGTGTGAATAATTCTGACAGTCATAAAGTAAAACCACTCATGTTGGGAAGTCCAAATCGCTCATGTGCTTTCACCATGAATCTTTGCCTTTTGACTCTGCAAACGGCAATAATACTGGATGAACTCTTCAATCTTTGTAGACTAGTTTCATAAATCCTTTGTTCCAGCTGTTAGAGCTCATCTACATAAACTTAAACAAGAGAAAAAGGCAGCATTTCTTCTGGGTAACTGCCCAGCACACTCTCCAGCAGAAGAGCTTGTGTGAACCATGATGGTAACATCAAAGCAGCGGCTTACTAAAAATTTCTGAATCGACAGCACAGCGATTCGCTTCTTCAAAACAAGCAGATCGCCTCGGGCTTTCCCTCACTGTGTTCCGCCTTCCTCTGATGTAACTTCCTATTTCCGTGAGGGTGGGACACAGTGAGGGAAGGCTCGAGGTGATCTGCTTGTTTAATTTAGAGATTTTAAAAATTAAAGGGGCCAGATGGCAGAGAGAAGGGGGCTGTTCAGGGAGCTGAGGGTAAGCAGGTGGGAATTGGGTCAGGGAGGCTGAAAAGGGGGTGGGGGTCTCAGATGGGAGAAGGGGGCTGGCAGGCAGCGGGAGAAGGAGGATGGGCGGGAGGGAGAATCGCTGGACATGGATGAGAGGGAAGGACAGGGGAAGGAGAATCACTGGACATGGATGAGAGGGGAGGGCAGGGGAGAGAGGAGAATCACTGGACATGGATGAGAGGGGAGGAGAGGGGACAGAGGAGAATTGCTGGACATGGATGGGAGGGAGAGGGCAAGGGAGAGAGAAAATATGCTGGACATTGATGGGAGGGTAGGGCAGAGAGGAGAAATACTGGAAATGGATGGAGAGGTTAGCAGACGAGAGAGGAGAAATGCTGAACATGGACGGAGGGGAGGAGAGAGGAGAGATGCTGGACATGGATGGAGGGGAGGAAAGAGAAAAAGAAGATGCATATGGATGGAGATGAGGGAAAGGGAAGAGAGGAGAAAAACTGCATATGGATGGAGAAAATAGGCTAAAGCTGGAACCATGTTATACCTACTCCAGTCAATTCCAGTTTATGGATGTAGGGCAAGAAATGATGAAGAAAGGCGGAAAGTAAAGAAATGGAAAGGAAGCCCCGGAAACGGAGTTAAGAGAACAGATAGAGAGCAGCAGAATCAGAGACTGGGGCCAACATGATCAGAAAAACAGTCACCAGACAACAAAGGTAGGAAAAAATCATTTTATTTTCATTTTCGTGTTTGAATTATGTCCCATTTGAGAACTTACATCTGTTTTCTTATTTTGCACTGGATATACTGGAGCTGTAACAGCTTATTGAAATTATTTATAATGAAAAAAAATCACAAGTTATTTTTTTTCTCCTATACTGGTATAAAATTTCAATGATGCCTATTTATATGTGCCATGGCTAGTATAAGGGGTGTGGCTACTGTGGGTGTAGCGACCATAGGGGACGGAGTCATAGATGGTGACCCCCGCCCACACTGAGTACCGGTACCTTTTTTTTTCTTACAAAAAAAAAGCACTGGACATCACAAAAGTATTAAACTAAATTAATAAAAACACTATTACAATACATTTTTTTTAAAGGCAGTGTAGGACATTTTTGGAAGATACAGAGATAAAAATATCTAAAAAAGCGGGAAAGCTTTGTTTTTGCTTGTTAAAGTGGAATGAACAAAACTAAGAAGCTGAGGAATCTGTTGCACGCAGAAAGGACTGCTCATGTACAGAACTTTACGTGACGTTCAGAGTTCTGGGACATCTGTGCCATCTTGACAATGTATGATGATGTCACCTACTTGTGTGTCTGTTTCAGTCCTGCTTGTCGACAGTAAATTATGTTTGCTATGTGGAAAGATTGTGTTACTGTTTCAAGTTTAAACTTGTACTAATTTGTCTGTTTTTCATATATGCTTACCCCCCCTTATCTAAGAAAAGAAAATTATCATCTCCAAAAATTACGTTCTTAATTGTTTCACTGCTCTACAGATACTTCCCCTACCATCATTTAAAAAAAAATATCTTTTAATGCGCACACTATTTTTTTAATGTCTTTTAATGCACACACTATTTTACCACCTGCTGCTTGAATATTTATTTCTTGTTTGATTTCTTCTGAATTAATCTTATGAAATGAGTAGCTCTCAAAGGCTATGTGGGAATGCATTAAGACTGTCCCAGATAAAAGTATCAACTCCAACCAGTTTGTTGGCCGTTATTTCTAATATCTACTAAGAAGGCTACGTTCAGGAAGAGAAACATAAGAGCGTAAGAATAGCCATACTGGGTCAGACCAGTGATCCATCTAGTCCAGTATCCTGCTTCCAACAGTGAGCAATCCATGTCAGAAGTACCTGGCAGAAACCCATTTAGTAGCAATATTCCATTCTACCAATCCCTGGGTAAGCAGTGTCCATCTCAATAACAGTGTATGAACTTTTCCTCCAGGAACTTGTCCAAACCTTTTTTTAAACCCAGATATGCTAACAGCTGTTACCACATCCTCTGGCAGAGAGTTCCAGAGCTTAACTATTCTTTGAATGAAAAAAATATTTCCTACTATTTGTTTTGAAAGTATTTCCATGTAATTTCATTGAGTGTCCCCTGGTCTATGTACATTTTGAAAGAGTGAAAAATCGATTCACTTCTACCCATTCTACACCACTTAGGATTTTATAGACCTCAATCATATGCCCCCTCAGCTGTCTCTTTTCTAAGCTGAAGAACCCTAACCTCGTTAGCCTTTCCTCATATGAAAGGAGTTCCATTCCCTTTATCATTTTGGTCTCTCTTCTTTGAACCTTTTTTAATTCCATTATAACTTTTTTTTGAGATACAGTGACCAGAACTGAACGCAATACTGAAGGCGAGGTCACACCATGGAGCGATACAGAGGCATTATAATATTATTGGTCTTATTTTGCATCCTTTCCTAATAATTCCTAGCATCCTGTTTGCTTTTTTATGACTGTCACCGCACACTGGGCAAAAGATTTCAGCGTATTGTCTATAAAACCTGTCATACTTTGGCATATTGGGTCTTACTTTTGGAGAACATAAAAATAATGGAGGTGATGAGGACAAAAACAGTGATGGATTTTAAATGCGTGGCATAAACTCAGGTGCTCATTTTCAAAGCACATAGACTTACAAAGTAGAGGCATATTTTCAAAGCACTTAGACTTATAAAGTTATATAGAGGGGCATAATCAAACGGGGAGCCCAAGTTTTCCTGAGGACGTCCTCGCAGGATGTCCCGCAAAGGGATGGGGAAACCCGTGTTATCGAAATAAGATGGGTGTCCATCTTTTGTTTCGATAATACGCTCTGGGACGCCCAAATCTCAACATTTAGGTCGACCTTAGAGATGGTCATCCCCGATTTTCGACGATAATGGAAACCGAGGACGCCCATCTCAAGAACGACCAAATCCAAGCCATTTGGTCATGGGAGGAGCCAGCATTCGTAGTGCACTGGTCCCCCTGACATGCCAGGACACCAACTGGACACCCTAGTGGGCACTGCAGTGGACTTCAGAAAAAGCTCTCAGGTACATAGCCTCCCATACCTTGTGTGCTGAGCCCCCCAACTCCCCAACTACCCACAACTGTACACCACTACCATAGCCCTTAGGGATGAAGGGGGGCACCTAGATGTGGGTACAGTGGGTTTGTGGTGGGTTTTGGAGGGCTCACATTTACCACCACAAGTATAACAGGTGGGGGGGGGGGGGGGGGGGATGAGCCTGGGTCCGCCTGTCTGAAGTGCACTGCATTACCCCCTAAAACTGCTTCTGGGACCTGCATACTGCTGTCATGGAGCTGGGTGTGATATTTGAGGCTGGCATAGAGGCTGAAAAAAAAAAATATATATATATTTCTCCGAGGACAAGCAGGCTGCTTGTTCTCACTGATGGGTGACGTCCACGGCAGCCCCTCCAATCGGAAACTTCACTAGCAAAGTCCTTTGCTAGCCCTCGCGCGCCCGCGCGCACCGCGCATGCGCGGCCGTCTTCCCGCCCGAAACCGGCTCGAGCCGGCCAGTCTTCTTTTGTCCGCACTCGGTACGGTCGTGTTTTCGCCGTGTCGAGCCCCGGAAAGTCGACCTCGCGCGTCCAATTTGTTTTGAACGTGTTTTTTTCCTTCGGGAAAGCTTTGTCCTAGTCGGGAAGTGCTCCGGAAACCCCTCGCCGGGTTTCGTGTAAATCCTCCCCGTACTTCTAGCTTTTTTGCCCCGGTAAGTTTTCTTTCGTCGTCGGGGTAGGCCTCTTTTCGGCCTCGGTCGAGATTTTTTTCTCCCTCTAAATTTTGGTGCTCCAAATTTCGCCATTTCGGCTTTTGATTTCGCCGGCGTGATTTTTCCGCCCATGACATCGAAGCCTTCCAGCGGCTTCAAGAAGTGCACCCAGTGCGCCCGGGTTATCTCGCTCACTGATCGACACTCGTCGTGTCTTCAGTGTCTGGGGGCCGAGCACCGCCCTCAGAACTGTAGTCTGTGTTCCCTGCTTCAAAGGCGGACTCAGGTAGCGAGACTAGCCCAGTGGAACGTGTTGTTCTCGGGCTCTTCGTCGGCATCGGCACCGGGATCTTCGAGTGCATCGACGTCGTCAGCGTCCAGACCATCTTCCTCGGCCGCCCCTGCATCGAGTGCATCGAGGCATCGGGCCTCTGCATCGGCGCCGAGACATCGGATAGCTGCATCGACGTCGGTGGTACCAGGACCTCGTCTGCTGATGTCGTCGGACGGTGGTGCATCGGGTGGAGTGCAGGTGAGGGCTGTCCATTCCCCTGCTGGTGGCGGTGAGCCCTCGGGTGGGTCTCCTCCTACCCTGAGGGCTCCTGCGGTACAGCCCCCCCGAGATCGACCTTCTTCAGTCTCGGCCCCGAGGAAGCGACGGATGGATTCGACGTCCTCCTCGTCGGTGCCGGGGAGCTCCGGTGACATGCTTCGGAAGAAATCGAAGAAGCATCGACACCGGTCTCCTCCCCGTGTCGGCACCGAGAGCTCTGGGTCGCCGAGGGATTCGGCACCCAGCAGGCATCGGCACCGAGAGGACCGCTCACCCTCTGTTCAGGAGGTGTCGATGCGCTCCGCTCTGGACAGCCCGGAACAGCCTCCACGCCCGGAACAGGTTCTGACGTCGACGCCTGCATCGACCTCTCAGCCTTTCTCCGCAGCCACTCTAAACGAGAGCCTCCGGGCCGTTCTCCCAGAGATTCTGGGAGAGCTGTTGCGCCCTAACCCTCCGGTACCGGCGGTGCTTGCGCCTCCGGTACCGTCGAGCGTGGCGCCGGCTGGCCCATCGCCCAGGTTGAGGTCCCCGACGTCGGTACCGCGTGCGGTGCCGACCGCGGCCACCTCCCAGGAAGGCTCCCCGACTACGTCGGCGGAGGGAGCTTCGCCGATGCGGGCCAGGGAGTCTACCTCTCGACGCCCCCATCGTGGACGTGGCTCCACAGAGTCGAGCAGGGCGAGGTTGCAGACACAGGTCCGTGAACTTGTGTCTGACACCGAGGGTGAGGCCTCGTGGGAGGAAGAGGAAGATCCCAGATATTTCTCTGACGAGGAGTCTGAGGGTCTTCCGTCTGATCCCACTCCCTCTCCTGAGAGACAGCTTTCTCCTCCCGAGAGTCTGTCCTTTGCCTCCTTTGTCCGGGAGATGTCTACGGCCATCCCCTTCCCGGTGGTTGTGGAGGACGAGCCCAGGGCTGAAATGTTTGAGCTCCTGGACTATCCTTCTCCACCTAAGGAAGCGTCCACTGTTCCCTTGCACCATGTCCTGAAAAAGACATTGCTTGCGAACTGGACCAAGCCATTAAGTAATCCCCACATCCCCAAGAAGATCGAGTCCCAGTACCGGATCCATGGGGACCCAGAGCTGATGCGCACGCAGTTGCCTCATGATTCTGGAGTTGTGGATCTGGCCCTAAAGAAGGCTAAGAGTTCTAGGGAACATGCTTCGGCGCCCCCGGGCAAAGACGCTAGAACCTTAGACTCCTTTGGGAGGAAGGCCTACCATTCCTCTATGCTCGTGTCCAAGATCCAGTCTTACCAGCTCTACACGAGCATCCACATGCGGAACAATGTGCGGCAGTTGGCGGGCTTGGTTGATGCTCTTCCCCCCGAGCAAGCCAAGCCTTTTCAGGAGGTGGTCAGGCAGCTGAAGGCGTGCAGAAAATTCCTGGCCAGAGGAGTTTATGACACTTTTGATGTTGCGTCCAGGGCCGCTGCTCAAGGTGTGGTGATGCGCAGGCTCTCATGGCTGCGTGCCGCCGACATGGAGAATAGACTCCAGCAGCGGATTGCGGACTCGCCTTGCCGTGCGGACAACATTTTTGGCGAAAAAGTCGAACAGGTGGTAGAGTCTCTCCACCAGCGGGACACCGCATTCGACAAGTTCGCCCGCCGGCAGCCTTCAGCTTCTACCTCTACAGGTAGACGATTTTTCGGGGGAAGGAAGACTGTTCCCTATACTTCTGGCAAGCGTAGGTACAACCCTCCTTCCCGACAGCCTGTGGCCCAGGCTAAGCCCCAGCGCGCTCGCTCTCGTCAGCAGCGTGCGCCTCAGCAAGGCCCCGCGGCTCCCCAGCAAAAGCAAGGGGCGAGCTTTTGACTGGCTCCAGCAGAGCATAGCCGACATCCAAGTGTCCGTGCCGGGCGACCTGCCAGTCGGGGGGAGGTTGAAAGCTTTTCACCAAAGGTGGCCTCTCATAACCTCCGACCAGTGGGTTCTGCAAATAGTCCGGCAGGGATACATCCTCAATTTGGCCTTAAAACCTCCAAATTGTCCACCGGGAGCTCAGTCTTACAGCTTCCAGCACAAGAAGGTACTTGCAGAGGAACTCTCCGCCCTTCTCAGCGCCAATGCGGTCGAGCCCGTGCCATCCGGGCAAGAAGGGCTGGGATTCTATTCCAGGTACTTCCTTGTGGAAAAGAAAACAGGGGGGATGCGTCCCATCCTAGACCTAAGGGCCCTGAACAAATATCTCGTAAAAGAAAAGTTCAGGATGCTTTCCCTGGGCACCCTTCTCCCCATGATTCAGCAAAACGATTGGCTATGCTCTCTGGACTTGAAGGATGCCTACACACACATCCCGATACTGCCAGCTCACAGACAGTATCTGCGATTTCAGCTGGGCACACGCCACTTCCAGTACTGTGTGCTACCCTTTGGGCTCGCCTCTGCGCCCAGGGTGTTCACAAAGTGCCTAGCTGTGGTAGCAGCGGCGCTTCGCAGGCTGGGGGTGCACGTGTTCCCATATCTCGACGATTGGCTGGTGAAGAACACATCCGAGGCAGGAGCCCTGCAGTCCATGCAGATGACTATTCGCCTCCTGGAGCTACTGGGGTTTGTGATAAATTACCCAAAGTCCCATCTTCTCCCAGTGCAGAAACTCGAATTCATCGGAGCCCTGCTGGATTCTCGGACGGCTCGCGCCTATCTCCCAGAGGCGAGAGCCAACAACTTGTTGTCCCTCGTCTCGCGGGTGCGAGCGTCCCAGCAGATCACAGCTCGGCAGATGTTGAGATTGCTGGGCCACATGGCCTCCACAGTTCATGTGACTCCCATGGCCCGCCTTCACATGAGATCTGCTCAATGGACCCTAGCCTCCCAGTGGTATCAGGCCGCTGGGGGTCTAGAGGACGTGATCCACCTGTCCACGAGTTTTCTCGAATCCCTGTATTGGTGGACGATTTGCTCCAATTTGACTCTGGGACGTCCCTTCCAAATTCCTCAGCCACAAAAAGTGCTGACCACGGATGCGTCTCTCCTGGGATGGGGAGCTCATGTCGATGGGCTTCACACCCAAGGAAGGTGGTCCCTCCAAGAAAGCGATCTACAGATCAATCTTCTGGAGTTGCGAGCGATCTGGAACGCTCTGAAGGCTTTCAGAGATCGGCTGTCCCACCAAATTATCCAAATTCAGACAGACAATCAGGTTGCCATGTACTATGTCAACAAGCAGGGGGGCACCGGATCTCGCCCCCTGTGTCAGGAAGCCGTCAGCATGTGGCTCTGGGCTCGCCGTCAAGGCATGGTGCTCCAAGCCACATATCTGGCAGGCGTAAACAACAGTCTGGCCGACAGGTTGAGCAGGATTATGCAACCTCACGAGTGGTCGCTCAATTCCCGTGTAGTGCGACAGATCTTCCAGGCGTGGGGCACCCCCCTGGTGGATCTCTTCGCATCTCAAGTGAACCACAAGGTCCCTCAGTTCTGTTCCAGGCTTCAGGCCCACGGCAGACTGGCGTCGGATGCCTTCCTCCTGGATTGGGGGGAGGGCCTCCTGTATGCTTATCCTCCCATCCCTCTGGTGGGGAAGACTTTGTTGAAACTCAAGCAAGACCGAGGCACCATGATTCTGATTGCTCCTTTTTGGCCGCGTCAGATCTGGTTCCCCCTTCTTCTGGAGTTATCCTCCGAAGAACCGTGGAGATTGGAGTGTTTTCCGACCCTCATCACGCAGGACGAGGGGGCTCTTCTGCATCCCAACCTCCAGTCCCTGGCTCTCACGGCCTGGATGTTGAGGGCGTAGACTTTGCCTCTTTGGGTCTGCCAGAGGGTGTCTCCCGCATCTTGCTTGCTTCCAGGAAAGACTCCACCAAGAGAAGTTACTTCTTTCATTGGAGGAGGTTTGCCGTCTGGTGTGACAGCAAGGCCCTAGATCCTCGCTCTTGTCCTACACAGACCCTGCTTGAATACCTTCTGCACTTGTCTGAGTCTGGTCTGAAGACCAACTCCGTAAGAGTTCACCTTAGTGCAATCAGTGCATACCATTACCAAGTGGAAGGTAAGCCGATCTCAGGACAGCCTTTAGTTGTTCGCTTCATGAGAGGTTTGCTTTTGTCAAAGCCCCCTGTCAAGCCTCCTACAGTGTCATGGGATCTCAATGTCGTTCTCACCCAGCTGATGAAACCTCCTTTTGAGCCACTGGATTCATGCCATCCGAAGTACTTGACCTGGAAGGTCATTTTCTTGGTGGCAGTTACTTCGGCTCGTAGAGTCAGTGAGCTGCAGGCCCTGGTAGCCCAGGCCCCCTTACACTAAATTTCATCACAACAGAGTAGTCCTCCGCACTCACCCTAAGTTCCTGCCAAAGGTCGTGTCGGAGTTCCATCTGAACCAGTCAATTGTCTTGCCAACATTCTTTCCCCGTCCTCATTCCTGCCCTGCTGAACGTCAGCTGCACACATTGGACTGCAAGAGAGCATTGGCCTTCTACCTGGAGCGGACACAGCCCCACAGACAGTCCGCCCAATTGTTTGTTTCTTTTGATCCCAATAGGAGGGGAGTGGCTGTAGGGAAACGCACCATATCCAATTGGCTAGCAGATTGCATTTCCTTCACTTACGCCCAGGCGGGGCTGGCTCTTGAGGGTCATGTCACGGCTCATAATGTTAGAGCCATGGCTGCGTCGGTAGCCCACTTGAAGTCAGCCTCCATTGAAGAAATTTGCAAAGCTGCGACGTGGGCTTCTGTCCACACATTCACATCCCATTACTGCCTGCAGCAGGATACCCGACGCGACAGTCGGTTCGGGCAGTCAGTTCTTCAGAACCTGTTTGGGCTTTAGGATCCAACTCCACCCCCCGAGGGCCCTGTTTGTTCTGTTCCAGGCTACACTCCCAGTTAGTTGGTAAATTTTTTAGGTCAATCTCTGTTATGTCCTCGCTGTTGCGAGGCCCAATTGACCATGGTTGTTGTTTTGAGTGAGCCTGGGGGCTAGGGATACCCCATCAGTGAGAACAAGCAGCCTGCTTGTCCTCGGAGAAAGCGAATGCTACATACCTGTAGAAGGTATTCTCCGAGGACAGCAGGCTGATTGTTCTCACCAACCCGCCCGCCTCCCCTTTGGAGTTGTGTCTTCCCTTGAAGTGTATTGTCTTGCTACATACTGGACTGGCCGGCTCGAGCCGGTTTCGGGCGGGAAGACGGCCGCGCATGCGCGGTGCACGCGGGCGCGCGAGGGCTAGCAAAGGACTTTGCTAGTGAAGTTTCCGATTGGAGGGGCTGCCGTGGACGTCACCCATCAGTGAGAACAATCAGCCTGCTGTCCTCGGAGAATACCTTCTACAGGTATGTAGCATTCGCTTTTTTTTAGGGTGGGATGGGGTTAGTGACCACTGGGGGAGTAAGGGGAGGTAATCCCCGATTCCCTCTGGTGGTCATCTGGACATTTAGGGCACATTTTTGTGGCTTGGTCGTTAAAAAAAAAATGGACCAAGTAAAGTCGTCCAAGTGTTCGTCAGGGACGCCCTTCTTTTTTCCATTATCGACCGAGGACGCCCATGTGTTAAGCATGCCCCAGTCCCACCTTCACTATGTTTCCGACGCCCCCGTGAACTTTGGTCGTCCCCACGATGGAAAGCAGTTGAGGACGCCCAAAATAGGCTTTCGATTATGCCGATTTGGGCCACCCTGTGAGAAGGACGACCATCTTCCGATTTGTGTCGAAAGAGGGGCGCCCTTCTCTTTCGAAAATAAGTCTGTTGGTAATCTATGTAACTTTGGAAGTCTATTTGCTTTGAAAATGAGCCTCAGAAAATCTTTATATAGTAAAATGGTGAGATCAAAGCAAAAGTTAAATGATTTTTCACACTTTATCCACGAATAGAAGAGTATAACCTGCGCTGAGTGGCAGGTACGAATCTGGCCATCTTTTTGGGCAGACCAGATTTACCATATGGGCCTTTTATCTGCCTTCATTTACTGTGTTGCTGTATGTGCCTTTATATACATTTAATATGAGTTTTATTTTGCGTGTTTCCTTTGCAGCTAACTTAATGTTTGCTATGTTTTAATTGTAACGTATTTCATCAGCCTCCAACATTAACTATTTTCTTTTGTTGTTTTTTTTTTCTTGTAGGACACAAATCCAATATTTTTGTTCAACAAAGAGATGATTCTTTGTGAACGTCCTCCAGTTATTCCCAAAACAACTTTTTCAGCAGAAAATGAAATGCAGTTAAAAGTTGAAGAGTCGCTCATGATGCCAGCTGTTTTTCACACTGTAGCATCTCGTACTCAGCTTGCTGTGGTAAGAAATTGTGGAATATCTATGATGGCACAATTGTATTACAGTTATGTGGTTATGTAGTTTAAAATTATAGAGAATAATCAAACATAATTTGTCAGAAAGAGTCATTTGTATTGAAATCCTTCATGATACACTGAATCAGCTGTAATACACTTAGCCAATGCAAAGGATTGCTTGATGAACTTAGATAGTTGTTGGGCATAGAGTAAAATGGGTTGTAGGTTTTTTGTTTTGTTTTTTAAAGAAATCTCTTGTTAGTGTGATTGCTGTGCTAGTCTACTTGAATATTTAAAAACTAGTAAAAAAAGGCCCGTTTCCGAAACCAATGAAACGGGCGCTAGCATGTGGTTTTTTTTTGTGTGTGTGTGTATGTGTCACAGAGTTATTTTGTGTTTGTGAGGGTGCGGTGTGTGTGCAGGTTGTTGATGTGTGTCTTTTTTTGTTTTGTTTTGTTTTTTGCTTGGGGGTTGGGGGATGTGCTGTGCTGTGCTGGCAAAGTGGGTTGGATTGGTGTGTGGCTTTGTGGGTGTGTTTCTGTTGTATTGTGTGTGTGTGGTTTTGTCTGTCAAGGAGGTTTGTGGAGGGGGGGTCTTTCTGTTGGTGAAATGTAAATGTGGTTGTAGGGGGGTCAGCCTTTGTTGAGTGTTGTTTTTTTTTTCCATGTTTTTTTTTTTTTTTTGTGTTGTGCTGAGGCAGCAGTGTTGTTTTAGATGGGCAGAAGGTAGAGGAGCAAGTTCTTTGTCTGTCGGTATTTTTTGGCCGTTTCAGGGCTGCTGTAGGGGAATGCTGGAAGAGAAATGTGCTGTTGGAAGCAGCGCCATCTTTTTCCATTGGGCTGGGGTTCTGGGCATCCTGGAGGTGGGTGATGGCTTGCCTGAGGATGGGGATGGTTGTTTTAAGTTGGCGGAAGGGAGAAGAGCACAGTCTCGGGCCGTCGGGGGGTGATCCGGTATGTTTGGTCCATTTCAGGCCGGCTGCAGGGGAATGCTGGAACATTTATGTGCTGCAGACAGCTTGCCTGAGGCTGGGGATGGTTGGGCACGTCTTTGGCCGCTTCGGCAAAAGGGGAAGAGGAAGGGGGTGTGGAGTTACCTGCAGCCGCCTGAGAAACCATGTATTCTTTGTTTGTTTTGTATTATTAGTTTGCATTTCTGTTGAAGAAAGAGTGGATGCCTTTCGAATGATGGAGGTGGTGCGTCGGTGTGCGGTTGTTTCGTTAGTTTGGCAGCCAGTCTCCAGCGATTCCTAGGCAGGGAAGGAGTACTCCTCCCCCTTCCTTGGTCGCTGTTTGCTGCTGGCTGGGTCGCGGGTAATCCTTCCAGCTGGGCCGCAGCTTGTCCTGTTCGCCCACGTCCCAGATGGTGAGGGGCACGTTGTTTTCCGGCTCCTCTGACTCCATGTCAAGCGATCCCAAATATAGTCTGTGCTATAGGCCCTCTGGCACTCTTCAGTACTGGCATTAGGCATTTAAAAATTTCTCCCCCCCTCCCCCGGTCTATTTTTGCACATACCCACAGCAGGAATATTCTTCTCTCGTTCCAGCGGTGGTTCTGTGCTCTCCGTGCTGCACAGATAATGAGCCATTCTGCTGGGGAATGCTCCTCCCTTATTGTCACGTAGTTTCCTTTGATTGGTCCGTCTTACGTTGCCTAGTGTTGCCTGGGAATGGTGTTGTGATGGTCCTTTGTGTTTCAGAATGTTGAGGGTGTTTTTTCTGATTGGTCCGTCATGCGAGGGGGGGGGCAGAGAGACATGGTCAGTGTTGTGGCTTCACCACCATGAATCCATGAACCCTTCAGTGAGTGACTGAGTGACTTCAGAACGTTGTCTTCAGAACGTTGAGGGTGAGGTTTATTATAGTAGATAAGTGTCAGCATACTAAGTCAGTGTTTCCCAACTTCTTCAAGCCAAATATCTCCTAGGTTGAACAGTACCACTGAGCTCCGAGCCGCAGAGATTTTGAAATGGACATTTATTTGTTAAACAATTAACTAACTAGGCAATATACATAACAAATACAGGTCTCTGCAGCTGGCATGCAGACCAAGTCACAGTTGGGCCTGATCTGTAGTGGGCTCACAATAGTTACTTTACTAATGGGCAATACCTTAGGTAGATCAGTTTGAATCCTTTCTCAGCTACAGGATGTCAGTCTTTTATTCATTGAGACTGACCAAAAGTAGTTTATCTGCAGATGTGTTTATTCTCCATTGGGGTTCAGGGCTTCCAAACCTCTATCCTCTCTTATATCACAAACACTTTAAAAATTTGAAATAGAACAAGGGATCCTTGATTATTATAGTCCCCTTGTTGTTGAGACAGATCTGCTGTGATGATTTTGTTGGTAATGGGGACCTCAGGATGGGCCAGCACTGAAGCTGGAGGTACATAAGTACATAAGTATTGCCATACTGGGAAAGACCAAAGGTCCATCGAGCCCAGCATCCTGTTTCCAACAGTGGCCAATCCAGGTCACAAATAACTGACAAGATCCCAAAAATGTACAAAGCATTTTATACTGCTTATCCCAGAAATAGTGGGTTTTCCCCAAGTCCATTTAATAGTGGTCTATGGACTTTTCCTTTAGGAAGCCGTCCAAACCTTTTTAAAACTCCGCTAAGCTAAACACCTTTACCACATTCTCTGGCAACGAATTCCAGAGTTTAATTTCATGTTGAGTGAAGAAAAACTTTCTCTGATTCGTTTTAAATTTACTACATTACTACTACTACTTAACATTTCTAAAGCGCTGCCCGTAGCTTCATCGTATGCCCCCCCTAGTCCTAGCATTTTTGGAAAGCGTGAACAGACGCTTCACATCTACCCATTCAACTCCACTCATTATTTTATAGACCTCTATCATATTTCCCCTCAGCCGCCTTTTCTCCAAGCTGAATAGCCCTAGCCGCTTTAGCCTTTCCTCATAGGGAAGTCGTCCCATCCCCTTTATCATTTTTGTTGCCCTTCTCTGCACCTTTTCTAATTCCACTATATCTTTTTTGAGATGCAGCGACCAGAATTGAACACAATATTTGAGGTGCGGTCGCACCATGGAGCAATACATAAGCATTGTAACATCCTCATTTTTGTTTTCCATTCCTTTCCTAATAATACCTAACATTCTATTTGCTTTCTTAGCCGCAGCAGCACACTGAGCAGAAGGTTTCAACATACCATCAATGACGACACCTAGATCTCTTTCTTGGTCCTTGACTCCTAACGTGGAACCTTGCATGACATAGCTATAATTCGGGTTTCTCTTTCCCACATGCATCACTTTGCTCTTGCTCACATTAAACATTCTGAACCTGGGGTACCGCAGGAGAGGGTACCCCAGGTACAGAAACAAGAAGTGTGGTCATCTACCTGCAGCAGCTTTCTTCCTTCCATGTAAGTGTACATCCAGTTATAAAGTTTTTTCTGAGATTCCCTATTCTCTGAATGCATTAGGAGAGGGGTATGTGGTGGATACCCCAGCAAAGCCCCTTACACCTGAAACATACATAGTCTGGTTTGTAGAGAGCCACTGCATTCACTGCAGGTTTAATTTTTGGCAGAAGGGTAAAACAAAGCAGGTCTAGATACCTGGGAATAGGAAGCAGCCAAAAGGAAAGTAAAAGCCTTATGGAAGCTTGTTCTTTGTCTGTCTGCTAGTGAGCCACAGAGTTTCCAGATGGCGAAAAATTTACCAGCCCAATTTGTGGCCAAAAGTCGCCCAAAAAATCATCCCAACAGTTTTGATACCAAAATCATAATCATTAATATTAATATTTTCAAACTATCTTCATTTTTCTTTTTCATAAGTAAACTTTAAAATTAATTTGTGTAACCACGTAGCAGTCCAAAACAAGTAAAGTCAGAAACAACACAGTTTATACCTAATTGTGCAACCACCCTTAGCATTCACTTTTGGATTTAAATAGCAAAACACATGCATGTATGGACTGGATAAACGAATTAAAGCAAAGTTCAAAGCAAATGCCCTTAATATGTAATACTTGGTAGCACTAATGCAACAGTAATGGAATATTCACATAGTAAGCAGCCTAAACCAACAGATTTTTTTTTCCACCGAACATAAGAAGAAAGCCTTTCCCTCATTATTCAATATCTCTCTGTAAAATAGTAACAATAAAAAAAGTGAAGTGCATTTTTATAATATGCCACTGTATTCCACAAAACAAAACGAACAAGTTCCCACAATCCATCTTTTATGTTTTGATGTAGGCACAGGGAAAAAAAGATGTTAAATGTTCAACCTAATTAATGTTTTTTTCAAAAATTGTACTTATAAATAGTAAGTCTGATTGTTAAGCACCTGATTCTCATAACATGATGTCTGTTTTGATGGCCCTTTACTAGGTGAAAGCATCTCTGCAAGAATACAGGGGGTTCCTATAACCAGCCCCTCCAAATGACACAAATGATTTACAATTTAGAACCAATTACTACTCTAACCGATAAAACCAATGCTTCCTCTGTGTGCATCTGTATGCTGCACATGCCAGTATGTTTGAAAATATAAGCGAGATCAAATAAAAATGCTGCCAATAATAAAGAACAGTGTGGATAGAGTAGCTCATAGATTTGCTTGCTTTGTTTTGGTTAAGCAGAGAAGGCGGCAGCTGTGCGGAGAACCTCAGCTTTTTTATGTCACGCTGTCTCCTGTTGTCAATCTAACTTCCTTGTTTGGCTCCCTCCCTCCACAGCAAGCAATTTTTTTTTTTACTTGCAGGCAGCCCCCTCCCTCTCTCCACAGGCTAGCAAGTTCTTCCACTGCCCGGCTCCCCTCTGCTCCAGACCGGTGGCTCCCTCGGTCCCTACTTCCCTGCTTCTCCAGTCAGGGCTCCCTCTGGCTCCTGCTGCTGCTAGCTACTCACTTCATAGTGGCACTGCTCTGCTCTGCTGCCAGAGTGTCTCTGTCTGCCTCCAGAGTCGTCGTCCTCTCTCTCTGTTCACTGGCGGTTCTGTCTGCCAACCAGGCACGGCAGACTCCCGCCTGGCCTGTCTGGTGATGGTCTTCTGTATCATCTCTGGACTCTGTCTTCCCCTCAGTTTCCTCTCCTCTCTCTTGCTCTCCTCCGGCTGCGACCCGACCCAACCCAGGCAAGCAGTTGTTCACACACAGTTCTCAGCTCAAGCGGCAGCTCATACCCACGTCCCATGAGGCTACGATGAGCTGAGGTGTGTGTGTGTGTGTGTGTGTGTGTGTGTGGGGGGGGGGGCTCAGCATTTAAAATGGGCTGGATCCTTCCTCTCTCACCCTCCTATTGGTCAAATTTGACCAATAGGGTGGCGAGGTGAAAAAACCCAACTCGCGGGTCGTAGCAGTGAAAACCACCCAATTCCTCAGTTTTCTCATGGACATGGCAACTTTGGTGAGCCAGAAGCATCATCAGTTACCCTAGCAACTGAGGAGAAGGGTGGAACTGGAAACTATTGCCAGCTAGGGAAGTACTATATCAGTGGGCTAAGAGAGCAAATAGCAGCTCTGAGCCTCATACTCGGAAACAAAGAGGAATTATGAGGAGGGCAAAGTGCAAGGTGGGATTTTTATTATTTGATAATTCAATTTGCTTTAGAGAATCCTTTTGTATTTTAAATCCCCAGCAGCTCAGAGAAAGCACACTGTCCCAAGGAGGGGTAATGGGGAGAAGTATTAAGTTGCAGATGAAAATAGGGTTTTAGTAATAACTGGTAGTCTTGTTTGCTAGCTAATGGTGCTGGCAAGTTTGTATTGGAGAATGACAAGGGGATGGGGACTAAACAAATTACTGCATTGACCGCGGGTGTGGGAGCAAAACTTTTTACCATCCCGCTAGAGTGGTAAAAAGCCTTATTCCCACTGTAAAGATAAAAGAAACACGATTACCGCGGGTCTGGCATCCCAGTGTCTTTCTTCCTTCCTCCCCCTCCCCGCTGCGCTTCTCTACCTTGAACCAGAAGGAGGATCACTACAGGCCTGCTCTTGGGCTTTCCGTTTGCTGGCTCCCGCCTTCTGATGCAACTTCCTGTTTTGCGGAGAGGGAAGGTTCCGGAGTAGTCCTGTAGGGATCTTCCTCGTGGCTGTAAGGTAGAGAGACGCGGGGGGGGGGGGGGGGGCGACAAAATACCGGACCTGCGGAGGGGACAGCTTCCTATAGGATCACTCCCTCTCACTGAGATTGAGCCACCTTAGGGTAGGTAGAGTTACACCTGCTGAGTCAGAGGGGTGGGGCTCATGAAGGGAGGTGGAATGCCCTGAGGTAGAACTGATCAGAGAGACCCCGAGTCAAGAGGTTTCCAGGAAAGAGGCCCTGAATCAAGAGGTCTGTAAAGGAGTGACAACTGAGGCTACAGTACCTGAGGGAAGTGCCATGGAAGAGAAGTAGCCAGAGCTAAGTGTTTCCCTGGGGTGAGAAATTGTAAGCAGTCAAGTCAGCCTCCAGGAGTTAATGATACATGGACAGTAGATTTCCAGGTAGGAAACCTGAGGTGGCATTAGTTGCCAGGTGTTTGGACTTGGCTAGGAGCCAGCCCAGTGAAGAGTACTGACTGTGTGAGTCTGCCACCTATATGGGAATCTGCCACATTTCTGTGAGGTCCTGCAGCCAGCTGCAAGCCACGCTGCCACAGTGCAGTAGGTGAACAAGAAGGTCTACTTTGTGTACAGAGTTCAAAAAGCTTGAGGATTTGAGAATCTCCAACTTCTTCACTGTTCCATGGTGGTTGATTCTGCTCTCAAAAGGGCCTGGAGTATTAAGTCTCACTCCTTGGTGACCCCGGGAGGAGAGGCTAGGACCTTGGATTCTTTTGTCAAGAAGGTGTTTCAGAACACTGTACTAGCTTTCAGCGTACTTGTTATCAGCTCATAATGAGCATTTGTTTGTGGAACATAGTGTGCAGCGTGGTGGAGTTTTTAGACACTTTCCACAAGAGAAAAGTGAGGAGCTCCATCAGCTAGAAGCCAAAGAGCAGGAATGTGAAAAGTATTTGATCTGGGCAGTATTATGATGCTTCCGATACAGTATCCAGTTCCTCTGCTATAGGGATTGGGATGCACAGACTTGCCTGGCTTCATGCCAAAAAATTCTTTTGGGAGATGAGGTACAGGAGTTTATTGACTTCATGAATAAGCACTTAGATGCTATGAAGTCACTCTCCTGGCCCACTCCAACTTTAGCCTCCAAATCCAGGAGGTATTTTAGTGGAGGGCAACAGAGGACCTATTTACTCTTAAAGGTATAGGTATCCTCCTCTTTCCTTCCTCTCCACTCACCAATCAACCCAGGGATGTCTCGCCCATCCAAGACAGCAGAGGGCCCAAAAGTCCTAGATGGCTCCCCAGTCAAAGCAAGGAATGAACTTTTGACTGGCTCAAAGAGAGCATAGCTTCAATTTTGGAGAACCTTCCAGTAGGACAAGACTGAATTTTTACGAGACAAGGTGGCCTATTTTAACTTCAGACTGGTGGGTTCTCAAAATTGTCCAGTTAGATTATTGCCCACTGAGAGCATTAATATTTAACTTTTAGCATTGAGATTCTACCATATGCTATGTTATGATCACCATTGATGGACCTGAAATTCTCTAAGGACAAACAGGACTTAGTTTCTCACATGTGGGATGACGTCTGAAGCTACGCAGCATACCTATCACTTTAAGAAACCTTTAGTAGGCCTGCACCATATGTGGTGCTTTCTCACTTGCTTTGCTTTTTTTTTTTTTTTAAACGCTCATTAGTAGAAGTCTTGTCTCAAATAAACATAAGGCACTACCAGGACCAAGATGACGCCTTGAGAGGACGTCTGATGCGTTTGCTTGCGGGGAGCCTTTCTGACTTGATGCTGTAATGAGGAAAAGGAAAGCTAAGCTGCGAACTTGCCCCTCTGGTTCTGGCGAGCTCTCTAGGATGGGTCCAGTCGATGGGCTTCAAGACCATTCGCCCCGCTTTGGTGGATTTGACGGCTTTGGATGGCCCTGAGAGTTCTCTGGGGCATAGTTTGGAAGGGGCTTCATTGAGCCCTGTACAGCACGCTGTGCCGCCTCAACCCGGAAGTGCTGCTGTGGTAAGGCTGGAGGAGCACCAGACACTGGAGAAGTCTGCCGGGTCATTGTCTTTGGATGGGACCCCACTGGCAGGTCCCTTCCTGAGGGGAGAAGGACCTTCAGAGGTGATGAGTCCGAGAGAAGGTACCCATAAGTATTAAATCTTCAGCCTTCCATGGAGTTGGAGTGTTTGACTAGTAAACCAGCATCAGTCACATTCTACTCAGTTTGGGAAGCTGGACGTGGGAGGGGCGCCTGGTGTGGTATACTTGGATTTCAGCAAAGCCTTTGACATGGTTCTGCATAGGCGACTGATAAACAAATTGAGTGCCCTCGGTATGGGACCTAGAGTAACTGATTGGGTTAAAAATTGGTTGAATGGAAGGAGATGGAGGATAGTGGTAAATGGAGCTTGCTCTGAAGAAAGGGATGTTGTCAGTGGAGTACCACAGGGATTGGTCCTTGGGCTGATGCAGGAATTACCACTATTTTTAGCAGAATCTGTGGTACTTCAGGAGTCAAACACCACACACCAGAATGAGAGAGAAGTCTTCTTTATTTTCCAGCAAAGTAGAACATCAGCGCTAGCCCTCTCCTTCTCTTCAGCTCTCTGTGTCTTGTCTCTCTGTGTCTTGGCTCTCGTCTCTTTTGTCTCTCTGGGTCCTGCGTCTCCTGTCTGTCCTGTAAGCTGCTTCTGTTCTCATTTATAGGGCCGGCTGTTTTTAATGTCTTTGTAAGCGATATTGCGGAAGGGCTCTCTGGTAAGGTCTGTCTCTTTGTGGATGATACCAAACTCTGCAGCAGGGTGGACAGTCTGGAGGGTGTGAATGACATGAGGAAGAACCTAGCGAAGTTGGAGGAATGGATCAATATTTGGCAACTAAGATTTAATGCTAAAAAATGCAGGGTCACGCACTTGGTCACAAGAATCTGAGGGAACGGTACAGTGTAGGGAGTGAAGTGCTTCAGTGTATGAAGGAAGAGCGGAATTTGGGGATGATTGTGTCTGATGAACTTAAAGCTTCCAAACAGATAGAAAAAGCGATGGTCAAAGCCATAAGGATTCTTGGGTGCATAAAGAGACGCATGACCAGCAGGAAAAAGGAGGTGATAGTGCCATTGTATAAGTCTCTGGTGAGGCCCCTTTTAGAGTACTGTGTGCAGTCCTGGAGACCGCACCTACGAAAAGATATAAACAGGATGGAGTCAGTCCAGAAGGCGGCTACAACATTAGTAAGCAGTCTTGAACACAAAAAAATATAGGGACAGGCTTATGAACCTCAACATGTGTACGCTGGAAGAAAGGAGGGAGAGAGGAGATATGATAGAGATGTTTAAATATCTCAAGGGCATTAATGTACAGGAAGTGAGCTTTTTTCAACTGAAGGAAAGCTCTGGAATGAGGGAGCATACAGTGAAGTTAAGAGGGAGTAAGCTTAGGAGTAATCTAAGAAAGTGTTATTTCATAGAAAGGGTGGTGGAAGCATGGAATGGCCTCCCGGTGGAAGTTGTTGAGTCAAGGACTGTGTCAGAATTAACAAGGCATGGGATAAGCATGTGGGATCGCTTAGGAAAAGGAAGAGTTAGGGGTTACAGAGTATGGGCAGACTGGATGGGCCATCTGGCCTTTATCTGCCATCATCAATATATATAAATGGCGAGTGTCGTACTCACTCTCTACCCCATCCCCGTGTCAATACATGATGACGAGGGCGGAACAGAGAGGGTCTCTATTGCGCATTTGTGAGGGACACCGCCGTCGCTAATGCTCCCCCATCCGGAGTCGCCGCCGCCACCCACCTTCCACCCAGTCGGGCCCTCGCTCCGCTATTGAAACAGCGAGGGCACGCAGCACACAGCTCTGCTGAGCTGCCGTCGGCCTTCCTTCTTCTTCTCTGCCTGTGTCCTGCCCTCGACGACGTTACGTCACACGAGGGCGGGACACAGGCAGAGAAGAAGGAAGGCCACGGCAGCTCAGCAGAGCTGTGTGCTGCGTGCCCTCGCTGTTTCAATAGCGGAGCGAGGGCCCGACCAGGTGGAAGGTGGGGGGGGGCGAACTCGGAGGGGGAGCGGCAGCAGCGAACTCAGCGGCGGGGTGGGGGCCCTTTCACCCCCCCCCCCCCCCCCCCATACTAGCCCTTTGTTACGGGCTGAACGGCTAGTGTTTCTATGTTTCTAACAGTGCAAGTATCTGTATCACATTTTTCCGCTAAATTTGATTTATTAAGTGCTTAGTGAACGGCTCAGACTTCAGCACAAGCTCAGCAGCTAACCCGTGTTCACCAGTTGGAAATTCAGTTGCTTGAAGTGAAAAATATGATTGTACAACAAATTAAAGAGATCAATCTCTTGTTGAGAAGAATAGAAAATCAGAGTGAAAGGAGCAATCTTCAGTTTTTGAACTTTCCCAGGTCGCCACTGATATCATCAGTGGATATGGTTAAGAGATATCTGAAAGAAATCCTGATGTACTCAGATGATAATGTGCCACCTATTGTGAAGATGACTTACTTATCTTTGCCCAGGAGTGTTGTACCTGGTGGTGTACTATATAACTAAATGGGTAAATCAATTTCAATATAGTTGTTCAATTTGCATCCACCACTCTATTACCACAACTTTAACATATAATAAAATCTTTATTCCATATTACAGATATTTCAATAAAATCTTGTAAAACCCTTTACAATTAGTGCTGTTACCCACACTAATCAATACACGTTACCCTTTACAAAAAAGACATCCCACACCAGTCCACTCAATGGAGAATAAAAATCTTGGTACTTATCTTGATAGTCCTCCAACAGATGATTCAAAAACCGCTGTACTACTACACATTAAAAAAAACACGGTGTAGCCATTAAAGGTCCAAGAAATCCTCCACCACTCGAAAATACATCAAATGGGTCACTATCAGGTATCAATCCGTTGTGTCTTTACACAATTGTAATGATAACCAAATGTCAAATTTGACCGGGTGCCATGGCATTCAACTTGCATATATCATAAAAGCACTGATGTTGATGATTAAGTCCATTCTCAATAGTCATCGAGGACTGAGCAGTATAATGCAACAGCACGAGTAGTCTCTCAGTATGGGTATAGCCCACAAGATATTCTGAGCATGGGGCACCCTCTTGGTGGATTGTTTTGCCACTCAGATCAACCACAAGGTCCATCAGTTCTGCTCCATGTTTCAGGCCCACGAAAGACTAGCGTCAGATGCCTTCCTCTTCATTTGAGGGACAGGTCTTCTGTATGCGTATCCTCCGATACCTCTAGTGGGAAAAACTTTCTTGAAACTCAAGTAATACCATGGAACCATGAATCTGATCATGCCGTACTGGCCGCAGCAGATATGGTTCCAGAAATGGTTCCCTCTTCTTCTGGAATTATCCTCTGAAGAACCACGGAGATTGGAGTGTTTTCTGACCCTTATCACACAGAATGAAGTGTTGCTTCTACATCCCAACCTCAAGTCTCTGGCTCTCATGGCTTGGATGTTGAGAGCCTAGAATTCACTTCCTTGTGTCTTTCAGAGGGTGTCTCCCGAGTCTTGCTGGCTTCCAGGAAAGATTCCACTAAGAGGTGTTACTCTTTTAAAGGGAGAAGGTTTGCCATCTGGTTTGAGAGCAAGGCTGTAGATCCCCTTACTTGCCCTACACGGACCCTGCTTGAATACATTCTACACTTGTCAGAGTCTGGTCTCAAGACCAACTCTGTAAGGGTTCACCTTTGTGCAATTTGCTTATCATCAGTGTGTAGAAGGTAAGCCCATCTTTGGACAGCTTCTAGTTCGCTTCATGAGAGGTTTACTTTTGTCAGAGCCCCCTGTCAAACCTCCGCCAGTGTCATGGGATCTCAACATCGTCATCAGCCAGCTGATGAAATCTCCTTTTGAGCCACTACATTCCTGCCACCTGAAGTACTTTTTGTTCTCCGAGGACAAGCAGGCTGCTTGTTCTCACGACTGGGTTGACGTCCGCGGCAGCCCCCACCAACCGGAAGAAGCTTCGCGGGACGGTCGGCACGCAGGCCACGCCCACCGCGCATGCGCGGCCACCTTCCCGCCCGTGCGCGACCGCTCCCGCCAGTTACTTTTTTTCCGCGACTGAGAGAGTTGTGCAATTGCCTCTCTCTGTTCAGCCGCCGGATTTTCGACCGCGTTTACGCGGATCGTCGCTTGGATTCCCGTTCGGTTTCCTCTCATCTTGTTTGTATTGTTTTAAAAAAAAAAAAAAAAAAAAAAAGAAATTTTTCGCGCGTGTGGAGCACGCGCTCCCCTTTTCCCTCGCTTACTAGCGGGGACGCCACGTTGCGGCCTAGTGGCCGCTCGGTCGGTTGATTTTTTCGTGGTGTGATTTTAGCCACCATTGTCGACTTTGACTTCGCCGACGCGATTTTTCCGTCGATGTCCTCGAAGGTCCCGAGTGGATTTAAAAAGTGTGGTCGCTGCGGCCGGCCGATCTCGCAGACCGACACCCACGCTTGGTGCCTCCAGTGCCTCGGGCCGGAGCACAATCTCAAGTCGTGCGCTTTGTGTCTCGGTCTCCGGAAACGGACTCAGGTTGCGAGGCAAGTTCTGCGGGACCGTCTTTTTGGAACTTGCGCCGGCCCCTCGACGTCGACCTCGACGGCATCGGTATCGAAGGCCGGTTCTTCGGTACCGGTATCGATGCCCGAGACATCGGCACCGATGGCAGCGACCCCAGGAGAACAGGTCCCGTCGGTCCGCCGGTCCGCCGGTGAGAGTGGGGTTGAGAGGCCGCGTGGGCAGTTGGCCCCGGTCACTCCCTCAGCTCGTGAGCCACGGGACCGAACCCTGTCGGACCCGGTACCTCGAGACCGAGGGGGATCGACCTCCTCCTCCTCCATGCCCTCCGGCGCCGGTGACGTGCACCGGAAAAAAGATAAGAAGCGCCGTCACCGGGAGCCCTCGGTGCACCCTGAAGAGGAGTCGACGCCGAAGCGTCATCGCAGAGAGGAGAGATCTCCGTCGGTGGTGGAGGTACCGACGCGTCGGGGTTCCGGCACCTCGGTGCCGTCTCCTGGCCCCCAGCAGCTTCTGGCACCGACACCCTTACCGGCCCCACCGCCTTTCCCGGCAGCGGGCCTGGACGAGTGCCTCAGAGCCATCCTTCCGGGGATCCTGGAAGGGCTGATGCGCCAGGCTGTGCCGGCGCCGGGGGTGCTTGCGCCCTCGGCGCCGATGACTGTGGCGCCGGCGAGCTCTAGCCCGGCGCCGGGGCTGTCGACACCGCCGCCGCTTGCGGTGCCGGTCTCGACCGCCACGCAGGTGGAGTCCCCGTCGACGTCGATGGAGGGAGCTCCGTCCCCGCCGGCGCGGGAGTCCACCGCTCGACGACACCGAGACCTCGGTGCCTCGACGTCGAGCCGGGCCCGGTACAGGACTCAGCTACATGAGCTAATGTCCGATACCGAGGATGAGGACTCGTGGGGGGAAGAGGAGGACCCTAGATATTTCTCCTCAGAGGAGTCTACGGGCCTTCCCTCGGACCCCACGCCTTCACCGGAGAGGAAGCTCTCACCTCCTGAGAGTCTCTCCTTTGCCTCTTTTGTGCGGGATATGTCTATAAGCATTCCCTTCCCCGTGGTCTCTGTGGAAGAGCCGAGGGCCGAGATGCTCGAGGTCCTCGACTATCCATCACCACCTAGAGAGTCCTCCACGGTACCGCTGCACAATGTCCTGAAGGAGACGCTGCTTCGGAACTGGGTGCGACCACTAACTAACCCCACCATTCCCAAGAAAGCAGAGTCCCAGTACAGGATCCACTCTGACCCAGAGCTCATGCGGCCCCAGTTGCCCCATGACTCAGCGGTCGTGGATTCTGCTCTCAAGAGGGCACGGAGTTCGAGGGATACCGCCTCGGCGCCCCCGGGGCGGGAGTCTCGCACTCTGGACTCATTTGGGAGGAAGGCCTACCAATCCTCCATGCTCGTGACCCGCATCCAATCTTACCTGCTCTATATGAGCATCCACATGCGGACCAATGTGCAACAGCTGGCGGACCTGGTCGATAAGCTCCCGCCGGAGCAGTCCAGGCCTTATCAGGAGGTGGTCAGGCAGCTGAAGGCGTGCAGAAAGTTCCTGTCCAGGGGGATTTTTGACACCTGTGACGTGGCATCTCGTGCTGCGGCCCAAGGTATAGTGATGCGCAGGCTCTCATGGCTGCGTGCCTCTGACCTGGACAACCGCACCCAGCAGAGACTGGCTGACGTCCCTTGCCGGGGGGATAATATTTTTGGCGAGAAGGTCGAGCAGATGGTTGACCAACTGCATCAGCGGGAAACCGCTCTCGACAAGCTCTCCCACCGGGCGCCTTCAGCACCCGCCCCCGCGGGCGGGCGTTTTTCCCGGGCTCGGCAGGCTGCACCCTATTCTTTTGCGAAGCGTAGGTACAACCAGCCGGCCCGAAGGCCTCGTCAGGCACAGGGACAGCCCCAGCGCGCTCGTTCCCGTCAACAGCGTGCGCCTAAGCAGCCCCCTGCGCCTCCACAGCAAAAGCCGGGGACGGGCTTTTGACTGGATCCATGGGAACATAGCCGCCCTACAAGTGTCCGTACCGGACGACCTGCCGGTCGGAGGGAGGTTAAAATTCTTTCACCAAAGGTGGCCTCTCATAACCTCCGACCAGTGGGTTCTCCAAATAGTGCGGTACGGATACGCCCTGAATTTGGCCTCCCTGCCTCCAAATTGTCCTCCGGGAGCTCAGTCTTTCAGCTCCCATCACAAGCAGGTACTTGCAGAGGAACTCTCCGCCCTTCTCAGCGCCAATGCGGTCGAGCCCGTACCACCCGGGCAGGAAGGGCAGGGATTCTATTCCAGGTACTTCCTTGTGGAAAAGAAAACAGGGGGGATGCGTCCCATCCTAGACCTGAGAGGCCTGAACAAATTCCTGGTCAAAGAAAAGTTCAGGATGCTTTCCTTGGGCACCCTTCTGCCAATGATTCAGAAAAACGATTGGCTATGTTCCCTGGATTTAAAGGACGCATACACTCACATCCCGATACTGCCAGCTCACAGACAGTATCTCAGATTCCGCCTGGGCGCACGGCACTTTCAGTATTGTGTGCTGCCCTTTGGGCTCGCCTCTGCCCCACGAGTGTTTACAAAGTGCCTCGTGGTGGTAGCGGCCTACCTACGCAAGCTGGGAGTGCACGTGTTCCCATATCTCGACGATTGGCTGGTCAAGAACACCTCGGAGGCAGGAGCCCTCCGGTCCATGCAGTGCACTATTCAACTTCTGGAGCTGCTGGGGTTTGTGATAAATTACCCAAAGTCCCATCTCCAGCCAACTCAGTCTCTGGAATTCATAGGAGCGCTGCTGAATTCCCAGACGGCTCAGGCCTACCTTCCCGAAGCGAGGGCCACCAATCTCTTGGCCCTGGCTTCGCAGACCAGAGCGTTTCAGCAGATCACAGCTCGGCAGATGTTGAGACTTCTGGGTCATATGGCCTCCACAGTTCATGTGACTCCCATGGCTCGTCTTCACATGAGATCTGCTCAATGGACCCTAGCTTCCCAGTGGTTCCAAGCCACCGGGAATCTAGAGGATGTCATCCGCCTCTCCACCAGTTGCCGCACTTCACTGCTCTGGTGGACCATACGGACCAATTTGACCCTGGGACGTCCATTCCAAATTCCGCAGCCCACGAAAGTGCTGACGACGGATGCATCTCGCCTGGGGTGGGGAGCCCATGTCGATGGGCTTCACACCCAGGGTCTGTGGTCCCTCCAGGAAAAGGATCTGCAGATCAACCTCCTGGAGCTCCGAGCGATCTGGAACGCACTGAAGGCTTTCAGAGATCGGCTGTCCTGCCAAATTATCCAAATTCGGACAGACAATCAGGTTGCAATGTATTACGTCAACAAGCAGGGGGGCACCGGATCTCGCCCCCTGTGTCAGGAAGCCGTCGGTATGTGGCGTTGGGCATGTCGGTTCGGCATGCTTCTCCAAGCCACGTACCTGGCAGGCGTAAACAACAGTCTGGCCGACAGACTGAGCAGAGTCATGCAACCGCACGAGTGGTCGCTCCATTCCAGAGTGGTACGCAAGATCTTCCGAGAGTGGGGCACCCCCTCGGTGGATCTTTTCGCCTCTCAGACCAACCACAAGCTGCCTCTGTTCTGTTCCAGACTTCAGACACACGGCAGGCTAGCGTCAGATGCCTTTCTCCTTCATTGGGGGACCGGCCTCCTGTATGCTTATCCTCCCATACCTTTGGTGGGGAAGACCTTACTGAAGCTCAAGCAAGACCGCGGCACCATGATTCTGATAGCGCCCTTTTGGCCCCGTCAGATCTGGTTCCCTCTTCTTCTGGAGTTGTCCTCCGAAGAACCATGGAGATTGGAGTGTTTTCCGACTCTCATTTCGCAGAACGACGGAGCGTTGTTGCACCCCAACCTTCAATCCCTGGCTCTCACGGCCTGGATGTTGAGGGCGTAGACTTCGCTGCGTTGGGTCTGTCTGAGGGTGTCTCCCGGGTCTTGCTTGCCTCTAGGAAGGATTCCACTAAAAAGAGTTACTTTTTCAAGTGGAGGAGGTTTGTCGTTTGGTGTGAGAGCAAGGCCCTAGAACCTCGTTCTTGCCCTGCACAGAACCTGCTTGAATACCTTCTGCACTTATCAGAGTCTGGCCTCAAGACCAACTCAGTAAGGAATCACCTTAGTGCGATTAGTGCTTACCATTATCGTGTGGAAGGTAAAGCCATCTCTGGAGAGCCTTTAGTCGTTCGATTCATGAGAGGCTTGCTTTTGTCAAAGCCCCCTATCAAGCCTCCTACTGTGTCATGGGATCTCAACGTCGTCCTCACCCAGCTGATGAAACCTCCTTTTGAGCCACTGAATACCTGCCATCTGAAGTACTTGACCTGGAAGGTCATTTTCTTGGTGGCAGTTACTTCAGCTCGTAGGGTCAGTGAGCTTCAAGCCCTAGTAGCTCATGCTCCATATACTAAATTTCATCACAACAGAGTAGTGCTCCGCACTCACCCAAAGTTCCTGCCGAAGGTGGTGTCGGAGTTCCATCTTAACCAGTCAATTGTCTTGCCAACATTCTTCCCCAGGCCGCATACCCGCCCTGCTGAACGTCAGTTGCACACATTGGACTGCAAGAGAGCATTGGCCTTCTACTTGGAGCGGACACAGCCCAACAGACAGTCCGCCCAATTGTTTATTTCTTTCGACCCTAACAGGCTAGGGGTCGCTGTCGGGAAACGCACCATCTCCAATTGGCTAGCAGATTGCATTTCCTTCACTTACGCCCAGGCTGGGCTGGCTCTTGAGGGTCATGTCACGGCTCATAGTGTCAGAGCCATGGCAGCGTCGGTGGCCCACTTGAAGTCAGCCACTATTGAAGAGATCTGCAAGGCTGCGACGTGGTCATCTGTCCACACATTCACATCTCATTACTGCCTCCAGCAGGATACCCGACGCGACAGTCGGTTCGGGCAGTTGGTGTTGCAGAATCTGTTTGGGGTGTAAATCCAACTCCACCCTCCAGGACCCGAATTTATTCTGGTCAGGCTGCACTCTCAGTTAGTTGTTCTTCGTAGGTCAATTTCTGTTGTACCCTCGCCGTTGCGAGGTTCAATTGACCTGGGTTATTGTTTTGAGTGAGCCTGAGAGCTAGGGATACCCCAGTCGTGAGAACAAGCAGCCTGCTTGTCCTCGGAGAAAGGGTATGATACATACCTGTAGCAGTTGTTCTCCGAGGACAGCAGGTTGATTGTTCTCACCTACCCTCCCTCCTCCCCTTTGGAGTTGTGTGTTTCATATTTTATTGCTTGTCATTCAACTGACGGGAGCGGTCGCGCACGGGCGGGAAGGCGGCCGCGCATGCGCGGTGGGCGTGGCCTGCGTGCCGACCGTCCCGCGAAGCTTCTTCCGGTTGGTGGGGGCTGCCGCGGACGTCAACCCAGTCGTGAGAACAATCAGCCTGCTGTCCTCGGAGAACAACTGCTACAGGTATGTATCATACCCTTTACATTTGTACCCCGCACTTTCCCACTCATGGCAGGCTCAATGCGGCTTACATGGGGCAATGGAGGGTTAAGTGACTTGCCTGTGCCTGAAATGGGAATTGAACTCAGTTCCTCAGTTCCCCAGGACCAAAGTCCACCACCCTAACCACTAGGCCACTCCTCCACTTGACCTTGAAGGTCATTTTCTTGGTGGCTGTTACTTCAGCTCGTAGGATCAGTGAGCTTCAGGCCTTAGTGGTGGATTCACCTTATACTAAGTTTCATTACAACGGAGTAGTCCTCCGCATGCACCCTAAGTTCCTACTGAAGGTGGTGTCTGAGTTTCATCTGAACCTGTTGATTGTCTTGCCAACATTCTTTCCCCGACCTTATGCCCATCCTGGCGAAAGCAGCTTGCACACCTCGGATTATAAGAGAGCATTGGCCTGTTCTGCGGACACGGCCCCACAGATAGTCCGCCCATGTTTTTTTGACCCCAACAGGATGGGAGTTGCCACTGGGAAACACACCATTTCAATTTGGCTGGAAGATTGCATATCTTTCACTTATGCCCAGCCTGGGCTGGCCTTGGAGTGTCGTGTCATGTCTCATAATGTCAGAGCCATTGCTGCGTCGGTAGTCCACTTGAGGTCAGCCTCCGTTGAAGAAATTTGTAAGACTGCGACAAGGTCTTCAGTCCACACAAATTCACATCACACTACTGCCTTGAGCAGGATTCCCGACGCGACAGTCAGTTCGGGCAGTCAATGTTGGCAGAATCTGTTTGGGGTCTAGAATCCAACTCCACCCTCCTAGGCCCATTTTATTCTGTTCCAGGCTGCAGTCTCATTCAGATTGGAAGGCATAATAGCACAGCAGCTTATGACCTACTTGACACATTTTACTTTTATTACATAGCTCATAGTCTAGGTTTAGACCCAGTTACAGTACAGAAACAGTCTTAATGGCAGTTATTGCAGAATTCAGAAGAGAGTTAGTTTAGGCAGGAAGGCAATTATTCTTCAGTTCAACATGTCTAGTGCATTCAGTGTTGTAGATCATGAATTATTATTAAGATTATTGGATAATATGGGAATTTGCGGAGAGGGTTTAAATTGGTTTGATGGGTTTTTGAGATTAAGATCTTAGAAGGTAAAAATTTCAGGCTCTATTTCACCCAGGTGGGTCTCTTGAGTGTGAGGTGCCTCATGGCTCTCCCATCTCATCCATTCTATTTGACGTCATGACGGTCGACGCGAGGGCGTGACAGACAGGTATGGGCAGTGGAGAGGCTTCACCACCATGAATCCACAAACCCTTCATGAAAGTGGGTGGAGCTTGAGTAGCTTCATTCGAACGTTGGGGTTGCGAATTATGTCCAGATAGGGCGTGGCTGAGGGCGGGTGTATGAGTGAGAGTGAAAATGAGTGGTATGAGAGGCTGCAACAGTACAGGGCTTCAGGGTTTCCCTGCCACACAGTGAGCTTCAGAATTGGAGGTGAGAATTATTTATATAGATGTTTTAGTTGGCCAAATGGTTTGTCCATTAGAATCAAATATGAAGCATTGGGTGTTGTGATCGATCAATATTTGACATTTGAGCCACATGTATCTGCTGTTACATCAAAGGTTTTTAAGATATTATGTGATCAATAGAAATAGAATAAAAACATAGAAAAGAAAGTAAAATGATACTTTTTTTATTGGACTAACTTAATACATTTTATGATTAGCTTTCGAAGGTAGCCCTTCTTCGTCAGATCAGAAATAAGCAAATTTTTTCTCATACTAAGGTATAGGTACTGTTTAAGAAAAAAGAACAAAAATGTTAGTTTGCAGACTAGTGTGTTTGTGATGTTTTGAAATCATTATGACAACATTTTAGAATTTCTTCTTACAGTTTTTCTTTTCTCTTGAACAGGAAATGTATGAAGTTGCCAAGAAACTTTGCTCATTTTGTGAAGGTTTGGTTCATGATGAGCATCTTCAGCATCAAGGCTGGGCAGCTATAATGGCCAACTTGGAAGACTGTACACATTCATATCAAAAGCTTCTTTTCAAATTTGAAAATGCATATACAAATTACCTGCAGTCAATAGAAGATATTAAGCTCAAACTTACACAGTATGTATCAAATGATACTTTAAAGAAATTGCAGTGCAGTTCCATATTTTTATTATTATTAAGTTTCTAGACTGCTGTTTAGTTTTACTTGGTTTGTTTTGATGTACAGATTTTATATTGCATTGTACAACATATGAAGCATGATTTTGCATAGGTCATCTAAGTAGAAAAAGGGTTCTTTAAAATGTGCATGGTATTTTACAGAAGGGAATGGGACTTGATATACTACCTTTCTGTGGTTACAATCAAAGCGGTTTACATATGTTTATTGAGCGTACAGTCTTTTATGAAAAACTTAACAAGGATGAAGGAAAAATATATGTTTTTGGTAGCACATAGAGTGGGAACAGTTGTTTTAGAAGAAAATATGTTCAGAATGCATCATGCAGGATTCGTTGAAGTGCTGGCACGTAGACATCTTGGTGCCAGATTTTGCAACATATGCATGTAAGTGTCACTGCCTACATGTGCAGATTGCCCCTTTCAGGTGTATTTGTGCTGCAGATACACATTTGCAAATAAGAACTCTTCTAAAGTTGCCACTTCCATATCATCATGCTGATCAATCCATAGACTGGTGGGTTGTGTCCATCTACCAGCAGCTGGAGATAGAGAGCAATCCTTTTGCCTCCCTATATGTGGTCATGTGCTGCCGGAAGCTCCTCAGTATGTTCTCTATCTCAGCAGGTGGTGGTCACACACAGCAGCAGCTCTGGCTAGGCCTCCAAGCCTAATTTTAGGTTTTGTTGAGTGCCTGGGGTTGAGGGCTCTTCTTGAGCAAGTGCAAACCTGGTGGTGCCAGGTCCCTCCTTTTTTCCCCCCTCCCGCTGGCTCCGTTAAAAAAAAAAAAAAAAAATTTTGGACGTCCTTAAGGGCGTTTATTTCGACGTTTATTTAAACGTTTATTGCAGCTACTCACTGGGACACCAGGTCGTTACAGCTCGGAGCGGAAAGCAGGTAATTTTACCTTTTTGTAGCGGGCAGGGGGTACCCCGATTGATCTCCACGTGGCTGATGGCGTCGGAGGGCGAGGGTGCAAAGAATCGCTCCCCGGACCACGTGTGCGCGTCTAGCGGGGATGCGGGGGTTTTAAAGTCTGATTCGCCCTTGTTGGGTGTCAGTTTGGAGGCCGGTCAGGGTCCTGGTTCTTCCTCCGGTGCGGCGGTTTTTCCCGCCATAAACGCCCATCCCCCGCTGCTCGCCTCCGCCATCTTGGCCGGCCACGCTGCTCGGACGGCTTCTTCTTGGGCCGCCCTTGAGGTGGGAGACGTTAATGCCATGGCCGCCCTTCATTTGGGCAAAGGCAGAAAAGCGGCTAAAGTTAAGCGCCGTTCTTCCCGCGCGGCTCCTTCGCGGAGTGTCGCGCCGGACGCCATCTTGGATGCGCAGCATGTTTCTCCCCCGCTCTTGCGAGCGCCGGTTGAGGGTGCGTCTAGGGCTGTGGCCCAGGCTGCTGAAGTGCACAGTCTGGGGGGTTTCTCCCCTGAGTTTATTTTGCTGCTGCATCAGGCCTTCCTTATGCAAGACGCTGCCCCTGCCCCTGCTCCCTTGTCCGATAAAGGGATTGAGGCCCCCGGAAGTAAACGCCCTCGGGTGGATTTCCAGGCCTTAGAGGACTCTGTCTCCTCTGATGTAGATGAGGGCAGCGTATCTGAGTTCTCCCAACGGTCCTTTGGGGATTCCTTGGAGGAGACGGATTCCCGCTCGGATGGAGTGGATGACCCCTCTGCAGCGCGGATCTTTCGCTCAGAGGACTTGCCCAACCTGTTAATGCAGGCCATGAGCATTTTGAAGATTTTCTCTCCAGAGGACGTCTCTCCCTCAGCCCCTGTTGGCTCCGCCATTATGCTGGGGACGAAGCGCCCGCCTAGAACCTTCCACGTGCATGATGCCATGCGCACCTTGATTTCGGCTCAATGGGATGTCCCGGAAGCGAGCCTCAAAGTGGCTAGGGCTATGTCCCGCCTCTATCCTTTGCCTGAAAGTGAACGGGAGACCTTTCTTTGGCCTACCGTGGATTCTTTAATCACTGCGGTGACTAAGAAAACGGCGTTGCCGGTGGAAGGTGGCACGGCCCTAAAGGACGCCCAAGACAGAAGATTGGAGGCGGCCTTAAGGTCGTCCTTCGAGGCGGCTGCTTTAAGTTTGCAGGCCTCAGCTTGTGGCTCCTATGTGGCCAGGGCGTGCCTGACGATTGTGCAGCGGGCTTCCCCCTCGGATCCTTCCTTGAGGGCTGACTGGCCGACCCTGGAATCGGGCCTGGCTTATTTGACAGACTTACTGTATGATGTCTTGAGAGCCTCGGCTAAAGGTATGGCTCAGACAGTCTCTGCGCGGCGGTGGCTTTGGCTGAAGCATTGGTCTGCTGACCACGCATCTAAGTCCCGCCTGGCTTAGTTGCCTTTTAAAGGCAAGCTGCTCTTTGGGGTCGAGCTGGACAAAATTGTGACCGATCTCGGCACGTCTAAGGGCAAGAGGTTACCAGAGGTCAGGGCTCGGGCCAGTGGTGCTCGCCCTGGTAACTCCAGAGGACGGTTTCAGGAAGCCCGTCGGTACCGCCCGGGCAAGTCGGGCTCCTCTGCCCCCTCTTCCTTCAAGAGGAACTTCTCCCCCAAGCAGCATTCCTTTCGCAGAGACCGCCGTCCCGGAGGTGCGCCCTCCGGTCCTCCCCCAGGGTCTCGTACCCAATGACGGGGCCCTGGTCCAATGCCCAGTGCAGATTGGAGGACGCCTGTCCTCGTTTCTGGGTGAGTGGACCAGGGTAACTTCAGACGCTTAGGTTCTGGAAGTCTTCAGAGACGGCTACAAGCTAGAGTTCTGCCGACCCTTAAGAGACAGGTTTGTACTCTCTCTCTGCAAGTCTCCGGTCAAAGCTGTGGCAGTGCAGCAGACCTTGGACAACCTGATCCGCCTGGGTGCGGTCGTTCCGGTGCCAGAAAATCAGATTGGCAAGGGACGTTACTCCATTTACTTTGTGGTACCAAAGAAAGGAGGTTCTGTACGGCCTATCCTCGACCTCAAAGGGGTCAATCGGGCCTTGAAAGTGCGGCACTTTCGCATGGAGACTCTCCGCTCTGTTATAGCGGCAGTGAAGGCAGGGGAGTTCTTGGCTTCCTTGGACATCAAGGAAGCGTACCTGCACATTCCCATCTGGCCTCCTCATCAACGCTTTCTGCGTTTTGCAGTCCTGGGCCGACACTTCCAGTTCAGAGCCCTCCCGTTCGGGTTGGCTACTGCTCCGCGGACCTTCTCCAAAGTAATGGTGGTCATCGCGGCCTTCCTGCGAAAGGAAGGAGTACAAGTCCATCCTTATCTGGACGACTGGTTGATCCGAGCCCCCTCTTATGCAGAGTGCGGCAAAGCTGTGGACCGGGTGATTGCTCTTTTGAGCTCCCTGGGGTGGATCATCAACTGGGAGAAGAGCCAGCTGCGCCCGACTCAGTCCCTGGAGTATCTGGGAGTTCGATTCGACACCCAAGTGGGCAGAGTGTTCCTGCCATACAATCGGATTGTCAGACTTGAGGCTCAGGTGGACCAGTTCCTAGTAGCCTCTCCTCTTCGGGCTTGGGACTATGTGCAGCTGTTGGGCTCTATGACGGCCACGATGGAAGTAGTGCCCTGGGCCAGGGCTCATATGAGACCACTACAACACTCTCTGCTGCAGCGCTGGACTCCGGTGTCGGAGGATTATGCTGTGCGCCTTCCCTTGGACCCAGCAGTGCGCAAGGCGCTGAGCTGGTGGCTGCAGACAGACAAGTTGTATGCAGGAATGCCTCTGGTGACCCCGGAGTGGATTGTCGTCACGACGGACGCCTCTTTGTCGGGCTGGGGAGCCCACTGCTTGGGAAGGAAGTGGACTATCAACCTCCTGGAACTCAGAGCCATTCGGTTGGCGCTTTTGGAGTTCATCCCGATACTGGCGTTGAAGCCAGTACGTGTCCTGTCGGACAATGCCACGGCTGTGGCCTATGTCAACCGCCAGGGAGGTACCAAGAGCGCCCCTCTAGCCAAGGAGGCCATGAATCTATGCCAGTGGGTGGAAGCGAACCTGGAACAGCTGTCAGCGGCCCACATTGCCGGAGTCATGAATGTCAAGGCGGACTTTCTCAGTCGCCATACCTTGGATCCCGGAGAGTGGCAGCTATCTGCTCAGGCGTTCTTGGACATCACGAAGCGCTGGGGCCAGCCGAGCCTAGATCTGATGGCGTCATCGGCCAATTGCCAAGTGCCGCGCTTTTTCAGCAGAGGACGGGACCCTCGATCCCTGGGAGTAGATGCTCTTCTCCAACAGTGGCCGACACAGGAGCTTCTCTATGTGTTCCCGCCCTGGCCCATGTTGGGCAGGGTGCTAGACCGGGTGGCAAAGCATCCGGGCCGGATAATCCTGGTGGGTCCGGACTGGCCCAGACGTCCCTGGTATGCGGACTTGATCAGGCTCTCAGTGGACGATCCTCTGCGGCTGCCAGTGGAGCAGGGCCTGTTGCATCAGGGTCCCGTGGTGATGGAGGATCCCTCCCCCTTTGGTCTTACGGCCTGGCTATTGAGCGGCAGCATCTGAGAAAGAAGGGCTTCTCAGACAAGGTCATCGCCACTATGCTAAGAGCGAGGAAGCGCTCTACTTCTACTGCTTATGCCAGGGTTTGGCGTACCTTTGCAGCGTGGTGTGAAGCAGGCTCACTTTCTCCCTTCACTGCTCCAATTTCTTCAGTGTTGGCGTTCCTGCAAGAAGGTCTGGAGAAAGGCCTGTCGCTCAGTTCCCTTAAAGTCCAGGTAGCGGCTCTGGCTTGCTTCAGGGGCCGCCTGAAGGGTGCTTCCCTCGCTTCGCAGCCAGATGTGGTGCGCTTTCTCAAGGGAGTTAATCACCTGCGCCCTCCTCTGCACTCAGTGGTGCCTGCGTGGAATCTCAACCTGGTGTTAAGAGCCTTGCAGAAGCCGCCTTTTGAACCCTTGTCAAGGGCATCTCTGAAAGACCTGACGTTGAAAGCAGTCTTTTTGGTGGCTATCACTTCAGCCAGAAGAGTTTCCGAGCTCCAGGCACTCTCATGTCGAGAGCCCTTTCTGCAGTTCACTGAGGCAGGAGTGTCTATTCGCACAGTGCCTTCCTTCCTGCCCAAGATTGTTTCTCGCTTCCATGTGAATCAGCAGCTCTGTCTCCCTTCCTTTCGTAGGGAGGACTACCCAGAGGAATACTCTGCTCTCAAATATCTGGATGTGAGACGAGTCATCATCAGATACTTGGAAGTGACCAATGATTTCCGGAAGTCGGATCATCTGTTTGTCCTGTTTGCAGGTCCTCGTAAGGGTCTGCAGGCTGCTAAGCCTACAGTGGCAAGATGGGTCAAGGAAGCCATTGCAGCGGCTTATGTGGCCGCGGGGAAGGTGCCGCCTATCCAGCTGAAGGCTCACTCCACTAGAGCTCAGGCGGCCTCGATGGCAGAGGCCGGGTCCGTCTCCTTGGAAGAGATTTTCAAGGCGGCAACTTGGGCATCGGCCCATACCTTCTCCAGGCATTACCGCTTGACTGTGGCTGCTCGGGTGGAGGCCCGGTTTGGAGCTTCAGTGTTGCGGTCAGGGATTTCTATGTCCCGCCCTGGGTGAGTACTGCTTCGGTACATCCCACCAGTCTATGGATTGATCAGCATGATGATATGGAAGGTAAAATTATGTATCATACCTGATTTTTTTCTTTCCATTAATCATAGCTGATCAATCCATAGCCCCTCCCAGATATCTGTATTGTTTATATTCTGGTTGCATTTCAGGTTCAAGTTTAGTCTTCAGTTCCTGTTCAGGAGGACTTCGTGTTCAAGTTTTTCAATGGATTCTTCAAGAGACAAATTTGTGTTACAGTGAGCTGCTGCATTCCTCTCCCCTCCGTTTTACGGGGCTGGATTGAGACTTAAATTCTGCCGGCGCTCCCTCCCGCTTCGTGCGGCAGTAGGGCAGCTTTGTACCCCTCCCGCTTCGGCGGTGTTAGGGTCATTCAGCTCCTCCCGCGGTTGCGGTTGCAGGATAAGCCAGATCCCCCCGCATCGGCGGGTGTGGTGTCCCTCCCCCGCTCCGCGGGGATGAGCTGGACGGATTCCCCTCCCCCACTTGTGTGGGATGAGCTGGGTTAATTCCCCTCCCCCGTTTCGGCGGTGGTGAGCTGGGCAGAGTGTCCCTTTGTGGGTGTAATTCTCTAAGTGCTGAGTCCTGCGGATGGAGCTTGGATATCGACATACTGAGGAGTTTCCGGCAGCACATGACCACATATAGGGAGGCAAAAGGATTGCTCTCTATCTCCACCTGCTGGTAGATGGACACAACCCACCAGTCTATGGATTGATCAGCTATGATTAATGGAAAGAAAATTATCAGGTATGATACATAATTTTACCTTATATATGAAGGGCAATTTACACACAAAAGCTCAGTATTTACACATGCAAACGCAGTGTAATCCTTCTAAAGTGATGATCCTGATTTATAGTCGTCATTCAACTCATTTTATCCTTGAAATAGTAAATTGCCTACCTCTCCATACACAAGTGTGATGAATCAGCTACAAAAGTGACTAACGATACTGTGAAGCGTTTTCTTGAAAGTTCTGAAAAAGACCAGAAGGCCCATCTGAGGCTGTATGGGTACAATGACAGTGGAAGTGCTTTCCATTCACTTCAGCATGCTTTTTTCTTTGCATTTCAGGCCTCCTAATGCTGTAAATCTTGTTCTCAGAGGACAAGCAGACTGCTTGTTCTCACATGTGGGTCGACGTCCGCGTTGGCCCAGGAATCGTCATTTTACAAGCAAAATATAAAAAAAAGTTTTGCCAGAGTCTTTTGGCGCGTGTGCGCGGACTGATTTCCCACCCGTCGCGTGAGCGTGTTCCCTCAGTTTTCTTTTGTCCGCGTTGAGGTGCGGTAGTTTTTTTCTGCGCTCCTCTCAGGCCCAGGAAAGAGTTTTCGCTTTTTTCTGCTCATTATATCTTTATTACTGTCTTAAAAAAAAATAACAAGTTCCCGTAGTGTACTTTTAGTTTTGTCCCCTTTCAAGTTTCCTTTATTTTCGTCGCGGCTGAGTTATTCCCTTATTTTTGTGCCCTTTTTTCTTTTATCAGGCACAATCACGTCTTTTGATTTCGCCGAAGCCGTTTTTCCTTCCATGTCATCGAAGACACCCAGCGGCTTCAAACGTTGTACTCAGTGCAACTGGACCATCTCAGGTACCGATACCCACGCCTGATGTATCCAGTTCCTTGGGCCCGACCATAGCCCAGCCGCTTGCAGTCTGTGTCTTCGTATGAAGAAACGGACCCAAGCGTCTCAAGAAGCCCAACGAGAAAAGCTTTTTGGGGCTCGGTCCGGTCCTTTGACATCGACATCAGGAGCGGAGGTAATGGCTGCTGAAAGACCAATTCGCGCTGGGAGCAGTGAGGCATCGAGTGAGTCTCCACCTCCCTCGAGTCCTCCTGTTTTACAGGCCCCCCGAAACCGACCGTTGGACCCGGCCCCGAGGAGGCGTGAGGATTCCGCGTCCTCATCGGTACCGAGGAGTCTCAATGACGGGCATTGAGCGAAGGCGAAGAAGCACTGTCATTGTTCTTCTTCGACACACGGTGCCGAGAGCTCCGGGGCGTCAAGGGAATCGGCACCCGAGAAGCGTTTGCATAGAGAGGATCGCTTCCCCTCTATTCAGGAAGTAACAATGCGTCGGTCTTCTGGCAGCCCGGTACCTGCTCCCGAGTCTCGACAGATTCTGCCACCGGCACCTTTCCTGACCCCGCAGCCTTGTCTGATGGTGGCTCTCGACGAGCGCATCGGGGCCCTGCTTCCAGAGCTTCTGGAAGGATTGCTGCGCCAGTCTGTTTCAGTGTCAGGGGTGCTTGTGCCTTCTGTACCATCTGCTGCAGTGGCATCTGGCCCTTCGCATGTGGTGAGGTCCCCACCCACCCAGGTCAACTCCCCTTCGACGTCGGTGGAGGAAGCTTCACCGCAGTCCAGGCGGACGTCGACTTCTCGGCACCGCCATCAAGGAAGTCGATCCTCGGCCTTGAGGCAGGCTCAGTTTCGGACTGCTCTGAGGGAGGTCTTGTCCGATACTGAAGATGAGCATTTGTGGGAGAAAGAGGAGGAGCCCAGGTACTTTTCTTCTGACGAGTCCTATGGGATTCCCTCTGAACCTTCCCCTCCACCAGAAAGGAGACTTTCTCCACTGGAGAGTCTATCGTTTACCTCCTTTGTCCGGGAAATGGCTGCAGCTATTCCCTTCCCTATGCAGGTTGAGGATGAACCCACGGCTGAGAAGCTCGAGGTCATGGATTATCCTTCTTCACCTAGAGAGGCTGCAACGGCTCCTTTACATAATGTACTGAAGGAAGTCCTTATGCGAAACTGGTCGTTCCCTCTGTCTAATCCCGTGATCCCGAAAAAAGCTGAATCCCAATATCGGATCCACGGTGAACCTGGATTGATGAGGTCTCAGTTGCCTCACAATTCCATGGTGGTGGACTCCACCTTCAAAAGAGCCAAGAGCTCTAGGGACTATGCGTCGGCGCCCCCAGGCTGAGAATCTAGAGCCTTGGACTCTTTCGGGAGGAAGACGTATCAGGCCGCTATGCTCGTTGCCAAGATCCAGACATACCAGCTCTTCACGAGCGTCCACTTGCAGAGCAATCCGAGCCTTTTCGCCAGGTGGTCAGGCAGCAGAAGGCATGTCGAAAATTCCTGGCCAGGGGTACGTTCCACACTTTTGATGTAGCATTCAGGATCGCTGCCCAAGGTATAGTGATGTGCAGACTCTCATGGTTGCATGTCTCTGAACTGGATCGTTCGATCTAGCAGCGGATGGCGGATGTTCCTTGCTGGGAGGATAACCTTTTTGGTGAGAAAGTAGAGGATCCAGTTGACCAGATCAAGAAGCACAATGATACTATGGATTCTCTCTCCTGCTGGGTGTCTTCTGCTACTACCTCCTGATCTAGGAGGTTTTTTTGAGGGAAGAGGAGTGCTCCCTATTCCTATGCTAGGCGTAGGTACACTCCTGCTTCTCGGCAGCCTGCCCAGGCTCAGTCCCAGCGCGCTCGTTCTAGTCAACAGCGTGCGCCTAAGGCCACTGCGGCTCCCCAGCAAAAGCAAGGGACAGGTTTTTGTTTGGCTCCAGTTCAGCATAGCCTCAGTAAACGTGTCTGTACCAGACGACATGCCGGTTGGGGTAGGTTAATGTTTTTTCACCAAAGGTGGCCTCTTATAATCTCCGACCAGTGGGTTCTTCAAATTGTACGGTTAGGATACACCCTCAGTCTGGAATCCAAGCCTCCAAATTGCCCTCTGGGAGCTCAGTCCTACAGCTCCCAGCACAAGCAGGTACTTGCAGATGAACTCTTCGCCCTTCTACAGGCCCAAGCGGTCAAACCCGTTCCACCAGGGGAAGAAGGACTGGGATTCTATTCCAGGCACTTCTTCCTTGTGCAAAAGAAAACAGGGGGATGTGTCCTATCCTAGACTTAAGGGCCCTGAACAAATTTCTTACCCGTGAAAAGTTCTGGGTGGTTTCCCTAGGCACCCTTCTTCCCTTAATTCAGGAAAACGATTGGCTATGCTCTCTGTACTTAAAGGATGCTTACACACACATCCCGATACTTCCAGCTCACAGGAAGTATCTTCAATTTCGGCTGGGACCACAGCATTTTCCGTACCATGTGCTGCTTTTTGGCCTGGCGTCTGCACCCAGAGTGTTTACAAAATTCCTAACTGTAGTCGCAGGGTCGCTACACAGACTGGGAGTGAATGTGTTTCCTTATCTCAACAATTGACTGGTGAAGAGCACCTTGAAGGAAGGTGCTCTGGAGTCCATGAGAATGACTATTCAGGTGCTGGAGCTACTGGAGTTCGACATAAATTATCCCAAGTCCCATCTCACCCAAGTCCAAAAATTGGAATTCATTTCAGCTCTGCTGAACACTCAGACAGCTCGAGCTTATCTCCCCGAGGCAAGGGTGGACAACCTTCTGTTACTGGTGTCCATGGTTCAAGCGTCTCAGCAGGTCACGGCTCGGCAGATGTTGAGACTTCTGGGGCACATGGCCTCCACAGTTCATGTAACGCCAATGGCACGTCTACATATGAGATCAACTCAATGGACCCTATTTTCCCAGTGGTTTCAAGCTGCGGGGGATCTAGGGGATATAATCCAGCTGTCCACCGACTTTCGGAATTCTCTTCAGTGGTGGATGATTCGATCCAATTTGACCATGGGGCAACCATTCCAAGTTCCTCAGCCACGAAAAGTGCTGATGATGGATGCATCTCTCCTGGGGTGGGGAGCTCATGTAGATGGGCTCCACACTCAGGGAGACTGGTCCTTTAAGGAAAAAGGTCTACAGATCAACCTCCTGGAATTTAGAGTGATCTGGAATGCTCTAAAGGCTTTCAGAGCGGCTGTCCAACCAAGTCATATTGATTCAGACAGACAATCAGGTTGCCATGTACTACACCAACAAGCAGGGGGGCACCGGATCTCGTCCTCTATGTCAGGAAGCTGTCCAGTTGTGGCTTTGGGCTCGCCGTCACGGCGTGTTTCTCCCAGCCACTTATCTGGCAGGCATAAACAACAGTCTGGCTGACAGGTTGAGCAGGATAATGCAACCTCACGAGTGGTCACTGAACATGGACATAGTCTGCAAGATCTTCCAAGTGTGTGGCACCCCCTCGGTGGATCTTTTTGCCACTCAGATCAATCACAAGGTCCCTCAGTTCTGTTCCAGGCTTCAGGCCCGCAACAGACTAGCATCAGATGCCTTTCTACATTGGGGGACAGGCCTTCTGTATGCGTATCCTCTCGTACCTCTAGTGGAGAAGACTTTGCTGAAACTCAAGCAAGACTGCGGAACCATGATCCTGATTTCACCCTTCTGGCCACACCAGATTTGGTTCCCTCTTCTTCTGGAGTTGTCCTTCGAAGAACCGTGGAGATTGGAGTGTTGTCCAACCCTCATCACCCAGAACAAAGGGTTGCTTCTACATCCCAACCTCCAGTCTCTGGTTCTCACGGCCTTGATGTTGAGAGCTTAGAATTTGCCTCCTTGGGTCTTTCAGAGGGTGTCTCCCAAGTCTTGCTTGCTTCCAGAAAAGATTCCACAAAGAGGTGTTACTCTTTCAAGTGGAGGAGGTTTGCCGTTGGTGTAACAGCAAGGCCCTAGATCTTCTTTCTTGTCCTTCACAGACCCTGCTTGAATACCTTCTACACTTGTCAGAGTCTGTTCTCAAGACCAACTCTGTAAGAGTTCACCTTAGTGCTATTAGTGCTTTTCATCGTCGTGTAGAAGGACAGCCTTTAGTTGTTTAGTTCGCTTTATGAGAGGTTTGCTTTTGCCAAAGCCCCCTTTCAAACCTCCACCAGTGTCATGAGATCGTTCTCACTTAGCTGATGAAAGCTCCTTTTGAGCCACTGAATTCCTGCCATCTGAAGGTTATTTTCTTGGTGACTGTTACTTCAGCTCGTACTTTATGAGCTTCAGGCCTTGGTAGTACATGCACCTTATATCAAATTTCATCACAACAGAGTAGTCCTCCGTACGCACCCTAAGTTCCTGCCAAAGGTGGTGTCTGAGTGCCATGTGAACCAGTCAATTGTCTTGCCAACATTCTTTCCCCGTCCTCATACTTGCCCTGGCGAAAGCAGTTTGCATAACTTGGACTGCAAGAGAGCATTGACCTTTTACGTGGAGCGGACAGAGCCCTTTAGACAGTCTGCCCAGTTGTTTGTTTCTTTCAATCTCAACAGGAGGGGAGTCGCCATCGGAAAACGCACCATCTCAAATTGGCTAGCATATTGCATTTCCTTCACTTATGCCCAAGCTGTGCTGACTCTAGAGGGCCATGTGACGGCTCATAATGTTAGAGTATATATATTACTGGGGATAAATATTTAAACTAGAAGAACAGATCCCAAAACTATATCACAAAAAACGTTCTTCCTTTAAAATATTTAATTTCTTTTATTACAATCCATATATCACATAAAACCACTTATGCTGTGTAAGTTCCGGAACTTGCCCAGTCACACCCTTCACTTCACCACCCATTCACATAAACCTTGTGTGGGCACATTTCTATATATCCATAATCTGTGTACATGCTCCCCAATTGTTGTTTCTTCAATTTCAAATCTTCCACTTGTGTCTTAGATATCGTCCTTAAGAGGAACAAAAGAGAGAAGGTGTGAAGAGTTAGAAGGTGCTTAAAGTCTGGAAACAGTATGTAAATTCCAGGAAGCCCTTGACACACTGCACTGATTCACTCTGCTGAACTAACACTACTCCAAGGAGAGTGCTGGAGAGACTTTGTTGTGAACACTGTGCTCCTGCTTGATGTGATTTAGAAGATTTTTATGATTTATAAGGACTATAATTTGAACCTTTAAGGACGATATCTAAGACACAAGTGGAAGATTTGAAATTGAGGAAACAACAATTGGGGAGCATGTACACAGATTATGGATATATAGAAATGTGCCCACACAAGGTTTATGTGAATGGGTGGTGAAGTGAAGGGTGTGACTGGGCAAGTTCCGGAACTTACACAGCATAAGTGGTTTTATGTGATATATGTATTGTAATAAAAGAAATTAAATATTTTAAAGGAAGAACGTTTTTTGTGATATATCATAATGTTAGAGCCATGGCTGCGTCAGTGGCTCACTTAAAGTCAGCCTCCATTGAAAGGATTTGCAAGGCTGCAACATGGTCATCAGTCCACACATTCACATCTCAGTACTGCCATCAGCAAGATACCCGACATGACAGTCGGTTTGGGCAGTCAGTGCTGCAGAATCTGTTTGGGGTTTAGGATGCAACTCCACCCTCCTAGACCAGGGGTAGGCAACTCCACAATGAATATGAATGAGATAGATTTGCTTACCATGGAGGCAGTGCTTATTCATTGTGGATATCCTGAAAACCTGACCTGCCTGCGGCTCTCGAGTACCGGAGTTGCCTACCCCTGTCCTAGACCCATTTTTGTTCTGTTCCAGGCTTCACTCCCAGTTAGTTGTTTATAGTTTCAGGTCAATCTATGTTATGGGCTGACTCTAGAGGGCCATGTCACGGCTCATAATATTAGAGCCATGGCTGCGTCAGTGGCTCACTTAAAGTCAGCCTCCATTGAGGAGATTTGCAAGGCTGCAATGTGGTCAGTAAGATACCTGACACGACAGTCGGTTTAGGCAGTCAGTGCTGCAGAATCTGTTCGAACCCATTTTTGTTCTGTTCCAGGCTGCACTCTCAGTTATTTGTTTATAGTTTCAATTCAGTCTATGTTATGTCCTCGCCGTTGTGAAGCCCAATTGACCAATGTTCGTTGTTTTGAGTGAGCCTGGTTGCTAGGAATACCCCACATGTGAGAACAGCCTGCTTGTCCTCGTAGAAAGCGAAGATACTTTCCTGTAGCAAGTATTCTCTGAGGACAGCAGGCTGATTGTTCTCACAACCCCCCCACACCTCCCCTTTGGAGTTGCTATTTATTTCTTTATTTGTTTTTTGATTAAACTGAGGAGGCACGCTCACACTGCGGGTGGGGAATCAGTCTGCGCATGCGCGGTGCGCGCTGTACGCGCGCCAGAAGACTCTGGCCAAACTTTTTTAAATATTTTGCTTGCAAAATGCCGATTCCTGGGCCGAAGCAGACGTCGACCCACATGTGAAAACAATCAGCCTGCTGTCTTTGGAGAATCCCTGCTACAGGTAAGTATCTTCGCTTTATTGTTGGTTAATAGTTTTCTTCAGTTTCAATGACTTTTTCTGGTCTGTTCTACAAAATTTTCTTTTTTTTAATTGGCCCAAATGAAATCCAGCAGTTTCGAGCACAACTCCTGCTGCAATTTCAAGATATACATGATGGATTGTCACAGAATATGTATTGTTTTGGGGCCAGTCATAATGTTCGTGTGTAGTATTTTTTTCAATAATATCATCAAGGTCCAACTTGTTCTATCTGTTAAGAACTCTTTAAATTCTGAAGAACTCAACCACAAAACTCAGAAGATTACTTTAGTGACCATACATACGTTTAGGAAGATTACTGGAAATTACTGCTGAAAAAAAAAATCTAGTCCATTGACTTCAGCAACAAAGACTTGACTTCAAAAGACTTAGGAGCTGCATTGTTCTCTGGGTGTGCATTAGTAGTGAAAGAGTCTATTTTTTCCTTATTCTTGAGCGTGGAATGCAGGCCCAGGAGTAGAGAACATTCCCACTGCTACTCATCACTTAAGATGGATTTCATGGAATCAAGTACAGGTCCTAAGAATCAAGGCACCAAATAACAAGGGAAGACTTTAAAGTGTTGATGTAATTGGTGCATATGCCTAAAAGGAGATAGGCACAGTCTCTCCCATTCCTTTCCGAAGGACCTGCATCAGGAAAACTTACCTTCCCGTAATGAACTTAGGTAACAAAGCCCCCAAATATCCAGACATCAGCTATTTTGTTACCTCTGTTTGGCCACTGAGGAGGACCTCTTTTGAGTCACCTCATATGTTAGCCTCAGCTGTCTGTGAGAGAAAACTGAACAAGGAGGATTCTTGAGGGCCTTGATTTACACCTACAGGAGGCATAGATGATGGCACTGATTGCTTTGACATTGATTGTAGTTCTGATTGAACTGGCCCTCAAGACCTAGGGCTTAACACAACATTCTCTGAGGACAAGCAGGCTGGATTATACTCACAACTGGGTCAGCGATCCGCGCCGGCCTTTGAACCGGTATTTCACATAGCAAAAAGTTTGCTAGAGCCTTTTGAGCGCGCCGTATGTCTTCCTGCCCGCGCTTCTCATTGAGGTGCATCGACGAAGGCTAAGAAGCACCAACACCATTCCCCATCCACACACGGTGCCGGGAGCTCCAGGAAGCCGAGGGATTTGGCACCCGAGAAGCGTCGGCGCTGAGAGGACAACTCCCCCTCCATACAGGAGGTGCCAACTCGTCTGCCCCTGAGCAGTCTGGTTCCTGCTCCTGAGCCTCAGGAGACTCTGCCACTGACTTCTCCACCGGCCCTGCAGCCTTCTCTGATGATGGCTCTCAATAAGCGTATATTGGCCTTGCTTCCAGAGCTTCTGGAATGACTGCTGCGCCAACCTGCTTTGGCATCAGGGGTGCTTGCGCCTGCTGTGCCGTCTGCTGCAGCTGCGTCTGGCCCTCCACCTGTTTTGAGGCCCCCAAGCTCGGTGCTGCTTGCAGCTCTGGTATTGGCTGCCACCCAGGTCGACTCCCCATCAACATCGGTGGAAGAAGTTTCACCTCAGTTCATGCGGGCGTTGACCCCTCAACATCACCATCGAGACAATAGGTCTTTTGCGTCAAGGCAGGTACGGTCTCGGAGGTCACTGAGGGAAGTGTTTTTGCTATACTGAGGAGGTGCTCTCGTGGGAGTCAGAGGAAGATCCCAGGTACTTTTCCTCCGATGAGTCCTTTGGGATCCCCTCTAAACCTTCCCCTCCACCTGAAAGGAGACTGTCTCCTCCTGAGAGTATCTCCTTTTCTTCTTTTGTGCGGGAAATGGCTGGGGAACTGGAGCCATTCCATTCCCCGTAGATGTGGAGGGTGAGCCCAGGGCTGAGATGCTCGAGGTCCTGGACTACACCTCTCCACCTAAAGAGGAGGTAATGGTTCCATTGCATAAGGTACTCTGGGAAGTCCTTATGCGAAACTGGGCGTCCCCTCTGTCTGGTCCCGTGATCCCCAAGAAGACTGATTCCCTGTATCGGATTCATGGTGAACCTGGGTTGATGCAGTCTCAGTTACCCCATGTATATTATTATTTGGCAGCCCAGGCCTGACTTTGGTTCAGGGTTTAAATTGAGATAAAAACCTACAGGCCTGTGTCTCTGACTTGAGCTCCAGTTTTGAAACACTGCAGAACAAACAGAGAATCAAAAGGGTGGTGGTGGTGGGGGGGGGGGGGGGGGGGGGGGGTCTAACTGACATGGTGACATTGTTTAGCAATTTGGTGGTAACAGTCACTTTTGAAAACTAGTACAAAATGGCTCCCCAGGAAGATGTAGCAATATGGTGGTCATAACAGCCAGTTACTGGTAAACAAAGGCCAGGTGCAAGGGAATTGCAAAAGTTTGTGGTTAAGCAAGCTAAAGATGAGAACATGTTTACAAGATGAAGCTACTCATTAGCATAAGCCAATCAGTGTTAACCATGACATTAACTAGATCCAATCTAGTTAATGTACTTACTGTTATATTACCCATATTCTGAGTAAACCTATAAAAAACAGTGTACTTCCTGCTTCAAACTAGAGAGGGGTGGCCCCGGCTACTCTCTCTCCATGGGAAACAAATGCAGCACATCAGAATTGGCAAATTACCCAATTGCTTTCCCATGTATACCCTTGAGTGGTAAAATATATCACACAAGACTAAGACCCAGATAGCACCTGTTTGCAGCTGGGATATTACATTCCTATAACCAATTGATTATACATGCCACTTGTATATTTCTTGGTGTCTCAGATATTAAAGTGATTTCATGTAGAAATATCCTGTAATAAGCTTTGGGTAAGTAAGAATAAATTTATAACCTTTAGAACTGTACTATCTCTCCTTCTCTTTATTAATATCTGTTAATAATCCCTTGGTTTGGTTAAAGAATAAGTGCACTATTCTATTCGGAGATGAACTCAGATGTAATGGTAAACAGCCTTCTCAATGTTCTGTCTGGGATAGGACAGCTAGACTGTCCTATTGGGCAGAACAATAGGTTTGGGGGAACACTGAACCCCTAAAATAATTAATTGGTGACTCTATGATGATGGACTCTGCCTTCAATAGAGCCAAGAGTTCTAGAGACTGTGCCTTGGCGCCCCCAAACAGAGAAGCTAGGACCTTGGATTCTTTTGGGAGGAAGTATCAGGCTGCTATGCTCGCTGCCTGTATCCAATCTTATCAGCTCTTCACAAGCATTCACTTGTGGAACTCGGTGCGGCAGCTGTCTTCCTTGGTCGATGCCCTCCCTCCGGAGTAGGCCGAACCTTTTTGCCAGGTGGTCAGGCATCAGAAGGTGTGTTGTAAATTCCTGGCCAGAGGCGCTTACGACACTTTTGATGTAGCATTTAGAATCTGTGCTCAAGGTATAGCGATGCGCAGACCCTAATGCTGCGAGTCTCTGACCTAGACCATTTGGTCCAGCAGCAGATTGCAAACGTTTCTTGCCGGGGGGATCTGACGAAGAAGGACAACCTTCGAAAGCAAATCAAAAAAATTTATTAAGTTAGTCCAATAAAAAAAGATATCTTATTTTATTTTCTATGTTTTATTTTATTCTATTTCTATTGTTTACCATGTGAGGTGGGAATGAGGACAGCAGAAGGTGGTATATTAGTATTTGCTTGACTAGGATAAGGAAACTGATTATGAAATATTAAAAAAGATTAGATCAGCTATAAAATTAGCAACACAATAATAATGGAAGATTTCAGTTACCAGAATATTGAGTATGGTAGGGAGGTAAAATTTATAGATGCTATAAATGATTGCTGCATGAAGCAGCTAGGATGAACTTATTTGTCGGCTTCATTCTCAGTGAAGTGCAGAACCTGTGGTAAAGGATAATGGTGTAGGGGTTTTAGAAACGGTAGCCCATTTTTTTATTGACAGAATATAGATGTGATATAAATTTATTGAAATAATGCATTAAAATATCACCAGATGAAAAATATTAAATAAAACAATTTCAATAACATGAAACTTTAGAAGGGGAGACTAAATGGGACAATTGAAAGAGTTAGAGATATTTGCATGAGGCTTGAAGATGGTTTAAAATAACTACCCTGGAGCCCAGATAAAATGTTGCATATATGGAAAAATCATACCAATTACAGGTACAACATGATAGGTTGTCAGCTAGGTGTCACCACTGTTCTGTGGCTGCCCCCCCCCCCCCCCCCCCAAATCAAATAAGAGTTCTAGGAATTATTTGAAAAAGATGAAGAACAAAACAGAGACTTTTCATTGTACTCCTGTATGAGTTACTGTTGTGACTGCATCTTGATTATTATATGTGGAAAGAAAATAGCAGAACTCAAAAAGGGTCAGAGAAGGGCTAGAAAAAATGATAAAGAGGATGAAACACAAAAACAAGAGGACATTCCCTGAAATTACTCTAATCTAATTTAACAGCAATTTGTGGACTGCACTAGTCCTATCAAGAAATTTAAGGCGGAGAACAAAAAGAAGTAACTCAAAACAAAAATGAGGAATTATATTTAAAAATACAACTAAAACTTGTCAAAAATTTTACGTAAGTGCATATAATTAATCTCCGAAGAAATTTGCATAGGAAGAACATTCCATATGGTAAGTGCTTGACAAGAAAATAAAACTTCAAAATGGCATTTTAGTTGAATGCCATTGAATGCAGGAAGTTTCAACAAAAAAGATTCACACATACTTGATGAAAAAAAATATAAATCAGGAAACAGTTGAATTCAGTGGTATTACCATATCAGACCTGAAATATTATGCAGACAGATTTAAAAGCAATATGTGCTTTAACAGAAAACCAATGAACTCTAGCAAAATATAGTGAAACTATCAATTTTTTTCAAACGGACTGCCGTATTTTGGATTAACTGTAGTTTATATAACAATTTGCCATTCAATCCAATATCTAAAGAATTATATTAATTGAGATGAGGTAACACCAACATCTGTACCAATATAGCAAAATATGGGTCAAGAAAATATGATCTAAGTTAACGTAATAGTTTCAGATGATAAAAAATGCATCTCCATAAACTTTAAATCTGAGATTCATAAGTGAGTCGAGTATAACTTCTAGAGCCCTCAATGCTCTACCTTTAGGCATTTACCTCCCGCCAAAGGTATCAGATCAGGAATAGATATTAAAGAGGTGGTGAACCAAAGAACCTTACTTTTAGCAGGGTTCAATTTAAGCATATTCTTCAGAGCCCAATACTGAATTCTATCAACAGAATATGAAGTTCGAACAGAAATATCTTTCAAAGAAGAACAAGTTGGTACCAGCATCATCAGCATATGAAAATAAACATATATCATCAGTAAAGGGATGGAACCAAGAGAACTCATTAAAAAGATTATATAACGTAGGAGACAAGGAGGAACCATGAGATACCCTGCAATCTGAATACCAATCCTTAGAAAGAACCCCCACCTTTCCAAACCTTATAAAATCGATTACCCCAAAATTCACCAAACCAATTGAAAACTGGACCCGCCAGACCAAGTTCACTTAGCTTAGATCGTAATAACTCATGATGTACTGAATCAAATGCTGTGGAAATATCAAAATGTAACAACAACAGTTTTTCCCTACATAAATAGTCACAAACAACTGTGGTCAGTGGAAGTAATAAAGATTCAGTGCTGTGTTGGACTCGAAAACTAAATTGTGATGAATGTAATCAAGAATATGATTCAATAAACTGAGATTTGGCTGTAATGGCCTCTTTTGCTTCACCTTTTAACCATGCTGGCTGAATTTTCTCTTCTTTCCACCTTTTCAAATACGTGGAATGCATCTGGACTGGGCTTCCCAAGATAATATTTTTGAATAACATCCACGCTTGAATTAGTGGCCTATCCTTTGCAGCTGATCTTTTTAGTTTCTTTTTAACCATTTTCCTCATTTTATTATAGTCGCCCTTTTGAAAATTAAATGTTGCTACAGTAGATTTCCTTTTTGGGTTCATCCCAGATAGTAGCTTAGACTTGATCATGTTATGATCATTGTTTCCCAGGGGACCCAGCACCGCCACCTCTCACACTATGCCCTGCACGCCACCAATGACCAGATCCAAAATGGCTCCCCCTCTTGTGGGTTCCTGGACCAGCTGCTCCAAGAAGCAGTCGTTTATTACATCTAGAAATTTTATCTCCATGGCACTCCCTGTTGTAACCATTTATCCAGTCAGTGTTGGGGTAATTGAAATCACCCGTTATTTTAGCATTGCCTAATTTGTCAGCTTTCGTAATCTCTGTAAACATTTCTTTATCCATCTGTTCGTTATGTCCCTGTGGACTACCGTCCGTGCAGCCCTACAAAAATACTCCTTCCCTTCACACATAGAATTTCTATCTATAATGATTCCACGCTGCTATCTGTGTAGTGTGGAATGCTTATTTTATTTGACTCAGTTCCCTCTTTAACAAATAGTGCATCCTGTCCCTCCAATTTGATCCTCTCTATCATTGCAATTCAATGTGTACCCTGTTAACACAGTGTCCCAATGATTGTCCTCTTCCCACCAAATCTCTGAGATGCCTATTATATGTACCTCATCATTTAGTGCTATATATTCTAACTCTGTCATCTTTATTTTTTTAGACTACAGGTATTTCAAATTGTGTTTTTTCCTTTGTTCTACAAGCTGCTTAGAAGTTGAAGGGGATAATGTGCATCATTTATCCTGCTCTCTCATTAAGCACACCTGGCTTACTGTCAGCACTGTTGAAACCTCTATACTGGGATTCCCTAAATATCCTATTTAAATAGTATCCTTCAAGGATACTGTACACCAAACCGTTTTCTCCTGGGCGACTGTCGGCCTTATCCCCCCCCCCCCCCCCCCTCCATTCTAGTTTAAAAGCTGCTCTCTCTCCTTTTTAAAAGTTAGCGCCAGCAGCCTGGTTCCACCCGGTTAAGGTTTAGTCCATCCTTTCGGAACATTATCTCCCATTCCCAGAATGTCACCCAGTTCCTAACAAATCTAAATCCCTCATCCCTTTCACGATCGTCTCAACCATGCATTGAGACTTTGGAGATCTGCCTGTCTTTTGGGTCCGAGAATGGAAGGGGGAGAATCTCTGAAAATGTGACCCTGGAGGATCTGGACTTCAACTTTGTACTTAAGAGCCTAAATTTGGCTTCCAGAACACCCCTCCCACCTTTTCCAATGTTATTGGTACTCACATGTACCAAGACAGCCGACTCCTCCCCAGCACTATCTAAGATCCTGTCTAAGTGAATCATGAGGTCTGCCACCTTTGCACTAGGCAGGCAAGCCACCAGGCGATCCTCATGTCCACCAGCAACCCAGCTATCTAAATGCATAATGATCGAATCACCAACTTCAAAAGCTGTCCTAACCTTTCCCTCCTGGGCAGAAGTTCTTGGAGACATATCCTCGGTATGAGAGGATAGTAAATCCCCTGGTGGTCAGGTCCTGGCTACAGGAGTACTTCCTACTTTACCAGGGTGATGCTGTCTTTCTAGAAGATCTGCCTCCTCCAAGGCAGCACAGGGGCTGCCATACTGGAAATGGGACTTCTCTACAACTTCCCTGTAGGTCTATTTACCTTTTTGTCTCCCTCAGCTCCACCAACTTTGCTACTTTAGCTTCAAGAGAATGGACCCACTCTCTGAGATCTAGGAGCTCTTTGCATTGGGCACACACATATAGTAGTAAAACGTATCAAGAAAGAATTCAAGAAGAATCTTGGCATGTAGACAAAAATGAATAATAAAATATTTTTCAAAAACAGCAAAGTAAGAGGCCTGAGAATGGGATCATTTGGATCACAAGATGTCTAGAGGTAAATGAAGCACCTATGAAGGATAAGGCCACCACCAAAAAAAAATCTGAACTCTTTTTTTCAAAATGTATTTATTTATTTATTAGGATTTATTTTCTGCCTTTTTGAAAGAATTTACTCAAGGCGGTATACAATAAGAATAGATCAAACTTGAGCAATAGGCAATTACAGCAGTAAAAATATTCAAATAACAATACAAAATATGACATGGTATACTACTTATAATGTCAACACAATACGTAATAGAACATTATAATTGATAGTGTGCAAAAGGGGAAGTTGAGAAGATGCCCACACCAGAACAGTTCTTTTGAAACTGGTGAGTCAGAGTTACTGAAGCAAATCAGTGTGAAAGAGATATGTAGGCTAAATAGCAGAAAATCACCAGGACCTGATGTTAGCCACCCTAGCATTCTGAAAGAACTCAAATCTGAAGTTGCAGATTCACTACTGGTAGTCTGTAATATATCATTAATATATACCAGTGTACCTGTGGACTAGAAGATGGCCAGTGTAACATCAGTTTTTGAAAAAAGCTATAGGGGTGATTTTATTTATTTATGCATTTGTACCCCACATTTTCCAACCTGGTGGTAAGTTCAATACGACTTACAATTAACTTAGGTAGACAATTATCTAGTTGTGAGGATCAGCGTGAGCCTGGTTCAGTTATGTCTGTGATCATGTTCTGCGGTGTGGTGGCCAGGGAATCTTTGGCTATGTGATTTTGTCTGAAAGGAACTTCTTGAAGAGATGAGCTTTCATATGTTTTCGGAAGGTTAGGTAGTTGTTTATGCATTTTAAGTCTTTCAGTAGAGATAGTATAGACAGTTAACCTGATATTGGTGCTGGATAAAATAGTAGAAACTAAAATAATGAATTTTAAATATGTCCTTCCAAAACCACCAAGATACTGAACCAAAACTTCTAATATACAGAAGGAGGTAAAATCTCAGAGCGTTTTAGCCTATTATATCAATGCCATGCCGAGTACAGTTCTGGTAATATTAGCAGATATCAAAGCACCTTAGAGGGTGGTATAGGTTGTTATCTCAGTCATAGAGTAATCACCCCATGTAAAAAGTGTCCAGTGTCCAAATATTCAGTGCCATTTCAAATATGCAACAAATTTAATTTCAAGCAGCAGTAGGAAAGTATTTACCTTTGTCACTGCTGCAGTTCCTGCAGTCCCTTTACACCCAACTTGCCACAAGTTTCTTTCTGAAGAACTGCTTGAAGGGCTAGGAGTCATCAATATAGGCATTCCTTTATCTTCAAATGCAGTACCGCTACTGAAAAACATCATGGCTTTTCTGTTCCTATGCAGCATTTGCTTCTTTTCAGGTACAGTGCAAATAAAAAAACTTTATTTACAACATTATAACAAATTGATGTGCAAGACTCAAAACTGCTGAAATAAACATGTATTTTAATTGAAATTGAAATAGTTTAACTCACCCATCTACCTACCCTCATGCTTCCCCAAAAAGGAGCTAAAATCCTGACGTAGTATATTAGATATTCATAGCAAAGTATTCCATTCAGTTTCCTTATTCAATCCAACTATGATCAAACTTTGTGCTTGAAAAATCCAGAGCTCCTCCCTCAAATTCAGCTTGGCAGTCCTATCACCGCACAGTAATGACATTGTGACCTGTTCATTAACAAAACATGTAAGATCATAAATAGAATAGTTATTTTCAAGACAGTCTCACTATGGGCTGTAGTGATTCTCGGCACAGCAGATGTGATGAAGCCAATTTAATTCCTGTGGGCTTCATCCCACTTACTGCATGGGAATCACTACCATGACTTTGTAAAAAGAGCCCTGTGGAAGCTATTTCATTCCGAGTCTGTATTTCACTTTTGTATTCAGACAGCCTAAACTTAACCACTCTTGTATTACATCCTATGTATACTTTTTGATATGGGAATATTGAAAAGGACACACAAATTGGTCCAAAGGTTGTTGCCTATCCAATAATAACTGTGTCCTCTGAAGAAACCATGCTCTAGCATGTGTTCTATGGATAACTTGCTTGGGATACTCCCTTGCTTTCAACTGTGCACTTAGAAACTTTGCTTGCACTATAAAATCCTGTTGTGTGTATATGTACAGTACTGGTGTTCATTTTAGAAGTCACTATGTATAAAAATGATTATAGAATTATTGTGGACACTGCAATGAAATTCTCAATTTAGTATGTATTAGAAGCCAAGAAAAAAGCAAATTAAATTTTTGAAATTATTCAGGAAGCATTAGAAAACAAATCTGGATATAATAATGTCTCTGTATCAATCCAAGCTGCAGTCACACCGTGAATATTATATGCAGTTTTGGTACTGTACCTCAAAGGAAATATAGTAGAGCTAGAAATAGTATAGAGAAATGGAATAAAGATTACGGATTGACTCTCTTAGGAAGATAGGCTAAACAGGTAGTATTACTCAGCTTGGAGAAGAAAACATATATGATTTTATAGGGGATTATAAGATTGTGTGATATGGAACACATAGTTATTTATGCTATCAAATACTGCAAGGACCAGGGAGCACTTCATGAAACTAACGTAGCAGATGTAAAACAAATATTGTTGCCAGAAAATTTTAGTTAGTAGTAAAGCTGAAATCTAATATTTGGAGACGTTACTGGAGACAAGTCTTAAATTTGTAGCCAGATAGTTTTGAGTGTCCCTACTACTTACTTCTGAGAAGAAGCAATATAGAACACCTTTTCTATCTGCTAGGTACTCCTAGGTGACCTGAGCTGGCTCGATGGACCATTGGTCGGACCTAGCATGAATTTTCCCATGTTCTTATGCTTGGTTTTAAGTGTAACTTTGCAGCTAAACTCCATGCTTCATCTTTTAAAGAAAGGATATCTCCAGCCAATACAGGTGAGAGAGCTACAGTATCTAGTGTTTTCTTACTTCCATAAAGTACTTTAACAGTAGCAAAGTTTAACATCAGCTTATTTACAGCCATCCATTTTTGAATCTCCTCTAAATATAACAATTATGAGCTTGTAGCTTCTGTGGTGTTGAACCGTAAAGAAGCATGAAAGTGGATGTTCACATAGAGCACTGTTTTTCAGTGCAAGGCCCCAGGGCTAGTGGCGGCCCCTGGAGACCTCTGGAGCGGCTCTCATCATTCTGTGTTTCTTCTCCTGTTAATTTCTGCTTTTCTATTCAAGCTCACGACAGAAAGAGGAAAGTAGAAGTGGGGAAAAGCCACATGCTTGAAGGGCAAGGCATTTCCCAATAGACAAAAAGAATGCATTTTGAAATGCCCACCTCCTTGAAGATACATACTCAGTGAAAAATTTGAAAGCAGGCTAGTGGGGATGGATGTTATTAACACATTCTGGTCAGCAGTGTTGTGGCTGTCCTTCAGCTTATTTCAATCTAAAGTGGCCCTGTGCTAAAAATTCATGAAGACCACTAACATAGAGAAAGAATTGTAACCCAAGTGTTCTGATAAAATTAATTAGTGGATTTAATTAGGTGTTAAAACAGCAGGGGGAAAGGCCCTGAATCATGATAACCCTTACAGATCAGTGGTCTTATAGAGGAGCAGAATTAGCCCAACAGTAAACTAAACTATTTGCTAAGACCTATTGTTTAAAAAAATGGAATTAACAGCAAATGGGTTTCCCAAACCAAACTCTATTAGTTAATCAATCAGAAACCCATGATCAAATGTATCAAATGCAGGACTTGATTCTAATAAAACTGGTAGCTGTACAGTGCCCCTGTCTGAGGCCAAACTTCTGGACTATTGTCAATCTAAAAATTTAATCATATCTACAAATTTCAGAGCTTGTGAGGCCATCATTTACAGAATAATTTTTAGCTAGAAATGATACTTTTGATACAGGTCTAAAATTACTTTGAATATTTAGGTGGAGTGTCAGGCCTTTTAACAAGGGGGTGAATTAGTGTCGCCTTTAAAAATTTCAAGAAGCAAAAAAACTCCACTGGGACTGAAATTTAATATAAATATAAAATCAATCTACAATTCAAGTGTATTTAATGCCCACTATCAAATTATCACATGAAAAGTTTGTTTGAAGGACCATTATAAGGCTCTCACCTTACTGGCATTAAAAGACTTTACTGCCAAGAGCTTTCGGGTTTGGTCATAGCCTATTTTAAAAATAATTTTGAACAGCATATAAAAAATCCACTTCGTATGATGTTTGAGAAAATGTACTTATCTCTCAACTCCTGAGTTATGTAAAACCTCTGCTACAGGGAACCCACATTGTGTCCTTCAATCAAACAGCCGGCATTTTGCATAATGGTGCCATTTTCAGAGGTAAACTCCTTATAATGACCTCTTAAACAAACGTTTCTTAATTTAACAATGTAACAGTGTTCATTAGGTGTCATTTAGATTATTATTATTTTTTTTAATCTGGCATTGTCTCCTCACCGAAAGAATCATTAACTATCTTTCCAATCCAGTATACCTTAATTGACTGCAGTGTACAAGTGTCTAGAGAACATAAAGCTAAGACTTTATTTGTAATAGTCCTAATCATAATTATTTCAAAACTGCTCAGTAGAATCATAGAACAGTAGAACATACATCCATTTGTTTTGTTGGTTTTCCTGTTTGGCCAATTAGTTGATGAAGAACATATCTCAAGCAGCGGCAAACAAATTCATTCTCAGCGTCTGTTTACCTTCAATGATATTTATTGGGGCTTAGCTAGACGTGACTTGGAGAAAACCTTTCCTCCTTTCTGACAGGCTTTTAGTGTTCACAGTGAGTAGGGCATCAATCTAAGACATGCTGACTGCATTGCACCAATAAGCAGACAGCAACCAGTTCAGTTCTTTGGGTTGGGGAGCTGTTAGTGTATAGAACTGAACTATTTCTCATAGATCCTTAAGAGCTGTTTACCTGATAAGAAAAGATAATATCCTGGCAGACAAACGTAGTCCTGACCTTCATGAGTGACCTTTGTATCAGGATGTGGTGAACAAAAGTTTCTTGAGTGGTGAATACCCAGTGGTGATCTGGTTCTGCTGTAGGAGACAATCAGAGGGCAGGCTAACCTAGGAGACTTATCTCACTGAGGATAAGTGTTATGTATGCATATTTACCTTTTTTGTTAAGACCTTCAAAAAACTCAGACTACTAAAGAATTTTGATCCACATTGGTCCTCTTTGTATGATTTGGTGTTCTCTTTTATGAAATTATCCATCAGTAGACCAGCCCTTTTGGGATATCCTCATCTCTGATCCCACAGAACCAAGGAATTTTTCTCTATCACAGCAACTGATACTCAGAGCCTAGTTCTTGAGACAAAGATAATTTAGTCCTCAAGTGTTTTCTGATGAACAATGTTGCATTCTTCTGACTTGTAGGAATAACACCAGACGACCTTATAGACTGAAGGAAAATTTGCCCTCTGGTATTAGGGCAATGACCTGGATCATTTCTCTACTGTTAATACAAAAAAATGCTTAAATACTTTTCTCTAACATATGGATTCTAAACTCTGTTAGGTTTGACCTCAGTGTAGTGGAGGTAATCACCAGCATGGATAGGGACATGACTTGTGTTTGCAGCACATGACCTCTTTGTGTTAACAGCTGATGAAAGACCCTTGATTTATATTAGCAGTCACTTAAACTCTGTGAACTCCATGTTCTACTGACTTACTCACCCAATTCTAAGTTACATCATAATAGGGTGATGCTGTGCACCCATCTGCGCCTCTAAATGGTGTTGAACTTAAAATTATGATTTAATTTGCTTTAATACATATTCTCCCTTATTTGGAAATTATACAACCTGAAGCAATTTCAATATTCAGCACTCCTCCTGCCCTTTAAATTCCATTACAATCATAGGGACCCTGATAGACATGACTTGATATCTGTGTTTTTTTTCTCTGCCATCAGGTTTTTGAATATTGTGTCTGCAATAGAAGTAGTGTGGTAGGGTCAGCATATATCAGCCTGGATCATGTTAGATCTTATTCTCCGAGGACATACAGGCTGCTTGTTCTCACATGTGAGTCAACGTCCACGTCAGCCCAGGAATCGGCAAATTTTGCAAGCAAAAAAGTCGAGTTTTACTAGAGTTTTCTGGCGCGTGTGCAGCGTGCACCGCGCATGTGCGGACTGATTTCCCGCCCGTCGCGTGAGCACTTCTCAGTTTTTCTTTCTCCGCGTTGAGGTGCGGCAGCGTTCATTTTCTGCTCCTCTCAGACCCAGGAAGAGTCTTCATTGTTTGCGATTTTGTTCGCTTCTGTTTTTTTGTTTTTTCTTCACAAGATTAAAAATAAATAAATAAGGTTCCCGTAGTTTTCCCCTTTAGTTTTTTTCCCTATTTCAAGTTTTCTTTCTTTTTCGTCGCAGCCGGACTTAGGCCGCATGATCAGGTTCTCCCCTTTTTCTCTTTTGTGCCTTTTTCTGAAGCTCTGGGACGTCGAGAGAGTCGGCACCTGAGAAGCGTCGGCGCCGAGAGGATCGCTCACCCTCAATACAGGAGGTGCCGATGCATCGGTCTCCTAGCAGCACGATACTTGCTCCTGAGCCTCCACGGATTCTGACACCGCCTGTCCCACCGACCCCGCAGCCTTCTCCGATGGTGGCTCTCGACGAGCGCATCTGGGTCTTGTTTCCAGAACTTCTGGAGGGACTGCTACGTCAGTCAGCTTCGGTGTCAGGGGTGCTTGTGCCTTCTGTACCATCTGCCGCAGCGGTGTCTGGCCCTTTACCTATGGTGAGGTCCCCGACCATGATGCCACCTGTTGCCACCCAGGTCGACTCCCCTTCGACATCGGTGGAGGGAGCTTCACTGTAGTCGGACAGGGCATCAACCTCTCAACATCACCAGAGGACATCGTTCCTCGGCATCGAGGCAGGTCCAATGTCGAAGCACTTTAACTCAGGTTTTATCTGACACTGAGCAGGAGTGTTTGTGGGAGTCAAATGAGGATCCCAGGTACTTCTCTTCTGATGAGTTCTTTGAGATTCCCTCTGATCCTTCCCCTCTACTAGAAAGGAGACAGTCTCCACTGGAGAGTCTGTCCTTTTCCTCTTTTGTTTGGGAAATGGCTACAGCTATTCCCTTCCCTGTGGAGGTTGAGGATGAGCCTCGGACTGAGATGCTCGAGGTCTTGGATTATTCTTCTCCACCTAAAGAGGCTGTGACAGTTCCTCTGCATAATGTACTCAAGGAAGTCCTTAAGCGAAACTGGACAGTCCCTCTGTCTGGCCCTGTGGTCCCGAAAAAAGCTGAATCCCAGTATCAGATCCATGGTGAACCTGGGTTGATGAGGTCTCAGTTACCCCACAATTCCATGGTGGTGGACTCCGCCCTCAAGAGATCCAGGAGTACTAGAGACTATGCTTCGGTGCCCCCAGGCAGAGAAGCTGGAAGGAAGACATATCAGGCCGCTATGCTCGCTGCCAAGATCCAGTCAAATACCAGCTCTTCACGAGCGTACACTTGTCGGACTCGATACGTCAACTGTCCAGCTTGGTTCAGACACTCCCTACGGAGCTGGCTGAGCCTTTTTGCCAGGTGGTCAGGCAGCAGAAGGCGTGTCGCAAGTTCCTGGCCAGGGGTACTTTTGAAACTTTTGACGTGACATCCACAATTGCTGCTCAAGGTATAGTGATGCGCAGACTCTCATGGTTGCGTGTCTCTGACCTGGATCATTCTGTCCAGCAGTGGATAGCGGATGTTCCTTGCTGTGGGGACAATCTTTTTGGAGAAAAAGTAGAGGATCTAGTTGATCAAATCAAGAAGCATAATGATGCTATAGATTCTCTCTCCCACCGGGCGCCTTCTGCTACTGCCTCCTGATCTAGGAGGTTTTTTGGAGGAGGAGGAGTGCCCCCTATACCTACTCTAGGCGTAGGCACAATCCTGCTTCTCGGCAGCCTGCCCAGGCTCAACCCCAGGGCGCTTGTTCTCATCAACAGCGTGCGAGTAAGGCCCATTCTGCTCCCCAGCAAAAGCAAAGGACGGGCTTTTGACTGGCTCCAGTTCAGCATAGCCTCAGTAAAAGTGTCCATTCCGGACGATTCACCAGTAGGAGGGAAGTTGATGTTTTTTCACCGAAGGTGGCCTCTCATAACCTCTGACCGGTGGGTTCTTGAAATAGTCCGGTTAGGGTACAGTCTCAATCTGGAATCCGAACCTCCAAATTGCTCACCGGGAGCTCAATCTTACAGTTCCCAGCACAAGCAGGTACTTGAAGAGGAACTCTTCGCTCTTCTACAGGCCCAAGCGGTCAAACCCGTTCCACTAGAGGAAGAAGGGCTGACATTCTATTCCAGGTACTTTCTTGTGTTCCGGATGGTTTCCATGGGCACCCTTCTTCCCATGATTCAAGAGAACGATTGACTATGCTCTCTAGACTTAAAGGATGCTTACATACACACCTCTGCTCACAGGAAGTATCTTTGATTTCGGCTGGGAGCTCAGCACTTTCAGTACTGTGTTCTGCCTTTTGGTCTGGCGTCTGCACCCACAGTATTCACAAAGTACCTAGCGGTAGTCGCAGCGTCGCTACGCAGACTGAGAGTGCATATGTTCACTTATCTCGACGATTGGCTGGTGAAGAGCACCTCAAAGGCAGGCGCTCAGCAGTCCATGCGAATGACTATTCAGGTGCTGGAACTACTGGGGTTCATGATCAATTACCCCAAGTCCCATCTCACTGTGGTCCAAAAGTTGGAATTCATTGGAGCCCTGTTGTACACAAAGACAGTGCGAGCTTATCTTCCCGAGGCAAGGTCAGACAACCTCCTCTCCCTGGTGTCCATATCTCGAGCGTCTCAACAGGTCACTGCTCGGCAGATGTTGAGTTTTCTGGGCCACATGGCCTCCACAGTTCATTTGACTCCCATGGCACGCCTACACATGAGATCAGCTCAATGAACCCTAGCTTCCCAATGGTATCAAGCTGCGGGGAGTCTAGAGGATGTAATCCAACTGTCCACCGACTTTCACAATTCTCTTCAGTGGTGGACGATTGGATCCAGTTTGACCTTGGGACGTCCATTCCAAATTCCTCAGCCACAAAAAGTGCTAATGACGGATGCAATCCTCCTGGGGTGGGGAGCACATGTAGATGGGCTTCACACTCAAGGAGCCTGGTCCTTTCGGGAAAAAGGTCTTCAGATCAATCTCCTGGAATTGTGGGCGATCTGGAACGCTCTAAAGGCTTTCAGAGATCGGCTGTCCAACCAAATTATATTGATTCAGACAGACAGTCAGGTTGCCATGTACTACACCAACAACTATGTATGTTACTATGTTACTATGTAAGCAGGGGGGCACCGGATCTCATCCTCTTTGTCAGGAAGCCGTCCAGATGTGGCTTTGGGCTCACCGTCACGGGATGTTTCTCTAAGCCACTTATCTGGGAGGCGTAAACAGTCTGGCCGACAGATTCAGCAGTATAATTCAACCTCACAAGTGGTCACTGAACATGGGCATAGTCCGCAAGATCTTCCAAGCATGGGACACCCCCTTGGTGAATCTTTTTGCCACTCAGATGAATCATAAGGTCCCTCAGTTCTGTTCCAGGCTTCAGGCCCACGACAGACTAGCGTCAGATGCTTTTCTCCTACTTTGGGGGACAGGCCTTCTGTATGCGTATCCTCCCATACCTCTGGTGGGGAGGACTTTGCTGAAACTCAAGCAAGACTGCGGAACCATCATCCTGATTTCATCCTTCTGGCCACGTCAGGTTTGGTTCCTTCTTCTTCTGAAGTTGTCCTCCGAAGAACCGTGGAGATTGGAGTGTTTTCCAACCCTCATCACCTAGAACGATGGGCCACTTCTGCATCCCAACCTCCAGACTCTGGTTCTCACGACCTTGATGTTGATAGCTTAGAATTCGCCTCCTTGGGTCTTTCAGAGGGTGTCTCCCAAGTCTTGCTTGCTTCCAGGAAAGATTCCACAAAGAGGTCTTACTCTTTTAAATGGAGGAGGTTTGCTGTCTGGTGTGACAGCAAGCACTAGATCCTCTTTCTTGTCCTACACAGATCCTGCTTGAATACCTTCTGCACTTATCAGAGTCTGGTCTCAAGACCAACTCCGTAAGAGTTCACCTTAGTGCAGTTATTGCTTATCATCACCACGTAGAAGGTAAGCCTATTTCTGGACAGCCTTTAGTTGTTAAGCCCCCGGTCAAACCTCCACCGGTGTCATGGGATCTCAATGTCGTTCTCACCCAGCTGATGAGAGCTCCTTTTGTGCCACTGAATTCCTGCCATCTGAAGTACTTGACCTGGAAGGTCGTTTTCTTGGTGGCTGTTACTTCAGCTTGTAGGGTTAGTGAGCTTCAGGCCTTGGTAGTGCATGCACCTTATATCAAGTTTCATCACAACAGAGTAGTCCTCCGCACACACCCTAAGTTCCTGCCGAAGGTGGTGTCTGAGTTCCATCTGAACCAGTCAATTGTCTTGCCAACATTTTTTCCCCGTTCTCATACCTGCCCTGACGAAAGCAGCTTACATACCTTGGACTGCAAGAGAGCATTGGCCTTTTACGTGGAGCGGACAAAGCCCTTCAGACAGTCCGACCAGTTGTTTGTTTCTTTTGATCCCAACAGGAGGGGAGTCGCCGTCAGAAAACGTACAGTCTCCAATTGGCTAGCAGATTGCATTTCCTTCACTTATTCCCAAGCTGTGCTGACTCTAGAGGGCCATGTCACGGCTCATAATATTAGAGCCATGGCTGCGTCAGTGGCTCACTTAAAGTCAGCCTCCATTGAGGAGATTTGCAAGGCTGCAATGTGGTCATCAGTCCACACATTCACATCTCACTACTGCCTTCAGCAAGATACCCGACGCGACAGTCGGTTTAGGCAGTCAGTGCTGCAGAATCTGTTCGGGGTTTAGGATGCAACTCCACCCTCCTAGACCCATTTTTGTTCTGTTCCAGGCTGCACTCTCAGTTATTTGTTTATAGTTTCAATTCAATCTATGTTATGTCCTCGCCGTTGTGAAGCCCAATTGACCAATGTTCATTGTTTTAAGTGAGCCTGGTTGCTAGGGATACCCCATGTGTGAGAACAAGCAGCCTGCTTGTCCTCGTAGAAAGCGAATATAATTACCTCTAGCAGGTATTCTCCAAGGACAGCAGGCTGATTGTTCTCACAAACACGCCCACCTCCCCTTTGGAGTTGTTTTTTATATCTCTATATGCTTTTGGATTTAACTGAGAAGAAATGCTCACGCGATGGGTGGGAAATCAGTCTGCGCATGCGCGGTGCGTGCTGCACGTGCGCCAGAAGACTCTGGCAAAACTTTACTTTTTTGCTGCAAAAAATTGCCGATTCCTGGTTCAATGCGGACGTCGACCTACATGTGAGAACAATCAGCCTGCTGTCTTTGGAGAATCCCTGCTACAGGTAAGTATATTTGCTTTATCTGAACAGTTCATGTTATTTCTAAGGCATATTTCAGTGAGACCCAACTTCATGGTCCTTAAAATTCCAGTGGCATCAAACCACCCAAGGACTCTAGGAAAACATTATTGGAGACGTTCAAAGACTTTGTAGTAGTGGATCTGTAATTCCAAATTGCAAAGGGTATCCCCTTCAAAATTCCACTGTACTGTAGTGTTCTATTTGTGGGGCGTACATAAATAATAACCTTTTGGGGTGTTGTTGTGAACATGACAGATTGCAGAAGAATGAGATTATGCCACTTTCTGGCATTAGACAAAGCAGTCTATAGGCTCAAATTCACAATGCCCAAACAACAGAACTAACTCCACTCCCAAGGATATTATAAAAATATAGAGTGCTTATTTATTTACAATAGCAGAAAAACTATTAAAAAAGTTATGAAACAGAAATGGTCTTATCATGAAAATAGCATGGAGTAAATGCACATGAATTCCTAAACAGACTTATAATTCAGTCAATTAATGGAAATCCATGACACATATAAAACAACTATATATAGCAACTATACAACCTGAAGGGAGACATTCAGCAAATGGCAGTGTTCCTCAGAAGGACCTGGTCAAGTGGCACAGCAGGACTGCACTCAGATGGAATAGAAAACAGCAGCCTTTTACCTCAGATATGAGCCTATTTTATACAGAAATCACGAACATCAGCTGGGCTAGTGACTTACATTCTGGCCTTGTTGATGCACAAATAACTTTGTTTATCCCAAACATTATGACTTCAGGAGCCACAATATTGTTTCTCTGGTGCCATGCTGAAGAGGTCACCTTGTTTCATAGTAACATAGTAGATGACGGCAGAAAAAGACCTGCACGGTCCATCCAGTCTGCCCAACAAGATAAACTCATATGTGCTACTTTTTGTTTATAGCTTACCTTGATTTGTATCTGCCATTTTCAGGGCACAGACCGTAGAAGTCTTGCCCAGCACTAGCCCCGCCTCCCCCCCCCCCCCCCCCCCCCATCGGCTCTGCCACCCAATCTCGGCTAAGCTTCTGAGGATCCATTCCTTCTGAACAGGATTCCTTTATGTTTATCCCACACATTTTTGAATTCCGTTACCGTTTTCATCTCCACCACCTCCCGCGGGAGGGCATTCCAAGTATCCACCGCTCTCTCCGTGAAAAAATACTTCCTGACATTTTTCATGAGTCTGCCCCCTTTCAATCTCGTTTCATGTCCTCTAGTTCTACCGCCTTCCCATCTCCGGAAAAGGTTCGTTTGAGGATTAATACCTTTCAAATATTTGAGCATCTGTATCATATCACCCCTGTTTCTCCTTTTCTCCAGGGTATACATGTTCAGGTTAGCAAGTCTCATGTTCAGGTCAGCAAGTCTCTCCTCATATGTCTTGTAACGCAAATCCCATACCATTCTCGTAGCTTTTCTTTGCACCGCTTCAATTCTTTTTACATCCTTAGCAAGATACGGCCTCCAAAACTGAACACAATACTCCAGGTGGGGCCTCACCAATGACTTATATAGGAGCATTAAAACCTCTTTTCTTCTGCTGGTCACACCTCTCTCTATACAGCGTAACAACCTTCTAGCTGCGGCCACCGCCTTGTTGCACTGTTTCGTCGCCTTCAGATACAACATGCAGTTTTGCCAGCCACAGCGCCTCTCCAGCTGCAAGAGACATTCTGAGAGTCTTTGCCTGGTGCTGATAACAACAACAACAACAACATTGTTATTCTGGTACATTGGCACCCTTGGCACCATTCTCTTGTCTGTATGCAAGGCCGAGGCTCATTAAGCAACAGGCTTTATCAGTGAAAGATTAAATAAATCAGTCTGCATTTTAAAGTCAGGTTCATAATGCTTGATATTGCCATGTATTATAATCTCATATACCTGTGTTATATAGGAACATATAGTGTCGTATATAATTCTCTATGCAGTGCTTATTTTGTACCTACATATCCACAGATATGTTCAGCTGAGGGGGGGGGGGGGGTACAGGAAGCTTATTTAGATCTAGATTTGTGGTACCTCAGGAAGAACAAAAATATATATTAAGAGTTTTAGGAATAGACAACGCTTATAAATAAAGATTGATATATTTCATTTATAAGCGTTGTCTATTCCTAAAACTCTTAATTATGTACATAAGAACATAAGTATTGCCATACTGGGACAGAGCGAAGGTTCATTAAGCCTACCATACTGTTTCCACCAACAGTGGCCAATCCAGGTTACAAGTACCTGGCAAAATCCCAAATCAGTACAATATATTTTATGCTGCTTATCCTTGAAATAAGCAGTGGATTTTCCTCAAGTCCATTTTAATAATGGCTTAAGGACTTTTCGTTTAGGAATCTAGCCAAACCTTTTTTTAAAACCCTGCTAAGCTAACTGCTTTTACTACGTTCTCTGGCAAAGAATTCCAGAGTTTACTTACACGTTGAGTGAAGAAATATTTTCTCCAGTTTATTTTAAATTTACAACTTTGTAGCTTCATTGCATGCCCCCTAGATCTTGTATTTTTGGAAAGAGTAAACAAACTATTCACGTCTACCTCTTCCACTCCACTCATTATTTTATAGACCTGTATTATATCTCCCCTCAGCCTTCTTTTCTCCAAGTTGAAGAGCCCTTGCCACTTCAGCCTTTCCTCATAAGGAAGTCATCCCATGCTCTTTAACATTTTTGTTGCTCTTCTCTCTACCTTTTTTAATTCTACTATATCTTTTTTGAAATTCAGTGACCAGAATTGCACACAGTATTCGAGGTGCGGTTGCACTATGGAGTGACACAAAGACATTATAATGTCCTCATTTTGTAAGAATGAGAAGTTCAATTAGGTGCATAGTTGCACGTTTCTAGTTAGCATGTCCAGGGAAGGAGTTTGAACGGATTTTAAGTGGCGTTGTGATTTGTGCACATACTATACGCACTTGAAGTTAGACCTGCTCCCAAGCACATATAAATTTTTGTGCCTTCAGTCTAGGCATGAGTTCTGCAGAATTTGTGCTAACATTTTATAAAAAGACTTAACTGCCCATGCTTCTGTGTAAAATAGACCAAAAATAGGTGCCTTTTCTACCTCCAAACCTAGGTACTCTGTTATAAAATTACCCTCTTCAGGTTTTCAGAAATCAGGTGGCCAACCTGTTGTAATCCAGACAAAAAAAATAGATAGCCATACTGACCGAATGTGACTATTCTTTTGTTCATGTTCTACCTTAACAAGTAGGAAAGATCGTGATTTTCTTTGGGGTTGGAAAAATGCCAAAATGTGGTACTGGGTATTTCAAATAGGATGACAGTAAAAGACACTGATAGGTGCAGAAAATGTTATGGAAAACAGACTGTGCCAAGAGTTATCCCTCGTGAGTGATTTCTGGACCAGGCTGTTAAGAAACAGCGTCTTTGGTGTGCCACTTGTTGAGAACGATCTTTTAATCACAACCCAGAACAAAAAGGTGCCAACTTGGTTCTTCAGAAGGAGATCAAAAAGCAGATTGTTTGGTGCTTTCTCCCTAAATTGGGTGAAGAGACCTCTGTATATATGTCCTCCAGTACATCAAATGGTAAAAGCCTTAAACTTGAGACTGGAGAACTATGTTTCAGGAAGCTTTTTTTTTTCTGCGTGTTTTGATCCTGTTGGATTTAGCAATCAGAAAAATCAAGTGGGACACTTTCTAATACTGCAGATCCAAGGGAATCTCATTCTAGTATCCAGTCATCTGCTCCTCTGGGTTAGTTGTTGAGTGTGAAGTAATAGATGCTTATACTATCTCTGAGCTAGTGTCTAATTTACTTTTGGCTTCTGAGCATTAATCCACTAAAATAAACATGTAGCGGAGAGATTTACCATCTAATCTGAAGGCAAGGTTCTAGATTTCTTCTCTTGTCCCATGAAAAACTGCTTGACATTTTTATTTGGTAGAGTCTATACTCAGAACTGATTGCTGAGGTACACCTTAGTCCTTGGTATATCCTTTCAGTGTAATATAAGAACACAAATGTTGCCATACTGGTACAGACCAAAGGGTCATCAATCCCAGTATACTGTTTCCAAAAGTGGTCAATCTGGGTCACAAGTGCCTGGCAAGTTCCCAAAAGAGTAAAACAGATTTTATTTTGCTTATCCTAAAAACAATCTATAGATTTCCCCAAGTTCATCTTAATAATGACTTATAAACTTTTCTTTTAGGAACATTTCCAGAAGGTTTTTTTTAACACTGCTAACTGGCAACAAATTTCAGAATTTAATTACACGTTGAGTGAAGAAATATTTTCTGGGATTAAAAAAAAAATATATTAGTAGCGTCATTGCTTGCCCACTAGTCCTTGAAATTTTTGTTAAGAGTAAAAATGCGATTCATGTCTACCTGTTCCACTCAGCACAGTGTTTTAAAAACCTCTGTCATATCTCTCCTCAGCCATCTCTTCTACAAACTGAAGAGCCTTAGCTTCTTTAGTCTTTCTTCATAGGGAAATCATCCCATCCACTTCATCATTTTTGTCCGTCTTCTCTGTGCTTTTTCTAATTCTACTATATCTTTTTTTTTTTTTTTGAGGTGCTGTGTCCAGAATTGCACACAGTATTCAAAGTGTGGTCGCAACATCTAACAATACAAAGGCATTATAATAATCTCATTTTTGTTTTCTATTCCTTTCCTTATGATTCCTAACACTTGGTATGCTTTCTTAGCCTATCATCAATGATGACACCTAGGTCCTTCTTCTGATCAGTGACTCTCTAATGTGGAACCTTGCATCATGTAGCTATAGTTTGGGTTCCTCTTTCCTATGTGTATCTCTTTGGACTTGCTCACATTAAATGCCATTTGCTGTTTGGATGCCTAATCTTGTAGTCTTGTAAGGTCCTCTAGTAATTTTTTACAATCTTCTTGTGATTTTTAACATCTTTGAATAACTTTGTGTCATCAGCAAATTTAATTACCTCACTACTTATTCTCATCTCTAGATCATTTATAAATAAGTTAAAAAGCAGTGACCCAGCACAGTTCTCTGGGGAACTTTACTCTCTATCCTTCTCTATTGAGGATACTGACCATTTAACCCTACTTTCTGTCTTTTTATCTTTTAATAATGTTATACAATTAGGGACTCAATAGAGCTGCTGGAGCACTCGTATTATCAATCACTAAATAGCTCCAGTATTATTGAATACAAAATATCTTTATTAAACACGTGTGCTTCAAAACCTGCTCACGTGTGTTTAAAACCTTTATTCACAAACAATGTTCTCTTATATCTTTCATACTCATTCACACCTTTTAGTACCTGCATAGAAAATCTATAACAAGGAGGATTTATGTATACATGACTTTCTTGAATATCATTACACACTGTGTCAGAGTTCATAATTTCTTGTCTCTCAAAGAGACTTCACAGAATTAGAAATACGGGACCTTTGCATGTGTCCATTCACTCTGCTCTTCCGGTTTCCGGTTTCACATAAAGTTTCATGAAAGTTCAAGACAAACCCCAACACACTTCTCTGGGGATGAACAACTCCACTTGCAATAGATTTCAGGCACTACATAAGCAGAATGAGACTTTCAATCTCATAACTGCTGTTACTCCAGTCCTTAAGCAAGCATCGGCTCCTCTATGCAGGACCGCATTTCGTTCTCTTCATCAGGAGGAACCACCATATCCCTTTAACCAATTCTGTTTGGCAGCGTGCCAACAAAGGACTTTCTCAGGCCGGGACCCAACTGCCGTGGCTCTGAACATGCAAAGGTCCCGTATTTCTAATTCTGTGAAGTCTCTTTGAGAGACAAGAAATTATGAACTCTGACACAGTGTGTAATGATATTCAAGAAAGTCATGTATACATAAATCCTCCTTGTTATAGATTTTCTATGCAGGTACTAAAAGGTGTGAATGAGTATGAAAGATATAAGAGAACATTGTTTGTGAATAAAGGTTTTAAACACACGTGAGCAGGTTTTGAAGCACACGTGTTTAATAAAGATATTTTGTATTCAATAATACTGGAGCTATTTAGTGATTTTTATCTTTTAGCCATTTTTTAATCCACAATAGGACACTACCTCCTTTCCCATAACTTTATAATTTCCTCAGGAGTCATTCATGAGGTACTTTATCAAATGCCTTTTGAAAATCCAGATACACAAAATCAACCGGCTCATGTTTATCCACGCCTTCAAAGAAATGTAATAGATTGGTGAGGCAAGTTTTCCCTTTATGAAATCCATGCTGACTTTGTCTCATTAATCCATGACTATGTATATGCTCAGTAATTTCATTCTGCCCTGCTCCGACATTAGGCAGATCACCTCTGGAACCCTTTTTAAAAAACTGGTGTTACATTGGCCACCCTGCAGTTTTCCAGTATCATGCTTGATTTTAAAGATAAATTATATATTACTAACAGTAGCTCTGAGGAAAGGCTAAGGAGGTTAGGGCTCTTCAGCTTGGAAAAGAGATTGCTGAGGGGGGATATGATTGAGATCTTCAAAATCCTGGTTGGTGTAGAATTGGTAAAAGTGAATCGATTTTTCACTCTTTCAAAAAGTACAAAGATCAGGGGACACTCGATCAAATTAAATGGAAATATTTTAAAACAAATTGGAGGAAATATTTTTTCACTGTAAGAATAGTTAAGCTTTGGAAACTCGTTGCCAGAGGATGTGGTAACAGTGATTAGCATATCTGGGTTTAAAAAAGGTTTGGACAAGTTCCTGGAGGAAAAGTCCATAATCTGTTATTGAGATGGACATGATGGAAACCACTGTTCCCCCAGGATTGGTAGCATGGAATGTTGTTGCTAACTGGGTTTCTGACAGGTGCTTGAGATCTGGATTGACCACTGTAGGAAGCTAGATGGACCATTGGTCTGACCCAGTATGACTATTCTTATGTTCTTAAGTTCATTTTTCAGTTCTGTCATTTATATCAGTACTCTGGGATATATACCATCCATTCCAGGCAATTTGCTACTGTTTAATTTATCAAATTGCCCCATTTTATCTTCCAGGTGTCCAGAGATTTGTTTCAGTATCTCTGACTCATCAGTAGTGAATACCATTTCTGGCACTGGTATCGCTCCCTCATTTTCCTTGCTGACAACTTAAACAAATAATTCATTTAGTCTCTCAGCTGTGGCCTTGTCTTCTCTGGGTGCCCTTTTTACCCCCTTGGTCATCTAGAGGGCCAACTGATTATTTTTACTGGCTTCTTGCTTCTGATGAGGGCAAGCAAGCTTGCTTATTCTCATGGATGACAGACGCCGTTGCCGCATTGCCCGGCCTGGCAATATTGCCATAGTAAACAATTGAGCTTTCAGGAGCATGAACTGCTGTCCAGCGTGCATGTGCTACTGCCTTCCCACCCGTCGCGTGAACGCGCAGCTTCAGTTTCGCTTTTTCTGCATGTAGCAGCTGCTTTCTGTGATGGTGAGAGCAGTTTTTGATTTTTCAGTGCCTTCGGCAGTGTTTTCTACCTACTCTTCTTCCTTAATTTCTTGAGTATTTTTTGTCCGCGATTGTTGCCTTTCTATTTCGACACAGGCTGTTTTTCTTTGTGCCTCCTTTCACCGTTTTCAGGCACCATTGTGTCTTTTGATTTGGCTCGTGCGTTTTTTTCCTTCCATGTCCATGAAGACGCCCAGTGGCTTCAAGCGTTGTACTCGGTGCAACCAGACCATTTTGAGGAAAGGCATCCATTCTTGGTGTCTTCAGTGCCGTGGGCCTGACCATAGCGCAGCCAACTGTGTCCTCTCCCTTCGTATGAAGAAGAAGACCCAGGTTTCCCGATAGGCTCAACGTGCAAAGATATTTGGAGCCTGGTCCGGTCCCTCAACGTCGGAATTGGCATCGAGGTTGGAGGCATCGGCATCGACGTTGAGCATTGCACCAACATCAGGAGCCCAGGTAGAGATGGCTGCTTCGAGGCCCTGTGATACTGGGAGCAGTGAGACATCTGGCGGGTCTACACATGGCTCAAGGCCTCCTGCTATGTAGGCCCCCCGTGGAAGGGACCTCGAGGCAACATGAGGATTCGTCGTTATCCTTGTCAGCACTGAGGAGCATGGGTGGCGTGCATCGGGCAAAGGCCAAGAAGCACCGACACTAATCTCCTTCGATTCATGGTGCCAGGAACTCCTAGGCACAGAGGGATTCAGCACCCAAGAAGTGTAGATGCCGGGAGGACCGCTCCCCCTCTTTCCTGGAGGTGCCGATTCGTGTGTCTCCAAGCAGCTGAGATCCTGCTTCTGCACCGCCCCAGCGATTCTGCAACTTGCACCTCAGCTGACACAACAGTCTTTCCAGATGGTGGCCCTCGATGAGTGCATCAGGGCCTTGCTCCCTGATCTCCTGGCTGGCCTAATTCAGCGGTGTGCATCAGTATCAGGGGTGCATACCTCTCACTCTGGCCCTTAGCCTGCGGTGCGGTCTCCAACACCTCTGCTGCTTGTGGCATCAATGTCAACAGCCACCCAAGCCAACACCCCTTGACGTCGGTGGAGGAAGCTTTGCTGGAGTTGAGACGGGAGCCAGTTTCTTAACGCCGCTCTCGAGGACATGGGTCCTCGGCCTCAAGACAAGACCTTTAGGGAAGTGCTATCCAACATCGAGGAGGAGCGCTCATGGGCATCAAAAGAAGATTCCAGGTACTTTTCCTCCAACGAGCCCTATGTGATTCCTTATGAGCTCTTCTCTCCACCTGAGAGCCTCTCTTTCACCTCTTTTGTATGGAAAATGACTGATACCATTCCATTCCCCGTAGAAGTGGAGGATGTTCCCAGGGCCAAGATGCTTGAGGTCCTGGACTACACCTCCCCCCCCCCCCCCCCCCCAAGGAGGCAGTGACGGCTCCTTTCCATCAGGTACTCAGGGCAGTCCTCGTTAGGAACTGGGTATCACCTCTGTCTATCCCTGTGGTCTCCAAGAAAATTGACCCAGTATCGGATCCATGGGGAACCTGAAATGATGATGTTTTAGTTACCCCACGACTCCATGGTGGTGGATTCTGCTCTCAGAGCCAGGAGTACTAGGGACTATGCATCTGCTCCCCCAGGCAGAGAAACTAGAACCCCGGACTCTTTTGGGAGGAAGATATATCAGTCCTCTATGCTCATCGCCTGTATCCAGTCATACCAGCTCTTCATGAGCGTGTACTTGCAGAACTCGGTGCGGCAGCTGTCAGACTTGGTTGATGCACTCCCTCTGGAGCAGGCCGAGCCATTTCGCCAGTTGGTCAAGCAGCAGAAGGCGTGTCGCAAGTTCTTGGCCAGAGACATTTACAACACTTTTGACGTGGCATCCAGGATCTCTGCCCAAGGTATTGCAATGCACAGACTGTCATGGCACCGTGTTTCTGACCTGTACCATTCTGTCTAGCAGAGGTTGGCGGATGCCTCTTGCTTGGGGGATAATCTTTTTTGGAGAGAAGGTTGAGAAGGTCCTGACCAAATCAAGAAGCATAGTGATGATATGTCTTCTGTCTCTCACCGGGCATCTTCTACAACTGCCTCCTCATCCAGGAGGTATTTTGGCAAGTCGTGGAGTGCTCCCTATTACTACTCCAGGCGTAAGTACACTCTTGCGACTCGCCAGCCTGCTCAGTCTCCCCAGCATGCTCATTCCAGTCAATAGCATCACCCAGGGCCCCTGCTGCTCCCCAGCAAAGCAAGAGATGGGCTTTTGACTGGCTCCAGCAGAGCATAGCCACCGTCTAAGTGTCCATTCTGGATGACTTGCCAGTTGGGTGGTGGGTTCTTCAAATAGTCCGGCTCGGATATACCCTCAATTTGCTTTCCGAACCTCCAAATTGCCCACTGAGAGCCCATTCAGCTCTCAGCACAGGCATGTACTTGAAGAGGAACTCTCCGCCCTTCTCAAGACCCATGCGGTCGAACCCATTCCACAAGGGGGGAAGAAGGGCAGAGATTCTATTCCAGGTACTTCCTTGTGCAGAAAAGACAGGGGGATGTGTCCCATCCTAGACCTGAGGTACCTGAACAAATTCCTAGCCCAAGAAAAGTTCAGGATGGTTTCCCTGGGCACCCTTCTTCCCATTATTCAGGAAAACGATTGGCTATTCTCTCTGGACTTGAAGAGAGAGCAAAGTTGATTATTTGTGCCTAGTGTTTGTTTTTTTTGTTACATTTGTACCCTGCACGTTCCCACTCATGGCAGGCTCAATGGGGCTTACATGGGGCAATGGAGGGTTAAGTGACTTGCCCAGAGTCACAAGGAGCTGCCTGTGCCTGAAGTGGGAATTGAACTCAGTTCCTCAGTTCCCCAGGACCAAAGTCCACCACCCTAACCACTAGGCCACTCCTCCACACTCCTACTACTACTTAACATTTCTAGAGCGCTACTAGGGTTACGCAGCGCTGTACAATTTAACAAAGAGAGACAGTCCCTGCTCAAAGAGCTTACCTGCCTTCCTTCTCTTATAGAATTATTATTTTTGGCTGTTATATAAGAGTGGAATGCTCTGAGAGGTGGGTTGTGTATAAGAGGCCATTAAGTGAGTTGAGGAGTGGCCTAGTGGTTATAGCATTGGTCTTGACATTCAGAGGTGGCCGTTTCAAATCCCACTGCTGCTCCTTGTGATCTTGGGCAAATCAATTAACCCTCTTTTGCCTCAGGTACAAAATTAGATTGTGAGCCTTCCAGGGACAGGGAAATATCCAGTGTACCTGAATGTAACTCACCTTGAGCTACTACTGAAAAGATGAGCAAAAATCCAAATAAAATAAAAAAATAAATAAAATGTTGGTTGAGAGAAGTTTTAAAAACTTTCACAGATTTCTCTTTTAGTAAGTTAAAATCAGCATCATTGAATGGTCTCGCCTACATGTGAGGTTGATTATTCTGCTGTCCTCCAAGAAGCCTGTTGTAGCTAAACTACTTTTTTTCTGGCCTAACCTTACACAGACACAAGCACATTTATCACAAGGCACAATACAGTACAGTATTCAGTATTGTTTTAAATTATAGTGCTAATGGCAAAAACACATTTAGAATATACAAACAGTAGTTGAATGGTCCATATATTTTTGTATAATTTTTGTGTGATCATACTGCTGGCATCTTCATCATGGCTCTATGTTAAATCTCTAAATAAACCATGAACATATATGTAGCTCCCATTAAGTAGTTTCTGATCTTCAGAAGTGTCTTATAAGAACAGATAATTTTTATTTATTTATTTAGGTCATTTAGAGGCATATTTTCAAAGCACTTTGGGAGGCTAAGTTCCATAGGTTTCTATGGAACTTTGGGAGGCTAAGTGCTTTGAAAATGAGCTTGTTAGTATGAAGCTCGTGCTGCATTCTTTGCAGTCGGTGCCTTTTGAGCCACTTCGGCACACTTAAAGCGGTGTTTTTGGTGGCCATGGCATCAGCATGTAGGGTGTCAGAGCTTCAAGTCCTGTCGTGTTGGGATCATTTCTTGCAGTTTTTAGAATCTGTGGTCAGGGTCCGCACGGTGCCTTCGTTTCTTCCTAAGCTGGTGTTGGCGTTTCATTTGAATCAGCCTCTTTTTCTGCTTTCTTTCCAAAAGGAGGATTGCCCAGGTTCTTTTCGGCAGCTGCGCCTTTTGGATGTCTGGCGGGTTCTTTTGCAGTACTTACAGTTGTCAAATGAGTTTCGGTGTTCTGGTCTTTTTTTCCGGGCCACGATGTGGTTTTCCAGCGTCTAAGCCACTGTTGCGCGATGGCTTAAAGAGGTGATTGTTTCAGCTTACCTTTTGTCGGGAAAGTCTCTGACTTAGGCTTAGAAAGCCCATTCCATGTGGGTGCAGGCTTCTTCTTCGGCGGAGACTTGCCTGTTTTCCGTTCTCAACATCTGTCGGGTGGCGACATGGGTGTCACATCTTTCCTTTGCTAAACATTATTGTTTGGATGTGGCAGCAGAGGAAGATGTGCGCTTTGGAGTGGCGGTTCTCTGGAGCTGCAACTTCCTGCCCGATTTAGGGAGTGCTTGGGTACATCCCACCAGTTCCTGGATTCATCTGCTGCTGAAGCTAAGGAAGGAAAAATTAAGCCATACCTGATAATTTTCTTTCCTTTAGTCTCAGCAGATGAATCCAGGATCCCTCCGTGTTGCAGTCTGTGGTTATTTTCAGCAAAATCGATATTAAACAATGCCATTAGTTACTCTGTTTTAAGTATTGTTCTCTCCGGTTGAGTGTGTTTCTTTTATTGTGAGTTAAGTGATGTTCCTATTGTTTTCTCTGTTTTGGGATTTATGCTATAGTAAAGGGAGAAGGACCAGTACACAGAGGGTCAGTGCCTGTTTTTAGTGTTCTCTATCTCCACCTGCTTGTAGACAGATACAAACCCACCAGTTCCTGGATTCATCTGCTGCGACTAAAGGAAAGAAAATGATCAGGTATGCCTTAATTTTTTCTTTTCCTTTATAGAATGCTAGCATAACCAGGTATAGATGCATATGCAAAGTGTAGTATAGTGCAAATACTGAAGCCAGGAGGCTCGTGTATAGATTCCATACATGCTCACCTGCAAACTGTGTTCTATTGAAGATATACATGTAGGTATTGTGTAGCTGGGTTTTCATCATTTATGCTAATGCCTTCTTTATAGAATTACCCCCAAAATGTCTGCACTATTGAATGTTTTCACTCATTTTCTGGTATTCACACAAAATAACACTTTTTTAGTCACTTGGCTCTTAAGTATGTGAAATCCTTCATGTTCAGCTACTTTGCAGTGTTGTACATCACTCTCATAGCTATTTTTATATGTAAAACACATACAAATCACACCACTTTGGGTGAATCACTTCATAAAGATGGTTGATAAGTACAGATAGATAAATGTATGAAAAAAATATTAAAAACAGTTTGTTATCCAGAAATTTTAAGGTGTCAGTATTCATTATCTGTTCTTTGTAGCTTTAGCTTTTTGGTTTGTTTCACTCCCTTTTTTTTTTTTTTAATCTAGTTTTGATTTGGATTTCTTTTATACCCTTTATTTTTCTTTTTTTGCTGTTTTGATTTTCTTTGCTGGCCTCTATCTTCTTCCCCTCTCGTTCCATCCAGTCGCTTTCCCTCCCTTCCTGTCTCTCTAAACCAGGAATTTTCAACCCTGTCCTTGGGACACGCCCAGTCAGTCAGGTTTTCTACATACCCACAATGAATATGCATATTTATTGTGGATATCGTGAAAACTTGACTGGCTGGGTGTGTCCTGAGGACTGGTTTGAGAACCCCTGAGCTTAAATCTTCTTTTCTATATGGTAAGGGGTGCCTATGAGTTGTCTGTATTGGGTTCTCCAGACTGTTCTGGTAGCTCCTAATTAGCCCAGTTAACTAATAACTAATTAGGATTTTTAACTAAATGTTTAATATTGGTTTTATATATCTTTTTATCATTTAACATTTTCAGCTTAGGTGCAGCTGTTTCTGTTATGGCCAAGATCCCACTACTGGAGTGCTTAACCCGAAGTAGCTACAGAATGTCTGTAGGAAGACTAGTTTCCTGTCCTGAACGTGGAGGGACAGAAAATGAAGAGAATGAGAAGTCCACTGAGCTGGTGCTTTATTCGGATGAACCTAAAATGGAGAAATCTTTGTTAGATTCATTTTCCAAATCAGTGGATCATTCAACTCAGGACAGCATATGTGAAAATATGAAAGGAAATATGGATTTTGTTCAGAACACTGAAACTTCAGAGGAGCACAATAATAGGGATGTTCCTTCTTTCAACGTTTCTTTATTAGACTGGATCAATGTACAAGACAGACCCAATGATGTGGAATCGTTGGTCAGAAAATGCTTTGATTCTATGAGTCGAGTAAGTAGATGTGTTCTGGTTTTTTTGTTTTTGTTTTTTACTTTTTAGCTTTACATTGACTCCAGATTTAAATCTTTTGTATTTTCAATTCAGTGTCAAGTAAGTTTTCTTGGCTTTTCCTAAAGGTCTTAGTATTAGCACATTTGTGCCATTTTCTCATCCTACTGCTTTCGCATATTTCTGGTGTTTATATTTAATTTTGCTCACTTCAGTTATATTTTAGTAACTTGCCAAGAATATAATAAGTGCCAGGAAGCACAAGAAGTGGCAGACAAAAGTAACTATATGTATGATGGAAACTGTGGTAGGAAGATAGAGTAACGCACGTAGGGAGTAATTCTGTAAAGTAGGTGCTAACATTTAGACCCCTATTGTGTGCATAAATGATTACAATAATGACATATATGCATGTAAATGCTCAAACTATACCTTCTGTAGGGGTAATTTTTGTGGGTGAGGTAGAATGCAGGGGGGTGGAGCAGTTACGGCAGGTATTTTGGGGGGATTGAAGCCATATGTGAGATGGTGTGGCAGTTATAGTCGGACAACTTTCAGGGGTGGAGCAGTTGTGAAGGTAGTTTTTGTGGCTGGCAACACTTTTCTAGGTAGTGGGACAGTTGTTGGGTTTGTTTTTGGGGAGGGGGCAGTTTGTGAGGTGGTGAGGCAGTTGTGGGCATAAGTTTTGGCAGTGAGGCAGTTTGGGGGGCTGGGACACTACAGAACAGTGAGAATGTAAAATAAGGAATTCACTGTATGATTCTTGCAAAATAATTTTAAGAATAGAATTATCAACAAGAATACTGAAATAAAAGGATAAGGAAATATAAACATTCCCTGTGTGTGTCTTTGTGGAGGCTGCATGTGATTGTGTATGGGTGTATATCTATATTCTATGTGTTGTGTCTTTAGGGGAGGAAGCATGGGTTGGGGGCACTTTGTGAGGTGACAAATTTGAGGGGCGACAGTAGTTTGGACCATATAGGGTGTAGTTGCAGGTGACTAGTTTTGGAGTTGGGAGAATTTGTGGGGTGGTAGGATAGTTGCAGGGTAAATAAGTACATACGTATTGCCATACTGGGACAGACCAAAGGTCCATCAAGCCCAGCATCCTGTTTCCAACAGTGGCCAATCCAGGTCACAAATACCTGGCAAGATCCCAAAAAGTAACAAACATTTCAGCGGTGTAGCCAGACTTAGTATTTTGGATGGGCCCTTCTACACATACATGTCCTCCCCCCCCCCCCCCCCCCCCCCCCCAAACCACACACTACAAATATCTTCCTGGAGATATTTTTTAAGAACATAAGAGAGGGTTTTTTTTCACTTACCCCACATCTTCTCCCTCTCCTCTTCATCATCCCGACATCTGCACTGCTGTCTCTGAACTCTGTCCCTCTCCTTTGTCTGTACAGGTGTCCTCGGCGCCTGCAACGATTCATTCTCCCTGCTTATACTGGCCCCGCCGGCTTCCATCTGCCATGTCCTGCCCTCTCTGACATCATTATAACGTCCTCATTTTTGTTTTCCATTCCTTTCCTAATAATATCTAAGATTCTATTTGCTTTCTTAGCTGCCGCAGCACACTGAGCAGAAGGTTTCAACGTATCATCAACTACGACACTTAGATCTCTTTTTCTTGGTCCGTGACTCCTAACGTGGAACCTTGCATGATGTAGCTATAATTCGGGTTCCTCTTTCCCACATGCATCACCTTGCACTTGCTCACATTAAACGTCATCTGCCATTTACACTCCCAGTCTCGTAAGGTCCTCTTGTAATTTTTTACAATCCTTCTGTGATTTAATGACTTTGAATAATTTTGTGTCATAAGCAAGTTTAATTACCTCACTAGTTACTCCCATCTCTAGGTCATTTATAAATAGACACAGAGCCCTGGGGAACCCCACTAACTACCCTTTTCCATTGAGAATACTGACCATTATCCCTACTCTCTGTTTTCTATCTTTTAGCCAGTTTTTAATCCACGATAGGACAGTACCTCCTATCCCATGACTCTCAAATTTCCTCTGGAGTCTTTCATGAGGTACTTTGTCAAACACCTTCTGAAAATCTAGATACACAATATCAACCGGCTCACCTTTATCCACATTTGTTCACCACTTCAAAGAAATGTAGTAGATTGGTGAGGCAAGATTTCCCTTCACTAAATCCATGTTGACTTGTCTCATTAATCAGTGCTTTTGAATATATGCTCTGTAATTTTGTTGTGTATAATAGTCTCTACCATTTTGCCCGGCACCGATGTCACTCACCGGTCTATAATTTCCCGGATCTCCTCTGGAACCTTTTTTAAAAATCAGCGTTACATTGGCCACTCTCCAATCTTCCGGTACCATGCTCGATTTTAAGGATAAATTACATATTCCATATCATCAAGCTGATCAATCCATAGACTGGTGGGTTGTGTCCATCTACCAGCAGGTGGAGATAGAGAGCAAACTTTTGCCTCCCTATATATGGTCATGTGCTGCCGGAAACTCCCCAGTATGTTCTCTATCTCAGCAGGTGGTGGTCACACACAGCAGCAGCTCTGGCTAGGCCTCCAAGCCTAATCCTTAGGTTTTGTTGAGGTCTGGGGTTGAGGGCTCTTTTGAGCAAGTGCAAACCTGGTGGTGCCAGGTCCCTCCTTTTCTCCCCCCTCCCGCTGGCTCCGTTTAAAAAAAAAAAAAAAAAATTTTAAACGTCTTTAAAGGCGTTTAATTCGACGTTTCTTTAAACGTTCATTGCAGCTACTCACTGGGACACCAGTTCGTTACAGCTCGGAGCGGCAAGCAGGTAATTTTACCTTTTTATAGCGGGCAGGGGGTTCCCCGATTCTTCTCCTCGTGGCAATGGCGTCGGAGGGCGAGGGCGCAAAGGGTCGCTCCCCGGATCGCTGGAGCGCTTCTAGAGGGGATGCGGGGGTTTTACAACCTGATTCGCCCTTGATGGGTGATAGTTTAGTGACCGATGAATGTCCCGGTCGTTCCTCCGGCGTGGCGGTTTTTTCCCGCCATAAACGCCCATCCCCCGCTCCTCGCCCCCGCCATCTTGGCCGGCCACGCGGCTCGGACGGCTTCTTCGGGGCCGCCCTTGAGGTTGGAGACATTAATGCCATGAACGCCCTTAATTTGGGCGACGGCACAAAAGCGGCTAAAGTTAAGCGCCGTTCTTCCCGCGCGGCTCCTTCACGGAGTTTCGCGCCGGACGCCATTTTGGATGCGCAGCATGTCTCTCCCCCGCTATTGCGAGCGCCGGTTGAGAGTGCGTCTAGGGCTGTTGCCCAGGCTGCGGAAGTGCACAGTCTGGGGGGTTTCTCCCCCGAGTTTGTTTTGCTGCTGCATCAGGCTTTCCTCATGCAAAACGCTGCCCCTGCTCCCTCTTCTGATAAAGAGGTTGAGGTTCCCAGAGGTAAACGCCCTCGGGTTGATTTCCAGGCCTTGGAGGACTTTTGTCTCCTCCGATGTAGATGAGGGCAGCGTGTCTGAGGTCTCCCAACGATCCTTTGCGGATTCCTTGGAGGAGATAGATCCCCGCTCGGATGGAGCGGATGACCCCTCTGCAGCGCGGCTTTTTAGCCCAGAGGATTTGCCCAACCTGTTGTTACAGGCCATGGACACTTTGAAGATTTCCTCTCCGGAGGACGTCTCTCCCTCAGCCCCTGTTGGCTCTGCCATTATGCTGGGGACGAAGCGCCCGCCTAGAACCTTCCACGTGCATGATGCCATGCACACCTTAATTGCGGCTCAATGGGATGTCCCGGAAACGAGCCTTAAAGTGGCTAGGGCTATGTCCCGCCTCTATCCTTTGGCTGTGAGTGAACGTGAGGCCTATCTGTGGCCTACCGTGGATTCTTTAATCACTGCGGTGACTAAGAAAACGGCGTTGCCGGTGGAAGGTGGCACGGCCCTAAAGGACGCCCAAGACAGAAGATTGGAGGCGGCCTTAAGGTCGTCCTTTGAGGCAGCTGCTTTAAGTTTGCAGGCCTCAGTTTGCGGCTCCTATGTGGCCAGGGCGTGCCGGACTATGGTGCAGCGGGCTTCCCCCTCGGATCATTCCTTGAGGGCTGATTGGCCGGCCCTGGAATCGGGCTTAGCCTATTTGGCAGACTTGCTGTATGATGTCTGGAGAGCCTCAGCTAAAAGCATGGCTCAGACAGTCTCTGCGCGGCGGTGGCTTTGGCTGAAACATTGGTCTGCTGACCACGCCTCTAAATCCCGCCTGGCTAGATTGCCTTTTAAAGGCAAGCTGCTCTTTGGGGTCGAGCTGGACAAAATCGTGACCGATCTCGGCACGTCTAAGGGCAAGAAATTACCAGAGGTCAGGGCTCGGGTTAGTACTCGTCCCGATACCTCCAGAGGACGGTTGCAGGAAGCCCATCGGTACCGCCCGGGCAAGTCGGGTTCCTCTGCCCCCTCTTCCTTCAAGAGGAATTTCTCCCCCAAGCAGCATTCCTTTCGCAGAGACCGCCGTCCCGGAGGTGCTCCCTCCGGTTCTCCCCCAGGGTCTCGTACCCAATGACGGGGCCTTGGTCCACGCCCCAGTGCAGATTGGAGGACGGCTGTCCTCGTTTCTGGGCGAGTGGACCACTATAACTTCAGACGCGTGGGTGCTGGAAGTCATCAGAGACGGCTACAAGCTAGAGTTCTGCCAACCCTTAAGAGACGGGTTTGTACTCTCTCCCTGCAAGTCTCCGGTCAAGCTGTGGTAGTGCAGCAGACCTTGGACAACCTGATCCGCCTGGGTGCGGTCGTTCCGGTGCCAAAAAATCAGATTGGCAAGGGACGTTACTCCATTTACTTTGTGGTTCCAAAGAAAGGAGGTTCTGTCCGGCCTATCCTCGACCTCAAAGGGGTCAATCGGGCCTGGAAAGTGAGGCACTTTCGCATGGAGACTCTCCGCTCTGTTATAGCGGCAGTGAAGGCAGGAGAGTTCTTGGCTTCCTTGGACATCAAGGAAGCGTACCTGCATATTCCCATCTGGCCTCCTCTCCAACGCTTTCTGCGTTTTACAGTCCTGAGACGACACTTCCAGTTCAGAGCCCTCCCTTTCGGGTTGGCTACTGCTCCGCGGACCTTTTCCAAAGTAATGGGGGTCATAGCGGCCTTCCTGCTAAAGGAAGGAGTACAAGTCCATCCTTATCTGGACGACTGGTTGATCCGAGCCCCCTCTTATGCAGAGTGCGGCAAAGCTATGGACCGGGTAGTTGCTCTTTTGAGCTCCCTGGGATGGATCATCAACTGGAAGAAGAGCCAGCTGCGCCCGACTCAGTCCCTGGTGTATCTGGGAGTTCGATTCGACACCCAAGTGGGCAGAGTGTTCCTGCCAGACAATCGGATTGTCATGCTTCAGGCTCAGGTGGACTAGTTCCTAGTAGCCTCTCCTATTCGGGCTTGGGACTACGTGCAGCTGTTGGGCTCTATGACGGCCACGATGGAAGTAGTGCCCTGGGCCAGGGCTCATATGAGACCACTACAGCTATCTCTGCTGCTGCGCTGGACTCCGATGTCGGAGGATTATGCTGTGCGCCTTCCCGTGGACCCAGCAGTGCGCAAGGCGCTGAGCTGGTGGACGCAGACAGACAAGTTGTCTGCAGGATTGCCTCTGGTGACCCCGGAGTGGATTGTCGTCACGACAGACGCCTCTTTGATGGGCTGGGGAGCCCACTGCTTGGGAAGGACAGCGCAGGGGCTCTAGTCTCCTGCAGAGGCAAGTGGTCTATCAACCTCCTGGAACTCAGAGCCATTCGGTTGGTGTTATTGGAGTTCATCCCGGTACTGGTGTTGAAGCCTGTACGGGTCCTGTCGGACAATGCCACGGCTGTGGCCTATATCAACCGCCAGGGAGGTACCAAGAGCGCCCCTCTAGCCAGGAGGCTATGAGTCTTTGCCAGTGGGCGGAAGTGAACCTGGAGCAGCTTTCAGCGGCCCACATTGCCGGAGTCATGAATGTCAAGGCGGACTTTCTCAGTCGCCATACCTTGGAGCCCGGAGAGTGGCAACTATCTGCTCAGGCGTTCTTGGACATCACGAAGCGCTGGGGCCAGCCGAGCCTAGATCTGATGGCGTCATCGGCCAATGGCCAAGTGCCGCGCTTTTTCAGCAGAGGACGGGACCCTCGATCCCTGGGAGTAGATGCTCTTCTCCAACAGTGGCCGACACAAGAGCTCCTCTATGTGTTCCCGCCCTGGCCCATGTTGGGCAGGGTGCTAGACCGGGTGGCAAAGCATCCCGGCAGGGTAATCCTGGTGGGTCCGGATTGGCCCAGACGTCCCTGGTATGCGGACTTGTTCAGGCTCTCAGTCGACGATCCTCTGCGGCTGTCAGTGGAGCAGGGCCTGTTACATCAGGGTCCCGTGGTGATGGAGGATCCCTCTCCCTTTGGTCTTACGGCCTGGCTATTGAGCGGCAGCGTCTGAGGAAGAAGGGCTTCTCAGACAAGGTCATCGCCACTATGCTGAGAGCGAGGAAGCGCTCTACTTCTACTGCTTACGCCAGGGTTTGGCGTATCTTTGCAGCATGGTGTGAAGCAGGCTCACTTTCTCCCTTCACTGCTCCAATTTCTTCAGTGTTGGCGTTCCTGCAAGAAGGTCTGGAGAAAGGCCTGTCGCTCAGTTCCCTTAAAGTCCAGGTAGCGGCTCTGGCTTGCTTCAGGGGCCGCCTGAAGGGTGCTTCCCTGGCTTCGCAGCCAGATGTGGTGCGCTTTCTCAAGGGAGTTAATCACCTGCGCCCTCCTCTGCACTCAGTGGTGCCTGCGTGGAATCTCAACCTGGTGCTAAGAGCATTGCAGAAGCCGCCTTTGGAACCCTTGTCGAGGGCATCTCTGAAAGACCTGACGTTGAAAGCAGTCTTTTTGGTGGCTATCACTTCAGCCAGAAGAGTTTCCGAGCTCCAGGCGCTCTCATGTCGAGAGCCTTTTCTGCAGTTCACTGAGGCAGGAGTGACTATTCGCACAGTGCCTGCCTTCCTGCCCAAGATTGGTTCTCGCTTCTATGTGAATCAGCAGCTCTGTCTCCCTTCCTTTCGTAGGGAGGACTACCCAGAGGAGTACTCCGCTCTTGAATATCTGGATGTGAGACGAGTCATCATCAGATACTTGGAAGTGACCAATGATTTCCGGAAATCGGATCATCTGTTTGTCCTGTTTGCAGGTCCTCGTAAGGGTCTGCAGGCTGCTAAGCCTACAGTGGCAAGATGGGTCAAGGAAGCCATTGCAACGGCTTATGTGGCCGCGGGGAAGGTGCCGCCTATCCAGCTGAAGGCTCACTCCACGAGAGCTCAGGCGGCCTCGATGGCAGAGGCCGGATCCGTCTCCTTGGAAGAGATATGCAAGGCGGCAACGTGGGCTTCGGCTCATACATTCTCCAAGCATTACCGTTTGACTGTGGCTGCACGGGCGGAGGCCCGGTTTGGAGCTTCAGTGTTGAGGTCAGGGATTTCTATGTCCCGCCCTGGGTGAGTACTGCTTCGGTACATCCCACCAGTCTATGGATTGATCAGCTTGATGATATGGAAGGTAAAATTATGTATAATCATACCTGATAATTTTCTTTCCATTAATCATAGCTGATCAATCCATAGCCCCTCCCAGATATCTGTACTGTTTATATTCTGGTTGAATTTTAGGTTCAAGTTTAGCCTTCAGTTACTTCAGGAGGACTTCGTGTTCAAGTTCTTCTTTCACTTGGATTCTTCAAGAGTTGAGACGAGTTTGTGTTACAGTGAGCTGCTGCATTCCTCTCCCCTCCGTTTTACGGGGCTGGATTGAGACATAAATTCTGCCGGCACTCCCTCCCGCTTCGTGCGGCTGTAGGGCAGCTTTGTACCCCTCCCGCTTCGGCGGTGTTAGGGTCAGTCAGCTCCTCCCGCGGTTGCGGTTGCAGGATAAGCCAGATCCCCCCGCATCGGCGGGTGTGGTGTCCCTCCCCCGCTCCGCGGGGATGAGCTGGACGGATTCCCCTCCCCCACTTGTGTGGGGATGAGCTGGGTTAATTCCCCTCCCCCGTTTCGGCGGTGGTGAGCTGGGCAGAGTGTCCCTTCGTGGGTGTAATTCTCTAAGTGCTGAGTCCTGCGGATGGAGCTTTGATATCGACATACTGAGGAGTTTCCGGCAGCACATGACCACATATAGGGAGGCAAAAGTTTGCTCTCTATCTCCACCTGCTGGTAGATGGACACAACCCACCAGTCTATGGATTGATCAGCTATGATTAATGGAAAGAAAATTATCAGGTATGATTATACATAATTTTACCTTAGTAACTATAGCTCTGCAAGTTCATATCTCAGTTCTATCAGTACCCTCCGGTCCAGTAGATTTGCTACTCTTCAGTTTGTAGAACTGCCCCATTACATCCTCCAGGTGTATAGAGAATTCATTAAGTTTCTACGACTCGTCAGCTTCGAATACCATTTCTGGCACCGGTATCCTACCCAAATCTTCCGGAGCAAAGAATTTATTTAATCTCTCTGCTGCGGCTTTGTCTTCCCTGATCACCCTTTTTACTCCTCGGTCATCTAGCGGTCCAACCGATTCTTTTGCCAGCTTCCTGCTTTTAATATACCTAAAAACAATTTTTTACTATGTGTTTTTGCCTCCAACACAATCTTTTTTTTGAAGTCCCTCATAGCCTTCCTTATCAGCGCTTTGCGTTTGACTTGAAATTCCTTATGCTGTTTCTTATTATTTTCAGACGGTTTCTTCTTCCATTTTCTGAAGGATTTTCTTTTAGCTCTAATAGCTTCCTTCACCTCACTTTTTAACCATGCCGGCTGTCGTTTGGTCTTCCGTCCTCCTTTTCTAATACGCGGAATATATTTAGCCTGGGCTTCCAGGATGGTGTTTTTGAACAGCATCCACGCCTGATGTAAATTTTTGACCCTCACAGCTGCTCCTCTAAGTTTTTTTTTCACCGTTCTCATTTTATCATAGTCTCCTTTTTTAAAGTTAAACAGTAACGTATTTGATTTCCTATGTATACTTACTCAAAGCTAATATCAAATCCGATCAGTACCACCCATGCGCTCCACTAAGGACTAGGTCTAGAATTTTTCCTCCAACCAGTTGTGGCTGTTTTGTGTTTTGGTATGTTGTAGTTTGTAGAGGGTTATTTTTTGGTGGTGGGGTAGTTTGTGGAATGATGGGGCAATTGGTGTATATTTTGTAGAGGGACAGTTTTCAGAAGGTGGTTTTAGGAGGTGGGGCAGTTAGGGGTTGTATGGCATTTGGAAGGAATATTTTGTGGGTGTGGGGGCAGTATGTGTGGCAGTTGCAGGGGGCACTTTTTAGATCTGAGGCAGTTACAGGGGCAGTTTACAGCCTGGTAGGGCAGTTGTAGAGGTCGTTTTCGGATATGTATCATTTTGTGGGTGGCATGGCATGTGGAGGGGTAGTTTTGGGACTAGTAGGGAATTCCATCTTTTATACTGCCTTGCCTGTTGTCTAAACTGCAACATTTTACTGTATCACAGTTTTGGTGTGCTACAACTGCAGACAACTGATTTCCATACTGCTAAGTGATTTCAAACTTCTTTTTTCTGGTTATGGTTTCGCTAATTGATTTCCATACTGCTAAGTGATTTCTATCTTCATTTTTTCTGGTTATGTGCTTTCAGATTTCTGCTCTTTATAGTTACCTGTACTGCTTATTTATTTTGAGTTTGCTAGACATCTAATATAAGAGAAAGGAAAGAAAGAGGAAGTATATTTCTGTCTCTCTGTCCTGCTTTTCTTCATGAGAGAATGAGCTTTCTGTCTTTTGCCCTCTGCACTGCAGTCTGTTGGTGGTGCTAAATATCTTGGCTCTTGAACTGTTGAAATTCTTTGTTATACTTTTCCATTAGCATTCATAGATAGGAGAAATATTTTAATTCAAAGTCTGTAGGCCCTGGACACTTAAAAATCCATGTTTTTACACTTGGTTTAAATTTGTAGTAAGAGTTGGATTTTGAAACTGCTGGGTATATAGTAAAAATTTGGTTCTATAAATTGCTTGATTTTTCTTGTGCCTCATTCAGCTTGCCCCTCCAATAAAACATGAACAGCTGTACTGAACATTGTTAGTCAAGTACCTCTCCTCAGGGGGTCGTCTTTGTTGGTAGAAGGTAATCCTAGTTTGGAGCTGTTTCCACACACAGGTGGTGTGCTGCAACTGCAGACAACTGAGCAGCCATTAACATTGCACAATAAACAGCTTAGATTGTTCTTTTGAAAGGCAGTATATAAAACTACTACTACTACTAACTAGCATTTCTAAAGCGCTACTAGGGTTACGCAGCGCTGTACAATTTAAACATAGAAGGACAGTCCCTGCTCAAAGAGCTTACAATCTAAAACAATCAAAATAAATAAAAGTAGCAGTTTTTGTCATACTACCGTAGCACCATGAGGTTGCTGCTGGGGGAAGAGGCACCATTTTTGATTCAGACTCTGAGTGTCAAGAAAGGGTGACTTCTGCACTGGGGATGCCCTTTACTGCTACAGCAGGCCCCTGGTAATTTGTTGGGATGGGGGGAGCTTAGGCTCTTTGGGTGGGTTCTTGGTGTTCAGGATTCTGGGGCGTGATGAGGGGGTCAGGCTTGGAATTGGGGAATCAGCCATAAGATCGGGGCTATTCAGCTTGGAGTCCATTGAGTTGGGCTGATGATAGGAGGGGTTTACTATGAGATTGGGAGGCGTAGGTCTTGAGATTGGGGACAAAGATGTGGAGTGGGGGGTGGTGTACCACCATGAGAGTTCTCAGTTATGATAGGTCCCCACACTTTTACATGTAGTGCCTGTTACTGTGGGCACTCACTAGCTAGCACTGCGTCTAATACAGTGCCTTTGCAGTAATTCTCTTCCATGTGTGGTAAATGCAGGGCAGAAGCTGGGCATGCCTCCTGCATTTACCACAGAAGCTTTGCGTTACTTTTGTACATAATACACGGGAAGTGCAAAAGCTTACCACTCTTTAGTAAACATGCCTGTAGAGTGTTATAGAAATAGAACAACTTGAAGCTATACTACAATAAAGGACTACATCTTTCTTTCTTTCTTTTTTTTTTTAATCTATGCAAATTCAATAATACTTCACATAAAAAATATCCATGATAAGCAATCAAGAAAATCATTTTTCCATATAACTAAATAACAAAATGGGAAGTATTTCAAACATTTGTCCACAATAATAAGGAAAAATCCCAAGATTAGAAAAAAAGTAACAATCGTGATAGTCCTTTGAATTAAAATTTCCGGAGAAGATTCCAGAAACCCAGTGAGGTCAGACTTGAACTGGCCAGGATGTTCATGGCCTACAGGCTGGTTAACCCATTGAAGAACCAGCTAGGAAGTTCTAACAATAGGTGACTAAAGACTCAGATGGCAATTTTAACACCTCCATACAATACTTACTAACCATTTCTATAGGTGTAATTAAAAGGGGATCTAGGAAAATTCAAAAAGCGCAAATTGTTATGTCTCGCTAACTTTTCCATATATTTCACCTTTCTGTGTACGTACAAATTATCCTTCTCTGGGTCAACTGAGAAAGTTCTTGGGTCTTAATCTCTACCATAGTTATTCTGCTGTTCTCAATCAGACCCTGAGAAAGTTCCACAACAGATTCCAACACAACTCTGCTTTCCTCATGCTTTTAACCATCAGCTTCTTAAGGGAAGAGTTCAACTCACTGAGATAATCCCAAAGTACCTCTAAAGTGATAGTTACAAGTCTAACCAGGGTCGTCAGAACTCCATCAGAAGAGACCTGTTCCCCAATAATGCTCATAATACCCCTAGAAGCTTGCTGACCAAGGGAAACACCCTTGAGGCCTCGAGAGGGCTGGTGCTATCCTTGGCGTGGAAATTGCAAGTGGCATGCTCCCTAGCAGCGAGCCAATCTTTGATCTATTGCTCTGTAGCGTAGCTTCATTTCCGGACTGGAGATGTGTAACGTGTTGCAGATTTTATGTTGTTTATCCTAGAAATAAGCATTGGATTTTCCCAAGTCCATCTTAATAATGGCTTATGGACTTTTCTTTTAGGATATTATTCAACCCTTTTTTAAACCCTGCTAAGCTATCTGCTTTTACCACATTTTCTGGCAATTAACTCATTGAATGAATAAATATTTTCTCTGATTTGTTTTAAATTTACTACTTCATAGCTTCATTGTGTGCCCCTTAGTCCTAGTATTTTTGGAAAGAATAAGTTACACACCTCTACCCATTCCACACCACTCAGTAACTTATAGACCTCTTATCATATTTCTCCTCAGCCATCTCTTCTCCAAGCTGAAGAGCCCTAGCTGCTTTATCCTTTCCTTATGGAAGTCGTCCCATCCCCTTATACACCTGATTGATTAGTCCTGTGCACTTGCATCAGCCATTGAACTAGTTTAAGTGCTCATGCCTGAAGTTATTGGCATAAATGCAGACTTGAGATAGGATCTTATCATGGCAATTCATGCATAATAGCTGACATAGCAATCAAAAAACAAAATAAAAAAAAAAAGCAATCAAAGAAATATCTATCTTTCGAAAATCTCTGAAAACATTCTTCTTCAACAAGGCCTACAATGAGAACCTATAACCTCACTAAGTCCACTCAACTATGAACGCACACCTTCCATAACTACCCTAACAACTCTCTTCCTTCTTCCCTCTCCCCTTCCTTAATCGCTACACATTACTAACTGTATCCGATATCCTGTTATGACAATGTTATCAAATCTATGTAAGCCACATTGAGCCTGCAAATAGGTGGGGGAATGTGGGATACAAATGCAATAAATAATATAGAATGTGAGCTTAGTACACAGCAAACCAGCACCTAACGTCATTCTCCCTATAAAGATTCACCCGCTATGTGCTTAATGCACATAAAACTGAATTGTTTTTGGTGGAAGGAGGTGGGGCAATGAGTTTTAAAAGATAGATGTGCATTGGGGAGAATTATTGTTCTGAAAGAAGTGTGATATTTGGGCTGGCCTTGGTATTGGTGGATATCGGAAGAACTTCAGGTTGCCTGGATTGTAAGATATTTTTTTTGAAGCTCAGAATCTTACCTCATTTGAGACTTTTTGGCATGCTGACATTTTTAGATTGCTGGTTTAGTTAGATTGTGAGCCCACTAGGGACAGAGAAGGTACCTGCATATAATGTGTACATCACTGTGTACATCTAGTAGTGTTATAGAAATGATGGATTGATAGTAGTATTATCCTCTACAATCTGGCTTTCACCCTCTATGTTCAACAGAAACAGCCCTTGCCAAAGTCTCCATTGACCTGTTCCTAGCCATATCAAAGGGACTTTACTCAATTCTCATTCTTCTTGCGTTGTCTGCTGCTTTTGACATTGTTAATCACCACCTGCTCTTTGATATGCTGTCCTCACTTAGATTTTGGGATTCCCTGCTGTCTTTGTTTTCTTATCTGTCCACATTTAGTGTATGCTCTGCTCGATCCTCCTCCACTGCTATCCCTGTACAAGTCTCCTAAGACCTGTTACCTGAAAGTCTCAGTATCTTGCAGTTAACCTTGACATACCAGCACACCTGAAGTCTCTTTCTTTTCTGATATTTTCTTTATTGAATAACACAACAATGTACTCAGTCAGTAGCTCAGAAGGATTGCTTCATGGCACAGAGACTTCATGATTCTGACAGCTGCTTCAGTGGATGGAGACAGAAATCTGAGAAACCCAGCTTTGCTGAACAGGTGAAAAAACACAGCTGGGTTTACAGGAGAGGATCAGAGCTGGTCTGCTGGAAATGTTATATCTTAACATAAAGATATGTCCAAGGTAAAAAAAACCAAGTTCTCTTCAGAGCGTTTAACAGGGCATGAGCTGACTAAAAGTAAAATGGAGACAGAATCAAAGAGAGGGAGAAAGAGTGAGGGCCAGAAAGTAGGGCACACACAAGCCCAGAGGAGAAGAAGGTAAAGACCAATAGAAACAGAGCTTGTCAATGAGGTGGCAAGAGTGGTTGCATTAACATAAACTACACTACACACAATGCCTAGCTCACATGACCTAGCAGTGAAATAATAACAAATATTAACCCATTCCATGGTTCCACTGTAACTTAGGCAAGACTGCCAAAAGACAGAACAATCCCACTGTCGGTCGATGTACCTCAGGGCTCTGACTTAGGACATCTCCTTTTCTCCCTCTGTACTTGTTCATTGGGTGGTCTGATCTCTTCCATGGTTTTCAGCATCATCTTGATGCTGATGACTTCCAGGTCTGCCTCTCTACACCAGAGGTTTCAACAGAAATCTAGGCCCAAGTCTCAGCTTGCTTCTCTGACATTATTGCTTGGATGTCACACCACCATCTGAAGCTGAACATGGCGGTCTGAACTACTTATTTTTCCCCCTAAATCCACCTCTTCTCTTCCCTCATTCTCTATTTCTGTGAATAACACTCTCATCCTTCCAGTCTCATCAGCTCGCAACCGTAGGGTCATTTTTGTATCCTCTATTTCTTTCTATGCATATATGCAACAGACAGCTAAAACTTGTCGGGTTTTTTTCAATTACATAACCGAAATCCGTCCCTTCCTTTCTCAGCACACTACCAAAAACCTTATCTGTATTATCATCAACTTCCACTTCAATTTCTGCAGATTGTTTCTCACAGATCTCCCACTAAACTCTCCCCCCTTCAATCTGTTCAAAAGTTTGCTCCATTACTTATCTTCTACCAGTTTTGCTGCACTCACATAATCCCTCTCTTCAAGTCACTTCATTTGTTCCCTGTAAGTTTCTGAGGAGCTGCAAAATGAATGCACTTGTATCTCTCCACTCTTATTTCTCCCTTCAGCCTTCTCCCGGGAACTCCGTTCATCTGGTAAGTCACTCTTATCTGTACCCTTCTCCTTCACTGCCAACTCCAGACTCTGTTCCTTTTATCTTGCTTTGCCGTGTGTCTGGAATAGACTTCCACGTCTTGCTCCATCTCTGGTCCTGTTCAAATATAGGCTAAAAGTCCATATTTTTGAACCTGCTTTTAACGCTTAACCCCTTTATTCACCTTTTCAGTACTCATCTTTCTTATAATCATTCCCACAATAAATAATTCTATAATCCCTTTTTGTCTTGAATACATTATAAGCTCTGTCGAGCAGGGATTAAAACTCACAGTAACAACTTTTTCAGGTACATCAGAAGCAGAAAGCCTGCGAGGGAATCTGGGGGACCATTAGATCACAAAGGAGGAAAAGGGGAAAATCAGGGAGGACAAGGCCATAGCAGAGAAACTGAATGAATTCTTTGCTTCTATGTTTATGGAAGAAGTAAGAGATCTGCATGTACCGGAAATGGTTTTCAAGGGTGATGATGCAGAGGAACTGAAAGAAATCTTGGTGAACCTGGAAGTTGTACTGATCCAAATTGACAAATTAAAAAGTAGTAAATCAACTGAACCGGATGGCATACATCCAAGGGTACTCAAAGAATTCAAGCATGAAATTGCTGATCTGCTTTAGTAATATGTAACCTGTTGTTAAAATCATCCGTAGTACTTAAAGATTGGAGGGTGGCCAAAGTGACGCCGACTTTTAAAAAGGGATCTAGGGGGGATCTGGGAAATTAGAGACCGTTAAGCCTGACGTCTGTGCCAGGCAAAATAGTGGAAACTATTATAAAGAATATAATTACAGAACACATAGATAAATGTGGTTTAATGGGATGGAGTCAGCATGATTTCAGCCAAGGGAAGTCTTGTATACCCTGGAGGAAAGGAGAAACAGGGGTGATATGATACAGACGTTCAAATATTTGAAAGGTATTAATCCGCAAACGAACCTTTTCCGGAGATACGAAAGCGGTAGAACAAGAGGACATGAAATTAGATTGAAGGGGGGCAGACTCAAGAAAAATGTCAGGAAGTATTTTTTCACGGAGAGAGTGGTGGATGCTTGGAATGCCCTCCCGCGGGAGGTGGTGGAGATGAAAACGGTAACGGAATTCAAACATGCGTGGGATAAACATAAAGGAATCCTGTTCAGAAGAAATGGATCCTCAGGAGCTTAGCCGAGATTGGATAACAGAGCCGCGGGGATAGTGCCGGGCAGACTTATACGATCTGTGCCAGAGCCAATGGTGGGAGGTGGGGATAGTGCTGGGCAGACTTGTACGGTCTGTGCCCTGAAAAAGACAAGTACAAATCAAGGTAAGGTATACACAAAAAAGTGGCACATTTCTTGGGCAAACTGGATGGACCGTGCAGGTCTTTTTCTGCCGTCATCTACTATGTTACTATGTAAGGGAAGTCTTGCCTCACCAGTTTGATTCATGTCTTTGAAGGCGTGAATAAACATGTGGATAAAGGTGAGCTGGTTGATGTAGTGTATCTAGATTTTCAGAAAGCTTTTGGTAAAGTTCCTCATGAGAGACTCCTGAGAAAATGAGAGTCATGGGATTGGAGGCAAGGTTCTGGTGTGGATTATGAATTGGTTATTGGACAGAAAACAGAGGGTAAGGTTAAATGATCATCTCTCTCAATGGAGAAGGTTGAACAATGGAATGCCGCAGGGATCTGTATTGGGACCAGGGTTGTTTAACATAATAAATGATATGGAAATTGAAATGACAAGTGGGGAGATTAAATTTTCAGATGATACAAAACTATTCAAGTTTGTTAAAACACGTGTGGACTGTGAAATATTGCAGGAAGACATTAGGAAATTGGAAGACTGGGCATCCAAATGTCCACATTAAATCCAGAAATTTATTGTGGACATGCAAGGTGATGCACATTGGGAAGAATAATCCAAATCATAGTTACCTGATGCTAGGGTTCACCTTGAGGGTCAGCACTCAAGAAAAGATCTAGGTGTCGTAGATATTATGCTGAAATCTTTTGCTCAGTGTGCAGCAGCGACCAAAAAAGCATATAGAAAGTTAGGAATTATTAGGAAAGGGATGGTGAATAAGACCAATATGCCTTTGTATCGCTCCACGGCGCAACCTCACCTTGAGTATTGCATTCAGTTCTGGTTGCAGTATCTTAAAAATGATATAGCGGAATTAGAAAAGGTTCAAAGAAGAGCAACAAAAGTGATAAATGGGATGGAACTTCTCTTGTATGAGGAAAGCTAAAGAGGTTAGGGCTGTTCAGCTTGGAATAAAGACGGATAAGGGGAGATATGATTGAATTCTACAAAAACCTGAGTGGTGTAGAACGAGTAGAAGTTGATCGATTTTTTACTCGTTCCAAAAGTACAGTGACTAGGGGACACTCAAGGAAGTTACATGGCAATACTTTTAAAACAAATAGGAAGAAATATTTTTTCACTCAATGAAAAGTTAAGCTCTGGAACTCTTTGCCAGATGATATAGTAACAGTGTTTAACGTATCTGGGTTTAAAAAAGGTTTGGACAAATTCTTGGAGAAAAAGTCCATAGTCTGCTATTGAGACAGACATGGGGAAGCAACTGCTTTCCCCAGGATTGGTAGCATGGAATGTTGCTGCTAATTGGTTTTCTGCCAGGTACTTGTGACCTGGCTTGGCTACTGTCTGGAAAACAGGATAGTGGGCTAGATGGACCATTGGTCTGACCCAGTATGGCTACTCCTATGTTGTTATGTTTACTGTCTCTTGTATGTTTTGTGTACAGTGCTGCATACGTCTGTCTAGTAGCACTATAGAAATAAGTAGAATATTAGTAATATTAAAATACCGAATTTGGAAACCCAGATGGTGGAAATTCTGTTGAACATTGTGGCCGTTATTGAGTCTCATGAATAGGATTTCACCATTTTCTCATTTTGTGACTGAAAAGGTACTACTACTGCACATCACAGCCAGAACTCAGAAGTTTTCCTCCTGGAAGCATGTTGTCAACGGTGTTACATTACCCACCTCATAGTTGAAGCAATGAGATTTAGAGTTTTAACTTTAGTTTACAGTACAGCTTAGCCATTTAAAACAAAAGAATATCAATAAGCAAGTAGGGTCATATTTGTGTATTTCTATTTAAAATTATTTGCTAGAGAAAGTTACCTTTTGTTTTTAATTAGAAGGCTGCTCTATCCTTCCCAATTAGCATAAACCAGCCATTCTCAACTGGGAGGGGTAACAGAAACCAATGCTAAGTAAACAGGATATGAGAAAGTATATTCTTTATTTGCTTACCAATTACAAATACATTTCTCATGAGAGAATTATACAGTAACATAACTGGATGTTAGTCTGTTTGCATCTCCAAAATATTCTTCTTATTAACTAATTATACAAGTATTCTTAATTTCAATTCAGTTGCTTTATATTGACCTATAATTACTACAACTGCTGTCAATTTTGCAAATCTTTATTTTGCTTTTTCAACATTAACATGTAGTACATCCTATTTCACTAATTTCTTATATCTGCAATCACTCACTCTCATACCACATACATTCCTTCTCCCCTTAGTTCCTAAGTAGGTCACATAATATAGGGATATTACACATCTCCTGATTTCAGTACATAGTGCTGGTTCTCATTCCACTTGACTGCGGTGCTAATCCTGCTCCACAGGTATTCCACACCTGTTATAGGTTTAATAATTCATCACGAACACTGTGATTCTCAATTTCTGGTGTCCAACATTTCAAAAAAGTTCAATTCAGTTCACAGTAATGGTTTAGTGCTCGCACGATTTGAATGTGGTAATAATCCTGCTGTTCAACACAAGTTGTAGGTTTAACAGTTCACCACGAACACAGTCTAAGGCGCCATTTTTTCCAGGACTCCTGAAGGAGGTCGGTCCTGTGCAAGCAGCTGGGAATAATTGTTAAGTTGAACCCCTGAAGATGCCTTCGGGCGAAATGCCTTGCCAGCGTTGGGTTTGGTGTACCATAAGATATTGGTGCTTACTTCTTTAGGACTACAGCGGAAGATTTTGTTGGGCCCTATATGCACATTGAGAGCTTTAAACAAGAAATGATCCAAAGAAGGTCCTAGATATCAGAAATTGAGTTTCACAGTGTTCGTGGTGAAACTGGTCTATAGTTCTGTATTTGTTGAGGATCTTTATTAGGTTTAGGTATTACTGTAATAATAGCTTCTGTGAATCTGCTATTAGAGATGTTTGAGGGGTCGATTACATTAAATAACTGAATAAGGATCGCAGAGCGTGAGCCTTGAAATGTTTTATAAAATTCAACAGAAATGCCATCAGGGCCAAGTGCTTGGAGTAAATCTTTTATATCATATGCTTTGGATAGAGTTTCATTGTCCAGATCAGACCATTGTGGATGTGTATGATGAGCAAGGAAACTATTAATTTTTGTAGAGTCTTCGCTTGTCTCAGATGTATATAAAGTGCCATAGAATTGATGGAACAAATTCATTATGTCAGCTGGTGATGTAACTACTTTATTTTGATTGTTTTTTATTGATGGAATTTGAATTTTGGTTCTTTTATGTTTAAGATAGTTTGTTAATATCTTACCAGTTTTGTTATTGCCATTATAGTAGTGCGATTTAGTTTGAAAAATTTCTTGTGTGGCTAATTTTATTTATTTATTTTATTTATTTATTACATTTGTATCCCACATTATCCCACCTCTTTGCAGGCTCAATGTGGCTTACACTAGCTATTTTGTTATATTGAAATTTAAGCTGATATAGTTCAGTTAAGAATTGCCTATTTTGTGTAGAGAGAAAATTGTCCTCACTTTCTTTGATTTGTTTTCCTAGACTTTCAAGTAGAGCGTTCTGTTCTTTCTTTTTAAACACTGCAATAGAAATTATTTCACCCCTTTATGTGGCCTTGAAGGCTTCCCATATAGTAAGAGGGGAAATTTGGTGTCTGAGTTTAATGGAAAAAAATTGTATTTAAAGTCATTTATCCGTTGTTTAAGGAGGAAGGAAGACAGCTAGATGACTGAGGTGTAAAGGGGGCAATCAGGGAAGACAAAGCCATAGCAGAGAGATCAAATGAAATTTTTGCTTTGGTTTTCACCAAGGAAGGTTTGGGAGAGATACTGGTGCCAGAAACGGTATTCAAAGTTGATGAGTTAGAGAAACTGAATGAAATCTCTATAAAACTGGAGGATGTAATGGCTCAATTTGACAAATTGAAGAGTAGCAAATCTCCTGGACTGGATGCTATTCATCCCAGAGTACTGACAGAATTGAAAAATCAACTTGCGGAACTATGTAATTTATCTTTAAAATCAAGCATGGTACCGGAAGATAGGAGGGTGGCCAATGTAACTCCAGTTTTTAAAAAAGGTTCCAGAAGTGATCCGGGAAATTATAGACCAGTGAGCCTGACGTCAGTGCTGGGCAAAATGGTAGGGGCTATTATAAAGAACAAAATTATGGCGCATATTCAAAAACATGTATTAATGAGATAAATCCAATATGGATTCAGTGAAAGGAAATCTTGCCTCACCAATCTATGATATTTCTTTGATGGGGTGAACAAACGTGAATAAAGTTGAGCCGGTCGATATTGTATATCTGGATTTTTAAAAGGCGCTTGATAAAGTACCTCATGAAAGACTCCAGAGGAAATTAAATTTGCTGACAACACGAAGTTATTAAGAGTTGTTAATCACAAGAGGACTGTGATAAATTACAGGAGGACGTTACGAGACTGGGGAGACTGTGCATCTAAATTACAGATGAGGTTTAGTGTGAGCAAGTGCAAAGTGATGCATGTGGGAAGAGTAACCCGAACTATAGCTACGTAATGCAAGGTTCCACATTAGGACCAGGAAAGGGATCTAGGTGTTAATGATACGTTGAAGCCTTCTGCTCAGTTTGCGGCAGTGGCTAAGAAAGCAAATAGAACGTTAGGTATTATCAGAAAAGGAATGGAAAACATAAATGAGGACGTTATAATGTCTTTGTATTGCTCCATGGTGCGACCACACCTCGAATATTGTGTGCAGTTCTGGTCACCGCATCTCAAAAAGAGATAGTGGAATTAAAAAAGATACAGAGAAGGGCCGTGAAAATGATAAAGAGAATGGGACGACTTCCCTATGAGGAAAGGCTAAAGCTGCTAGGGCTTTTCAACTTGGAGAAAAGATGGCTGAGGGAAGATATGATAGCGATCTATAAAATAATGAATGGAGTGGAATGGATAAACGTGAATTGCTTGTTTACTCTTTCCAAAAATACTAGGACTAGGGGGCACACAATGAACTACAAAGTAGTAAGTTTAAAATGAAACAGAGAAAATATCTCTTCACTCAACGTGTAATTAAACTCTGGAATTTGTTGCCAGAGAATGTAGTATAAGCAGCTAGCGTAGTGGGGTTTAAAAAAGGTTTGGATAGCTTCTTAAAAGAAAAGTTCATAAGCCATCATTAGAATGATCTTGGGGGAAATCCACTGCTTATTTCTATGATAAGCAGAATAAAATGTATTGTTTTAGGGTCAATCTTGACAGGTACTTGTAACCTGGATTGGCCGCTGTTGGAAACAGGATGCTGGGCTTGATGGACCTTTGGCCTGTCCCAGTATGGCAATACTTATGTACTTGCTTATGAGTCTGTGTGAGTAAAAGGGGGACTTGGGAAGGACAAAGCCATAGGAGAGATACTAATTGAATTCTTTGCTTCAGTTTTTACTGAGGAGGATGTAACTGAGCTGGAAATTGTATTTAAAGTTGATGATATGATTGAACTGAAACAAATGTTGATGAACCTGTAAGATGTAATAGGCAAAGCGATCAGCTTTGTAAAATCAAAACTTAGATGTCTATGCATGATAAATGTCTAACTGCCGGTTTATGGACCTCCAAACTATGAATAGCACTTCTCGAGTGAGCACAGTAGAATATCTAATCCCTAATAAAAGGCTCCTGAGGAAAAGAAAGAATTATGGGATAGGGAAGGGATTTGATATACTGCCTTTCTATGATTACTATTAAAGCAGTTTACATATTATATACAGGCACTTATTTTGTATCTGAAGCAATGGAGAGTTAACTGACTTGCCCAGAGTCACAAGGGCCCCGATGCTCAAAACTTGCACTGTAAGCCAACAGTGCAAAAAACTGGCTCACCGATGCTCAAAGGAAATGGTGTGCAATTCATATGCACACTGTTAAAGTGAAAGAAAGGCAGGGAGATGTTCTTGGCAAATGCTCAGAAGAGTTCTGTGGTAAGCTCAGCTCCTGTATGCATGTGCCTGGCAAACCCAAACATGAAGCACACATTGATACCTGTCTCTTTTCTGTGCCTTTAAATATAAACATTTCAAATTTTTTATTTTGGAATGCTTTCACTTTTGGGTCTGCTCTGTTTCGCTGACATTCATTTTTCACAAACAGTACTTAAAGGCTTTCACAGACTTCCTTCTGCTTCCAAAACCAATCAAACCCGGCAGATTTTAAAGAAAGAATCATAAGAAATCCTCTCTTCAATCACCCTAACACTTACTCTGAGCTGGCTTTATTTTTTGGAGCGTTAAGGCGACTCTGTTTTGGGTGCTGTTTTCTTATCATTGGAAGGGAATAGGAAATGCCCTCATTTCTCATCCGTTTGACCACATTAGCATGCTAATCCTTGTTACGCTCGCTGTTTCCTGCTCTATAGCTTTCTAAGCATTCTGTGCTAGTTAATGTGGATTCTAGTCTGGCGCTGAGGCCTCTAGTGCCCACGTTTGACTCTGAGCATCGAGGCCAAGGAGCTGCATTAGGAATCTAACCTGGTTCCCCTGTTTCTCAGGCTGCTGCACTAACCAACCATTAGGCTACTTTTCCACTCCAAGGAGGCAATGTCCTGTTATGGATTGGGAACTGGTTAGACAATATGAAACGGAATAGGGTTAATTGGGCAATTCCAAAATGTTGATAGCTGTGTTTTCTTTTGTTTTTCCATTTATGTAATTCAAAATGTGGTGATTAGAACATGATTTTTGTGATATTTGTTTTTAGTGGGCTGATAAGATTTTTAAAAAATGTTTAAAGTAGTTTGAGCTCATTTCAAATGTGGATTCTGTGGAGCAATATTTTCCAAATTATACTTCAAGGTCTTTTATATTTTTAAATTATATAGCTAATAAAACAATGGGCCCATTATGTGTATTACTGGTACACTAATGAAACATTTTTCATCTATATAACATAAAATTTGCATTTTGTTCTATAAAAATTCAGTTTCTGATCTGAAAGAAACAGTAATAAAGTAGATCTTTTATTATTTTTTTTCAGCTTGATCCAAGAATCATTCAGCAGTTTTTGACAGAAGGTCGACAAACTGTTGCCAAGCTTGATAATCAGAACATGAAAGCTATCAAGGGACTTGAGGACAGGCTTTATGCGCTGGACCAGATGATAGCTAGTTGTAGCAGACTGGTAAATGAACAAAAAGAACTTGCTCAGGTAATTTTATTATTAACAAAGTTTAGTATGTACAGTTTATCATATCTTAAATATTTCCAAGAAATGTTGCTTATGGTGTAAGACATGTCAGATGGCAAAGGCAACCACCACAATCATGGTGTACATAACATAGCCAAGACTGAGGAAGACAATGCAACATGTTATCTTCAAAAGATCTTTATTTTTAATGGTCACACAAGGAAAAAACAGTCCAAATAAACTTGCTCAGGTAACTTTATTATTAAAGTTTAGTTTGTACAGTCTATCATATCTTAAATATTCCAAGAAATGTTGCTTATGGTGAGCCTGACTGAGCCAGGTTTCTGTGAAACCACCTGCCTCAGGAGCATTGATTAATAAAAGCATAAATGGTCTTTTAAACCTTAAAAAAGAAGGTCCATAAAGGAATATTTATTTTCTAATCAGAAGGAATCCTTCTATCCATCTTTCCTTTCTTAATGTGGCTGTTGTGTTCTTACAATGTAATATGATGCTTTCTTTTGATTTCACAAGTAACCATAAGGGCACTGAACTACATAGATAAACTTGGTTGAATCACAATCTTTGAAAAATTCTTTGCATGAAACGTTTCTTGGTCACTAGATGTGTGAACTTGTCAGTAACAATAGACTGGGTAAACAATATATTTCCTCTGTCTGAAATAACCTCTTTCTTGTTTGAAAATGGCACTTATATGGATGTAAGCTAGAAGACACCAACTTATCTTTCAAATTTTCACCTCTGGTGTATGTGACAGTACTATCTTTCATTTTCTTCCCAAAGTCCATATATCTTTAACAAATCCCCCTGGAAGGCATATAACCTCAACTATCTGATCCCTTCTAGAACCATTGTCTGTGTTTATAGATGTCTTGCATATTCCATCCTATGTAAGAGATTTCCTCACAGGTCATTACTTTGCTTAACTCTCTGGATATTGCAAATGTAGATATTATTTTAGTGACAAATGGAATGTCAATTTATATTGCATCAAGTACACATTTAGGGCCTTGTTTATTAAGCTGCACTATAGGAGCACTAGCATTTTTAGCGAACCAGTCTAACGTTAGCGAGCGCCTTAGTAAACAGGGCCCTTAGATAATAAGCCCTTAAGGGAAAGAAAAATATCTTATGTACCTGGATGTAATTCACTTTGAAGTACTACTGGAAAAGCTGTGAGCTAAATCCAAAGAAATAATAAATAAATAAAATACTAACTTCAAAGAAAAGATATTGAGATAGCTAGATCCACTCACAGTCAGAGAGAACAGAATCTGCCCACAGAGTTTTAGTGAATGGAAGAGATGACTCTAAATAAAAATATTTTTACTTTCCAAGGCACTTTTTATCAGCCATGGGAGCATGTATGGCCTCAGAAATTGTGTACCTATGTGTAGCAGATTTTGAGAAGGCACATTTGGAGTATGAGTGTGACTGCATCTTGGTTTGAAAGAGTTAAACAGATGGAATACTTGTAATGTAGCAAAATAGTTCAGAAAATCTAATTGAGTTCTTTCTATGGCTGTCCACCAGGGATGAAAACTTGATATTTCAGATTGGATAGGAGGTAATGTTCTGCTGTGGATTAGGAACTGGTTAATGGATAGAAAACAGAGGGTGGGGGGAAATGGCCATTTTTCCTCAGTGGAGGAGGGTGAACAGTTGAGTGCCACAGGGATCTGTACTGGGATCAGTACTATTTAACATTTATAAATGATCTGGAAGTCAGAACAACTAGTGAGGTGATTACATTTGCAAATGACACAAAACTATTCAAAGTTGTTAAAACATGCGGACTGTGAAAAATTGCAGGAAGACCATAGAAAATTGGAAGACTGGACATTCAAATGGCAAATGAAATTTTATTGTGAACAAAAATAAAGTGATATACATTGGGAAGGATAATTCAAATCATAGTTACTTGATGCTAGAGTCCACCTTAGAGGTCAGCACTCAAGAAAAGATTTAGGTGCCATCATAGACAATATGCTGAAATCTTCTGCCCAGTGTGTGGCGGCAGCCAAAAAACAAACAAACAGGATGCTATGAATGATTAGAAAAGAGATGGAAAATAAGAAGAAGAATATTATAATGCCTCTGTATTCCTCAATGATGTGGCCTCACCTTGAGTGTTGTGTGAAATTCTGGTAGCCGTATCTCAAAAAAGATATAGTGGAATTACAAAAGGATTAAAGAAGGGCAACCAAAATGATAAAGGAGGTGGAACTCCTCTCATATCAGGAAATTTCAATTTCGAAAAGAGTCTGGTGAGGGAGGGCGTGATAAAAGTCTACAAAATTCTGAGTGGTGTAGAACAAGTAAAAGTGAATTGATTTTTTTTTTTTTTTACTCTTTCAAAAGGTATAAAGACTAGGAGACACTCAATAAAATTACATAGTAATATTCTAAAAACAAATAGGAGGAAATATTTTTTCACTCAGTGAATAGTTAAGCTCTGGAACTCATTGCCAGCGGATGTGGTTACAGCGGTTAGCATACTTGGGTTTAAAAAGGTTTGGACATGTTCCTATAGGAAAAGTCCATAGTCTGCTATTGAGATAGAAATGGAGAAAACCTTCTTGCCCTTGAATTTTTTAGCATGGAGTCTTGCTACTATTTAGGATTGTTCCAGGTATTTGTGTCCTGGATTGCAGGATACTAGGCTAGATGGACCGTTAGTCTGACCTACTATGGCTATTCTTGTGTTCTTATGATCTAACAGGAATTCTGATGAGATACCTTCTTTACCTAGCTAGTACATACGTATTGCCATACTGGGACAGACGAAGGTCCATCAAGTGCAGCATGCTGTTTCCAACAGTGGCCAATCCAGTTTACACGTACCTAGCAAAATTCCAAAACAGTACATTTTATGCTGCTTATCCCAGAAATAAGTAGTGGATTTTCCCATGTCCATTTTAATAATGGCTTATGAACTTTTAGGAAGCTATGCAAACCTGCTGAACATTATGGGCGATCATTATGCCCATCATTATATATCACTTGGGCAATAGCCCATGTGTTTGGCAGCACCTTATCACCACCATGGGCTTTGACCTGTGGGGTATTAAATATCTAAACCAGGCAAGTACTGTGCCACTTATACCTGTTTCTGCCAGTTGTGCTAGCATGATATTTTGGTTCACAGTTTTTTATGTTCCCTGCTTGCCTACTGCATTGTCTTTGATGGGCAAGGGTTGAGGATGCTGGTGTTTAGTTGAAGGCCACTCAGGATTTTGTCAAAGCCCTCCTCTGCTGTTAAGAGAGTCCCATATGTTTGTAAGAAAAGGTCAAGTTTATGTGTTCCTGGTTAATTGACAGGAGATTGCTTTTAAATTGTGATGGTGACTTTTCATTTTGTTGGCAAAATATACAGCAATATTATTTCACTTCTGTTTTAAATGGTCAGACTGGTTCCATTGTAGGGCTTGCAGTAGGCCATGTACCTTGCTGAATAATGATGTGAAAAAGATTCCTCCCTCGTGATTTCTCCTGTTATTGCATATATGTCTCACTGAATGGTTTGTCGTCTTTTAACAAAATGTAATATTAGACAGCTGGAACTTAATTAGATTCAGCGAATTGAACACAGCAAGGCATGATTGTAGTCAGCCCTTTTGAATCTAAACCTCACTACATGTTGAACCTCATTATGAGAGTGAAGTAGGCACCACAAAGTTTCTACTAGAACATGATGCTAAAATTAAGGGAAATCAAGAAGAGAACAGAAAAAGTTGCTGAAACATATTAGTCTGTAAAAGGTTATAAAACCATTTCTAAACTCTGGGACTCCACTGATCCACAGTGAGAATCATTATCTCCAAATGGAGAAGACTTGGAACAGTGATGAATCTGCCTAGGAGTGGCAAGCCTTCCAAAAATTTTCCAGGGGCACAGCGACAACTCATTCAGGAAGTCACAATTATCCCAGAAGAACATCAGGCCTCTTTATCCTCAGCTAATGTCAGCTTTCATGACTCCACAATAAAAAAAAAAGACTGGTCAAAAAATGGGATTCATGGGAGATGTTGCGGTGCTGGTCAGCCGGCGGGCACGAATTCTATGCCGGTGCGGGAAAAGTGAGTTCTCAGATCCTAGCCCAGAGGGACTATGGACAGCCGATGAACCCCAGACAACTACACCTGACTGACCGCCGTTCCCCAGGAGTTGAACCCCCAGTTGCAGGCAGCCAGTAGGACTTACTCCACACAAGTAGAAACACCATTGCTGATGGAAAGTTCTTAGGCAAGACCCTCAGACAGGCACCACAGCTGGAAGCTCAATACAAGTAGCCAGGTGAACTAGGAAGACTCACAGCAAAGGGTAGTTCTCATTCCCCAGGAAGGCACTTGCAGCAAGGAGGTTCTGTAGTCTGACAGGCCCTCACGGAAGTAAAGTTCTGAGACTTCAGACAGCAGATCACCTGATGGGAATCTGTATCTACAAACAGGCACTCAACAAAGAAAGTCAGTAACCTTAGGCAGGAGCTCATAGCAGGCAGCCTCAGCAAGAAAGTTCTGTAGCTTTAAGCAGGAGCCACAGCAAGGAAGTACTGTGACTTCAATCAAATACTCTTGGTAGAGAAGATCTGTAACTTTAGGCAAGAACTTACTGCTGATAAATATGTAACTCCAAACAAGCAGTCTCAGCATGGAAGTTCTGTAGCTTTAACCAAGAGCCACAGCAAGGCAACGCCTTGACTGCAGTCAAACACTCACGGCAAGAAGTTTTTCAGCTTTAGTCAGGAACACGCTGCTGGTAAATCTGTAGCTACAAACAGGCAGTCTCAGCAAGGCAATTCTGTGGCTTTAAGCAGAGCCTCAGCGAAGATATTCTGTGACTGCAGTCAAACACTCATGGCAAGAAGGTCTGTAGCTTTAGGCAGGAACACACTGCTGGTAAATCAGTAATACAAGCAGGCAGTCTCAGCTAGGAAATTCTGTAGCTTTAAACAGGAGCTCACAGCAGCTTTGGGAGACACGAGGAAATCAAGCCGTTGCCGAAGCCCCGAGTGTCCTGATGTTCCCTCATTCTGCTTAGTAAAATTAGAAGAATATAGGCTCTCCATTTTTTATATCACAGGACCAAGGCTGTGGAACTCATTGCCAGCTTCACAGAGATCAATTAAGAGTCCGGAAACGTCTAAAAAAGGCTTAAATACCTTTTTATTGCAGCAAGCTGTTACTGATGCCCTAAATTAAATAAGATGCCATGAGACTAGGAGTATTATGTAAGTTTGAATTTGTGGTGGTGAATATGTTATGAGAGAGTATTGTTCATATGTTCTTAATTTTTGTTTTTATGTTTCCAATATGTATGTATATTTGTGCTTCGCCAGGAATTGTAGATTGTGCAGGTTTTAAATATTTTAAATAAATAAAATCATGTTCTGGAAGCCAGCTGTAGTGGTATCTGGGGTTTCAGTATTAAAGTCTCTCACAATCACTAACCTAGGGAAATTCATAAGAACATAAAAGTAACCATACTGGGTCAGACCAATGGTCTATCTAGCCCAGTATCCTGTTTTCCAAACAGTGGCTAAGCCAAGTCACAAGTATGTGGCAGAAACCCAAATCATGACAACACTCCATACTACAAATCCCAGGGCAAGCAATTACTTCTCATGTCTGTCTCAATAGCAGACTATGGACTGTTCCTCCAGGAAATTGTCCAAACCTTTTTTTAAACCCAGATGCACTAACTGCTTTTACCACATCCTCCAGCAAAGACTTCCAGAGCTTAACTGTTCGTTGAGTGAAAAAATATTTCCTCCTATTTGTTTTAAAAGTATTTCCATGTAACTTTCTCAAGTGTCCCCTTGTGTTTGTACTTTTGAAATGAGTAAAAATTTGATTTACTTCTACTCATTCTACACCACTCAGGATGAGATATGTAGACCTCACTCATATCTCATCCTTCTCTTTTCCAAGCTGAAGAGCCCTAACCTCTTTAGCCTTTTCTCACACAAGAGGAATTCCATCCCCTTTATCATTTTGGTTGCTCTTCTTTGAACCTTTTCTAATTCTGCTGTACCTTTTTTGATATATGGAAACAGAACTGAACGCAATACTCAAGGTGCAGTCGCACCATGGAGTGATACAGAAGCATTATAGTATTTTGGATCTTATTCTCCATCCCTTTCATAATAACTCCTAGCATCCTGATTGAGGAGTTATTACACAGATGATATTTTCTTACAAGGTACTCTGTATACTGTGAGCAGTCAGATTGGTTTCTCTTCTCTCTGAATTAAAAGAGATTCTGATTCAGTTAGATGGAGAAGGTGATTCTGCGCAGTTTGATTGGGTCTAGTATCAGGACTGCTACCCGCCCTATATCTCTGGTTTTAGTTATTGGATGTTGAAACCTGTTGGGCATAGTTCAGACTGTGGTCTTGGGTGCTGGTTGTAAGTTGAGTATGGTAGTGACTATGAGGCATATTTTCAAAGCACTTAGCCTTCCAAAGTTCCATAGAAACCTATGGAACTTTGGAAGGCTAAGTGCTTTGAAAATATGCCTCTTAGTCATTTGGGTACTGTTAGGCAGGTCTTTGACCTCTTGTACTTTTGTCTTTTATTTGGTTGGTATGGATTGTAATTTACATTTTTGCATACCACTGGGATTCCTGAGATCTCTTGATCTACTGGACCAAAGCACATTTTTGGTATTTCTTGGGGTTGGATGCTGATCTTGCTAGGTGGTACTACAGGCCTAAAAGACTGTAGATTGGATATTATTAAGCAAAATTTAGCATGTGGCCCTATAAGACTCTGTAGTACCACAGGTCTAAGAGAACAAAAACCTTTCTCTGTTGTAAATCAAACTAGGCCTTGGAGATCAGAGGTTTTCTGTATTGTAAATCAAATTTCTGTATATCACTCTTCAGTGTGTACTTCCTCTAGAAGTTTAATGCAGTGGGGGTCGAAGAACTTGTTTCAGTAGTATTTCAGAAACCTAAAAATAAACACTGTGATATTGAGCACTATTTATCCAGCCAGGAACAGCTCCTAGCAGGTTAAATAGCACTTAACTGGCCATCTGCAAGTATTCAGCAGGAGATAGCCAGTTATCTCCTGCTGAATATTCCTGGTCAGGTCTTAGCAGCTAACCAGTTATATTGTGCAATATAACTGGCTGCTCACGAATATCCAGCACATCGCTAGCTAAGTTTTGCAGCCAAATTGAACCGCCCAAATATCAGCCCTATCTTTAACCACTATAAACTTAACTGGCCAGCAGTGAATATTGGCTTGGCCGATTAATTTTAAACTGGCCAAAAATAAACCGAATATTCAATGCTAGTCACCGGAAACAGCCCGGCATTGAATATCCATCCTCACCACTGACTGGGGGAGTTATTCGGGCTGCCTCCCTTGGTCTGAATATTGGTCCCATAAATTTTAACTTACAGATTGTAATTATTGTTTCACTTCACAGTTTCTGGTTCTCATGTCCATGGATGATCCAGTTGATGCAGGTCACTGGAGGCTTTTTCTTTTGTTGTCTAGGACAGTACTTCATAACCCTTTCCTGGAGGAACACCTAGCCAGATGGGTTTTCAGGATTACCATAACGAGCATGCATGAGATAGATCTTCATATTGGACATATTCATTATGGAGTAGATTCAAAATGGGGTGCCAGACTTTAGGTGCTGGGATGATATGCGCTAAGCATTTCATATTCAAAACATTATCTATATTTCATTACCAAAGCTTCATATGTGACAGTCTGCTGACATAAAAAGAATATGTGGCTGTAAAGCACTTCAAACAAGATGTAAGTGATACCTTCCTTATATTCAAGAATTTTGAAATTTACATTTCCAATAAAACAAAGTGTCAGGTTCTCAGGTTCAGAGCCCGCGGGGCCGGGCTCTGGAGCAAACGTGAGCCCTTGGGCTGCTGCCGAGGAGCGACAGCAGCAGGCAAAACCCACCAACCAACACTGGGCAAGCACACCGGCAGGGACTGCAGGCACTGCCCAGTGAACTGGAACACATGGACTGGAATCCCCCGGACTGGAGGACACAGGACTGGAACACACTGGAACACACACTGGACTAAGCCGGCACAGATCTAGCTGGCTATAATAATTCCAAAGGTGTTGAAGCATCAGCTTTTTATGTCTCCAACACACAAAAACTATCAGTTGATGGGAGGTTGACATTTTAAAGGCCTTTTTACTAAGCCATGTAGGCGCCTATGCATGCCTAACACCTGTCAGTTATGAGTTACCGCCTGGCCCTTGCAGTAATTTCATTTTTGATGCGCATCCGCTACGCGCGCCAGATAATTATTTTTATTATCTGGCGCGTGGCAGAAACCAGGCAGTAATCATGATTCTATGCATTGTAACTGGGTCACCCTTCCAGGACCCTGCCAGGGCTGACCCTGCTTAGCTTCCTTCCAAGTACCACGTGGTGGAAAGCTTTACTTCGCGGTCCGGCACTCATTCAACACTCTCAGGTTCCAGCCGTCTTTGTAAATGATCATCACCCTCTGTTCTCCTCCTAACAGGTTTCATTGACAAACACACAGCAACTCCAATGCTTCTTTTAATTAAGAATTTTATTTGGCTTAAGCTTTAGTCACACAATTCCTAACCTTCATTGTGCACTTGGCCCTTTAACACAGTCCAGAATACCTCTCCAAGAGGTCCTTAATGTGTGCTCAGTCCCTTAGGACACTGCTCCCACTACCCAGCCAGTTATCAGTTGCAACAGCTTTGTAACATCAGAGCGTTTCATCACAGACCCTGCTTGAACTCTTCAGCAACCTGCTAGGATTATTAGCTGCATAGCATCAAGACACTTAGCCAATTATCAGCTCCAACAGCCTTATAACGTCAGGGAATTTAGTACCTTCCTGGTTTTGAGAGGCTCCTCCTGGCCCTCCTTTCTTGAGACCTTCTCTCCCAGGCACCAGGCATACCCCATCAAGCAGTAAACATTAGGCATCTGGCTTCCCCATCAAGCAGCAAACATTAGGCATCTGGCTTCCCCTCCTTTCTCTCTCCACTGGGAGAAAGGAATTTATGAGGTGATCAATAATCCTCCCCACCTCTTTAGGCCCTGCCCCCCTTGGTTCCAGTCAGGTCTCAATCTAGAACCCTCCTTCTCTACCTTTCCCTCCCCCACTTTGATAGCTCCACCTGGTGGCCTCCATAGGGAAAAGCTGATCCTATGACATGCGCGCCCTCTGGCTGTCCCTTCAGGATAGAACCCAGATATTCCCTTGGAGCTCCCTCTACTGGCTCTATCATGGCATTTTCCCAGTTTCTTGTAGAAGAGCGCCCTCTGGCGGCTTCCTTGGGGTAGGGCAAACCTGTGTTTATCACAGCATGTAGATGATTACTGCATGGTGAATGGCTGGCGGTAAGGTCTCAGACCCAAAATGGATGCGCACCAATTTTTATTTTGCCGCACATCCATTTTCTGCAAAAATGTTTTAAAAAACCATTTTTACAGGCATGCTGAAAAGTGGATCTGCGCCTGCCCAAAACACGCACCTACACTAGCACAGCCCATTTTTTTGCCGCACTTTAGTAAAAGGACCCCTTAAGGAGCTCAAAGAAGCTCCAACTAGAGAGGTCACTGGTGGAGTAATGATTCCCAACACCCCCACAAGAATTAAATGCTTGCCAATAGAACCAGTCATAACTTAAGTCATTCTTGGATTTTAACCCTTCTCTTCCCCATGATGACACTTAGTTCACCTTGCTTCAAATAGAACAACACCGCACCAAGGAAACAAAAGAAAAACATTTTCTCTGAGGACAAGCAGGCTTATAGATTCTCACAAGTAGGTGATGCTGACCCACATCGCCTGGTCTGGGACTTATGAATAGAATAAGTACACAAGTGCCTTCCCGCCCGCCATGAGAACACAGTCTTGTTAGTTCTTTTTCTACCATGGTGAGGAGACGGTGTGTTTTTTTACCTTCTCATTACTTTCACTCTGTCCAAAGAGCTTTTTTTGTGCCTTTCTGTGATTTTTTCGTCCTGTATTGTGTTCCCGTTTGTGGAACCTCCTTTTTTTTACCTTTTCCTTTAGCTTCAGCTTCTAGTTTATTTTGCCTGGTTTTAATTTTTCTTTCTTTGCATTGTCATTTGGCCGCTTTTAGGCTTTGACTTCAGCTAGGATTTTTCCCTTAATTTTTGCTGTGCCTTGCCCCTTTTTCAGGCACCATCGCTTTGTTTAATTTAGCCGAGGAAGTTTTCCTTCCTTGTCCACAAAGGTTCACAGTGGCTTTAAGCGCTGTACCTGGTGCAATTGGACTATCTCTGGGAAAAACACCCATAATTGGTGTCTTCAGTGTCTTGGGACTGACCATAGCCTAACTAACTGTGTTCTCTGCCTTTATATGAAGAAGAGGACCCAGGTTTCCAGAGAGGCTCAACGAGAGAGGATTTTTGGAGCCAAGTCCAGTTCATCAGCATTGGCATCAAGGTCAGAGGCGTCGGCATCAAAGTCAAGCAGTGCACCTGCATCGGGAACGTCAGTGAGCATGGCTGCTGGGAGCAGTAACATCAAGTGGGTCTCTACCTATCTCAAGACCCCTTTCTGTGCAGGGCCCCCGGAACCATCCATTGTCAGATCTGACCCTGAGGCGATGTATGGATTCAATGTCATCCTTGTTGGCACTGAGGAGCCTCCATGACACGCTTCGGGTGAAGGCAAAGAAGCATTGGCATCAATAGCCCTCAACGCATGGTTCCGGGAGCTCCGGGAGGTTAAAGGATTTGACTCACGCGAAGTGTCAGTGCTGGGAGGACCGCTCCCCCTCTATACTGGAGGTGCTGATGCATCGGTCTCCCAGTAGCCAAGACCCAGCTTCTGCATCAACCCCAGCAGTTATACATCCTGCTCCTGAGATGGCACCCCAGCCTTTCCCTGGGTCAGCCCTCAATGAGTTCATCTAGGCCTTACTCCCGGAGCTTCTGGGTGGTCTTCTACAACGGTGTGCATCGGAGGTGCTTGTGACTACCCTGCCTCCTTTTGCGGCCCCTCTTGGCCCTCAGTCTGTGGTGAAGCCTCCGACACAGACATTGCATGCAGCTGCAGTGAGCTGGCACTCCATTGACATCACCAGAGTAGAGGTGGGAACCAACTTCTTAACACCATTCTCGAGGACATGGCTGCTCCACGTTGAGGCAGGTTCGATCTCGACACTCCCACCAGGAAGTATTGTCTGACATCGAAGAGGAGCGCTCATGGGATTCAGAGGAGGATCCCAGGTACTTTTCCTCAGATGAGTAATATAGAATTCCCTCTCAACCCTTCCCTCCACCTGAAAGGAGAGTGTCATCCGGAGAGCCTTTCATTCCCTTCTTTTGTTATGGAAATGGCTGATGCCATTCCATTTCTTTTGGAAGTGGAGGATGAGCCACGTGCCCAGATGCTTGAGGTCCTGGACTACATGTCTCATCCTAGGGAGATTGTGACTGCCCCTCTCCACGAGATACTCCAGGAAGCCCTTGTTAGAAATTGGGAGTCCCCTCTGTTGGTCCCAGTCATTACCATGGATACCATGTACCGGATCCACAGTACACCTGGTTTTGATAAGCCTCAGTTGCCTCACAATTCAATTGGGGTCTTCTGTATGCATTTCCTCCCATACCTCTAGTGGGGAATCTTTGTTGAAACTCAAGCAACACCACAGAACCATGATTCTGATCGTTCCATGCTGGCAGCGGCAGATATGGTTCCCTCTACTTCTGGAGTTATCCTCAGCAGAATTATGGAGATTGGAGTGTTCACCAACCCTCATCACGCAGAATAAGGGGGTCGCTTCTACATCCCAGCCTCTAGTCTCTGCCTCTCACAGCTTGGATGTTGAGAGCTTATAATTCTCTTCCTTGGGTCTTTCAGTGGTTGTCTCCTGGGTCTTGCTGGCTTCCAGGAAAGACTCCACTAAGGGGTTTGCTGTCTGGTATGAGAGCAAGGCCCTGGATCCTCTTGGTTGCCCTACACAAACCTGCTTAACTACCTTCTACACCTTTCCGAGTCTCTTCTCAAGACTAACTCCGTAAGGGTTCACCTTAGTTCAATTAGTGCTTACCAACAACATGTAGGAGGTAAGCCCATCTCTGGACAGCCTCTAGTTGTTCTCTTCATGCGAGGTTTGCTTTTGTCAAAGCCCCTTGTCAAACCTCCACCCGTGTCATAGGATCTCGTCGTTCTCACCAAGCTGATGAAAGCTCCTTTTGAGCCACTGAATTCCGGCATCTGAAGTACTTCACTTGGAAGGTCATTTTCTTGGTGCCTGTTACTTCAGCTCGTTGAGTCAGTGAGCTTCAGGCCTTAGAGGTGGTTGCACCTAATACTAAGATTATGTTCAGTTTCATTACAACAGAATAGTCCTCCGTTCTCCAAGGACAAGCAGGCTGCTTGTTCTCACATATGGGTGACGTCCACAGCAGCCCCAGGTCCGGAAAATCTTCCTAGCAACAAAAGTTGCTAAAGCCTTCGAGCGCGTGGGTGCGTGCACATCTTCCTGCCCGTCGCACGAGAGTCCCGCTTCAGTCTTCTTTTTTCCGCGGTCAAGAGTGGCTGTTTACGGCGGTTCTGTGCCCCAGAAAAGAATAGCCTTCGTTTTTAGTTGGCTTTTTGCTGTTTTTTTCTTCTTCGTCGTGCTCGTGCACGGGCTGTTTACTTTTTCTTATTAAAAAAAAAAACAAAGAGGTTTTTTTTTCCCCTTAGTTTCTCAAGTTTCCTTTCGTTGTCGTGTGCGGCCATTTTGGCCACCTGTACGGGTTTTCTCCCTATTTTTGTGCCCTCCTTGGGCATCCTTGCGAATTTTGATTTTGCTGCCGCTATTTTTCCGTTGATGACATCGAGGCTCGTCAGCGGCTTCAAGAAGTGCACTCGGTGCAACCAGGCAATCTCAGGCACGTGGTGTATCCAGTGCCTTGTGCCCGACCATCGCCCAGACGCTTTTAAGTTGTGTCTTAGCCTTAAAAAGCGGACACAAGCGTCGAGACAAGCTCAACGGGAACGCCTGTTTGGAGCTTTGCCCAGTACTTCGACGTCGACAGTGGTTCCAAGGTCGGCGGTGTCTATGTCGGCACCGGGGAGTGCATCGACCTCGGAGCACAGGTAATGGCTATCCAGAGACCATCACATGCTGGCAGCAGTGAACCATCAAGTGGGTCTCCACCTGCCTCGAGGGCTCCTGCGGTGCAGGCCCATCGGGACCGACCCCTTTTGGACCCGACGCCGAGGAGGAGTGTGGATTCCACGTCCTCGTCGGTACTGAGGGATATCGGTGACATGCCTCGAGCGAAGGCAAAGAAGTCACGGTACCGAGAGTTCCGAGGCGTCAAGGGAATTGGCCCCTGTGAAGCGTCGATGCTGGGAGGATCGCTCACCCTCTATACAAGAGGTTCTGATGCGCTGGTTTCCAGACAGCCCGTTACCGCCTCCTCCTCCTCGGCAGATTCTAGCCTCGACTCCTGTACTGACGCATTCTTGACGAGCGCCTCCATGCTATTCTTCCAGGGATTCTGGAAAGGCTGCTGTGACCGTCTGTTCCAGTACCGGAGGTTCTTGCGCCAACGGTTCCGTCGATAGATGCGGCAGCTGGCTCCCCGCCTGTGGTGAGGACCTGAACGTCGTTGGAGGGAGCTTCATCGCAGCCGGCACGGGAGTCAACTTCTCGGTATCGCCATCGAGGACATAGCTCCTCGACGTCGAGACGGGCTCGGCTTCGGACTGCAGTCAGAGAACTCCTGTCCAGTACCGAAGGGGAGGCCTCGTGGGAGGCAGAGGAGGACCCAAGATATTTCTCTTCTAAGGAGTCTTGTGGCCTTCCCTCTGATCCTACTCCTTCGTCAGAGAGAAAGCTTTCTCCCCCGGAGAGTTTATCTTTCTCGTCCTTTGTCCGGGAAATGTGTACGGCCATTGCCTCCTGGTGGTAACTGAGGATGAGCCCAGGGCTTCGATGTTTGAGGTCCTGGGCTATCCTTCGCCACCTAAGGAGTCATCCATTGTTCCTATAATGTCCTTAAGCAGACACTGTTGAGGAACTGGATGAAACCACTATCTAACCCCACCATTCCTGAGAAGGTTAAGTCCCAGTATATGATTCACGGGGACCCAGAGTTGATGAAGGCCCAGTTGCCTCATGACTCTGGGGTTGTGGATTCTGCTCTCAAGAGGGCAAAAAGTACGAGAGCTTTCGCCTCGGCTCTTTTGGGAGGAAGGCCTACCAGTCAGCTATGCTACCAGCTCTACACAAGCATTCACTTGCGGAATAATGTGAAGCAACTGACGGACTTGGTTGATCAGCTCCCTTTGGAGCAGGCTAGGCCTTTTCAGGAGGTGGTCAGGCAGCTGAAGGCATGTCGTAAATTCCTGTCCAGGGGTACTTACGATTCTTTTGATGTGGCGTCCAGAGCCGCTGGTCAGGGTATAGTGATTCGCAAACTCTCATAGCTGTGTGCCTATGACCTAGACAATCGAGTCCAGCAGCGGCTTGCGGATGCTCCTTGCTGGGGGGATAATATTTTCGGTGAGAAAGTCGAACAGGTGGTAGAGCAGCTCCACCAGCGGGAAACCGCATTTGACAAACTCTCCCACCGAGCGCCTTCAGCATCTACCTTGTCAGGTAGACGTTTTTACGGGGGAAGGAGGAATGCCCCCTATGCTTACAATAAGCGTAGGTACAATCCACCTTCCCGCCAGCCTGCTCAGGCTCAACCCCAGCGTGCTCGTTCACGTCAACAGCGTGCGCCTCGTCAGGCCCCTGCAGTTCCCCAACAAAAGCAAGGGATGGGCTTTTGACTGGCTCCAGGTGAGCATATCTGCAATAAAAGTGTCTGTGCCGGACAATCTACTGGTCGGGGGTGGGGGGGGGAGGTTAAAACTTTTTCACCAAAGGTGGCTTCTTGTAACCTCCGATCGGTGGGTTCTCCAAATGGTCTGGCGGGGATACTCCCTCAATTTGATCTCCAAACCTCCAAATTGCCCACCGGGAGCTCAGTCCTTCAGCTTCTAGCACAGGCAGGTCTTTGCAGAGGAACTCTCCGTTCTTCTCCGCACCAATGCGGTCGAGCCCATACCACCGGGGCAGGAAGGACTGGGATTCTATTCTAGGTACTTCCTTGTGCAAAAGAAAACAGGGGGGATGCGTCCCATCCTAGACCTAAGGGCCCTGAACAAATATCTGATTCAAGAAAAGTTCAGGATGCTTTCCCTGGGCACCCTTCTTCCCATGATTCAGAAAAACGACGGGCTATGCTCCCTGGACTTGAAGGATGCTTATACACACATCCCAATACTGCCAGCTCACAGGCAGTATCTTCGATTCCGTCTGGGAACACGGCACTTTCAGTATTGTGTGCTGCCCTTTCGGCTCGCCTCTGCTTCCCAGGTGTTCACAAAATGCCTGGCGGTCGTAGCAGTGTCGCGACGTAGACTGGGAGTGCATGTGTTCCCTTATCTCAACGATTGGCTGGTGAAGAACACCTCGGAGACAGGAGCTCTACAGTCCATGCAGATGACTCTCAAACTCCTGGAGCTACTGGGGTTTGTTATAAATTACCCAAAGTCCCATCTCATTCCACTTCAAAAACTAGAATTCATAGGAGCTCTGCTGGACTCTCAGACAGCTCGGGCCTATCTTCCCATGTCGAGGGTGGACAACCTTCTCTCCCTGGCTCCCTTGGCCAGAGCGTCTCAGCAGATCACAGCTCTGCAGATGTTGAGACTTCTGGGCCATATGGCCTCCACAGTTCATGTGACTCCCATGGCACGCCTTCACATGAGATCTGCTCAGTGGACCCTAGCTTCCCAGTGGTATTTTGTTACAGGGGATCTAGAAGATGCAATCCTATTGTCCACCGCTTTTCACAGTTCCCTAATCTGGTGGACTGGATACAGAGGGGTAGGTTTAAATAGCCATTTTTCTCAATGGAGGAGGGTGAATAGTGGAGTGCCGCAGGGATCTGTACTGGGACCGGTGCTTTTTAACTTATTTATAAATGATCTGGAAAACGGAATGAGTGAGGTGATATGATTTTGATTTTTCACTCTTTCAAAAATTATGAAGGCCGGGGAGCACTCAATGGGATTACATGGAAACACCTCCAAAACAAACAGGAGGAAATATTTTCTCACTCAAAGAACAGTGAAGCTCCGGAACTCGCTGCTGGAGGATGTGGTTAACATCAGAAACCCAATTAGTAGCACCATTCCATGGTGCCAATCCTAGAGCAAACAGTGGCTTCTCCCAAGTCCATCTCAACGGACTTTTCCTCCAGGAACGTGTCCAAACTTTTTAAAACCCAGATACACTAACTGCCATTGCCACATCCTCCTGCAATGAGTTCTGGAGCTTAACCATTCTTTGAGTGAAAAAATATTTCCTCCCATTTCCATTAAAAGTATTCCCATGCAATTTCACTGAGTGCCCTCTGTTCTTTGAGCTTTTTAATGAGTGAAAAATCGATTCACCTCCATCTGCTCCACATCATTCAGGATTTTGTAGACCTCAATCATATCCCCCCTCAGACGTCTCTTTTCCATGCTGAAGAGCCCTAACCTCTCTAGCTTTTCTTCATATGGGAGCTGTTCCATCCCCGCTATCATTTTGGTCACTCTTCTTTGAACCTTTACTAATTTCACTATATCTTTTTAAAGATACAGCAGCCATTTCAGCTCAGTAAAATGGGCATGTGTGGGTAGATAAAGGCAGTTGAGGGACAGTAACACTTTATAGTTGAAAGGCCAGTGTCTCTAGTGAGACCTTTTTTCCCCCCTTTGTTTCAGAGTGTTTGTTCATTCCGATTTTGTTTTTCTGGTTTTCTTTAGGTATTACAGACTATTAGGCATGTAATTCACAATATACAATTCAAATCCCCCCAGCACCCTGTTACTACCATTGTGATTTAGATTTGTCCTAAGAATTCTCTCACAGTAGAGAAAGGGAAAGGTAATGGGACTTGATATAATGCCTTTCTGTGGTTTTTGCAACTACATTCAAAGTGGTTTACAGATATACAGGTACTTATTAATACCTGGGGCAATGGAGGGTTAAGTGACTTGCCCAGAGTCACAAGGAGCTGCAGTGGCAGTTGAACCCAGTTCCCTAGGATCAAAGTCTGCTGCACTAACCACTAGGCTACTCCTCTGCCATGGTAAGTTAGCCAAGTATCTACCACTTTCCTAGTACTGAAATATTTGCTTATCCTTTCTGTGAGACTTCTTCAATTTATGACAATATCCTTCAAATTCCTTACAATCTTCTCTTGCTGTGATTTATTAAATCCTGTCAAATATTGAAATGTTTCTATCAGATCTCCCCATTTCCCTTCTTTCTTCCAGCTAGTACGTTTTTAGTGTCTCAAGCCTATCATTGTAGGGTTTGTGTTCCTCTGGACTGCTTTAGTTCTCTCAAAATGGACAGCTGTATAGGGGTGGCAGAATGGTTGAGGACCCCACTAGACAAGGAACTTTACTCTCCCATTCCGACTGTCCTTTCCTCCCAGTGTTACTGGACCATTCTGATAAGTTAGCAAGAAAATCACTTTCACAACAGTTAAATTGTTGTACTGTAAGGGGAGCATTAATCTTCAAATTACTTAATAGAATAAAATAAAATTAAATCAAATTAATAGCTGTGTCTATTTATGACAAAGTATATCGTTTTATTCTTTTGTAGGGATTTTTAGCCAATCAGAAGAGAGCTGAAAACTTGAAAGATCCTTCTGTACTACCTGATTTGTGTTTGAGTCATGCAAACCAATTGATGATCATGCTAGCTAACCACAGAAAACTATTGGATATCAAGCAAAAATGTACTACTGCCAAACAGGAGCTTGCAAATAATTTACAAGTGAGGTTAAAGTAAGTGATTATTTTTTTATTATTATTTCAGAGCTACTTTATGTGACAAGTACTTTATTACAGGAAGCTACCCTAATTTGAACTTAAGGAAATTTGTTTCAGACTTGTTGAATTCTTGCTATGTTGAAATTTAACAGAAATATAGTTAGGGGTGTGTGTGCTTTAAATTTTTAATTGGGTTTTATGAATCGCATATCATTAACTTTGCCTTTCCTTAGCTTTCTGCACATAGAGGTGTATCCATATGAAAATCAGTTACTGGGCTAATTATAGTCCGTGACCCCAGGACCCTGCAATTCCATGTCTCTGAGAGAAATCACATAATTTGCCTCTTAGAATTTTGTAGCTCTCTGAACAATCAACAAACTTATAGCTTCCCCTCTGTGTAATTCAGTTACCTGAGGGAAGCTGCCTGCAGGACTCATTTTGTCCGGGCCTTGAATACTAACCTGCATGCTGATTCTGGGCAAGATGCACTAAAGACTCGTTAAAGCCCTTTCCTTACCGATTCCCTTAGCGAATCGGTAAGGAACGGGCATGCATCAAGGAATAGGAATGCAAATGAGCTGCTCGTTGTAGCTCACTTGCATTCTCTATTCCGTCGTTAAACAGTCGGCCAGTCGGCCGGTGGAGCATGCGCAGAGCAGCCAAGCGTTATGCTGGCTGCTCTGCGCATGCCAAATACGCCTCCCTATGCCGCTTGAAGACGCCGTGCTGCTCACCCCCTCCAATGCGGCTCGACAGAGGACAGTGCAGTTGAGGACGCCCATCCAAAAAAACCGTCCATTTTGGCCATCATTCCTCCCTGCAATAATTAGTGGAGGGGGGGGGGGGGGAGGGCGGCCAAAATAGATGTTTTTATTATTGCACTGACGATTTTTTGTTTTTTTTTACTTTTGTAGCAGTTTTTCAATCCCACGCAGCCTCAACAAGAGGTACAGACCTCTCGTTAGATTTTCCAGCGTTAAGGCAATCGGAAAAGGTTAGTGCATCTCGTTACAATAGAGTTTCTACACAATTTGCTCATCTGCGTTCCGTTTTTGTTAGCTGCTACCGTCATCGGAAAAAAGTGCATGCCAGGGTTTACTACTTGCTCGTTAAGTTATCCGTATAGCAGCAAACAGTTGGACCACAGGGAGCACAGGCTAGCTTAAATAGAGAAATAGTGCTCTGTCCAGACCCATTGCTATATTGCAGTGACATCTAGTGTGAATAAATACAATTTCCTATACTGGCTCTGATTCCAACTGAGGATCTGATACAGTAATCCGCATTATCCTTTAGCACAGACGTTTACTCTTGATTTTCCTCTGCTAATCTGACAGTATGCAATATGCTGATTTTCTCATACTAAAACCAGTGCACTAAAGCATAGTGCAGTGGGCACATAAAATCATGAAAATAGCCGATTAAAAGAAATTGCTCCTGTTAAAAAAACAAAAAACACTAAAATCTAGCTTTTTTTTTTTTTTAAGAATCTTTTTTTCTAATATTGAGTCATCTCCTTAGAGCTTGCATAAAGAAGACTGTTATTTGAAATGTGGTGTGGTATTTTAGTTGAGATCACTAGTGGACCAAGTGGGCCCATGGATCACCTTTCCACTCATCCTAAAAAGAAAATTATCTGGTGGTCCATGTGAACTGAGTTTGATTCCCACTTCAGGCACAGGCAGCTCCTTGTGACTCTGGGCAAGTCACTTAACCCTCCATTGCCTGCCGTATTGAGCCAGCCATGAGTGGGAAAGCACGGGGTACAAATGTAACAAAAAAAAACTGCCCTGGACACCCTAAGTCTCCTGTAACCCCACAAAAGTACTCCCTGGTGTCCCATGGTGGAACCCTAAACCTATTCCCTCCCTCCCCCGCCAAGCATTGTTTTATTTGATAGACTCCCCCTAGTGGAAGATAATAGTGCCAGAGAGTGGAGTAAGTGGGTATTAATGGTTCTTTCCATTGTTTAAAGGTGAGTGGGATTAGTGATCCAGGGAATGGAGGGTGGTGGGAAAGGGAGGATGGGAGAGGCAAGGAATTGAGGGATAAATACAGGGGGAAGAAAAGCCTACATGCTCAGAGCCAAGACACATCTCTAACCTGTCACACACATACACACAGTCAACATTCATACCCTAAGTCAGCAATATTACCCCCACGCTCACATCCACCACCAACACACCCACATACACACATGTACATACTCGATCGTCCCCTGATTCATCCCTTTCTCTCCCTCAACACACACTCTCCCACCCAAAATAATCGCACACCTACACATACACACCCATTGATATATTATACAGCTAAACTCTCCCCATAGAAATTAATATACATAATGTGCTACTGATACATACAGACACACACACTCACCATCATATCCCATGTTCTCTTTTTCCACTTCATCCATTACTATCCTAGTATGACACACTTTACCATAGCTATTCTCATGTAGCCCCACCACACAGATATGCCACAGTCTGCAAATGGAGGAAGGAGAAATGCATTATTGTGTTAATACAGTAAATATTTTTCAAAAAAGCTGTTATGCTTTAATGACAGTGCACAATATATAACTACCGTTTAAATATTGACCCCCTCTTTCAGATCTCTGGAGTGAATACTGTCTAGTCCTGATAATTTGTTACTCTTTATTTTGTCAATTTGTTCTATTAAATCTTTATAGTGATTTGCTTTAGATGCTCTGAGTCATCACAGTCAAAGAAGGAGAGTCCATTGTGGGTAGGCCTTAAGATAGTCTCATTAAGATCTAGGCAAAGAATTCATTTTAGGGCTCTTCTACTAAAGGACGTTAGAATCTGAGTTTAGCCCTTCTTAATATGGGACTTTCCCACAGCTAAGCCCAGATTCAGCACGGCACAATTTAGGCATTTTTTTTTTTAGGTCATGTGCTATTAGCATGCATTACCTGTAAAAAGTTAATGCAGGAGCACTTACTGCCTCCAGTAGATGGTTGCAATCTGATTTGATGGAGCAGTAGCCTGTGAGATCTGGTTGGGTCAAGCCCATGTTTCCGGGAAACACACTACCACAAGAGTAGTTTTCAGTGTCTGTCCACAGACCTTGCCTTGATTGAGCTCTAGGGAGTTATATGACCTTTCCCTAGTGGGGCCCTGGTCCAGGCATCAAGGGTCTCCCAGGATCCCAACCAAGAGTGAGTGGTAAGTTGGGGGGGGGGGGGCTATCTTAGGAGGCCTCTTGGGTGTCCGTCTGTCTTCCTTTTGTTGTCCTTCTTCTAACTCCTCTCTCCCCATCTGTCCTTCAATCCCCCCCCCCCCAACTGTAGAAGCACTTAAAAAATGAGAGAGAATCTGTTCTGAGGCAGGAGATGCCTGTCTACTGGAGCTCTAGGCTTGAATCATAGAACAGGTCTGGGCATGTGTTGCAGCAAGTTAAGGTAAGTTATTAGCAGTGCAGACTGGGGGGGGGGGGGGGGGAAGTATGCTTGCAGCCTGGTGCCTTGGAAGAAGTGGTTTTGAGGGCATTTGAAGTCCAGGGAAACACTTGGGCCGGCTACTACAGCTAAAACCATTTTCACGCTAGCAGGAAATGCAGCTACTTTGGCTCCCGAATGGTGGTACACAATAAGGGGGAGCGGACCCATAGTTGAGGGCATCCCCGGAAGCCTGAGATCATCAATGGAATAGTCTGTCCAAGCAGTCCCAGTAAGCCCTTTGGTTCCTGGGACAGCAGCTGCTACAGGAGATTGCAAGCTGCCTGCCACAGGTCCTGTCTCCCCTGCATGCAACAGAGCTGCAGGAGGGGAAGGGCAATGAAGAATCTGGAGTCGGAGTCAGAAGCTGTAAGAAGCCCTGGGAAGACCTGGACCCGTGGAAGTTGGAGCAACAAATTCTGGCTTCTGGACTGTAAAGGCTTGTATGATCTCAGTAAACTTGGCTGTTATCCCAAATACCCTAACTGAAAGCCTTTAAAACAGACATGGAACTCCACTAACAAACGATGTAAGTGGTATAAGATTGGATTAACTGAATCATATTTCTATGCAGCTACTCCTACAACTTATTTCTATAGTATTACTTAGAGTATGCAGCACTGTACACTAAACATGTAAGAGACAGTCCCTGCTGGACAGAGCTTACAGTTGAATCAAAACAGACTGTGGGGCTCTCTAAACTGAAGATGCTTCAGATGAACTTGAGGGGGCACCCTGATTTAAAGCATTATAGTAGCCAGGCTCAGTAAGGACTAAAGTCTGCACAATCAGCTGAAGAGAACCATCAGAAAAATAAACAACTAACTTACGAATTTGCCTCAAGCAGGTAAAGACAACTGTAAAAATCTGAGGGACCAACGTCAAACCTGCATCCAGCATCACCGCCAACTCCTTAGTTCCTCTTGAGAAGTATGCACTAGGACACAAATTTAGGGCAAAACAGATAGATCCCTATCCTTCCCACTAATCAATTTTTTCTCCGAGGACAAGCAGACTGCTTGTTCTCACTGATGGGTGACGTCCGCGGCAGCCCCTCCAATCGGAATCTTCACTAGCAAAGGCCTTTGCTAGCCCTCGCGCGCCGATGCGCACCGCGCATGCGCGGCCGTCTTCCCACCCGAAACCGGCTTGTGCCGGCCAGTCTTCTTTTCTCCGCGCTCGGTACGGTTGTGTTTTACCGTTCGTGCCCCGAAAAGTCGACCTCGCGCGTCGTTTTCAACTACTTTCTGTGAGAAATTCCAGAAATTATTTGGATTAACCACGTTTGGTTTTTCCTTCCTCTTCTTCGAGTTTTTTTCGCCCCGTTAAATTTTCTTTCGTCGTCGGGGTAGGCCTTACTTAGGCCCCGGTCGAAATTTCCCTTTTTTCTGTGCCAAATTTCGCCGGCGTGATTTTTCCGCCCATGACATCGGAGCCTTCCAGCGGCTTCAAGAAGTGCACCCAGTGCGCCCGGGTAATCTCGCTCACTGACAGGCACGCGTCGTGTCTTCAGTGTCTGGGGCCTGGGCACCGCCCTCAGGCCTGTAGTCTGTGTTCCCTTTTGCAAAGGCGGACTCAGGTAGCGAGGTTAGCCCAGTGGAACATTTTGTTCTCGGGCTCTTCGTCGGCACCGGGGGTATCGAGTGCATCGGCGTCTTCAGCGTTCAGACCTTCAACCTCGGCGGCCAGTACATCGAGTGCATCGAGGCATCGGCCCTCTGCATCGGCGCCGAGACATCGGACAGCTGCATCGACGTCGGTGGTACCGGGACCTCGTCTGCTGATGTCGTCGGAAGGTGGTGCTTCGTCTGGAGTGCAGGTGAGGGCTGTCCATTCCCCTGCTGGTGGCGGTGAGCCTTCGGGTGGGTCTCCCCCTACCCTGAGGGCTCCTGCGGTACAGCCCCCCCGAGACCGACCTTCTTCGGTCTCGGCCCCGAGGAAGCGACGGCTGGATTCTACGTCGTCCTCGTCGGTACCGGGAAGCTCCGGTGACATGCTTCGTCCCAAGAAGTCGAAGAAGCATCGTCACCGGTCCCCTTCCCATGTCGGTACCGAGAGCTCTGGGTCGCCGAAGGAGTCGGCACCCAGCAGGCATCGGCGCCGAGAGGACAGCTCACCCTCTGTTCAGGAGGTGTCGATGCGCTCCACTCTGGACAGCCCGGAACAGCCTCCACGCCCGGAACAGGTTCTGACGTCGACGCCTGCATCGACCTCCATGCCTTTCTCTGCAGCCGCTCTGAACGAGAGCCTCCGGGCCGTTCTCCCAGAGATTCTGGGAGAGCTGCTGCGCCCTACCCCTCCGGTACCGGCGGTGCTTGCGCCACCGGTACCGTCGAGCGTGGCGCCGGCTGGCCCATCGCCCGAGGTGAGGTCTCCGGCGTCGGTGCCGCGTGCGGTACCGGCTGCCGTTGCCTCCCAGGAGGGCTCCCCGACTACGTCGGCGGAGGGAGCTTCGCCGATGCGGGCGAGGGAGTCTACCTCTCGACGCCCCCATCGTGGACGTGGCTCCACGGAGTCGAGTCGGGCACGGTTGCAGACACAGGTCCGTGAACTTGTGTCTGACACCGAGGGTGAGGCCTCGTGGGAAGAGGAAGAAGACCCCAGATATTTCTCTGACGAGGAGTCTGAGGGTCTTCCTTCCGATCCCACTCCCTCTCCTGAAAGACAGCTTTCCCCTCCTGAGAGTCTGTCTTTTGCTTCCTTTGTCCGGGAGATGTCTACGGCCATCCGCTTCCCGGTGGTTGTGGAGGACGAGCCCAGGGCTGAAATGTTTGAGCTCCTGGACTATCCTTCTCCACCTAAGGAAGCGTCCACTGTTCCCTTGCACCATGTCCTAAAAAAGACATTGCTTGCGAACTGGACCAAGCCTTTAACTAATCCCCACATCCCCAAGAAGATCGAGTCCCAGTACCGGATCCATGGGGACCCAGATCTGATGCGCACTCAGTTGCCTCATGATTCTGGAGTTGTGGATCTGGCCCTAAAGAAGGCTAAGAGTTCTAGGGAGCATGCTTCGGCGCCCCCGGGCAAGGACTTTAGAACCTTAGACTCCTTTGGGAGGAAGGCCTACCATTCTTCTATGCTCGTGGCCAAAATTCAGTCTTACCAGCTCTACACGAGCATACACATGCGGAACAATGTGCGGCAGTTGGCGGGCTTGGTTGATGCGCTCCCCCCTGAGCAAGCCAAGCCATTTCAGGAGGTGGTCAGGCAGCTGAAGGCGTGCAGAAAATTCCTGGCCAGAGGGGTGTATGACACCTTTGATGTTGCGTCCAGGGCCGCTGCTCAAGGTGTGGTGATGCGCAGACTCTCATGGCTGCGTGCCTCCGACCTGGAGAATAGAATCCAGCAGCGGATTGCGGACTCGCCTTGCCGTGCGGATAACATTTTTGGAGAGAAAGTCGAACAGGTGGTAGAGCAGCTCCACCAGCGGGACACCGCATTCGACAAGTTCTCCCGCCGGCAGCCTTCAGCCTCTACCTCTACAGGTAGAAGATTTTTTGGGGGAAGGAAGACTGTTCCCTACTCTTCTGGCAAGCGTAGGTACAATCCTCCTTCTCGACAGCCTGCGGCCCAGGCTAAGCCCCAGCGCGCTCGCTCTCGTCAGCAGCGTGCGCCTCAGCAAGGCCCCTCGGCTCCCCAGCAAAAGCAAGGGACAAGCTTTTGACTGGCTCCAGCAGAGCATAGCCGACATCCAAGTGTCAGTGCCGGGCGACCTGCCAGTCGGAGGGAGGTTGAAAGCTTTTCACCAAAGGTGGCCTCTCATAACCTCCGATCAGTGGGTTCTCCAAATAGTCCGGCAAGGATACACCCTCAATTTGGCCTCAAAACCTCCAAATTGTCCACCAGGAGCTCAGTCTTACAGTTTCCAGCACAAGCAGGTACTTGCAGAGGAACTCTCCGCACTTCTCAGCGCCAATGCGGTCGAGCCCGTGCCATCTGGGCAAGAAGGGCTGGGATTCTATTCCAGGTACTTCCTTGTGGAAAAGAAAACAGGGGGGATGTGTCCCATCCTAGACCTAAGGGCCCTGAACAAATATCTGGTCAAAGAAAAGTTCAGGATGCTTTCCCTGGGCACCCTCCTTCCCATGATTCAGGAAAACGATTGGCTATGCTCTCTGGACTTGAAGGATGCCTACACACACATCCCGATACTGCCAGCTCACAGACAGTATCTGCGATTTCAACTGGGCACACATCACTTCCAGTACTGTGTGCTACCCTTTGGGCTCGCCTCTGCGCCCAGGGTGTTCACAAAGTGCTTGGCTGTAGTAGCAGCGGCACTTCGCAGGCTGGGGGTGCACGTGTTCCCATATCTCGACGATTGGCTGGTGAAGGACACATCCGAGGCAGGAGCCCTGCAGTCCATGCAGATGACTATTCGCCTCCTGGAGCTACTGGGGTTTGTGATAAATTATCCAAAGTCCCATCTTCTCCCAGTGCAGAGACTCGAATTCATAGGAGCTCTGCTGGATTCTCGGACGGCTCGCGCCTATCTCCCAGAGACGAGAGCCAACAACTTGTTGTCCCTCGTCTCGCGGGTGCGAGCGTCCCAGCAGATCACAGCTCGGCAGATGTTGAGATTGCTAGGCCACATGGCCTCCACAGTCCATGTGACTCCCATGGCCCGCCTTCACATGAGATCTGCTCAATGGACCCTAGCTTCCCAGTGGTTCCAGGCTGCTGGGGATCTAGAAGACGTAATCCACCTGTCCACGAGTTTTCTCGAATCCCTGTATTGGTGGACGATTTGGTCCAATTTGACTCTGGGACGTCCTTTCCAAATTCCTCAGCCACAAAAAGTGCTGACCACGGATGCGTCTCTCCTGGGGTGGGGAGCTCATGTCGATGGGCTTCACACCCAAGGAAGCTGGTCCCTCCAGGAACGCGATCTGCAGATCAATCTTCTGGAGTTGCGAGCGATCTGGAACGCTCTGAAGGCTTTCAGAGATCGGCTGTCCCACCAAATTATCCAAATTCAGACAGACAACCAGGTTGCCATGTACTACGTCAACAAGCAGGGGGGCACCGGATCTCGCCCCCTGTGTCAGGAAGCCGTCAGCATGTGGCTCTGGGCTCGCCGTCACGGCATGGTGCTCCAAGCCACATATCTGGCAGGTGTAAACAACAGTCTGGCCGACAGGTTGAGCAGGATTATGCAACCTCACGAGTGGTCGCTCAATTCCCGTGTAGTGCGACAGATCTTCCAGGTGTGGGGCACCCCCTTGGTAGACCTCTTCGCATCTCGAGCCAACCACAAAGTCCCTCAGTTCTGTTCCAGGCTTCAGGCCCACGGCAGACTGGCATCGGATGCCTTCCTCCTGGATTGGGGGGAGGGTCTGCTGTATGCTTATCCTCCCATACCTCTGGTGGGGAAGACTTTGTTGAAACTCAAGCAAGACCGAGGCACCATGATTCTGATTGCTCCTTTTTGGCCGCGTCAGATCTGGTTCCCTCTTCTTCTGGAGTTGTCCTCCGAAGAACCGTGGAGATTGGAGTGTTTTCCGACCCTAATCACGCAGGACGAAGGGGCGCTTCTGCATCCCAACCTCCGGTCCCTGGCTCTCACGGCCTGGATGTTGAGAGCGTAGACTTTGCCTCTTTGGGTCTGTCAGAGGGTGTCTCCCGTATCTTGCTTGCTTCCAGGAAAGATTTCACCAAGAGGAGTTACTTCTTTCTGTGGAGGAGGTTTGCCGTCTGGTGTGACAGCAAGGCCCTAGATCCTCGCTCTTGTCCTACACAGACCCTGCTTGAATACCTTCTGCACTTGCCTGAGTCTGGTCTCAAGACCAACTCTGTAAGGGTTCACCTTAGTGCAATCAGTGCATACCATTACCGTGTGGAAGGTAAGCCGATCTCAGGACAGCCTTTAGTTGTTCGCTTCATGAGAGGTTTGCTTTTGTCAAAGCCCCCTGTCAAGCCTCCTACAGTGTCATGGGATCTCAATGTCGTTCTCACCCAGCTGATGAAACCTCCTTTTGAGCCACTGAATTCCTGCCATCTGAAGTACTTGACCTGGAAGGTCATTTTCTTGGTGGCAGTTACTTCAGCTCGTAGAGTCAGTGAGCTTCAGGCCCTGGTAGCCCAGGCCCCTTACACCAAATTTCATCATAACAGAGTAGTCCTCCGCACTCACCCTAAGTTCTTGCCAAAGGTCGTGTCGGAGTTTCATCTGAACCAGTCAATTGTCTTGCCAACATTCTTTCCCCGTCCTCATTCCTGCCCTGCTGAACGTCAGCTGCACACATTGGACTGCAAGAGAACATTGGCCTTCTACCTGGAGCGGACACAGCCCAACAGACAGTCCGCCCAATTGTTTGTTTCTTTTGATCCCAATAGGAGGGGAGTGGCTGTGGGGAAACGCACCATATCCAATTGGCTAGCAGATTGCATTTCCTTCACTTACGCCCAGGCTGGGCTGGCTCTTGAGGGTCATGTCACGGCTCATAATGTTAGAGCCATGGCAGCGTCGGTAGCCCACTTGAAGTCAGCCACCATTGAAGAGATCTGCAAAGCTGTGACGTGGTCATCTGTCCACACATTCACATCTCATTACTGCCTGCAGCAGGATACCCGACGCGACAGTCGGTTCGGGCAGTCAGTTCTTCAGAACCTGTTTGGGCTTTAGGATCCAACTCCACCCCCCGAGGGCCCTGTTTGTTCTGTTCCAGGCTGCACTCTCAGTTAGTTGGTAAATTTTTTAGGTCAATCTAAGTTATGTCCTCGCCGTTGCGAGGCCCAATTGACCATGGTTGTTGTTTTGAGTGAGCCTGGGGGCTAGGGATACCCCATCAGTGAGAACAAGCAGCCTGCTTGTCCTCGGAGAAAGCGAATGCTACATACCTGTAGAAGGTATTCTCCGAGGACAGCAGGCTGATTGTTCTCACAAACCCGCCCGCCTCCCCTTTGGAGTTGTGTCTTCCCTTGTCTTTGTTTTGCTACATATGAGACTGGCCGGCACAAGCCGGTTTCGGGCGGGAAGACGGCCGCGCATGCGCGGTGCGCATTGGCGCGCGAGGACTAGCAAAGGCCTTTGCTAGTGAAGATTCCGATTGGAGGGGCTGCCGTGGACGTCACCCATCAGTGAGAACAATCAGCCTGCTGTCCTCGGAGAATACCTTCTACAGGTATGTAGCATTCCCTCTACTCATCTTGAACATCCATAGAAAAGATGTGCTCTAAATCTGTGAAGGTCATCAAAGGAAAAAAATTGGGTTATCATGGTAACATGTCATCTAGTTTTTCAGTAGTCCTATAACTTCAAGCAGGTTTCAAAAGAATTGTTTCACAAGTATTGTATAATTGTATTATCCTGGATACAGACTGATATTATGAGTTCATAGTGAATATATAATACAGATTAAATATCTGCTTTCATTTAAAAGTGAAAATGATCAGCTGCTGAACTCTTTAAAAAAAAAAAAAAAAAAAAAAAAAAGATTTGTCTTAATTTTGGTATAAACATGTCCTTGTTCATTAATGTTTTTCCTATATTATACATGGACAAATAGCCCTAGGAAAGTGATGTAATCTCGTTGTTCCATGATGGTATTTTACTAGCTAGAGTTAGAAAGGCTTTTCCTGGTGATGTGCAGCTAGCACTCAACAATGCTGTCTCAGTCTTATGTCTGACCCATTTAGGAACAAATGTTTGAACCCAAATGAAAAGTATATGTAACTTGGAGAGTGTTAGCTACAAGTAAGCAACTTTGTTTTCTTCTAAATAACTAAAATCATTTCTCCCAAAATTCAGAATTAGTGTAAATGTCTGAATATTTGCAGCCCTTCCTGCTCAGGATGGTCTTCTCAGCGCCTCAGTTTTGTTTCTGCTTTGCTGAATAGACACAAAAGCAAAGATCTGCCTCTGTGTGCTTTCCAACATGGTCTCCATTGTCATCTTAAAAAAAGTTTATTTCTGTTATTTTAATTCATTTTCATTTTGAGTTTAATTTTCTGTCAGGATGTTCCAGACCAAGTCATGGTTCCATATCTTCTATCAGTGTGGAAGAAAAATCCAGAACATCAGCCCCCAGTCAAAATGCCTAATCTGTTGGACTCAGACCACTACAAGGCTGATAGCAATCACTGTGGATATTGAGAATATTGAACATTTAAACCTACTCGCTGTTTTCTTTTAACCAGTTTTTAATTCACAATAGGACATTGCCTCCTATCCCATGATTTTCTGATTTCCTCAGGAGTCTTTCATGAGGTACTTTGTCATATGCCTTTTTTAAAATCCAGATACACAATATTGATTGGCTCAACTTTATCCACATGCTTATTCACCCCTTCAAAGAAATTTAGATTGGTGAGGCAAGATTTCCCTTGACTAAATCTATGTTGGCTTTGTCTCATTCATCCATTCTTATGTATATGCTCTGTAATTTTGTTGTTTGTAATAGCTTTTACCATTTTGCCCAGCATCAACATATGTCTTGGTTCCTTTAATTCCATCAACTTAAAATGATGGTTCTTCAATTTAGTTTTGCTTGTTTAGGTATTGTAGGAGTTATATCACATAAGAATATTTTGCTAGTATACATATAAATCCAGTGCTACTATTGGATTTTAGATGAGGAAGTACATATTAATGAAACAAACTAATATTAAGGCTGACAGTAGTATGTATTTTTAGTGATGATGTGAGGTGTTCGTGTTGGTGGGGGGTGTAAAGGGATTTTAGATTTAGCACACAACTTTCTCAGTAGTTCAAGATAGACTAGTTGAATCTCTTCTGCTGTCATCTGTTGCTATTGTGTCTTAGCACTAAAGATCCTCTATGTTTATCTTGTAGGTGGTGCTGCTTTGTAATGCTTCATGCTGACCAAGATGGAGAAAAACTACAAGCCTTGTTTCGTCTCTTGACAGAGCTGCTAGAACGAATAAAAATAGTAGAGGCACTCAGTACAGTACCTCAAATGTATTGTTTGGCCGTGGTTGAGGTGGTGAGGAGAAAGATGTTCATAAAACACTATAGAGAGGTAAGCACAAGAATATATTTTACAATATTTTCAAATGTGCATTTATTAATTAATACTTCATAGACTGTATTTTTCTTTCATTACTACAGTGGGCGAATGCTTTGGTAAAAGATGGGAAAAATCTCTATGAAGCTGAAAAGGCAAAAAGGGAAACTTTTGGAAAACTATTTAGTAAGTGTTTATTTATTCCACTTTTACATACTGCCTCACCCTATTATTCACAAGGCAATATATGAAAATTCAGTTAGTAATATAATTTATATTACAAGTATTACTATTTTTCTTTTCTGCTCTTTTTGATTTCTTAAATACATTGTATTGTTAACTATTTGTTTTATTTTAAAAACTATAATATTTTATTATAAAACTCATTTTCATAAGATTTCACAACCAAAGCTGATAGTTTTCTCTAAGTACAAAATACATTAAAATATGCAGTTCTGTATTCTATAGTTTTTAGTCTGTTTCCATTTTTCTAATGGAGCTTTAACTTGGGAGCCAATATTGGGTCACAGCTCACATGTTGTGACCAGATCCACACTATGATTATAGCATGAATGATCATTCTCAAATGAAAGATAGCAGGGCTGCCAGAAGAAACCCACAGCTAGTCAGTTCTGTCATAGCATGTTTTGCTCACCGTCTTGTTCAAGAAGATCTGAAGAAAACAAACGATACAGTATGATGTGTAATATTGGAAGGAACTATATAATAGATATATCAGTATGACTATCCATTCGTCTATTTGTTTTGTTTAATGTTTAGAATTGAAGAGTTTTATTTTTTTATGTTGATTTTATTTTTGAATGCACTACAAGGACCTTTTGGATTATTATAATATGCTTGTTTTATGCCTTTTTACTGATATTGGGGTCCGTTTACAATGCTGTATTAGAAAGTGGACTTAGTGCAGCCTTGCGCAGGTTTTTTTCCCTGTGGTAATCCTGTGCTAATCAGAACACAGTAATATAGATGTGCTCACTGATTAGTGCAGACTTGCCTCCTCAACCAGAAAATTAATAAAAAATATTTTTTAGTATGCAGGTAGTGCATGCACTGCACATTTTGGACTTACCACGGGACGCCTGAGCGCTTCTTGCCATAAGCTCTTTTAAGATGCGAAAAGCACGTGCTAGCACTTATTGTAGCTTTGTAAAAGGACCCCATTGTCTTTGTAACTTGTAGATATCTCAGAAGAGTTCAGAAACTACAAATGTGTTATCTTTAGGAGCCAAGTCTTCCCTTTGCTTTCTGTTTACATCTGTTTTGTGTGTGTGTGTGTGGGGGGGGGGGGGGGGGGGAGGAGCTATGTCATCGCTGCTGCATCTCAATAGAGGTGTGCCCTACAATAAAAGAGAGTTCTGCTACCATCACCTGCCACTTAATAGGAGGCAGCTTCTTCCATTATGCCAATCTGAAGTCTGCATTATTGGGTAGAGCCCTGTACAAAAGTTTTTCTGGTGTAACCAACTACAAATTCTGATAGTAGATAAATGAAAGGACATGAAAAGTTAAGAGGCACAAAATAAGGGGATGAAAGAACTGAATGGAGGATGAGATAGTATAAGGAGGGAGAATTGGGTATGGCAGATGATAGATGTCAGATGACAAATAGGGAAAGCTGATAGAAGTATTGCTTGGAATTACTTTTACTTTCCAGCATAGATTTGTAGAAGGAGATGCTGGATTTCTTACATTACATTTTGAATGCTTTATATGACTTGTGTAGTTTTTCAGGTACTTTATATCCTGATTTCAAAGACGAAAGATTGTTTTTTTTAACACGTTTTAATTTTATCCAATCACATCTTTAAGAGTGATTACAGAAAAAATGGCAAACTTTTAGATAAATATGCTAAAGGAAAAGAAACACAAGATTTGTCCACAATAATAGGAGACTGTTATGAGTCTGCAGGTTTGTCAGGGGAAGGGGGTGGACTTCATTCCTGATTGGCTGTCAGGGTTTGTACTGACATCAGTGGGTAGTACTTAAGCCTGCATGTTGCTGCTTTCCCTGCTTTGGCGTTACATTTCCTTGTGACTAGAAAGCCGTGCAGTTCTCTGTCAGAACGGGCTCTGTGCTCTGGCTTTGATCTGTGTTTATGTTCAGGGATTCTTGTTCCCTTCCCTTTGTTTGTGTTAGCTGGTTACAGCGTGTGTGTGAATCTGTAATCAGTTCACTGCCTCCAGCTGGGCTCTCCCTCGATACTTGCAGTTCTTAGTGGGAAGCCAGCTGTGTGTTTGTTCAGCAGGGCAGAGCTCCGGTTGGGAGCGTTCTCTCTGCTTGTTTGTTTATTTTAGGATCTCTCTCCCTCGTGTTCCTGTCTGCTGGCTCAGTAATTTTAACCCTTTGTGTTCTGTGGCTCTGCCTCTGTCTTCGGGGTGTTCTGTCTGAGGTTTCCTTTCTTTTCTGTTGTGTCTTTCCCCTGGCATTTGGCTGGGGCCTAGGCTCCCTTTTGTTTGCTGCTCCTGTCTCTGGCTTGTGGGGGTGGTGTGTTCATTTTCCCCTTGGCCCCGGGGGGAGGGGTCCTTTGGGGCTGTTGTCTCCACATCTGCCCATGGTTACAGGGGCTTCCTGTATTAGTCCCCTGTCCTGCGCTGGTCCCCTGGGAGGGTGTGTCCCCGCTCTGGTTCCTTCATTGTTTTCCTTTGCCCTGTGGCTGGTGCTCAGCGTGCGGCTGGCACCTTGGGGTCCCGGGGGGACTCCTGGGTTCTTTCTCCCCTCCCTGGGTGTGTCTGGGTTCCAGTTCGGCCGTGAGGCCCGCACGAGTGGTTCTGAGTGTCTGGGTTCCAGTTTGGCCGCGAGGCCCGCCTGTATGCCTATTTCCCTTTCTTCCTGTGTGGAGGGGGGGGGGGGTAGGCTAGGGGTATTGGGTAGCTGGGGCGTGCAGTGGTGGGTCGGTCTCCCCTTTGCCTGGGTCGGCGGTCTGCGGCCTCAGCCAGGGCTCAAAGGCTCACGACCAACCCAACGGATTACAGAGACCAGCAGGAAAAAAGTTAATATAGGAAAAAACAAAAAAAAAGAATAAACCTAGTAAGAGATCACATCTAGAACCCAAGCTAGCTTAACAGCACAAATACCAACAAACACTCTAAGAAGTTGTTCCTTAAGACTGTGATCCTCAAAATATCTAGCAGTTGCTTAGGATCAAAACAATTACATGGAAATGTAAATAAAAAAAAAACTCCCTCCTAAAGTAAGAACCCTTGGCTTAAACACCTGAAATTCCTGTCGCCTCTTTTGCATAGCTCTAAATAGACGAAAATGATAAAAGGGATGGGACGACTTCCAAGGCTAAAGTGGCTAGGGCTCTTTTGGAGAAAAAATCAGCTGAGGGGGAGATATGATAAAGATCTATAAATTATGCAGGTATTGTAATACCAGCTGTATTATTGTATTGCAACACTGCTTGCCCTGATGTAAAGAATTATAAAAATGAGTGAGGATAGGTGATAACATATCCGATTAAAGTTGGTAGAAAATACTGGAAAACCCAGCCAACTCTGGAGATTGTCCCCTGACAAACTCTTAATCATCACTCAAACCTCATTCAGCCAAATGTCTCCTTCCAAAGCTTTCTGCATCTCTATCTCCACCTTAGGGAGAGAGGTACTGGGAAATATTGATGAATATACTCATGTGTAATACTTTCATCCTTATCAATTAATTTCTTATAGAAGTCCAGAAAACTCTTTGGAATTTGGGCTTGGTTATATAGTAATTGCTCTTTATCATCTCTGATTTTAAGAATAGGGGATTGAGACTGATGTTTCATAAGCCTCCAAGATAAAGTTCTTCCTTATTTATTCCATAACACAAAAAATGCTTGCTGTGCCGGTCATAATTGAAATTCCATGGAGTTTAAACATTAAGTAATTTCCCTCTTAGTTTATCGTTGAGTGCTTTGTCTTTTTTGGCCTTAGATTTTCGAAAGGTCCTTTTCATCTCCTTAGTGTATTGTAATAAAGAGCTTTCTCTCTTTTCCCGGGCCCCACTTTATAAGAACCCCCCCCCCCCCCCCCCCCCCAAAAAAAAAAAAAAAAAATCATTGTCTTAACAGCCTCCCATAAACTTAATAGTTAAATAGTGTTTGATTTCCAGTTGGACATCTTCATATACTTTTTTTAATCCCTTAATAAACTTTTGTTTTAATGCCAGTATGCCTTATCAAAAAAATAACATTTTCAACAAACGGTGATCGGACCATGTAGCAGTTTCTATATGCATATTATCCATATGATCTAACCAAAAAGAATCCCCAACTAGGATATCTAATTTTGCATAGCTGTTATGAACTGCAGAGTAGAAAGAGTATTGTTTGTCTTCAGGATGCTTAATTCTCCATAGTTTGACTATTTTATAGTCCCATACATATTTAAAAACACTGTACTAGGTCCTCCCTGTGTACCTGTACTACTGGTGAGCCTAGCTAAAGTTAGGTTAATCATAAAGTTGGTCACCCCCCAGTAATGTATGTCCCCTGCATTTTTCTTCTAAGAAATCTTTTACCCTGTGCCAGAAGGGACCCTGGTGATCATTGGGAGCATAGATATTTACTACCCCTATTATCTAGTATAAGAAATATTCTACCTTCCTGGGAAACCTGTGATGGATTAATATAGCGACCCCTCCTCTTTTCTTACCCTCTTTCATAGAGTTGTAATAAATTTGCGAGCACTGCCTATGTTGTAATTGATTCTTCCCAACTTCAGTAAAATATATTTTCTGAATAAATGTTTTTTCCTGAATAAATGTTCTGTCTAATTGTAATCTGTAATTCTCCGAGGACAAGCAGGCTGCTTGTTCTCACGACTGGGTTGACGTCCGCGGCAGCCCCCACCAACCGGAAGAAGCTTCGCGGGACGGTCGGCACGCAGGCCACGCCCACCGCGCATGCGCGGCCGCCTTCCCGCCCGTGCGCGACCGCTCCCGCCAGTTACTTTTTTTCCGCGACTGAGAGAGTGGTGCGTTTGCCTCTCTCTCTGTTCAGCCGCCGGATTTTCGACCGCGTTTACGCGGATCGTCGCTTGGATCCCGTTCGGTTTCCTCTGATTTTGTTTGTATTATTTAAAAAAAAAAAAAAAGAAAAGAAATTTTTTGCGCGTGTGGAGCACGCGCTCCCCTTTTTCCCTCGCTTTCTAGCGGGGACGCCACGTTGCGGCCTAGTGGCCGCTCGGTCGGTTGATTTTTTCGTGGTGTGATTTTAGCCACCATTGCCGACTTTGACTTCGCCGACGCGATTTTTCCGTCGATGTCCTCGAAGGTCCCGAGTGGATTTAAAAAGTGTGGTCGCTGCGGCCGGCCGATCTCGCAGACCGACACCCACGCTTGGTGCCTCCAGTGCCTCGGGCCGGAGCACAATCTCAAGTCGTGCGCTTTGTGTCTCGGTCTCCGGAAACGGACTCAGGTTGCGAGGCAAGTTCTGCGGGACCGTCTTTTTGGAACTTGCGCCGGCCCCTCGACGTCGACCTCGACGGCATCGGTATCGAAGGCCGGTTCTTCGGTACCGGTATCGATGCCCGAGACATCGGCACCGATGGCAGCGACCCCAGGAGAACAGGTCCCGTCGGCCCGCCGGTCCGCCGGTGAGAGTGGGGTTGAGAGGCCGCGTGGGCAGTCGGCCCCGGTCACTCCCTCAACTCGTGAGCCACGGGACCGAACCCTGTCGGACCCGGTACCTCGAGACCGAGGGGGATCGACCTCCTCCTCCTCCTCCATGCCCTCCGGCGCCGGTGACGTGCACCGGAAAAAAGATAAGAAGCGCCGTCACCGGGAGCCCTCGGTGCACCCTGAAGAGGAGTCGACGCCGAAGCGTCATCGCAGAGAGGAGAGATCTCCGTCGGTGGTGGAGGTACCGACGCGTCGGGGTTCCGGCACCTCGGTGCCGTCTCCTGGCCCCCAGCAGCTTCTGGCACCGACACCCTTACCGGCCCCACCGCCTTTCCCGGCAGCGGGCCTGGACGAGTGCCTCAGAGCCATCCTTCCGGGGATCCTGGAAGGGCTGATGCGCCAGGCTGTGCCGGCGTCGGGGGTGCTTGCGCCCCCGGCGCCGATGACTGTGGCGCCGGCGAGCTCTAGCCCGGCGCCGGGGCTGTCGACACCGCCGCCGCTTGCGGTGCCGGTCTCGACCGCCACGCAGGTGGAGTCCCCGTCGACGTCGATGGAGGGAGCTCCGTCCCCGCCGGCGCGGGAGTCCACCGCTCGACGACACCGAGACCTTGGTGCCTCGACGTCGAGCCGGGCCCGGTACCGGACTCAGCTACATGAGCTAATGTCCGATACCGAGGATGAGGACTCGTGGGGGGAAGAGGAGGACCCGAGATATTTCTCCTCAGAGGAGTCTACGGGCCTTCCCTCGGACCCCACGCCGTCACCGGAGAGGAAGCTCTCACCTCCTGAGAGTCTCTCCTTTGCCTCCTTTGTGCGGGATATGTCTATAAGCATTCCCTTTCCCGTGGTCTCTGTGGAAGAGCCGAGGGCCGAGATGCTCGAGGTCCTCGACTATCCATCACCACCTAGAGAGTCCTCCACGGTACCGCTGCACAATGTCCTGAAGGAGACGCTGCTTCGGAACTGGGTGCGACCACTAACTAACCCCACCATTCCCAAGAAAGCAGAGTCCCAGTACAGGATCCACTCTGACCCAGAGCTCATGCGGCCCCAGTTGCCCCATGACTCAGCGGTCGTGGATTCTGCTCTCAAGAGGGCACGGAGTTCGAGGGATACCGCCTCGGCGCCCCCGGGGCGGGAGTCTCGCACTCTGGACTCATTTGGGAGGAAGGCCTACCAATCCTCCATGCTCGTGACCCGCATCCAATCTTACCTGCTCTATATGAGCATCCACATGCGGACCAATGTGCAACAGCTGGCGGACCTGGTCGATAAGCTCCCGCCGGAGCAGTCCAGGCCTTATCAGGAGGTGGTCAGGCAGCTGAAGGCGTGCAGAAAGTTCCTGTCCAGGGGGATTTTTGACACCTGTGACGTGGCATCTCGTGCTGCGGCCCAAGGTATAGTGATGCGCAGGCTCTCATGGCTGCGTGCCTCTGACCTGGACAACCGCACCCAGCAGAGACTGGCTGACGTCCCTTGCCGGGGGGATAATATTTTTGGCGAGAAGGTCGAGCAGATGGTTGACCAACTGCATCAGCGGGAAACCGCTCTCGACAAGCTCTCCCACCGGGCGCCTTCAGCACCCGCCCCCGCGGGCGGGCGTTTTTCCCGGGCTCGGCAGGCTGCACCCTATTCTTTTGCGAAGCGTAGGTACAACCAGCCGGCCCGAAGGCCTCGTCAGGCACAGGGACAGCCCCAGCGCGCTCGTTCCCGTCAACAGCGTGCGCCTAAGCAGCCCCCTGCGCCTCCACAGCAAAAGCCGGGGACGGGCTTTTGACTGGATCCATGGGAACATAGCCGCCCTACAAGTGTCCGTACCGGACGACCTGCCGGTCGGAGGGAGGTTAAAATTCTTTCACCAAAGGTGGCCTCTCATAACCTCCGACCAGTGGGTTCTCCAAATAGTGCGGTACGGATACGCCCTGAATTTGGCCTCCCTGCCTCCAAATTGTCCTCCGGGAGCTCAGTCTTTCAGCTCCCATCACAAGCAGGTACTTGCAGAGGAACTCTCCGCCCTTCTCAGCGCCAATGCGGTCGAGCCCGTACCACCCGGGCAGGAAGGGCAGGGATTCTATTCCAGGTACTTCCTTGTGGAAAAGAAAACAGGGGGGATGCGTCCCATCCTAGACCTGAGAGGCCTGAACAAATTCCTGGTCAAAGAAAAGTTCAGGATGCTTTCCTTGGGCACCCTTCTGCCAATGATTCAGAAAAACGATTGGCTATGTTCCCTGGATTTAAAGGACACATACACTCACATCCCGATACTGCCAGCTCACAGACAGTATCTCAGATTCCGCCTGGGCGCACGGCACTTTCAGTATTGTGTGCTGCTCTTTGGGCTCGCCTCTGCCCCACGAGTGTTTACAAAGTGCCTCGTGGTGGTAGCGGCCTACCTACGCAAGCTGGGAGTGCACGTGTTCCCATATCTCGACGATTGGCTGGTCAAGAACACCTCGGAGGCCGGAGCCCTCCGGTCCATGCAGTGCACTATTCAACTTCTGGAGCTGCTGGGGTTTGTGATAAATTACCCAAAGTCCCATCTCCAGCCAACTCAGTCTCTGGAATTCATAGGAGCGCTGCTGAATTCCCAGACGGCTCAGGCCTACCTTCCCGAAGCGAGGGCCACCAATCTCTTGGCCCTGGCTTCGCAGACCAGAGCGTCTCAGCAGATCACAGCTCGGCAGATGTTGAGACTTCTGGGTCATATGGCCTCCACAGTTCATGTGACTCCCATGGCTCGTCTTCACATGAGATCTGCTCAATGGACCCTAGCTTCCCAGTGGTTCCAAGCCACCGGGAATCTAGAGGATGTCATCCGCCTCTCCACCAGTTGCCGCACTTCACTGCTCTGGTGGACCATACGGACCAATTTGACCCTGGGACGTCCATTCCAAATTCCGCAGCCCACGAAAGTGCTGACGACGGATGCATCTCGCCTGGGGTGGGGAGCCCATGTCGATGGGCTTCACACCCAGGGTCTGTGGTCCCTCCAGGAAAAGGATCTGCAGATCAACCTCCTGGAGCTCCGAGCGATCTGGAACGCACTGAAGGCTTTCAGAGATCGGCTGTCCTGCCAAATTATCCAAATTCGGACAGACAATCAGGTTGCAATGTATTACGTCAACAAGCAGGGGGGCACCGGATCTCGCCCCCTGTGTCAGGAAGCCGTCGGTATGTGGCGTTGGGCGTGTCGGTTCGGCATGCTTCTCCAAGCCACGTACCTGGCAGGCGTAAACAACAGTCTGGCCGACAGACTGAGCAGAGTCATGCAACCGCACGAGTGGTCGCTCCATTCCAGAGTGGTACGCAAGATCTTCCGAGAGTGGGGCACCCCCTCGGTGGATCTTTTCGCCTCTCAGACCAACCACAAGCTGCCTCTGTTCTGTTCCAGACTTCAGACACACGGCAGGCTAGCGTCAGATGCCTTTCTCCTTCATTGGGGGACCGGCCTCCTGTATGCTTATCCTCCCATACCTTTGGTGGGGAAGACCTTACTGAAGCTCAAGCAAGACCGCGGCACCATGATTCTGATAGCGCCCTTTTGGCCCCGTCAGATCTGGTTCCCTCTTCTTCTGGAGTTGTCCTCCGAAGAACCGTGGAGATTGGAGTGTTTTCCGACTCTCATTTCGCAGAACGACGGAGCGTTGCTGCACCCCAACCTTCAATCCCTGGCTCTCACGGCCTGGATGTTGAGGCGTAGACTTCGCTGCGTTGGGTCTGTCTGAGGGTGTCTCCCGGGTCTTGCTTGCCTCTAGGAAGGATTCCACTAAAAAGAGTTACTTTTTCAAGTGGAGGAGGTTTGTCGTTTGGTGTGAGAGCAAGGCCCTAGAACCTCGTTCTTGCCCTGCACAGAACCTGCTTGAATACCTTCTGCACTTATCAGAGTCTGGCCTCAAGACCAACTCAGTAAGGAATCACCTTAGTGCGATTAGTGCTTACCATTATCGTGTGGAAGGTAAAGCCATCTCTGGAGAGCCTTTAGTCGTTCGATTCATGAGAGGCTTGCTTTTGTCAAAGCCCCCTATCAAGCCTCCTACTGTGTCATGGGATCTCAACGTCGTCCTCACCCAGCTGATGAAACCTCCTTTTGAGCCACTGCATACCTGCCATCTGAAGTACTTGACCTGGAAGGTCTTTTTCTTGGTGGCAGTTACTTCAGCTCGTAGGGTCAGTGAGCTTCAAGCCCTAGTAGCTCATGCTCCATATACTAAATTTCATCACAACAGAGTAGTGCTCCGCACTCACCCAAAGTTCCTGCCGAAGGTGGTGTCGGAGTTCCATCTTAACCAGTCAATTGTCTTGCCAACATTCTTCCCCAGGCCGCATACCCGCCCTGCTGAACGTCAGTTGCACACATTGGACTGCAAGAGAGCATTGGCCTTCTACTTGGAGCGGACACAGCCCAACAGACAGTCCGCCCAATTGTTTATTTCTTTCGACCCTAACAGGCTAGGGGTCGCTGTCGGGAAACGCACCATCTCCAATTGGCTAGCAGATTGCATTTCCTTCACTTACGCCCAGGCTGGGCTGGCTCTTGAGGGTCATGTCACGGCTCATAGTGTCAGAGCCATGGCAGCGTCGGTGGCCCACTTGAAGTCAGCCACTATTGAAGAGATCTGCAAGGCTGCGACGTGGTCATCTGTCCACACATTCACATCTCATTACTGCCTCCAGCAGGATACCCGACGCGACAGTCGGTTCGGGCAGTCGGTGTTGCAGAATCTGTTTGGGGTGTAAATCCAACTCCACCCTCCAGGACCCGAATTTATTCTGGTCAGGCTGCACTCTCAGTTAGTTGTTCTTCGTAGGTCAATTTCTGTTGTACCCTCGCCGTTGCGAGGTTCAATTGACCTGGGTTATTGTTTTGAGTGAGCCTGAGAGCTAGGGATACCCCAGTCGTGAGAACAAGCAGCCTGCTTGTCCTCGGAGAAAGGGTATGATACATACCTGTAGCAGTTGTTCTCCGAGGACAGCAGGCTGATTGTTCTCACCTACCCTCCCTCCTCCCCTTTGGAGTTGTGTGTTTCATATTTTATTGCTTGTCATTCAACTGGCGGGAGCGGTCGCGCACGGGCGGGAAGGCGGCCGCGCATGCGCGGTGGGCGTGGCCTGCGTGCCGACCGTCCCGCGAAGCTTCTTCCGGTTGGTGGGGGCTGCCGCGGACGTCAACCCAGTCGTGAGAACAATCAGCCTGCTGTCCTCGGAGAACAACTGCTACAGGTATGTATCATACCCTGTCTTCTTCCATGGTGAGTTTAAACCCCATACATTTAGATTTCCTACTCTAATGCTTTTACTACCCATTAGACCAGATTTCTAACATGAGTAAGTTATCACAGCCCCACAGAATTAATTCAAGCACAAATCCCCAGCCTCTCCCCTGCCCCCTCCCCTTTCAAAACCAGCCACATTACTCAGTGATTACTACTGTTATAATGTGATGTTCATCAAGTGCTTCCTCCATTCCATCTTTAAGTTTTGCTCAGTTTCCCTTTCCCTTGTGCATTCCTGGAAATTTAAAAAAAAGAACAAAGTAATCTCTCTTTTAGTAAGTGCAACCTGTAGAACAACACAGAACATATCATGTAATCAACAGTATTTAAATCCTAATTAGAACCTGATCACCCTTCATATTTTCTATCTACTGGGTGCAACCTGTAAAAAACAGATTATATGCATCAAACCAACATTATATAAACGTAGTACAACTTGGTCTTCTTTGGTTTCTCAGCTGGAAAAAACCCCTGAAAAAAGAGAAACTTAGCAATTACCACGACAACTGCTTTATAGTATAAGGAAAAGCTTAGAAAGAACAGATAATCACCCAGCTCAGTAAACAAGCTGCCCCAGGCAGAGTTCAAGCAATCCTCCATACCGTTTCTAGGAGTTAGTACTACAGAAACCAACAAGATTAATTTTCCCGCTGGTAATACACAATGAAGCAATATGCCAAAGTAGAAAATAGGTATCTTTATTATATAATAATAATAATAATTAGCAAAACAGCAAGCAAGCACACAAAATAAATACCACTAGGATTACTCCAAAGATGTATCACTAATAATTACACAAAAATAAATTTTATATATATATATATATATATATATATATATATATATATATATATATATATATATATATATATATATATATTACAGTGCGAAGACTTATACCTGACACCCAAAAAGCCAACAATATTTTGGCTAATTAACCATGCTTATGACCTAACACAGCCTTTAGCAGACTAAAATGGTAACTGTGTTCTCCAAACTATAGGAATGGACCCTGGATTCTCATCATAAAAAGACACTTGTTTCTTAGCCGATCTTTGGGTGAAAGGCAGGATTTCTTCATCCAGTTCAAACTGTGTACACAGCTTACCAGTAGAGAGAAGTGACAGTACAGCCCTCAGTCAGCAACGGTGGATAGTCGGTAACATAAGGTTAGCAGCCGTAGTGATATTTGTTCTTCCCTGTGAGTCTGTTTAGACAGAGAGGCTCAAATCTTAGGCACAAAGAGACAGTTTCTCTACAGAATTATCACTGGCTCTTCTGCTCTGCTTCAGTGCCAAAACTTTTCCTTTTTTTGTCTTCCAAAAAATCCGGACTCAAGACTCTGTCCACTGTCCTCAAGTAACTGTTTTGTCCCAATCAGATCACACATTCTTCCTGTTTAGCAAATGAAATGCAGGCCTGGATAACAATGATGTCTATAGTTGAGACAGACATATGAACATAAGAGTAGCCAAACTGAGTCAGACCAATGGTCCATCTAGCCCAGTATCCTGTTTTCCAAACAGTGGCCATGCCAGGTCACAAGTACCTGGCAGAAACCCAAATTGTGGCAACACTCCATACTACAAATCCCAGGGCAAGCAGTTGCTTCTCATGTCTGTCTCAATAGCAGACTATGGACTTTTCCTCTAGGAATTTGTCCAAACCTTTTTTAAACCCAGATACACTAACCAGTGTTACCACATCCTCCGGCAAAGATTTCCAGAGCTTAACTATTCGTTCAGTGAAAAAATATTTCCTCCTATTTATTTTAAAAGTATTTCCATGTAACTTCCTTGAGTGTCCCCTAGTCTTTGTACTTTTGGAATGAGTAAAAAATGGATTGATTTATGTCTACTCATTCTACACCACTTGAGATTTTGTAGACCTCAATCATACCTCTCCTCATCAATCTCTTGTCCAGGTTGATGAGCACTAACCTCTTTAGCCTTTTCTCATACAAGAGGAGTTCCATCCCCCTTATCGTTTTGGTCGCTCTTCTTTGAACTTTCTTAATAATTCCTTGCATCCTGTTTGCCTTTTTGGCCCCCACCACACACTGAGCAGAAGGTTACAGCGTATTATCTATAATGACTCCCAGATCTTTTTCTTGAATGCTGACCCCCTAGGTGAACCCTAGCATAAGCTAACTATGATTTAGATTATTCTTTCCAATGTGCATCACCTTGCATTTGTCCACATTAAATTTCATCTTCCATTTGGATTCCCATTCTTCCAATTTCCTAAGGTCTTCCTGCAATATTTCACAGTCCGCACGTGTTTTAACAACCTTGAATAGTTTTGTATCATCTGCAAATGTAATCACCTCACTTGTTGTTCCAATTTCCATATCATTTATAAATATGTTAAATAGCACTGATCCCAGTACAGTTCCCTACGACACTACACTGTTCACCCTCCTCCATTGAGAGAGATGACCATTTAACCCTACCCTCTGTATTCTGTCCAATAGCGAATTCCTTATCCACACCAGAACCTTGCCTCCTATTCCATGACTCGTTAATTTTCTCAGGAGTCTCTCATGAGTAACTTTATCAAAAGCTTTCTGAAAATCTAGATACACTACATCAACCGGCTCACTTTTATCCACATGTTTATTCATGCCTTCAAAGAAATGAAGCAAATTGGTGAGGCAAGACTTACCTTGGCTGAACCCATGCTGACTCTGCCCCATTAACCATGTTTGTCTACGTGTTCTGTAATTTTATTCTTTATAATAGTTTCCACTATTTTGCCTGGCACCGACGTCAGGCTTACCAGTCTATAATTTCCAGGATCACCCCTAGAACCCTTTTTAAAAATCAGCGTCACATTGGCTACCCTCCAATCTTCAAGTACTATGGATGATTTTAACGACAGGTTATATATTACTAACAGCAGATCAGCAATTCATGCTTGAGTTCTTTTAGTACCCTTGGATATATGCCATCTGGTCCAGGTGATTTACTGCTCTTTAATTTGTAATTTTAGCTCAGTATATCTTCCAATTTCACCAAGTGCTGGCACCAGCCAAGGAACTCACAAGTCTTATCCCATACTTGTTTCGGTGTAAACCTGTCTTGTTACCAACTTCACCCCCAAAGATGAAGTTCAGATGTTCTCGGTAAAGTCAGACTCCTTGACAGGCAGAAATGCAGGAAATATTCAGACAGCCATGATAGTCTTGCTCAGAAAAGATGGATTCTGATGATAGGCCACAGTTGCCAATAGGTGACACACCAGTGACACAGCTATACAGTGTGCTCAGAGATGGATGGAGTGGTTGGTTGATGGTTTATATGTAGAGTCAACAAAGAAATAAAAAAAAATAGGGGAGGACCAATCTGATTCCAACACAGGGGTGAACAAAAAGTTTTTTATTTTTCTAAACTTTAAAAAGGACTGAACTCAGATCTGCAAATGTGAACAAAGTTAGTATAAGGCAACTATAAAAAATATAAGACAAATATAAAAAATGTCTCTGTATTACTCCATAGTATGATTTCACCTTCAGCATTGCTTGCCCTTGGATGGGTAGCATGGGATGTTGCTACTATTTGGGTCTAGCTCATTGATGAAAAATACTGGTTCTTTATGTTGTAGAGTTGTAGAGAAATATAGGAGACAATGTTCTCTCTGCGGCTCTTTAATTGCATTTTCAAAGCAAAATTCCTTATGTGATTTCTATTTGACAATGCAACTGATCATGGGAATAGGGTTTCTGTTTTGGTATGCACATTTGCACCTGCACTGAAACAAATGTAAATATACCCAGTGAAAGTGCATGCAGAACTTCCATGACCTCCTTTCACTTTGCCCCGAAGGGGGGGGGGCTCAGTACAAAGGAGAGTTTTCTATGGTTAAAACCATAGTTTACTCATGGAAATTCCTTTGAAAAACACCCCACAGTGACTAAGCTTTTACCAAAGTTGTGAAATGCAAGAGAATTTTTGTTTTTCATCTATTAAACTCACACTTCTCTTCATACAGGAAAGTCTTTTTTAAGAAATCGTCTATTTAGAGGACTCGACTCCTGGCCTTCATCTTTTTGTGTAGGTATATTTCTTATAATTAATTTGGATATATGACTAGATAGAACACAATACAGTTTGCTTTTCTAAAATATTTTATACAAAAGCTACATTGTTTTCTGCTGTTTGTAAAAAATGAAAACTGCAGTGGGTGACAGATAAACATATTATAGTTAAAACTAATAACCACCGTTGCTAATTGTTTAAAGTACTACTGCTTTAGGCAAAAAAAAAAAAAGTTAGACAACAACTGGAAGAGTTTTTGTCCTTCTCACCTTATCTTTCCATTTAGCTTGTCTCCACCTGCTAGTTGGGTGTTGGTTTTTCTTTTTGAACTTAATGTAGTCTTCTTGTACTTAGCTCCTGTTTTAATATTTTTGATCAGCAGAAGGTACTGCTTATAAAATGAAATATAGTATTTCTCCAAGGACAAGCAGGCTTCAATCTTCTCACAAGTGGGTAACACCGATCCACGTCGCCTGTTCCAGCTTTTGCCATAGTAAAAAAAAAGAGAGAGCTTTGTGGAGCGTGAGCTGCGCTCCACCGCACATGCATGAGTGCCTTTCCGCCCGTTGCACGAACGAGGTCTCCTCAGTTCTCTTTACTCCGCGTGAGGAGAAGGCGTGCTTTTTTTGTCCTCTCCTCACTCGCCTGGCTCTTGAGAGCTATTAAGTGCCTTCCGGCTATTTTTTCTCATTTTTCTTGGGGGTCCTTTTTTTGGGTCTTTTTCAAACCCATCGTTTATTTTCCTTAGTTTTATTTTGCCTGGGTTTGTTTACTTCTTTTTTCCCCGTGCCTTGCCCGTTTTTTAGGCACTATCTAGTCGTTTAATTTAGCTGACGAGGTTTTCTCATCCATGTTCACAAAGACTCCCAGTGGCTTCAAGCGCTGTACCTGGTGCAGTCAGACTATCTTGGGAAAAGACACCCATTCTTGTTGTCTGCAATGTCTCGATCATAGCCCTGCTAACTGTGTTCTCTGTCTTCGTATGGAGAAGAGGACTAGGGTTTCCTGAGGGGCTCAAGGAGAGAGAATTTTTGAAGCCAAGTCTGGTTCCTTGACATCAGCATCAAGATCGAGCATCGAACCGGCATTGGGAGCATCGGTAAGCATGGCTGCTTTGAGACCCGTAGACACTTGGAGCAGTGAGGCTTCGAGTGGGTCTTCACCTGTCTTGAGGCCTTCTGCTGTGCAGGCCCCTGGACCATCCATCATCGGACCCGAACCCAAGATGACGTTAGGATCCGATGTCATCCTCGTTGGTACCGAGGACCCTTGGTGACATGCTTCGGTAGAAGACCAAGAGACATTGTCATTGGTCACCCTCAACACATGGTGCCAGGAGCTCTGCGGCATCGAAGGATTCGGTGCCGGGAGGATTACTCTCCCTCCATACAGGAGATGCCTGTCTCCAAGCAGCTGAGATCCTGCTCCCACGTCAACCCTAGCAGTTCTGCAACCTGCACTTCAACCGGCACCCCAGCTTTTCCCAGTGTCGACCCTTGATGAGCACATCCGGGCCTTTCTCCCAGAGCTGCTGGATGGCCTTATGCAGCGGTGCTAATCGGTATCGAGTGTGCTTGCATCTGCCATACCTCCCGCTGTGGACCCACCTGACTCTCAGCCTACGATGTGGCTGCCAGAGCCGCTTATGGTCCTGGTGTCAACTGCCACTCAAGCCAGTACCCCCTCGATGTCAGTGGAGGAAGCTTTGCTGGAGATGAGACGGAAGCCGGCTTCTCAATTCCGCTGTCAATGGTGTGGTTCCTCGCAATCCCATAGGGAGCTACTGTCCGACACCGAGGAGGAACGCTCAGGGTATTCAGAGGAATATCCCAGATACTTCTCCTCAGATGAGTCTTATGGGATCCCCTCTGAACCGTCTCCTCCACCTGAAAGGAAACAATCTCTGCTGGAGAGCCTTTCATTTCCATCTTTTATTAAGAAAATGGCCAAAGCCATTCAATTTCCTTTGGAAGGGGAGGATGAGCCCAGAGCCAAGATGCTCGAGGTCCTGGACTACACATCACCTCGATGTGTAGCTTTGAGCGATCTGAAACACTAAAGGCTTTCAGAGATCGGCTGTCTCGCCAAATTTTCTCATTCAAACAGACAATCAGGTTGCAATGTATTACATTAACAAGCATGGGAGCACCAGATCACGCCCTCTGTGTGAGGAGTCCGTCAGGATGTGGCATTGGGCTTGCCAACACGGCATGTTCTTCGAGCCACTTATCTGGCGTGCGCAAACAACACCCTGGCCAACAGGCTAAGCAAGGTAATGTGAATGCACAAGAGGTCTTTCAGTGTGGGCATGGCTCGCAAGATTTTCCAAGTGTGGGGCACCTCCTCTGTGAATCTTTTTGCCATTCAGATCAATCACAAGGTTCCCTAGTTCTGTTCCAGGCTTCAGGCCCATGGCAGGCTAGTGTCAGATGCTTTCCTCCTCAATTGGGGAACAGGTCTTCTGTATGCAGTGCTTTTTTTTGTGCCGGTACATGCTGGTACAGTGTACCGGCACATTTTTTCCTAGGGCCAGCTCACCTGCCCACCCTTAGCTCCCCAACAGCCCTGCTTTCTGTTCCTGCCGCCCGTGATACGTTTAAATCTTTTATTTATTTTTTGTACCTGAAGTTGCAGTACCGGCATTAGTGAAAGGACAAGGCTCGCCTCCTCCAGCCTTCCCTTCATTCCCTCTCAGTGTCCGCGTTCCTCTGACATAGTTTCCTGTTTCCACGAGGACTGGACACTGAGAGGGAATGAAGGGAAGGCTGGAGGATTGGCTTCTTTGAGTCTTTTAGGAGGGTGTCTTCTGAGTCTGCTGGCTTCCAGGAAAGATTCCACTAAGAGGTGTTACTCTTTTAAATGGAGGAGGTTTGCTGTCTGGTATGAGAACAAGACCTTAGATCCTCTTACTTGTCCTACACAGACCCTGCTTGAATACCTTCTACTCTTAATCAGAGTCTGGTCTCAAGACTAACTCTGTAAGGGTTCATCTTATTGCAGTTAGTGCTTATCATCAACGTGTGGAAGATTAACCCATCTCTGGACAGCTTTTAGTTGTTCGCTTCATGAGAGTTTTGCTTTGCCCCCTATCAAACCTCCACCAGTGTCATGGGATCTCAGCGTCATTCTCACCCAGCTGATGAAAGCTCCTGTTGAGCCATTGAATTCCTGTCATCTGAAGTACTTGACCTAGATGGTCTTATTTTTGTTGTTGTTGTTGTGGCTGCTACTTCAGCTCGTGGGGTCAGTGAGCTTCAGGCCTTAGTAGTGAATGCACCTTATACTAAGTTTCATCCCAAGTAGTCCTCTGCCGAAGGTGGTGTCAAAGTCTCTACTGTGAAAATAAGACCCACACCAGAATCACCAATTAGGTCCTTCAATAAAAGTAATATGTTACAAACCTACTAGCATTATGATAAAAGCACGGAAATGGAGTTGGAAAACTTAGGGCCTCTTTTATCAAACCATGCTAGTGGCATATGGTGCGATAATGCCACTAGCGCAGCTTGATAAAAGAGGCCCTTTAGGAGGTGTTGAAAAATCCTTACAAACCAATCACAAGTTTGAATAACGTTTCCTAATATTTTTAATTTAGCACTTTTTATAATAAAGTCTGTTACCATAAATTACTACTCAGGGCTTTTTTTGAGGGGGTACTGAGTACTGGCATCTTTTCCATTGTCTCCTAAAATTGACCTATGGACCCCAAATTTTAATGAAAGAGGTCAGGCTCTACACACTAATTCTGCCTTGTTATAGATTCTGTGACTGCTTGCAGGGGGTCTGGCCATTATGAGGTGGGTACCTCAGTGATCTCCCCACCCCTGAAGGGTAGCCTAGCATTTCAGTACCGGCACCTTTTTTGCTAGAAAAAATACACTGTTACTACTACTACTACTAATTACCTCAATATTGTTTAATGCCAATGAAAAACAATCTACCAGCCAGCTTCTCTCAGCAAGTATATCTTTCCTAACTCTAGTCCTCTGATTAGAAGTTGACAAAAATGGAATTTCAGAGGAAAGACAATCATTACTACTCTCCATCTCCACAAGTAGTCTCATTTTGAATGGGCTGTGTCGGCATTGACATGCAGCTTAGTAAACAAGGGGGGGAAATAAATAATATCCAGAGTCAATAAGATAATCTGAATAGTCCAGAAAAGGAAAACTAACCAAGTACTTCCCTTTCATAGAATTTTGTAAATTTTCTTCAGTTAAATTTATGTCCCTTCGAAAAAAAAGATTGTGTTGGAAGCGAAAACACATAGTAAACATTTTTTTAGGTATATTAAAAGCAGGAAGCTGGCAAAAGAATTTATTGCACCGTTAGATGACCGGGGGTAAAAAGGGTGATCAGGGAAGACAAAGCCATAGCGGAGAGATTAAATTAATTCTTTGCTTCGGTCTTCACCAAGGAAGATTTGGGAGAGATACCGGTGCCAGAAATGGTGTTTGAAGCTAACGAGTCGGAGAAACTGAATGAATTCTCTATAAACCTGGAGGATGTAATGGGGCAGTTCTACAAATTGAAGAGAAGCAAATCTCCTGGACTGGATGGTATTCATCCCAGTGTACTGGTAGAACTGAAAAATGAACTTGCAGAGCTGCAGATTCATTATGGATATCCTGAGGGCCTGATGGAGACTAGGTGTGCCCCGAGGACTGAGTTGGGAAAGGCTGCCTGTATTGGCTGTATTGTATTGTATGCCTGTCCTATTTAGATTGTAAGCTCTTTGAGCAGGGGCTGTCTCTTCATGTATGGTGTACAGCGCTGCGTATGCCTTGTAGCGTTATAGAAATTATAAGTAGTAGTAGTATTGTTAGTAGTATGCAATTTATCCTTAAAATCAAGCGTGGTACCATAAGATAGGAGGGTGGCCAATGTAACGCTGATTTTTTAAAAAGGTTCTAGAGGAAATCTGAGAAATTATAGACCGGTGAGTCTGACATCGGTGCTGGGCAAAATGGTAGAGACTATTATAAAGAACAAAATTACAGAGCATATTCAAAAGCATGGATTAATGAGACAAAGCCAACATGGTTTTAGTGAAGAGAAATCTTGCCTCACCAATCTATTACATTTCTTTGAAGGGGTGAACAAACATGTGGGATAAAGGTGAGCCAGTTGATATTGTGTATCTGGATTTCCAGAAGACGCTTGACAAAGTACCTCATGAAAGACTCCAGAGGAAATTGGAGAGTCGTGGGATAGGAGATACTGTCCTATTGTGGATTAAAAACCGGTGAAAGATAGAAAGCAGAGAATAGGGTTAAATGGTCAGTATTCTCAATGGAGAAGGGTAGTTAGTGGGGTTCCTCAGAGGTCTGTACTGCGACCGCTGCTTTTTTAATATATTTATAAATGACCTAGAGATGGGAGTAACTAGTGAGGTAATTAAATTTGCTGACGACACAAAGTTATTCAAAGTGATTGTGAGAAATTACAAGAGGACCTTGGGAGGACTGGGCGTCTAAATGGCAGATAGCGTTTAATGTGAGCAAGTGCAAAGTGATGCATATGAGAAAGAGGAACCCAAATTATAGCTACGTCATGCAAGGTTCCACATTAAGAGGTACTGACCAAGAAAGGGATCTAGGTGTTGTCATTGATGATACGTTGAAACCTTCTGCTCAGTGTGCTGCTGCGGCTAAAAAAGCAAATAGAATGCTAGGTATTATTAGGAAAGGAATGGAAAACAAAAATGAAGACGTTTTAATGCCTTTGTATTGCTCCATGGTGTGCGACCGCACCTCGAATATTGTGTTCAATTTTGGTCACCGCATCTCAAAAAAGATGTAGTGGAATTTGAAATGGTGCAGAGAAGGGCGAACGGAAATGGTAAAGGAAATGGGACGACTTCCCTATGATGAAAGGCTAAAGCAGCTAGGGCTTTTCAGTTTGGAGAAAAGACGGCTGAGGGGAGATATGATAGAGGTCTATAAAATAATGAGTGGAGTTGAACGGGTAGACGGGAAGCTCCTGTTTACGCTTTCCAAAAATACTAGGACTAGGGGGCATGCGATGAAGCTACAAAGTAGTAAATTTAAAATGAATCAGAGAAAATGTTTCTTCACTCAACGTGTAGTTAAACTGTGGAATTTATTGCTAGAGAATGTGGTAAAGGTGGTTAGCTTAGCAGAGTTTTAAAAAGGTTTGGACCGCTTGCTAAGGGAAAAGTCCATAGACCATTATTAAATTGGACTTGGGGTAAATCCACTATTTCTTGAATAAGCAGTATAAAATGTTTTGTACTTTTTTGGGATCTTGCCAGGTATTTGTGACCTTGATTGACCACTGTTGGAAACAGGATGCTGGGCTTGATGGACCATTGGTCTGTCCCAGTATGGGAATACTTACATACTTATGAAGGAGGGGTGTATATCACATCAGTGTCAATAGATGTTCCATTCCTTCTTTCCAGTTTAACATACTGAGCTACAAGGTAAGTTTTGCAATTGTGTTGCTTTTATATTTTTAAAGAAAAAAAAAGAGGAGGAAGACGAAAGCCTCATGGAACAGTGAGCGTCAAAGAAACAAGTGAGGCAAATACCAGGAGGATTTCAAAATATGCAAGGACCTTTATTGCAGCAGTCAAACAAAGGGACCCAACACGCCCATGTTTCGGCACACGGGCCTTCCTCAGGGGTCATCAAGCCTATAAGACTGACATTAATAAAAAGAAAACTTGTGTTCAAAAGCCGTCAAAGTCCTTAGCTGTGCATATCGTTGCGTCATCCATGTGAGAAACAAGCATAGCTACTCCGCAATGCAAAAAGAACTCTCCGGAGAACTGGTTACGTAGTTCATGCAAAAAAGGGGATTCTATATATAGTGCCTAAAAAAACCGCATGGTAAACATTTCCACATAGGTGTATTCTATGAGAAACGTTTAGATTTACACACGATATATAGAATAAGCTTAGCGAACCAAACTGTGACTAAAACTATGCGCAGCCATTTACACAGCGAAAACCTGGCATAAATCCCTGTGCTTAGATTTACGCACACTGCGTCATATTCTATAACATGCGTAAATGTTGAAACTCCCTGAAATGCCCATTCTCCGCTCTTTTTTGCCTGCTCGCATTAGGCCGTTATAAAATACGCTTAGGGATTTGTGCACGTAATTTCTAATTAATACCAATTGTTTATTATTGCTTGTTAAATGCGGTTAATGTTGATTGGCTTATTAAGCCAATTAAGTTGTGCACGTTGTTATAGAATCTGCCTGTATTTCCATGTAAAAGTCTAGTCACGCTATATAGAATCCTGGGGATAGTGCCATTTCTTCTCCCTTTCTTCCTACTCTAAAACTTAGTACAAGAACAGTACTGGGCACACTTCTACGGTCTGTGCCCTGAGAAAGGCAAGGACAAATGAAATTCGGGTATACATATAAAGTAAGTATCACATACCATGTAAAATGAGTTTATCTTGTTGGGCAGACTGGATGGACCGTACAGGTCTTTATCTGCCGTCATTTACTATGTTACTATGTTACTATCCTTTCTGAATAGTTTATTACCTGATAAAACTATATCCCGTCATGGGTTTCCATAACTGCCACTAAATCTAAGTCGGCCTCTAGATCCAGAAACTTATTTCCCAGGTTTTGGCATTAATACACACAGGTTTCCAGATGTTGCTCTTTCTTTTCCATTTTTCAGTTATACTTACCTGAAAATTTTGTTCTTCCTCCCTCGACATCTTCAGTAGGTTAGCTCAGCTGCTTCAGAATGATATATAAAGAGGAGGTTGCAGCATGATCAATGGAACAGAAGACTTGATATTCAGTGGCAGCATGTGACAACCACATAAACATTAAAAAAAAATAATAATTGGCACTTGTATGGACAATATACTACTTTATAATCAAAAGTTAAACAGTTTATATGGTGGTAGGGCATAGACAGATTTTACCTTATAGGTAATTGGTGGAGAATAAAATATAGAATTATAAATATAATTTTCCCATATTTATTAAGTACAGCACATGCTGCGACCACATGCTCTGAGTGATTCCCCCTATTCTTAAATATCATATTAGAACTGTAACACTTCTTGTAACATTGCACATTGTCAAAATTCAGTTTCCCTCCAGATAGCTTATGTGTTCAAGTGTGAACACAGAAATAACCTATCTATATAAAATTATTTTTGCTACTTGTACTTCTTCTACTTCTTCTACTAACCTATAAATGTACTCACTCTGCTGCTCCCCAGTATCTCTCCACACTCGTCCTTCCCTACACCCCTTACCGTGCACTCCGCTCCATGGAAAGATCTTTCTTATCTGTTCCCTTCTCCACTACTGCCAACTCCAGACTTCGCGCCTTCTGTCTCGCTGCGCCCTATGCCTGGAATAAACTTCCTGAGCCCCTGTGTCTTGCCCCATCCTTGGCCACCTTTAAATCTAGACTGAAAGCCCACCTCTTTAGCATTGCTTTTGACTCGTAACCACTTGTAACCACTCGCCGCCAACTACTCTCCTCTCCTCCTTCCTGTACACATTAATTGATTTGATTTGCTTACTTTATTTTTTGTCTATTAGATTGTAAGCTCTTTGAGCAGGGACTGTCTTTCTTCTATGTTTGTGCAGCGCTGCGTACGCCTTGTAGCGCTATAGAAATGCTAAATAGTAGTAGTAGTAGTATATGGTTATCTCAGTACTGCACAAATTTTGTTCTAGACATTGAAGGAAGAGAACCAATCTCAAAGTAAAATATTTAAAAGAAATCTCAACTGCCACAGAAAAAATATTTAAATGAAATCTCAACTGCCACAGAAAGTCTGCATAGATGACCGTCTGTTAAAGGCTTATATCACAGGAGCTCCAAAAGAAAAAAAAAAAAAAAAGAAAGAAAGACACAGTAGAAAACAACTTCTCAAGGGATAAAAAACTACTGTTAAATAAAAACAGATATTACCATCATAACTAAGACTATAAACACCTGTCTCTTCACTATCAAAGTCTAAAAGTAGCTAGAAAAATCGCAAAAATAGATATCCAAACTGTGCTCAAAAAAACAAATCACTTAGCTGTAGAGAGAACTTTAGAGGAACTTCAACCAATGTCCATTGCTCACTCAAACCAGACGTCTGACAGCCCCCCCCCCCCCCCTTGTTTTGAACTCTTCATCAGGAAGAATCACATATATTTCAAACTTGAGTCAAAGATGACGATGGCTAGTATAAAAATGCTCTCATATAAAGAACCTCCCTCTTGCTGACGTCGGTATCACAGCCCCAGCAAGAAATTAAAGATACACAGGCTCAGAAAAAAGCCTCCCATTCCATAGGGCCATTTAGACCTTGCGGGGATATAGTTTTTAACTTGAAAATCCAAATTTGTTCCCTTTGATGAAGACTCTGTGAGATGTCTCCCCTTCTGTCGCTATCCCTGATTTGGTCAATCGCAAAACAGCATAACTGTTCAAAAGTAAGTTGAAATTCCTGACAATTCTTCACCAAAGACATTTCCAATTTACTATTCTTAATACAATGTATGTGGTCAAGCAATCTAGCCTTCATCATATGCTTAGTTTGACCAATGTATTTTAATCCACAAGGACAAGTAATCATATAAACCACTTCGCTTGAAGTACAAGAAGTAGAGCACATAATATCAATCCATTTCAGAACCAGGGGAGTTTGGAAAGTCCAGATCTACAGGCCCATCATGAGAAGCAGAGATGTCAATTCACTCTCAGTTTGAAGTTTAAAGACCAGTATATAGGAAAATAGCCTCTGTGCTATGGAGATCATCATCGTAAATCCATTGGCCTTGAGAGTTTGGTCAAATAGCCGTTTGAATCAGCTGCTTGTTCTTCAGTAAATTTTCCCACATCACCCAGATCCATGTAAGATTTGATGTGGTTTTGATAGGTGACTTTCATTCTAACTGTTGCGATAAGGCCATATTGAGTTTCTAGAGCTTTAAGGCAGGGCTGAAGCACCAAGAACTTCTGACACTTATCAGCCATTGATTTAGTGAAGTCAGCAGTAATAAAAATAGAATAGCCCTTCCATGATAATTATTGTGTTGATTTCACTTTATCCGTAATAGCCAGAACTTGAGGAAACCATAGGATCTTAAATATCATCAGTTGTGGCATCCTCTGGTCTTGGACCACCCTTGTGAGGAACCTGTGAGCCCTTTAAGTTTCTAAAAGGCGCTCAAAATGAAGCTCAAGGAACCATTGTTCCAAGAATTGTATCCGATTATCAACACTTTCAAAAGACTGATGATTCTCAAATTATTTCTCCTATTTCTGATCGCAGTTTCTACAGCTGGCAGCGCCTTTTGTTTAGCACATTGTTGCACCATGGCTTCCTCCATTGACTTGCCTTTTTTCTCAAGCACACTTAATCTGTGTTCTATTGCAGTAAATTTAGCATTTATCTTTGAAAGTTCTGTCTTGATATCGGCATATTAGATGTATAGCAAGATAATTTTTATGACGAGTTAATATAATAGTATTTCTGAGCCTTATCCACAGAGCTACACTTTTACATCTCCATCCAGCTGGGCTCTCGAGTGACTTCCCCATCTCCCTCACAGGAATTAGCTTTGTCAGTGGCTTAAGTTTACTTCTGTTGAGACTTTCAAACCAATATATTTATGTATTGTGTTGTTACAAATAATGCCGAATTGTTGTGAGTAGTTGGAGTCCTAATAAATCTGTAGGAAAACAATCAACTACAGTGATTGCTGCTTTGTGAGACTTTCTTCCATTTCAGTTCAACATGTTGAAAGATTAATTTCCTTGTTGCTCATAAGTTCTGCTTCATTTGTTGTTCACAGTCAATAGGGTTTCTAGTTTTACATAGTAGTGATTCAGGCTTGCACTTCTTAATATCCCTGGCATAGAATAGGGATCCAAGCGCTGTCTTTCCTGCCTGAAAATTGAGGTCAGCAGCTAGTATTAGGACTTATGTACTCAGCATGTTTCTCTTGGAAAAAAATTTCAGTATATTATCTTTATTGTTAGAAAACCTATCAAGATTCATTGTCTTCATGTTCTATGTGCATGATTTTGTTTGAGGTAGCATTTTGATGATATTTTTTTATTATAGTCTGCTATATGTTTGATCATTTGATCTTATTAATCTTTTTTTTAATCATCTACCACTACATCAGAGTGTAAATTGAATTGTGTTCTCTTCACACAGACACGAAAGCCACGCAGGTTTGATAGTGAACTTCCAGATATCTCATTAACTGACTTGCAGTTTCTGCAGTCCATTTGTCCTCCAGAAGTACAATTGTTCCTCAGGTAAATGTCAAAATATATATCAATTTGCATTTTAAGAATCAAAAAGTGTATTTTCTTGTGAATTGCCAATATACAATCAGTAAGAACTCTCTTTTAAATTCTGATAAGTTTCAATACTGTATCTATTAATCTGTTTTCCCAACAGTAAATATTTTCCATCAGTTATCAAAAACGCATTTTACTTTCCATGAGTTTTAACTTAATCATGTTGTTGTAACCAGCTTTCAGTTTCTTTTCTGCCATAATTCAGTAAGACCTTTCTGCCTGTGTGTTGACTTTTTATTTCCTGATATTCAAAGCAAATTAAGTGCTTGGTTGGGGTCAGTGAACTCATAGTTTGCTTAACAGTATCTTTTAAAAAATTATACAGGTAGCTTTGGGCCATTTAAGTTTTAAATGGCCAGATACTATTTGTATAATTGTGGGCCAAGCTAGATGAAGGCCAGAAGTGACCGTAAAAATATCCATTTACGAAGGAAATTTTGTAAAAAGCCCTAAATGTTAGGGTCCAAAAATCTGAACGCTAAGCTAGTATTCTATACGTTTGCCACCTGAAGAATCTAACTTGTTCTGCATTAGGTGACTGCATGTAACCCTTCTATCAGTTCAGTCAGAATTTTGTTGTACCTTTCACATATCATCGTGATCCTTGTGAGCATTTCTATCCTCTTTCTCTGCTGGAATCAGGAAATCATGATAGAAAGAATTCTGTAAGAGGTGGAAGGAATATCAGAGATGAAGATTTACATGTGTTAATGGCAGAAACCTTTCTATCACTTCATGTGCCCAAAGCTTAGGTGCCTTGGTATGAGTCTATTTAGGTTTCCTGTTAGTGATTCATTTCTTTAAAATAGCATTATCCCATGTTGCTTCAGTTGCTTTCATCTGCTTAGTGCTTCCTTTGTGCCAAGAATGAGTGTCTTCATATTAGTTTCTTTAGAATATTTCAGTATCTCAAAAATACTCAGGCACATCATCTATACTTTGAAATAAAGGCAAGCATGATCTTTCACTTTGGTTAGTTCCTTAAATGTGCCGTAGTTCCTTGACCATATCAACTTATGATTGTCTTGCATGTGCTGCATGCACTTCAGTGGCTAGAAATCTTTGAAGTCTTTTTTTAATTTCTATTTTTTAAATTTGTTTTTTAGAATTTATCTCTCACTTTTTCCAGTTGTAGCTCAAGGTGAGTTACATTCAGGGTACAGTAGGTATTTCTGTGCCCAGGAGGGCTCACAATCTAAAAGTGTACCTGAGGCAGTGGAGGGTTAAGTGACTAGCCCAAGGCCTTAAGGAGCCACAGCAGGATTTTAACTGTGTTTCTCTGATTGTTAGCCCAGTACTGGAAGCAAAATTTAGGCTCTTAGGTAGAAAGCTGAAATCCAGATCCTCCAGGGTAGCATTTTCTGAAATGCTACCTGTGCCACGCGCAGGGCCCAAGAGACAGGCAGAGCTCCAGAGTCTCAATGCGTGGATGAGACGATGGTGCAGGGAGGAGGGCTTTAGATTTGTTAGGAACTGGGCAACATTCTGGGGAAGGGGGAGTCTATTCCGAAAGGATGGGCTCCATCTTAACCAGAGTGGGACCAGGCTGCTGGCATCGGCGTTTAAGAAGGAGATAGAGCAGCTTTTAAACTAGAAATGGGGGGAAGGCCGACAGTCGCTCAAAAGAGCATGGTTCGGGATAAGGTATCTTTCAAAGATATCACCATAACAGGGAAGATAGAGTATCCTGATAGTGAGGTTGCAAAAGAGATTGTAGTAGATCGGGTATCTTTAAATAACAATAAAAATCAGACAAAAGATTGCCAGTTAATACTGTCAAGTACTAAGCATGATGTACTTAGGAACAACAAACATAGTTTGAAATGTCTATATGCGAATGCCAGGAGCCTAAGAAATAAGATGGGGGAGTTAGAATATATTGCACTAAATGAAAAATTAGATATAATAGGCATCTCTGAGACCTGGTGGAAGGAGGATAACCAGTGGGACACTGTCATACCGGGGTACAAATTATATCGTAGTGATAGGGTGAATCGGATTGGTGGAGGGGTAGCATTGTATATTAACGAGAGCCTTGAATCAAATAGATTGAAAATTCTGCAGGAAGCAAAACACTCCTTGGAATCACTGTGGATTGAAATTCCATGTGCAAAGGGGAAAAGGATAGTGATAGGAGTGTACTACCGTCCGCCTGGCCAGGACGAACAGACGGATGCGGAAATGTTAAAGGAAATCAGGGACGCAAACAAACTGGGCAACACAATAATAATGGGGGATTTCAATTACCCGCATATAGACTGGGTTAATGTAACATCTGTACACGCAAGGGACATAAGATTTCTTGATGAAATCAAGGACAGCTTCATGGAACAGCTAGTTCAGGAGCCGACAAGAGAAGGAAAATACTAGACTTAGTCCTTAGTGGTGCTCATGATCTAGTGCAGGGGGTAACGATACGAGGGCCGCTTGATAACAGTGATCATAATATGATCGGTTTTGATATTGGCATTGAAGGAAGTGAAACTAGGAAATCAAGTACGCTAGCGTTTAACTATAGAAAAGGTGATTACGACAAATGAGAAAAATGGTGAAAAAAAGACTGAAAGGAGCAGCTCGCAGAGTAAAAAACTTGCATCAGGCGTGGATGCTGTTTAAAAACACCATCCTGGAGGTTCAGGACAAATATATTCCACGTATTAGAAAAAAGGGAAAAAAGACTAAACGTCAGCCGGCGTGGCTAAACAGTAAGATAAAGGAAATCATTAGAGCCAAAAAACAATCCTTCAGAAAGTGGAGAAGAGAACCAACTGAAAGTAACAGGATAGATCATAAGGAATGCCAAGCCAAATGCAAAGCGGAGATAAGGAGGGCAAAAAAGGACTTTGAGAAGAAATTAGCGTTGGAAGCAAAATACATAGTAAAAACTTTTTTAGATACATTAAAAGCAGGAAACCGGCCAAAGAGTCGGTTGGGCCGCTGGACGAAAATGGTGTTAAAGGGGCGATCAAGGAGGACAAAGCCGTAGCGGAGAAATTAAATGAATTCTTTGCTTCGGTCTTCACCGAGGAGGATTTGGGGGGGACACCGGTGCCGGAAAGAATATTTGAAGCGGGGGAGTCGGAGAAACTAAACAAATTCTCTGTAACCTTGGAGGATGTAATGGGTCAGTTCAGCAAGCTGAAGAGTAGTAAATCACCGGGACCTGATGGTATTCATCCCAGAGTATTAATAGAACTAAAAAATGAACTTGCGGAGCTACTGTTAGAAATATGCAATCTGTCCCTAAAATCGAGTGTAATACCGGAAGACTGGAGGGTAGCCAATGTTACTCCGATTTTTAAGAAAGGTTCCAGAGGAGATCCGGGAAATTATAGACCGGTGAGTCTGACGTCGGTGCCGGGCAAGATGGTGGAGGCTATTATTAAGAATAAAATTGCAGAGCATATACAAAAACATGGACTGATGAGACAAAGTCAGCACGGATTTAGTGAAGGGAAGTCTTGCCTCACCAATCTAATGCATTTTTTTGAGGGGGTAAGCAAACATGTGGACAATGGGGAGCCGGTTGATATTGTATATCTGGATTTTCAGAAGGCGTTTGACAAAGTGCCGCACGAAAGACTCCTGAAGAAATTGCAGAGTCATGGAATCGGAGGTAGGGTATTATTATGGATTAAGAACTGGTTGAAAGATAGGAAGCAGAGAGTAGGATTGCGTGGCCAGTATTCTCAGTGGAGGAGGGTAGTTAGTGGGGTCCCGCAGGGGTCTGTGCTGGGTCCGTTGCTTTTTAATGTATTTATAAATGACCTAGAGATGGGAATAACTAGTGAGGTAATTAAATTCGCCGATGACACAAAATTATTCAGGGTCGTCAAGTCGCAAGAGGAATGTGAACGATTACAGGAGGACCTTGCGAGACTGGGAGAATGGGCGTGCAAGTGGCAGATGAAGTTCAATGTTGACAAGTGCAAAGTGATGCATGTGGGTAAGAGGAACCCGAATTATAGCTACGTCTTGCAAGGTTCCGCGTTAGGAGTTACGGATCAAGAAAGGGATCTGGGTGTCGTCGTCGATGATACGCTGACACCTTCTGCTCAGTGTGCTGCTGCGGCTAGGAAAGCGAATAGAATGTTGGGTGTTATTAGGAAGGGTATGGAGTCCAGGTGTGCGGATGTTATAATGCCGTTGTATCGCTCCATGGTGCGACCGCACCTGGAGTATTGTGTTCAGTACTGGTCTCCGTATCTCAAAAAAGATATAGTAGAATTGGAAAAGGTACAGCGAAGGGCGACGAAAATGATAGTGGGGATGGGACGACTTTCCTATGAAGAGAGGCTGAGAAGGCTAGGGCTTTTCAGCTTGGAGAAGAGACGGCTGAGGGGAGATATGATAGAAGTGTATAAAATAATGAGTGGAATGGATCGGGTGGATGTGAAGCGACTGTTCACGCTATCCAAAAATACTAGGACTAGAGGGCATGAGTTGAAGCTACAGTGTGGTAAATTTAAAACGAATCGGAGAAAATTTTTCTTCACCCAACGTGTAATTAGACTCTGGAATTCATTGCCGGAGAACGTGGTACGGGCGGTTAGCTTGACGGAGTTTAAAAAGGGGTTAGATAGATTCCTAAAGGACAAGTCCATAGACCGCTATTAAATGGACTGGAAAAATTCCTCATTTTTAGGTATAACTTGTCTGGAATGTTTTTACGTTTGGGGAGCGTGCCAGGTGCCCTTGACCTGGATTGGCCACTGTCGGTGACAGGATGCTGGGCTAGATGGACCTTTGGTCTTTCCCAGTATGGCACTACTTATGTACTTATGTACTTATGTACTCAAACCTCAGCCTGTCTGTGATTTCATGTTCAGTATAGTGGAATAGCAACCTAATGGTTAGAGCAGGAGGCTGAGACCTAGAGGAACCTGTTTCAAATCCCACTGCAGCTTTTGCGATTTTAGACAAGTCCGTTTACTCTCCAGGCCTCAGTTACAAACTTAGATTGTGAGCCCTCCAGGGACAGAAAATACCTATTGTACCTGAATGTACACAGCTTTCAGACTTGCAATTGATATATAAGAAATAAATTAAAATCAGTCTTTGTAACTGAGAGCGTTAACTTCTGATTCTGGTTAAGTACATAAGCATTGCCTTACTGGAACAAACTGAAGGTTCATCAAGCCCAGTATCCTGTTTCCTTCTCTGGCCAATCTAGGTCACAAGTACCTGTCAAGATCCTAAAAGACTGAAGCAGATTTTATGCTGCGTATTCTAGGAATAAGCAATTGATTTCTCCAATTCTATCTTAATAATGGTTTATGGACTCTTCTTTTAAGAACTTGTCCAAACCTTTTTTATACTCCACTAAGCTAATTGTTTTCACCACATTCTCTAGTAACAAATTCCAAAATTTAATTACATTTTGAAGGAAGAAATATTTTCTCTCATTTTTTTTTAAATGTAGTACTTAGTAGCTTCATTGCATGCTCCCCAGTCTTTCTAATTTTGGGAAAAAGTAAACAAGTAATTCACATCTACCCATTCCATTCCACTGCACTCAGTATTTTATAGGTCTCTACATATCTCCCCTGAGCCATCTCTTCTCCAAGCTGAAGAGCTGTAACCTCTTTAGTCTTTCCTCATAGGGAAGACATCCCATCCTCTCTAACATTTTCGTCACCCTTCTCTGTACCTTTTCTAATCCCAGTATATCTTTTTTGAGGTGCATTGACCTGAATTACTCACAATATTCGAGATGCAGTTGTACCATGGAATGATATAAAGGCATTATAATATTGTCAGTTTTGTCTCCATTTCTTTCTTAATAATTCCTAACATTTAATTTGTTTTCTTAGCTGCTGCTGCACACTGAGCAGAAGGTTTCAACGTATCATAAATGATGACACCTAAATCCTTTTACTGGGTGGTGACTTCTAATATGGAAGATTTATTATGTAGCTACAGTTTGGTTTCCTCTTCCCTACATGCATCATTTGTACTTGCTTTCATTAAATGTCGTCTGCCATTTGGATGCACAGTCTCGTAAGGTTCTCTTGTAGTTATAACGTTATGCTGTCAGCAAATTTAATCACCTGACTTTTGTTCCTGTTTCCAGATCAATTATAAATATATTAAAAAGCTGTGGTCCCAGCACAGATCCCAGGAGAACCGCACTATTTACTCTTCTCTATTGAGAATATTAATTAACCCTACTCTCTTTATTCACATATATCTATATCTACATATACCTATATATATATATATGTTTTTATTTCTATTTATGTAGATTCCTCATGCTGAATCATGGCCCGTCTTGAGTTGTTTTGAAGATATTCAATAAAAGTCACTTGTGCACCGTTGGTCGGTTATTATTTGTCATCTCCCACTGTTTACATACATAAGCACTGCCACGCTGGGAAAAGACCAAAGGTCCATCAAGCCCAGCACTCCTGTCTCCGACAGCGGCCAATCCAGGCCCCAAGAACCTGGCAAAACCCCAATATTTCCTGTGCTTTGATATCTTACCAGCCTTTATTTGTCTAGAGATGGACATAGCACACCTGGGCCTATATAGTAGGACCCAGATGGCATCCCTGCATTGCTAACTAAGGTAGATCTCAACTTGCTTTCCCTAATGATTCAAGGCCTGTGGTTTAAGAATGCAAAAGTAATTTTTGACTTGGGAAATCTGATTTAGTCCCTCAGAATGACTTCTATTCAAAAGTGCTCTTTTTCTGTATTTTAAGTTCAGCTTTTTTTTTTTTTAATCCATTTACATTCTCAAAAGAACATAAAGCCTCCTGGAAAAAAAGAGAAAAACATCTACACAATAACTCAGGCATTAGCACTCATTTAGGACAACAGTTGTCTTTAATAAAGGAAAAACAAAAAGAAATAATGGATTACCCAAATTCTCTAACCAGTCTACCTTATATCATCCAGAACCTTAATCCCTCCCACCAATCCTCACTATCATATGCATGGTCAGAGATCAACTTCTCTAAATGAAAGGAATCAAAAAACACACAACTGATAGGTAACCAGACATTTGTACAGGAACGTAAAAAATAAAAATTTTTAGCAACCTGTATGCCAACCTCAAATGCCATACCCAGCTCCATCACAGCAGTATGCAGGTCCCTGGAGCAGTTGTTAGTGGGTGCAGTGGACTTCAGCCAGGTGGACTCAGTCCCATCCCCCCCTACCTGTTACACTTGTGGTGGTAAATGGGAGCGCTCCAACCCGCCCCAAAATCCACTGTACCCACATCTAGGTGCCCCCCTTCAGCCATAAGTGCTATGGTAATAGTGTAGAGTTGTGGGCAGTGGGATTTGGGGGGCTCAGCACCCAAGAGAAGGGAGCTATGGACTTGGGAGGTATTTAACTTTTTTTTTAAATTGTTGCAAGTGCCCCCTAGGGTGCCCGGTTGGTGTCCTGGCACGTGAGGGGGAGCAGTGCACTACGAATCCTGGCCCCTCCCATGACCAAATGCCTTGGATTTGTTCGTTTTTGAGCTGGGTGCCATCGGTTTCCATTATCGCTGAAAAATGAAACCGCCCAGCTCAAATCCGCACAAATCCGATGCATTTGCCTGGCACAAACCGTATTATCGAAGAAAAAGACGGACGCCCATTTTTTTCAAAAATACAGTCCCGATCCTTCATGTACCCGTTCTCGGAGATAGACGCCCATGGAGATGGGTGTTCGCGTTCGATTATGCCCCTCTCTGTCTCCTTCACCTTAACTATGTATTTCTCTTTTCTGGAATTGATGGTCACCATTACAGAACAATTGTAAGCCACATTGAGCCTGCAAATAGGTGGGAAAATGTGGGATACAAATGCTACAAATAAATAAATATTTGGTGGAGTATGTAGTTTAATCTGTATTGTATTTGAAAATTATTGTATTTAGAAATGACAGTAAAATTAAGTTACAAAAAAGAAAAAGGTGTAAGCAAAATACCCCCCCCCCACCCCCCCCACAAATAAATTTCTTGACTTGCAAATAGAAAATAAAAAGTCCACAAAAAAGTGCCGCATTACATCAGGGCCTAGAACACCGGAATGGCCCATGTTAGAGTACACCAAGACAAGATTTCAATGCACTTTAGTAAAAGGGACAGTGAAACCTTTATGGTGAGTTGTAGTGATTGAAAGAGTCAACCACAGCAAATGTAATACTGTGTCCTTCATACTGTCTCCAATTTTTCTTTGTTTGACACTATGCTGCAGCTTCAATAATATCGATGTTGCTACAAGACGTTCAACAAGTCCTTGAGATCCATGTACTGGCTGCAGGAGAGACATTGGCACCAAGACCTTGAAGAGCGGTGGAGTTGTTGTTTTCTGCACCATTGTCCATTGCACTGGGGGAGGAAGCTTCACCGTGGCATTAGAGAGCCTTAGTGTTTGAATGCTCTCAATCGGCCCCATTAATACCAAGAAACAGAAGAGACAGGCAGACCTACAGACGTGTCCTTTGGAGTATTTTTCTGGACTCCAAAGTCAGAGGATTTCACTGGCTTGCTGATAAATCCATTTCTGCCACATGAGAGAAGGAAGTTCCCATCTCAAGTACTGATGGAAGACATTCCATTTAAGTTACAGATGGAGGAGGAACCCAGGGCAGAAACACTGGATGTCCTCCAATTCTTCAACCCCTCCACAGAAGCTGTGATGGTGCCCATTCACAGAATCCTTAAAGATGAGAATGTGAGAGATGTATATTGTGAGCCAATATGCAAAAAAAAAAAACCTGAGCTGCTAAATGTAGTTTCCCAAGTTAGGCTCCTAAAGTTTAAATTTTAGGAGCTTAAGAATTATGCTTATAAATTTAGGCTTTCAGTAGTCATTCAAAACAAGACATTGATATGGATTTAAGAGAACTTAAAATGTCATATAATTATACACTCTCACAAGATAAAGAAATCTTCCAAAATCAGTATATCGAACCTTCAGCAGTATCACTTATCAGCCAATATGCTTCAAAAGACTTTATACACTATCTTTGTCATGGGTCCAGTAATTCCACTAAGTTGAACTCTTCACATTCTTTAGAATTTTATTAGAATTATTTAAAGTTTTGCACTTTTTCATTAAACTTTATAATAAGAAATTTAAATACTCATCTTTCAGTCAGAATCAGCATGGGAACCATAGTCCAACCTGTCACCCTTCTATAACCTAATCAGTGATCCTCCAACATATATCTTCAGCTACATGTTGTTTTTCTTGCCAATGATAGACTAAAAGAGCCTGAAGACGACGTAACGATCTACATCTCATTTAAACAAGATCTAAAGGAAATTTCCAACGACATCAACCAAAGTCTCCATATCATGCATTCATGGGCGGATTCTTTTGGATTGAAACTTAATGCAGAAAAAACCCAATGCCTAATACTCACCTCTCAACATAACAAGAACAAATTCACAGCCATTAACACACCAAATCTGAACCTTCCTATTTCGGACACCCTAAAAATTCTTCAAGTTACCATCGATCGACATCTAACACTCGAAAGCCACGCGAAAAACACAACCAAAAAGATGTTCCACTCAATGTGGAAATTAAAAAGAGTAAGACCTTTCTTCCCAAGGAATGTTTTCCGTAACCTGGTACAATCAATGGTGCTCAGTCATCTAGATTACTGCAACGCACTCTACGCCGGCTGTAAAGAGCAAATAATCAAGAAACTTCAGACAGCCCAGAACACTGCAGCTAGACTCATATTCAGCAAAACAAAATATGAAAGTGCTAAGCCTCTACGAGAAAAACTACACTGGCTCCCACTCAACGCATCACATTCAAAATTTGCTCCCTAGTTCACAAAATCATTCATGGAGATGCACCAGCCTACATGTCAGACCTGATAGACTTACCACCCAGGAATGCCAAAAGATCATCCCGCACATTCCTTAATCTGCACTTCCCTAACTGCAAAGGTCTAAAATACAAATTAATGCACGCGTCAAACTTTACCTACTTAAGCACACAGTTATGGAACGCACTGCCGCGCAACTTAAAAATGATCTACGAACTAACGAACTTCCGCAAACTATTGAAGACCCATCTCTTTAACAAGGCTTACCACAAAGATAAACCAATGTGAATATACATAACCCCTCCACACATAGTTAGAAATGTCTTATAATATCTGCTTGTTATACTACTATCATGTCTTATCATTATCATGTTGCCAAAAATTTTCTGTAACACTAAATGTCTATTTTCTATTATATTTCCACTACCCATGATGTATTGTAAGCCACATTGAGCCTGCAAATAGGTGGGAAAATGTGGGATACAAATGCAATAAATAAATAAATATTGTTAATTCACAATTTATTGTTCTTTTAACCACAGATGGACCATTCAACTACTATGGCTGACATACTCTACATTACATGAACAAATATAGGCTACATTGAAATTTGCATATGATGTTGTCCCTTTAGCTTTAATAACTTGCTTTGATTATGGATGAACCTGCTCAGCCCCTGTTATTGCCTGGCAGCACCATTGGCAACAGCCACATGAGTCATGGCCACCTGTCCCTGTTATCATTTCCTCCAGAATGTATGTCAGGGCTGAGAAGAGTTCTTCCTTCTCCTGTAGGATTCTGCAGTATTTTCAGACTAATTCATGCCTTCCTATTATTCTGAATAAATCCAAATGGAGTCCTATTCAGTGATTGAAAGACTCCTGGAGGTAGCCCAATAGGTAATACAGAAAACAGATATAAAACTCTAGAAAGCCATATCATCCTATCACATGGCATCTTTTATGCCATCTCACATATGTCTTCTGTCATCTTTAGCTTTCCCTCTCAAAGGACTAAAGAAGAGGGATATGATCCAATTGATACCAGACCTCTCTCTCTCTCTCTCTCTGCTAATTTATTTATTTATTTATTTGTTACATTTGTACCCCACATTTTCCCAACTATTTGCAGGCTCAGTTTGGCTTACATAGAGGGGCATAATCGAACAGAAACGCCTATCTCCATGGGCGTTTATCTCCGAGAACGGGTCCGTGAAGGGGCGGACCCAAGCGTATTTTCGAAACAATTAGACGTCCATGTTTTATTCGCCAAGTTGTGAGCTGGGCGTTTTTGCTTTTCAGCGATAATGGACAATGAAATCGCCCAGCTCAAAAACGAATAAATCCAAGGCATTTGTTCGTGGGAGGGGCCAGGAGTCGTAGTGCACTGGTCCCCCTAACATGCCAGGACACCAACCAGGCACCCTAGGGGGCACTTTTACAAAAACAGAACAAAAGGTAAAAGAGCTCCCAGGTGCATAGCACCCTTCCCTTGTGTGTAGAGCCCCCCAAATCCCCCTCAAAACCCACTGCCCACAAGTCTACACCATTACTATAGCCCTAAGGAGTGAAAGGGGGCACCTACATGTGGGTACAGTGGGTTCGGGGGGGGGTTGGACGACTAAGCATTAAGCAGCACAATTGTAACAGGTAGGGGGGGGGATGGGCCTGGGTCCACCTGCCTGAAGTCCACTGCACCCCCTAACAACTGCTCCAGGGACCTGCATACTGCTGCCAGGGAGGTGGGTATGACATTTGAGGGTCAAAATAAAAAGTTGTGAAACATCATTTTTTGTGGTGGGAGGGGGTTTATGACCACTGGGGGAGTCAGGGGAGGTCATCCCCGATTCCCTCCAGTGGTCATCTGGTCATTTAGGGCACTTTTTGGGGCCTTATTCGTGAAAAAACAGGGTCCAGGAAAAGTGCCCTAAATTCTAGCTAAAAACGCATACTTTTGTCCCATTATCTGTGAAATGCGCCCATCTCTGTTCGGCAGATAACCACGCCCCAGTTCCGCCTTCGCCACACCTCTGACACGCCCCCATCAACTTTGTCCGCATCCGCGACGGAGTGCAGTTGAAAACGTCCAAAATCGGCTTTCGATTATACCGCTTTAATCGTTTTTGTGAGATAAACGCCCATCTCCCGATTTAGGTCGGAACTTGGGCGTTTTTCTCGTTCGATTATAAGCTGGCAGGTACCGTAAATGCGTTCGCCAGTCGATTGATAACAAATGCAAGGTTGTATTGTGGTCAGATGAGGTAGGTGTGTGTCAGGCACCGTGAAGGTCATATGGAATGAAGATTGTATATTGTCCAGTATGATCATTGGTTGAGCTGTGTTGCTGGACGTGGGGATTTACATTGGATTGGTGAGGTAAGCCTTTTTGAAGAGGTTGGTTTTTAGTGATTTTTCTGAAGTTTAGGTGGTTATGGATTGTTTTTACAGCTTTCGGGAGTCCATTCCATAATTGTGTACTTATGTAGGAGAAGGTGGATGCGTAAGTTGTTTTGTATTTAAGTCCGTTGCAATTTGGGTAATGTAAGTTTAGGTATGATCGTGATGATCCGATTCTGTTTCTGGTTGGTAGATCTATGAGGTCTGTCATGTATCCTGGGACTACACCGTAGATAATTTTGTGGACAAAGGTACATATTTTGAAGATGATGCATTCTTTGATTGGGAGCCAGTGCAGCGTTTCTCAAAGGGGTTTAGCACTTTCAAATCATGATTTACCAAATATCAGCCTGGCAGCTGTGTTTTGGGGGGTTTGGAGTTTTTTTGCGAGTTGTTCTTTACATCCCGCATAGATTACGTTGCAGTAATCTGCATGGCTTAGGACCATTGATTGTATTAGGTTTCAAAAGATTTCCCTCGGGAAGAAAGGTTTTATTCGTTTAAGTTTCCACATTAAGTAGAACCTTTTCTTTATTACGTAGTTTACTTGGCTTTCAAGGGTAAGGTTGCGATCAATTGTGACGCCGTGTATTTTTAGGCTGTCTGAGGTAGGGAGGGTGTGTTCTAGGTTGTTTATGGTTGTGGGTTTGTACTTGTTATGTTGAGATGAGAGGATGAGGCAGTGTGTTTTTTCAGTGTTCAGTTTCAGTTACATAGTAACATAGTAGATGACGGCAGAAAAAGACCTGCACGGTCCATCCAGTCGGCCCAACAAGATAACTCATATGTGCTACTTTTTGTGTATACCCTACTTTGATTTGTACCTGTGCTGTTCAGGGCACAGACCGTATAAGTCTGCCCAGCACTATCCCGCCTCCCAACCACCGGCTCTGGCACAGACCGTGTAAGTCTGCCCAGTTCTATCCTCGCCTCCCAACCACCAGCCCCGCCTCCCAACCACCGGCTCTGGCACAGACCGTACAAGTCTGCCCAGCACTATCCCCGCCTCCCAACCACCAGTCCCGCTTCCCACCACTGGCTCTGGCACAGACCGTATAAGTCTTCCCAGCACTATCCCCGCCTCCCTACCACCAGCCCCGCCTCCCGATCTTGACTAAGCTCCTGAGGATCCATTCCTTCGGCACAGGATTCCTTTATGCTTATCCCACGCATGTTTGAATTCCGTTACCGTTTTCATTTCCACCACCTCCCGCAGGAGGGCATTCCAAGCATCCACTACTCTCTCCGTGAAAAAATACTATGAGTTTGCCCATGAGTTCATGATGTTCAGGCCGTCATTGATTTCATTGGTTATTTCTGTCAAGTCATGGCTGAAGGGGATGTAGATAGTGACGTCGTCTGCATAGATGAACGGGTTGAGACTCCGGTTGGATAGGGACTTTGCCAATGGGATCATCATCATGTTGAAGAGTATTGGTGATAATGGTGATCCTGGAGGTACTCCACAGGTAGCTTTCCACGGTGATGATATGTTTGAGTTTGATTTTACTCAGTAAGTTCTGGTGGTTAGAAAACCCTTTATCCAGTTAAGTACGTTTCCATCAATCCCGAAATGGCCAAGGAGTCTTAGTAGTATATTGTGGTTTACCTTGTCGAATGCGCTCGACATGTCGAATTGGAGGAGAAGTATACTTTTGCCTGTGGCTATTTCTTGCTTGAATATGGCCAGGAGTGTGACTAGGACAGTTTTGGTACTATGATGGGGGCGTAACCCTGACTGTGAGTCATGTAGTATTGAGAACATGTCCATATATTCTGTAAGCTGTTTGGTCACCAAGCTCTCCATCAGTTTAACTACTAATGGTATATATGCAACTGGGCGGTAATTGGTTAGGTCTTATTTGGTGCAAATATATATTAAGAAGTGTCATTAATTCCCTGTTTATCAGAACCTTTACCAACACAAATCCTTCTCGTAGTTTAAGCACTGTCACATGCTCATGTCTACGTACCTCCTTAAGTCATGTGCCTTGCCAGAGCACCCTCTCTTGGCAAATGGGAGAACAGCACCAAGTCCCTCTATATCCTGGTGACCTTCCTCCTGAGCCTTCCCCCATAGTAGTCAGAAATGGAGACAACACTTTCACAGTGCCTGAGACCTTAATACTTCACAGTACCAGGTCTCCATAACAGTAACTTGGAGTCCTCATTTTACCCAGGAGCCAGGCTATTAGTGAATGCTTCTCCCCCAGTGCTGTCTTAAGTAGCTTTCCAGTCCTGGTTTTCTGGAACATTCTGATTGTAGGGGCGGAATAGCGCCTTAAACCTAGCATTAGGGTTAAGACTCTGTTCCCAACCCCACACCCCCTCCTGGCAGAGTCAGGCAGCATGGGCTGTCACTGTGCCTTGGGGGTCCACTGGACCCTTTGACACCTGGCATTGTTGGTGCTCCTCAAACAGCGACGGGGGTGGAGGTCTGGCCGGCCTCCAACCCCACCCCCCCCCCCCCCCCACCCCCGGCAGGAGGGACTGGAGGTCCGGTGGATCTCTAGCCTCTCTACTCTCCTCACACCCAAAACAAAATCCCTGGTGGCCAAGTGGGCTGCCAAACCCAACCTGCACTGGTGGTCTAGTTGTCCCCCCACCCCCCGTACCCCAGGAGGGGGTATGGGAACAGAGCCTTAACCCTAACATCAGGTTTAAGGCGCTATTCTGCCCCTATGATCAGAGTGCAGTGCTCTGATCTTAGGGGCATAATACCACAGAGCGCATTTAAATATAATTTTAATGAGCTCTGCAGTGTTCCTGTGCTCTCGCCAGATGCTCTTTGATCATGGGTGTTGTGTAAATGCGGGCACTGCATTTACTTTTCATCATCTGGGACTGAATTAGCAGTATCATGTATGTGATAAGTAATAATTTTTAAAGCATGTTTTGCATTTCTTTATTTGGTTAAGACAGAAATGTTCTAATCTTAATTTGTATTTGTTTCTAAAGGATTCCCCTGCTTTGTGACTTTGAACCTTTACACCAACATGTACTTGCTCTACATAACCTAGTGAAAGCAGCACAAAGTTTGGATGAAATGTCACAAACCATTACAGATCTGCTGAGTGAGCAGAAGGTATTTACCATTCATTTTCATTATGATTTTGTGAAATCAAATTGTTAAAAGTTACATTATAATGGTTACTTTTTCAGTTTAGTCTTATTAACCATTTTTAATGTCCAAATTAAGTGCTAGCGCATGTTGTTGTGGCAGTGCAAATTAGTAACTCTAGTTGTAAGTTTTTATTAAAAATGCCTTTTATTGATGTTTATATTTTGGTGTTCTTTTACTAAAGAGGTTTGTACTTACCTCAAAATAAAGGAGTAATTTTCTAAGGGGGCTGCCTAAATTTAGGGGTAAGTATGCATGTAAATCCCAGATTGTAGTCCTTTACTCGCACATTTGAACACATCTTGTGTAAATGAGTAGTTTTCACCTAAGCACTATTCTGTAAGTACGTACCAATAATCATTGATGCGTACTTTGCAGATGAGCATTCACATGGATGGGATATAGGAGGCCAAAACAAAAAGTAGAAGGTTCAGTCCTCACAGGTGGAGCATGGGCAGGGTGCACGGTTATGTTCATAGTAACATAGTAGATGACGACAGAAAAAGACCTGCATGGTCCATCTAGTCTGCCCAACAAGATAAACTCGTATGTGCTACTTCTTGTGTATACCTTACCTTGATTTGTATCTGCCATTTTCAGGACTCAGACCGTAGAAGTCTTGCCCAGAACTAGCCCCATTTTCAGGACACAGACCGTAGAAGTCTTGCCCAGAACTAGCCCCACCACCCAAACACCAGCCCCGCCTGCCAATCTCGGCTAAGCTTCTGAGGATCCATTCCTTCTGCACAGGATTCCTTTATGTTTATCCCACGCATGCTTGAATTCCACTACCGTTTTCATCTCCACCACCTCCCGCGGGAGGGCATTCCAAGTATCTACCACTCTCTCTGTGAAAAAATACTTCCTGACATTTTTCTTGAGTCTGCCCCCCTTCACTCTCATATCATATCCTCTCGTTCTACCGCCCTCCCATCTCCGGAAAAGGTTCGTTTGAGCATTAATACCTTTCAAATATTTGAACGTCTGTATCATATCACCCCTGTTTCTCCTTTCCTCCAGGGTATACATGTTCAGGTCCGCAAGTCTCTCCTCATACGTCTTGTAACGCAAATCCCATACCATTCTCGTAGCTTTTCTTTGCACCGCTTCCATTTTTTTTACATCCTTAGCAAGGTACGGCCTCCAGAACTGAATACAATACTCCAGATGGGGCCTCACCAACGACTTATACAGGGGCATCAACACCTCTTCTGCTGGTCACACCTCTCTCTATACAGCCTAGCAACCTTCTGGCTACAGCCACCGCCATGTCACACTGTTTCGTCGCCTTCAGATCCTCAGATACTATCACCCCAAGATCCCTCTCCCCATCCGTAACTATCAGACTCTCCCCGCCTAACACATACTTCTAAAACAACGTGTGTAACTTAATTGGCTTAACAAGCTAATCCGCGTTGATAACAGCACTTAAGCAATAATGAGCACTAATTGGCAATAATTAGATTTTACGTGCATAATTCACTAAACGTTTTCTGTAATGAACTGCGCCTAACTTCTAATATGGTCAGTTCAAAAGGGGAGGCGAATGGGCATTTCATGGGCATTCCAAAATTTATGCATGCAGTTGTAGAATATGGCCCAGTGCGCATAAATCTACATGCAGGGATTTACGCCATGTTTTCATTGGTTTAAATGGAGGCTTGTAGTTTTAGGCACTGGGATATCAACTAGATTCTGCTTCTAGAATACACTTAGATGGAATTGTGTACCTTACACTGCAAGCGCACTCTAGCTTATTATCTGAAGCTTGCAAAACCTCATAAGAAGTCCTCTCAGCTTTTCGTATCCTTCCCACCCTAACATATTGGGGATTCCCATCATCAAACATACTATCTCCACTTGGCTAGCTGACTGTATCTCCTACATATATGCTCAGGCTGGGCTGTCCCTTCATGGCCATGTCACTGCTCACAATGTAAGAACCATAACAACTTCAGTAGCCCATATCCGCTCTGCCTCCATTGAGGAAATTTGCAAAGCGGCACTGGTCTTCTATCCACATCTTCACTGCTCACTACTGTCTGAAGCAGCATTCTAGATGGAATAACCGGTTTGGACAAGCAGTCCTACAGAATCGTTTTACTACTTAAGTCACTTCCACCGTCCAACCATTTTTTTTCTACCAGGCTCACTATCTACTTATTTACCAAGATTCATTTATATTATGAGCCTGGTAGCTAGTGAGTCCTATGTGTGAGAATATTATGCCTGCTTGTCCTTGGAGAAAGCAAAGTTACTTACCTGTAGTAGGTGTTTCCCGAGGACAGAAGGCATATATTCTCACTTCCCTCCTGCCTCCCCTTGGAGTTGTCTTCTTAGCTTTAGTACTGTACTGCTGGTCCCGTGCTTCAGCGTCAGCGGGAAGGCTCCCATGCAGGCATGTTGGGAGCTCTGCCTCAAAGTTTTAAGGTGACAGTGCACTACGGCAGTGTCCGCACCAGGCTCAGTTAATGACATCACCCATATGTGAAAATATATGCTTGCTGTCCTCAGAGAACACCTGCTACAGGAAGGTAACTTAGGGTCCCTTTTACAAAGCATCAGTAAGGACAGTGCCGGGCAGACTTTTACGATCTTTGTCCTGCAGATGACAAGACGGATTTGGATAGGCTGGATTGGACTGTGACGATAACTCTAGTTGGAACATAAGGACAGAGCTGGGCGGACTTCTATGGTCTATGTCCCAGAAACAACAAAGAAAGACCATGAACAAGTATATAATATCACATTCATTGTTGATTTAATCTTGAATTGATAATGAATATGACTGTTGGGCAGACTGGAGGGACCATTCAGGTCTTTATCTTACTATGTTACTATGCCAATTCGGAACTACTGCTGGCCCAACTCAGCCCTTGGTGGTAACTGTGCTTCAACTGTGCGCCATTTCCGTCGTACCGTAAAAATGTTTATTTTATAGCACGGCACTAATCGAGCGGTAATTGGGCATCACCATGCTGTGCCGGTTACTGCGGGAAGCCTTACCGCCACCTCAGTGAGTGGAGGTAAGTGCTCCCCCCAACATGGCCACGTGCTAAGGGTAATCTTACCACATGGCCATTTTTTGTTAGGGGCTTTTTATTCGCAGCAGTAAATAGGGCCCCAGTGTGCAGGAAAATGCCCCCCTTTTTTCCCACAACTTAATAAAAGGACCCTTAACTTTTTGGCTTGCTGTAAAACTCCTTTATCAATATTTGTTAAATACCCTCATAGGCTTGTTGGAAAAGAAATGTTTTAAGAGATTTCTTAAAAGTGTTTAAAATTTTAATTGGTTTCACGTTACAAGTTAAGTTGTTCCTTAATTTTATGCCACAAATAATGAAAAGAGAGTTCCAATATTCATCTAATCAAACCTGACGGAACGAGGGGAACATCTATCACCTGATGCTGACCTAAGTGATCTAGACGGTTGCTATGTATGTAAACTGGAGGCAAGAGAGACCAGGCCATTATTATTATTAATAATAGTAATAATAAAAGAATTTTATATCTGACTCTATTGGCAACCAATGAATCTTCATTAATGTAGTTAAACCCAAAAGAAGCCCATTACAATAGTAAAAAAAAAAAAAAAAAAGGGGAGTAATAAGACTCTGTAGCACATTCCTAAAATTACCTGTGCTCACATAATTTTTCAATCAATGTACAATACGTCTATAGAAAACTTTCTGTACTAGTTTTTTAATACGAAATTTCATACTCAAAGATGTATCCAGAATTACTTTTGCAAGGTTCCATTCTTTAGAGCTGAAAATGGCCCGGTTAGTGATCAAACCAAAATCAGCTATTTTGGGAGCATTCTGGGGGCAGAGTTGAAACTTAACAGGTTAAGTGACAATATTTGGCACTTAACCGGTTCAGATAACTGCATAGATAGGACCGCATAAAACATAGCACCGAATATCATACTTAACCAGCTATGTTTTAGCTGGCTTCCTATACCCAGAAATTCAGTGCCAGCTGAATATCATCTAGCTGTTTAGTGAGATATATTCACTTTTGTTACAATCAAGTGGTCTGTCATACAACACATGTTAAAGGTACATCAAATCCAGCAATATCAGTAGTCCATTTAAGAACAATCTCCCAGAACAAATCTACAAAGCTGTGACTTGGTGTTTTCTACATAAATTTACATCCTTCTACCACCTTGAGTATATGAATCCAGAAGGTACAATGCCTATGGACAGTTAGTGTTGAAACAATGTGTTCATATAATTGCTTCAACTATTGAATTTCAAAGGGTAGCACAAGTTCCTCATAAGTATGTCTTGGCATTGAGCACAAGTTCTTGCTGACACTTTGCAAAACAGAAATAAACTTACATGAGTTGTGTTGTGATCCAGGAGCAATCGGCAACTAGAAAGTCTCCATGTGTGTGGCTGATTCATCCTGATTTTTGACAGAGAAAGTGAAACTGCTTACTTGTAATGTGGGTTCTCCACCTAACTCCCTTGAGAGTTGAAACTATGGTGGTATTTCTGTAAGGAGCTGGCTAAAGTTAGGTAGCATGTACGCATGTACAGTGGTGGAAATAAGTATTTGATCCCTTGCTGATTTTGTAAGTTTGCCCACTGACAAAGACATGAGCAGCCCATAATTGAAGGGTAGGTTATTGGGAACAGTGAGAGATAGCACATCACAAATTAAATCCGGAAAATCACATTGTGGAAAGTATATGAATTTATTTGCATTCTGCAGAGGGAAATAAGTATTTGATCCCCCACCAACCAGTAAGAGATCTGGCCCCTACAGACCAGGTAGATGCTCCAAATCAACTCGTTACCTGTATGACAGACAGCTGTCGGCAATGGTCACCTGTATGAAAGACACCTGTCCACAGACTCAGTGAATCAGTCAGACTCTAACCTCTACAAAATGGCCAAGAGCAAGGAGCTGTCTAAGGATGTCAGGGACAAGATCATACACCTGCACAAGGCTGGAATGGGCTACAAAACCATCAGTAAGACGCTGGGCGAGAAGGAGACAACTGTTGGTGCCATAGTAAGAAAATGGAAGAAGTACAAAATGACTGTCAATCGACAAAGATCTGGGGCTCCACGCAAATCTCACCTCGTGGGGTATCCTTGATCATGAGGAAGGTTAGAAATCAGCCTACAACTACAAGGGGGGAACTTGTCAATGATCTCAAGGCAGCTGGGACCACTGTCACCACGAAAACCATTGGTAACACATTACGACATAACGGATTGCAATCCTGCAGTGCCCGCAAGGTCCCCCTGCTCCGGAAGGCACATGTGACGGCCCGTCTGAAGTTTGCCAGTGAACACCTGGATGATGCCGAGAGTGATTGGGAGAAGGTGCTGTGGTCAGATGAGACAAAAATTGAGCTCTTTGGCATGAACTCAACTCGCCGTGTTTGGAGGAAGAGAAATGCTGCCTATGACCCAAAGAACACCGTCCCCACTGTCAAGCATGGAGGTGGAAATGTTATGTTTTGGGGGTGTTTCTCTGCTAAGGGCACAGGACTACTTCACCGCATCAATGGGAGAATGGATGGGGCCATGTACCGTACAATTCTGAGTGACAACCTCCTTCCCTCCGCCAGGGCCTTAAAAATGGGTCGTGGCTGGTTCTCCAGCACGACAATGACCCAAAACATACAGCCAAGGCAACAAAGGAGTGGCTCAGGAAGAAGCACATTAGGGTCATGGAGTGGCCTAGCCAGTCACCAGACCTTAATCCCATTGAAAACTTATGGAGGGAGCTGAAGCTGCGAGTTGCCAAGCGACAGCCCAGAACTCTTAATGATTTAGAGATGATCTGCAAAGAGGAGTGGACCAAAATTCTCCTGACATGTGTGCAAACCTCATCATCAACTACAGAAGACGTCTGACCGCTGTGCTTGCCAACAAGGGTTTTGCCACCAAGTATTAGGTCTTGTTTGCCAGAGGGATTAAATACTTATTTCCCTCTGCAGAATGCAAATAAATTCATATACTTTCCACAATGTGATTTTCCGGATTTAATTTGTGATGTGCTATCTCTCACTGTTACCAATAACCTACCCTTCAATTATGGGCTGCTCATGTCTTTGTCAGTGGGCAAACTTACAAAATCAGCAAGGGATCAAATACTTATTTCCCCCACTGTAAATGCCAGTATTCTAGTCATTCATGTGTGTAAATAAACACATGGGGGGAGGGGGTGAATTCTATAAATGGCACTAAAAAATCGACTCTAAGTGCTATCCTATAAAGGCTGGTGTGGGTTGAGTGTCCTTTATAGAGTTGCTCTTAGAGCTGATACCTGCCCCCACAGTTGGATTCTGGTTTTACACAATCTGAAACCTGGTGTAAATACTGGCGCCAAACTCATTGCATTTGGGTATGGAAATGGTGCTGTTCTATAAAACTGTGCACAACTTCTCAGCATGCTCCTCCCCTGGCCATCTCCCCTTTTGAATAGGTACACTACAGGATTCAGACACCCGGTCTTATAGAGTAACACACAGGTGGATGCAATAATTGATAAATATCAATTGATTGTTAATTAATGACCTTTAAATAATTAATTTGCATATGTATCTTTGCTCTGTGCCAAAATTTCAGCCACCCAAATTTGGCTGCCATATATAGAATCCGGGGGACAGTGTATGTAAATAGCAATAATTTATTTTATTTATATATTTATTTGTTACATTTGTATCCCACATTTTCCCACCTATTTGCAGGCTCAATGTGGCTTATATAGTACCGGAAAGGCGTTTGCCAACTCCGGTATGAAAAAATACAAAGTGATGTTGTGGTAGAATAAGGTTCATGTGGAACAGACACATTAGGGAATCGTAGAGCGGAAGAATTTGTACTTTGGTTTTGTTGTGTTGCAGAGTTCAGGCATTTAAGTTGGGTCGGTAGGGTATGCCTTTTTGAACAGGTTAATTTTTAGTGATTTCCGGAAGTTTAGGTGGTCATACGTTGTTTTCACGGCTTTTGGTAATGCGTTCCACAGTTGTGTGCTTATGTAGGAAAAGCTAGATGCATAAGTTGATTTGTATTTGAGTCCTTTGCAGCTTGGGTAGTGGAGATTTAGATATGTTCGTGTTGATCTGGATGTGTTTCTGGTTGGTAGGTCTATGAGGTGTGTCATGTATCCTGGGGCTTCGCCGTAGATAATTTTATGAACCAGGGTGCAGATTTTGAAAGCAATACGTTCTTTGATTGGGAGTCCGTGCAGTTTTTAACAGAGGGGTTTAGCACTTTCAAATTTCGTTTTTCCAAATATAAGCCTGGCTGCTGTGTTTTGAGCGGTCTGAAGTTTCTTTATGATTTGTTCTTTGCTTCCATTGCAGTAGTCTACATGGCTTAGTACCATTGAAATGTTTCCCTCGGAAAGAATGGTTTCACACGTTTGAGTTTCCACATTGAGTGGAACATTTTCTTTGTTGTGGATTTCACTTAGCTCTCGAGTGTAAAGTTATGGATGATTTGTTCTTTGCATCCCGCATAAATTCCATTGCAGTAGTCTAAATGGCTTAGTACCATTGATTGTATCAAGTTGCGAAATGTTTCCCACGGGAAGTATGGTTTCACACATTTGAGTTTCCACATTAAGTGGAACATTTTCTTTGTTGTGGATTTCACTTGGCTCTCTAGTGTAAGGTTACGGTCGATTGTAAGTTGTGTAAGTATCGCACACTTTGGAGGTGGACATTTACATGAACGGGGAGTGCACACTTATACATGTAATCTGTAGAATACTATGAGTTAACACCTTATCTCCTGATATATGCCTAGTTGTGCTAGTATTCTGCAAAGGAGACTTCTTTTATAGAATAGGCTCTAAATAGGCAATCTGTAGTCACCTAAATATAACTGCCCCTTTATAGACTTGCCATGTAAGTTACTTATGTACTGAGGTACGAGCATGGGGCACGAATACATGGGAGAGGCCACTGTTGCTCAGAAACATTTCTAGTTCATTCTGAGCTCTTAGAGAGTTACTCTTGTCTTCACATCATGAGAATCTGTTGCCCACTTGTGTATCTAATTTATCCTGCTGTCTACAAAGAGCTATTGCAACTAAACCACTTTCTGGATGGCCCGGCTATTTTATAATGTGCCTTAGATTGTCTGTTTGGATTGCATATTCCTTTGTAGAGGAAATCTACGTACAGTTCAAGTAGGAGGTGTTCACTGCCAGAGTAGAGAGTTATAGAAGAATGAATCAGAAATAGTTAAACAGGCAGCAGGGCTAGAATTACAGTTATGGAGCTGAATAGAATAAAGAGACACCTGCAAAAGTGGAGTTTTCATTATCTGTGATATCCTTTCTTTACTGTATTTATGTTTATTTGAGGTTAAAAGAGCTATGAAGATTTTTTTCAGTTAGATTTCTTCCAGAACTTATCTTTGCAATATTTACTTTTTGTTTTAAAAAAATAAACCAGAAATGAATAATGATTTTTCTGATATAAAATTTAACATATTGTTACCCAGTAAAAATGAATAGTTTGATACTATATAGTTTCCATATTTCATTAAGTTTTTCTTAATTATTACTTGCAGGCATCTAATAGTCAGCCATTGCCACAATCTGTCACAACACCAGGAATGGAAAATGCAGTAGGATCTGCAGCTACTACCTCTTCTAGAACACCTTCATCACTCAATCTTCATGGTCCTCTGTGTCCTCCTGTTAGCCTTCCAGCTCCACTAGAAGAATTGTCACCAGATAGTATTGATGCCCATACCTTTGATTTTGAAACAATTGTTCATCCAAACATAGAGCAGGCACTTAAGCAAGGGTCTTTAGACTTGGACTCACTTGCAGAGAGTCCAGAGTCTGATTTTATGTCAGCAGTAAATGAATTTGTCATAGAAGAAAACCCAGCTTCCCCTGGTGTAATAAGCGACCCACAGAGTCCAGAAATGATGGTGGAATCGTTGTATTCATCAGTTATCAATGCTATAGATAACCGACGTATGCAAGACACAAAAGGTTGCATTAAGGAGGATTACATGGAAAGTGCATCTTTGAAAGCTTTCATGGAAACATGTAGAGTTGCTGCTCAGGAATCCCAGTTCAGTTTGAGAAATATCAAAGAAGACTTGTGTCACTTCAGAACACTTGTACAAAAAGAACAGTGTGACTTTACTGGTAGTATAAAATGTATATCATTAGAAATCAGAAACATTATTGAAAAAGTAAAGCTTTCTATAGAAACAGCATTAAAAGAAAAACATCAGAAAGAATTGCTGGCTTTAGAAGCTGAATATGAAAATAAACTTAAATCATTACATCAGGATAGAGATGAAAATGAAAAAATGATAAACAAATTAAAAGAAGATTTAAGAGATCTTGAAGAGATCGTGCAAAATAAGGATAATGAATTTGCTTTGGTTAAAAATGAAAAGGAAGCATTTGTGTGTTTACACAGTGAGCAAGATCAGAAATTGATTGACTTGGAAAGCACAGTAAAAGATCAAAATAGTGAACTTCAGAACCTTAAACAGTTAAGAGAGAAAATGTTAGAAGAATTAAAGATACTTCATATTGAAAATGATGAGAAAATGAGACTTCTGAGAGAAGAGCTTCAGAATGTAGAACAAACTCATTTAAAGGAATTGGAAGAGAACCTACTAGTCACACATGCACAAGAACTTGAAAAGATAGCAAATGAACACGTGGAAAAGATAGAGACAATAAAGAAAGACAATCAACTACAGATTGGCCAATTGCAAGAATCTCATATTGCAGTTATTCATGAAAAAGAGCAGCAGGCGCAAGAGATAAGACATAAAGTTTCTGAACTTTCTGATTTGAGATGTAAATTAGAAGTTGAATTGGCACTAAAAGAAGCAGAAACGGATGACATTAAACTGCTGCTGGAGGAAAGTAAAGCCCAACAACAAGAAACCTTAAGGTCTCAAGTTGTTGAAGAAACTGAGAGTTTAAGACAGGAAATAAGGAAACTAAATCAGAGGATTCAAGATAATAATGATGATTGTGAAGTGGGTTTAGCAGAGTTAAGAACGTTAATGGCAATTGAAAAAGACCAGTGCATTTCAGAATTAATGAATAGACATGAAGAGGAAGTAATTTTGCTTAGAGATGAACTAAACAAGGTAACTTCATTATATCAACAAACATTAGAAGTAGAGCAAAGACTACAAGAACAAATAGTAGAAGTAATGAGCAAGTTAGAGATTCAAGTGAAAGCACTTGAAAAACAAAAGGAAGGGGAAGACATGGCACTCCGGGAACAGAAAGAAAAATATGAAGCTGCTATCCTTAAAATTGAGGAGGAAAAAGAACACCTATTGATTGCACAAGAACAAGACAAACGGATGTTGCTTCAAAAATTCAATTGTGAAAAACAAGAAGCAGTTCAAGTTGCCCTCAAAGAGTTTGAATTACAGAGGGAAGCTATTGAGAAAAAACTTTTAGAAAAAATACAACAACTTGAGAGTCAAGTAAACCAGAGGTATGAATTGGGATGGTCTCTTACATGTGATCAATGAGATAAATGCATGCATCCAAAATTTCAGTTGCGTGAGATACCATTTATTACATTTAAGTCATACACGGTCATTTTATCTACTGCATAACCTCTATTTGCTGAAATTTGCTTTTCAGTTTCATGGAACAATCAGACATTGCTTTTATTACAGTTGTGCTAGTTGTCTTGAGTTAAACATACTGACTTTTAATTTATTTATTTTTTGTTACATTTGTACCCCGCGCTTTCCCACTCATGGCAGGCTCAATGCGGCTTACATGGGGCAATGGAGGGTTAAGTGACTTGCCCAGAGTCACAAGGAGCTGCCTGTGCCTGAAGTGGGAATTGAACTCAGTTCCTCAGTTCCCCAGGACCAAAGTCCACCACCCTAACCACTAGGCCACTCCTCCACTCCAATTTTAAATGTTTCAAATATAAGAGACAAGATAGTTAAGTCCTTTATTTTAGAAGCATCTCTGTAAGTAAATAGAAACAGATGAAATAGCTACATGTGCAGAAAGCAATCTTAGAAAGCTGCTGTTTACAAGAGGAAGTCCACATAATGTACAGATTCTGAGGCGTCATGATGTAGGCATGGTTAGGGCAGGCTAATCATCTACTTGTATATTCTCCATTTTACAAGATGAATACACATGTAGACCTAAATGTTTCAGGTTCTGCTTTTACAGTTCCCTGGGGCACACATAAGTGCCTGCTTGAGGGGGCAGATGAAAAGGCTGAGATTCTCCTTCCCCAAACTCACTCTCAAAGCACATAATCCTCCATCTCCCAAACTCAGCCCCAGACAGTCAGGATCTTTCCCCATCCCGAACCCACATCAAGAGCAAGTAGGTATCTCCACCCTAAACCCACATAAAGAGCAAGTAGGTGTCCCCGCCCTAAACCCACATCAAGAGCAAGTAGGTGTCTCCACCCTAAACCCACATCAAGAACAAGTAGGCATCCCCACCCTAAATTCACATCAAGAGCAAGTAGGCATCCTCACTCTGAACCCACATCAGGATCAAATGTGTACCCCTACTCCAGCAGTGAAAATCTGTCAACCCCAATCCCACTTCCAGTATCTACTGAGGGCTATCCATGGTGGTCCAGTGGGAAATGTGAGTGATTCCTTCCTCCCCACCCCCCCCCCCACCCCCAAAAAGTTGCTGCTCAGTCCTGTGCCTAGGGTCAGAATAGCACCCATGATTCCTAGCAGTAGTCTTGCAGCACCTTCGCTAGGGGGTCAAGCTTTTATCTGCCCTTTTGCCCGTATTTGGCAGCTTGACCCCTAGTGGAAATACTGCGAGACTACTACTTAGGGGTATTACACAATACCACTTTAATTATCATGTCGGAAATGAACTTGCTATATGTGACAATCTAACTTATGTTACAATTTACTCTATCACTCAGGAACCTCTTTGTAGTACTATACTGTACTATACTATGTATGCACCTTAATGTAAAATTATTTGTAATTCTCTACCCAGAAATGGCGATCACCATTACGGCATAACGTAAGCCACATTGAGCCTGCAAATTGGTGGGAAAATGTGGGATACAAATGCTACAAATAAATGAAAATAAATAAAATTAGGTGCCATTTTGAACCTGGGTGCAGTGTGCAGCAGGAACAACTGGGAATCGCTCCTGCTGCCCACTGGACTACCATAGATAGCCCTTGGTAGGTGCCAGAGGTAGAATCGTGGGATGAGGATCTTTACCTCCAGGGTGGGAGTACCTACTTGCTCTTGATGTGCATTTGGGGTGAGAGTCCAAACTTGCTGATGATGTGGGTTTGGAGGTTAAGATCTTTACTACTTTGGGCTGGGTTCAGGAGGGGGGCAAAATGCTTCTGTAGGAGGGTTAAGGAAGGTCTGAATATGCACAAGAGAAGATGGGGTGTGTATGGGTGTCAGGGCATCAGTTTATCAAAGCTGCTTGTGTGATGCGTTGGGGAGAGCAAAATGCTCTTTTTTTTCCTATGTGCATCTTTTAAAAATTGCTGCTTTTGCCAGGCTTATCAGCTAATACATATGCACTCCTGCACATCCTTACCATATTTTACAAAAGGTTATGCTAGGGGAATTATGAACATCTCAACCTGGACATCTCAGTTCCTATCTCAATGTGCTGTATAAAATTAGGCTTCATGTCTGACTTAATTTGCATCATGGAAAGTAATGCTGTTGGCACTTAAACTGCATATAATAAATGAATGCAAGTACAGCATTCTACTTTCAGATTAGGTAACAAGTTCGGGATGCCTAAGTGTTAAGCCTGGGATATTAAATGTTTAAGTTGGAATTGACCAGAATTGACATGGGATACAGTGGACATGATTTATTTGGGCCTCAAAAGAACTGCTAGTCATCGCATTTGCAGCACTTATGCATTCAGCTGTCTTAAGGTCACTGTTGGTGATGTGTTTTCTTTGAAAAAAATCCTTAATTCAGTTCTCTTAGTTAAACTTTGTGATAACTCTAGAATTTAGTGAAGCTATAATTTGAGGTATTATTTTTTTCTTTTGTGCATCATTTTGCACTCATCCACTGTTAAATTTAATCTGTAATTTGAGTGCCTAGCCTCTAAGGTCCTCCTGCAGTGTTTCACAATCCACATTTGTTTTAATGGCTTTGAATAATTTGATATCATCTACAAATTTGATGACCACACTTATTCCCATTTCCAGATTAAGTTTATGTTAAAAAGCACCAATCCCAGTAGAGATTCCTGAGGTATTCCACTATTCTCCGTTGAAAAAATTGCCCATTTAGATCTGTTTCCTGTTTTCTCTCTTTTAATCAGTTCCCAATCCGCAATAGGACATTGCTTCCTATACCATGGCTTTATAGTTCCTTCAGGAGGCACTATTGAGAGACTTTGTGAAGCTTTCAGAAAATTCAAATATGTTATATCAACTGGCTCACCTTTATCCACATTCTTTATTCACTTCTTCAAACTAAATGAAACAGAAGACTTTCCTTGGGTAAATCCATTTTGGCTATCAATGCATTCAGTAATTTTTCTCTTTATAATAGTTTCTTCCATTTGTACAGCACTGATATCAGATGCATCATTTCTGGAGCCCTTTTTAAAAACTGATGTTAAGTTGGCCATCTTCCAATTTTCAATGCCTTGGAAGGTTATCATAGTAACATAGTTTCTCCGAGGACAAGCAGGCTGCTTGTTCTCACTGGTGGGTGACATCCACGGCACCCCCTCCAATCGGAATCTTCACTAGCAAAGACGTTTGCTAGCCCTCGCGCGCCGATGCGCACCGCGCATGCGCGGTCGTCTTCCCACCCGAACCGGCTCGTGTTCGTCAGTCTTCTTTTGTCCGCGCTCGGGACGGTCGTGTTTTGCCGCCATTTCATGCCCCTCAGAGGACCCTCGCGCGTCTTTAGTGTTTTTCGGGAAAAAAAAAAGAGAGAGAGAGAACCTTTTTCCCGTATTTCTAGCTTTTTCCCAGCGTAAGTTTTCTTTCGCTTTCGGGAGCGGCCTTGTTGGCCGCCCGCACGGGTTTTTTCCCCCTCTTTTTATCTCGGTGCCTCTTGTCATTATCGCGAATTTTGATTTCGCCGGCGCGATTTTTCCGCCCATGACATCGAAGCCTTCCAGAGGCTTCAAGAAGTGCGCCCAGTGCGCCCGGATAATCTCGCTCATTGATAGGCACGCCTCGTGTCTTCAGTGTCTGGAGGCTGGGCACCGCCCGCAGGCCTGTAGTCTTTGTGCTCTTTTGCAAAAGAGGACTTGAGTAGCGAGATTAGCCCAGTGGAACGTTCTGTTTTCCGGCGCTTCGACGGCATCGGCATCTAGAGATTCGTCGGGTGCATCGGCGTGGGCCGCACCGAAGTCTTCTGACATCGCATCGACGTCGACTGCATCGAGGTGTCTTCCTCCTGCATCGTCGGTACCGAGGCTTCGGAAGAGTGCGTTGGCGTCGGTGGTACCGGGACCCCCTCTGTTGCTGATGTCGTCGGACGGTGGTGCTTCGTCTGGATTGCAGGTGAGGGCTGTCCATTCCCATGCTGGTGGCGGTGAGCCTTCGGGTAGGTCTCCTCCTGCCCTGAGGGCTCCTGCGGTACAGACCCCCGGGATCGACCATCTTCGGCCCCGAGGAAGCGATGTCTAGATTCAACATCCTCCTCATCGGTACCGGGGAGCTCTGGTGACATGCTTCGCTCGAAGAAGTCAAAGAAGCATCGTCACCGGTCACGTTCCCGACTTGGTACCGGGAGCTCTGGGTCGCCGAGGAAGTCGGCACCCAGCAGGCATCTGCACCGGGAGGACAGCTCACCCTCCATCCAGGAGGTGTCGGTGCGCTCTACCCCGGACAGCCCGGTACCGCCTCCATGCCCGGAACAGATTCTGACCTCGACGCCTGCACCGGCTTCTCAGTCTTTCTCCGCAGCCGCTCTACACGAGAGTCTCCGGGCCGTTCTTCCTGGCATTCTGGAAGACCTGTTGCGCCCTTCTCCGGTACCGGGGGTGCTTGCGCCACCGGTGCTGTCGAGTGAGGCGACAGCTGGCCCTTTGCCCGGGGTGAGGTCCCCGGTACCGGTGCCGCTTGCGGTACCGGTTTCGGCTGCCTCCCAGGTGGACTCCCCGACGACGTCGGGGGAGGGAGCTTCGCCGCTGCCGGCCAGGGAGTCCACCTCTCGACGCTCCCACCGTGGCCGTGGTTCCACGGAGTCGAGACGGACACGGCTTCAGACACAGGTCCGTGAACTTGTGTCTGATACCGATGATGAGGCCTCGTGGGAGGCAGAGGAGGACATCAGATATTTCTCTGACGAGGAGTCTGATGGCCTTCCTTCTGACCCCACTCCCTCCCCTGAAAGACAGCGTTCTCCTCCCGAGAGTCTGTCTTTCTCGGCCTTTGTCCGGGAGATGTCTACGGCCATCCCCTTCCCGGTGGTTGTAGAGGATGAGCCAAGGGCTGAAATGTTTGAGCTCTTGGACTATCCTTCTCCACCTAAGGAAGCGTCCACAGTACCCATGCATCATGTCCTGAAAAAGACATTGCTGGCGAACTGGACCAAGCCACTAACTAATCCCCACATTCCCAAAAAGATAGAATCCCAATATCGGATCCATGGGGACCCAGAGCTGATGCGCACTCAGTTGCCTCATGACTCTGGTGTGGTGGATCTGGCCCTAAAGAAGGCTAAGAGTTCTAGGGAGCATGCTTCGGCGCCCCCGGGCAAAGACCCCAGAACCTTAGACTCCTTTGGGAGGAAGGCCTACCATTCTTCCATGCTCGTGGCCAAGATTCAATCTTACCAGCTCTACACGAGCATCCATATGCGGAATAATGTGCAGAAGCTGGCGGACTTGGTGGACCAGCTCCCTTCTGAGCAAGCCAAGCCGTTTCTGGAGGTGGTCAGGCAGCTGAAGGCATGTAGAAAATTCCTGGCCAGAGGGGTATTTGATACCTTTGATGTTGCGTCCAGGGCCGCTGCTCAAGGTGTGGTGATGCGCAGACTCTCATGGCTGCATGCCTCCGACCTGGAGAATAGGATCCAGCAGCGGATTGCGGACTCCCCTTGCCGTGCGAATAACATTTTTGGGGAAAAAGTCGAACAGGTGGTAGAACAGCTCCACCAGCGGGATAACGCTTTCGACAAATTCTCCCGCCGGCAGCCTTCAGCATCTACCTCCTCAGGTAGGCGTCTTTATGGGGGAAGGAGGACTGTTCCCTACTCTTCTGGTAAGCGTAGGTACAATCCTCCCTCTCGACAGCCTGCGGCCCAGGCTAAGCCCCAGCGCGCTCGCTCTCAGCAGCAGCGTGCGCCTCAGCAAGGCCCCTCAGCTCCCCAGCAAAAGCAGGGGGCGAGCTTTTGACTGGCTCCAGCAGAGCATAGCCGATATCAAAGTGTCCGTGCCGGATGATCTACCGGTTGGGGGGAGGTTGAAAGTTTTTCGCCAAAGGTGGCCTCTTATAACCTCCGACCAGTGGGTTCTCCAAATAGTCCAGCAAGGATAAGCCCTCAATTTGGCCTCCATGCCTCCAAATTGCCCACCGGGCGCTCAGTCTTTCAGCTTCCAGCCACAAGCAGGTACTTGCAGAGGAACTCTCCGCCCTTCTCAGCGCCAACGCCAATGTGGTCGAGCCCTTGCCACCCGGGCAAGAAGGGCTGGGATTCTATTCCAGGTACTTCCTTGTGGAAAAGAAAACAGGGGGGATGCGTCCCATCCTAGACCTAAGGGCCCTGAACAAATATCTGGTCAAGGAAAAGTTCAGGATGCTTTCCCTGGGCACCCTTCTTCCCATGATTCAGGAAAAAGATTGGCTATGCTCTCTGGACTTAAAGGATGCTTACATGCATATTCCGATACTGCCAGCTCACAGACAGTATCTCCGATTCCGTCTGGGAACGTGTCACTTCCAGTACTGTGTGCTACCCTTTGGGCTCGCCTCCGCACCCAGGGTGTTCACAAAGTGTCTGGCTGTGGTAGCAGCAGCGCTCCGCAGGCTTGGGGTGCACGTGTTCCCTTATCTCGACGATTGGCTGGTGAAGAACACATCCAAGGCAGGAGCTCTACAGTCCATGCAGATGACTATTCGACTCCTGGAGCTACTGGGGTTTGTGATAAATTATCCAAAGTCCCATCTTCTCCCAGTACAGAGACTCGAATTCATAGGAGCTCTGCTGGATTCTCGGACGGCTCGTGCCTATCTCCCGGAGACAAGGGCCAACAATCTGCTGTCCCTCGTCTCCCTGGTGCGAGCGTCCCAGCAGATCACAGCTCGACAGATGTTGAGATTGCTCGGCCACATGGCCTCCACAGTACATGTGACTCCCATGGCTCATCTTTGCATGCGATCTGCTCAATGGAACCTAACTTCCCAGTGGTTTCAGGCTGCTGGGGATCTAGAGGACATGATCCACCTGTCCACGAGTTTTCTCGAATCCCTACACTGGTGGACGATTTGGTCCAATTTGACTCTGGGACGCCCTTTCCAAATTCCTCTGCCGCAAAAAGTGCTGACTACGGATGCGTCTCTCCTGGGGTGGGGAGCTCATGTCGATGGGCTTCACACCCAGGGAAGCTGGTCCCTCCAGGAACAAGGTCTACAGATCAATCTCCTGGAGTTACGAGCAGTCTTGAACGCTCTGAAGGCTTTCAGAGATCGGCTGTCCCACCAAATTATCCAAATTCAGACAGACAACCAGGTTGCCATGTATTACATCAACAAGCAGGGGGGCACCGGATCTCGCCCCCTGTGTCAGGAAGCCGTCAGCATGTGGCTGTGGGCTCGCCGTTACGGCATGTTTCTCCAAGCCACATATCTGGCAGGTGTAAACAACAGTCTGGCCGACAGGTTGAGCAGGATTATGCAACCTCACGAGTGGTCGCTCAACTCCAGAGTAGTGCGCCGGATCTTCCAAGTGTGGGGCACCCCCTTGGTAGATCTCTTCGCATCTCGAGCCAACCACAAGATCCCTCAGTTCTGTTCCAGGCTTCAGGCCCACGGCCGACTGGCATCGGATGCCTTCCTCCTGGATTGGGGGGAAGGCCTGCTGTATGCTTATCCTCCCATACCTCTGGTGGGGAAGACTTTGTTGAAACTCAAGCAAGACCGAGGCACTATGATTCTGATTGCTCCTTTTTGGCCGCGTCAGATCTGGTTCCCTCTTCTTCTGGAGTTGTCCTCCGAAGAACCGTGGAGATTGGAGTGTTTTCTGACCCTCATCACCCAGAACGAAGGGGCACTTCTGCATCCCAGCTTCCAGTCTCTGGCTCTCATGGCCTGGATGTTGAGAGCGTAGATTTTGCCTCTTTAGGTCTGTCAGAGGGTGTCTCCCGTGTCTTGCTTGCTTCCAGGAAAGATTCCACTAAGAGGAGTTACTTCTTTTTATGGAGGAGGTTTGCTGTCTGGTGTGACAGCAAGGCCTTAGCTCCTCGCTCTTGTCCTACACAGACCTTCTGCACTTGTCTGAGTCTGGTCTCAAGACCAACTCTGTAAGGGTTCACCTTAGCGCAATCAGTGCATACCATTACCGTGTGGAAGGTAAGCCGATCTCGGGACAGCCTTTAGTTGTTCGCTTTATGAGAGGTTTGCTTCTGTCAAAGCCCCTCATCAAACCTCCTACAGTGTCATGGGATCTCAATGTCGTTCTCACCCAGCTGATGAAACCTCCTTTTGAGCCACTGAATTCCTGCCATCTGAAGTACTTGACCTGGAAGGTCATTTTCTTGGTGGCAGTAACTTCAGCTCGTAGAGTCAGTGAGCTTCTAACCCTAGTAGCTCATGCTCCTTATACCAAATTTCATCATAATAGAGTAGTCCTCCGCACTCACCCTAAGTTCTTGCCAAAGGTGGTGTCGGAGTTCCATCTGAACCAGTCAATTGTCTGGCCAACATTTTTTCCCCGTCCTCATTCCTGCCCTGCTGAACGTCAGCTGCACACATTGGACTGCAAAAGAGCATTGGCCTTCTATCTGAAGCGGACACAGCCCAACAGACAGTCCGCCCAAATGTTTGTTTCTTTTGAGCCCAACAGGAGGGGAGTGGCTGTGGGGAAACGCACTATATCCAATTGGCTAGCAGATTGCATTTCCTTCACTTACGCCCAGGCTGGGCTGGCTCTTGAGGGTCATGTCACGGCTCACAATGTTAGAGCCATGGCAGCGTCAGTGGCCCACTTGATGTCAGCCACTATTGAAGAGATCTGCAAAGCTGCGACGGGGTCATCTGTCCACACATTCACATCTCATTACTGCCTGCAGCAGGATACCCGACGCGACAGTCGGTTTGGGCAGTCGGTGCTTCAGAATCTGTTTGGGGTCTGAATCCAACTCCACCCCGCTAGGCCCATTTTTTATTCTGTTCCAGGCTACACTCTCAGTTAGTTGAATAAGATGTTAGGTCAATCTCAGTTATGCCCTCGCCGTTGCGAGGCCCAATTGACCATGTTTGTTGTTTTGAGTGAGCCTGGGGGCTAGGGATACCCCAGTCGTGAGAACAAGCAGCCTGCTTGTCCTCGGAGAAAGCGAATGCTACATACCTGTAGAAGGTATTCTCCGAGGACAGCAGGCTGATTGTTCTCACAAACCCGCCCGCCCCCCCTTTGGAGTTGTGTCTTCTCTTGTCTTTGTCTTGCTACATACGGGACTGACGAACACGAGCCGGTTCGGGCGGGAAGACGACCGCGCATGTGCGGTGCGCATTGGCGCGCGAGGGCTAGCAAACGTCTTTTCTAGTGAAGATTCCGATTGGAGGGGTGCCGTGGACGTCACCCATCAGTGAGAACAATCAGCCTGCTGTCCTCGGAGAATACCTTCTACAGGTATGTAGCATTCGCTAAGTGATGGCAGATAAAGACCTGAATGGTCCATCCAGTTTTCCCAACTGTCACACTCATTATCAGTTCATGATTAAACCAACAATGAATGTGATAGACAATGATCGAGTATTTTTTTTCCCTTTGGTTTTTCTTGGACATAGACCGTAGAAGTCCACCTGGTATTGGCCCCGTGCTTAGGTTCCAACTACTGGAGTTGCTGTTGGAAGCCAACTCCAGTCTTTCCTAATCCATCCTGTGATTTGCAGGACACAGACTGTAATAATCTACTCAGCATTGGCCTCACTTTAATTACCGGAGTTTCCCTCAAAGCCGTCTCCAGCCTATGCTAAACCAGATTGTCATACAGGACACAGACCATACAAGTCTGTCTGGCAGCGGTCTTAGGGGTCCTTTTACTAAGGTGTACTGAAAAATGGCCTGCGCTGGTATAGACGCGTGTATTGGACACGCGCAGGTCCATTTTTCAGCGCATCTGCAAAAGCCTTTTGGGTGGGGGGGGGGGGGACAAAAATGGACATACGGCAAAATTAAAATTGGCACGCGTCTATTTTGGGCCTCAGACCTACCACCAACCATTGATTTAATGGTAGGGTCTCACGTGTTAACCGGACGGTAATTGTCAGTGCACATACAATGCCAATTACCGCCCGTGTACGCGCCTATGCGGCTTAGTAAAGGGGTCCCTTAATTCTTCACAGTGAAGTCGGCGTCTAAGCACCACTCGACACATCAAACACTTGTGCAGCCATTTAAGTTTTGTTTCTATATCATTCATTTTCTAATTAGAGATCCTCTATGTTCATCTCAGTCTTTTTTGAATTCTGTCATGGTTTTTGTCTCCACTACCTTCCTTGGTAGGGTATTCCAGGCATCAACCACCCTCTTCGTGAAAAAGAATTTCCTGACGTTACTCCTAAGTCTACCACCCCGCAACCTCAATTCATGTCCTCTAGTTTTACTGCTTTCCCTTCTCTGGAAAAGATTTGTTTTTATATTAATACATTTCAAATATTTAAATGGCTGTTTTATATCTCCTCTGTCCCTTCCCTCCTCCAGTGTATACATATTCAGGTATTCCAGTCTCTTCTCATGCGCCTTTTGGTGTAAGCCCCATACCATTTTTGTTGCCTTCCTCTGGGCCACTTCAAGTCTTTTTACATCCTTAGCAAGTTATGGACTGCAAAACTGAACACAGTACTCCAAGTGGGACCTCACCAATGACTTGTACAGAGCATGAACACCTCTTTTCTTCTGCTGATTATGCCTTTCTCTATACAGCCTAGCATCCTTCTGGCTACAGCCACCACTTTGTCACACTGTTTCGTCGCCTTCAGATCCTTGAACACTATCACCCCATGGTCCCTCTCCCTATCTTTTCATATCAGCCTACTCCCGAAGTACGTCACTCGCCACTCCTGTGCATTGAATTTTAACTGTCAAACATTAGACCATTCTTCTAACTTTTGCAGATCCTTTTTCATATTTTCTACTCCCTCCGGCTTGTCCGCTCTGTTACAAATCTTGATATCAACCGTAGTAAAGCAAACCTTACCTTCTAACCCTTTGGCAATGTCACTCACAAATATATTAAACAGAATCGGACCAGCACCAATCCTTGAGGCACTCCACTACTCTCCTTTCCTTCCTCTGAGTAACCACCACCCTCTGGCATCTGTCTGCCAACCAGTTTCTGTTCCAGATCATCCAGTCTGGTTGCCCAGACAAAGAATTCAATCACATTCATTTGGCACAATTTACCTTTGGTAAAACCATGTTGCCTCGGATCTTATAACCCATTGGATTCCAGGGAATTCACTATCCTTTCCTTCAGCAATGCTTCCATTACTGCCTTCTTGCTTTTTTATAGTGTTGGTCAAAGTACTTAAGTAAAAGTAAAAATAAATGTATATTTTAATACTTAAGTAAAAGTACAATGAAGAACACAAATTTACTCAAGTAAAAGTAAAAAAAAGTTACTGCCTAATATAATACTTTTTGAGTAAAAAGTAAAAGTACCATAACTACAGTGAATGCAACTATTAACATTTTTATCCCAACAATTGTATTGCTCTACAATTCATTCTACTACTACTACTAATCATTTCTATAGCGCTACTAGATGTATGCAGCGCTGTACACATTATATGCAGGTACTTTCTCTGTCCCTAGAGGGCTCACAATCTAAGTTTTGGTACCTGAGGCAATGGAGGGTTAAGTGACTTGCCCAGAGTCACAAGGAGCTGCAGTGGGAATTGAACCCAGTTCCCCAGGATCAAAGTCCGCTGCACTAACCACTAGGCTACATTCTACTTTGCTTTTAGTAAAACTAAATTTTGAAAATGACTGCAGTATCAGGAAGTAGATTGTTCAGTCTGATAAAATTCATTCAGATCAGGCTAGGCCACAATATTATTGATGCTGTTTAACTAGGTCTGCAGGTATTTATCAAAGGAATCTCTGTCTGAAACACTGGCCTTCCTTATAGCAAAGAATGCTTTATCATCTACATTAGTAGTAGTGCTAATTTATCACTTGCCTCTTCATCTTCATGCTGTCCGATTACAGAGAAGACTTTCACAAATTTGAAATCGTTGTTGTCCTAATTATTTTTTGTCTGATGCAAACTCTGAATATACTCAAGAACTGATGCAAGAATGTCAAATGTATGGAAACACTTTGGTCTTAAGGTCAGACAAGCAGACTAACAATCCAGTGGATTGTCATAACAATGTAAACATTTCCATGGGATGTCCAGAGTCTGTTGTGATAGAGACATGTGTGTCTGTTCACCAAGAATTGCAACCAACTTCAGTTTCATCTCCATTTCAAAATGACTGAACTCATCACTGTTCTGTGTGGCTAGAGACTAGTAACCAGTTCAACAAGCACAAGCAACTCTACTGTTCTTATATGCTGTATTCCATGAACACCAAAATTTAAGAAGAGATGATCCATTGTTTGTGTGATGAGGTTTGCAAATGCAAAATCCTGTTCCAGGTTTTGCTGTTTCATTTGGTTTACAGAGAAATCCTCATTTAGGTGTCTCTGCCACTTTTGCTTTTAACTGCAAGCATCAGAATGACTAGGTAAAAGTAGTAAAAATTGGTAAAATTTTTACTTTGGTAAAAGTAACAGATTTTTCCTGTACTTCTTTACAAGTAAAAGTAACCAAACTTCTACTTAAGTACAATAACACTGCTTTTTTTATACAAAGTACCAACATATACTGGAAGAACACTTGTTCCAGCCTAACATAGACCTGTCACTGAGAAGATTCAATTTCCAAATGGATAGTGATCCTAAGCACAAAATAAAAGCAACAATGGCTTGGCAAGAAGAAATTAAAATGTCTCAGGCAGTCTAGTCAGCACTCAGACCTGAATCCAAGGAGTGAGGGTGGGTGGGTAGAGAAGAGTACTGTTTTTGATGGAGGTTCTGGAACTTGTATGGGAGTTAAATATTTTTGTTATACTACAGTTATGGTTATGTGATGATTCCCTATCCAACTTGAAAGAGCTTGAACTATTCTGCCAAGGAGAATAGGTAACTGCATTGTCCTGCTATGCAAAGTTTGTAGGCCCTTACCCTAAATGACCTATGATTGTTATTCCTGCTAAACGAGCTTCTATAAATTAGAGTCAAGGAGTGTAAAGACTTATGCAAACAAGACTTTTTGGTTTCTTATGTACTTTCTGAATATTTCCATAATGGTTTTTATTGCTGAAAGTGTAGTGTGTACTGTGTAAATCACTGAAACAAATGCCTATTTGACTTTTACAAGGCAATGTACATCTGCCTGCTATAAAAGAACAACAATCGGATACAGTTGGTCACTAGTAAAAAAAAAAAATTTAAAATTGTTTATATTACATTTTTTGTTTATTTTTTAGGGGGGTTGGTATGGGGAAGAAGCTATAATTAAGAACTAGAGCAGTGTTGCCCATTTATGTCCTGGAGACACCCACGGCACCATGTTACATATCTCAACAGATAATGAGGGAGTGCACTATCTGGCCAGGTATGTAACATAGCCCTGGTCCTAAGCCTAACAAAATTAGACATCCATAGTGGCACTATTCGGCCTCCCCCACTCTGTTTCCACCCACTGACCCAATATTGTCATTTGATCCCACTCCTCCAACCCCCACCCTTTTTGATCTCTTCATCCTTATTCAGATCCCCTTAAGAGAATACCCATCCCCTTATCTGATCCTGCTAAAAGAACCCCATTTCCAATCCCTGAACCCCCTCAATGCTGTCCACTGCCCCAAATCCAAGTACTGCCCACATTTTCCCAAAGAAACCTTTCCCCTGGACCTACCACCCCCAAGACTTACCCTGAGGTGATCCCTAGTAGTTTAGTAGACCAGAGTGGCAGTGATCCCCCTCCACTTGTGCTCTGTCCAGCTCTAGTAGGTACAGCCATACTATCAGCAGTTGTGACAACTAACACAGCGGGCCTTCCTCTGACCCACCCATGTTATACCCAGCTTCTGCCCATCCCGTATTAGGCATTTAGGGGCCCTTTTACTAAGCCACGTAGGTGCCTGTGTGTGTCAATTTTGAACTGCCCGGCTACCGTGTGGCCTAGACAGTAATTTCATGCATCATTTTTTTCATGCATCCACTAAGCATGCTGGAAATTTTCTGGCTCACGGCGCTAACCGAGTAGTAATTGGCATTGTATGCACATAGACCATTACCGCCCGGTTAACGCATGAGACTTTACCGCTAGGTCAGTGGGTGGCGGTAAGGTCTCAGGCCCAAAATGGACGCACACCAATTTTTATTTTGCCGCACATCCATTTTCAGCCCCCCAAAAGGCTTTTTTTGCAGGTGCACTGAAAAATAGACCTGCGAGCGTCTGGTACACGCATCCACACCGACATAGGCCACTTTTCGGCACACCTTTAAAAAAGGACCCCTTAGTCCAGGTTTTTGTACCATGCTGCTGGTTTTAACGGGCAGTAGAAGGGATTAACATGGCTTAGCAAAAGAACCCCTTTGTGAAAAAAGTTCCATGTATAATTTTATTATATACTTATACATTTAAATTTCTTCTGAAGACAGGCCATCAAGGTAATTACTAGATAGATATTAAATTGCAAGTGTCATCTAGTATAAAACTACAGTAATACTAAAGACAATTTAAAAAGTAAATTCTTATAATGAATTGGGTCAGTTTTCAGTGGTGGCAGTGACTGTATATTTTTAAATGCCTGCTATGGCTTTTTAATAAATGTATATTCAGCACCACTATACTGATAGTGGACAGTACTGAATAAATGTAGAATGTGGTCACTGCTTGTGGCTATATGTATAGCAATATCTAGCTACTATAGTTATAGCCAAATGGCTTACTTCAGGACTGCTTGACTGCTTTTTTGCAGGCCTAAGTTATACCACTTAAATATACCAGTCCTACAGGCATGTCCAGGCCGTCAGGTTTTCAGGATATTCCTAATTCATATGCATGAGGTAGCTTTGCATGTACTTCCTTGGTATGAAAAATGCCTCATGTATATGAATTGTGATTATATCCTGAAAACCTGACTGACTGGGTGCGTCTTGAGAACCAAGTTGAGAAGCCCTGAACTATACGAATAGCAGCAGAATATCACTGCTATCTGTGTTGCTAGTCATTTTGCCCTTGTTCTATACTGACTTTAGCCCAGCACTTGTGAGTCGTTTAGAGGGATTTTCACTTCAATAGTGCTGCTAAAAATCTACAAATAATGGGCTTAAACATTTAGGTGGTAATTTTATAACAGGGGCCTAGATTATTAAGGTAGGAAGGGGCCTATTTTAAGTGTATTTTATAAAGATACATAGACACAGTGTGTCTTTATAAAATGTTAATAGAAGTCCTACAAAAACTATGCCTAGTCTGATGGCACGGACATTACACCTTCTGCCCTAGCTCCTCCCTGAACATGTCTGTTGTAAAAGTACACACCTTCTTGCACTGTGCATACATTTAAGCATGGCCTAATTTTATAAGAGCCCATTTATAAAATTATCCTCCATGTGGCAGCTGTTAAGCATATAAGTTTGTTTGAATATTGGTAATGGTAAATCGTTTTTCTGTCCCTCTATTACTTCACAGTTCTAAGCGGGTTAGAATTTTTTAAGAAGCCAGTTTCATTTAACTGGGAAGAAGGGGCATAATAATAAATTCAATAATTAAAAAAGAAAAGAAAAATAATGAGATCAATAATCAGCATGAGATACATATTTCTGAAATGAGGGTTTTCAGATTTTTCCTAAAAAGAATATAGGACTGAGAAAATGTAAATATAGGTGAAATCATAGTCCATAATCTTGCTGTTTGAAATGTCAACCCTTATTCAAAGAGATGTAATCTCTTTTTACCTTTTGATGATGGAAAATAATAACCTACAGTACCAGCACGTCTTGTTCTCAAAGCATAGATGAATATAAAGTGTGGATATAGATAGTCTGGTTCCAAGCCATGTAGAAGTTTGAAGAGAAAACACGCCAATTTGAAGTAGATTCTAGCCTCAGTTGGCAACTAGTGTAATGATAAATAGCTGGAAATGATCCTATCAGATTTGGACAATCTGAAAATCATTCAAACTGCTGTATTCTGTATTGTTTGCAGTCTCCTCACCAAACTTTTGAGAAACTAAAAGAGACTGAACCAGTATTCTAAAATGGGCATAATATCAGCAATCCAGCTATATGTATGTATGCAGTTGAAGCCCACACATTTTTTTAGCTAGCCAGGGAAGAGCAGTTTTCAAAAGGTACAATCTAGGCACACACTTCACCTCTGATTCTCTGAGTCTTGATAAAACACATTGGGCCTGGTTTAATTTGTTTATTTGATTTGATTTTTTATACCTATATGAAATGTCCTAAAAGGGGCCTAATTTAAGCCTGTTTCATAAGGACAACATGGGTGCCTAAGTGCCTTTATAAAATAAACTACTAGAAGGATCCCCAGTAACATGGGAGTACTCACACACACATTTACATCTACTCCAAGTTGGTGTAAATGTGTCTGTGTACTTGTATATTTTATAACACATGTATGCATTGCAACTCCTCTCAAACTCTGCCCTCAGAAATGCCTATACATGGGGAGGGGGGGAGGGTGTATGTGCATTCCATATTGTCACTGCATGCATACTGTAATGCAGTTCTGTAAATGATTTTTCTGCTTGTAAAATAGACTTTTCATTTGGAGAAACCTTTATAAAATTAACCCCATTATTTTGAACTCTTGAATTGATGACAGAATAAATGATTTTGAAACAGTTGATTCTGAAACAGTTTTCAGTTCACAAAAACAATTGATTAACCTGTTTTGAAGCCTTTTTAATTCCTCTTTTAAATCTTCTGCTTTGGTTTCATTCCAACAGGTAAGAATGAAAGTGCTTAAAATGGAAGAGAAGAAATGACAGATCATTATTTTATAGTTTTGAAAGCAGTTACACTCTGCTTGTGTTAGTCCAATAGGATTCCACGTGTTCTCAATTACAGTCATAATTATACTGGAATGAACACATTTTAGAAACTGTACATGAGCACAGGATTTAGATACATTGGCAGTGTTAGTAAACTTAGAAAGTTTGCCATTGGTTTATAACCTTAATATGCAGAAAATGTGCAAATTACTGCAATACAGTTGAACTAAGATGAGTTTTACTAATATTATTAAAGTACTAGTAAAAGAGGCCCCTTTCAGAGCAAATGAAATGGGCACTAGCAAGGTTTTCGTCGCCAACACCCCCCCCCCCCCCCCTTCCTGGCCAACCCCTCCGTTGTAATGGCATTGCTCCACCCCCAACGTCATGACGTTTGATGCGAGGGCGGGGCCCGGAGCGATTTCCCCCCCCCCCCCCGCCTTCCTGCCTCCCTCCCTGCCAACCCCTTCGTTGTTCTGCTATTGCTCCGCCCTCGAGGGCGGGGCCCGGAGCGATTTTGGTGAACCTTCGAACCTTTTTGAAGGAAGTCAGGGCTTGGCTTCACTGACGTCAGTGTCCTCAGAACGTTGAGGGTGAGTTTTATTATCGTAGATAATTAAATATCCTATCCTATATAATAAAAAGTACCTCCAACGTTCTGAAACTGACTGTGTGGCACTAACCTTGAGGCATTCGTGCTATACATCCAATGGATTGACGTCAGTACTTCATGGTACGTCACAAGCAGCTGTGACCAACCAGAAAAAGCACCACAATACACAACAACGCAATCGAAGAATATCTTACGCCGCGCCCACCAGCATCAGTCCGGGCCCATCATCGCCCCCAATATCAAGGAGACTGAAACGGTAATGGCGCCGCAACCACACCCCTGAAATCAACTTGCCGCCTCCCTCACAAACACACGACCCGCTCACCCAACGTCGCCGTCAACAATGCTGACAGTAATGGCGCCGTAACACCCACCCTGAAATCCACTCGCCGCCTCCCTCACAAACCCCCTCCCACACACAACTACACACTCTCCCTCTCCCAACGTCGCCGGAACCGCAAACAACCTCCTTCCCAGTTCCACCCCCCCTGAAATACACTCACAACCTCCCTCACAAACGCCCTCTCACACACACACTGTAAAAAAGGAAAAACAAAATCTCTCTCATTCAGGCACACACACACACTCTGCCATGGAGAGAGAGCATCTCTCTCACTCACACACACAAACTCACACTCCCCCTCCACCCCCCCTTAATACACAAACTCTAACAAGGAAATTCAACATCTCTGTCTCCCACTCACACCCACACACTTCCCCCCCCCCCCCCCAACTAAATACACAAAATCTACCATGGAGAATCAACATCTCTCATGCACACCCATACACACAACCAAACTCCCCACCACCCACACCAACATACACACACACACTGCCATGGAGAGACAGCATCTCTCTCTCTCACTCACACACACATACTCCCCCCCACCCCCCTTAATACACAAACTCTAACAAGGAAATTCATCATCTTTCTATCTCAATCACCCACACACACCCTCTGCCCCCTCAACCAACCCCCCACCCAAAAAAAAACAACACATACACTGATGCGGAACAACGCTACCCTCCCCCCCCACCCCCAAAATGGCACTGCTGATTGGTCATGCAACTCACACAATCCCAACCAAAACAATAACTAAGTCCGCCCCACAACATCATACACAAACTCTGCCATGGTGAATCATGATCTCTGTCTCCCACTCACACACTTCCCCCCCCCCCCCCCCAAACTAAATACATAAGATCTACCATGGAGAATCAGCATCTCTCACACCCATACACACAACCAAACTCCCCACCCCCCCACACCAACATACACACACTCTGCCATGGAGAGACAGCATCTCTCTCTCACTCCCCCCCCCCCCCCCCCCCCACTACACAACCCCCTTAATACACAAACTCTAGCAAGGAAATTCAAAATCTCTCTCAAACACACACACACACACCCACAGCCCCCCCCAAAACACAAACACATACACTGATGTGGAACAACGCTACCCTCCCCCACCCCCAAAATGGCACTGCTGATTGGTCATGCAACTCACACACTCCCAACCAAAACAATAACCAAGGCCCACCCACACCCCTCCTTCTGGTACAGGGCTAAGGAAAGGAAAGTACAGGGGAAGAACGGCAATTGTCCCCCATACACTCTGACACACACAGTCACTGTCAAACATACACACTCCGAGGAAAACCTTGCTAGCGCCCGTTTCATTATGTTCAGAAATGGGCCTTTTTTACTAGTTGATAATGAAACATTGAAAAATAAAGGCCTAGATGAATACGTGGAGGGGCATTTTCGATATGACGTCCAAATCCAATTTTGGACATTTTTTTTAAAACATCCAAAAATCCAGTGCCAAACATTCATATTTTTAAACCAGAAAAGCGTCTGTCTTTTTTGTTTGAAAATTGCCTTGTTTTTTATGTTTTTGTGCTCATTGGGTCTTTCGTTTAAGGGCCATTTTCAAACAAAAATGTCTAAAGAAAAAACGCACAAAAACAAGCCATTAGGATATGTGGGGGCCAGCAATCTTACTAGTGTTATATTCTAGTCTTTTTACTATCACCCCAAATTATTATGTACCAGCCACCCACAATTTGGAGTGATAAAACACCAAGGCCACTTATGAGAAAAGCAAATTTTTATTACTTACCAAAGTACAGATACAATTGATAGTTTCTCATGGGAGGGACAGCACTGCTACACATAGGTGTTGTCTATAACCGTCTCTCCAAAGTATTCTGATTCAACTGCTTATATACCTTTATTTTAAACAATGCTTCACATAGGTTTAGCAAGTTATCTTCCTCAGAGATCATTGTTTCCCCTCTGTTTTTAAACCACATTTCCTTTCTCATGCCTGCTTGCACGCAGGAATGTCTTATCAGATCATGAGTTTCTGGTTCACATGCTTATCAGTTTTTGCCCTTTGCCCCTGTTCCATGGTGCATGACCTGTGCTCATTATTTACATCTCCCCACCTTGAAGGCCTTCGAGAGTAAGGGCTTCATTTGTTTTTGAACTTTTGCTTTAGTCCCATCCATTCCAGAGGGGAGCAATAAGTTCCTTTTCAGATGCATGTGAAGCTTAGGGAAATTGTGGGTATAAGTCACAATGAGGCTTATTTTCAAAGCACTTAGCCTCCCAAAGTTCCATAGAAATCTATGGCACTTAGAGGCATATTTTCAAAGCACTTTGGGAGGCTAAGTTCCATAGGTTTCTATGGAACTTTGGGAGGCTAAGTGCTTTGAAAATAAGCCTCATTGTGACTTATACCCACAATTTCCCTAAGCTTCACATGCATCTGAAAAGGAACTTATTGCTCCCCTCTGGAATGGATGAAAATAAGTTGCCCCTCTTCAACTGTCCCCAGGCCTTATGTTACTTACAATGCTTTACCGTCTAAATGATCCTAGAGGAAGATAACGATGCAGAACAAAGGATGTCCGAAAGAAATTAAACATTATTTTCAACATTCGCAATCTCTGCGTTAATACATAATCTTTCATACAGTACATGTCCTATAGGTTCTCACTTAAAGCAGTTTCAATTAACTTGCACCAAGCTCCTTATAACAGGGTATTACACAACAGCCAAGTAATACAAATACAGCAATGATTATCAGTGTAGTTAAGCTAGATAATATGAAGGTTTTCCATTTCACCAAAATATTATCCATCCACCCTGTCCAGGTGGTGTCTACACCAGAATTCTCAGCAAGCTCATCAGCAAGGGTGGTAAGTCCTTGCAAAGCCTTGGTTATAGTTCCATCAAGTGCATATCGTTAGGAATAAAAGTACAACAATGTCCGTGCATGACACAAATGCTTCCTTTTTCTGCTAATATCATGTCAAGGACCATCTGGTTTTCCCATGCCATCCGGCTAGTAGCATCCAATTGAGAGGCAATACCTTTAACTGCATCTCGAGTGGAATTGATAAAACGCTGTTGGTTATAATAAATATAGTTAATCCAATAAACATTCTTTTTAATAGTGGACCACCAAAATAATGCAGATTCAAAACCTGCAGCAATTTGGTTACAAGCTTTAAATTCATCTGGCACCCCCATGGGGACTCCTATAGAATCTATATAAATTCTGTCATCAAATGAACCCTGGATGCTCCTCCTCCTCCTAGTGGAAGAGGGGGCATCAGGGGATCGTGATGCTGTGATGAGGGGGACTACTAGCTGCATCAAAGCACATTGTCCGTTCCAATTGGAAGGTAAAACCAGGGTATAGAGTTTTATTGCCACAATACCACCATACAGTCTGTGCCAGAGCCGGTGGTGGGAGGCGGGACTGGTGGTTGGGAGGCAGGGATAGTGCTGGGCAGACTTATACGGTCTGTGCCAGAGCCGGTGGTTGGGAGTCGGGGATAGTGCTGGGCAGACATACGGTCTGTGCCAGAGCCGGTGGTGGGAGGTGGGGCTGGTAGTTGGGAGGCGGGGATAGTGCTGGTCAGACTTATACGGTCTGTGCCAGAGCCGGTGGTTGGGAGGCGGGGCTGGTGGTTGGGAGGCGGGGATAGTGCTGGGCAGACTTATACAGTCTGTGCCCTGAAGAGCACAGATGTCATCTACTATGTTACTATGTTATATATCAGCTCGAAGACGAGAAAACCCTGAAAAGTCAAGGTGTTCAATGGAGGACAAACTGGAGTTACATAATGATAAGTCTGTCCCTTGTGCAGGTGTCCTAAACACTAGAGGTACCTTTGCACCATTGGGTAATTCGGGAAATAATAGATGCTTATTAGTTTTGCTACCTTGAAGTAATTTTAGCATACATATACTTTAGTTATAATCATTAATTGACAGACTTTAACAAAGATAAAACTAAATAAGCATATAGTATGTAAACCCCTAGTCGTGCTCTCGTATGTGCTAAGGCCCTCTAGTGGCTCTTGTCCAGGTTCACCTGGTTCAGCTTCAGAACAGCTTGAAAGACGCATGCACTTCTTGCTCTCCACCCGGCCTCACTGGCTCCTGGCTCTGGCGCAAGACTCCAGCTGGCCTTTTCCTAGTGGCTTGCAGGCACCCACCTCAATATTCTGGGTTCCTGCTTCACTCAGGGTGACTGCTCAGACCTGCCTTCCTTCCCCCCTGGAACTCCTTCCACTTATGTCCAATATGCCCCGGTCATTCCTCTTGCTCACGGACAGTGACCCACTGCACTTTCTCTGGGACTATAACTCTGCCTCTCCAGCCTTCAGAAACATGCAAATTCAGACAGTCAACATATGCAAATTCACTTTATTGTTAGAACCTGGATTCAGTCTTGTGGGGGAACAAGTTATTCACTTTGTAAATCCACTCACTGAGCCCATTTCCGTTGGGAGACCCTGGGTCTCAGTGTCTAACAGCCTCCACCACTGGAGAGGACACTCTTCACAACTTTATCGTCCTATCCTCCACCCCACGGCTGTTAGTTACTTACACTTCACACAATACATAATGTCATAAATCCTGTCCACAGCCAGGTAAGTACCTCTTAGGTTTTTGAGGGAACCTTCTCTTAACTCTTCCAGGAGCTCTCCTTCAGCAGGTTTCTTCCTTCACTTTCTCCCTCTTGTAAATAATGCAGTATTTTTCAAGAATCATCAAGATAAATGCTAAAACAAAAGTAAACAGGAAAGCAAGTCCAAAAATATTGAGGGTACATTCACAAGCATCCATTTCCAGTTGAATCACTATCATTAGTAATATCCTGATTCTGGAGAGGTTGGAAAGTCCTTATGTCTTTAAGATGTACCTAGGAAGATAGTGCCTCAATGCTGAAGGGTCCAATGTAAACAGGATCCTTCCAAGTCTTGTGTGTGTAATATTTGTGATGAACCAGTGCTCCAACCTTTAATGTGTCAGATCTTGGAGGGTCAGCATTATCAACTTTTAATGTGTCAGTTCTTGGGGGGTTAGCATTATCCCCCCCTTTTGTCTGGCGTTTCCTGGGAAAAGCAAGACAAAGATGTTATAATGGATTGTAATTGATCCCAATACACCAAGTATCTGGTGATGTTCAGGATTACCGAGGATGAGACGCATGTTGCGTCTAGTGCACAATTGAAATGGGCTCAATTTTAATGAGGCAGATGGTGAGGCGCGCAGGGTGAGAAGCGCCAGAGGTAAGGCATTCAACCAGAATTTAATGCCATTAGACATAAGTTGTCGCAATTTGGTTTTCAACAAGCCATTGTATCTTTCAACCAAGCCATTGCTCGTGGGCTTGTAAATGCTTACCGTGCGGTGAGTAATTTGCAATTTAGAAGTCAAAGTTTGAATTAGCTCATTAACAAAATGAGAACCATTGTCATTAGTAATTTTACAAGGAATGCCAAATCTGGGGATATCATCATTACAGAATACCTGTGCCATTACCTGGCCAGTTTCTCAGGTACAGGGAAATACTTCAACCCATTTATAAAAAGCATCATCACCTACAAGTAAAAATCTCTTCCCTTTAGCAGGTATAATCATATCATTAAAATCACAGGACCAGTGTGTATAAATGACCTTGGACTGTGTATAATGACCCGGTGACACCACATTTCCACGTTTAGGGGTGTTCTCAGATTTCATACTTTGCATAGTTCAAGGTATACATAGTAACATAGTAGATGACGGCAGAAAAAGACCTGCACGGTCCATCCAGTCTGCCCAACAAGATAAACTCATATGTGCTACTTTTTGTGTATACCTTATCATGATTTGTATCTGCTATTTTCAGGGCACAGACCGTAGAAGTCTGCCCAGCACTAGGCCCGGCGCCCAACCACCAGCCCCACTGGCTCTATCACCCAATCTCGGCTAAGCTTCTGAGGATCCATTCCTTCTGAACAGGATTCCTTTATGTTTATCCCACACATGTTTGAATTCTGTTACCGTTTTCATCTCCACCACCTCCCGGGGGAAGGCATTCCAAGTATCCACCACTCCGTGAAAAAATACTTCCTGCCCCCCTTCAATCTCATTTCATGCCCTCTAGTTCTACCGCCTTCCCATCTCCGGAAAAGGTTCGTTTGCAGATTAATACCTTTCAAATATTTGAACGTCTGTATCATGTCACCCCTGTTTCTCCTTTCCTCCAGGGTATACATGTTCAGGTCAGCAAGTCTCTCCTCATATGTCTTGTAATGCAAATCCCATAGCATCCTCATAGCTTTTCTTTGCACCACTTCAATTCTTTTTACATCCTTAGCAAAATACGGCCTCCAAAACTGAACACAATACTCCAGGTGGGGCCTCACCAATGATTTGTACAGGAGCATTAACACCTCTTTTCTTCTGCTGGTCACACACCTCTCTGTATACAGCCTAGCAACCTTCTTCTTACGGCCACCGCCTTGTCACACTGTTTCGTCGCCTTCAGATTCTCAGATACTATCACCCCAAGATCCCTCTCCCCGTCGGTACCTAGCAGACTCTCACCACCTAACACATACGTCTCCCGTGGATTTCTACTCCCCAAGTGCATCACTTTGCATTTCTTCACATTGAATTTTAATTGCCAAGCCTTAGACCAATCTTCTAGCTTTTGCAGATCCTTTTTTATGTTTTCTACTCCCTCCCGGGTGTCCACTCTGTTACAAATCTTAGTATCATCCACAAAAAGGCAAACTTTACTTTCTAACCCTTCGGCAATGTCACTCACAAATATATTGAACAGAATCGGCCCCAGCACCGATCCCTGAGGCACTCCACTAGTCACCTTTCCCTCCTCCAAGCTAATTCCATTCACCTCCACCCTCTGGCGTCTGTCCGTCAACCAGTTCCTTATCCAGTTCACCACTTCGGGTCCTATCTTCAGTCCGTCAAGTTTATTTAAGAGCCTCCTGTGGGGAACCTTGTCAAAAGCTTTGCTGAAATCTAGGTAGATTACGTCTATAGCACATCCCTGATTTAATTCTCCAGTCACCCAGTCAAAGAATTCGATGAGATTTGTTTGGCATGATTTCCCTTTGGTAAAACCATATTGTTTCGGATCTTGCAACTTATTTGCTTCCAGGAAATTCACTACCCTTTCCTTCAGCATCGCTTCCATTACTTTTCCAATAATCGAAGTGAGGCTTACCGGCCTGTAGTTTCCAGCTTCTTCCCTATCACCACTTTTGTGAAGAGGGACCACATCTGCCGTTCTCCTATCCCATGGAACCTCTCCCGTTTCCAATGATTTATTAAACAAATCTTTAAGAGGACCCGCCAGAACCTCTCTGAGCTCTTTTAATATCCTGGGGTGGATCCCGTCCGGTCCCACGGCTTTGTCCACCTTTAGCTTTTCAAGTTGTTTATACACACACTCTTCTGTGAACGGTGCTATATCTGCTCCATTTTCATTTGCACTTTTGCCAGTCCATCGCGGTTCTTCTCCAGGATTTGCTTCTGTGAAAACAGAACAAAAGTATCTATTTAGCAAATTTGCTTTTTCTTCATTGCTATCTACATAGCGGTTTGCAGCATCTTTCAGTCTCACAATTCCCTTTTTAGTCTTCCTCCTTTCACTAATATACCTGAAGAAATTTTTGTCACCCCTCCTTACATTTCTAGCCATTTATTCTTCCGCTTGCGCTTTCACCAGACGTATCTCTCTCTTGGCTTCTTTCAGTTTCCTCCTGTATTCCTCTCCGTGTTCGGCTTCTTGAGTTTTTCTGTATTTCTGGAACACCAGCTCTTTAGCCTTTATTTTCTCAGCCACTTTCTTGGAGAACCATATCGGTTTCCTTTTTCTCTTGCTTTTATTTACTCTCCTTACATAAAGGCTTGTGGCCCTATTTATAGCTTCTTTCAGCCTGGACCATTGTCCTTCCACTTCTCGTTCTCCCTCCCAGCCCATCAGCTCCTTCCTCAGGTATTCCCCCATTTGACTTGCTTGAAATCCAGGACTTTGAGTTTTGAGTTTTCAGTACATAAGTAATGCCACACTGGGAAAAGACCAAGGATCCATCGAGCCCCGCATCCTGTCCACGATAGCAGCCAATCCAGGCCAAGGGCACCTGGCAAGCTTCCCAAACATACAAACATTCTATACATGTTATTCCCGAAATTGTGGATTTTTCCCAAATCCATTTAATAGCGGTCTATGGACTTGTCCTTTAGGAAACCGTCCAAACCCTTTTTAAACTCTGCCAAGCTAACCGCCTTCACCAAGTTCTCCGGCAACGAATTCCAGAGTTTAATTACGCGTTGGGTGAAGAAACATTTTCTCCTATTTGTTTTAAATGTACTACACTGCAGTTTCATCGCATGCCCCCTAGTCCTACTATTTTTGGAAAGCGTGAACAGACGCTTCACTTCCACCTGTTCCACTCCACTCATTATTTTATATACTTCTATCATGTCTCCCCTCAGCCGTCTCTTCTCCAAGCTGAAAAGCCCTAGCCTCCTTGGTCTTTCATCATAGGGAAGTCGTCCCATCCCCGCTATCATTTTAGTCGCCCTTCGCTGCACCTTTTCCAATTCCACTATATCTTTCTTGAGATGCGGCGACCAGAATTGAACACAATACTCAAGGTGCGGTCGCACCATGGAGCGATATAACAGCATTATAACATCCTCACACAGTTTTCCATACCTTTCCTAATAATACCCAACATTCTATTTGCTTTCCGAGCCGCAGCAGCACACTGAGCAGAAGGTTTCAGTATATTATCGACGACGACATCCAGATCCCCTTCTTGGTCCGTAACTCCTAACGTGGAACCTTGCATGACATAGCTATAATTCGGGTTCTTTTTTCCCACATGCATCACCTTGCACTTGCTCACATTAAACGTCATCTGCCATCTAGCGGCCCAGTCTTGTAAGGTCCTTCTGTAATTTTTCACAATCCTGTCTCGAGTTAACGACTTTGAATAACTTTGTGTCATCAGCAAATTTAATTACCTCGCTAGTTACTCCCATCTCTAAATCATTTATAAATATATTAAAAAGCAGCGGTCCTAGCACAGACCCCTTGAGGAACCCCACTAACTACCCTTCTCCATTGTGAATACTGCCCATTTAACCCCACTCTCTGTTTCCTATCCTTCAACCAGTTTTTAATCCACAATAGGACTTTTCCTCCTGTCCCATGACCCTCCAATTTCCTCTGTAGCCTTTCATGAGGTACCTTGTCAAACGCCTTTTGAAAATCCAGATACACAATATCAACCGGCTCCCCTTTGTCCACACGTTTGTTTACTCCTTCAAAGAATTGAAGTAAATTGGTCAGGCAAGATTTCCCCACACAAAAGCCGTGCTGACTGGGTCTCAGTAATCCATGTCCTTGGATGTGCTCTGTAATTTTGTTTTTAATAATAGCCTCTACCATTTTCCCCGGCACCGACGTCAGACTCACCTGTCTATAATTTCCCGGATCTCCCCTGGAACCTTTTTAAAAAATGGGCGTTACATTGGCCACCCTCCAATCTTCCGGTACCACGCTCGATTTAAGGATAAATTGCATATCACTAGCAGTAGCTCCGCAAGCTCATTTTTCAGTTCTATCAGTACTCTAGGATAATACCATACGGTCCAGGAGATTTGCTACTCTTCAGTTTGCTGAACTGCCCCATTACGTCCTCCAGGTTTACCGTGAAGTCAGTAAGTTTCTCCGACTCGTCCGCTTGAAATATCATTTCCGACACCGGTATCCCACCCAAATCTTCCTCGGTGAAGACCGAAGCAAAGAATTCATTCAATCTCTCCGCTATGTCTTTGTCTTCCTTGATCACCCCTTTTACCCCTCGGTCAGGATGGTTGATGAACTCCAAGGTTTTGCAGTAAGGCACCCAGAGCTCTGTATAGTCAAGATTTTACACATTTCTGCAGTGATTCCAGTGCCTACCAACGTACTGCCCTAGTTTGGGATGTGAAATACAAAAGAGGCCAAGCTACATTATTAAAGCATACCCCATCACCATTGGTTGTTAGGAATCTGACTGAGCAAGGGGTGGACAAATTTCAAGTAGGTCTTGGTGCCCCAATTATCTGTCTGATACTGTCACTGGATAAGGATACTGTTATGACCCTGATGGGATCCCGAGGTTTACCTCAGGGGCCACACCTATGTACCCTTTGTCCTTTAAGGCCTTTGTCCAAACTATGAGAAGCCTCAGTGCCACAAGAAATGAGCAATGTGGGAAAGTCAGCCGAGCCTACCGCTCACCCCAGTTGCTAAGCAGCCAGAGCCAGAGTCTGCAAAAAACCTACAGTGAGGAAAATGCTGAACTGATACCAACACCCAGAACAATGTGCTAACCTTAGTTCAGAAACAGCATTGTGGTCAATGTAGCTGGGTAACTCCCTCAGCATTGGCTGTAGGAAGGGGATGAGATCTGGTGCAGAACACTCATAGGCATCAGGTGCCCCATCCAACAGTTTCCAGCTATAGGACAATGTCAGTACAGCCAGGACAAGAAATTACCCCTCATTCCTGGGAAACACGCAGCATTGAAGGTTCCCAGCAAAAAGATGACCTGTCCAACACTAGCAGAGTCCAAGAAAACAGGTAGGCAGGCGCCTTACAAAATACAGCACGCAACAAAAAATAAAGCAAATCACCACAAAAATTCCATAAAAAGCAAATTTTTATTCACCACATGAAAAAATATAAGTAGTCAGCTCGACACGGCTGTGTTTCACCCTTCTAAAGGGCTGTGTCGAGCTTGAAAGAACCAACTGTCAAAAAACATATAAAAAGCGTATAAGTTTAAATGATAAAAACAGGCTAAAACCACATAATGTAGACACATATAAATTAAAACATTCTTACACTTATACCCAACATAAATAAATAAGTAATGGAATAATTAAATTTGAAGATACATAATAACCCCAGTGGCACTGTTTAAATAATTTCACCAGTGGGATTAAAACAGCTAAAAACAAAAGATACAAATATTGAGTATATTAGGTACATCGCAATGAAATCTAGACTGCCCCTATTTGACTGACTGTACATTTGTCCTTTAGATTGTAAGCTCCTTTGAGCAGGGACTGTCCTTCTATGTTAAATTGTACAGCGCTGCGTAACCCTAGTAGCGCTTTAGAAATGTCAAATAGTAGTAGTAGATTGAAAGAAAAAAAATCATCAATTTCAAAGGGAGCTATGGCTTTAAAATTTACCTTATTAAAACCAATACTGATAAAACTGTTAAAGCAGATGTTATCTAAAGTACTTTGCCACACCAGCACCTGATTATGAAGACAAGCAATCTCAAATTGCCTGAATACCAACCCCTGGATGTCTGTAGAAGTGCCATTAAAACATTCATGGCGCTAGAGATCCCAGCTGACATTTGTTGCTACTTTAAATGAACTTTGTAGCACATCACGATTTCAATGTAAAATATCAGAATCTATGATTTGTTAGTGAATGAAACAAGGTTATTATATAATTCTAAAACAAAGTAAAAACCTTTTCTTTTCAAGTCCACCTGTCGAACCAGTTTCTGGGGATGCAGCGAGTTTGATTTCTGAATTACAAGAAAAGCTTCAAGAGGAAAAGCAAGCATTTTTGGAACAGCTTGAAAAACAGGAAAAAAGAATGAATGAAGAAATGCAGAATCTCAAGACTTCTCTGATTGCAGAACAGCAGGTAAGGCTTGTTATGCAGTGTATATGCTATATAGAGATTAATAATGTGCAAGCCTAAATAAGGGGTCATCAGCTGTTCAATGATTCCAAAAAAGATACCCCACAAAAAGTTGTTAAACTCAGAGAAGGTCAGTATCGGCAGTGTTTGATTGTAATTGTTGCTTCAGCAGGGTGAGCACTGAGCCTTGTGACGTGCTTGGGCTAAGTTAACTGGTTATAGAATAAATTTGACATAAACTCACGAGTAGTGTATCATATCCTTTATTGGTTGCCTGCCACTTTTTTCTCATCTTCTTTTCTGTGTAGGTTTTTCCTCGTGGGTTTTTCTTTATGGGATTAATAGTGCCATATGTCATGTAAAAGACATGAAAGTCAAAATATGAGAAAAAAGAAAGACAATTTCCAACTGCTCTTAATTTGTTACCTGTGTTCTGTCAGTGACTTTAAAGGCTTTAAGATCTTTGTATTGCTCTAGAGAGACAAATACATAATGTGCATTATAAATACTGAAAGTATTGAGGACTCCAACAAAATGTACAATATAGCTTACAAAATAGTAGCAATAGAAATCAAACAAAATACAACATGGAAAAGAAAATAAGATGATACCTTTTTTATTAGACATAACTTAATACATTTCTTGATTAGCTTTCAAAGGTTGCCCTTCTTCGTCAGATCGGAAATAAGCAAATGTGTTAGTTGATAGTATATATAAGTGAAGCTTCAAAGCATTTCAATGATATTATATATTATTTTCTTTTCCATGTTTTATTTTGTTTGATTTCTATTGATAATCTTTAAGAGTGGACTAACACGGCTACCACACCTCTCTACTTAAAATAGTAGCAAAATGCAGAGGACTTATGGAACAGGTAGAAAATCAGAAAGAGATAAGAATTAAAGAGTACAGTAGAGTCTCAATTATCTGAGTTAATCAGGACCAACAGGTTGTCAGATGACCAAAAATTCAGATACTACGAAGATTCACATTGCATCTCTCCTCCATCCCACTTGTCAGCCAACCACACTGAGCACAGCCTCCCCACCAAACCCTTCCAAACAATAGCTGCCTCCCCACTTCCAGATCCCCCCCCCCCCCAAAAAAAAAAAAAAAAACATCCCTGCCTATCCGACCAATGTAGGCCTCCCTCAGGGTCTGCCTTTTAAGCCCTGGTGTGGCAGGAAAAATCCCTATTCACTCCTGCCCACGTGGGCTCTGCTTTCAAAATGCCTGCCATGAACTCTGGCGGCAATCTCGCAGCAACCTTTTTGAAAACTGGCCCGCACAGGCAGGAGCAAATGGGGATTGCTCCTGCACCAGTCTTACTGCTGGACCACCATGGCTTCAAACGTCGACCCGAGGGGAACCTACCTTGGACGGGTAGGCAGGGAGGCAGTGGGGGGAGGGAGGGGGACGTGTGGGAGTGGGGAGGCAGCTGCTGTTTGGAAGTGTGGGTTGGGGAGGAGGCACTTTGAGAGGGTTTTCTAGGATACTCTGATATTTGGGAGGTAGAAAGTGAGTGGGTGAAGCCCAGATTACCAACCGTTAGTTAATCCAGAGTGTTGGCTAACTGAAAGTCGGTTAACCACGACTCTACTATATTACAAAGATTACTAATTAAGTATATTAAGTAGGTTAACATCAATTTCAAACAAATATTTCTGTAGGCATACAGATATCTGAGTTAGCAACATGATATCTTACAAATTCACAATAATGCTATACATTTAAGCGTTACAACACTAATTATAATTGTGTACCATAGTGGCATTAACTTTTACTTGATTCTGACCAACAACATTATTTTCTTTTTGCCACTCTGGTGCACAGACCTACTTATGTGTAAACCTCAGTTGGATATATAGCTCGTAGCCCAGGATAAAATTCTTCACTGATCTGATACATCACACTAGCATTGCCCAGTCAGTTTTGCTGTTTAATCCATAAAGCACAATACTATAAAGATTATAAATTCATTTTGCTTTGCTATTGTTACAACATAACTAATAGTGGCTTTCTACTTTTTACAGGATCGTGCTTTGTTTTGGTGAGACAATATTTTTTATCACCAGTGTCATCACTTTAATATATTATTAAAATATAACATAACATACGATAGTAGATGACAACAGATAAAGACCTGTACAGTCCAACCAGTCTGACAGAGGAAATTTTGTTTTGATAAGCTATTTAGGTTATAGTAAAGTCATTGCTATATAAATTAACTATAATTATTTTATAATGTAGAGGATGGAAATATATAGTGTCAGTGTTCAATGATGTTGCTGTCGTATATCTTTAAACATATGATATATATATTCGGGAGATAGTTTTGAAGGCATTTCCACCACAAATGCACAGAAATGCCCTCATTTATTTATTTATTACATTTGTATCCCACATTTTCCCACATAGCAGTAGGCTCAATGTGGCTTACAGGTTCCAAAGAAGAGAGTACCAACTCCAGGAATATATACAGAGTGGAAAATAGAGTAACAGTAGGTGCAAGAAAGCTGATAAAATATTAAATATTGACAGGAATAAATCATACGCTTTGACATAATGTTGCATTCTTTGCTGGTAGGCATACGCAGGGGCAAAGTTTGAGTGGTTTATTCAGGTACATATGTAGATTATAAAATATTATAATTTAGGGAACAGGTGACACTATGATCAGGGAAAGATGCTAGTCAGTTCGTCTCCTGCTACATTGCCCAAATAATCCCCAATTTTGTTTTATAACTGTCCTGTCTTCAGTATTACCTGCCTAAGTATCTCTTTTCGGTGAGGAGTGGGGTCCTGTCTTCTTCACTAAGATCATGACCTTGAAAAACTTATGAAAAATGAAAGATGGAGCGCAGATCCCAGAGGACATGATGGTGGGTCCCTCGTTGAACTTGGCATGGATCACAGAAGTGACAGCGGAGGTGACTAGCCAACTAGAATTATTGCTAGACAAGCACCTTACACCATTAACAGAACCGCTGGGGAAGGTTCAGGACACTCTTGAGGGCATAACTAGGGAAGTCAGCCATTATGGCAATGTCTGGATGATCTGGTGGACAGAGTACAAGTGGTGGAAGATACCCACTCCTACATGCAGATGGAGCTAAAGGCTTGCCAAGCAAAACTAGAGGACTTAGAAAACTATACCAGGCAGAGCAACCTCAGGTTAGACAGGCTAATGAAATCTGTTTTGGAGAACAAACTCTTGGACTTCTTGGAGGGATGCCCCCCCCCCCCCCCCCCCCCCCAACGAATTGGGCCTTTCAGATCATCTGGGCCCCTTCAGAGTGGAGCGAGCGCATCAACTGGAAGCCCAGCAATTGGTGAACAGGATACCTAGAGTCGTCATATTGAACGTTTTGAACTATGCACATAAGGCAGCCATATTGCAAACGATTCGGAATGGGAAATCACTCATGTACCAAAATCACAAGATTCTATGCTTCCAGGACTATTCTGCGGAAGTGGCCCTGAGCTTTCGTGCCTTTATGCTCTACTTTGCTGCCAAGGTTCGATTTGTGTTCCTTTTCCCAACCTAACTTAAAATATATCATAAGGGTGAAATGCATGTCTTTGACTCTGTGTAAGATGCAAGGAGATTTGTGAATTGTTTACATTTCCATGCAAAATCGACGCCAGACACTCCGCCTACAGATTGATTTATTCTCCAGCTAGACCTACAACTTTATTTATGTGGCAGTCACCAGTTTTGGATATGTCCACTTGCTCTTTGATAGCAGAGGAGATTATAATGTGATAAATTTTGCTTTTGGTCTTACCCCTCCCTGTCTCTTTATAGAGTCCGTCCTTTACTTGGTTCAATGGGGGAAGCCTAGATTCGTATGTTGCTTCTGATTCTCTCCCCTGAGGGGGAATCTGGCAATAGCGACTGATGGGACCCTTGCTTCTCATTCTGGACCAGACTGTACAGTGAGGAGTCATTTCTTTTTTGTTTCTTAATACTGCTTACCATTATTGAAATGCTTTATGATGAGTTCTTGTATCATCTTGTTTCTATGCTAAGAGTTTACCTTGTGCTTTTCTTTCCTGATTTGCTGTGTTATGGATTCTAGGAGACATATATTGGCTTTATGTGGCTCACTTGCTCCCCATGACTCCTGTGTGATAATGTTCTTTATTATAGTCATATCGAAGGAGGTTTGTATCTGTTGACTTTATCTATGGGGTGTTTTGTGTAGTGGGTGTCAGCAACATGTTGGCTTAGATGGCTGGGCCTTTCATTACTTTGTCATGGGCAAATCGACGGGTGGCATTAGACTTGGGGATTTTCATTTTTTTCTTTCTTGTTGCATTGGGATTCTGGATGGTCTGTTTCAGCTTTGGTACCAGGGAGGGGGCCATTGGCTGTGATGGTTCCCTCGCTTTATTTCATCTGCATACATTTATTATGTTTTTCATTGATAGGTGATATCGCATTATGTCACCTATTAATATAATTTCCTGGAACGTGGGTGGGTTACCTCACCAAGCAAGCAACAAAAAATATTTCAAACGCTTCATAGATAACAGATTGATATAGCCCTACTAAAGGAGACTCACCTTTCATCTATGGAAAATTTCAAAAATGGTGGGTGGGAAAAATAGTAGAATCCCCGGCAATGAATAGAAAGGTGGGAGTCCTTATATTTTTCCATAAAAAACTTGATGTCCAAGTGCAGAGACTTAGAAACGATTCTGAGGGATACTATGTTTTTCCGAATAAACCTTCTCCCTCTCTGGATTCCTCAAGGGGAATACCCTTTCTTTGTAATGCTTTGGATCTGGTTGATGTCTGGTAAGTGTTGCATCCAGGTGAGCATGACTATACCCATTTGTCTCAGACACATTCCACTCAGTCTAGGATTGACTATATATTGGTTTCTCAAGAACTTTTTCTAGGATCTCCATGGCCAAAATTGGTGCATATGCAATTTCTGACCACGCCATGATATGGATTCAGCTTCATTTAAGTGATGGGGAAGGGGAACATGGACGAGCATCACTGACGATTTCCCCTCAATCTTTATGGTGACTTTCAATTTCATGATTTCTTAATTAAGAAGTGGCAGGAATATTGTTGACATAATCAAGCTTATGTAGATGGGCCGATTTTATTTTGGGAAGCAGCCAAGGTTGTCTTACGAGGAGAAACAATTGCCTAGGTATGCCATAAACACAAAATGCGAGATAAGAATATACTACATCTGGAGAGGAGGGTCTGTCATGACCGGGTATTGTTTGGGGCATCATCCTCATTGGCCAATAGCGCCAGACTTCTTGCCTCTCAGGCTGAACTCAATGAGTTACTCCATCAATGGAAATTTATCACAAATGTATTAGAAATATCAATTATTCATCCACGTTAGTAAAAAATTGGGAAACTTTTACCCCACTTGGTACATCAACGGATGGGTCCTCAATGGGTCCTTCAGATGAGGATTGCGGGGGGGAGGTGTTTGATCCACTCAGATGATGATATTCTTAATATCTTTAGGAAATATTAAACATATGATCAAGAACAAGAGGATTGCCTGGATGGCTCCTTATACTTAACTAATTTAGTGCTTCTATTGGTATCTCCTGTCCAACTAGCCTTCCTCAAAAATCCTATTAACTTGAAGTTCATCTTTTCCATTCAGCAAAGTGCATTTGGAAAAGCTCCGGGACCAGATGGGTTTCAGGCTGAATTTTATAAAATACTCTCCACAGAAATAGGCCCGCATTTATTCACTGTATACACTGAGTTGATCCACCATAAGAGTGTACCGGACTCTTCATCTGGTGCAAATGATTGTCATGTTGAAAGCGGTGCGAGATCCTTTAATACCATCATCCTACCACCCGATTTCTCTTCTTCTACTACTACTACTACTACTACTATAAATCATTTACAGTGGGGGAAATAAGTATTTGATCCCTTGCTGATTTTGTAAGTTTGCCCACTGACAAAGACATGAGCAGCCCATAATTGAAGGGTAGGTTATTGGTAACAGTGAGAGATAGCACATCACAAATTAAATCCGGAAAATCACATTGTGGAAAGTATATGAATTTATTTGCATTCTGCAGAGGGAAATAAGTATTTGATCCCCCACCAACCAGTAAGAGATCTGGCCCCTACAGACCAGGTAGATGCTCCAAATCAACTCGTTACCTGCATGACAGACAGCTGTCGGCAATGGTCACCTGTATGAAAGACACCTGTCCACAGACTCAGTGAATCAGTCAGACTCTAACCTCTACAAAATGGCCAAGAGCAAGGAGCTGTCTAAGGATGTCAGGGACAAGATCATACACCTGCACAAGGCTGGAATGGGCTACAAAACCATCAGTAAGACGCTGGGCGAGAAGGAGACAACTGTTGGTGCCATAGTAAGAAAATGGAAGAAGTACAAAATGACTGTCAATCGACAAAGATCTGGGGCTCCACGCAAAATCTCACCTCGTGGGGTATCCTTGATCATGAGGAAGGTTAGAAATCAGCCTACAACTACAAGGGGGGAACTTGTCAATGATCTCAAGGCAGCTGGGACCACTGTCACCACGAAAACCATTGGTAACACATTACGACATAACGGATTGCAATCCTGCAGTGCCCGCAAGGTCCCCCGCTCCGGAAGGCACATGTGACGGCCCGTCTGAAGTTTGCCAGTGAACACCTGGATGATGCCGAGAGTGATTGGGAGAAGGTGCTGTGGTCAGATGAGACAAAAATTGAGCTCTTTGGCATGAACTCAACTCGCCGTGTTTGGAGGAAGAGAAATGCTGCCTATGACCCAAAGAACACCGTCCCCACTGTCAAGCATGGAGGTGGAAATGTTATGTTTTGGGGGTGTTTCTCTGCTAAGGGCACAGGACTACTTCACCGCATCAATGGGAGAATGGATGGGGCCATGTACCGTACAATTCTGAGTGACAACCTCCTTCCCTCCGCCAGGGCCTTAAAAATGGGTCGTGGCTGGGTCTTCCAGCACGACAATGACCCAAAACATACAGCCAAGGCAACAAAGGAGTGGCTCAGGAAGAAGCACATTAGGGTCATGGAGTGGCCTAGCCAGTCACCAGACCTTAATCCCATTGAAAACTTATGGAGGGAGCTGAAGCTGCGAGTTGCCAAGCGACAGCCCAGAACTCTTAATGATTTAGAGATGATCTGCAAAGAGGAGTGGACCAAAATTCCTCCTGACATGTGTGCAAACCTCATCATCAACTACAGAAGACGTCTGACCGCTGTGCTTGCCAACAAGGGTTTTGCCACCAAGTATTAGGTCTTGTTTGCCAGAGGGATTAAATACTTATTTCCCTCTGCAGAATGCAAATAAATTCATATACTTTCCACAATGTGATTTTCCGGATTTAATTTGTGATGTGCTATCTCTCACTGTTACCAATAACCTACCCTTCAATTATGGGCTGCTCATGTCTTTGTCAGTGGGCAAACTTACAAAATCAGCAAGGGATCAAATACTTATTTCCCCCACTGTATATAGCGCTACCAGTCAACTATGAAACCAAACTGCTAGCAAAGATCTTATCTAATTCGTTTGTCTAGAGTTTTACCTGATTTTCTAGATGGCTATGTTCAAGAATGCACCGCCACTAAAAATATTTGTTCTATATTGGCTTCACTGGATTGTGTCCAACACCACTGACTGCATTCTCTGCTTATCAGTTTTGACCCCACTAACTACCCTTCTCCATTGTGAATACTGCCCATTTAACCCCACTCTCTGTTTCCTATCCTTCAACCAGTTTTTAATGCACAAGAGGACATTACCTCCTATCCCATGACCCTCCGAATTCCTCTGTAGCCTTTCATGAAGCACTTTGTCAAACGCCTTTTGAAAATCCAGATACAGAATATCAACCGGCTCCCCTTTGTCCACATGTTTGTTTACTCCTTCAAAGAATTGAAGTAAATTGGTCAGGCAAGATTTCCCCACACTAAAGCCATGCTGACTTGGTCTCAGTAACCAATGTCCTCGGATGTGCTCTGTAATTTTGTTTTTAATAATAGCCTCTACCATTTTCCCCGGCACCAATATATAGTGGAACAAGAAAGATATAGTGGAATTGGAAAAGGTGCAGCGAAGGGCGATGAAAATGATAGCAGGGATGGGACGACTTCCCTATGAAGAAAGACTAAGGAGGCTAGGGCTTTTCAGCTTGGAGAAGAGACGGCTGAGGGGAGACATGATAGAGGTATATAAAATAATGAGTGGAGTGGAACAGGTGGAAGTGAAGCGTCTGTTCACGCTTTCCAAAAATAGTAGGACTAGGGGGCATGCGATGAAACTGCAGTGTAGTACATTTAAAACAAATAGGAGAAAAGTTTTCTTCACCCAATGCGTAATTAAACTCTGGAATTCATTGCCGGAGAACATGGTGAAGGCGGTTAGCTTGGCAGAGTTTAAAAAGGGGTTGGATGGTTTCCTAAAGGACAAGTCCATAGACCGCTATTAAATGGATTTGGGAAAAATCCACAATTTCGGGAATAACATGTATAGAATGTTTGTACATTTGGGAAGCTGCCAGGTGCCCTTGACCTGGATTGGCCGCTGTCGGGGACAGGATGCTGGGCTTGATGGGCCTTTGGTCTTTTCCCAGTATGGCATTACTTATGTACTTATGACGTGGAGAAGGCCTTGCATCCGAGTGTCATGAGTTTTTTTATTTAAAGTTTTGGAAGCGTATAGTATTCACAGTTTTTTTGTTGAGGCCCTTCAAGTCCTATACGCCAAACCACATTCACTAATTTCTGTTAATGGGGCTTTCTCTATTCCCTTTCCTGTACAACGTGGAACCAGACGAGGTTGCCCTTTATCTCCACTTCTTTTTGTTTTAACCCTAGATTCTTTAATTTGAGACATTAAAATTCACCCAGAGATACATGGAATAGATTTTGGTACTTTATATTTTAAGATTTCAGCATTTGCAGATGACTTGTTGGTTCATCTGCTTAACCCTCAAACATCTTTACCTGCATTGATGGAAACTTTTGAAGAATATGGGGGTTACTCTGGGTTTAAGTTGAATTTTACTAAATCTTTGGCATTAGCGTCTCAACAAGATCTTCGGGATACTTAGCAGGGTGTTTTTCCTCTCAAGTGGGCATATTCTTCCTTTTGATGTCTGGATATTCAGCTCACCTTGCATACATCGAATTTATATTGATTTAATATAGACCAATTGTTGTGAACTACTTCTGATGCATTGCTTCATTGGAGACATCTCCCTTTGAGCTTACATAGTAGGATTCACCTCTTTGGGATGATAGAACTTCCACGCTAGTTGTACACTCTTCAATTGCTCCCTTTAAAGCTTTTACACAGGGACCTGCAAAGTTTGTATAAATTAACCAAGTTTTGTTGGGGTTGTACTAAGCTCAAGACGCCCTCTAGGTTGCTATTGGGTTCTTGGAGAGAGGGAGGGGCTTAGCTATTCAAGATATTAAGAAATATAATAGAGCCTGTCTTCTCTGACATCTAGGAAATTGGCTTCTTGATTTGCAAGACTATATGCCTCTATCACTGGAACAACAATACTTTCGACCTTGGCACCCCTAGTATCTCCTCCATGTCCCTCACATACCTTACCTTCCTCGATCGGGTCTAGTAATTTGCTTCACCCATTACAAGCTCTCTGGAGGGAGCTCATCTCCCTTTGGCATATATCAGCAGATACCTCTAACTTGTTGCCTATTCAGGGAAATGCCTTATTTACACTGGGCATGGATAATGCAACTTTTGGTCACTGGGGGGCTAAGAGTCTGCAATATCTGTCTCACATGTTGGAGGCTGATGGTAGGTTGAAATCTTTGACTCATCTCGGAGGTGATTCTTTCACCAGTCCAGGTGATGTTTTACCTATCATCAGCAATCCCACTTTATTGCATCTATGGATAACACATCTTTGAAAGCCCAACATACCCTTCAGGTTCAAATGCTTCTCCAAGGAGCGGGGGAGCACCACCTTTGTGTCTTCTGCTCTTTATAAAGCGCTTCTCCCTCTTCTTCCAGAAAGGGATTTCTCTGATCTGATATGCTTATGGAGTATAGATTGGCAGTGCTCCTCTTTCCTCCTTGGATTTCCTATCCTTGGTTAAATGAATCCCAAATCTTACTGTCAGTGCTGAGAGAATGTCAGCTTTGTTTATTGTACCATGCTTTTCTCACTCAAGAGCATCTGTTTAAAATGGGAAAGTTAGACTTCCCATGTTGTCAAAATGCCACCTGAATGTCAACACTTTGTTTCATGCTTTTTGGACTTGTCCTTGGATTCAGTTTTTCTGGAGATCAGTCCTCCGTTTTCTGGAGTCTTTATTGCAATCTCCGGTTCCTCTTGCTCCAGTGGGTCTTCTTCTAGACTGCCATGAACTTTCTGTGCAATAGAGTAAGAGTATGCGTCAGTTGATAAGGAAAGATAGCCTTGTGGGAAGAAATATTATCTTGGGAGTCTGGACGACTCCTGACCTCCCATTCTTTCGAGCCTGGCGCAACAATCTTCATGCTCTGATGCTTTTGGAGCACACGCAGGTTGGGGGCCCCCTCAAATGGACTCATTTTTTTTAATCAATCTGGGATGTCTATATATAGTCTCTATCACCCACAGCATGAAGTGGGATTCTCAATACTGTTTGACTCTGTTTTGTCTATTTACGATTTCTGGTGGGAGCTTTCCTGTAGGTGGGAGGGATGGGAATTGGTACTATTTCAAAAATACTGTTGACAATTTGTCTTATGCTTGTGATTTGTTATCCTGCATGTTCTGATCTCAAAAATAATTTAAACATAAGTAGAACTGCAGAACAGGGGAAATGAAACTTTATTTTCATTTAGTTCTCTGGTTAAACTAGTTACCACCACAAATGAAACTTTCAGAATTAAAGAAAAAAAAGTGTAAACTGATGATTTATAGCTTTAAAAAGATGCTCCATTAAAGCATGCAGATAATGTTCAAATCCCAATAAAAACTCCAGTTTTGGACATTTTACTAAAAACGTCCAAAATTCAAGTGGGGAATATAGCCATTTTCAAAACAGAAAAATGTCTATCTTTTTTTTTTTTTTTTTCGAAAATGATTATTTGCTAGATGTTTTTGTGCTCTTTGCGTTTTTTTGTTCCATTTTTAAAAAAAAAACAAATGTCCAAGTGAAAAACGCACAAAATCAAGCCGTGTTTTAAGATGGCAAGTGGATGCCTGTTTAGATGCTGTTTTATAAAGACACAGAAGGGAGCATTTCCAATGTGATGTCTAAGTCTGATTCTGGACATTTTGTTCAAAATGTCCAGAATCCAAATAGCAAATATAGCCATTTTCGAAACAGCAACATCGAAACAGCCGCATTGTGCCTGCCATGAATGGGAAAGCGAGGGGTACAAATGTAACAAAAAAAAAAAACATGTCTTCTTCTTTTTTTTTTATAAAAATGGCCACTTGCTAGATGTTTTTTTGCATTTATCTTTTTGGTTCATTTAAAAAAAAAAAAAAAAGTCCAAGTGAAAAACGCAGAAAATCAAGTCTTTGGGATGTAGGAGGAGCCAGCATTCTTAGTAGACAGACTACACAGACATCCTAGGAGAGCACTGGGGCACTGCAATGGACTTCAAATAAATGCTTCCAGGTACACATCTCACTGTTGCTCCCTTATCTTGTCGCTGAGCCCCCCAAAACCCACTTCCCAAAACTGTACACCACTACAGTAGCCCTTATGGGTGAAGGGGGCACTTATATGTGGGTACAGTGGGTTTCTGGTGAGTTTTGGAGGGTTCACAGTTTCCACCAAAAGTGCAACAGGTAAGGGGGAGGTATGGGCCTGGGTCCACCTGTCTGCAGTGCAGTGCAGCCATCACTAGACTACTCCAGGGACCTGCATGCTTCTCTGATTGACCTGAGTATAATATCTTAGGCTGGCAAGTAAATGTTTTAAATTACATTTTTGGGAGGTGGGATGGAGTTAATGACCACTGCTCATATTAGCCCTCTCCTCAAGTCACTTCACTGGCTCCCTATCCGTTTCAGCAAACAGTTCAGACTCCTCTTATTGACATGTAAGTGCATTCACTCTGCAGCTCCTCAGTACCTCTCCACTCTCATCTCTCCCTACACTCCTCCCCGGGAACTCCGTTCACTGGGTAAATCTCTCTTATCTGCACCCTTCTCCTCCACCGCTGACTCCAGACTCTGTTCCTTTTATCTTGCTTCACCATATGCCTGGAATAAACTTCCTGAGCCGGTCTGTCAAGCTCCATCTCTGGCCGTCTTCAAACCTAGGTTAAGAGCCCACCTTTTTGATGCTGCTTTTAACTCCTAACCCTTACTCACTTGTTCAGTACCCTTATTTTATTATCCCCACCTTAGTAATTCCCTTATCTCTTATTTGTCCTGTTTGTCTGTCCTAATTAGATTGTAAGCTCTGTCGAGCAGGGACTGTCTCTTCATGTTCAAGTGTACAGCACTGTGTACATTAAGTTGCGCTATAGAAATGATAAGTAGTAGTATTAGTAAGGGGAGGTCATCCCTGATTCCCTCCAGCAGTCATCTGGTCATTTAGGGCACTTTTTTGTGGTTTATTTGTTAATAAAACAGGTCTAGACTAAAATGTCCAAGTGTTAGGAACGACCAGATCCCGCCCTTAACACGCTCCTGTTATGACCCTTGTGATCTGAATGCACTTTTGACAGACTTTATAGGAAAACATCTAAAAATTGGTTTGAAAAATGTCCAAATGCAGATTTATGCCATTTTCTGGACATTTCTCTTTTGAAAATGAGCCCCATAGGCATCTATAGTGCTCATTTTCAAAGCATTTAGACTCACAAAGTTCCATAGGTTACTATCCATTTTCAAAAGAGATGGACGTCCAAGAAGTGACATAAATCGGCATTTGGACGTCCATCACACAGAAACGTCCAAATCGGTATAATCGAAACTGCATTTTGGACGTCTTTCTCAGAAGTCCGTCGGAAGGACGTTCAAATCTCAAGGGGCATATCGGGGGCGTGTTCATGCGGGACTTGGACGTCTTTGAGCCATAATGGAACAAAGCAAAAACGTTCAGCACTAAAACTTGGACATTTTATGCTAGACCTGTTTTTCTTACGAATAAGGCACAAAAGGTTGCTCCAAATGACCAGATGACCACTTGAGGGAATCAGGGATGACCTCCCCTTACTCCCCCAGTGGTCACTAACCCCCTCCCACCCCCAAAAAGTATGTTTAAGAACATTACTTGCCAGCCTCAGATATCATAATCAGGTCCATGACAGCAGCATGCAGGTCCCTGGAGTAGTTTAGTGCACTTCAGACAGGTAGACCCAGGCCCATCCCCCCACTACCTGTTACACTTGTGCAGGAAACTGTGAGCCCTCCAAAACCCACCAGAAACCCACTTACCCACATATAGCTGCCCCCTTCACCCGTAAGGGCTATGGTAGTGGTGTGCAGTTGGGGTAGTGGGTTTTGGGGGTCTCAGCACACAAGGTAAGTGAGCAACGGTCTAGCTCAAAACGTTTTAGTTTTAATCGTGGATGTTTTCATTTCATTATGGCTAAAAAATGTCCAGGTCTTAGGAACACCCAAATCCTGCCCTTAACAAATCCCCGACATGCCCCTTGAGATTTGGACGCATTGTAGACAAACTGCATAGAAAAATGTCTGGAAAATAGATTTAACTGATTTGGATGTTTTGGTGAGAAAAACTTCCAAATGCCGCTTTTTAGACGTTTTTCTCTTTTGAAGATGAGCCCCATCAGCACCTATGTGTCTTTATAAAATACTAGAATAAGAAGCAGAAATCACACGTACTTTTGCAGACATAGATACTTCCATCTGTCTTGGAACAGATTAGTGTATTTTAAGATCCTTACGTGTGTTTTTGAACTCCACCATGCTCTGCTCACACTCCTTCTCTATACATGCCTACCTTCAAAGTAAGCATCATTATGTCATGGTACATATTTGTATGTCAGTTGGTATTTTATAAGAGCCCATTTATGTGTGGAAATCAGTATTTTAACCACAAATATGGTTATAAAATTACCCTTATAAAGTTTCACATATTTTCAGTTGTCACTGTCATGTGAGTTGTCAGTGTTCCTTGTATTTCACTTAGGTATTTATTCAGTCTTTGTTTTAAGGTTTTTTTTTTTTTTATTCGCCTATTAAATCCTATTTTTATATGCTTTGGGCACACCAATCAGGATTCAGTTGACATTTTTTGCAACATGTCCCAGAAAAAGGCCACATCTACTGGTTTTACATTGCTTTGGGCATTGGCAGTTTTGAAGAGGAGCGCAATAGGGAAAGTAATGAGTACCTGGAACAGGAAGCAATGCAGTGACTTCGACATCATTGATGTCAATACTTAAAGAAATCTAATCGGCCCTTGAAACTCATGCATTGCTTGGATGATAGACACTGACCTTGAAGGACCTCAAATTCAATGTCTGCCGCAATGGTATCCATCTCCAGTGCATTACGGGAGGAAGCTTCTCTAAGGCATTGGAGAGCATTGGTGTCTTGATGCCTTCAATCAAGGCCTGATTACAGTGATGTGCAAAGATAAAGCCAGGCGAAACCAAGGCATTTCTCTTGAAGGTCTGAGTCTAGCACTCTGAAAATTCAGACTGTGAACCAGCTAGAGAATTTTTTTGTTTTTTACCATTAGATCTAACTCCACCTCATGAAAGGAAAAAATCCCTTTATGAGAAACTGTGTTTTATTGATATATTAATGAACTGATGGATGTCATTCCATTAAAGTTAGAAATGGAGGGAAACCCCCAGGGCAGAAACATTGAATATCTTCCAGCTCCCAAGAAAGCTTTAAAAGTGTCCATTCACAGAATTCTTAAAGGATATTCAGATGAGAATGTGGGAAACCCCCATCTTTCAGTTCATCCTGTTAATAAGTAGGTTGACTCAGTGTACAGAGTTCAGAAGGGGGAACCCCCGGAGAGAATAGAAAGAATGAAAAGTATTCAACAAAAACTAGAATACTGGTGTAATGCTTGGCAGTTGAAATTTGATGCAAAGAAACACAGAGTAGTTTACTTGAGAAGTAAAAACCCAAAGGAGCTGTATGAATTAAGGGAGAGGCGGATGTGCACAGACCGGGAGAGGAACCTTGGGGTGATTGTGTCTGAGGATCTCAAGGTAGTGAAACAGTGTGATGAACTGGTAACCAAAACCAGAAGAATGTTTGCCTGCATAACAAAAGGCATTACCAGCAGAAGAAAGGAGGTGTTAATACCTCTATACAAGTTATTGGTGAGGCCCTACTTAGAGTATTGTGTGCAGTTTTGGGGGCCGTATCTCACTAGGGGCATAAAAAGAGTTGAAACAATTCAGAGGAAGGTGACAAAAATGGTATCATGTTTGTGGCAAAAGACTTATGATTTATTTATTTATTTGTTACATTTGTATCCCACATTTTCCCACTTATTTGCAGGCTCAATGTGGCTTACATTGTACCGAGGAGGTGTTCGCCATCTCCGGTAGACAAACAAATACATGGAGTTGCTGTGGCGGATAAGGATCGTGTGTTAGAGACACATTGGGAATCATAGAGAGGAAGAGTTATGTATAGTCTGTTACAAGCTTTGGTATCGTTGTGTTGCAGGGTTTAGGCACTTACGTTGGGTTTGTAAGAGACTTGAAGTCCTGAATATGTGTATCCTTGAGGAAAGGATGCAGACATTTAAATATTTGAAAGGTATTAATATAATAACAAATCTTTTCCAGAGATGGGGAAATGGTAGAAATAGTTGTTGGGTTCTCGAGGCAGAACCGGAATTCGTGAGCCCTTAGACCACTGCCGAGGAGTGGCAGAGGCAGGCTAGACCATCCTGGAACCGGATACAAGGAAGAGCAGGACTGGAACTCCGGACTGGAGTAGCAACTGAGGCGGGCAAACTAGATCAGGCAGAACAGGAACAGCTTCACCTGCGCTTGACCACCGTTCCTCAGGAGTTGAGCCCCTGAATGCAGGTGGCCGACAGGACTTGCAGGACAGGGCAGGAACTGAAGGTCCAGAGGACCCCCCTCTGGGTCTAGAATACACGAGGGAGACTAGGCTAGGCACTAGACTAGAACTGAAGGCTGCCACGCTGCCACTAGGCAAAAACACAAGACAGACTAAGCAGACAGGGTAAACACAAAGGCTAGGCGGAAGCAGGGACTCGGATATACATACAAGCTTGGCAGAAGCAGAGGTTAGGAGGTACATACAAGCTTGACAGAAGCAGGGGTCAGGATATACATACAAGCTTGGCTGAAGCGGGTTCAGAATATGCAGACAAGCTTGGCAGAAACGGGGTTCAGAATAAGCATGCAAGCTTGGCAGAAACGGGGTTCAGGATATACATGCAAGCTTGGCAGAAGCAGGGTTCAGGATATACAGGCAAGCTTGGCAGAAGCAGGGTTCAGGATTAACACACAAGCTGGGCAGAAACAGGGGACAGGATTAACACACAAGCTGGGCAGAAACAGGGGACAGGATATACACATAAGCTGGGCAGAAGCAGGAATCAGGATATACACACAAGCTGGGCAAAGCAGGGCTCAGGCTATACACACAAGCTGGGCAGAAGCAGGGTTCAGGATATACATACAAGCTAGGTAGAAGCAGGACTCAGGACAAAGACATAAGCTGGTCAGGAGTTGCATACAAGCTAGGCAGAAGCAGGACTCAGGATATACACCCAAGCTGGGCAGAAGCACACAGAGAGTATCTGGGTTCAGGCAATAGTCAGAGACAGGCAGCAGGCAGAGAATATCCGGGTTCAGGCAGTAGTCAGAGACAGGCAGCAAGCAGAGAATATCTGGGTTCAGGCAATAGTCAGAGACAGGCAGCAAGCAGAGAATAAACCAGGAACTAGCAGAGGTCAGGGCAAAGGCTGAAGCTCCAGTAGCTAAAAGACACAGACTGAGAGCACAGCAATGGCTGAAGCTACAGTAGCTAACAACCACAGACAGGGAACACACCGAGGCTGAAGCATCAGTAGCTCCACACACAGTGAAGCACCAGAAGGACTAGCAGTCCACAGATGCAACAAGCAGAAGGGCAAGAGCCCAAAGCAGGAAGGGCAAGAGCCCAAAGCAAGGCTATGTAGCAGCGCAACAGTACACTGACTAACCTGACGCCCTTTTGGCAATGCAAAGGTCCTGAATACAAGTACAGCACTTCCTTATAAAGGCTCTCACTGATGATGTCACCTACAGCAGGACAGAAGCAGGGAACACACTGACACCAAAGAGAGGCTTGAAACACACAGGAAGTGAGCACACAGGAAGGACAGACAGGAGCCATCTTGGAAGCTGGAACAGAACAGGCAGAAGCCATCTTAGATGCTGGCCAGGCAGCAGCCATCTTGGAAGCTGGCCAGGCAGGAACCATCCCGGAAGCTGCACTTCGAGGGATCAGGTGAGCAAAAGAGGAGTCATGACCATGGACGTAACAATAGTGGACATGATTTGAAGTTGCAGAGTAGTACACTTAGGAATAAAATCAGCAAATTTGTTTTCAATGAGAGAGTGGTGGATGCAGCCTTCCAATGCTAGGAATGAAGACAGTGGCGGAATTCAAAAATGAATAAACACAGAAAAAGATGGTACCTAAGTAACGCTTAAATCACTTCACGACCACTGATTATATTACTAAGGGCAGGATAGGGAAAGTAAGACCAGTGCCAGATGGACTTCTACTGTCTGTGCCCCGTAAATGACAAAGACAAATCAGCATTAACTATGAGTAGTTTATACTACATTCATATCATATCATATGCTATGAGTGTGGGTGCTGGAGAAGATGTGTTAAGGTTGAAACTAGCAAGTAAAATGTTGTTAGCAATATTGCTGGCTTATTGATTTAAGACATGTATTGATAATGATTGTGACTGTGCTGCAGTCATAATAATAATGCAGCTGTGGCTGCCATGTTGGACAGACTGGATGAACCATGCAGGTCTTTGTTTGCCATCACTTACTATGTTGTTATGCAGAAGATGTAGCTTATTACCATTTCATAACGGTCTAATCCACTGTCCAAAGGGCCTATAGTTTCAAGTCTCATTCTGTGAGTTCCTGGAAAGGAAAGCTGAAGACACTGGAGTCTTTTGGAAGGAATTCTTTAAGAACACTACGTTTCTTGCTTAGCTTCTTACCAGATCTTCATCAGCATGTACATGTGAAAGACTGTATATATGATGGAGGAGTTTATAGACACCCTCTTTCAAGAGAAGGTCACACAGCTTCATTCTCTAGTGGGTAAAGGGAAGGATTGTGGAAAATACATGGGCTGAGCAACCTATGATATTTCTGAGATAGTATCAAGAGTTTCTGCTATGTGTCTTAGAGTGCCCAAAGACTCTCCAGGCTTCAGTCCTATGGTGTTAATTCAGTCTTTGTGATATTTTTTCATTTTAAGTAGCCTTTTCTGTTGATGATTACCATTTGTTTTAGGAAGTAGTATGCCCAACATGTACCTTAACCTGCAAGACAGAGAAATAAAAAGAACAATGGAATTAAGTATCTTTATCACCAGGTTCCATGAGTGCAGGATTCTGAATGAAGCAAAGGTACATGGACCTCAGCCAGGGACTGGCATTGAAATTACCAAACAAGGGGCAATATAAAAACATTAGAACTATAACTCATGTTAATAGTTATTTACTCCTCCCCCCTTTTCATGTCTGAATGTGTTGTTTATTTTTTTGTTTTTATTTGATTTTTTTTTTTTTTGGTGTGATTAATTTGAAATCTTCAGTGTGTGTGTGTGTGTGTGTGTGTGTGTTTTGCACTTCTGTGATTTTTATGCTACACCTCACCTTGGGGACATTTGTAATAAGGTGAGAAATTAGTGTCCAAAATAATTAGAAGGTGCTTGTTTGAAAAAAGACAGGCATATTAATGAGCCTCTTTTATATAACTGGATCATAGACTATGCCAAGCAAGTTGAAAGATTAAATATTCTCTAGCTGAACTTGAACCAACAATTTGTTGGGATAAGAAGCTCCTGCTCTGCTTTTGAGACACTGGGTGGCTTTAGGTTGGTATAAACAATGAGGGTTTGAGTACAGTGTACACTGTATGGCTAAGATATGCAAACACATCCCTGAAGAAATGGATAGGTTCTCAAGGATTACAAATGGGCTCACTTGTTCCCAGCCAGGGCTTTTTTTTTCCTGGCAGCATTTTCCTGCTGTCTGCCTGCTCAAACTTCCATGCAGACACCAACTGCTTACAGGCTATCAATCTCCCCTTTTGCTACTGCCTTCTCCTTTCCTTTCCTTGATCATCTCCACCCCCTGTCTATCATATACAATCAGGATGCTTCTTTTGTGGTGTTGGCTACTTTTCTTTTCCTCATGGCAGTGTGGGTTCACTGAATTGTTTGAATTGTGTTATGATTTGTAGATATAAAGTGCTTTATAGTTATGAGGGAGAGGAGAGGAGCTAGCACCAAGGGAAGAGGAATGGTAAAGAAGCAAAAGACATGATGGTGCTTAGGGAGGAAAACCCTAGCTCGATCTTGGGCTGGAGAAATGGAGAATGGGAACTGGCCTCTGCTCTTATACTGCTCTTGACCCCCAAATGGTAGTACCATGATATTTCCACTAGGGGTCACTGGTACCAATTTTAACCCAGGACTGACTGGCTGTGAGTAGGAGCAACTGGGGACCCCACTAGATAGCAATGATTACTAAAGGTAGGCCCTCAAGGGGATCTACAGGAAAGTAGGGGATCTTCAGGGCAGCGCAGGAGAGGAACTTGTATTTGGGGGGAGGCAATGGGAGGTTCTTTACGGAAAACAAAAAAATATAATACTGAATGCACAGGTTTATTTGTTTGTCCTTTATTAGAATGTTTACTCCAGTCATCCATTTTCTTTGGAGAAGATTTGTGAGTAATGCTAGATTGTGGTATGTTATGAATTTCAATTGGCAAATGTATACTAACAAATGTTTCCATCCTTCCTGCCTAGACCAATTTTAATACAGTTTTAACAAGGGAACGAATGAAGAAAGAGAATATTATAAATGACCTTAGTGACAAATTGAAAATGATAGTGCAACAACAAGAAAGAGATAAAGGTGAGTAAAACTTTATGAATTAAACATAATCAGTAGATATGGGAGTAATTTTATAGTTGTATGCACAGGTAAAAAGTAGGCACATGGTTTTCTCTGTTCAGACTGCTAGATTTTCACAGCATAAGCATATTTGTACTTCTGCTTTGAAAATTAGCCCAGGAAAACATATGCACTTGTCTGTTGATAAGAGGCATTAATCAGGCATGCAAATGAATCAGCCAGCCGCACCAGCACAAAACAGCTCTCCCAGACTTCAGAATTAAGCATTTCCCTTCCTGTGTAAGGTGATCTCCTCAGCACCTCAATTTTGTGTTTTCTGCTCTGCCAAACGGACATGAAAAAAAAATTATTCCGTATTTGAGAAGTTTACAGCCTCTGTATGTTTCTGAATTTGCTTTTATTTATTTTTTGTTATTTTCAGTTCCTTGTATTCTTCAACCAAAATGTCCCAACAGAGTCGTAGTCTCTACCCCTGCCCGCAATGTAAAAGAAAGAACCCAAATTTCAAAACTCACTCCAGATGCCTAATTTGTCTGGACGCAAACCACAATCAGAATGACAGCAACCATTATAAGCACAAAATAACTGCCTGAACTAGTTCTGCAATCACTACAAAGAGACTTCTGCTTGCCTAGAAAAAGATGGTTATCGCCTGTACAGAAATTGGTTTACTTTACACATTCTAGTAGATCATCCTTGACGGAAGTTCATCCTCTTCCCCATTCAGTGACTTTAAGAATTTAGCCACAAAGAAACTTCAGCAGTTATCCAGACATTAGCTTCCAGTGGCCGCTCAAATTACATTTAAGATACTATGTTTGGTATGCAGATCATTTCATTTGGGACTTCCAGTTTACCTTTTGAAAAAGTTGGAGATATATATTCCTCAATGGACACTTCAATCCTCTCAAAAAGGTTTTATTATGTTGGACTTTTGCTTTTTAACTCTTTAATGAGTTTTTTTTTTTTTTTTTTTTGCAAACTTCTAAAAACTTGATTATTTCAATAATGTTTAACTAAATCTGTTATTTTATTTGTATTTTATTAGATTGTTTGTTGTGTTTGAAATTTGTATTGCATTTTGTGGTTTGTAAACCGCTTGAACACTTTGGTAAGAGGCAGTATATAAAATCAATAAATTCAATCCAATCAAATTTAATTCATATTGAAATAAAGCTCCTCGGAGGTTTCCAGGCACAAAGCACAATCATCTTTTGAATGCTTGCACAAGCCTAAGGAGAAGAGATTACCTCTAAGGTTCCTTCCAAATCACAGGAGAAGCACAGACATATTAGCATTCTTTCACAAGGAGCTTCTCCTAAGCTCAGACCTGTTTAACTGTCCTCCTGTACTGTCTGTGCCATCTAGGAGACTCCACTAGGATGCTAGCATAGTCAAATCTGGTCCTATATTAGTGCAGTCATTTCAACAACTTCTGCACAGATAAACCAGCGCAAGGGCCAGTGCACGTCATGAGCAGACTGCTTCAGAGCAATATATATTTTATACTGATAGTGCATAACTATACAGCGTCAGATGGCATCAACTTCTGTATTATTGATAGTTGCCAATGAATCTTCTATTTTGCTACTTCTTCTAGAGCAGCCTTATTCATTCAACAAATTTAACAAAAGCTACTGTAAGTATCTGCCATTTAAAACACCAAAAAAAAAGAAAGAGGCTGGTGCTAAAGAATGAAAGAGGAAAAAGTCCACAAGTTTATAACTTGGCATGTCCACGTCTCACCAAAGCAAGGCTGCATCAGGGGTCACAATCTGTTGGAAATTCTTGATGCATGAAACAGTCGCATAACCAAAAATGTACCCAGAGAAAGATACTTACTGTCACTGAAAAAAAAATCTAAAAGGCTGAGCTTTCAAAGGTTAGGAGTTGACATCAGGTGAGCATTTTGTGCAAAAATACAATATTGGAAGCTCAGATCAGATGTATTTTCACATTTTAGAAAAGGCAAAAGGAAGTCCAAACAACACCTGACATGGTTAAAAGGTGGGGGTGAAAGAGGCTATTATAGCTAAAAGAACATATGTCAAAAACATGAAAAAAGAATCCAGATGAAGAAATAGGAAACATCATAAGCATGGCCAAATTAGATGCAAATTGTTGATAAAGAAGGCAAAAAGAAAATTTGTAATTTTAATTATGGGATGCTGGCCTGTTCATTAATATAAACTCTAAATTCTTTTGTGAACCGCCTTGAACTTTTGGTTAAGATGGTATATAAATAACTGGCAATGTCCTGTTGTGAATTGAGGACTGGTGGAAAGAGAGAAAACAGAGATCAGGGTTAAATGATCAGTGTTTTCAATGGAGAAAGGTAAATAGTTTAGTGCTCCAGGAATCTGTAATGGGGCCACTGCCCTTTAATATATTTGTAAATGATCTAATGAGTGTGGTCATCACACCAAAGGAGGATCTTGTGAGACCGGGAGACCAGACATTCAAATAGAAGATGAAATTCAATGTGGCCAAGTGCAAAGTGATGCAAACAGGGAAGAATAACCCAAATTGTACTTACATAATATTAGGTTCCACATTATGAATCACCACTAGGAAGTGAATTTAGGCATCATTATTCATGATATGTTGAAATCTTCCGATGATTATGCAACAGTGGCCAAAAGAACAAACAGAATGCTGGGTATTATTAGGTAAAGAATAGAGGATAAAACATAAAATATTACATTGCTTCTAGATGGCTCCATGGTGCAACTGCACCTTGATTTTTATATGAAATTCTGGTCATTGCATCTCAAAAAAAAGATACAGAGAAGGACAAACAAAATGATAAAGGGAATAGAATAACTGTCATATCAAGAAAGGCTTAAGAGATTTAGGGTCTTCATCTTGGGGTGGCTCAGGAGAGGACTATAATAGAGGTGTACAAAAGTGGAGTGGAATGTGTATACATGAATCAATTGTTTACTCTTTCAAAAAATACAAAAGCTAGGGGATACGCTGTAAAGTTAATAATATTACTTTTAAAAAAGCAGAACTCATTGACAGAGGATATGATAATAAAAATTGGACAAATTCGTGAAGGAAAAGTCCATAAACTCTTAAGGTAGACTGAGGGAAAGCCACTAATTATTTTGACTGTTATCTCCTTTCAGAGATAATATCCCTCCAAAGTATTCTTCCTACCCTACGTACAGGGGGTTGGGCACAAATTTCTTTAACAGTGGGAGCATAGGATACAACAGATTCCGGGGCTCTTACCATTATAAAAATGAGCTACCACGTCAGGTTCCACACTCTGCCTCAGAGTTGGTGAGCCCTAGAGCAGCAGTCAGGTTTGCGCTGCCCGCCAAACTTAGTGGTCAGGCAGACCCTGACTGGCGACAGGCGAGTCATGTCCTGGTTAGGAAGGACTGGAACTGTGGACTGGCAGATGCACTGGAGCTTGAAGACTGAAGGAGAGCTTACTGGAGCTGACACTGGGGGCACACAGGTGCTGGAAATGAAGAGCTGGGGCACTGAAGACGGACTGGCACTGGACCTGAAGAGTTCTGAAGCTAGAGAATGAAGACAGAAGGAACGCTGCAACTCACACTGAGCAAGGCATGGAGACCTGTTGCAGAGGCAGAGAGAGCCATTGAGACATGGCTCAATGGTTCCCATGAATGGGATGCAAACATACCAGGCTATAATCTATTTAGGAAGGATAGAGATGGTCGTAAAGGTGAAGTAGTAGCTCTGTATGTGAGAAATGATATCGCAGCGACTGAAATGACAGGGACCTGGGGAAAGGAAGAAGTGATATGGATCACCTTAAAAAGAGATGATAGAACCTCTGTCCACATGGGGGTTGTCTACAGACCTCCAACACACAATTGGAGGAACTAGATAAAGATCTGATCGCAGATATTCAAAAGTTGGGAAAGAAGAGAGAGGTACTGTTGCTGGGAGATTTCAATCTGCCGGATGTAGATTGGAAGGTTCCATCTGCGGAATCGGAAAGAAGTAGAGAGATCGTGGATACTTTCCAAAGTGCTCTGCTCAGACAAATGGTGACGGAACCCACGAGGGTGGGAGCGACGCTGGATCTGGTGCTCACAAATGGGGAGAGTATGTCAAATGTCCGAGTGGGTGCCCACCTGGGCAGCAGTGACCATCAAACAGTTTGGTTTGATATGACAGCTGAAGTGGAAGGCGGCCACTCAAAACTCAAAGTCCTGGATTTCAAGCATGCTGACTGTAGTAAAATGGGGGAATACCTGAGGAAGGAGCTGATGGGCTGGGAGGACGTATGAGAAGTGGAAGGACAGTGGTCCAGGCTGAAAGAAGATATAAATATGGCCACAAACCTTTATGTAAGGAAGAGGAAATAAAAGCAAGAGAAAAAGGAAACCAATATGGTTCTCCAAGCAAGTGGCTGAGAAAATAAAGGCTAAAGAGTTGACGTTCCTGAAATACAGAAAAACTCAAAAAGAGGAACACGGAGAGGAATACCGGATGAAACTGAAAGAAGCCAAGAGAGAGATACGTCTGGTGTAAGCGCAAGCGGAAGAATAAATGGCTAGAAATGCAAGGAGGGGTGACAAAAATTTCTGCAGGTATATTAGTGTAAGGAGGAAGACTAAAAAGGGAATTATGAGACTGAAAAATGCTGCAAACCGCTATGTAGATAATAATGAAGAAAATGCAAATTTGCTAAATAGATACTTTTGTTCTGTTTTCAGAGAAGAAAATCCTGGAGAAAGGACCACAATTGACTGGCAAAAGTACATATGAGAATGGAGTGGATATAGCACCGTTCACGGAACAGTGTGTATGAACAACTTGAAAATCTAAAGGTGGACAAAGCCGTGGGACCGGACGGGATCCACCCCAGGATATTGAGGGAGCTCAGAGAGGTTCTGGCGGGTCCTCTTAAAGATTTGTTTAATAAATCCTTGGAGACAGGAGAGGTTCCGTGGGATTAGAGAACAGCGGACGTGTTCCCTTTTCACCAAAGTGGTGATAAGGAAGAAGCTGGAAACTACAGTCCGGTAAGCCTCACTTCGGTTATTGTAAAAGTAATGGAAGCGATGCTGAAGGAAAGGATAGTGAATTTCCTGGAAGCCAATAAGTTGCAAGATCCGAAACAACATGGTTTTACCAAAGGTAAATCGTGCCAAACGAATCTCATTGAATTCTTTGGGTGACCAGAGAATTGAATCAGGGACGTGCTATAGACGTAATCTTCTTACGTTTCAGCAAAGCTTTTGACACGGTTCCCCACAGGAGGCTCTTGAATAAACTTGACAGGCTAAAGATAGGACCCGACGTGGTGAACTGGATTAGGAACTGGTTGACGGACAGACGCCAGAGGGTGGTGGTTAATGGACTTCGCTCGGATGAGGGAAAGGTGAGTAGTGGAGTGCCTCAGGGATCGGTGCTGGGGCCAATTCTGTTCAATATATTTGTGAGTGACATTGCCGAAGGGTTAGACGGTAAAGTTCGCCTTTTTGTGGATGATACTAATATTTGTAACAGAGTGGACACCCCGGAGGGAGTGGAAAACATGAAAAAGGATCTGCAGAAGCTAGAAGAATGGTCTAAGGTTTGGCAATTAAAATTCAATGCGAAGAAATGCAAAGTGATGCACTTAAGGAGTAGAAATCCACGGGAGACATATGTGTTAGGCAGTGAGTGTCTGATAGGTACAGACGGGGAGAGGGATCTTGGGATGATAGTATCTGAGGATCTGAAGGGGACGAAACAGTGTGACAAAGCGGTGGCTGTAGCTAGAAGGTTGCTAGGCTGTATAGAGACAGGTGTGACCAGCAGAAGAAAAGAGGTTTTAATGCCCCTGTATAAGTCGTTGGTGAGGCCCCACCTGGAGTGTTGTGTTCAGTTTTGGAGGCCGTATCTCGCTAAGGATGTAAAAAGAATTGAAGCGGTGCAAAGAAAAGCTACAAGAATGGTATGGGATTTGCATTACAAGACGTATGAGAAGAGACTTGCGGACCTGAACATGTATACCCTGGAGGAAAGGAGAAACAGGGGTGATATAATACAGACGTTCAAATATTTGAAAGGTATTAATCCGCAACTGAATCTTTTCTGTAGATGGGAGGGCGGTAGAACTAGAGGACATAAAATGAGATTGAAGGGGGGCAGAGTCAAGAAAAATGTCAGGAAGTATTTTTTCACATAGAGAGTGGTGGATACTTGGAATGCCCTCCCGCGGGAGGTGGTGGAGATGAAAACGGTAACGGAATTCAAAAATGCTTCGGATAAACATAAAGGAATCCTGTTCAGAAGGAATGGATCCTCAGAAGGTTAGCGGAGATTGGGTGGCAGAGCCGGTGTTGGGAGGCGGGGCTGGTGGTGGGCAGACTTCTATGGTCTGTGCCCTGAAATGGCAGATACAAATCAAGGTCAGGTATACACATTAAAGTAGCACATGTGAGTTTATCTTGTTGGGCAGACTGGATGGACTGTGTGGGTCTTTCTCTGCCGTCATCTACTATGTTAATACAGTATATGAAGTGTCTGCCAGCTTCCTATAAGGGCCCTGCTCCCCGACTTCATCACAGTGCTCCTGGATATTGCTGCCACTGGCCAAAAAATAAAAAGTCCCCACCCACATATGCCTAGAAGGGCCTGCCGGCCAGAGGAGAAAGTGTTCAGACGACAGTGGGCCTGAAGATGCTGAAAGCAGCAGTGCTCGCAACCTTTTGTGCCGGAGGAGCAGCCGGAGACAACAGAACCCGATGCCGAGGTGAATCAGGATGCAAAGGGTACAAGTGTGACAGTAACCCCTTCCCAAACACCCCTCCCCCTCCTCTCCATCTAGGTTTGGGTCTGTGGAGAAAAAAATATGATAATACCTTCTGATAAGCAAAGGAGCATGGATGTGAGTTGCCAGTTCCCAAGATTTCTCTTCAGGGCTATGTTCTTTCCATAACGATGAGGTACTGAAGTCTGCCATGCCTTCTCCTGGAGTCTAGAATGTCTTGTACTTTGTACTCCTTGTCTGGGTCCACAGCCACAGTAGAGGGTCCTGGCCATTTACTCCTCTTGATTTATTAGTACGGGCTTGAGAAGGGACACATGGAAGGTGTTATGGACCCATAATGTAGATGGTAATCTCAGTTGGTATGAGAAAAATCTTACTCTACCAAGGACTGGGTAAGGCCCAATAAACCAGGGAGTGAACTTAGTAGAAGGAGTCTTAAATCGAAGGTTCTAGGTGGTACTACTGCTACTACTATTTAGCATTTCTATAGCGTTACAAGGCATACGCAGCGCTGCACAAACATAGATGAAAGACAGTCCCTGCTCTAAGAGCTTACAATCTAATAGTCCCTGCTCAAAGAGCTTACAATCTAATAAACAACCAAGTCCCCAGGCCGAAATTGGGGAGCAGGAAGTCTCTTCTTGTCTGCCTGTTTTCTGTATCACTTGGCTGCTTGAATTAAGAGTTCTCTAGTCCTCTTCCATTGATTACTGAGGGACACAACTGTAACCTTGGCAGCCGGTACTGTGGCAGACACAGATATGGACAAAGGTACCCTGGGGTACTATCCAAACACAATCTGGAAAGGAGATGAACCGGAGGATTCACTCACATGATTATTATAGCTGAATTTGACCTAGGGTTACAATTGTGACCAGTCATTCTGTTGGACAGACACAAAACTGCGCAGGAAAGTTTTCAAGATTTGATTAACTCTTTCAGTTTGACCATTGGTTTGGGAATGGTACCTGGAGAAGTTCAGAGTAATTCGTAGAGTTTTACATAAGCTTCGCCAGAACCTAGAAGTAAACTGGATCCCTTGATTGGAAACAATGAATTCTGGCAATCCATGTAGGCAAAAGATTCCTTTAAAGAAGTATTGAGCCAGATTAGGTGCAGATGGTAATCCAGGTAGGAGAATGAAGTGGGCCATCTTAGAAAATCAGTCAACAACCACCCTTATTGTGGTAAACCCTTTAGAGTCAAGGAGATCCGTTATGAAATCCATATCTGGGTCCTTGGAAACTCTGGAACTTGAAGAGGTTGAAATACTCCCCCATGGGTGTGAACGAGAAGTCTTATGGCAAGCACAGACAAGACAGGAGGCCACAAAATCGCACATATCCTTTTTCTTCTGTGGCCACCAATATGTCCAGGATATGAGCTCCAGCATTTTGCGAACTCTGGGGTGTCCAGTGATGTTGGAATCATGTCCCCATCTTAGCACAGTGTCCTGGAGGCATTTGGACACCACAGTCTTGCCGGGGGAACTGGCATGGGCGCTGCTGCAGGATCTTGGCTGAGGCTATCACAGTCTGATAATCAGAATTCTCATCAGTAGGCTCGAATGAATGGGAAAGGGCATCAGCCTGGCAGGCAGAAGACTACCTGAAAATCAAAACGAGCAAGAAATAAGGACCGTCGAACCTGATGGAGGTTAAGCCTCTTGTGTATAAAGGAGATTCTTATGATTGGTGGTCACCATGAAAGGATGTTTTGCCCCCTTAAGGAGATGATGTCACTCTTCCAGTGCCACGTTAATAGCTTATAATTCACGATGTAGTTCCTCTTGGCATGAGAAAACCTTTTGGAAAAGAAGGCACAAGGCATTAATTTGCCCTTAGTATTGGGTTGAGAGAGGATGGCCCCGGCTCCAATGAAGGCTTTTCAGGGCCTGGATGACAAAGTATTGGAGCCACAGTGAAAGGCCGTTTCAAAACTTCAAAAGCTTATATCACCTCCTCAGACCAGTCCCAGGTGGTAAGAGGTGCCACAATAGATGGGTAGTCATGGATAAACTTGCAAAACCCAAGAAATATTGTAGAGCTCGTCTCCCCCGAGAGCGAGGCCAGTCAAGGATAGCTGATAACTTAGAGGAATCCATCTTTAGGCCTTGGTCCATTATGATATAGCATAAGAAAGGCAGCTTATTTTGCTCAAAGGTATACTTCTCCAGTTTAGCATATAAATGGTTCTCCTGAAGTCGCTTTAGGGCCAGTTTTACTTGTTCCCAATATTGAGCAAAGGTCTTGGAGTATACCAGTATGTCATCTAGGTAAACCAGCTCTGTAGCAGGTCCAAAAAGATGTCATTCACAAAATTCTGGAAGAGAGCTGGCACATTGGAGAGTCCAAATGGCATAACCAAGTACTCATAATGCCCGTCTCTAGTATTAAAGGCCGTCTTCCATTCATCTCCTTCACGAATACGAATCAAGTTGTATGTTCCCCTCAGGTCCATCTTAGTGAAGATGCGGGCTCCCTGAAGATGGTCGAACAACTCTTAACGGAAGAGGGTACTTATTTTTGACTGTGATGGTATTCAATCCTCTGTAATCAATGCAGGGACATAAAGTACCATCTTTTTTTCCTAACAAAGAAAAAGGTTTCCCCTACCAGGGAGATGGAAGGACAGATAAACCCTCTCCATAGGTTCTCTGCAGTGTAGTCTGACATGGCTTGGGTCTCGGGCATGAACAGCTGGTAAACTCTTCCCTGAGGTGGCATCTTACCCAGCAGGAGGTCAATGGGACAATGATACTCTCAATGAGGATTTGGAGAAGATGTCATAAACCACGTAGGCCCAAGGCAGAATACCGAGGTCTGCAAACATTAGGGCTATGGTGGGCACTACGATATCCAAACAGCATTGATGATAGGTGTTGCCCCAGGCAGTGATTTCTCCAGTCTACCTGTCTATGGTTGGATTATGCTTCTGTAGCCAAGGTAGACCCAGGATGATAGGATTTACAGATGTCTGAAGCACGGAGAACATAATGGCTTCCCTTTGGAGGGCCCTGACCCTCAGGTGTAAGGAAACAGTTTTAACAGGAAGAAGTCCTTGTATACCTCCATACACTGTGGAAACTGGGATGGCCTTGGTTAAGCCCTGGGTAGGAATTTTAAAGTGTCTGACGAGAGCCTCATCAATGAAATTCCTTCCTGTCCCAAAATCAATGAAGGCTTCAGTGATCTTACATTCTTGGTCAAGCTCTAGCAGTGCTGGGACCAGAAATTAAGTGCAGGGAGTCAGAGCTAAGTCTGAAAGTTTCCCAATTTCCTGGGACATTTCAGGACATAATGTCCCGATTCACAAAGTAGAGAAATAAATTCAGGACTTGCACCTTTGTTTTTCTTGTTCTAAAACAGAAAAGCGGCCCACCTGCATTGGCTCCCCAGAATCCAGAGCTATGGTCTCCTTGTTAGGAGGATGTATGGGACGCTGAAAACTGTGTGCCAGCCGTACCATCTGATGGGAAGATTGTCATTCCCGGGCTCATTCGTGGAGCTGGATATCAATCTGGCCAAAGACAGAGGAGGTTATCCAGCAAAGAAGGAAGATCCCAACCCGCCAACTCATCTTTAATTTGAGGAAATAATCCTTGCCAAAAAAAACTGCCACAAGACTCTCGTTATTCCAATTTAATTCCGAGGTGAAGGTGCAGAACTGGATGGCATAATTCCCCAAAGTTTGTGAACCCCTGTATCAGTTGTAGAAATTCAGAGGCTGCGAAGGAAGCCTTCCCCGGTTCTTCAAAGACCCTTTAGTATTATTCTAGGAACCCATTTAGACTGTTGAGCATGGGATCGCTCCATTCCCAGAGTGGAAAGGCCCACGCAAGGGCTTGACCGTCCAGCAAGGAAATAATGTAAACCACACAGGCATGATCCAAAAGGAAGTCTCTGGCTTGGAGTTTGAAAATTATTAGACATCGGTTGATGAACCCTCAACAAGTTATGGTGTTTCCATCGTATTTGGGGGTGGGGGGGGGGGGGGGGTCAGACAGATGCCAGAAGAAACACAAGTGGCTGAGGTTAAAGCCAGATCTGGTGCTGAGGCGACACTGATAATCTGTTGCTGGTCCATACAAGTAGATAGATCCTGGACAGAACCGGACAATTACTGAAACTGGAGGGCCAGTTGCTGGAGCAGCTGTAAGGTGGGTGACTCGCCCAAGCTCATGGCCTCTGCAAACTGTCATGCCTCAGGGTTGATGAGCCCTAGAACTGCAGTTAGGTTTGTGCCGCCCACCCAACCTAGTGATCAAGCAGGCCCTGACTGGCGACAGGTGAGTCACGTCCCGCTTAGGAAGGACTAGAACTGTAGAACAGCAGAAACACTGGAGCTTGAAGACTGAAGGAGAACTGGAACTGACACTGAGGGCACAGAGGAGCTGTAACTGAAAACGAACTGGAACTGAAGAGTACTGGAGCTAGAGACTGAAGACAGAGGGAACACTGCAACTCACACCTCTGGAGACCTGTTGCAGAGGCAAAGAGGAAATGTCTCCCAGCTTCCTATAAGGACTCTGCTCCCCGATCATCACCACGGTGCTCCCGGATATTGCCGCCACTGGCCAAAATTCCACACACACACACGTGTGTGTGCATGCACCGAGCAGCAACATACATAGTAACATAGTAGATGACGGCAGAAAAAGACCTGCATGGTCCATCTAGTCTGCCCAAGATAAACTCATATGTGTATACCTTACCTTGAATTTTGTAGCAACGGACCTGGAGGTGCTAGAAGTGGCAGTGCTCATGGCCTTCTATGCTGGAGGAGCAGCCGAAGGCAATGAAATCCAAACCCGATGCAAGGTGAGTCGGGACACAAAGGGGCACAAGCATGACACTGCCTTTATCCGAAAGAGCTTCACTCAAGCATATCATCTTGTAAGCACTTTCTCTAGTAGCAGTTACCTTGGCTTGAAGACTAAGGGATCATCAAGCCTTAGTTACCTACGAACAGTATACTCAATTCATCACTACAGCACAGTTTTGTGTACTCATCCTAAGTTCTTACCAGTTGTATCAAAGTTTTTCATGTGAATGAGGAAAGCGTATTTCCTACCTTTTGCCCTAAGTCTTAGAAGAATCCATGTGAGAAGTTCCTCTAAAATCTGGGCTGTAAATGAGTTCTTGCTTTCTACCTTAAAAGAACTAAATCCAACAGAAAGTCTATACAGCTATTTGTTTCTTTCATCATTATTCTGGTAGCCAAACAAACTTTATAAAATTGGCTACCATCCTGTATACAGTTCTGTTATGAGCAAACTGGTACTCCTCTTACCAGTAAGGTTAAACCTCATCAAATCAGAGCCACAGCAGTTTTGTGGCCCTCCTGAAATCTGCTTCACTGAATTCCATATACAAAGCTGCAACTTGGTCCTTACTTCACGCTTTCACCTCACACAACATCTTTAACCAGTCCAGGCAAGAGGCAGTATGTTAGGTTACCAGCATAGCTCAATCAATCTTCTTAACATTGGCAGTTCTCACATTTTTTTTCTTTATGGACGGGTTGTTATTTGGACAACCTGTAACTAAACTGAGCAGCCTTGAGCTTGGGAATCGCTTCTTGTGTGCCTGACTCAACTCTGTTTATCACCTGTTTTCTCACCTATAACATGTTTTCCATAGATAGCAGGATTGATCAGGCACACAAAATCTCCCACCTCCCCGAAAGTTGCATTCTTGAACTGTGGAACTAACTGAGGTACTGAGGAAACTACTGCATGTGGGAAGGTCCTTACACAATCAAATCTTTACACTACTTAGTCCCAACACTGTCATATGAAATCATCCACATATGTGCCTGATCAGTCATATTACTACAGAAAACATCTGTTACAGGTGAGATATAAATGCTTTATATTTACAGTTGCTCTTTGAAGTTCACCAATTTATTGAATTAATTTCTGCACATGTGCTTAAATTTTCAAAAACATGCACATAAGTGAAACCCCGGTTCAGAAAGACTTCTATTCACTGCAATAAAAATAAGTGCACACAAGCTCCTATGCATGTATTTTTGCCCATATATTAGATGGATAGTTTTGTAAAAGCCTATTTACATAGTTAAAGCAGTGTTTTTCCAGAGGAAAAGGCTTTGAAAATTGTCTTTATTCTAAACCTGCAATTAACCAGTTAATTTGTTCTTATCTCTTAGACTTAATTGAAACTCTTTCTGAAGATCGAGCTCGCTTACTGGAAGAGAAGAAAAAACTTGAAGAAGAAGTTAGCAAGCTGCAAAGCTTTAATTTACTTCCATCAACGTATCCTACCTCTGCTTCAGAGCAATGTGGAGCTTGTGCACCTGATATCCCCACAGAAATGGAGAGGTTAGCATTAGAGCCCACAGGTCCAGAAGAAGATAGAGCAGGTTCAGCAATGGACACGAGCATGATGACAGTTCAGTAAGTGGAAAAAGAAGTGCATTTAAGTTCTTCTTTATTTTCAGTATTATTGCTAATGTATCAGTGTAATATAACTATATTAACAATTAGTGTTAGATTTTAACACTGATTTTTTTGTTTCCTCATTAAATCTTTATTTTACATCTGTTGTAATAAACTAATCATATGTAAAAAGTACTGAAATAAAAAAAATGAACACTAAAATGGAAGTAAAGTAAACAAATGTGTTACTTTACTTCCTTATTAACTTCAGAAGCTTTATGGTCTAGTCACAAGTACCCCTGGACCCCCAGCCCATAAAGAACCTGACATGGAACTCCTGATCAGTTGTCTTGGGACCAGAGAACCTTCAACCCCATACTCCCCTACCCACTCACTGAGCTACCTACCTATTCCCCCAGCCCTTCTCTTTTATGTTCCTGATTTCCACCGATTTTTCAAGTCCCTTAATGGTCCTCCCATACATATCTTATCCAAGAAAAATTCCATCCTCTTCCAGCATCTTCTCCTGTCAGCTGCCACTTTAAGAATGGTGGGATTAAGCCCAGTCCAAGGAAGAGTGTAGATAACCAAGGAGATGGGTAATAACATCACAGGAGTCACACCAAGGATTTATACTTTATTGCTTGATTCAACACTGCTGTTTTTCGGCATGTGTCGAGTCAAGCAATAAAATACAAATACAAAAAATATATAGAGAGACTTACAGCACCTACATAATATGCAAACCAAATGTTAAATGCAACAAACATAAAAAATAATAACACAGGAGATCTAATCTAATCTACAGTAGTCACTTACAACCCGCTTAATCCTTAGTTAGATCCAAAGTGGCTGACAAAAGGAAAATGGAAAGTGATAATAAGAAAGAAAACAGAAAAATAAACCAACTAAAAAATCACTGAAGGTATTTTTTTGTATAAATGTGTTTTCAGCTGTCTTCTAAAATATAGATAAGATGATTGGAGTTTTATCTCTGATGGAACATCATTCACTGCTTGAAATGAAAAGGAGGTTTCTAAAATATTTTTTCATAGTGATGCATTTAAAAGAAGGAAAGTTTTTAATAGAAAACTATCAGTGGATGTAAATGTATGCCTCTTAAAGAAGGTAATCAAATTACTGAGAAAAACAGTTTCAAAAACTGTAAAATCTTAAAAACAAAACAAGATGGTTTAAAATCAACGCCATCATGAACAGGTAGCCAGTGCAAAGAAGCACGTAGAGGTACACCAGTGTATTTTGTTTGTGTTCTGAAACAGTTGGTGCTTCTTCCAATTTCTAGCATCAGGATATAGGTTAATAACAATGGCCCCATATTGTGCCATGCATGCATTACAATTGAATTTATAAAGGACAGATTGTCAAGACACCAATAAGGGGCCCTTTTACTAAGCTGTGGTAAAAAGTGGCCTTTTTGCACCCTCACGTGGGTTTTTCTCACATTCTAAGGCCATTTTTACCGCAACTAGAAAAGAGCTGATTTTCTATTTTTTTTCTGTTAATGGCCATATGCTAGTGTTGTACGCGGCCATTAAAAAATTACGACGTGAGCCCTTACCCGACACCTATTTTGTAGGAAGTAATAATTTACATGATAATCCTATGGTAATATAGCTGCACTAACTGAGATAATCCTATAGTAATGTAGCTGCACTAACTGAGTAGCACTCCCAACACACCCCCTCCAATAAAGAAAAATACCAAAAATTATTAGCACCTGGATTAGCACATGCTGATTTGAAGCTTACTGCAGGACACCTGAGTGCATCCCGTGGTAAGCCATTTTAAGTTGCAGTAAGCATGCACTAGCACTTGCCGCAGGTTAATAAAAGGGTCCAATAGATAACAATAAAATAAATATAAATGAAAATATGAACACAAAAATGGAAAAATATAAGTATAAAAACAAAGTTGTAGAAACAAACAAACATGAGTTAGTTGTATTCTCACTGATAGGTGACATCATCCAACGAAGTCTGGTGCAGACGCTGACTAGCGAGAAGTTTGTAGAAGTTTCTAGCAGCGTCCCACAGTGTACACACTGGTGCCTTGTTGCCCGATGCGCAAGTCCCTCGACCTTCGTTTTTCTGAGTAGGGAGAACGCATCTTCATGGTCTCCCCTCCCCTCAGCACTTTTTCCTCTGCTTTTGGCAGTGACTTTCCGTGCAGGTATTTTCCCAAATTTGTATCTTTAATTTCACTTTTTGTTATTTTCCCTCATAGTTCTTAGTATTTTTGGCCCTTCAGGTTTTCTTTCCTTTTTGTGGCTCAACAGGCCCACTTGATTTGGGCTCCGCCCCTTTTTGTAGCCAAAATTGAGGAATTTAATTTGGTCGCGATTCTTTCCGTGATGTCCAAGAAGACCCCTAGTGGCCTCAAATGGTGTGCCCAATGTAATCTGGTGATTTTGTACTCATGGTACATTGGGTGCCTTGCACCTAACTATGACCCTAACTCTTGTTCTTTCAGTTTAAAAATGCAGCTGAGGGCACATCAGGTCCATCAAGAGAAGACTTTTTGTCTCCTCGAGGGCTGATCCATTGACTTTGGCACCGGAAGCATCGACTTCAATGCCTGCTAAGACTTCAACAATCACTGGGAGTGCACCGGCATCAAAGAGGTCTCCATGTCTCTCGACATCGGGCGCTGAAAGTATGCCCCGGGACCGATAAGCATCAGACCTGACACTGAGGTTGCATACAGGTTCAGCGTCGTTCTCATGGGCACCAAAAGACTGCGATGCTAAGCATTGGGGGAAGCCCAAGAAGCATAAGCATCATTCCTCTTTGATGCACGGTGCAGGGAGCTCCAGGGCATTGACATCACAGTTACATGAGAAGCGCTGGAACTGAGATAAGTGCTCTCTCTTGTAGAGGTGCTGGGGTGCAAGTCTACAAGCAGCCAGGTTCCCACTTCCAGTTCAGCATTGACATTTCTCAGTCTGCCCCTGTCCCGGCTTCCCCTCCTTTGCCAATGCCTTCCTTCAATGAGCAGTACTGAGCCATACTCAGGAAGGAGCTGGCACAGATGCCACACTTCTAATCTGTTCAGGCATCGAGGGTGGTTGTGCCATCTGCAGATCAGCCCCACATTCTTCCTGAGTCTCCATCCGTGCCTATGGAGAGATCCTCAAAGTTGGCACCAAGAAGGGTATTGACGTCAATAATGACCCATGCTGCACTGCTCTCGACGGCGGGAAGGAAGCTTCCCCAGAGTCTGAGAGTTGGACTGCACCTTGGTGCTTTTTGGGGCATGGATATGGTTCCACCAAGCCAGGGCAAGGCCAGACTTAGTCTGATCTGAGTATGAAGAAGACCATTTATGAGACTTAGAAGACCCTCATTACTTCTTGGAAGAGGAGTCTTATGGGGTCCCGTCTGATCTCTCTTTCACCGGTTTTGTCAAAGAGATGGCTTCAGCCATCCCATTTAAGTTGGAGACAGAGGAAGAGCACAGGTCAGATATGTTAACTGTTCTGGACTGAGTTGCCCCTTAAGGAAGGGGTCACAGTACCATTGCATCCTATCCTTAAAGATACAGTGCTGAGGAACTGGGAATCTCCCCAGTCAGTGCAGGTCACACCAAAGAAGGTGGATATTCAGTATCATATCCAGAAGGCTCCTGGATTCAAGAGGGCCCAGCTGCTGTACCACTCTTTGGTGGTCGAATCCACCCTCAAATGAGCTAGGAGCTCCAGGACTCATGACTTGACTCCCCCAGGTAGAGAGTCTCAGACACAAAGCTTGTTTGGGAGGAAGACTTTTCAGGCTGCGATGCTTATTGCCTGCATCCAGTCCTACTAGCTCTATATGAGCCTTTACTTAAAATCTGCTACATCTTGCAGGCCGCAGAGATTCACCAGTTGGCCAAAAACCAGCTGAAGTGCAGGAAATATCTGGCCAGGGGTGCTTACGATACAATTTTATTTTATTTATTTATTTGCTGCACTTGTATCCCACGTTTTCCCACCTATATGCAGGCTCAATGTGGCTTACAAAATGTTACAATGACATATACATATTATAGAATAAGAATTTCAGAATATAGATACAGATAGGTACATAAGAATATCATAGCAATCATATTAACGGAATAATAATTTTACAATTGTTACAAATAAGAGTGCATAAGTAAATCACATTGGAATAAAAGTGGATTGATATATAAACATAACATAATGATATCAGGACAAGATATAATATTCAGTCATGAGGATGTAATTAAGATGAACAAATAGGAGGGCTCCATAATAGTTGTAATAAGAATAATTTTGGGAGTCGAATCGTTATGGGGAATCTTTGTTGTACGCCTTTATGAATAAGTAAGTCTTAATTTTCGGAAGGTTGTCAAGTTGTGTGTTGTTTTTATGGCGATCGGTAATTCATTCCATAGTTGTGTGCAGATGTATGAGAAACTAGATGTATGTACAGATTTGTATTTAAGTCCTCTGCAATTTGGATAATGAAGGTTTAAGCAGGTGTGTGATGAACTTTTGTTATTTCTCTGTGGTAAGTCAATTAGGTCTGACATATAGGATGGGGCATCTCCATAAATAATCTTATGAACCAAGGTACATATCTTGAATGCAATACGATCTTTCAGTGGGAGCCAATGCAGCCTTTCTCTAAGGGGTCTGGCACTTTCATATTTCGCTTTGCCGAATATCAATCTGACTGCAGTGTTCTGGGCTGTCTGGAGTTTCTTGATGGTTTGTACCTTGCATCCCACGTATAAGGAAGAAAGGTCTTGCTCTTCTGAGCCTCCACATTGCATAGAACATCTTCTTTATGACATTTTTTACATGGCAATCTAGATTAAGATTGCGATCAATTGTTACACCTAGGAGTTTCAGGGTGTCCGCAACAGGGAGAGTGTGGTTTGGTGTGTTTATGTTGGGATAATTGATTTTATTATACTGCGATGATAGTATTAGGCATTGTGTCTTTTCTGTATTCAGCTTTAGTTGGAAAGCGTCTGCCCATGAGTTCATAATTTGGAAGCTGCGATTTATTTTGTCTGCAATTTCTGATGTCATTTTTGAATGAAATATATTTCGTCACATCATCGGCATAAATATATGGATTTAGGTCTTGGTTGGATAATGCTTTGGCCAAAGGTAACATCATTAAGTTAAAGAGAATCGGTGAAAGTGGAGATCCCTGAGGCACACCACATTCCGGTCTCCATGGTGAAGATATGCTCGGTTTAGATATTACCCGGTATGTTCTTGTTGTTAGAAAACTATGAAACCTATTCAATACATTTCTTCCTATTCCAAAATATTCTAGAATGTTTAATAGAATATCATGGTTGACCATGTCAAACGCGCTGGACATGTCGAATTGTAACAATTGATGTTGTAGCCAGACTCTCTGCCATGGGTGTAGGGATGTGCAGGCTCTCATGGCTGCATGTCTGTGACCTGGAACCAGTGGTTCAGGAGAGGTTGGTGGACATACCTTTCCAAGGAGACAATCTTTTGGGGACAAGGTGGAGGAGGTTGCTGATCTCATCAAGAAACATTCTGACACCATACAATCCCTCTCTCGACAGCCTCCAGCTACAGCTGCCTCTAATAGGAGGTTTTTGAGTGGGCCTAAATGGCAACCCTACTACTCGCAAAGGCGTATGTTTCCACCGCCTTCCTACTTAGAACTCCCAGGCCCAGCATTCTCTTCATTATCAGTCCCGACCACAGAAGTCCAAGCAAATCCCTAGTCAAAGCAGGAGATGAGCTTTTGACTGTCTTCAAGAGAGCATAGCTACAGAACTAGTAACCGTCCCTAAAGGCCTGCCAGTAGGGAGGAGGCTAAGTTTTTTCGATCAGAGATGACCCCTTATAACCTCCGACCAGTAGATTCTTTAGATAATCTGCCTCGGTTACACACTTCGTTGGCATCAGAGACCACTAAATTGCCCATCGAGAGCATCTTACATCAGCTCTCAGCACAAGCAGGTAATTGTAGAACAAATCTCCACCCTTCTACAGGCCAGAGTTGTCAAACCCGTGCCACCAGGGAAAGAAGGGAAGAGATTCTATTCAAGATATTTCCTTGTGCCCAAGAAAATGGGAGGATTTCATCCCATCCTAGACCTAAGAGCCGTGAACAAATTCCTGGTCAAAGAAAAGTTCAGGATGATTTCTCCCTATGTATTCAGGAACAAGATTGACTGTGCTCTCTGAACTTAAATGATGCCTGTACCCTCATTTTGATACTTCCCTGTCACAGGACGTTTCTCAGATTTTGAATAGGGAAACACAACTACCAGTACAGCGTTCTGCCATTTGGCCTTGTGTCAGTTCCCAGGGTGTTCACCAAATGTCTAGCGGTAGTAGCAACATATTTACACAGACTGGGAGTCTAGTTTTTCCTTATCTGGATGATTGACTGGTCAAGAGCACATCGCAGGTGGGGGTGATGGAGTCAATGTGCCTAACTATTTGGGTGTTGGAGCTGCTAGAGTTCATGATAAACTACCCCAAGTCCCACCTACTCCCAGTTCAGTGATTGGGAGTACATAGGAACCCTGCTAGATACATTGCAGGTCCGGGCTTTTCTTCTTCAACCGAGGGCAAAGACCTTAATACCTCTCATCTTGCAGGTTCAAAGCAGGTCACATCTGCAAATGTCACTCCCGTGGCACATCTCCATTGGAGAGAGGCCCAGTGGACTCTAGCTTCCCAGTGGTCTCAGAAAACTGGGAACCTAGCAGATATCATCCAGATTCCTCCAAAGTTAACTCATGCTCTTCTCTGGTCGACAGTTGGGACAAATTTGACTGTAGGGCTACCGTTCCAAATTCCACCTCTTCAGAAGGTGTTAACAATGGATGCATCCAACTTGGGATGGGGAGCTCATGTAGATGGGCTTCGCACCCAAGGAACTTCCTCAAGAAAACACTTAAAATATGAACTTCCTCAAGCTCAGGGACATGTGGAATGCTCTAAAGGCTTTCAGAGATTGGCTACAAAACCAAATTATTCTCATTCAAACGGACAACCAGGTTGCAACGTTTTATATGAACAAGCAGGGGTGTACGGGATCCTACCCCTTGTGTCAGGAGGCAGTGGGAATGTGGCAGTGGGCCTTCCTTCATGGAATGGTCCTCCCAGCCACGTACCTGGCAGTCAAGGAGAACATGGAGATTGGACTGTTTTCTGACCTTCATCATTTAGAACGAAGGATAGCTTCTTCATCTCAACCTCCAATCCCTGACCCTGTTGGGAGCATAAAATTCAGCTCCTTAGGTTTGACTGAGGGTGTGTCTCGTGTCTTGCTGGCTTCCAGTAAAGACTCCACTAAAGAGATGTTACTCTTTTAAGTGGAGAAGGTCTGCCGTCATGTGAGGGCAAGACCTTACATCCCCTCACTTTGCCCTATACAAGAACTGCTTGAATATCTCCTGCTCCTCTCTGAGTCTGTGTTACGTCTGTGCTCACCTTGCCCTCTGGTGGCCAGAACTGGTGGCTGCTATGGACTATCACCCGTTCCAGACTTTAGCGCAGTCCAGTCCGGATCTTCCAGGCTACCGGATATGTCTGTCTTGTTTGACCCTGCAGAGCTCCCGTAGTGGCCTGGTGATTCCTGCATCTGAGCGTCAGTTGCTGCTGGGCTTATTAGCCATTTGGAAACTCTCTACCTTTGCCTTTGCATCGTCTAAGGTCCCTGGTATGTTGGTGCTTGGTGCACTTCTGCCTAGTTTGGTTTCTTGTTTTAGTTTTTTGCCTGATTCTGCTGTCTGCCCAGACCCGGCTTGTTTCCTGGTTTTCTCTACTGCCTGCTGCCTGCCCTGACCCGGCTTGTACCTTGGTTTATTCTACTGTTCTGTGTCTAGTTCTTGGTTGTCTGTGTTTCTTGTTTGTGGCTGCTCTGCAGCTTTCAGTTCTGTGTCTTGTTATCAGTGTTTTGTTCCCTGTTTTAGTGGCTGCTTGCAGCTTTCAGTCTTGTCCTGTAGCTTATCCTTTCCCTGCCTTGCTGCCCCTGTGTCTTCCTTTCCCCTCAGACCCTCAGTACCTGTGCAGCCTTGTTGGGATCCTGTTCCTGCCCTGTCCTATAAGTCCTGCCGGCCACTTGCAGCCAGGGGCTCAACTCCTGGTGAAAGGTGGCCATGTGCAGGTGAAGTCTCACTGTTTGTCAGAGTTCTGCCTTGCCTCTGGTGGGGGGTGGTTTTGCCTGCCACTGCCGCTCCTCGGCAGTGTTCCAAGGGCTCACAAACCTAGTTCCTGCTTTGGAAAACGTGACAGTCTGTTTTAAAACTAACTCGATAAGGGTTTATCTCAGTGCAGTCAGTGCTTATCATCAACATGTAGTGGGTAAGCCCATCTCTGTGTAGCCTCTATCTGTTCACTTCTTGAGATATTTGCTGTTGACAAATCCCCCTCATCAATCCTCCCACTGTATCATCGGATCTCAGCGTTGTCTCACCCGGCTGATGGAAACTCTTTTTGAGCCACTTGATTCTTGTCATCTGAAGTATTTGACCTGGAAAGTTGTGTTTATGATGGCAGTCACTTCATCTCACAAAGTCAGTGAGCTTCAGGCCCTAGTAGCAGATCCACCTTACACTAAGTTTTATCACAATAGAGTAGTTCTCTTCACGCACCCTAAGATTCTTCCTAAGGTAGTTTCAGAGTTCCATCTTAATCAGTCAATCGTTCTACCAACATTTTCCCCAAAACTACATTCCCATCCTGGTGAAATTGTATTGCATCCTTAGATTGCAAGCAAGTGTTAGCCTTCTATCTGGAGCCCATAGACAGTCCACTCAGCTTTTGGTTTCAAATTGAATGGGCTGCAGCACATTTGCAGCACCGGGAATCGCTAGCACAGTGTAGTAAAAGAGGCCCTGAATTTTCTGTGTAAATGTAAATATTTATTTTACAGGCCATAGCAACTTACAAAATTGTTATAAGATAAAATTGTCCAGGACCTGCCTATGACATTCTTCATAGTATGGGTATAATGGGGCTTGATATCTATTAGTTAAGGTGGACTTATACTGCTAGTTATTTTGCTCATTTCCTCTATGGTCTTTTGAGTTTTGTTTTGTTTTCTTTAAATAGTGGTTGAATCTTTTTCCAGCGAGTTTGGAGTTTAAAAACACTGATTTGGCTTTTAATTTTGTACAGTTTGATTTTCTTTCTTATGTTGTTTGCTGAGTTATGCATTATTTTGAATGATAGGGGGATTTTTTTATTGGATGTAATTGTTAAATAATAATTTACAAAAATGTATGTATAAATGTGCAAGAATGTTTTTAAAATGAGTGAGAAAGAGGAAAGGCCTGATAAAAAAAAAAAAAAAAAAAAAAGCTGAGCACCTTAATTAGTGCTCCACTTTCAGCCAAACTTAGGAGCCTAAGAAGGGCATTTTCAAAAAAACGTTTTGTCCCAAAAAAACCATCCTCATAACGTCCAAAATAACCGGCCATCTCACAACCATAATCAAACAGGAAAAAGTCTAGATTTCCTGTTTAATTACGGCTATGAGATGGACGTTTTTGCATTGAAACGTCCAAAATGAATAGCCATTTTCCAAAGTGAAACATCCAACTTTTGAACAACAAAAAACCAGGGGCATAAACATCTGTCTGGCATCATTTCAAAAACATGGACACACAAACATCCCTGCAGAATAGAAGATTTTCTTATTGGTTAGTGTAATGGATTATAAACCAAGGGACACAGGTTCAATCCCCACTATAACTCTTTTTGGTTTTTTTTAGTAAATGTGATCCCTCCTGGATCTGAAAAATATCTGCTGTACCTGAATGTACACCAAAGTTGGCTCAGAATTATAAAGAAAAAATAACAAGAGTTGAAGTGGGATTTGAACCTGGGTCTCGTGGTTCACATCCACTACACTAACCACTAGGCTACTCATCTGTCCTGCTTTGTTCAGAATGGCCATAATACCTGCAGCTGACACAGAGCCCGATTTCCTTTCCAGTTTCACTTTCAGGGGAGAGGAAGGGGACAGCAACTACTGTGTGATTAAGGAGGGGTTATTCCTTAATCCCTTCAGTGGTCAGCTGCTCAATCAGAGCACCGTTTTGTAGCTTGGATGTGACTGAAACAGGTCTAGATTTAAAAAAAAACAACTCCTTTTTAGACATGGACATTTCTTCCTATTCGAAAATCCCTGTTGGACGTCGTACTTGTAGGCCCTCTCTAGTTTCATCCGAAGCACGCACGCAACATGCCCCTGCTATTTGGATGAGCTGCAGTGTGACACGTCCTGACAAGTCCAAATTCTGACTTTTCAAAATCAGGATATCACCGTTTGTAGCAGGCGGACAGCTCTTTTAGGCATTTTAAGACATTCGTCTGCTTTGAAAATGAGCACCTAAATTTTCAGCTGAGAATTTGTCTAAATTTAGGAGCTTAGAAGTTATGCTTATAAATTTAGGTGTATAAATAAAGATACAGAAGAAATTGTTCTCACACACTAGCTTCTACAGTAAACAAAACACAGCAAGGGTGACAACAAATCCACGCAGTAAATGGTGCTATATACACGACTCATGGCCTCTGTTTCGGCCACCTAGCCTGCATTAGGAGTCAAGTAGTTGTGTGTGAATGTCAGAATAAATAATCTTTGCACCATAAACACTAGGTTTGAAGAAAATTGGTGACCTTATTAAAGGATCATTTCTTGCGATTGTAGCTGATACGGCTTCAGTGTGAACTGCACCGATGCTTTGGTGCAGTTCACACTGAAGCTGGATTAGTGATAATCGAGAGAAATGATCCTTTAATAGGGTCACCAACTTTCTTCAGACCTTGCATTTATGGTGCATAGAGTATTTATTCTGAAATTCACATAAGTACTTGACTACTGATTCAGGTCAGGTGGCTGAAACACAAGCACGTGTTGAGTCGTGTATAACTTTGATTAAAGTTTGATAGCACCATTGACTGAGTGGGTTCATTGTCATCCTTGCTGTGTTTTGTTTACTATAAATTTGGGCATTCCATTTGTTCACCTGGATTTCTTAGTCTAATTATGAGCCTGGTACTGAAAATCAGTGCTAAGTTCCTAGCCTTTTTAATCTTCCCTAAATTTGCCCCTTTTTTGTCCACTTTTTATGCTACTAAATATAGGAGTTTAGTCAAATTTTGGTTATAAATTTAGGCACTTGACCCTAGTAAATTTTCAGAGAGGCCAGTTTATGAGCATAACTCTCAAAAGTTAGAAGCATAAGTTCTTGAATATTGGACCCCCAATATTTAAGGCATTATACAGTATAAAATTTCAGACATGATAAACCAAGGTTTCCCTGTATGTTTATAAAAGGACTATGATGACAAAATGTCAAAGATCACTTGAAGTTGTATGAATCAAAATACTGTGGAATCCTTTTACTAAAGCTTAGTGCACGCTAATGAAATTAGCATACACTAAATGCTAAGAAACCCATAGATATACAATGGGTTTCTTAGCATTTAGTGTACGCTCAGCTTTAATAAAAGTACCCCTTTAAGCTATAACTTCAGTTGTAGGTCTTTTTTTTTTTACTTCATGCAATCTGTACTCATAATCCTATTATGTAAGTTTAGCACAAGTATGGTAGCATGAATTCCTAAAAGAGAATAAACTGTAAATATATTCTTTGATTTCCAACGTTTCACTGTGTTTTATTAAACTTTTTATAGTGAAAACCTCCATATGCTATCTGAAGAAAAACAGAGGATTATGTTGCTGGAAAGAGTGAGTATTTTCTTAAAATAGGATTTTTGAAAAGGTAGTTCTGGTATGTGCCAACTAATGAGATTAACAAAGTTCAGACTCGCTGCTGTTTCAAGTATAATGGCTATCCTTTCTGAAGCCAAAGAAGAAAAGAACTGGTTGAGGTGTCTGCTCGTTCTGGTTTAATATCATAACAAAGGCTGTGTGAAATAGTAAGTGAACCCTTAATTTCTTTTACACAATTAATTGGCTAATTAGAACCAGGTGCTTAAATAAGGGCAGCTTAAATAATTGTGTACTTTGTGCATCCTGTCCTCTATAAAGGAAACTGATCATGTGGAGATATTTTGGAGGATCTATAAAAACTTAGTTGATACTCATCTTTCTGGTCAAGGTTGCAAGGCCATTTTGGGTTCCATCCATCAAACAGTCATCTACAAATGGAAAAAGTTGAAGAATTCCATTACTCTGCACAGGAGAAGTAATCCTACTAACATCAACCCAAGCAGAAAATCATTCACAATGTCACAGAGAACCCCAAGCTAACATCTAAAGACTGGCAGGCCTCTCTCTTTGCAGCTGATGTGAAGGTTCGTGTACCAACCATCACAAAATAAACTGAATGGGAATGTTATTCATGGTAAAAAAGCCAAGAAGAAACCACTGCTCACTAAAAATAACATTGCAACCTACCTCAGGTTCACCAAAAGCATCTCAATAATCCACAAGGCTATAGAAGCATGATTTTTGAACAGATGAGTCAAAAATTTAACTGCTCATTATAACAACAAATATTTTGTTTGAAATCAAAATAGTACCTTTGAAAGTAAGTGCATCATCCCAGTAGTTAGGCATAGTGGTGGAGGTGCCATAGTGTCGGGCCTCTTTGCTCCTGGAACATAAGAATAGCCATTCTGGATCAGATCAATTGTCCATCTAGCCCAGTGTCCTGCTTACAAAAGTAGCCAATCCAGGTCACAAGTACCTGACAGAATCCCAAATAGTAGCAAGATTCATGCTGCTGATCCCAGTAACAAGTAGTGGCTTTCCCCATATTTTTCTCAATAGCAGTCTATGGACTTTTCCTCCACAAACTTGTCCAAACCTTTTTTTAATTCCAGATACACTAACCGCTGTTACCATGTTCTCGGGTCAACGAATTCCAGGGCTTAACTATTCCTTGAGTAAAAAAAATAGTTCCTCCTATTTGTTTTAAACGTATTGCCATGAAACTTCATTGAGTGTCTCCTAGTCTTTGTAGTTTTTGAAAAAGTAAAAGATTGATTCACTTTTACCCATTCTACACCACTCAGGATTTTATAGACCTCAATCATATCCCCCCTCAGCCATGTATTTTCCAAGCTGAAGAACCCTAACCTATTTATCCTTTCCTTATATGAGAGGAGTGTGGTAGCCGTGTTAGTCCACTCTTAAGGTTATCAATAGAAATCAAACAAAATAAAACATGGAAAAGAAAATAAGATGATACCTTTTTTATTGGACATAACTTAATACATTTCTTGATTAGCTTTCGAAGGTTGCCCTTCTTCCTCAGATCGGAAATAAGCAAATGTGCTAGCTGACAGTGTATATAAGTGAAAACATTCAAGCATTACTATGACAGTCTGACAGGGTGGGAGGAGGGGGGTGGGTAGGAAGCATGCATGGGGACATCAAAGCATATCACCCCCCTCCTCCCACCCTGTCAGACTGTCATAGTAATGCTTGAATGTTTTCACTTATATACACTGTCAGCTAGCACATTTGCTTATTTCCGATCTGAGGAAGAAGGGCAACCTTCGAAAGCTAATCAAGAAATGTATTAAGTTATGTCCAATAAAAAAGGTATCATCTTATTTTCTTTTCCATGTTTTATTTTGTTTGATTTCTATTGATAATCTTATATGAGTGGAATTCCATCCTCTTTATCATTTTGGTCACTCTTCTTTGACCTTTTCTAATTCGGCTATATCTTTTTTGAGAAATGGTGACCAGAATAAAACACAATACTCAAAGTGATGTTGCACCATGGAGCGATAGAGAGGCATTATAATATTCTTGGTCTTATTTTCCATTCCTTTCCTAATAATTCCTAGCATCCTGTTCGCTTTTTTGGCCACCAACTCACATTGGACCCTAGCATCAGGTAACTGTGATTCAGATTATGGTTTCCAATGTGCATCACCTTGCATTTGTCCACATTAAATTTCATCTGCCATTTGGATGCCCAGTCTTCCAATTTCCTAAGGTCTTCCTGCAACTTTTCACAGTCTGCATGTGTTTTAACAAGTTTGAGTGGTGTTATTTCATCTGCAAATTTAATCAATTCACTTGTTCTGATTTCCAGAGGGGGGGAGCGGTGGTGGCGACCTCAGGGGGGGGAGTGGTAGCGACCTCGACGGTTCCCTCCTCAGCGCAGTTTCCCTCTCTGTTCCGTCATCACGTCTTGACGCGGGGGCGGGACAGAGAGGGAAGTCTCTATTGCGCATTTGCAAGTGAGTCGGTCACTTGCCGTTTATATGTTTGATTAAAACTTACTATACTGTCCAATCTGACTTGCAGATCTGGATGGTTTACAATCTAGACAACAAAACATGAACGTTGAGAAATGAACCTCCAATCACTCGATTGCTAAAATTCTGTTGTTCCCTTAAATGTTTGTCCATGGAGAAAGTGAGGTTTCTTAACTGTAATGGGGGTTCTCCATGGACAGTAGCGTAAGTCAGCCACACAATCCACCCACCTTCTCTCTTGGATTAACCAACCCATGCTTGGGACTTGCTGAGGCAGCAAGTGGGCTGGCCCTTTAGGGCTCACAGGAACTCTTTTCAAAGAAAAAAAAAGCATCTTTGATCTATTAGAGAGTTATTCCATCCATGGGACCATTGGATGTCATCTAATAATAATTACCCTCTAATAATATTCTGTATTCCTTTTACTATGTAAGCCGCATTGAACCTGCTTTGAGTGGGAAAGCGCGGGATACAAGTGTAATAATAATTTAGAAATATGTTAAATAGCACCAGGCCCAGTACAGATCCCTGGGGCACTCCACTATTCAGCCTCCTCCATTGAGAAAAATGGCCATTTAACCCTACCCTCTGTTTTCTGTCCAGTAACCAATTCCTATTCCACAACAAAATATTTCCTCCTAACCCATGACTTTTTAATTTTCTCTGAAGTTTCTCATGAGGAATTTGGTAAAATGTTTTCAGAAAGTCTAGATGCACTGTATCAGCCGGCTCATCTTTTTCCACATTTATTCACACCTTCAAAGACATGAAGCAAATTGGTGAGCAAGACTTCCTTTGGTTAAATGTGTCCCATTAAACCATGTTTGTCTATGTGTTCCGTAATTTTATTCTTTATAATAGTTTCCACTATTTTGCCCTGCACTGAAGTCAGGCTTGCCATTCTGTAATTTTCCAGTTCACCCCTGGAACCCTTTTTAAAAATCAGCGTTACATTGGCCACCCTCCAATCTTCAGGTATTACAGACGATTTTAACAACAGGTTACAGATCACTAATGCCAGATCAGTAGTTTCATGTTTGAGTTCTTTCAGTACCCTAGTGTGCACACTATCTGGTCCAGGTGATTTAATACTCTTTAATTTATCGATTTGGCTCAGTATGTCTTCCAGGTTCACCGAGATCTCTTTCAGTTCCTCCGCATCATCAACTCTTAACAACTTCTTCTGTAAAGACCAAAGCAAAAAATTCTTTGTCTCCCCTCTATGGCCTTAGCATCCCTGAGTGCCCCTTTTGCTCCTTGATGATCTGATGGTCCCACGGATTCTCTCACAGGCTTTCTGTTTCTGATGTACCTTAAAAAGTTGTTACTTCTTTATCAGTGCTTTGCATCTAACTTGCCAGTGCTTACGTTGCTTCTTATTCTCTTCATTTGGATCTTTTTTCCATTATTTGATGGATGTTCTTTGGCTCTAATAGGCTGTTTCACTTTACCTTTTAACCATGCTGTCATTTGCTCTTCTTTCCACCTTTGTTAATACATGAAGCATATCTGGTCTGAGCTTCCAAGATGGTATTTTTAAACAGCTTCCGTGCTTCTTAGCTTCTTTTTAACCATTTTCCTCATTATATTGTGGTTGCCTTTTAAAAAATTAAATGCTGCCATAGTAGATTTCTTAGTGGCTTTACTCCAGATATCAGCTCAAATTTGATTATGTTATGATCACTATTTCCTAATGGACCCAACACTGTTATCTTTTGTACTATGCCTTCCATTCCACTAAGGACTAGATATAAACTAACTCCCCCTTTTTTCAGTTCCTGGACCAGTTGCTCCAAGAAGCAGTCATGTATTATGTCTAGGAATTTTACCCTCTTAGCACTACCTGATGTAAAATATATTGACTCAATATTGAGGTATTGAATTTCTGTAAACATTTCTTCATCCATCTGCTCGTTCTGATCTGGCGTACAGTAGTACAACCCTACCAATATACTTCTTCCCTTCACATATGGAATTTCTATCCATAAGGATTCCACACTACTGTTTCATGTAGAATGTTTATTTTATTTGACTCAGTTCCCTCTTTGACATACCCTCCCTCCGATTTAATTCACCCTATCATTGCAATGTTATTGTACCCTGATAACACGGTGTCTCATTCATTTTCGTACTTACACCTGGTTTCTGAGATGCCTATTATATCTACCTCTTCATTTAGTGCTATATACTCCAACTCTTCCATCTTATTTTTTAGGCTTCTAGCATTTGTACAGAGACACTGCAAATTGTGTGTGTTTGGGGGGGGGGGGGGGGGTTGCATCTACAAGCAGCATGCCATCATTGAAGGTACCATGAATTCTATTTTATATCACAAATGTGAGAACATTTCAAGCCATCCTTCCATGATTGCAGCACTTTGAGGCAGCATGGTTTTATTACAGGCATGCCTGAATAATTTCTTTGACTGGATGACCAGAGAATTGGATCAAAGGAGAGCAGTAGACAGGGCTTTTTTTGAGGGGGTACTGAGTACCAGTACCTTTTCCATTGTCTGCTAAAATTGACCCAAGGTCCCCAAGTTTTAATGAAAGAGCTCAGGCTCTACACACCAATTCTGCCTTGTCGTAGATTGTGAGACTGGCTGCAGGGGGCCTGGCAATTGTGGGTGGGTCCCTCAGTGATCATCCCACTCCTGAAGGGTGGCCTAGCGTTTGAGTACCAGCACCTTTTTTGCTAGAAAAAACACATTGGCAGTAGATGTGATGTACTTAGAGTTTAGTAAAGCCTTTGACATAGTTCCATATAGATGACTTATAACTAAACTTATTGCCCTCAGGATGGGCCTTAAAGTAACTGACTGGGTTTGGAACTGGTTGAGTGGAAGGCTTAAAGGATAGTGATAAATGGAACTGTCTGAGGACAGAGACATTACAAGTGGTATGCCACAAGGATTGGTTCTTTGTCCAGGTCTTTTTAATATTTTTCTAAATGATACTTCAGAAGGGATGTCTTGTAAGGTTTGCGTCCTTGTGAATGGTACCAAAATCTACAGTAGGGTAGACGCCCCTGATGGTGTGGTTAGCATGAGGAGGGGCCTAGGAAAGATAGAAGAATGGTCAAGAATTTGACAGGTAAACTTTAATGCTAAAATATGTATGATCATTTATTTGGAGTACAAAAACCCAAGAAAGCAGTACAATATAGGGGAGAAGTACTTTTGTGCATGAAAGAGGAGTGAGAAGTAAGGGTGATTGTATATGATAATCTTAAGATCGTTAAACAGGTAGAAAAGGTGACAGCAAAAGCCAGAAGGATGTTTGGTTGTACGGGGAGAGAAATGGTCAGGGTGAAAAAGGAGGTGATAATGTCTCTATAATCAGTCTGTGATGAGACCTCATTTAGACTACTGTGTACCTTCAAAAAGATAGAAACAGTCCAGAGGGTGGCTACTAAAATGGTCGGTGATCTTTGTCATAAAGCATATGGGGACATACTTAAAGATCTCAAATGTATACTTCAGAAGAAGGGCTAGAGAAGGGGAGATATGGTACGTTTAAATACTTCTGTGGCATAAATGCACAGGAGATGAGCCTCTTTCAGTTGAAAGGATTCTCTGGAATGAGGAGGCATAAGATGAAGGTGAAAGGGGACAGACAGAAATAACCTAAGGAAATACTTCTTCATGGACAGTTTGCCGTTCTAGGCAAAGTATAGTATAGTTTAAATAGCCAGCTAAATTATCTCCAAGTAGACTCCAGTAGACTCTCAATTCTTAAGCAAATGTTTTTGATAGTTGGATTTTCTATTTATTATAAGTACTACAAACAGTTTGCTTGGACAGAATTATTGCCTTCTGCACATAGAATCTGCATCTAGCCACATCAGAGGCATGAAGATAGCCAGAACCTCTCCCAGCTGAGAGGAAAACTTTAACTCTCAAAGGGGAATAAGGGGGAGAAACTCAGGGAAAATGAAAGGGGAATGACATGGGGAGATGGTGAAAAAATCTCGATGAAATTACAGTAGATTAACCCATTAGTGCCCAATATGGCTTACTATGGGAACATTGGGCACTAATGGGTTAAGGAGGGATCAGCCCCTAGAACAGATGCTGATCACAAAAGGCATACTAACAAGACTGAGACTCCCTCACACAGCCCAGGGGCAGAGAGGGAGAGCTGGCTGTAGCTCAGACCAATGAGCCAATAGGGAAAGCTCACAAGGAGTCAATCACAGGATACTGCAAACTATAGGAAAAGCACCCCTGTTACACAGTGCTATCTATATACAAATAATGCAATTACATACAAATTGAACTCATACTAAATATGGATAACAATGCACCCTGCCTCCATGAATATGGGGCAGAACATTCAGGATGGTGAGTTGGTGGAGACAAATACTGTATCTGAATTCAAGAAAGGTTGGTACAAGTATATAGGATCTCTAAGGGAGAGGAAGAGATAGTAGATAACTTGGATGGGCAGACTAGATATGCAATATGATTTTTACTTGTCTTCATTTTTTTCTATGTTATTCCTGTTATTGGGATTCAATTTGCCTGTCTCCAAGTTTACCTCATAGATTTTGTGCTTATATTTGGTCATTTTGCTATTGTTATGCTTTTAACAAAATTATACGTTTTATGCCAAGCTCTGATAGTCATTTTAGAAGGGCTATTCATGTTTGAGACATGCATAAACTGGCACGTAAACTTTTAGTTTGCATAAACGTCTTAAGCCCCCATTTTACAAAGCCAGGATATGCACATATCAAACTCAGATTCATACAAATGGCAAGGGATGTGGTCTGGGCATGGCAAGGGGACCAGATGTCTGTGTCCTTAAAAGATTGATGTTGGGAGTTACTTCTGCTACCAATTGTAGAACTTGGTAAACTGCTCCTATTGAGCAGTACTCCATTGAAGGGATTAGAGGAGGTTGCTCTCTTAATCCTCTAGTGGTTCCCACCCTAAAAAAAAAAAGTCAAACAATCTCTTTGACAGCACCGGAAAATTATACATTGATATTTCTAAAATGGCAAAGATAGGGCATCTTTTACCAAAGATTAGCATATGTTATGTGCTGCAAAGCCCATAGGAACAAAATGGGTCCTATTGCAGATAACTTGTTAGTCTTTAGTAAAAGTCCCTCATAAATGTGTTTGTGCTTGTTTTCAACCCATGGAAATAAACACACATTTCTTCTGTATTTTATGTTTCAATGTCTTTATTATTATCATCCAAAATCACAAGTACACAAAAGAAATGAAGCAGTATGTAAACTGTGAAGCAAAAGCACACAGTAACAAAATCCCAACAACATCCCCCAACCCCACCTTTCCAATCCCACATTAAGAATGTAAATACATAAAATATAGGCATAATTACAACTCTAAGTCATTTAAAATGGTGGAGCACACTTGAGCAATCAAGGTATCCATAAATGTCATCCAGAGTTTAAGAAACCACTGCCTGAGTTGATTGACAGGCTTTCCATGCGCAATAGTTGATGCATATGTCATCTCCGTTGTGCCAGGGTCGAGGTTTCTTCATAAGTCCACTGCAAATGTATGCAGCGTTTTGCTATGAGAAAAGCTTTACGGAGAAAAAGTCCTGTCAAGCTGGGGCCCTCTGGGATAGTGGACACATTATCCAGGAGACTGGTCTCTGGGGTGGGCATCCACTGACATGGAAACATTCCTCTAAATATCAAATTAAGGCTTGGATTATCATCAATATCTGTTCACGATAAAGCATACAAAGCTATCCAATTACTGTGTGTACGTGATGTGTTGTAATTAAACGAGGAAAAGCCTCAAATGCTAAGGAAAGCTCCTTTGTTAGTCACCCAACTTAAGGGAGCCACCTTTCATTCATCATAGGCTGAAAAACCTCTTAGATGTTATAATCTCAAACTTGAACCTGATTGTTATCTTAAAGGTTCTAAGATGCACTTATCTCAACAGCTGTAGTCGTAATTCACTGGCCACGGCCCGACTTTCGTTGACTGCCTCAGGGTCCGTGGTGCCACCCCACTATATCCAAAGCTGTGATTCTTAGAAAGGGGTCTTCCTTCTCCCAGGGTCAGGCTTCTCCTTCTCAAACAGCCTGCACTCCCCCAAAGCGCTTGACAGGCTTTAGGAGCCTCCTCCTTTATCTGGGATGAGTCGCCTGCTGCTCTAAGGAACACCCTACTCCCAGCCTTCTGCTAACAGGTTGTCAGATGTGTCCATAATGGCTGTCAGAAATGGGAGATTGAAGGGCAGGACCATACGCAATGTTTGTATGAAGCATCAGGTGCACCACATTTTATACAAGAACCATCAGTCAGGCAGCCCATCTGTTTGGCTCACGAAGGATGAATGTACATACTTAAGAGAAACTTGTAATGTAATTCTTGTAGTTGGGATACTTTCCACTAATAGTGGGGCTCTTGGCAAGCTTATGTTAATAGGCTGATATCCAAAATCGGTAATCCAGAGGGCCATCACCCTATAGAGCAGGTGGAGTTATCTTGGTTTTTTTCAAAGTGTCATAGTAAAGGCCCACCAAGCCTTTGGTGACCGCCGGCATCAGTCAAGAATCATCAAAAGCTGAGGGATGAGTTTGTAACAGAGAAGAAGCATAATGGTGCTCCTGCATATACATGTACGGATACCAGTCCGTTGGCTGGAAATGATACGCTCTCCATAGCTCCTCATAGGTAAGAGCCCTCCTCATTTGTCAAACAGTTAATGTGGGTTAAACTTCTGTCCAGCCAATATGTAAAGCATGCGTTCAGTTTGCCCAGGACAAAGTCAGCATTACTCACTATAGGTAGATATTTGGAGGAATGGACCAGAAGATGAAAACATTGTGAACAGATTTGCCAGGCCCATTGCAAAGGCTGCATCAAGTGATGACGCTTCAGTGACTTAGGAAGGCTCCTACTTTGTGTATGCATAAGGAAAGCCAACGAGAGGTCCACACTTATAGAGAATTCAAAGGTGATATCACACCTTTGGAAAATGTGTGGAAAATGCATATGACAGGCAACAGTGTAAGTCTGAAGGTCTGAAAGTCCCATCCCACCTTCTCATTTATTCTGTATTATTTTTTTTGTGTGTGTGAAAACACTTTTTATTAAATTCAATTGCCAGCAAATCAACAGTACAAGTAGTGTGTACTCAACAAGATAAACCATCAGCATAACTCGATAATCCCTTCCCCCCAACCTAACCCCCTCCCTCCCCCTTCATTTTTATGCACAGCAGAAATGTGAGTCAATCAAAGTCTATTCAGTTCAAGAGTCGGCTGCGGGACATACCATGGACCAAAATGGCTCCCATCTGTGTTGAAGACGTTTACCTTGAGCTTAAGATATGTCTTCAATATCTCGCCTCTCTAGAGAGAGAGAGTAAGTTGATCATTGATTGCCAGGTAGACAAGGTCGGTGCCCAGGAGTCTCGCCAATGCAATAAAATGACCTTTTTTGTCAAAAGTACCAGGCGTCTGAGAAATCCTAACAGTCCTGGGGTGATGGGAGAAGATAAACCATAGTCCTCAAATAACATCCTAGGATCCAGCTTAACATAGAAGGACCATTGTGACTTTATCATCCATCCAAATTGATTCCAAAACTTCTGGATCTTTGGGCAGGACCAAAACGTGGCCCAGGGTCACAGGATTGTAGTTGCATTTGGGGCAGCACCCTGTAGCTGCAGTTCTGGCTCTGCTAGCATGATAAGGTGAAACGAATAAGCATAACACAAATCTGTGTTGTAATTCCAACAACAACACATTGGGCGTACAGCTCTTTGTTGAATGAAGATTGTGTTGGATATGAGAAACTCCAAGAGGTACCATTAAGTCAGCTGTCCATTGGCATGCCAGACGGGTATAGTCCAGCTCGTCTGATAAGTATTGCAAATATTTGTGATGATAGGCCAAAGTACCATATTTTATTAACTTAATATAAGAGCTTCATTCAGTGTTTCATGTACATCCTCACACAGATCTTCCCATGGCAATTGTCGTACATAATATTTTCAAAGCACTTAGCCTTCCAAAGTTCCATAGGTTTCTATGGAACTTTGGAAGGCTAAGTGCTTTGCAAATATGCCTAATAGTGAGCTAATTGGAAATAGGTAAACCTATCTCCAGGCGGAAAGTTATGTTTAGCAATTAGTTCCTCAAAGGATTGTAAGTATCCAAAGGCTACCATATTCAGACAAAAGCACCAGAAGCTGAGCAGTTGACCTCTGAGGTTCGGTCAATGTCAGCAGCAAAAGCAAGGAATTTAATGACCTGATATTTGATCGCCACTCCATGGATCTCAGGGGTGTTCCTAATCTTACACAGCAATGGCTTCAATGTGAGAAGAAAAAGTAGGGGTGAAAGAGGGCAGCCCTAGTGTGTGCCGCACAAAATATGAAATGAGGCTGTGCAAACTCCATTAATCAATAGAGCTGCCTGGGAATCTGTATAGAGAGCCTCTACCTGTCTATAAAACCATCCCACAACACGCAGTTATGATAAAGTTTCATAGAGAAACGACAACTTCATACAATCGAAAGCACACTCCGTCTCCAGGCTCACCACCAATAAGGGGCTATCCTTCTGCTTAAAGTATGTCATGGCCAGTAGCACTTTGCAAACTTTTAAAACTGATTGACGTCCCTTTACGAATCCAGTCTGATCATGGTGTATTATCTTTGGCAATACTGTCGCCAACCTAGAAGCCAGGATTCTAGAGAGGATTTTAATGTATACATTGATTAATGATATGGGGTGATAGCCCCTGGGTTGTTCTTGTGGTCTACCTGGTTTGGGAATGAGGGTAAACAACACTGTATTGGTATGGGCTGGGAATTTCCTTGATGCTACAGCTGCTTCGTAGTAATCTTGCAACGGTGCTAAAAGCTGTAAAGAGAGCATCTTCTAATATCCTCCCATGAAGCCATCAGGTCCAGGGGCTGAGTGCAACCTAAGATTCTGAGTAGCCTCTTGCAGTTCTTTAACTGTTATGGGGTCATTTAGTTGTGACTGAATTTCTGGAGCCAAATGAGGCATGCCCGAGCATGTCAGATACTGTTGTGCTGCTGCAGAAAAATGTGGAGAGGAGTCTTGTTAATATAATTCACAGAAATGATTAGTAAATGTGTCTGCAATTTCTTTTATTTTAGATGTAATTGTCCATCCCCCCCCCCCCCCCCGAAGTGCGGATTGTGGGAATATACCATGACCCACCCCATGTCTTGGTCACTTGGGCCAACAATTTCCCCAATCTGTTATAGTAAAAAAATTATGTTTTCTATAGAGTGTTGAGAGGGTTGTGCATTCGTTTTTGTATGAGTTAAGTTGTATGCATGTGGCCTACAAGGTATCATAAGCCGAGGGAGTCGATCTTGCAACATAGGGTTTCTTAGCTGCAGGTAATTTACGTTCTAGTATCACTATGCCCTGTGCCATGTGCTTGCATTTTCTAACAAAGGCAGTGATAGTCTCCCGCATCACCGCTTTCCCCGTGTGCCAATAAAGTGCAGGATCATTCAAGTTTTGCTCATTATGCCGCTTAAACTCTTTTCACTGTGCCTGCAGATAATCTAAGAATTCTCCTGAGGAATATAAATAGGAAATCACCAACCTGGTTTTTGAGTAAAATAGAGGCCTGTTTCATAAAATATCCAAATGATCACATGATCCAGTATTTCCTCAGGTCCTATCATCGCTGACAACACACATGGAAATAAGGTATTGTCCACCAAAATATAATCTAGGTGAGAGGGCATGTGGTGAACTCTTGAGGTATGAGTGCAATCACGCTCCTGGGGGGGGGGGGGGGGGGGGGGGGGGGGGGGGGAGACACCAAGGGTCCATCAGGCCCAGTGCCTTACAAAAGGCCTATAATTCATTCTCGCCAGTAGGAAGAGTGGAAAATGTATCTGCCGAACGATCTAAAGAAAGATCTAGTACCATATTTGTGTCCCCCACTACTATCAGTGGCAAGCCCAGAAAATGGCAGAATTCCTGCAGTACCTTCTTATAAAAGGTCGGTTCTTTTTGGGACTGGACCATAAATTCCCACAAGTATTAGATCTTTACCATGTAAATTTAATTTCACCCCTACATAATGACCTCAAGTATCCCGAAAAATCTGACGAGCGGTACAACAGACAGTCTTGCGGATCAAAAAATCCATCCCACCTACACCTGTCAGATGGTGAACAAAATACTTCCACATCAAAAAATATCAAACTCTACATAAATTATCTGTATCAAAAGGATCGCTCAAATCATTAAAAGTGGAGAAAAAAGACCTCGATGAAAAAGGAGACACACCTATCTGTAAGGCAAGCCTTCAATATATAGGTGGCTCACAATAATCATCAGTCATAAAAAAAACTCCACTATTATATTTGGATCAAAACCGTCCTTGCAAAGCAATTGTTCCTACTGATACAGTATTCGATTTCAAAACAGTACATAATCATAAGTTGCAAATATACATATATTGTACAACACTTATCTTGGTACAATCTTGGTGCAATTTGGTGGTGCAATTGCAGCGCTGGTATCTGTTTTCTAGGTCTTCAAATTTCTCCATCTGTTCACACAACTATTTTTCCAGGGCTTCAAGGGTTGATTCCGCATGGGGAGCTGCATCTTTCAACATGGACACCTGGCTGTTTCAATTCTCCTGCCCTTCAGATGGTGTCAGACAGGCTGGCCTCTAGATTAGATATTAGTTCTGAAAGTTGCACAAACTTTGGCTCTAGTGTTTGACCCACTGTAGCAGAAAGCTGCTGCAATTGTTGAGCAGAAACCCTGGTTCCATGTGCTGTATGTCCACCATCTTGTTTCCAGTTGCCTTCAGCTTTTCTTTCACCATTCTTTGCCCTTTTCCGGACATATGCCCACCAGAAACGCACATGAATTTGTCCATTAGGGTCAGAGACACGATGGATAGATTTTGTGTCCCACAAATCCAGGTAACATCAGTGCAGAGATTTGAAAAGGAGCGCGGGGTCCCCAAAGAGGAAGAAGCACATTAATGGTCCTTCTTTGGGGGTGGGAGGAGGTCATTGACCACTGAAGGAGTAAGAGGGTGTTATTCCTTTATTCCTCCAGTGGTCATCTGGTCATTTAGGACAATTTGTTTGTGGCTTAGTCGTTATTAAAACAGGTCTAGCTCAAAACATCTTAGTTTTAGTCCTGGACATCTTGAGTTTGTTCCATTATGGAAGAAAAATATCTAAGTGTTAGGAACACCCTAATCCCACCCTAACATGCTCCCTTGTGATTTAGATAGACTGCAGATGAAATGCATAGCTAAATGTCTGCAAAATAGGTTTCGAAAATAGAGATTTGAACGTTTTGGCAAGCAAAACATCCAAATGCTTCTTTATGCTACTTTTTAGACGTTTTTCTCTTTCAAAAATGATCCTCATAGAATAGAGCCAAATAGTCAGTTATCTCAGTGAAGAAAGATTAATAGTGGAATGATCCAGGGAACTGTACTAGGATCAGTCTTCTTTAACATATGTATGAATGATCTGGAAATGAGATCAAGTGAAGTGATCAGATTTTCAAAAGTCACAAAATTAATCATAGTTGTTAAATCAAATGTCGATTGTGAGAAATTGTAAGAGGGCCTTCCAAGACTGGGTATCCAAATGGCAAATGAAATTTAAATGTGGAGAGGTACAAAGTAAGACACATAAGAATAATAGCCCAAACAAAACTATACGATGCTAAGTTCCACCTTAAGACTCTCCATCCTAGAGAAGGATCTAAGCATCATTATTTATTTATTTATTGTGATTTATTAACCGCCTTTATGAAGTGATTCACCCAAGGCAATGAACAGCAGGTACAGTTTAACATAAAACTTACAATTTTGTTAACAACATAATAGTAAAATAACCAAGAATAAACATAAATACAATATGAGGTAAACTTAAAAACAGTAAATTGAAACCTAATAATAGAACTATCGTGAAACAGTATCAAAAATATACACATTTAACAGCAAAGGAATTCAAATACACCTAATGATACACCTAACAAACATGCACTAGAACATTATTAGATAGGATGCTAAAAATTTTCTACAATATAGCTTTGCCATATAGCTGAGGGACCAAGATGCGTGGTACAGACAGTTGGGATAATTTGATGGTAATTTGTGGACAATATGTTGAAATCCACTCAATGTTCAGCAGCAGCAACCAGAAATGCAAATAGAATGTTAGGAATTGTTTGAGAAGGAATAGAAAATAAAGCAGAGAATGTCATAGTACCTCTGTATGGTAAAATGACACCCTGGGTATTGTGACAATTTCCAAAGCCATTTCCACCAGTAAATTATTGTTTTACCTGCTGAAATGGGTTATTTGAAATTTGCCCACTTGGTAAGAGTATGTGCATTGTTTCATAATATGCATATTTTACCCACATTCTAGTGGAGATGATCCTGAATGGGGGTTGGGTCAGGACAGAACACAACATACACAGTTTTGGATTTTCAAAAGTACTCATTTTGATCTAACAAAGTAACTGGAAAAAAAAACAGGTTCAAAGGTCTGTGGGAACTTTACCCTCAAACAGTTTTCCAAAATGAAATTATGTACATACTTCTCCCTTTAAAAATCAGTTCAAAACCTACAGGTAAAAATTACTAATGAGCTCTGCACAATGTGGGCAGTATGACAGTTTCTCTCCACATGTACCAGCACAGGTCAGATAGGTGCTTAGTTTGACAAATAATATGGAATCTTGTTAGTAATGCACTGTGCTGTAAATATCTCCATCCTTCTCTGTTACTGATGATATTAACGTGATCTCTGGATCATCCGCAGCTGTTCATTTCTGTGTATTCTGTTTCTTGTAGTGTACATTTCGTTCCTCTGTGCTCATGCATCTTTGTTTTTGCTTATGAAATTTACTGATATAATTTTGATTAAACCAATTTTAAATGAACACTGAATCCGCTGGTCTTAAAATAATATGCCAGTAGCAATTGATATGTTACAAAATATCTAGTCAACAGATTATAAAGTCTTCAAAGCTTATTTATTCATTTGGAACCTCAGACAGTCATGACAATATTTTAGCTTTGCATGCTTCTGCCAGTAGAAAGATATTAACCAAATAAGCTTTCTGAAGAAAATGTTTTTTTTTTAATTGAGTTTTCCTACAGTACAACAGTAGATATTAGAGGGCTTCCTTTTTGACCAGCCCAGGACGTGGGTTATGTCCGTCAACCAGCAGATGGAGACAGAGAAAAAATAGCTCCAAGTGATTTACCCCTAAAAGATATTGTGCAACCATGGAATTTTTAGTAATACTTTAATGACTGGTTGGAGATCGGGTGACTCGGTGGTGCTGAGTACCTCTTCCCGCCTTTCCTGTGCTGAACTTACAATGGAGCATCCTCAAGGCTAAATGGTAAGGATGTTTTCTCTCTCATGTATTTTTCAGTAAGGTATAGTTTCTCCTGTTTTGGGAACATGAAGATCATTCCTTTCTTGCTTAGGCAAAGGGATCAGTTGTACTGCCAACTGGGAAACGCTGTGCACCTTATAACCCTATGGTGATGTGTTTTGGTGCCGACACATTTGCTAGCATATCATACTTTGCCTGTCTAACCTTCAATCCTCTGACTGTCCTAGCTCTCAGAGCCAGATCTCATGGCAAACTGATCTATTTCATAGCACAGATACATCCCTTGCTGGGCTGTAGAGTCAGCAAATCTGCCAGATGGTTTCTTTAGCATTCCTGTAATCAGTAATCTTTTGCTCATCTATTCTCCTTTGCTGCTGCACTCAGCTCTTTTGTCTTCATGACATTGTCTTCTAATGGTCTACCTGAAGCAGTTGGGAGTTTGTCTCTTGCCGGTTGGCCTTAACAGCAGTATTTTTTGAGATAATATCACTCACTTCGAGCTTCATAGTCTGCTGTCTTCAAATCTAATTGGTTTGGCTGTCTTCTTTGTCTAAATAGTTGGCTATTTCTCAGCTGCCTGGCTCAGCTGTTTTCTCAGTCTTTGTTACTCTCTTTTTGGCCTGAAGAGTTCAGTTGTCCTTTTGGCCTGAATATATTGGTTCTCTTCTTAGCTAAGAGACTCAGCCCAAATCTAGACTTAAGAGTTGCTTCGCTCATCTCAGTTTGATCAGCTCAGTTCTCTTATTGAACTGAATAGATTGACTCCTTGGGTCCAGTTGTCTGGCTTTATTTTCTAGTCAAATGGCTAGTCATTCATTATTTACCCTGAAATGAGGCAGCTCTTCTTTCTCTTCTCTACTTTAATACATCAGTGCTATTCTCAAGCTGAATGGATCAACTCAGGCCTTCTAGATCAGTTCTCTTCATAAGCTGATTAGATCAGCTTTTTTACCATTTCTCAAGCTGGACACTTTAGCTCCCTCCTCAGCTCTATACATGAACTCTCTTCTCAGGCTGAACAGCTCAGCTGTTCTTTACCTAACTGGATTCTCTCTCTCTCTGGCAGAATGGATTAGCTCACTTATTGACAGAAGTGGTATGCATCAGCTCTCTCCTCAGGCTGAAGGAGTAAGTTCTGTTCTAGCTTGAATAAATCAGCTTCTAGCTTGAATAAATCAACTCCCTTCTCAAGCGGTTTAGAGCATCTCTCTTCTCAAGATACTTGGATCAGATTTCTTTTCAGACTGAATGCTGCAGCTTCTTTCTCAAAAGAACTGCTTCAACTCTCTTCTTAGGGTCCATAGCTCCTCTCCCATACTGTTAGATCAGTCACCTTTCTCTCAGCAGGGTACATTTACTATCCTTCAGATGGTTAGTTTGGTAGGACTGTCTTTTCTAAACCCAAGTTTCGTATCTCTAGTCAATTGGAGACTGCCCCTGTGTTTTGTCAGAAGGATATACAGGACAATTTTTTTTCTTGGATTTTTGATCTCACCCTTATTGGGCACTTATTTGCTACATTCCATGTGTCCTAGACTGGTCTGGTATGGACGAAAAGGAAGGAAAAATTATGTCTTAACTAATCATTTTCTTTCCTTTAGTCTTACCACATCAGTCTAGAAATATTCCCTATTTAACTTTATGTGAACTCGGCACTATTTCTTCCTCTTCTTTTACATTCACAGGTATCATTGGATTCTCCATGATTTGCATCTTCAGATACGTACCAGTTTGGAATTGATATTGGCTGAATGTGGCATTTTCTGTCACAAATTTTGCATCTCCAGACTCTGTGATTTCATTACATATCTGTAGAATATATGCCTACATGATTAACATTGGTATTGACTTGAGGCGTTTCCTACCACAACTGTTTGGTCATAACAGACAGTATCATTGTGAGCACCATTGCTCGGCTATTTGAAATACTGAGAATTCCGTGGGTGTGTGATACTTTTTAGGGGCAAATCACTTGGAACTACTTTTTTTTTTCCGCTCTCTCCGTCTATTGGTCAACGGACATAGATCACTTGTCCTGGACTAGTCTGGTAGGACTAAAGGAAAGAAAATTATCAGGTAAGATATAATTTCTCTTTTTTATATATTGCATATATGCACTACTTATATTTCTCTGTGATTTCCTTGAAAAATTGGTAGTAGGACAAATTCTCAATCATGTACTTTTAAATTATTTCAATACTACTTATATAAATGATCAAGCAGCAAAATAAGTTATTTTCTGTTTTTTTTTTTGTTAGACATTACAGTTAAAGGAAGAAGAAAATAAGAGACTGAATCAGAGATTGGTAAGAAGATTGTTAAGTTAGAAGTTCCAATTTTATTAATGCAAATACTGAAACTGTAAACTTAAAACATTCTGTAAAAGCAGCAAAGCTTAATTATTTGACGTTAGAGCAGGTGAAAGTTGAAACAGTAGCAACATATTTTCATTATGGCACTTAAGTACCCAATATATGTTAGAGAGAGCATTAAATTATAGTATATGTGCTCAAAATTGAGATTTGATAATCTTTAAATCATTTTTAACTTATGACAGATTAATGTTGCATATATTGGAAATAAAAGGCACAAGTTTGCATGTAATTAGTATAATGCCCTGAAACTATCATTAATTGTGTGTGAAATATTTAGTGGTTCTCCATTCCTGTCCATTGGGATGAAAGTTCTCTGGATAATAGGTCTTTTTCCATTGGGCAGAATGGAGTGTGCCTGGTTTTATAGAATCATATATAAGGAATGCATCTTGCATTCCTGACCATTCTCAAAGTTCTCTTTTTGTTTTCTGAGTAACTGCATAAGAAAAATAAATTCAGCATACCAGTACAAGTTATTTATAATTTTTTACATCTCCTTTGATATCTGAAGATTGTTAGGCTGTATGAATCAGTGCCCCAGAAGTTATTGTTTGGTTTCTAGAATATTGTTTCAGTGATCTTCAGGTCATTTGGCATCTATTGAGTACTTGAGTGCCCCTATGCTTCTCTAGTGCTAGGCACTTCTGTATTTTTAAGATTTATCTGGTACCTGGTATCTTAAGGAGCATAGGGCCCGATCAAAGCAGTTAATCAACAGGGGAGGCTTCTACCTGGTTTGTTTTTGCCTGGCTATCCTTTGATATTAAGCAGCACATAACCGGATACTGCTGCTGAATATCAGCACTCACCACTCCTGCACTTTCCAGGTAGAGCCAGATTGGTCTGTGGGCCAAGTTATCACTTATCCGGACACTGGCGACATTCATTGCCAGTTCCTAGGCAGCTAACTGGGCAAATAAGATCACATGAAAAGCAGTCCTATCCGTTGCCCAGTTAGCTGTCTGGGCACCAGCATTAAATATCAGCTGGTGCCTGAATAACTTTTGGGTAACACCTTGAAGTCCTGTGGTCTCCTTTCCCAAAGAGCATTGCCCCCCTTCTCCCTCTCCCCCCCCCCCCCCAGACTATTGCTCTCCCCAACCCCCCCCCCCCCCCACTCAGATACACTCTCCTCCCTGAGCATAGCTCCCTACCCCCTTAAGCCTCCCCCCCTCCAGCGGACAAAGGGCAGGAGTGGTGCTCACTCACTCATGCCCATCACAGTTCCTACTTCAAAATGTCTTCTGCGACCTTTAGTGTGAGCCTTGTACTACCGAAGTACTACGAGACTACTGCTAGAGGTCATGGCAGCCATTTTGAAGTAGGAACTGCAATGGGCAGGAGCGAATGGGTATCACTTCTGCTGTTTGTCTGCAAGACCACCGGGGGCTGTAAAGATAGGCTCAGGTGGGGCCATTGTAGGTGGGTGGATTCTATTTGTGAGCTGTACTGCTCTGTAATAACAGAAGAAAGTACAACTATTCTGGCTGATTTGTGAGGAAATGAGGGGGGGGGGGGAAGAGAACATGTTTGCTGTTCAGTAAACTTACTGCTTTTTGCCTCAGAAATATTGATGAATCCTGAAGGGGCTATTCAGTGCCACTATCTGGATAGTGGCTAGTGCTGAATATCTGGATAAAGTAATCAGCACTGAAACTTCTTTGGATAGTGGCAATATTCAGTCCACTATCTGAATGACGTCTGTCTGTCCTAAGTTATCTAGATATATTTATTTATTAGGATTTATTTACCACATTTTTGAAGGAATTCACTCAAGGCGGTGTACAGTAAGAAATCAAATATAAGCAATAGACAAGTACAGCAGTAAAAATATTCAATAACAATACAAAGTATGGCATAGTATACTACTTAAAATGTCATTGCAATACATAAAACATTTTCATAGACAGCACAGGGTATAAGCAAAAATGGAACATATAAATAGGTAAGAGAGTAAGAGGAGTTAGAAAATAAGGGGACTCATTTAAAGAAAATTGCACATGAGGTCAGAGAGGTGATTAAATATTATCTCAGCTAGGGTAGGAGTGTCACTCCTTGTGTGTGTGTGGGGGGGGGGGGGGGGGCAAACAGGTTAGTTACTTGTTCCATTAAAAGCCTGGTTGAAGAGCCAAGCTTTCACCTGCTTCATGAAGTAGAGATAGTCTTGTGCTAAGTAGAGCCTTGCAGGGAGTGCGTTGCAGAATGTGGAGACTACTCCGGAGAAGACTCGCTAGTGGTTATCACATCATGTAATGTCTTTTGGAGAGGGTGTGGTTAGGAATATTCCTTGGGAGGACCTTAGTGTCCCTGTAGGTATGTAGAGGGTGATCTGTTCTTCAGGTACTTGGGTCCATTTCCTTTAAGAGCCTTGAAGATCAGACATAGAGATTTAAATTTAGCCCTGTATTGTACTGGTAGCTAGGTAGTAGACTGAACATTGAACAATCCAGATAAGTTCAGGGTCTGCCCTGGCTCTGTTCACGCTTCACCCCAGCACTGTCCATATAGTATTGAGGCAATCTATAAGGATATTCAGGTGCATTATCTGGGTAATGCCTCTGAACTTCCTGACCAGCAACTCTTATTCGGATAGCAGGTGCTGTTATCCAGATAAATGCTTTTGAATACTGACCCCATAATTTCTAAGTCCACCAGGGTATCAGAGTACAACATGTATTAGAGATGACTTTCCTTTATTTTTTCCTCCATAATTTACCCCCACTTCACTATTCCCATTGTGGACAATGTAAATTTGTTTTATAATATTATGTGATTAAGTATATACACAGTGTGTGAACAGTGCAGAACTATAGCCAGTTGTGCCAAGTCTCCAGATGTAGTGGTGATTGAACACTGTCTTGAGGGATGATGTTTTGGTAATTGCTGATGTTATGGCAATACTTGCATCAAGAAAAAACAAGTAAACAATTCTCTTGCCCATATTTCTTTAAACTCATTTGTGTTATATGGCCTTCATTAAACTGTGCATTATGCAACATCAGGGTCATTTATATAGCATTCATTTTAGAAAGGCAATGCTATATCAGGGCATTGGGTGGGCACTCAATAGGAGCCTGTTCTAGACTGTTTATAGAATACTAGCATAACCAGTTATCAACATGCCTAACATTTAGACACACTTGCCAGTGGTGCCATGTGTAATTCCTGTGTCCCACCCATGCTCCCCCTGTGTACACCTAAGTGAAGTGGGTATTTGCAGCATAGCACTTAGGCACTATGGGCTAGATTCTATATATCATGCCTAAAAAATAAGCACCAAAAAAACCCTGCCTGGGCTTATTCTATAAACTACGCCTAAAGTTAGGCACGGTTTATAGAATACACCTAAATCTAGGCGTAATTAATAGAAAACGCCCAGTGCCCGTTTTTTGCGACTGTATTTAGTGGTGGCCATTTGCACCAATGAAATCCTGGTGTAATTGCCGATGCCTAAATTACACACTAAACAGGCATATTCTATAACACTGTGCATAAATTCAAGGAATGCCCATGAACCGCCCATGCCTGTCCTATGGCCATGCCCACTTTTCAGATCATGGTCTTAGAATTTATGTGCATCACTTTATAGAATACACTTAGACAGTTATACATGTAAACTATAATAAATGCCAATTAATATCAATAATTGCATGTTAAGTGCAATTTTCAGCACTGATTGGTTTGTTAAGCTAATTAAGTTGTGCACCCAAATCCAGAATATGACCAGATTTGCTCGTGCAATTTAAGTTGCACTATATAGAATCTGGTGGTATACTAGCATATGTAAGTGCACACATACCCACATAAATGTGAGCACTTAGGTTATATAATTGCCCTTTTATATGTTTTTTTGTCACTTTTATGAATTACTGTACTTTTATATTTGTGTTTACGAAAACGGTACAAGAATATCTTGACATTTGTTTTCATTTATAATCCTTTACAGATGTCTCAAAGTATGTCTTCAGTGTCGTCAAGGCATTCCGAAAAAATAGCCATCAGAGAGTAAGTATTTATGGAGGGGCATTCTCGATATGACATCTAAGTCCGACTTTAGACGTTGTGCAAAAAAAATGTCCAAAATCTGAATAAGAAAGAAGTTCATTTTCAAAAAAAAAATGTTTATCTTTTGTTTTTGAAAATACTATTTTTAACAAGGTTTTGTGCTTTGGACGTTTTGTTTTTTGGTCCATTAAAAAAAAAATGTCCAAGTGAAAAACATAGAAAATCAAGCCATTGGGATGTAGGAGGAGCCAGCATTTTTAGTAGGCAGGTCTCCCAGACATCCCAGGAGATAAATGGGGCACCCTAGTGGGCTTCAAAAAACATGCTCCCAGGTACACATCTCACCTTTGTTGTTGAGCCCTTGAAAACCTACCCAAAATCCACTGTCCACAGCTGTACATAATAGCCCTTATGGGTGAACACCTATATGTGGGTACAGTGGATTTCTGGTGAATTTTGGAGGGCTCACGGTTTCCACCACAAATGTGACAGAGGGCAATAGGGACCAGACTTCCCCACTCAATGGTGCACTGCACTGCCCATTTCAGTACTCCAGGGACCTGCATGCTTCTCTAATAGACCTGGCTCTAACATCTGAGGCTGTCATAGAGGTTGCTAAATCATATTTGTATTTACCTTTGTGGGGGGTGGGAGGGGTCAGTGACCATTGGGGGGGGGGGGTCACACCTAGTTCCCTCCAGTGGTCATTGGTCATTTAGGGCACCCTTTTGTGCCTTATTCGTTATAAATAAAAACAGGTCTAGTTCAAAACGTCTGTTTTAGGCCTAGACGGTTTTGTTTTGTTTCATTATGGCTGAAAAGTGTCCAAGTTGTAGGAACGCCCAGATCCCAACTTTAACACGCTCCCTTGTGATTTCAACGCACTTCTGACGGACTTCATAGAAAACGTCTAAAAATTGGTTTTGAAAATACCAATTTGGACATTTTTGTGAGAAAAATGTCCAAATGCAGATTTATGCCTCTTTTTGGAAGTTTCTCTCTTTTGAAAATGAGCTCATGTTATTAATTGCTTCTGCTGTCTTACAAAAAATAGTTCAACTCTAAAAATATTTAGATTAACTTAGTACTTCAGAGCTACTTACAAGTAAAATTGTTACAATTAAGGGAAACTGAATTCCTTTAAGTATGCATATTTTGGAAACCACCGTTGCACCTTTCTGCGTCTGGTACTATCTGCTGCCAATTCAGGCATGTTATTAGAAGGACAATTTGTGATATTTATTTTCTACTAAAAAGGATACTGGTTTAACCCCTGAGGCAGATGCTTTTCTGTGCCAAAACATCCCTTGTCGGGTCCATTTTATTAAAGATTGTACCATTGTTCCAGTTTTTGAGGCCCTTTGGTGCTTTTTCTTGATTTTTAACGTATAATTTGTCAGTTAGGAATAATCTGAAGTACTGCACACATACATTCCTGCATCCAGCAGTCATAGAGCAGAGAGTGTAAAGAAATGCTACTGGAAAGCAAAGTAAAAGAGTTCCAGCCAGGCCTTTTGTTCTAGAAGGTTACCAAACTGCCTTCCCCCATCCCTTCCATGTACTAATCCTCTGTTACCATGATGATAACAAATTGGGAAGTTGTTTTTACTAAATTGCTGATTTTATATGACAGCAAAAGATAAACTCCATAGGGAAGAGGCAAAGCATGAAAAAGTTGGTAGGAGGAAACAAAGGCAAAAAAAAAAGTGTGTAAAATGATAGGGATGGGAAAGCCAAAATGGAGAGAGGCTGGGGAAAGACTGGCAAACGGATATAACAGAGATAGTAAAAACAGGAGAACAAAGGAAACAACAAAAAAACAGTATCCTATATAATAATTTGCACCTCCAACGTTCCATGTCTGGCTGCCTGGGTTTGTAACATCTCCTGACGTCGGCCAGCCTCCAGCGTTCCGTTCCCCCTCACTGTCCCGCCCTCGCATCAAGACGTAATGACATCAGAAGGCGGAACAGTGAGAGGGAAGGGAATGCTGGAGGCGAGCTGACCTCAGGGGGGATGTTACGAACGGAACGGAAGCCAGCGTCAGCCAGAGAACGTTCAGGTACAAATCGAGGGGAGGAGAGAATCGCGGGACATCGAGGGGAGGGAGGGAAGAGGAGAATCGCTGGACATGGAGGGGGAGCGCAGGGGAGAGAGAAAAAAAAAGCTTACATGGCAGCCTTCCTAGGGCCCGTTTCATTGTTGAGGAAACGGACATGGTTCCACTAGTATTAAAATTACTTACAGATGAGGTAAAATAAAATAACTCCCTAGAGTTTTTGTTTTGTTTTTTTTCTGCTGTTTTCTCAGCAACTGCTTGGAATTTCAGTGTGAAATTTACAGCTTTATTTGTTGTTACTATCTGCATTTATGTTCCAAGTGGAATGAGATTATCTTTAAATATGGCAGACTTACAGACTTTTTAGCATGACCACTCAGTGATTTTTCACACATTCAAAAATGAAAACTACCATTATTTGAAAAAAGAAAAGAAAACAGGGTACCAGCTTTCTGTAGACATTTGTTTGGGGAGCAATGTTAGAGACCTATCACAAGCTGCACCCGAAGCCACAAACAATCACCAAAGTCAAGAAAGCACTTCAGATGATCTGGGACTGTCTGTCACAGGGACCGATCGACAAGACTGTTAAGAACTTCCCAAAGCGACTGAAGGCCTGTGTTAAAGCTGGGGGTGTACACTTTGAGCATTCACAGTGACTTGCGAAATTCTAATATCGTTTGAATAACATTATTTTCTCTGAGGACAGCAGGCTGATTGTTCTCACAACTGGGTCGACGTCCATGGCGGCCCCACAAACGGAATTTTTTCAAAGCAAAAAAATCTTTAAGCTTTGACAGGACCTGCGCACGCGCGGCTGTCTTCCCGCCCGTCGCACGAGAGACCTGCTCAGTTACCGTTTTTCCACGGTGAAGAGAGGCAGCTATTTGTCATCTCTTCTGTCCCCGCTTCAGAGCCTTCGGACGTTTTTTTCCCAGAGATTTTCTCCGGTTTCTTTCTTCAGTTTTCTTCTCTTTTACTAAAAATCAAAAACAACAAAAAGATTCCTTTATCTTTTCTTTAGTTTTTTATAAATTACCCCAAGTCCCACCTTTTCCCTGTTCAGCAACTCAAATTTATAAGGACTCTGCTAGATTCACAGACGGCTCGTGCCTGTCTTCCCGAGGCAAGAGCAGACAATCTTCTGTCTTTAGTTTCCATGGCCAGAGCGTCTCAGCAGATCACAGCTTGGCAGATGTTGAGACTTCTAGGCCATATGACTGCGAAATTCTAACATCGTTTGAATAACATTATTTTACTGTTTTACTTTGAACATTGTTAACGCGTAAAATTCGCTAGGTAGTAATGATAAAATGTCAGTAACATCAACATAGCTTCCATAGCGTCCCACAGATCAATCCAGAGACTTGTGGGTTGTGTCCCTCTACCAGCAGGTGGAGATAGAGAGAACCTCCGAGATTTGCTATATGTGGACCTGTGTAGCCAAGTAAACCCCAGTATTCTCTCTATCTAGCAGGTGGAGGAACATCTCTGTGCAGCTCTGGTTTGATCTGGCTACTGGTGTCCTTTAGGGCTAGTTTAGCACAGTCAGGGATTGAGTGGCTGTTTGTGGTTTCTGGTGTACACCTGGTGGTGCCAGGTTCCTCCCAGTCTTCCCCTACCTTTCCTCCTTCGCCCGGGGCTGTGGGCCTGATAGGGTGCTGCCTTTCTCTCCTGAGTAAAAAAAAAAAAAAAAAAGATAAGTGTCTCTTTATTCATACGAAGGAGCTAGATGGGCTGCCGAGTCTGTTTGAGGGGCAGGCATTTGTGGAGCATGTCAATACCTTCTGAGGCGGCTAAAAGCTGCTCCTGGTGTGGGGTCCAGAGAGCAGCATCGGGGGAGTTTGAGTCGTGCCGCCGTCAGCCCACAGCGGGTGTTCAGCGCAACGGGGGTTCCCCTCAGTCGTCCGGTGAGTTGGAAGCACGGGGGATAGTTTCGGCGTTTTCCTCGGGGCAGTTAGTGCAGCTCACGTCGGCGGGCACCATTTTTTCTTCTCAGGTGCGACCAGCTCCGCACGTTGTGGTTGACAGACAGGAGGCACATTGCGCTTCTCTGGCACAGGCTCCGATGGAGGAAAACAATTTAGAGGGAGCAGGGGAGTCCCTTTCAGTTATTTTTTCCCCGGATTTTGTTTTATTAATGCACAATGCCTTTGTTGTGAAAAAGTCAGGAGCTTCTCTTCAGGCAGCCCCGTCTCTTCCTCAGCAAACTTCGGTTGCTGCAGCCTCTCAGTCTTTCCTGCCAAAACGTCCCCGGGTGGAGATTTTGGATCCCGAGGAGCTATCTGACACAGATGGCCCGGTTTTGTCTCCGGGCTCTCCCTCAGAATCATTGGATTTGGCAGATGAGGTCACCCTGCCTTCTGAGGAGGGGGTGACCTGACGGCTGCCCACCTTTTTCGCAGGAAAGAGCTTCCCTCCCTGATTATTAGGGCTTTTGAGGTTTTGGCCATTTCACCCCCTGAATCGTCAGGGAGAACAGGTCCGGTGCCCTCTATTATGTCTGGTACCAATGCCCACCTCGTTCCTTTCATGTACATGAGGCCATGAAAATCCTTATTTTGGTGCAGTGGGATACGCAGGACAGTGGGCTTAAGGTTGCTAGAGCTATGTCGCGTCTTTCTATCAAAAACAAAATTACAGAGCACATCCGAGGACATGGATTACTGAGACCAAGTCAGCATGGCTTTTGTGTGGGGAAATCTTGCCTGACCAATTTACTTCAATTCTTTGAAGGAGTTAACAAACATGTGGACAAAGGGGAGTCGGTTGATATTGTGTATCTGGATTTTCAAAAGGCGTTTGACAAGGTACCTCATGAAAGGCTACAGAGGAAATTGGAGGGTCATGGGATAGGAGGAAATGTCCTATTGTGGATTAAAAACTGGTTGAAGGATAGGAAACAGAGAGTGGGGTTAAATGGGCAGTATTCACAATGGAGAAGGGTAGTTAGTGGGGTTCCTCAGGGGTCCGTGCTAGGACCGCTGCTTTTTAATATATTTATAAATGATTTAGAGATGGGAGTAACTAGCGAGGTAATTAAATTTGCTGATGACACAAAGTTATTCAAAGTCGTTAAATCGCGACAGGATTGTGAAAAATTACAAGAGGACCTTACGAGACTGGGAGACTGGGCGGCTAAATGGCAGATGATGTTTAATGTGAGCAAGTGCAAGGTGATGCATGTGGGAAAAAAGAACCCGAATTATAGCTACGTCATGCAAGGTTCCACGTTAGGAGTTACGGACCAAGAAAGGGATCTGGGTGTCGTCGTCAATAACACACTGAAACCTTCTGCTCAGTGTGCTGCTGCGGCTAGGAAAGTGAATAGAATGTTGGGTATTATCAGGAAAGGTATGGAAAACAGGTGTGAGGATGTTATAATGCCATTGTATCGCTCCATGGTGCGACCGCACCTTGAGTATTGTGTTCAATTCTGGTCGCCGCATCTCAAGAAAGATATAGTAGAATTGGAAAAGGTGCAGCGAAGGGCGACTAAAATGATAGCGGGGATGGGACGACTTCCCTATGAAGAAAGACTAAGGAGGCTAGGGCTATACAGCTTGGAGAAGAGACGGCTGAGGGGAGACATGATAGAGGTATATAAAATAATGAGTGGAGTGGAACAGGTGGATGTGAAGCGTCTGTTCACGCTTTCCAAAAATACTAGGACTAGGGGGCATGCGATTAAACTACAGTTTAGTAAATTTAAAACAAATCGGAGAAAATTTTTCTTCACCCAACGTGTAATTAAACTCTGGAATTCGTTGCCGGAGAAAGTGGTGAAGGCGGTTAGCTTAGCAGAGTTTAAAAAGGGGTTGGACGGTTTCCTAAAGGACAAGTCCATAAACCGCTACTAAACGGACTTGGAAAACTCCAAAATTCCAGGAATAACATGTATAGAATGTTTGTACGTTTGGGAAGCTGCCAGGTGCCCTTGGCCTGGATTGGCCGCTGTCGTGGACAGGATGCTGGGCTCGATGGACCCTTGGTCTTTTCCCAGTATGGCATTACTTATGTACGTATGTACTTTACGCCCTGCCTGCTGCTGACTTAGACTTGCTGAAGGTTCCTACAGTGGATTCATTAATCACAACGGTCACTAAGAAAACCACTCTCCCTGTGGAGGGTGGCACGGCACTCAAGGACCCTTAGGATCGTAAGTTGGAGACTTGCTTGAAGCTGTCCTTTGAAGTAGTGGCCCTTTCCCTGCAAGCTTCAGTTTGTGGCTCCTATACGGCGTGGGCATGCTTAACGTGGGTACAGAAAGCCTTCTCTCCAGAGGACCTCGTGGCTGTTCGGCCAGCCTTAGAGTCCGGTTTAGCCTTCCTTGCGGATCTTCTTTATGATCTTTTGAGGGCTTCAGCAAAGGAGGTTTGCCTAGCGGTCACCATGCGTCGCTGACTGTGGTTGCAACATTGGGCTGCAGACGTGGCCTCTAAGTCACGGCTGGCAAGGCTTCCTTTTAGGGGAAACCTTTTGTTTGGGATGGACCTAGAACAGATTGTGAAAGATCTCGGTGACTCTAAGGGCCAGCGCCTCCCGGAGGACAGGTCCAAATTTCTGCGACCTGCGGGACCTAGACCTAAGTTTAGGAATGCACGTCGTTACGTCCAGGTCGCGGGGCCTCTTTTCAGAGAGCAAGGTTTTCTCAGAGACCTCAGCCCTTTCGAGGTGACAGGCGGGCCTTCCTTTCTGGTAACAGAAACCAGCTCGCAGCCAGGTCTTCCCAATGATGGAGCCCTGGTCCATCTCCAGCCGGTTATTGGGGGCAGGCTGTCCCTATTCCTGGTGGAGTGGACCAGGGTAACATCCGACAGATGTGTCTTGGAGGTTAGCAGAGATGGCTACAAGTTGGAATTGGCTCGTCTGATAGTAGACTCATTTCTAGAATCTCCTTGCAAATCTTCCGCCAAGGTGTGGGCAGTTCGTCACACCCTCCTCAACTTACAACGACTGGGAGCCATCCAGCCTGTACCCCCAGCAGAAAGAGGGTGCGGTCAATACTCCATTTATTTTGTGGTGCTAAAAAAGGGCGGTTGTTGGCGACCCATCCTAGATCTCAAGTGTGTCAACAGGTCCTTACGGGTTCAGCATTTCCGCATGGAAACCCTCCGCTTGGTGATTGCAGTGGTACAGCCAGGAGAGTTTTTGACGTCTCTCGATCTCAAAGAGGCCTATTTACACATTCCAATTTGGCCTCCCCACAGGTGTTTTCTTTGCTTTGCAGTGCTTGGTCATCATTTTCAATTCAAAGCAATGCCCTTCGGCCTAGCCACAGCACCTCGGACTTTTTCCAAGGTCCTTATCGTAGTGGTGGCCTATCTCAGAAAGGAAGGGATTCAAGTCCATCCTTATCTAGATGACTCGTTTGTTCGGGTGTCTCTTTCGAGGAGAGTCGATGGGCAACCGACAGAGTGGTCGGGTTGCTTCTATCACTTGGTTGGGTGATCAACTTCCCAAAGTGCAGCCTTATGCCCTCCTAGAAGCTGGAATACTTGGGAGTGTGCTTCGATATCCGAACAGGCATAGTTTCTCTTCTTTCAGCTCAAGCACAGAGGTTGCAGGGTCAGTTGCGAGCTCTGTTCCAAACTCCAAACCCGCGGGCTTGGGACTATATACAAGTTCTGGGTTCCATGGCATCCACCTTGGACGTCGTAAAGTGGGCCACAGCTCACATGCACCCCTTGCAGTGGCACCTTCTGAGCCGTTGGTGTCCTCTCTCGGAGGATTACGAGGTTCGGGTGCCATGTTCGACCCGTCTGCACACAATTATGCACTGGTGATTCATTCAAAAGAATCTGGTGTTGGGCATTCCTCTGCAAACTCCGGAATGGAAGATCGTGACCACAGATGCGTCACTGTCTGGTTGGGGGGCTCATTGCCTTCAACAGACGGCCCAGGGCATTTGGACCTTGACAGAGGTGTCTTGGTCCATCAATCGCTTGGAGTTGCGGTCGATTCATCTGGCCCTTCGGGAGTTTCTGTCTCTTCTCTGTGATTGCCCAGTTCGAGTTCTCTCAATGCAACGGTGGTTGCCTACGTGAACCGTCAGGGGGGCACCAGGAGTGCACCACTAGCACGCGAGGTGGCCCTGATCTGCCGTTGGGCAGAGACTCATCTCTCTCTCTTGACGGCGGCTCATATAGTGGGGTCACAGAATGTGCAAGCGGACACTCTCAGTTGCCACCAGTTGGAGCCGGGGGAGTGGACACTCTCCCCTCTGGCCTTCGATCAGATAGCTGCCCGTTGGGGGATGCCGGTGATGGACTTAATAGCCACCACATTCAATGCGAAGGTTCCCCGTTTCTTCAACAGGGGAAGAGAACTGGGCTTGAAAGGCATCGATGCTCTTCTACAACCTTGTCCCAGGGGCCTGCTCTATACCTTTCCCCCATGGCCTATGGTGGGCACGTTACTGACTCGTATTGCCAGTCATCCCGGTCGAGTGATCTTGGTGGCCCCGGATTGGCCCAGACGTCCCTGGTACACGGATATGGTCAGGCTCCTGTTCGATCGTCCTCTCCGGCTCCAGGCGCAGGATGGTCTCTTGCTGCAGGGACCAGTTATGATGGAGGATCCCTCCCCCTTTGCTCTTACGGCCTGGCTCTTGAAAGGGCAAAGTTGAAAAGGAAAGGGTATCCTGATGTGGTTATTGCTACGATGCTTCAGTTTCGGAAAGATCCACCTTGAGTAGTTTATGCTAGGGTGTGGCGTACCTTCGATTCATGGTGTGCGAGTTCAGGATTGTCAGCGGATTCGGTATCGGTTATCCTCATGTTTCTTCAGGAGGGTGTATAGAAATCACTCTCGTTGAGTTCTCTTAAGGTGCAGGTGGCATCTCTGGCATGCTTTAGAGGCCAGCTTCAGGGGGCGTCGATCGCCTCCCACCTGGATGTGGTTCGTTTTTAGAGGGGCATAAATCGGTTGCATCCTCCGCACGTGCCAGTTCTGCCATCCTGGAACCTTAATCTAGTTCTCAAAGCTCTTCAGCATCCTCCTTTCGAACCCTTATTGGGGATTACAGTTAAGGATCTTACCTTGAAGACGATTTTCCTAGTAGCCATTACTTTGGCTCGGAGAATTTCAGAGTTGCAGGCTCTTTCTTGCAGAGACCCCTTCCTGCGTTTTACGGAGGTGGGGTATCAATTAGGGCAGTTCCTTTGTTTTTGCCCAAGGTGGTTTTGTCGTTTCCATTTGGGGCACTCTCTGCATTTGCCGACTTTTCGCCGGGAAGATTACCCCAAGCAATTCCGGACTGTTCGCTGCCTCAACGGGCTCTTCTCAGGTAAAGATGGTGGGACGTGATGAGCAAGGACAGATAGGGGTAGATCCAGAAAGAATTTGAGTTAAAGTGAGAATTTTGAACTGAATACCATACTGTACAGGAAGCCAATGATGTTAAATTGAAAGTGGAGTGATTCTATCAAATTTCTTTGTTTGGGCTATATTTTGTACTGACTGAAGTCATTTGAGTAATCTAAAAGTAAGACCAGCATACACCACATTATAATAGTCTAGTTTTGAGAGAACAGTAGAATAAAGTATTGGGGGCAGACTCAAGAAAAATGTCAGGAAGTATTTTTTCACGGAGAGAGTTGTGGATACTTGGAATGCCCTCCCGCGAGAGGTGGTGGAGATGAAAATGGTAACGGAATTCAAAAATGCATGGGATAAACATAAAGGAATCCTGTTCAGAAGGAATTGATCCTCAAAAGCTTAGCGGAGTTTGGGTGGCAGCACCGGTGGTGGGAGGCGGGGCTAGTGCTGGGCAGACTTCTACAGTCTGTGCCCTGAAAATGGCAGATACAAATCAAGGTCGGGTATACACATAAAGTAGCACATATGAGTTTATCTTGTTGGGCAGACTGAATGGACCGTACAGGTCTTTCTCTGCCGTCATCTACTATGTTACTGTCCAGCTTATTTTCGAAAGAGAAGGCAGGCCATCTTCCGACACAAGCCATCTTTCAAGTCCGGCGAAATTGGCATAATCGAAAGCCGATTTTGGCCGGGCTCGACTGCAGTCTGTCGCGGAGCCGGCCAAACTTCAAGGGGGCGTGTCGGCAGGGTACAGAAGGCGGGACGGGGGCGTGCTTAAGAGATCGCCAGCTTCGCCCGATAAAGGAAAAAAGAAGGCTGGCTCTGACAAGCACTTGGCCGGCTTCACTTGGTCCATTTATTTTTAGGACCAAGCCTCAAAAAGGTGCCCCAACTGACCGGATGACCACCGGAGGGAATAGGGGATCACCTCCCCTTACTCCCCCAGTGGTCACCAACCCCCTCCCACCCAAAAAAACAAATTAAAAAACATTTTTTGACAGCCTCTATGCCTGCCTCAAATGTCATACCCAGCTCCATCACAGCAGTTATGCCGGGTCTCTGGAGCAATTTTAGTGGGTGCAGTGCACTTCAGGCAGGCGGACCCAGGCCCATAACCCCCCCTACTTGTTACACTTGTGGTGATAAATGTGAGCCCTTCAACCCCCCCCCCCCCAAAACCCACTGTACCCACATGCAGGTGCCCCCCTTCACCCCTTAGGGCTATGGTTGTGGTGTACAGTTGTGGGAAGTGGATTTTGGGGGGCTCAGTACCCAAGGTAAGGGGGCTATGCCCTGGGAGCAATTTGTGAAGTCACTGCAGTGCCCCCTAGGGTGCTGTGGTTGGTGTCCTGGCATGTCAGGAGGACCAGTGCACTACAAATGCTGGCTTCTCCCACGACCAAATGCCTTGGATTTGGCCATGTTTGAGATGGCCGGCATCGGTTTCCATTATCGGTGAAAACCGATGCCGGCCATCTCAAACCCAGCCATCTCTGACATTTGGCCGGCCCCAACCGTATTATCAAAACGAAAGATGGCCGGCCATCTTTTTCGATAATAGGGTTCGGGACCTGTCTTTGCGGCGCCGGCTATATAGATGGCCGCCCATGTAGATGGCTGGCGCCGTTCGATTATGCCCCTCTATGACATAGCAGCTGAGGAGTCAATATATTTTTACATAGAGTGAAAGCGCCGCAGCAGAAAGAAATAGGATTTGTTAGCTTGTGTGATATGTGATTCGAACAAAAGCTGTTGATCTCAATTACAACCCAGTAGCAGAAAGAAGAAACAGGAAGAACGGGGGAATTAGAACACAGAGGGATGCAACTTAGATTAAAAGATCCAGTAAACCAACATGCAGTTGTTTTCAAGGGATATAGAATTAAATGGTTTTTATAAAGCTATGAGGAGACTGTATCTAGACAGGATTGGATATTAGTAAGATCTAGACACTCAGGATCATTGAGAAAGAAGAAGAATATCACCTGCATAGTTATAGACAGAAATATTATGCTAAGGGTAAATATAGGGCTTAAGAAGATATTAAAGAGAATAGAGGCAAGGATAGGGCCACCACATGGAAGGGAATAAGAAAAGGAGGTAGAAGCAGAAAGATGAACCGTATAAGTACACTCAGAAACAAATGATGAAAACTACTTAAGTACAATGCCAGAAAGCCCAAGAGAAACTAACTGACCAAGGTCTATATGATGATAGACTAAGTCAAACACAGAACTAAGATCCAGTGAGATAGCAAGAGCCACCATCCCAGGAAAATATTACTTAAATACCATTTACATCTGTCAAAGTCAGGTTTAAACAGCTGTGTCAGTAAAGGTTTATCTCAGTGCAATTAGTGCTTATCACCATCATATAGAAAATAAAATCATCTGTGTACCATCTTTGTACAGCCTTTAGATGACAGAATTAAGCAAGGCTTGCTTCTGTTAAAGTCTGTAATCAAGCCACTTGCTGCATTTTGAGATAGGGATCTCAATATGGTACTGGCCCAGCTGACTTAAGCCACTGGACTTATGTGAGCTATGTCATAGGTATTCAATGTGTGTATGCGTACCCCAAGGGGTACACAAGACCACAATATGGGATATATGGTACCTGTGCCAAACGCTTTCTTTTTCTTCCCTGCTGCCCACACGTTCACTCATCTGCTCGCCCACTGCTCCCTGACTCAGTAGCTACAAAAAAAACAAACAGGCACTGGACTGTAGCCCTATGAGCACCGCTGGTGGCTCTTGCCAGTCCTCCCCCCTATGATATAACTTCTTGTTTCAGAGAGGGAGGACTGGTAAGAGGGCTATTGGCCAGAGCCTTTGCAGCCATGGAGTCGTAGAGGCAGCGGGCGAGCAGGTGAGTGAAAGAGTGGGCAGAGCTGCTGGAGAGAGAGTGAGTGACTGGGATGGGGGATGTTAGTCAGAGAAAGATAGGGAAACATTGGATGGTGCTAGTGGAGGGAGAGGGGGAGAGGGAGGCGAATGTTGTGGTTGATGGGAGGGGACAAAGAGAGATGTCGATGCTGGATGATAGAGTAAGAAAAAGAGAGATGAGGCAATTCTAAATAGTGGGGGATGAAAGGAAAGAGATGGGACAATAGTGTGAAAGAAGAGAGACTGAAGGGTGATGCTGGGTGTGAGCGGAGGAGAGAGAGATGCAGCAATACTAGATGGTGATGGGAGGAGAGACAGAGGGACAATGTTGGATGGGGAGAAGAAAGAGAGATAAAGGCAATATTGGAATGGAGGAGTAGAGAGAGACAAAAATGAGACCCTGGATGGCTAGGGCAGAAAGAGGAAATGCTGCATGGCAGGGGATGGGGGAGATACAGAGATTTGATGCTGGATGGTTGAAGATTGGGGAGAGACAGAGAGGAGATGCTGGATGGCAGGGGTTACAGAGAGACAGTGAGGAGATCTGGATGGCAGAGAGTTGGGAGATGATGGATGGTGGAGGGTTGGGGAAAGACAGAGAGGAGATGCTAGATGGAAGGGGGTGGGGAGAGACAGAAGATGCTGGATGTTATGGAGATGGGAGAGACAGAGAGGAGATCTTGGTTAGCAGAGGGTGGGGGAGAGAGAGACACACACACAAGGAATTCTGGATTTTTGAGGGGGAAGAGACAAATATACATAAACCCAGAGAGGAGATGCTGCATGGCAGGGGGGAGAGACCACAGAAACGGGAAGAAGAATGCTGTACATGGAGAGCGAAGAAATGTCAAATGGACATAAGTACTGGCAAGAGATTTAAGAGAGACAGAAGAAACACAAACTGGATACTGGGATCAACATGATTAGAAAAATAAATGACCAAACAACAAAGAAAAAATAATTTTATTTTTCTATTTCATAATTATAGTATGGCAGTTTTTTTTGAATATACATCTGCCAGAGCTCAGAGGTACTTGGTTGAAATTTGTTTAACTTATAAGGGTACTTGAAGAAGTTGAGAAACACTAATGGGCAGATGATCAAAAGCCCCGCGGGGTGTTACTGGACCTATGATCAGAGATAATTGCATGCAAATTTAACCACGCAGTTCTCTCTGATCATGGGGTAGAAGTGCTGGAGGATTGTGCCTGAGCATGCGTTGTTTCACGCACTCGGGGGCTCTGATCATGGTGCGGTAGCAAACACAGGCGCTAGTATGGTGCTAACAGCCTCTAGTGCTTGCGTTTGCTTCTGATCATCGGCCCATGAGTTATGTGACAGCACTGGGTTGAGAAGTCCCACAAACAGTATTAAGCACTTTAGAAAGATCTACAGCATTATAAATCAATCTCAGGCTCTGTCAGATTATGTTACCTGAATGTAACTACTAATGTCTTGCTTTTATTGGATGTACCTGTTTCAGGTAAGCAACTTAGCTTTCTCTGAAGTCAGCAGCTCATCAGTCAAAAAAGCCCTCACTCCTCTTCTGGAGTTGAGTTTACTAAAATAATTAGGGTATGCCCAGAGAGGTAGTAAAGCTTTCCCCATTTATTGGCTAACTTTTCAATAGGGTGTCCAGCAGTGTCAGCAAGGATCATATGTACTGCCTTATTTGTGGGAAGGAAAAGATGATCCCTGCCAACCTAGGTACGTCTTAGAAGAGACTTTCCCTGAAGCCCTTCTATCTACCTAGGATACATTGGTATCACTTGGGCATGCCATTAGGGGTAATGGATGCAAAACAGAAGGAAAATAGTAGAAAAATTAAATAGAAAGCCTTACATTATCTACAATATACTATACAAATCATCACACAAATATTTTTTCTTTTCAATATTAATAAACTTGACACAGCGGTATGTCTATTAAAGAAAGTAATAAGCCCTAATGCATGCTTAGTGTGCATAAAAACGCTTAAACCACAAGATGCGTTGAAACATTTTGTGGTACATTTATCACACGCTGAGTTCGCTTTATTTTACCTTTATTCTTTGCTGAGAACATAGCATGGGTGGGGAGGCGTTAACCAGATAGCGTGCCCACATTAGCACGCATTCTCTGGTTAACATTGGCTTAACATGTGAGTGCTTAGCATCTCTTAAATAGGAGGTGGTAAGTGCACTCTCATTAATTTTTTTTTTCAGGTAAAGCGTGCTGATGCAAACATTCTCCGAGGACAAGCAGGCTGCTTGTTCTCACTGATGGGTGACGTCCACGGCAGCCCCTCCAATCGGAAACTTCTCTAGCAAAGTCCTTTGCTAGTCCTCGCGCGCCCGCGCGCACCGCGCATGCGCGGCCGTCTTCCCGCCCGAAACCGGCTCGAGCCGGCCCAGTCTTCTTTTGTCCGCACTCGGTACGGTCGTGTTTTCGCCGTGTACGAGCCCCGGAAAGTCGACCTCGCGCGTCCAAAGTTATTTTTGACGTGTTTTTTCTTCGGAAAAGTCTTTTAAAGTGTCGGGAAGTGCTCCGGTTTCGTGTTACCCTTCCAGTACTTCCAGCTTTTTGCCCCGATAAGTTTTCTTTCGTCGTCGGGGTAGCCTCTTTCGGCCTCGGTCGAGATTTTCTCCCTTTAAATCTTTTGGTGCTCTTTTTCCGTCATTTCGGACTTTGATTTCGCCGGCGTGATTTTTCCGCCCATGACATCGAAGCCTTCCAGCGGCTTCAAGAAGTGCACCCCAGTGCGCCCGGGTTATCTCGCTCACTGATCGACACTCGTCGTGTCTTCAGTGTCTGGGGGCCGAGCACGCCCTCAGAACTGTAGTCTGTGTTCCCTGCTTCAAAGGCGGACTCAGGTAGCGAGATTAGCCCAGTGGAACGTGTTGTTCTCGGGCTCTTCGTCGGCGTCGGCACCGGGATCTTCGAGTGCATCGACGTCGTCAGCGTCCAGACCATCTTCCTCAGCCGCCCCTGCATCGAGTGCATCGAGGCATCGGGCCTCTGCATACGGCGCCGAGACATCGGATAGCTGCATCGACGTCGGTGGTACCGGGAGACCTCGTCTGCTGATGTCGTCGGGACGGTGGTGCATCGTCAGGAGTGCAGGTGAGGGCTGGTCCATTCCCCTGCTGGTGCGGTGAGCACTTCGGGTGGGTCTCCTCCTACCCGAGGCGTCCTGCGGTACAGCCCCCCCGAGACCGACCTCCTTCGGCCTCGGCCCTGAGGAAGCGACGGCTGGATTCTACGTCCTCCTCGTCGGTGCCGGGGAGCTCCGGTGACATGCTTTGGAAGAAATCGAAGAAGCATCGACACCGGTCGCCTCCCCGCGTCGGCACCGAGAGCTCTGGGTCGCCGAGGGAGTCGGCACCCAGCAGGCATCGGCACCGAGAGGACCGCTCACCCTCTGTTCAGGAGGATGTCGATGCGCTCCACTCTGGACAGCCCGGAACAGCCTCCCTCGCCCGGAACGGTTCTGACGTCGACGCCTGCATCGACCTCTTTGCCTTTCTCTGCAGCCGCTCTGAACGAGAGCCTCCGGGCCGTTCTCCCAGAGATTCTGGGAGAGCTGTTGCGGCCCTACCCCTCCGGTACCGGCGGTGCTTGCGCTCCGGTACCGTCGAGCGTGGCGCCGGCTGGCCCATCGCCCGGGTGAGGTCCCCGACATCACGCGGTACCGACTGCGGCCACCTCCCAGGAGGGCTCCCCGACTACGTCGGCGGAGGGAGCTTCGCCGATGCGGGCGAGGGAGTCTACCTCTCGACGCCCCCATCGTGGACGTGGCTCCACCGAGTCGAGCCGGGCGAGGTTGCAGACACAGGTTCGTGAACTTGTGTCTGACACCGAGGGTGAGGCCTCGTGGGAGGAAGAGGAAGACCCCAGATATTTCTCTGACGAGGAGTCTGAGGGTCTTCCTTCTGATCCCACTCCCTCTCCTGAAAGGCAGCTTTCCCTCCTGAGAGTCTGTCTTTCGCTTCCTTTGTCCGGGAGATGTCTACGGCCATCCCCTTCCCGGTGGTTGTGGAGGACGAGCCCAGGGCTGAAATGTTTGAGCTCCTGGACTATCCTTCTCCACCTAAGGAAGCGTCCACTGTTCCCTTGCACCATGTCCTCAAAAAGACATTGCTTGCGAACTGGACAAAACCTCTAACTAATCCCCACATCCCCAAGAAGATCGAGTCCCAGTACCGGATCCATGGGGACCCAGAGCTGATGCGCACCCAGTTGCCTCATGACTCTGGAGTTGTGGATTTGGCCCTAAAGAAGGCTAAGAGTTCTAGGGAGCATGCTTCGGCGCCCCCGGGCAAAGACCCTAGAACCTTAGACTCCTTTGGGAGGAAGGCCTACCATTCTTCTATGCTCGTGGCCAAAATTCAGTCGTACCAGCTCTACACGAGCATACATATGCGGAACAATGTGCGGCAGTTGGCGGGCTTGGTTGATGCTCTTCCCCCCTGAGCAGGCCAAGCCTTTTCAGGAGGTGGTCAGGCAGCTGAAGGCGTGCAGAAAATTCCTGGCCAGAGGGGTGTATGACACCTTTGATGTTGCGTCCAGGGCCGCTGCTCAAGGTGTGGTGATGCGCAGGCTCTCATGGCTGCGTGCCGCCGACCTGGAGAATAGACTCCAGCAGCGGATTGCGGACTCGCCTTGCCGTGCGGATAACATTTTTGGAGAGAAGGTCGAACAGGTGGTAGAGCATCTCCACCAGCGGGACACCGCATTCGACAAGTTCTCCCGCCGGCAGCCTTCAGCCTCTACAGGTAGAAGATTTTTTGGGGGAAGGAAGACTGTTCCCTATGCTTCTGGTAAGCGTAGGTACAATCCTCCTTCTCGACAGCCTGCGGCCCAGGCTAAGCCCCAGCGCGCTCGCTCTCGTCAGCAGCGTGCGCCTCAGCAAGGCCCCGCGGCTCCCCAGCAAAAGCAAGGGGCGAGCTTTTGACTGGCTCCAGCAGAGCATAGCCGACATCCAAGTGTCAGTGCCGGGCGACCTGCCAGTCGGGGGGGAGGTTGAAAGCTTTTCACCAAAGGTGGCCTCTCATAACCTCCGACCAGTGGGTTCTTCAAATAGTTCGGCAAGGATACACCCTCAATTTGGCCTCAAAACCTCCAAATTGTCCACCGGGAGCTCAGTCTTACAGCTTCCAGCACAGGCAGGTACTTGCAGAGGAACTCTCCGCCCTTCTCAGCGCCAATGCGGTCGAGCCCGTGCCATCCGGGCAAGAAGGGCTGGGATTCTATTCCAGGTACTTCCTTGTGGAAAAGAAAACAGGGGGGATGCGTTCCCATCCTAGACCTAAGGGCCCTGAACAAATATCTCGTAAAAGAAAGTTTCAGGATGCTTTCCCTGGGCACCCTTCTCCCCATGATTCAGCAAAACGATTGGCTATGCTCTCTGGACTTAAAGGATGCCTACACACACATCCCGATACTGCCAGCTCACAGACAGTATCTGCGATTTCAGTTGGGCACACGCCACTTCCAGTACTGTGTGCTACCCTTTGGGCTCGCCTCTGCGCCCAGGGTGTTCACAAAGTGCCTAGCTGTGGTAGCAGCGGCACTTCGCAGGCTGGGGGTGCACGTGTTCCCATATCTCGACGATTGGCTGGTGAAGAACACATCCGAGGCAGGAGCCCTGCAGTCCATGCAGATGACTATTCGCCTCCTGGAGCTACTGGGGTTTGTGATAAATTATCCAAAGTCCCATCTTCTCCCAGTGCAGAAACTCGAATTCAATAGGAGCTCTGCTGGATTCTCGGACGGCTCGCGCCTATCTCCCAGAGACGAGGGCCAACAACTTGTTGTCCCTCGTCTCGCGGGTGCGAGCGTCCCAGCAGATCACAGCTCGGCAGATGTTGAGATTGCTGGGCCACATGGCCTCCACAGTTCATGTGACTCCCATGGCCCGTCTTCACATGAGATCTGCTCAATGGACCCTAGCCTCCCAGTGGTATCAGGCTGCTGGGGGTCTAGAAGACGTGATCCACCTGTCCACGAGTTTTCTCGAATCCCTGTATTGGTGGACAATCTGGTCCAATTTGACTCTGGGACGTCCTTTCCAAATTCCTCAGCCACAAAAAGTGCTGACAACGGATGCGTCTCTCCTGGGATGGGGAGCTCATGTCGATGGGCTTCACACCCAAGGAAGCTGGTCCCTCCAGGAACGCGGTCTACAGATCAATCTCCTGGAGTTGCGAGCGATCTGGAACGCTCTGAAGGCTTTCAGAGATCGGCTGTCCCATCAAATTATCCAAATTCAGACAACCAGGTTGCCATGTACTATGTCAACAAGCAGGGGGGCACCGGATCTCGCCCCCTGTGTCAGGAAGCCGTCAGCATGTGGCTCTGGGCTCGCCGTCTCGGCATGGTGCTCCAAGCCACATATCTGGCAGGCGTAAACAACAGTCTGGCCGACAGACTGAGCCGGATTATGCAACCTCACGAGTGGTCGCTCAACTCCAGAGTGGTGCGCCAGATCTTCCAAGCGTGGGGCACCCCCTTGGTGGATCTCTTCGCATCTCGAGTGAACCACAAAGTCCCTCAGTTCTGTTCCAGGCTTCAGGCCCCCGGCAGACTGCATCGGATGCCTTCCTCCTGGATTGGGGGGAGGGCCTGCTGTATGCTTATCCTCCCATTCCTCTGGTGGGGAAGACTTTGTTGAAACTCAAGCAAGACCGAGGCATCATGATTCTGATTGCTCCTTTTTGGCCGCGTCAGATCTGGTTCCCTCTTCTTCTGGAGTTATCCTCCGAAGAACCGTGGAGATTGGAGTGTTTTCCGACCCTCATCACGCAGGACGAAGGGGCTCTTCTGCATCCCAGCCTCCGGTCCCCTGGCTCTCACGGCCTGGATGTTGAGAGCGTAGACTTTGCCTCTTTGGGTCTGTCAGAGGGTGTCTCCCGTATCTTGCTTGCTTCCAGGAAAGATTCCACTAAGAGGAGTTACTTCTTTCTGTGGAGGAGGTTTGCCGTCTGGTGTGACAGCAAGGCCCTAGCTCCTCGCTCTTGTCCTACACAGACCCTGCTTGAATACTTTCTGCACTTGTCTGAGTCTGGTCTCAAGACCAACTCTGTAAGAGTTCACCTTAGCGCAATCAGTGCATACCATTACCATGTGGAAGGTAAGCCGATCTCAGGACAGCCTTTAGTTGTTCGCTTCATGAGAGGTTTGCTTTTGTCAAAGCCCCCTGTCAAGCCTCCTACAGTGTCATGGGATCTCAATGTCGTTCTCACCCAGCTGATGAAACCTCCTTTTGAGCCACTGAATTCCTGCCATCTGAAGTACTGACCTGGAAGGTCATTTTCTTGGTGGCAGTTACTTCAGCTCGTAGAGTCAGTGAGCTTCAGGCCCTGGTAGCCCAGGCCCCTTACACCAAATTTCATCATAACAGAGTAGTCCTCCGCACTCACCCTAAGTTCTTGCCAAAGGTCGTGTCGGAGTTCCATCTGAACCAGTCAATTGTCTTGCCAACATTCTTTCCCCGTCCTCATTCCTGCCCTGCTGAACGTCAGCTGCACACATTGGACTGCAAGAGAGCATTGGCCTTCTATCTGGAGCGGACACAGCCCCACAGACAGTCCGCCCAATTGTTTGTTTCTTTTGATCCCAATAGGAGGGGAGTGGCTGTAGGGAAACGCACCATATCCAATTGGCTAGCAGATTGCATTTCCTTCACTTACGCCCAGGCGGGGCTGGCTCTTGAGGGTCATGTCATGGCTCATAATGTTAGAGCCATGGCTGCGTCGGTAGCCCACTTGAAGTCAGCCTCCATTGAAGAAATTTGCAAAGCTGCGACGTGGTCATCTGTCCACACATTCACATCTCATTACTGCCTGCAGCAGGATACCCGACGCGACAGTCGGTTCGGGCAGTCAGTTCTTCAGAACCTGTTTGGGCTTTAGGATCCAACTCCACCCCCTGAGGGCCCTGTTTGTTCTGTTCCAGGCTGCACTCTCAGTTAGTTGGTAAATTTTTTAGGTCAATTTCAGTTATGTCCTCGCCGTTGCGAGGCCCAATTGACCATGGTTGTTGTTTTGAGTGAGCCTGGGGGCTAGGGATACCCCATCATTGAGAACAAGCAGCCTGCTTGTCCTCGGAGAAAGCGAATGCTACATACCTGTAGAAGGTATTCTCCGAGGACAGCAGGCTGATTGTTCTCACATACCCGCCCGCCTCCCCTTTGGAGTTGTGTCTTCCCTTGAAGTGTATTGTCTTGCTACATACTGGACTGGCCGGCTCGAGCCGGTTTCGGGCGGGAAGACGGCCGCGCATGCGCGGTGCGCGCGGGCGCGCGAGGACTAGCAAAGGACTTTGCTAGAGAAGTTTTCGATTGGAGGGGCTGCCGAGGACGTCACCCATCAGTGAGAACAATCAGCCTGCTGTCCTCGGAGAATACCTTCTACAGGTATGTAGCATTCGCTTTATTGCAAGACCTGAAAAAAAATTTGAAAATGCCCTGTATCCTGGGTGTGCTTGAAATGGGCTTGCACACAGTAAAGTGCTAAGCCCATTTCCTAGCGTTCTTTAGTAGACATACCCCATAGTATGTTTGTTTGTTTGTTTAGATATTGGAGTTGAGAAGTAATGTAGACCCGGGGTTCCCAAACTTTTTCGATTTGCAGCACACTCCCCCCCCCCCCCCCCCCCCATATGGGTCTCCCTTTCCCTGTGATCCCCTCCTCTCACACCAGCACACCTCTGCTTCCCTGCAGCCTCCATCTCTCACACTAGCACACCTCTGTCTTCCCTAAATCCAGTGTCGCTTGCTGCCTTCTTGCAGGTTCAGGATTTTTACCGCTTCGTTTTTCTTCCCCTGCCGCCTCTGCAATGCTTGCAGCTTACATTTTCGGGCCATCCGTGATTCACACAGGCACTTTGGCGCCTTCCCAGTCTGCCGTTTCGGCCCTCTCTGATGCAACTTCCTGTTGTGAGGGCTGGACACGGCAGAGGGAAGTCCCCGCAGTGCCTGTGTAAATCGTGGACAACCCGAAAATGTAAGCTGCAAGCACTGAAGCAGGAAGCGGCAGATGCCGGACCTGCGGGAGGAGAAAGTAGGGAGCGATGCGCCATGGCGCCCCTGAAAGTTCGCTGCGGTGCACAAGGGTGCTGCCGCGCACAGTTTGGGAACCACTGATATAGATAGTATAACATAAATATGAACTTAAAGACAGGAGGCCTTATTCGCGTGGGCTTTCTCCATTTTGTTCCTTTGTCAGAAATCCTAATGGATATGATTTCTCATGTGTACACTTGTAATGAGTAAACTTTACAATTGTATTTCTTTTGCTTTCTTCAGCTTTCAGGTCGGAGATTTAGTACTCATTATCTTGGATGAACGACATGACAATTATGTATTATTTACAGTTAGTCCTACTTTGTACTTCCTGCATTCAGAGTCTCTTGCTGCACTGGATCTTAAACCAGGTGAGTACGGTAAGTGTCAACCAACTTTTACAAATTTTGAAACAATATCATAGGGGCAGCATTTATAAAGCTGTAATCTACATATGGTCATAAATAATGTCTCAAGTACAGGATATGTTTTTTGTATGATAATGTTGTTGCTTTGGTATAAGGGTAATCAGATTATTTTTGTCAGCTCATGGTTTTCCAGGACAGGGGGAAGACAGCTGCATAATGATACTCTTAACTTTAAAGTGAAAAAAACAAAAGAATGGTTAATTCCAATGTGCTAATTATTTTCAAATGCTGAATTCTAATACTTCTGGAGAAGCAGCCTAGTGATTAGAGCACCAAGCTGACGCCAAGGAATCCCAGTTGAATTCCCACTGCCAGTTCCTGTAATAATGAACAAGTGACTTAACTCCAAGAAAACAACAGGGCAGTCTATCTGCAGGATCCAAGATGTTGACACAAAATGCAGAACAGACGAAGAAATCTATATGAAGAAGAATAAATTCATCTTCGTATAGATTTCTTAATCTGTTCTACTTTTGTGTCGCCAAGTCACTTAACTCTCCATTGCCTCACATACAGAAGCCCTTCAAGGACAGGAAAATATCTACTGCACCTAAATGTAAACTCATCTTGAACTATTACTGAAAAGGCGTATACTAAATCCAAATCTTCTCCACCATCCAATTTTTTGAAGCAGCTGTAAATTTATACACGAGCACTTGTGTACTGCTGGGAGTCATTGCACAATTCTGTTTTATAAAGACACAAAGTTCCGTAAGGAGCCGCATAGTTTTAAGCAACAAGAAAGTGCATAAGTGACCTTTTGTAGAATGCAAAAAAAAAAAAAAAAACAAAATGGAATATACGCAGGATGCAAGGAACAAATCTTAAGGAAACTTAAGATCACTCAGGACATACGCATCCTGTTTCTCCTACATATGCACACAGCTCTGGAATGCATTACCAAAAGACCTGAAAACCACAAACAATTACCTAAACTTTCGAAAAACCTAAAGACTCACCTTTTCAAAAAGGCATAACCCACAGAACCAACATAAACATCGAGCAATGAAATACAATACCTAAACTAGGAAACTAACAATACTCAATCCCTCGCCGTACGATCCCACCCCTTTCAACCTGCTCGGGACAGATCACACCAGATCTATTTAATTATTCTATACACTCTGTATCTGTATTCACCCCAGAGTCTGTAACCACCTCTCCAGAATTATGTAAGCCACATTGAGCCTACAAATAGGTGGGAAAATGTGGGATACAAATATAACAAAATAAAAATAAAATACTTGCTAGTGTAAATGCTTTGATGTATACTTTGACAGTGGGTGTATGTATAAGTGAAGTTTGGGTGTAAAATATAGAATACTATAATTAATGGTGTGTTCATACATGTGTATTCACGTTTACTAAAAGTTGATATACTGGTTTAGGCAATATAGATCTCAGAACTTTACAAATTTAAATGTAAATAAAATAATTTAAGAAAAGGAACTACAAAATTGGATAAGAAAATATCTAACACATTCTCCCGGATCAATCATATCATGAACCAATAAATAAAACCACTCTAACTGCCTTGCAAGAAGTACAGCTATTCCTCCTGGAACAGCTTGCCAAAAGTTAACCTAACAAATGCATTTTCAATAAACTGTTAAGTTCTTCAAGCTTCCTTCAGTCCTTATATGCACAGGAAGGGTGTTCCATAAGGAAGGCGCCAACCAAAAAAAGTTGGATTCCTGCATTGATACCTATCCGGCGCAAGAGAGATGGGTTATCACCATCCTACTTTCATAACCTGATCTTAACTGTCTATTGGGTATGTAAGGGGAGGCTAAGCAGGCCAAATAATTTGAGATTTGATTATAATAGGCCTTATGTGCAAGAGTAAGCACGAATTCTGTATTTCACAGACACAATGAGAATAAATAAAGGAGTAATATGGTCCCTATGTCTTGCATTTCCTAACAGCCTAATAGTAGTGTTTTGCAAAGTCTGTAGACATTTCAAGCTACTATTAGGAAACCCAGCGTATACCACTTCCCATAGTCAAGTCAGGAAATCAACAATGTATGAATCAAAGAATGCAACACCTTATCATCCACAAGATATTTTAATGACCGTATTTGTCATAGAATTAAAAAAAGAGATGTCTGTATGAAATGCAAACCATAATCTATTGTCACTCCTAGATACCTAAAAGAGTCTACTACCTTTAATGGAGCACCCAATAATGTTGGGTCCACATTCGGCCAGCCCAATCGTCCAATAATCCAACAAGCTGTGGTTTTGGATACATTTAGAACCAAACAGTGTTCCTGCAGCTAGATTGAGACCTTCTCCACACACTTCTACAAGGAGGACAAATCTAAAATACAGCCAAAGATCTTAGGCAAGAGTAAGATGTTAACAGCGTGTATATATATGTGTGTATATATATATATATATACTAATTCCTGCATTTGAATTATTGAAGCGCCAGGGGGCTTAAAAAGATGTTAAATAATATGGGAGGCAAACCCTATGGCACTCCATAGTTAAGGCCAACAATTGTAGACATGGCTTTTTCTGATTAACTTTAAAAACTCACTAGCAAAAGATTGGAACCATTGTAGCACTGTACCTTGAATACCAATTGCATATAGTCCCTTTATTAATAATGAATAACCAATCAAACGTTGATGCTAGATATAGTGATACAGCTAATATTAATTGACCACTATCCAGGACAGAATGCTTTTCACTCAAACAAGCTGTCAAAATTGTCTCTGTACAGTGTCCCATATGGAAACCTGATTGTCTAGGATGTAATATATTAATTGCTTCTAAGAAATTGATTAGTTGTTTTAAAGCTATTTTCTCTAATAGTTTAGAAGGAAAACACAGATTTGAAATAGGCCTTTAATTATTGGCCAACACTGGATCCAAGAAAGAATATTTTTAAATTGGCTTGACTATTGTCTTCTTCTAGCCCTAAGGAATTCTGTAGTGTTAAACTTTGATTTATCATGGCCAATAATAAAAGTAACAGGACATTTTGTACATTTTATCCAAGAAGTAAGTTTTATTCATTGTTGTATAAACCATAGTTAAAGAAATTAAAGAGGGCAGCTGGAATAAGTTCCATTCTGCTGCCAAAGCTGAATTGTGGTTGTCCTCTATAAAAAACAAACAAACTGCAGATTACACTCTGTGTCACCAGATGGCAGTATAGATGATTGCAGCATTAAAATCTTAGAAGTGAAAGCCAGAACCGTGCAGTAAGTAGTTCAGTATATAGTAAGAGACAAAGGTACTCTCAGCTTCAGAGCATTGAGATGATAGTTGATGCCGTTTTCTATACTCCTCTTTCCTTTTTTTTTTCTTTTTTTTTATGTTAATTTATTCATTTCAAATTCTTATAATCAAGTAAAACTTGTACAAGAAAGTAAGTTATTTGCTATTAATTACAAATTCTGATTATGAAGAAATTAAATCTACCAATAACTGTCCTCAAGTCCACTACTTTGGATCCAAGAATACATAAGTGGAATTATTGTATATCAATACTATTATAGGAATTATAACCCGAGTGGTCACAAAGAGCCCTATTTACATTCCTAGAGCTTCGTCAACAAAAACATCAATGTAACATTAATATTGATATTAACTTATCCCCTCAGATCTCTTGGCTAGAAGAAATTCTGTGAGATGTGAGGGCTCGAAAAACACATATTTGGTTGACTGATATTGGACTACACATTTGCATGGATACCGTAAATAAAAGATAGCACCAATTTGAAGAACCCCTGGTTTTAAGTATTAAGAACTGTCTACGTCTTTTCTGAGTCTCTCTTGATACATCTGGGAATACCCGTATTTTAAGTCCCATAAAGTCTTTTGTCTTTGTTCTTTAAAAAAACATTTTCATCAACCATGTTTTATCCGACGTTAAATCAACAGAAGCCAATAAAGTAGAGGCAATAACTGTTTCTGAGTTCAAAGACTCTAAAATTGCTGATATATCTAAAGGAGAATCAGCATGTTCAGGAACCAATTGACCTCCTGTCGGTTTACTCGGCAGATAATATATTTCAGAAAAAGGGGGTATAGAGTCCTCTGGAACCCCAAGAATTTCTTTTATGTATTTCCTTAACATTTCCCTAGGTGTATTAGACCCAACCTTGGGGAAATTCAAAAATTGTAAATTGTTACGTCTCAGAGTATTTTCCACAGATTCAATTTTTCTCCGCATATTCATTGTATCTTTTATCATAGTAGCTTGTATTTCTTGCACTTTTTCAACATCTGTCTCCTGTGTTTCAATTTTCTCTGATAGTTTTTTAATATCAACATCAACTGATACTAATTTCTCCTTCAAAGTTTGAGTTTGAGAGTCCAAAGCCTGAATCTGAGGACATAAAACTTTTCCCAGATTGACAATTAAGGCCCAGAGATTATCAAGGGTAACTTCAGACGGTTTTTCTTCTAAGAAAGTAAGAGCAAATGGAGTCTGTACCTTCTGAGCTGGTAAAGTAAGAGCGCTCATCTCACCACCTGTAGCCAAGAGGTTTCCTGTAGATGTTCCTTGCACAGCTCCTCGGGAGTTCAAGCCACTTGAACTCCTTAAATCCTCCGTTTGTTGTTCCTGAGCCTCTAGTCATCCCATCTCAGCTGCCACCTCCTGGTTGGAGAGAGGAAGATGCCGATAATGGAGAACTAGCACTCTGTGGCTGCGGGGGAGGCACTCTATGGTCGGGGCTTAACGTGACCTCTAGCACTGGTGTCGCTTTGGGGTCTCCACTCACCCTAGGCGTCGCTAGCATGCCGCCAACCGACCTATTTGGCGCTTTGGTGCTCTGCACAAAAAGGTCCATAGGTCCAGCCATCGGGGCAGGAGGCCAATCAGAGGCTACCACGGAGGTCGATTTTCCCCTGTGCTTCGGCATTGCAAGATTGGAAGGAGGTAAAGAGCAGAGACTTCACCCACTCAAGGTTCAATCGGCCATCTTGGATCCCTCTTTCCTCTCTAGATATATGGTGTTCTTTTCTTTTTAAAATTATTTTAAGATAAACAACTGTCACGGAACGCTATCGCCCGCCTGGGTTTATCCCTGCAACCACTTAGAGGGTCTGTCCCTAGCACTGCTCAGGTCGGCCTGCACCTGGGCATTGCACTAACACCCTCCTCCCACCAACTGGATGAGTCTCCCACTCTCAAATTATCCCCAGTGATTTCTAGGTTACTGGGGCCACATTCCCAGTAGTCCCACAATTCCTAGAAAGCACCTACAGACCCAACACACAGACCACCAGGATTCTTAATCAGTCCAAACAGCAGAGTCAAAAAACTAAACAGGTTTATTGTCACAGCTTGAACAGTGAACAGAAAATGTGCAATCAGCAAAAAATAACAGGTAACTGAAATATGGATCAATTATAAAACCATCTAAACATTTGTTTACTTTCTGAAAAGTACCTTGGGAGATCAAAATATGATGCTCACAGATTATCAAATATAAGTGATTACAGGGCCTCAGCAAAGAGACCTGTCTCTCTCTTCTCCCTGGCTAAAACTGGGGCAAAAGCCAGTACATTCCAAATTAAATTGAGCTCCTGGGCCAATCGGAGCCCAGAACAACAAGTTTAAAGAGTATACTGCTCACAGTACTGTAGATCACTTCCTTACTGAGTGAAACTAAAAAGGGAGCATTCACTTTTCTATAACAGTTTAAAACAAAACATGCACCACCTGCTGGCCAAACTAGAGAAATATATTGCAGGAAAATATCCAATACATTTTACAGGCTTAAATCACACTGGGGCCCTTTTACAAAGCCAGGTAGGCGCCTACGTTCGCCCAATGTGTGCCAATTCGGAACTACCACCTGGCTACCGCATGGCCCGGGTGGTAATTTCATTTTATATGTGTGTCCAGTAGGCGCGTTGGAGCAGCGCTAACCGGGCAGTAATCAGCATTGTATGCACTTTAACGATTACTACCCGCATAACACGTGAGACCTTACTTCTAAATGAATGAGTGGTGGTAAGGTCTCAGGTCCAAAATGGATGCGCGCCAATTTTAATTTTGCCACACGTCTATTTTTGGCCCGAAAAAAGGCTTTTTTTGCAGGCATGCTGAAAAATGGACCTACGTGTGTCTAATACACGCGTCTACAATAGCGCAGGCCATTTTTCAGTGCACCTTAGTAAAAGGACCCCACTGTTTCTTCACAACCACTTAGATAACCTTGATATGCAGTAAGTATGTCAAGTATAATGAACTTGAACTGGTAAAATTGGAAATAAGTTGTGAGAAATAAGCTCTCTTAGCAGATTTTACTTGGGCATTATAAAGCTGTTGTAATTCTTTACATTGTCTTTACATTGGTTACATCATATCATCCCTTGTTCCTTCCCCCCACTGGCCACAGTTTCTGGATACAGTTTAAACCATTCACTGCTTCTCCAGCATGGCCTGATTCCTGGACACAGTTTTAAATCACTCACTGTTTCACCAGCATGGTAGTGTTCTGAACACAGTTCAAGTCACTCACTGTTTCCCCAGCATGGCACCACTTCTGCACACAGTTTAAATCACTCACTGCTGCCCCAGCATGGTATGACTTCTAGACACAGTTTAAATCACTCACTGCCTCCCCAGCATGGCATGACTTCTGGACATAGTTCAAATCACTCACTGCTTCCCCAGCATGGCCAGGTTCCTGGACACAGTTCAAGTCACTACCTGTTTCTCCAGCCAGGTCTGACTTCTGGCCACAGCTGAAATCATTCACTGCTTTACAGCACGGCACCTCTGTCCCCCTTGAGTGGAACAGCTGCTTAACTTTTCCTCCAAGGTTTCCCCAGCCTTGAAGAAGGTTTGTTATGAAGCCTTTCAATTTCTTCCCTTGTACCTGAGCTAGAGCAGCAATCTCCATGGGCTCACTTCCCCAGTCATCTTGGGCTTGGATCTTTTTCTCCATCTCCCATTCCATGGGCTCCTCTCCCTTTATGGTCCCCAGCTGGCCCTCTCCCTCCTGATTATTCCTCCTCAGCCAATCCCCCTCCTCTCCCTCGGGATCCTGGGACTTGTAGTTCCCTTGCTGCTCCCTTTGCTTGCCCCCAGGGCTTTGCAGGGGTTCTTGGGAACTGTAGTCCTCCCTTCTCCAGCTCTTGGGAAACTTATGTCTCTGTGGGGTCGTGGCTTCCCAGCCCCTAGGATCCTGGGACTTGTAGTTGGTATCCCGGGTATGAAACCTACCCATCTTGCTCCTCTCACGGATCCCTTCTTCCCTGACCCTCAGGGGTTCCTCACAATGTGTTGAGGTAGTAAATTCCATAGCTGGGGACAAGACTCTCTATGGGTTGGTTTATCTTTTACTACTTAAGGTATCTGCACTGCATCCAGCTTTCAGATCTCTTCTCCAACAGGGAATGTCTGTAGCAGCAGCTCACTCTATGTTCTTTTCTGACAGACGATCAAGATTAGGTCTCCCCAATGACCAATTCCCTCTTCCTTCTGGGCACTATTTGCCTGTGCTTGTTTCTCCTTCCCCCTAGCCCTTAGAGCAGGAGGCCAAACTTCCAGTGGGCCCCAGAGGAATGGGTAATCCACTTACTGTTGTTCTACGTACCTCCTCCTGGGGGAGAAAGAAATCTTCGTAGTTGAACCCTGTCAGGGACAAGAAGACAAGGTTCCTCCCTTAACTCACTGTTTTATACTCTCCCTCAAAATCTCAAGCTTCAATGCTGTTTGATCACTTTCTCAGAATAGATCGCCTCCCATTCAGATTTGATTGGCACCTCTCTGGAGCAGGGGATTAGAATCTTCTTCCTGCAATTGCATAAGAGAGAGCATTTTGGCAGCCTGCTTCACTAGAAAGATTAGTGACAATCATTCAGAGTCTATAGATAGACTGAAACCATAGGAATGAAACATAAAGCCACTGAGCATTTAATAAATTTATGAAACTAGCAGTTACCATATAAACAAGCATTGTTCAATTGATGTTTTTTATATGTGCTTATTGTAGGATGTTTTGTACTTTTCTGTTTTGATATGTTGATTATTGTATATTTACATTATCTTTTAATGCATATGCATGATTATAAATGCATATTTTGAAAGTATAGACACTTTTTGTTGAATAACGTGATTGGACATTATTGTCTGGTATGTTGTATACCTTCATATAAAGAATTGATTTAAAATGTAATTTCTTTTAATAGCTACAGGTACATCTAGAAGGCCTTGGGTATTAGGAAAAGTAATGGAAAAGGAGTATTGTCAAGCAAAAAAGGTAAGGAAATATATACGTTATAATTATAAACAATAGTAGTAACATGAATATTTTAGTACTGCAGAGAGCTCTATAATTTTGCAAATTGAGAGAAGCCTGTTTCAGCTAGTGTCACTGAGTGGAGAGAATGTAGGGATCTGAGGAACAGACCTAGTGCTTTAGAAGGGAACTCAGATGAAAATTTCAGCTGAGCCAGAAGTTTTCGTATGATGGATTTTACTGGTCTGTCCAGTCACGATAAAATCATTATGCTATGCGTCTAGTCAGAGCAGCAGAAACATAATAAATGCTAGATGATAAACATCAAAATGGCCTATTTAGTGCATCCATGTCATATTCACTTTTTTTTGGTAGATCCCAATTCCATTACGTAGATTCCAATTCCATTACGTAGATTCCCACTATTCCAGAACCTTTGGGATAGTTGTGTCCATCAACCAGCAGGTGGAGATAGAAAACTGAAAAGTGAGCTGAGACATACCTCTCTTGGAATCCAGTCCAGCTCCTATTTTCTGTCTCCAGCAGGTGTTGTATAAATGGAGTCAGGATTTACTGTCTGCAGGTTTATTTCCAAGAATGATGATTATTGTTACACCTATTGTAAAAGATCCTAAAGAATCCAGTGGTAAGGTGTCTAACTATAGACCAGTTGTCTCCATTCCCTTTTTTGTTAAACTTATGGAAAGGTTAGTTTGTTTTCAATTGAATGGGTATTTCTTAAGACATTTTACATTTTACTCAGTCAGGTTTTAGACCCTGGAATAGCACTGAGACAGCTGTGATCTCAATGCTAGATAAAGCTTGGCACTTATTGAGTGTGCTTGTTTTACAATTGACCTTTCCTCAGAGTTCAACTTAGTGAATTATGATATTTTGCTTTCTAAATGTAATCATATTGTAATAACTGATGTGGAGGAGCATTTTCGATATGACGTCTAAGTCCGACTTTGGATGTTTTGTGCAAAACATCCAAAATCCAAATAAGAAAGAAGGTCATATTCAAAAAGAAAAACATCTATCTTTTTTTTTTTTTTTTTTTTTTAAATACTGTTTCGAACAAGGTTTTCGGCTTTGGGCGTTTTGTTTTTTGGTCCATTTTTGAAGGAAAAAAAAAAACGAGTAAGTGCAAAATGTAGAGATTCATGTAGGAGGAGCCAGCATGTTTAGTAGACTTGTCCTCCAGACCTCCCAGGAGAGCAGTGGGGCACCCTAGAGGGCACTTCTGTGCTCTTCATAAAAATGCTTCCAGGCGTACACCTCACCTGTGCTCCCTTATCTTGTCTTCTGAGCCCTCCAAAATCCATCCAAAACCCACTACCCCCACTGTACACCACTACAATAGCCCTTATGGGTGAAAGGGGCACCTATATGTGGGAAGAGTAATGTTTTGATGAAGTTTGGGAGGGGTCACAGTTTCCACCAAAAGTGTAGCAGGTAGAGGGATATAGGAGCCTGAGTCCCCCCACTCCATAGTGCACTGCACCGACTACTACACTACTCCAGGGACCTGCATGCTGCTCTAATAGACCTGACAAACATCTGAGGCTGTAATAGAGGCTGGTAAGTCATATTTTTATTCACATCTTTGGGGAGGGGGTGGGAGGTCACCCCTGATTCCCTCCAGTGGTCATCTGGTCATTTAGGGAACCTTTTTGTGCCTTCTCCGAGGACAAGCAGGCTGATATTCTCACGTGTGGGTGACGTCACGTCTGCCCCTGGAGGATTTTCAGCAAAAATCTGTAGAAGCCTGTCAAAAGTGTGTTCAAATCACGAAGAGGTGTGTCGGGGTTATGGCATGCCTAACACCTGGACGTTTTGCAGCTATAATGGAACAAAACAAAAACGTCCAGGAATAAAACTAAGACATTTTGAGGTTTCAATTTACTGTTTCAAGTTTACCTCATTTATTGTATTTGTTTATTCTTGGTTATATTACTATTGTTATGCTGTTATCAAAATTGTAATTTTTATGTTAAACTGTACCTGCTGTACACTGCCTCAGGTGAATCTCTTCATAAAGGTGGTTAATAAATCCCAATAAATAAATATAGGTGACATTTGCAGACATAAGGTCTTTTGTAGTGGTGTACAGTTGGGTACAGTAGCATTTTGGTGGATTTTTGAGGGTCCCCGTACAATATAAGGGGGTAACGATGAGATGTGTACACATAAGTGAAGTCCACTGCAGTGCCCCACTAGTCTGCTGGGTTGTCTGTTTGGCCAATCTACTAAGCATGCAGGCTCTTCTTACATCCTAATGGCTTGATTTTGTGCGTTTTTCACGGGCATTTTTTTAAATTGTCCTAAAAGATAGATGCACTGAGCAAAACAATATAAAGCAACTGGCCATTTTAAAGATAGCCATTTTCAAACCTGAAAAATGTCTATGTTCGCTACGTTATTTTTGGGCGTGTTCCGCAAAAGTCCAAAATCAGATTTAGATGTCACATCGAAAATGCATTTCCACGTCATTTTTTTTCAAGTTTTCCCAGTTGTCTGGCTTCTTGAATATTTCTTCTTTATTTGGTTTTACTGTGTCTCTTTTTCTAACCATGTCATTGAAGCAGGTCCTCAGCTTCAGTTTCTGCCCCAAATGTACACATCCATTACTGACTATCGCAAGTTTATTAGCTAAGGAATCCCATCAATGACAATGACTACTTGTCTTCAAAGAAAGCAAAGTCTCTAACCTTTAGCAGGTTTTCTCTTTAAACAGGTGTTGACCACAATTGCATAGGGTGGTCAGTCGAAAACAGGCCACCAACAGCAGGCACCAAGGTCAGAGAAGGAGAATAAAGGGAGATGCAAGATGGGTGGGGCCGAAGAAAAGGTACAGGAGAAGGGAACAGCTAAGAGGTAGGAGTTAGGTTTGAGGTGGGAAAGGGTTAAGAAAAAGGGGTGAGGGTGTAGGTAGATGCAAGTAGGACAAATGGGAGCTCAGGGGGGGTGGGATAATGGGTGGAGACTTGGAGCTGAAGTAAGGGTGGATACTCATGTGCCTCACTGTTATGCTTACTACTTCAGCCGTTCTCACATCCCACCCACTCCAGAGAGATTGCTAGGAGATGTAGGGACACCATGTTGCAGCATAGGGGTCTAGCCAAATAGAACACACAACAGTACATTATATACAAGAAAGTGTACAGTAGTCAAGGTGAAAGTATTTTGTCATGTATTAACAGTGAAACTGAGGATGTTAAGGATTTGTGCACAGACTCTCTCTTTTATATGTATGGGGGTCAATGCCAGAGAAACATAAGGCCAGTGGTGCTTATCCCCAAACTGTGATGGAATGGGGCATATAGAAACCAAAGAGATGTGTGATAAATGGATGACGGAGAAATGTTGCTTTTATGGCAACACTTCTACTATCTGTGCTTAACCAGGACAAACTTAGACTGTTGATTGCTGTGGAGGCAGTTGGAGCTGTGTAACTCTAAAGGCTAGAGTGGAGGAGTGGCCTAGTGGTTAGGGTGGTGGACTTTGGTCCTGGGGAACTGAGTTTGATTCACACTTCAGGCATAGGCAGCTTCTTGTGACTCTGGGTAAGTCACTTAACCCTCCATTGCCCCATGTAAGCCGCATTGAGCCTGCCATGAGTGGGAAAGTGCGGGGTACAAATGTAACAATAAAAATGATTTAGGCAGACTATGTGGTGAAGATAATATATAGGGGAATATGTATTGTAAATCAATTTCCATTGCACGTTTGTTAAGAGCACTATGCTGCTGCTTCCTATTGATTTCATGTCATGTATTGTTATTTGACTCTGATATATTTGAAGGGGGGGGGGCAGGGCAGTGAGGGTCATAGAAGTTGCCAAGTGCCGCTTGCCATGTTTGTATAGTTTACTTGTCATGCAAGCCCTCTCACTTCCTCTTTTAAAGGTTTTCTCCCTAGTCAAATCTCTTATTAAAACTGAGTGGTGTAGCTGGACCACAGTAGCCTGGGAACTCCCCTATGTGTGTTCTGTCGGGGGTTAGTATCCGTTTATTGAATTACCAGATAAATTATATGAACACTCCGTTAAGTCAGGTCACTAAATATATCCAGTGACATTTAACTAGGTAACTTCTCTAGTTATCTTAATGACAGTTTTCAGATGCTAACATTTGTCTGGGTATTTAGGTCTCTACCTCTGGTTGACACCAGGCATGCAGAAGAGATCATCCACAGAAAATGGAGGACCACTCTGTCCCTCGACAGTAGAACAAACAAACCAGAGTAAGGTAGATAGGATCTTCCAAAGGACACACGGGAGATGCAATAATTCTTATGTGTAAAAATTTATTGAAATACATCAGAATTATTGTGTCTCCCGCGTGTCCTTTGGAAGAGCCTATCTACCCTACTCGGGGCCGCCGAGAAACAGAGCCAGGCCCAGGGCAGGGCCAACAGAGCTGGGTGTGGCCCCCGCCTTGTTCGGGCAGACGCTGCCCCCTTCCCCTTCCTGTATTCTCTTCTCTTCCCTCTGAGCATTAAGAACACAATCAAAAATAAAACAAATTACTTCCTTCCACAAGTCTTCTGCAGTAGCTGGAGCACACACTGCAGGCGCCTCTCAGCTATCAAGGCACATTGGTTCCAGGGATGAGGGGCCGCAGGGTGCCCTTGTCCAAAAAAGAAAAGAGGCGGGGCTTGATGCAGGGGCGGGGCCCACAGCTTATTTATTGCAGCTAGGGAAAGGTGACTGAGGCGTCTTGTTTGAATCTAGAGCTGGGGGCTGACATAATTCGGTCTGTCACTCTTGCTGCTCCTGTGTGCCAGGACCCGGTTTATTGCATTAACGCAACTACCTGGGTCCCGACACACAGGAACAGGTGAGAGATAGACAACAACGCTGCCCCCCCCCCTAGGGTGCCAGGCCTGGGGAATCTTGTCCCACCCCTCTCGGCAGCCCCAACCGTACTCTTTGGTTTGTGTGACACCAGGCATGGTCATATGATCCACTTGTATAGCTAGTGAACTGCTATCTTCAGATAGTATCAGTTAAGATAAACAACTTTACTTGGTCCATTAATTTTCATGTTTAATACTTATTTGGGAGGGTAAGAAAGTACCTATTTTATGAAAACATCTAGGTACTCTTATTGTGTCTTCATAAAGTACTAAGCGTAAACCAGCAGAAATAATGGCCAAATTGAAGCCATGGCCATTTACTACTACTACTTACTACAGCAGCTCAGGTCTATAGATCTCTGGAAAACAAAGGTAGCATCAACATGTGAAATTTCTGAAACGTCCTGTAAGTTTCTGGATTGCATATGTTTGTTTAATATTCTGTTCTAGGATTAAATATATCTGAAAGAATGTACACACAAATGCACATAGAAATTTTGAATATTAGTCTCTAGATTGTTGGAAATGAATTTTATTAAGTGTTTAGTATGGGCAAACCAGTCAATGAATGCATTCAGTTGAAAGCTAAATAAAGGTGTTTTGTTTTTCTCTCTCAGGCACAGAACAGATTTAAAGTTCCCTTGGGTACAAAATTCTACAGAGTAAAAGCAGTGCCATGGAACAAGAAAGTATAACATACATTGGAAACCATGCAGATCATCCTATCACATTTTTTTTTTCTGGCTCATCCTGTCGTAATCATCCAAAGCTCAAAACAGGCCATTGTTTTAAGCTCAGGTCAGCATGGCAGTATGTTTCCCTGAAGTTCTACATTTACTTTTTAAAAAGAGTTAAATTTTGAGAAACATCAATTTCATCTGAATCCTAGACCTGTTAATTTTTTTCCACATAATTTAGAAATGTGGACCAAATGTGTTCATTTTCCCTGTGCATCATGGTTTACAGACCATGTTATTGCCTGTTAAATATACATTAGCTTGTATTTTGATGTTAAATGTAAGTTGCCATTATTACCAGCATTTGTCCTTTTGTGAAACCATTATCAAAGTGCTTGCACACTTTAACACATTATTTTCTGTATAAATTCCGTCATCTATCTGGAGAGGAGTGTTCATGGCATGCGGATAATCCTATAATTTTCTCCAACATCAGTTTACCTCTAGCTGAATAAAATAACTACTGCAGTTTGTTTCCTTATATTATGACCCTCAGATGTTTTGAAAGACATGCAAACTGTAATTTGACAGACTGATGTAAAATCAGTCTCATAAACTGCAATCCTCAAATGCACTTTCAGTGGATGGTGTAGATTCTGAAAGGAAGAATGTGTGCTGTTGAGACTTGAAAAGCAGCACGTAAGCCTTCCTAGCAAAACAGAAGTCTTGTATTATTTGTTTAGAAGAAAAATTAAAAAAATCATATTGATGAAATTGTATTTTATGGATGAGTTTCAGGAAAAAAAACTCAGTGTACATTAACCATACAAAAGTCATTTAAGTAACAAATTATTGTATTGTAAAAGACATGTAGAATTTTAAAACAATAAAGATTTGAACCTGTACATGTTTGAAAATTATTTGTACCAGAAAAATGATTGAGTTAGCACAAGTTTGAAAATTGCAAGCAGTACAACCAGTCTTTCAAGACTTGAAGCTTAACATGACTATTCCTACAGCATTTATAAACATTTATAATTCAGTCACTCTTTACTATGAGCCCTGTTTACTAAGGTTTGCTAGTGATTTTAGCGCACGCTAATGCTGAGACACCCATAGGAATATACGGGTGTCTCTAACGTTAGCACATGCTGTTTAGCATGCGCTGAAAATGCCAGCGCACCTACAGCGCAGCTTAGTAAACAGGGCCCTATGCTTGCTTCCTTCTTCATTACAATAGGGTTTTGTGTTTGTAGATGTACAAAAGGCAGCACGAGGAAAACTAAATATCAATGTGGGAGGAGAGTTTGTAGGGGAATGTGGAAAAAAAAGGTCGGAGTTGGAGATATGTGAAAAAGTGCATGCTTCTAGCAACAAAGATCACCAAGGGAGAGGAACTAAGGAAAAAAATATAAGACTTAGGGCCCTGTTTACTAAACCACGCTGTGGGCGCACAAACATTTTAGCGCACGCTAGAGACACCCATAGAATATAATGGGTGTCATCATTAGCGCATGCTAATTTTTAGCATGTGCTAAAAAGTAATCGCAGCTTAGTAAACAGGGCCCTTAGTGAAAAATGCTATTCAGTACAGCTCTGTTAAGCCAAATACAAATAATGGGCATTGAACTTTAACATAACAAATAATAAAAGAAGCAATGCAAAATCAGAGATCAGGTGTTTATTTCAGTAGGATTTAGCACAGTAGATCCCTGGATTATTCATATTTGAATTTAAATCACTATTCGGCCAAATACAAATAATGTATTTGGGGTATTATTCAGGACCAGATGAAATTGAATACGAGTATTTGGTACAGCCCTAATAAAAATTGTATATTTCTAATAATTACCCTAACCCATGTATATTACCCTAACCCTTATCCATTGCCAATAAAAAAATTCTAAACTGATTTTGTCCAGTTCAATTAAAATGCATTTCAAAAAAGTTCTCTCCGCAAGTGTTGGCATTTACAGAAAGGATATCCAATTTCCTTTGATCTATTAAAAAGAAATATTCCCAATATATGTGCTGAATATACCTAACTGTTAATTTCCCAAAAAATTGTACACAGGCATATGCTAGATACATGAAAGCATACAAATTATTTTTCTAATTTCTAAATTTGGTCAGTAACTAAGGTTGAAAGCTTTGTGCTTCTGCTGATATTTTTCAAACTGACTTTATCCATTTTTCTGTATATATTATCATGCATCTATTATATACGCACGGAGAGAAAAACAGATAATATAACAATTTGCAACTTCCTTTCTGAAATGGATATTAACGAGATAAATATTCTATCAGCGATAGCAATCATTCTATAGGCTTTTACAGATATCATGATATCACAACTGAGAATTATGTGGTCAGGATTGTTTGTTTGTTTTTTTTTCTATTTACATATTTAAAACATTATAAGATTCCAAAATCTCATTGTGACTTTCATCTCCCCCATTAGTTTTATGTTTTTCTCTTTACATTTTTCTCTTCAGTACCTCTTCTTTTCTTATAGATCTTTCAAAAATCCCTTTCTTATACATACTTGTATCTATTTTCTATGGAATCTCTTCCACCCATACTTTTTTCTCCAATGTGCTCCTTCTGCTGTGCTCACCTGTTTCCTGTACTTGCTCTCTTCCAGTGCATCTTCTCTGTGGCCCTTCCCTTTAAATTATGTTTTTTCATAGTTCCCATTTGTATTGGTAGGACAGGGCATAAAGCTGCAATTAGGAGAAGTTTCTAACTTGTAATTATAATATTACTTTTAATGTAAATTTATGAATTAATTTACAAGAAGGTATTTGTATTTGAGTTGCAAAAGGAATCAAAGATTGGTTGAGGTTTTATTTTGGGTAATTTCAGATAGAAAAAGGGATCAGAGTCCGTTTACACGTGCAGGTTAGAAGGGGTTATATTTGATAGTAGGTGAGCAAGAGAGATCTCATCTTTTCTAGGGATCAGATAGATTTTTAGTAAGTGTCTCAGGAAAGAGAACTGAAGTTAGGATAATTTTCAGCTATAACCTAGCCTTCTGGATTGTGGCTGACAGTTATTCAAAAAAAAATCTGACTAAAAATATCCTATGAAAATTCCTTTATTAAATATGTAGACAGTAAGAACTACAAATAGATTATGTTCCTGCACCAAATGTGCTGAAAATCACTTTGAGTTAACATTTGAAATGTTTTTTTTTTTTTAATCCATACCTACTTTTTGCTGCTCAAGTGTTGAATGCAGTTCTCTGAGGACAAGCAAGCTGCTGCTTCTCACATGTGGGTTGTCGTCCACGGCGGCCCAGGAATCGGCAAACAAATTTTGCAAGCAAAATAAAAATCAAAGTCTTTCGGGAAAGTTCCATCGCGCGGGCATCGCGAACGACTTCCCACCTGCCGCAAGAGCGTGCCTCTTTATTTTTTCTCCGCGGTTAGGTGCGGCAGTGTTTTTCCCTTTTTTTGTGCTTTTTCTTTTTTGGCACAATCGCGTCATTTGATTTCACCGAAGCTGTTTTTTCTTCCATGTCATCGAAGACACCCAGCGGCTTCAAACGGTGCATCCGGACCATCTCAGGTACAGATACCCATGCTTGGTGTATCCACTGCCTTGGGCCCAACCATAGCCCAGCTGCTTGTAGTCTTGTGTCTTCGTATGAAGAAACGGACCCGTCTCGAGAGGCCCAACGAGAGAAACTTTTAGGGGCTCAGTCCGGTCCTTCAACGTCGACATCGACAGGAGCATCGACATCGAGGAGAGAGATAATAGCTGCTGAGAGACCAACTCGCACTGGGAGCAATGAGGCGTCGATTGGGTCTCCACCTGTCTCGAGGCCCCCCCGGGACCAACCTTCATCGCACCTGGCCCCAAGGAGACGTGAGGATTCCACTTCCTCCTCGGTACCGAGGAGTCTCGATGACAGGAGTCGAACGAAGGCTAAGAAGCATTGTCATCGTTCTCCTTCAACACACGGTACCAGAAGCTCCGGGGCGTTGAGAGAGTCAGCACCCGAGAAGCGTTGGCGCCGAGAGGACCACTCCCCCTCGGTACAGGAGGTGCCGATGCGTCTGTCACTTGGCAGCCCGGTACCTGCTCCTGAGCCTCCACAGATTCTGACACTGCCTGTTCCACCGACCCCTTAGCCTTCTTCAATGGTGGCTCTTGACAAGCGTATCCGGGCCTTGTTTCCAGAACTTCTGGAAGGCTTACTGCGACAATCAGCTTCGGTGTCGGGGGTGCTTGCGCCTTCTGTGCCATCTGCTGTAGCGGTGTCTGGCCCTTCTCCTGTGGTGAGGTCTACGATTGCGGTGCCGCCACCCAGGTTGACTCCCCTTCAACGTCGATGGAAGGAGCTTCACCGCAGTCGGATCGGGCGTCGCCTTCTCGACATCACCACAGAGGACATCGTTCCTCGGCATCAAGGCAGGTCCAGTGTCAGAGTACCTTGACACAGGTAGTGTCTGACACTGAGCAGGAGCGCTCATGGGAATCGGAGCAAGATCCCAGGTACTTCTCTTCTGATGAGTCCTTTGGGATTCGCTCTGACCCTTCTCCTCCGCTTGAAAGAAGACTATCTCCACCCGAGAGTCTGTCTTTTTCCTGCTTTGTCCAGGAAATGGCTACGGCTATTCCCTTCCCTGTTGAGGATGAGCCCAGGACTGACATGCTCGAGGTCCTGGATTATTCTTCTCCACCTAAAGAGGCTGTGACAGTCCCTCTGCATAAGGTACTGAAGGAAGTCTTTATGCAAAACTGGTCCGCCCCTCTGTCTGGCCCTGTGGTTCCCAAGAAATCTGAGTCCCAATGCCGGATCCACGGTGAACCCCACAATTCCATGGTGGTGGGTTCTGCTCTCAACAAATGAGAGGAAGCCCATAGGAATTGAATGGGCTTCCTCTCATTTGCCACATAGAGAATCGGTAGCGCAGCTTTATAAAAGACCCCTAATAGTTTTTTTGAAATGCCCATTCCATGCCCATGGCCATGCCCCCTTTTCAACTGTGCGCATTAGAATTTATGTGCAATGCATTGTAGAATACGTCTAGCAAGTTGTGTGTGCAGATTCTAATTAAAGACAATTAGTGCCATTAATTGGTTAAGTACCAATTATCGGTGCTGATTGGCTTCTTAGTTAAGTTATGCATGCAATTTGGCCATGCAGTCAAATTAGCGCACACAACTTAAGGCACCATATATAGAATTTGGGGGTTAGTGCTTACTAATCAGGAGAGTGTTTCTGATGTTATAGTAGGTGATCATCTGGCATCCAGTGATCACCAAATGGTGTGGTTTAATGTTAAAATAGATGTGGAGAGGGTTCATTCAGAAGTGAAGGTTCTAGACTTCAAACAAATTAATTTTATTCAGATGGGGGATTACATCAAGGAATTGCTGTCTGGATGAGAACTTCTGGAAGAAGTTGGAAAGCAGAGGGCAAAACTGAAAGGAACTATTATAAGGGCAACAAACCTTTTTGTAAGGAAAGGAAAGTAAGAGGAAAAGGAAGCCACTTTGGTTCTCAAGAGTAGTAGCTGAAAAGCAGAAAGAGGAAGACAGGCGACAATATCTGGAAAACTAAGAGAAGCTGGTAGTCTAGTCAGGGAAGCAAAGATGCAAATAGAAGAAAAAATAGCCTGTACAGTAAATTAGGGGGGGGAGGGGCACCAGACATTTTTTAAATATGTTAGTGATAGGAGGAAGTGCAAAAGTGGCATTGTGAGACTCAAAGGAGAAGGGGAGGAACATGTAGAAGCTAAAAAAGATAAGGTGGAATTGCTTAAATAGTTCTGTTCTATGTTCACAGCTGAAAGGCTAGGGGCAGGACCATAGAAAACACACACAAATAGGAATGGAGGAGGGATGGTGTCCCTGAGCGATTTTCAGAGGACTGTGTTCATAAGGAGCTGGCTAAATTAAAGGTGGACAAAATGATGGGGCCGGATGGCATACATTCAAGGGTACGAAAGAACTAAGGGAAATTCTAGCAGCTCCGCTGGCAGACCTTTTCAATGCTTCTCTAAAGTCGGGAAAAGCAGATGTGGTCCCTCTCCACAAAAGCAGAAGCAAGGAAGAGGTTGGGAACTACAAGCCGGTAAGTCTAACTTCTGTGGTAAGTAAATTAATGGAAATGCTTTTAAAACAGAATAGTAAAGTTTTTGGAATCCAATGGATTATAGGACATGAGGTAACATGGTTTCACTAGAGGAAGGTCTTGTCAGACAAATCTGATTAATTTCTTTGAGTGAGTAACCAGAGAGTTGGATCAAGAGAGAGCACTTAATACGGTGTATTTAGATTTTAGCAAAGCCTTTGACACAGTTCCACACAGAAGACTCATAAATAAACCAACAGCCATCATTATGGGTCCTAAAGTGATTGACAGGGCTTGGAACTGGTTGAGTGGAAGGTGACAGAAAGTAGTGGTACATGGAGCTCATTGTGACTAAAAGGATGTTACCAGTTGTGTGCTGCAAGGTTCTGTTCTTGGGCGAGTTCTGTTTAACATTCTTTTAAGCAATATTGCTGAAGGGCTGCTGGTAAAGTTTTCTTCTTTGCAGATACCAAAGTCTTTAATAGGGTAGACACCTCTGTTGGTGTGGATAACATAAAGAAGGACTTAGCGAAGCTAGAGGAATGGTCTGGAATTTGGCAGCTTAGATGTAATACTCAAAAATGCAGGTTCATGCATTTGGTCTACAAAAACCCAAGGGAACAGTACAGTTTATGGGGTGAAGAAATTCACCATCTAGCTTTCGCTGTCGCTTTTTCTACCTGTTTGGCCACCTTAAAATCATCATATATGATCACATGAAGACCCACTCGTAAGTAGTATACTATCCACCTTATAATCGAAAGAGAAAAATGCCCATATTCCGACCTAAATCGGGAGATGGACGTCTTTTTCTCGCGGGCGCCCAAATCGGTATAATCGAAAGCCGATTTTGGGCGTCTTCAACTGCACTCCGTCGCAGGAATGAATAAAGTTGACGGGGGCATGTTGCAGGCGTGGCAAAGGTGGGACTGGGGCGTGGTTATCGGCCGAGGAGAGATGGGCGTTTTTAGCTGATAATCGAAAAAAGGCGTTTTTACCGCGATTTTGGGTCACTTTTTTGGACCCTTTTTTTCACGAACAAGTCCAAAAAAAGTGCCCCAACTGACCAGATGACGACTGGAGGGAATCGGGGATCACCTGCCCTGACTCCCCCAGTGGTCACTAACCCCCTCCCACCAAAATAAAACCCACTTCACAAACTTTTTTTCCCAGCCTATATGCCAGCCTCAAATTCCGTACCAAACCTCCATGACAGCAGAATGTGCTCTATCCTCTGACAGCCTTTCCCTGGTTCTGATGTGGGTCTCGGGTGATTGTGACACCTTTTCTGTTAAGGGCACTGCAGAGTCACATCAGCAATGCATTGTGGTGGGTGTAGGGTATTGGGCTCCGTGATTCCATTAGCTTGTGTTAAATGCTCATGATGTTGGTAGTTGGTAGGCTCTACTCCCATGGTGCTTTTCCCTCTGCTTACTGGGTCAGAGTGTGCCCTGTTTTGTTTTCCGTAGTCCATGAGGTAGTAGCCATTTTTGTAAGCCAGTTTTAGATCCTGTTCATGTGTTAGCCACGTTATAGCACTTAGTTCTTACCTTGAATGTTGCTGAAAGAGGGCATTGTACACCATTCTGCCAGCTCGGACCTACTGCTAATCTTAGAACTAGCGAGACTTGTTGCCAGTGGGGCACAACCTCTGATCTGCAGTTAACTGTGAGTAAACGTGCTTATTCAAATAAAGAACGTTTTCAGCGAGAGTAGTCTTCAGGTGTCAACTGGTGTGCCAAGGTTATACAGCAGCAACAAGTCCTGTCCCTGGAGCACTTTTAGTGGGTACTGCAGTGCACTTCAGGCAGGCAGACCCAGCCCCCCCCCCCCCCCACCTGTAACATTTGTGGTGGTCAATGGGAGGCCTCTGAAACCCACTGTACCCACATGTAGTTGCCCCCTTCACCCCTAAGAGCTATGGCAGTGTTGTACATTTGTGCCTCCCACGACCAAATGGCTTGGATTAGGATGTTTCTGAGCTGGACGTTTTTATTTTCCATTATCGCAAAAAAAACTCCCAGCTCAGAAAGGACCAAATCCAGGCATTTGGACCGTCCAAACCATATTTTCGAAACAAAAGATGGACGCCTATTTTTTTCGAAAATACGGTCTGTCCCGCTTCTTCACGTACCCGTTCGATTATGCCCCTCTATGTCATTTATTTTATTTGAATATTTTTACTGCTGTAATTGCGTATTGCTCATGTTTGATTTATTCTTAATTTACACTGCCTTGAGTGAATTCCTTAAAAAAAGGCGGTAAATAAATACTAATAAATAAATAATACATAAATGTTTTTAACTTTGTGAGATCCCTTCATATCAAAATATTAACCTCAATGCAGTGGGTAAGGTGTTCCACAAATGCACATATAGTAGAATTGGAAAAGGTACAGCGAAGGGCGACGAAAATGATAGTGGGGATGGGACGACTTTCCTATGAAGAGAGGCTGAGAAGGCTAGGGCTTTTCAGCTTGGAGAAGAGACGGCTGAGGGGAGATATGATAGAAGTGTATAAAATAATGAGTGGAATGGATCGGGTGGATGTGAAGCGACTGTTCACGCTATCCAAAAATACTAGGACTAGAGGGCATGAGTTGAAGCTACAGTGTGGTAAATTTAAAACGAATCGGAGAAAATTTTTCTTCACCCAACGTGTAATTAGACTCTGGAATTCATTGCCGGAGAACGTGGTACGGGCGGTTAGCTTGACGGAGTTTAAAAAGGGGTTAGATAGATTCCTAAAGGACAAGTCCATAGACCGCTATTAAATGGACTGGAAAAATTCCTCATTTTTAGGTACAACTTGTCTGGAATGTTTTTACGTTTGGGGAGCGTGCCAGGTGCCCTTGACCTGGATTGGCCACTGTCGGTGACAGGATGCTGGGCTAGATGGACCTTTGGTCTTTCCCAGTATGGCACTACTTATGTACTTATGTACTTATGTACTAATATTAACATGCAGTTAGTGGAAAACCTGTGTGCTATCTATTGGGGGAATTCCCAGCAGGTTTCCATACATTTTGTAAAATTTATTTTAATATTAAATAATACAAGTTAAACAACTTGTTACAGAAAATTGTAAAGTATTCAAATAAAGTAAACAGGAAATGTACCAAATTGATTGACATCCCTTCTTATACCACAACTAGTGGGGGGAAGTAGTTCAAAAGACAAGGAGATCACAGAAGGGAAAAAAAAAAAGGAAAGAATTAATGTGAAATAAAATCCCATTTCCCAATTTCTGCTCAAATTCAAGCTAGAACTCCAGGAGCAATCTTCTTTAAATCCAAGATGGCTGTTAACTGTTCTGGTAACATAGAGGGGCATAATCGAACGGTGCCGGCCATCTATATGGCCGCGCCGCAAAGAGCAGTCCCGAACCATATTATCGAAAAAGATGGCCGGCCATCTTTCGTTTCGATTTAATATGGTTGGGGATGGCCGGGTTTGAGATGGCCGGCATCGTTTTTCGCCGATAATGGAAACTAATGCCGGCCATCTCAAACCCGGCCAAATCCAAGGCATTTGGTCGTGGGAGGAGCCAGCATTTGTAGTGCACTGGTCCCTCTGACATGCCAGGACACCAACCGGGCACCCTAGGGGGCACTGCAGTGGACTTCAAAAATAGCTCCCAGGTGCATAGCTCCCTTACCTTGGGTGCTGAGCCCCCCAACCCCCCCAAAAAAAACCCACTCCCCACAACTGCACAACACTACCATAGCCCTTAGGGATGCAGGGTGGCACCTACATGTGGGTACAGTGGGTCTTGGGAGGTTTTGGAGGGCTTAACATTTACCACCACAAGTGTAACAGGTAGGGGGGGATGGGCCTGGGTCCACCTGCCTGAAGTGCACTGCACCCACTAAATACTGCTCCAGGAACCTGCGTACGGCTGTTAGGGAGCTGGGTATGACATTTGAGGCTGGCAAAAAAAATTTTTTTGGGTGGGAGGGGGTTGGTGACCACTGGGGGAGTAAGGGGAGGTCATCCCCGATCATTTGGTCAGTTGGGGCACCTTTTTGAAACTTGGTCCTGAAAAAAAGGGGCCAAGTGAAGCCGGCAAAATGTTCATCAGCCATCTCGTGACCACGCCCCTGTCCTGCCTTCGCTACCCTACCGACATGCCCCCTTGAAGTTTGGCCAGCACCACAACGGAAAGCAGTTGGCGCCAGCCAAAATCGGCTTTCGATTATACCGATTTGGCTGGGTTCAGGAGATCGCCAGCCATCTCCCGATTTGTGTCAGAAGATAGCCAGTGATCTCCTTCGAAAATAAGCTGGATAGTAACATAGTAAATGACAGCAGATAAAGACCTGCACGGTCCATCCAGTCTGCTGAGGAGGAAGGAGGTGTTTTAGAGAGCTCTGCTGACTTCCAGTGGAAAGGGAGTGAGACCTATCTCCCTCCCCAAAGATGAGGAGGGTCCCTGGGGAGAAGGCCTCAGGAAAGTCCCAGGCTATGGGGCCTCCTGGGGCCCGGGACCAGAAGGCCGAAAGGAGTGGCTCTCTCCCTGGTTTGACTACCGGGAGAAGGGAAAGGAGTCCAGTGGACCGAAGGGAGAAGCAGCCCAGTGGAGGCCACCAGAGCATTTCCCCCTCCATGGCCCAGCTTGCGGAAGGTAAGCGAGAAGACAGTGGAGGGGGGAGGAAGATAGTACAGGCCCCAGAAGGGCGCTTCCAAGGAAGGGAGAAGGAAGAGGCGATGGAAGTTTGCCAGAAGCCTTTGCTGGAGGCAGCTGAGAGTGAGAGTGAGGAGAGTGGATCGTCAGATGAGGAGTTCCTTGAAGTGAGCTATGACCCTGATGATCCAGCAAGTAGTGTGGTAAATATTGTAAGACGAATTAAGCTGGTGGAAAAAGAAGTAGTGGAGCTAGGAAAACGTCTGAAAATGGCAAGAACTATGTGTAAATTTGCCCCAGCGGAGCACAGACAAATGTATGTTAAAGAGGAAGCCCGGATATCAAAGTTGTTGGGGAAAAAAGAACACTTGTTGAACTGTTTAAAAAAGGGCTCTGTGAATCCTTTGAGGGAGCTCTATGTTAACCGAGAAAGGATGGCTTCAATACCACAGTCTGGGGGTTCAGGAACACTACAGTTGCAGCAAGCTTCAGTGTCTTCAGCAGCATTAGACTCAAAAGAGTTGTCTGGGTTCAGAGGTGACCCCACTTTAAAATACATGAGACAGTTGGCAACACAGTCCAGAGCACTTACCCAGCAGCCAGAGGATAAGGAGGCAGCGGCAGGACATGGCTCTGAGGTGGGGGCTGGAGTAGAGATCCTACCTGTGGAGGGGAGGACAGAACTCAGTAACTTTTCAAAACTCCAGATAATGGAGGCAGCAGAGGGAGACGCAGGTAGCAGCCTGTTTTCTACAGAGGTGGTGGTCGAAGTCTCAGAGGGCTTACCTGCAGTTGTGCAAACAGCAGAGACAGTTGCCGTGAAGGAGGCCCTGTTGGAAAAGGGTCAGCAGAGGCAGACTCCGGTATTTTTGGCCGGGTCTGCAATGACTGAAGTGGAAACCGAAGCAGCATGGCATCTGGAGAAGCCCCGCCCACGAAGTCCGGGAGCAGGGGAGGTCTTCCCTGAGCATGGAGTAGCTGGCGGTTTACAGGAGAGGGGTCGGAGAGAGAGGAATAGGAGCGGGCAGCAGCTGGGAGCTCATTTGACCAGCTGTCCATTACAAGAGGTGAAATCGGGGGGTGCTAACAGCCAGCCTGTGGCGGAATCAGGAACAGACAAGCCATGCCCCCGGGAAGCGCCAGCCATTGGGAGAACACAGGAGGGACTGCACCAGAAGCAAGGGGGAAGTAACCCGATTGTTGAGAGACTTTCGTTGACTACAGAAGTGGACATGACAAGTCTAACAGATGTGCAGCGGGTGGTGGAGCAGACCTGCCAGCAGGACGGCTGGGAGCGAGGAGCCAAGGGGAGCGGCGGAGTTCCGGAGGCTTCGCCCCTGGTGCCGGAGGTTGGAGGGAGTTCGGGGGCAGAGCGAGCAGGGAGTCTGGTATCGCCAGCTGCAGACCTGACTGGGCAGGTGCCAGAGTATCGCCAGGAGACAGAGGAGAGGAGGCGATTAGCCCAGAGGCTGGAGCCTGCAGTGGCAGGGACGAGCAGGGACGTTCCAGGAAGTGGAGATGGGCAGGACAATCAGTTGGAGGCAGCCCAAGCCGCAGAACTGACTATGGACGTTGCTGGATGTTTGTCTGAGAGGGAAGGGGACGGGGGACAACAGGAGGGGGAGGGGGCGGTGGATATTGAGGAAGGGAGAGGGATGAGGGGAGGGGCAGAGGGACAGAAGGGGGGGGAGGCAGAGGGAAGGGCTGGAACAAGTGTGGAGGGGGGGCGGTGGGGGCTGGGGTCCAAGTCCTTTGCGGCAGTAGTCCAGGGAGGGGGAAGGAGGGAGGGGGGGAGATCGGGTGGTTTTGAGGGCCCAGGGAGGGGTTGGGGGGGAGCGGGGACAGGGGGTGGACAGCTGCCTAAGCGGCGAAATGTGGTACAGCTCAAATGGATAGGGGAGGGGGCAATGCCCTCCAGGGATCGGGTCTTGAGGCTGGTGATGGGGATGGGGTTTATACCCGAGGACTTTTACGCGTGTATACACCCCATCAACATCCCAGAATATGACTTGAGCTTCATGACCCAGAGGGGGATGGAAATATTCTGGGAAAGGTACGAGGGGGTGAGGGGAAAGGGGGAGTGGCGGGACCTCAGGGCCATTCCAGTCAGCAAGCCGGACCTGGTGCAGATCACCCTGCTCGTGAGAAATGAGTCTATCTCTGGGGCAGATTTAGCCTACTGGCTACAGAGGTACGCGGAGCTGAGATCCCCACTTACAAAGTTACCGGATCCAAGCAGGGTTTGGGCAGGAGGTTGGGGAGCCCTGGTCAAATTGAGACAGGAGAGCCATGTGGTCCAGCACATTCCTTCGGCTGCCTTTATCGGTCGTGACAGGATACTGTGCTTTTACAAGGGGCAGCCGCGGCAGTGCTTCAGATGTGGTTCGTTTAGGCACTTCAGCATGTCATGCCCAGTGGTAAAGTGTGGAAGATGCGGGGATCAGCATGCCACAGAGGACTGCACCGCGATCAGGTGCAACCTCTGCGGCGGGTTAGGCCATGCATATCGGAACTGCCCTAGGGCGGCCCATAACGAGTGGGATATGTGGGGGAAGGGACGGGGAGGGGGGTAATGGAGGAGGGGATAGGGCAGGGGGTGATAGGCAGGGAGGGGCAAGGGGGGGAGAAGGAGGGGATGCAGGAGGGGGGGCGGCAGGGGGCTGGGTCAGGAGTGGAGCAGGGGGGAGAGGGGGAGTGGGTACAAGTGCCACAGAGGAAAGGGAAGTTTCGGAGGGGGGGGAAACTAGGGGTGGGCAAGGAGGGGTCGCTGCAGGGGAAGAGGGGGGGGAACAGATTTCAGGTGTTGGAGGAGGAGGAGGAGGATAGGGAGGTTGGGAGGGAGGAGGAAGAACAGGGGGAAGGAGAAGAGGTGGAGTTAATGGAGGAAGAGGGGGCGGCAGGGGGGATTGGAGAGGGCAAACGGAAATATGAGGAAGCACTGGAGGAGGGTACTGGTGGTAGGAAGAAGGGCGGGAAGGCTCTGGGGGGAGGGGGAGGGGTGAGGGAGGAGGAAGAGGGAAGGGAGGGAGGGAGGGGAAAGGGGAGTAAGAGGAAAGCTGAGGGGGCCGGGCAGGTGGTGAAGGCCCAAGTGCAGGCTTGGGGGGACAGAGTGGAGCTAGAGGAGGATCTGGAGGACTTGGAGGACTTGGGGGAGGTGGAGGACTCGGAGGAGAAGGTAGGGGGCAGGGGTGAAGAGGGGAGAGGGAGGGATCAGGGGGTGGGTCCGGATAGAGCAAAGAAGAAAGGAAGGAAGAAAGGGGGAGGGGGGGGTAAGGTGCAGACAGGACGGCTGCGGGGGGGGAGGGGGATCTGGCAGGGGATGATGTAGACCGCATAGCAGAGGACCTGCTTCAGGGTAAGAAGGGGGGTATCCCAGGAGATAAGGAAAGAAGTTGGGAGTGAGCAGACCCGTGACTCGCAATGAGGATGGCAGGCTTAGTGTTGACATTTGCCACGCTGAATGTGGCCAGCATCGCCTCTCCGAAGAAGCAGGGTTTAGCGTATGACTTGTTCGCGAGGGTCCAAGCAGATTGCTTCCTGCTCCAGGAGACTCGGCTGCGGTCCATTGAGGTGATCAGGCGGGCAAGGCGGGCCTGGAAGTGGGGTCCCTCGGTGTGGGGGTTGGCGGGGGAGAGGTATGGTGGGGTGGGGATCTTATTTAAGTCCCACCGGGTGAATATTCAGCGAGTGGTGGAGCTGGGGGTGGGGAGATGTCTTGTTGTGGATGCGATTTGGGAGGATAGAGCACTGAGGGTGGTGAATGTGTACGGGCCCCAAAGCAAGAAGGAAAGGGTGCTCCTCTTTGGGAAGATCAAGCCCTACCTATACACTTCGCGCCAAGTAGTCTGGGGGGGAGATTTTAACACCATATTGCGGAAAAAGGATAGTGGGGGACGATCGGTACAGGTGGGCTATGACGGGGTGAGGCTGGCAGGGATCATGCGGGAGGCGGAGCTGGTAGACGCGCATGTGGCCTTCTGTGAGGAACAGGAGGGGTTCACGTTCTTTCGAGGGCAGTGTAAAAGTAGAATCGATAGATTCCTGGTAAAGAAGGGGGTTTGTCTGGGGGGTCCACGAACCGTGGACGTGGACTTTTCAGACCACCACATGGTCCTCCTTCAGGTGGGGGGGGCGGCAGCGCAGAGGCCAGGGAGGGGGTTATGGCGACTAAATTTAAAGTGGTTAGGTAGCGAGCAGGTGCGGGAGGAGTACCGCCGGTTTTTGGAAGATCAGGTGTCAGTGCAGGGGGCATTTCAGTCATTGGGGGAGTGGTGGGATACAGTGAAAAGACGAACGCGGGGATTCTTTCTCAGACAGGCGAGAAGGGAGGGGAGGGAAAGGACAAAGTTGGGCATGGCAATAAAGAAAAAGAGGGACACATTGATTTCACAAGGGGGGAGGGAGGAAGAAATACATGATCTCCAAGCACTCCTGGAGCAGGTACAGTACAACCGCTACACCTCCTTGGTGTATGAGCGGGACTTCGGGAAAATGTGTAGCCCGGACCCCTTCGCATGCTGCCGGGAGCGGAGGGCGCGCAGGGTGATGGAGGGGGTGCGGGATGCACAGGGGGTCCTGCAGGACACCAAGGAGGGGATTCTGGGGGCAGTGAGGGACCACTTTGCGGCGTTCCTTTCAGCCCAGCAGATTGATATGGAGCAGATGGAGTGTTATGTGGAAGGAACCCCGGGGATAGGTCACGGGGGACCCCAGCTTCAGGCCCTCTTGAACCCGTGGACAGAACAGGAGGTGGAGGAAGCCATCGGGGCGCTCCACAGGAAGACCTCGCCGGGGCCGGATGGGCTAACAACTGAGTTCTACCAGGCCTTTAAGGAGCAGCTGGTGCCGATCCTGGTGAGGGTATGGGGGGCAGCCCAGTTGGAGGGTTCCTTGCCTAGTTCCTTGACAGAGGCGGCTCTTATCCTACTAAGTAAGGGGAAGGACCCGGCGATGCTGGCCAACTGGCGGCCTATAGCACTGCTTAATACGGATCGAAAAATCTCCGCGCGAATGCTATTCCAGAGAATGAGGCAGGTGTCTGGGGATTTGCTAGCAGCCTCGCAAGCATGCGGGGTTAAAGGGAGAGGGGTCTTGGAAGCTGCAGCGTGGGTGCGGGAGGGGGTAGAACGCAGTAGAGTGGGAGGGCATGGTAGGCTGTTGGTAACACTCGACCAGGAAAAAGCGTTTGATAGAGTGCAGTGGGGTGTCCTATGGAGCATTCTGGAGCGCTATGGGTTTCCGAAGGGTTGGATAGAGCAATTACAGCTACTCTATCGGCATGCGGGGTGTTTTCCCCTGGTTAACGGGTGGAGAGGGCAGGGGTTTGAGGTAGGGGCAGGGGTCTGACAGGGGTGCCCACTCAGCCCGCTGTTGTATGCATACGCCATCGACCCTTTTATAAGACGGCTGGAGAAGGGGGGGCGGAGGGGCTGGAAGGGGTGGAGGTGGGGGACAATAACCAGTTAAGGGTCGTGGCGTATGCAGATGACGTTACAGTGTGGGTAGCGGACCAGAGGGAGGGAGGTAGATTGCAGAACCTGATCCAGGAATACTCGCAGGCAACAGCGTCGCAGGTCAATTTTCAAAAGTCCAATAGCCTGTGGGTTGGGGATCAGGGGCTGCAATTTGAGTTGGGAGGTAGGTTTCCTACAGCTGTGGAACGTATACGGGTCTTGGGAATATACTTCGAGAAGGGGGATTATAGGCTCTACAACTGGGATAGGTGTCTCCAAGAAGTGAAGGGGAGGGTGGATAGATGGAAGGGGTGGAAAATGACCATGGGGGAGCGGGTACAGCTCATCAAGGCACACTTAGTTCCTTTGTTTCTGTTCGTCAGTTACATCTGCCTGCTGCCGGAGAGCCGGTACGCGGCCTTGTATGGGGTGTTCTTCCGGCTGCTCTGGGGCAACAGGACGAATCCGGTAAAACGGAATGTTACCTATCTGCCTAGGAGGGAGGGGGGGGGTGGGCATGATAAACCCAGTCCTGTTTTTCAGCGCTTTGTTCCTGCAGTTCAATCTGGGGAGGGCGGTAGGGCGGGAGCCACCGGGGTGGGCTAGGAGTGTCCTGCAGTGGTGGCCGAGATATTGGGACCTATGGCGGGAGGGGGGGAGGGTAGTGGCACTGCGAAGGGGGGCTCCGGGGGGGGTGAGTTATTGCAAGACCCTAGTGAAATTGGTGAGGGTGTGGGGGCTGACGGTGGGGGAGGTGAAGGCAGGACAACGGGGGGTCTGGATGGACAGAGTACGGGCGCAGGTGTTCTCAGCTCCTCTGGCGCTGAGGGACGCGCCGGCCCCACGGATGCAGCAGGGGTTACGGTTGATTGCTTCGAACCGCATCCCGGTGAAGTATAAAGACCTGGCGTGGCTGTCCTTTCACGGTAGACTGTACGTCCGAGGAAATTTGAAATATCGCAATGTGCGGGATAGAGGGTGCCCACGGGAGGAATGTGCTGGAACTGAAGAGACGATGGAGCATTTCCTGGTGAGGTGCCCATTTACAGTCCAGGTCTCTGACCGGGTTTCCTCGTTGCTGCAGATCCCCAGTTTCCGCAACTACAGCTATGCGGACTGGGTGTATGGCCCAGAGGGTGGAGAGGGACGCGGGGATCCGGTAACACGCTTTCTGATTTCGGTGATATTGCGGTACTGCCTCTGGATGGCGCGCTGCAGGGTGTCCCTGTACCAGGAGGTCCGGCCGGCGGAGGTAGTCAGCTGGGATGTGGTAAGGGCGGTGCAGGAAGCGGCGAAGTGGGAAAGGGTGGAAAAAGGGGTGGGGGTGGCTTCGAGGTGGTGGAGACACGTGAGGCTTAAGCCGCCATGAGGGGACATGCTTCCCAGGGGATTGTGTGCCAGTTGTCTGAAGGGGTTGTGGGGGGTCGGGGGGGGGGGTTGATCCATTGTATTATTGAGGAGGGGGTGTACATAGATAGGCAGACCATGTCTAGCTAGGAGCCTGGGGTTTGATTTGCATGTCCGGTTTTTTTCTTTGGTCTTTCTAATAAACAGTTTCCACTGTACTATTGAGGAGGGGGAGGGGGTGTACATAGATAGGAGGACTGTGTATAGCTAGGGGCTTGTTTTTGATTTGTATGTTATTTGTTTTTAGTTTTTTCCAATAAAAAGAGTTTTCCAGTCTGCCCAAACAGATAAACTCATTTTACATAGTATGTGATACTTTATACCCAAGTTTGATTTGTCCATGCCATTCTCAGGGCACAGATTGTAGAAGTCTACCCAGCACTGTTCTTGTACTAACTTCTGAAGCTAACGTCAAAACCCCTTAAAATTTACACTCCAGCCCATCCATATCTATTCAGTCACGATCAGGGCGTAAACCGTAGAAGTCTGCCCTGCACTGGTTTTGCTTCCCAATTACCGGCGTCGCCACCTAATCTCCACTAAGATTCCGTGGATCCATTCCTTCTAAACAGGATTCCTTTGATTTTATCCCACACATGTTTGAATTCCATTACCGTTTTCATCACCATCTCCCGCGGGAGGGCATTCCACATATCCACCATCCTCTCCGTGAAAAAATACTTCCCGATATTACTTTTGAGTCTGCTCTTCCTCAACCTCAATTCATGTCCTCTAGTTCTACCACCTTCCCATCTCCGAAAAAGGTTTGTTTGCGGATTAACACTTTTCAAATATTTGAACATCTGTATTATGTCTCCCTGTAGGAAAAAGTTACAGTTTGTACCCATATATTACATTAGACAGTTGCAGGAGTAAGCCAGAAGAAAAGACTGCCCCCCTCCCCTACCCAAGATAAAACGTCTTGTCATAATCCCAAAATGGCTATCCTACACTCCTGTAGTCACATCCAGGTATATCCAAATGTTTTCCCATAGAAAAAAAAAGTTTTAAAAATATGCCTTCATAACTGCGTTTAAATCTTGTTCAAAGACAAATACAATCATAGTCATTCTTTCAGAATCATCAGACAAAGATTTCTCCAATAAAGCTGTCACATTCAGATTCGCCTCCTGAGCCAAAACCCCTGTCGATTCACCTGCTGGTTTGATAGAAATATATTTTATTTAATGGAGGAAACATTTCAGAAGAAAATTTTAAAACTTCCAACATATATTTTTTTAAAGGAATCTCCAGAGGAAATCCCTGGAGCTATAGGAAAATTAAAAGATGCAAATTCAACCTTCTATTGTACTTTTCAAGTTGTTCAGTTCTTCTATGAAATATAATCCAGTCTTGTATCATATTTGGCGATGGAAATCTGATCAGAAAAATCTTTCCTTGTGCCATCTAGATTTTTCATTAAATCATCAATTTTACTCATAAGAGTAGACGCCTCCTTGGTAGACTTCTCTACTAAAGCATCCAACTTCTGGAGAACCTTCCATATAGTCTCCTGCAACGGTGCCACAATATTCTCAAGCACAACTACAGAGACCAGCCGACCTGTGCTGTGAATTTCCTTCACATCAACTCCTGCGACAGACCTGCCCCCAAACAAGGATTCCTCTCAAACAACTTCTGCTGCGGGTTCTTCCAACGTCACTGCATGTTCAGTGGGGCGTAGTGGAGGAACGAGCACCTGAGGGGAAAAAGTGAGATTGAATCCGAATGCTAAGAGCTCTCCTTCGCCCTGAGCTCCAGCTGGGTATACCACTCTGGTTTCTATCACAGTAGGGGGTCCAGGTTGCATATTACAAAATTGTCTGCTGGGAGTGGTGAAGATGGTGTGAAGCCTGGTTGTGGTGTTGACGCTCTTTCCTGCTGTATTTCTCTTTTTGCTTCCTTGAAACTATGCCTCACACCAAAAGGAAAGGAGTGATGAAAGGGGGTACCCCAGTTGCCTGAACATCCTTTCTAATACAGCAGTTTCCATACATTTACTGCATAGAAATATACTTCACCATGTGGAAATAGGAGGTGGAAAGTGCAGCTGCACTAACCACACCAGTGACACAGTAAGTAATTGCATGTGCAGTCCACACCTATTCTGCATTCATAACTTGTCCATTTCCTGACTCATAACAGGCTATGTAGTTAGCATGTGAATTAGCATGCACTGTCACATTAGTGCAGTAAGTTACTGTAGCCATGTGCTAATGATTGCCACATGCTAATTAAGCTAATTATGCTAACTGCAAACTATGTTTTAGTAAAAGGGCCCCTGTGTATTTCACCATTTTTTCTCAATGTCAAATTTGATTCCTCTCCAGTTTTGGAGAGTTGTTTTGTTTTCACCCCCTCCCCATTCCCCGACCAACAGACATATCATCTTATGTACAATTTCTTTCCAGCATTCTGTTGAGTTGGAAAGAATAAAAACAGTATACAGACAGAAGTGGTTCTTAGATTAATATTTATAAAGGTCTCACTTGCAGGAATCAAAATTAATAGGGTAACAAATCAAAAATATAGATCATGTCTATATTCATATACCACACCAATATTGCAAAAAGCTGCAGGATGTATTATATCCCTGGTAATAAAGTCATTGTTTCAGAATGTAAACATAGTACAATAGTCTTGATTTTTGCAGAATGCTTGTCATATGTTTCATTTTATAATCACCATGTATATTTAAAAGGGAAATTATGTCAAACAAAACCTCACCATTCTCAGCAGTGATTATTAACAGTCATTTTAAAAAATGTAGTTTACATACTTGCTTGATAGCTCAGATTTACCAAACCTGGAAACATGAGAGCAGTTCTCCACTTTCATTTGTTTGATTATGCCTCAAAAGAACTATATGCACTGTACATCACCTACTAATATTGTAAGTAAAATTAACTGATATTAGTTTTAGCTTAAAAAAAAGTACATGAGGCCAGGCGCTGTGCCTTTTATAATTAAAAAAAAAAAGTTATTTCAATTTGTAAAGTACTTCTGTACCTTGAAAAAGGAGTAACAAATCAGAAACATCTATGATTGCTCCCAGCATCTGAAGCAGTTGAATCTGTTTTGCCAGTGATATTTCACTGGAATATTAATGCAGACGTGGAGCTTCTGTAATCATTTGTACTACTAAATTACATAAGTACGTAAGTATTGCCATACTGGGAAAGACCAAAGGTCCATCAAGCCCAGCATCCTGTTTCCAACAGTGGCCAATCCAGGTCACAATATACCTGGCAAGATCCCCAAAAATTACAAAACATTTTATACTGCTTATCCCAGTGGATTTCCCCAAGTCCATTCAATAACGGTCTATGGACTTTTCCTTTAGGAAGCCGTCTAAACCTTTTTAAAACTCCGCTAAGCTAACCGCCTTTACCACATTCTCTGGCAATGAATTTCAGAGTTTAATTACATGTTGAGTGAAGAAAAAGTTTCTCTGATTTGTTTTAAATTTACTACATTGTAGCTTCATCGCATGCCCCCTAGTCCTAGTATTTTTGGAAAGTGTAAACAGATGCTTCACATCTACTTATTCAACTCCATTCATTATTTTATAAACCTCTATCATATCTCCCCTCAGCCGCCTTTTCTCCAAGCTGAAGAGCCCTAGCTGCTTTAGCCTTTCCTCATAGGGAAGTCGCCCCATCCTCTATCATTTTCGTCGCCCTTCTCTGCACCTTTTCTAATTCCACTATATCTTTTTTGAGATGCAGCGACCAGAACTGAACACAATATTCGAGGTGCAGTCGCACCATGGAATGATGCAAAGGCATTATAACATCCTCATTTTTGTTTTCCATTGCTTTCATAATAATACCTAACATGCTATTTGCTTTCTTAGCCGCAGCAGCACACTGAGCAGAAGGTTTCAACGTATCATCAACGACGACACCTAGATCCCTTTCTTGGTCCGTGACTCCTAACGTGGAACCTTGCATGACGTAGCTATAATTCGGGTTCCTCTTTCCCACATGCATCACTTTGCACTTGCTCACATTAAACGTCATCTGCCATTTAGACGCCCAGTCTCCCAATCTCTTAAGGTCCTCTTGTAATTTTTCACAATCCTCCCGCAATTTAATGACTTTAAATAACTTTGTGTCATCAGCAAATTTAATTATCTCACTAGTTACTCCCATCTCTAGGTCATTTATAAATATGTTAAAAAGCAGCGGTCCCAGCATAGACCCCTAAAGAACCCAACTATCTACCCTTCTCCATTGAGAATACTGACCATTTAACCCTACTTTCTGTTTTCTATCTTTTAACCAGTTTTTAATCCACAATAGAACACTACCTCCTATCCCATGACTCTCCAAGTTCCTCTGCAGTCTTTCATGAGGTACTTTGTCAAACACCTTCTGAAAATCCAGATACACAATATCAACTGGCTCACCTTTATTCACTTGTTTGTTCACCCCTTCAAAAAATGTAGTAGATTGGTGAGGCAAGATTTCCCTTCACTAAATCCATGTTGACTTTGTCTCATTAATCCATGCTTTTGAATATGCTCTGTAATTTTGTTCTTAATAATAGTCTCTACCATTTTGCCTGGCACCGACATCAGACTCACCGTTCTATAATTTCCCGGATCTCCTCTGGAACCTTTTTAAAAAATCGGCGTTACATTGGTTGCTGTTCCAGTGAAGGGGGCATGTCAAACTTCTGAGACTGAAATGATCGATATGCTTTTCAAGAACTGGCATAACTTCATTGTGGGGCACACTTTCAAAGCACTTAGTCTTACAAAGTTACATAGGAGCTCATTTTTGAAAAGAAAAGCATCCAAAAAGTGTCATAAAGCACCATTTGGATGGATTTCTTCTCAAAACCTCCAAATGGGTATTTTCAAAACATGTTTTGCAGCCGTCTATCTATACATTTCATCTGCAGTATGTTCAAATCAGAAGGCAGAGTGTTGGGGTATTTGAAAGGCTGGATTAGGGTGGACTTAGGGCGTGCCTAACACAGCCATAATGGAAAAAACCCAAAATATCTAGGGCAACAACTTCAACATTTTGGTCTAGATCTGTTTTTCTAACAAGACACAAAAAGGTGCCCACCGGAGGGATTCAGGGCTGATCCTCCCTTACTCCCCCAGTGGTCATAGACCCCCTACCACCCCCAAAAAAATTAGTACCAAACTCTATGACTGCCTCAGATGTTATAGCCAGGTCCATTACAGCAGCATGCAAGTCCCTGGAGTAGTGTAGTGGTGGGTGCAGCGTACTGTAGATAGATGGACCCAAACCTATACCTCCCTCTACCTGTTATACTTCTGGTGGACACTGTGACCCTCCAAAACTCACCAGAAATCTACTGTACCCACGTATAGGTGCCTCCTGCACCCATAAGGGCTATTATAGTGGTGTACAGTTGGTAGGGTGGGTTTTGGAGGGTTCAGCAAACAAGATAAGGGAGCAACAATGAAATGTGTACCTGGGAGCATTCATGTAAAGTCCACTGCAGTGGCGCCTAGGGTGCTCCATTGCTCTCCTGGGATGTCTGGGGGACCAGTCTGATAAAAATGCTGGTCCTTCCTACGTCCCAATGGCTTGATTTGCTAGGTGTTTCACTTGTGCATTATTTTTTGAAAATGGCCTGAAATGATAAATGCACAGAGCACAAACCTTGTTACAAACAGTATTTAAAAAAAGAAAAAGATAGATGTTTTTCTTTTATGAAAATGATTACATTTGCTATTTGGATTTAAAACATCCAAAGTCCGACTTAGACGTCATTGAAAATGCCCTTCATAGCAACCTGTGGAACTTTAAGTCTAAATGCTTTGAAAATATGCCTCTGTGTGTATTATCCCTAAAGAGGGTAATTTTCAAGCTGTCCACGTTGCCACAAAGTCCATAGGTGATTTTTACCTGATTTTTTTTCTCCATCAGTAAATATATACTGTTATTTTCACTTGGAGACTTGCCTAAAGAAACCATACCTACATTTTTTTCTGTTGGTAATTTTTCAGACTAAAACAAAGCTTATAGTTTTAACATTAAACATCTGTAAGCATTGTACCAACCCTGGTCCTAATCCCACCACTGAGAATGCCACCACTCAGAGCAGGATAAACTATGAACATTTATCCACGTAATGTGTAAGGGGGCAGGGAATAATTTTCAAATAGCCCTTTTATCTGTGTATTATAGCCATCGACATGGGTAAATGGTTATGAAAATTGCCATATCTGTTATTTTTAGAAATTTGTTTTGTTATTCCTTTTCATGTAATACCTCTATAAGTTAAAGAGTCTGCAGAACCATGGTATGTTAAGTGAAAAATGAAATGACAAATCAATGAAACACTCCTATTTTCTGTAAAGTAAGTTGCATGTATTAGACACATGGCAACACATTAAAGCCTTGTTAGTAGTAATGTAACCTTTGAGGTTTCACGTGTTTTACTCTTTTTATTATTATTTCCCCCATCTAGCCTTCGCATATTTCCTGGTAGCTTTTGCCACAATTTAATTACTTCTCTGTGATGTAATGCTTTGGTTTTGACCTTTTGTCTCCTTAATACTAACCTTTGTCCTATTGTGCTTTGGTCTGTATTATGTCATTACATCTTCACTGTATTGTTTCGTATACGTTTTAAAGGTATTCTATCTGATTAGTCATTTAAATCCTGTTTTTGGTTGACAAATTCTGGACTAGCCATATGGTTACATCAAACACGAAGCAGGTAGCAATTGCAGGGTTTCCCTTACTTTAAAGTGCAATGATCCAAGGACCAGAGACCTCCCTAAGAGTGGGACATGGGGTGAGTGACCTGATTAGCCTGGCCTGGGTTACTTTTAGTTATCAAAAATTTTCATTGTACCCTCTATATTTACAGTATGCTGATAAAAAAAACTCTATCATCTCTACTGATAAATGAGGCAGTTTACAACAAAATAAAATAGAATATGATAAATATTAAAATACACAAAATCAAGAAATCTCCACCCACTAACTACTACAAATCATCACTATTTCTCCCCCTACCCATATCTAGTCCCCAGTTCCTGATTTTAGGAACCAATGTACTAACTAGTGATAATTTTTATATGATGTTGTATGAACATCCCTATGAACAAAGCATTTCTACCATAGTAGAAAAAAACTACATATACACCTTCCTCCAGTATCAAGCAGAATGGCAGGTGTCATTACTAACAAATTACATCACTCACTTGTGTGACTGATTTCCAGCTGTCTACATAGAAACGTGACGGCAAATAAAGGCCATATGACCCATCCAGTCTGCCCATCCTCTGTAACCCCTAATTCTTCCTGTTCCTAAGCGATCACATATGCTTAAGTGACGTCCAAATTCAGGAGCGGGGAGAAGGTCATTTTCAAAACAAGATGGACATCCATCTTTGTTTTTCAAAAATATCATGGACGTCCTTGGATTTGGACATCTTTGATTTTCAGTGATTTTAGAAACCAAAGACGTCCAAATCTAAAATGTCCAAATGCAAGCCACTGGGATGCAGGAGGAGCCAGCATTTGTAGTACACTGGTCCCCCTGACATGCCAGGACAGCAATCGGGCACCCTAGGGGGCACTGCAGTGGACTTCATAAAATGCTCCCAGGTACACATCTCCCTTACCTTGTGTGCTGAGCCCCCCAAAACCCACTACCCCAACTGTACACCACTACCATAGCCCTTACGGGTTAAGGGAGCACCTATATGTGGGTACAGAGGGGGTTTGGTGGGTTTTGGAGGGCTCGCTGTTTCCTCCACAAATCTAACAGGTAGGGCAGTATGGGCCTGGGTCCACCTGTCTGAAGTGCACTGCACCTACTACGAAACTACTCCAGGGACCTGCATGCGCTGTCATGGACTTGAGTATGACATCTGAGGCTAGCATAGAGGCTGGCAAGTAATATTTTTAATGATGTTTTTTGAGGGTGGGAGGGGGTTAGTGAGCACTGTGGGAGTAATGGGAGGTCATTCCCGATTCCCTCCAGTGGCCATCTGGTCATTTCAGGCACCTTTTTGTGCCTTATTCGTAATAAAAACAGGTCCGGGTGAAAACGTCCAAGTCTTAGTCAAGGACGTCTTTGCTTTTTTCCATTATGGCTCAAAGACGTCCAAGTCTTAGGAACGCCCAAGTCCCACCTTCACCATGCCTCCGATATGCCCCCTTGAAATTTGGACATCCTTGCGATGGACTTCCGATAGAGACGTCCAAAATTGGGTTTTGATTATACTGATTTGGACGTCTCTGAGAGATGGACGTCCAAGTGCTGATTTATGTCACTCTTTGGACGTCCATCTCTTTCGAAAATGAGCCTGTTAGTTTTACTGTGACACTGTATATGTTTGTACTTCTGTGTGTATACATCTCTCTCTCTTTCTCTTGTAACCAGTTGCCTCTCTTGTGCAGCCAAGGATAGAACAATCTCTTCCAGCCACTGGCTCCCGGTACAATGAAGAAATAGATGTCCACCAGTAACTTCAATCTTAAGGACTTTTATTCCATGCGGGCTTCTATTACACAGGTCCAACAGCAGCATTCACCTTCAATCTTAAGCACATTTAAGCCACCTGAAAGTGTGTGGCAAATAGTCCCCTTTAAGCAGCAGGCTATCAGCACATACCAGGATTCAATACCCAAGACAAGCAGTTCTTTCAGTTCATCATCACAGTTCAGTCACCAAGAAGCAGTTTTTACCTTCTATCCTCTTTACCTTCAGGAGAGTTCAATATTTTAGGGACTCCTTCTACCCAAGGGTTTTCCCCTGCATCAGTTTCACCATGAATTCAATACTTTTGGGACTTCCTCTCACCCAAGGAATTTCAGCCTGCTTCAGTACTTTAGGGACCTCCCTGCCCAAGGGTTTTCAGCCTGCAAATACGTTAGGGACCGCCCTGCACAATGGTTTTCAGCCTGCAACTGCTTCTCTCCTTCTGCTTTTCTCTCCTGAACTGCTCCTCCTGGGACTCCTTCCCACCTGCCTAATCAATCCCTGGCTTCAGCTACCACAACCAATCATTCTCTGTCCATTAGCTTCCCCTCACCCATACGAGCTGAGTTAAACATTAGACTAATGAGACCAATGATGAGCTCCTGCACACAGGGTTTTCTAACTCTCTTTCCGCCTAGTGGCAGCCACTCCACACAACCTGACAGCTTACACCCATGTCTTCCCCGATTGCAGCTAGGAGTCCAGTCCGGGTTCTTCATCTCACCCTCTGGCTCCTTGCCTGCAATGCCTTCTGGGACTTGTGTTTCAGACTGAAACTGCCTTAACCCAACTATCCTGGATGTGACCTTATCACACTCTGTATATCTAAATATGTAGATAGATAGATAGATAGATGGTAAAGATATCCAGCTGTATCTAAATAAATATATATACATAGAGAGAGAGAGAGAAAAATACATATGGTATATGCTGTCCCTCCTAGGTAGGGTTACCATATGGCTCCAGAAAAAGGAGGACGGATTGAGCCAGCCGGGTTTTACTTCCATTGCTTTCAATGGAAGTAATTGAGCCAGCCGGGTTTTACTTCCATTGCTTTGAAAGCAATGGAAGTAAAACCCGGCTGGCTCAATCCATCCTCCTTTTTCTGGAGCCATATGGTAACCCTACTCCTACGGATGTGCATTTGTTTGACAAAGTATCTTTGCGGATTAGCGCTAAGAGTGTTCGTCATGGTTTTTGGAAATCAGTGGTTCTTGAATGCATCACAAAATCTTTGGGTCCTTTTTGAATTGGAATATATATTGCTATAGATAGAGGATTGGACTCTTGACACAGGCAGTAGTGCCAAAACACGGTTCGTGTCAGGTCTTACCTTTGATTGCACCGTATTTGTAATAAACAAATGGACCACCGAGAACTGATTTCTGTGGTTCTTTTCCTCGCTCCATTGTTTACTGCGTGAGCTTCATACCCGTGAGGAATTTTTTCTCCTTTTCTGCGTTCATTTGTTTGAAATAACATAGGAAATGTTAACAGTATTTCCCATGTCATTTTCACCCAAAACAAGAAGAAAAAAAACTTCAAAACTGTTTTCCCCTATGTTTCCAATGGTGCCTTGTTGCTGAGTAGTGTGCATTATTAAAGAATATAATTTGAAAAATAGAGCACAAAATGAGAAAAAAAAATTTAAACCTCAAAATAAAATTTAAAAATCCTGTAAAAATGGCATGAGAAATAAAAGAATTTTGGTTTGTGCACCTCTGGTCCTTGTTGTCACACACCCTCATCATACCTATTGAAACATCTACTCTTCCAAGTACTAGCCCTGTTCCTTGTAGTTGGGGTAATATTTCTGCTAAGGTAGAAGGCTCAATAATGCAGCTGGAAGAAAGAAGTGAAGAAATGGAGTAGAGGAGTTTGTGTAAAATGCCTCTGCTGTTGGCAAGACATCTTTGGTTCTATAAAAAAGATAAGGGAGTCAAAATTGGATAAAGTGTGTCTCTCATATTTAAACGATGCATATTGCCCTACAAAATAGCTTTGACCAGAGATATACTTCAGGACCGTCATCTTATTGTTCAGTCCCTGAAATACATTTTTGGTTGGGTAGTGGATATCCCTAGAAAATATTCTTGGGCTGATATTTTCTTCCTCATCACTTATGATTTTAAAATGGGAGATCTCCCACAAATCAATACCATTAAGGCACTTTACTGCTTCCCCTTTCAAACCCAGTGACCAATCTGCAGTTTCTGAGCTTTAAATGTTTGAGGAAGAGGGGGAGAGCTCCTTGGGGCTTATTGTTTTAGTGAGAGGGTGACAAGGCCTTTGAAGAGAAACAAAACAAAGGCTATTGACAGGGATTTCTGAGCCCCTTGAGCTGTACATGTAGACAGGCTGCTGCACAGTTGCATTGACCACTATTGAAAGGGGGGGGGGAAAGAACACCTGCAGCTTTTGAAGAAGTTGCTTCTCCCTCTTTCTATGAATTTCATGAGGTCTCAGCAATGCTGACCTAGGTCCCTTCATATTTGCTGCTGGAGGAAGTGCCATGGAGATTGATGAAGGCATCCTACAGTGTTTCTATCACTGACATAAATGCAGATCCCTTGCAATTTGTCAAACCATGTTTGGGTAATGAAGCTGAGGAGGAGGATTTACTAATACTTAAAAAGGACCTGGAGAGTAGTAGAAATCTAGTTTAAAACCTTCTGTTAAAAGTAGACTTATAGTTGGGTATACCCTAAGGGATCTGAAACAAGACCCATGAAGGCCTTTGTTGAAAAACAGCTGAGAAACATTTCTGGAGAACTTATTTCCTATGGATCGGTCTCTCCACACACTCCAGGCTTCATATTACCCCAGAGAAATAATCACTATACTATCCTGTTGAGGGCAGATAATTTCAAGAAGCGCGGATTCTGCAGTATTTTATTTTATTTATTTTGCTGCATTTATATCCCACATTTTCCCACTTATTTGCAGGCTCAATGTTGCTTACAATATAATAACACAACTACAATCACATTGATGGAATAGAGAATCAGAGTATATATAACAGATAAGGTGCATAGGAATATTATGGCAATCATATTAACAGAGAAGAATTTCAGAATTATTGCTATTAAGGTTCATACGAAAATTATGTTGATTAAGAAGTGGGTAAGTGGATAACAACATAATATAATGTTATCAGGACAGGGTATGATTATCAGTAATTAGGGTGTAAATAAAATAGGCAAAATAAAAGAATTCCAATATAAAATTGTGTCTGGTGTAGTTTAGGAGTCAGATCGTTATGAGAGATCCATTTTGTACACTTTTTTGAACAAGTAAGTCTTCAGTAGTTTCCGGAAGGTCATCAAGTCACGTGTTTTTCTTATAGTGGTTGGTAATTCATTCCATCGTTGTGTGCAGATGTATGAAAAGCTAGATGTATGTATTGATTTGTATTTAAGTCCTCTGCAATTGGGATAATGGAGGTTTAAGAAAGTATGTGATGAACTTTTGTTGTTTCTCTCTGGCAGATCTATAAGGTCTGACATGTAAGATGGGACATCTCCATAAATAATTTTATGAACTAAGGTGAATATTTTGAATTTAACTCGATCCTTTAGTGGAAGCCAGTGTAATTTTTCTCTAAGGAGTTTAGCATTATAGTATTTCGCCTTTCCGAATATCAGTCTGGCTGCAGTGTTCTGGGCAGTCTGGAGTCTCTTAATGGTTTGCGCTTTGCATCCCGCATATAAGGAATTGCAGTAATCCAATTGGCTCAATACCAGTGATTGCACTAGTTTGCGGAATGTGTCTCTTGGGAAGAAAGGTTTTATTCTTCTAAGCCTCCACATTGCATAAAACATTTTCTTTATAACATTTTTCACGTGGTTATCTAGACTAAGGTTACGATCGATTGTTAAACCAAAGAGTTTCAGGTTGTCCGCAACAGGAAAAGTGTGATTTAGTACATTTATATTGGTATAGTTGATTTTATTATACTGCAATGATAATATAAGGCATTGTATTTTTTTCTGCGTTGAGTTTCAGTTGGAATGCATCCACCCATGAATTCATAACTTGGAAACTGAGATTAATTTTATCTACAATTTTAGACAAGTCATTTTTATATGAGATATATATTATCACATCATCAGCATAAACATAAGGGTTAAGGTTTAGGTTGGATAAAGATCTGGCTAGTGGTAACATCATTAAATTAAAGAGGATCGGGGAAAGCGGAGATCCTTGTGGCACACCACATTCAGGTCTCCATGGCGATGATATGATCAATTCAGATACTACCCAGTATGTTCTTGCCAGTTCAGTACATTACCTCCAATTCCAAAATATTCAAGAACGTTTAATAGGATACCATGGTCAACCATGACGAACGTGCTGGACATGTCAAATTGTAAAAGAAGAACATTGTTACCGTTTGCAATAATTTGTTTAAATTTGGTCATGAGTGTTAAAAGAACTGTTTTGGTGCTGTGATTGGCACGGAATGCTAGGAAAACAGAGAAACTTAGGTATAAGGACAGTAAAATAATTATTTTTTCCATATTACGGTCTCAAGATGGATAGAAGGCAGCAATTTAAAGAAGTTTTTTTTAAAAAAAACCCTCTTCATTTGCTTCAAATCATCTTAGTTACATTGTATCCTGTAAAATTAAACAGTTTATTTGTAAGGGTGAAACTATTTTCTTTGTCTCTATTAAGGATATGCAGTAGTTTCTCAAGCTTCATTTTATGATCCCCCATTCATTTTCTTTGTCACTGTTAGGAATACACGGAGGCTTCTTAAATGTTCATTTTACAGAGGATCCCCGTTCATGGTTGAATTGTATACACAGAGGAAGGAAACACAAGCAAGCAAGCAAGCAGAATTCACAACAGTGTGCTTGCTAAGCAAGCCTCCTGAGTAATCACTTGTTTCACAGGCAAGGATGATCACTGTTTTGTCTTTTTTTTCTCAGAGAATTTACAGAAATACGAATCTAATCTACTATTTCATTTATCCTCCTGTGGTCTGGGAAGCCTGCGAAGAGTCAGCAGAGGTTTAACCTTAGCCCATCTAGGGGTCCTTTTACAAAGGCGCGCTGAAAAATGGTTTGTGGTAGTGTAGGCGGGGGTTTTAGGTGTGTGCCGATCCACATTTTTAGCGCTCCTGTAAAAAAAAGGCCCTTTTTTGCCAAAAATGGATGTGCAGCAAAATCAAAATTGCCATGCGTCCATTTTGGGTCTGAGACCTTACCGCCAGCCATTGACCTAGCGGTAATGACCTACGTGCGTCCATTACGCGTGCCAGAAAATAAAAAATATTTTTCGGACAAGCGCCAAAATTGAAATTAGTGCAAGGGCCACGCGGTAACTCCAATTCGGCATGCGTGCGGTGAGCGTAGGCACCTACACGGCTTAGTAAAAGGGCCCCCTAAAGAGGGCTTGCTGAATCTGGATGACATCTATAGTATGAGTGAGAGTACTTAACACTTCAATGCAGCTAAGAAGTCATTAGTCTCAAGTAGGGAAGCAAAGGGAGCTGCCTTGTCTGTGTATATTTTTGGCTAATAAAGTGCCACTCCCTCCTCTCCTCCCCCCCCCCCCCCCCCCCGGCTGTTCTGTTTCTGTAATAGTTTTAGAAATTTAATATTCCGTTTTAAATGGCCATGCTGCACCACAAAGAATGTTTTTCTTGAATTATTCTCACTGAATTACATAGCTCCCTCTCAGTACAAGTGTAATTGAACTCATAAGAGTAAACTACATTCTGTCACATCATGGTGCGGGATATACTGTGGATCAAAGTAGTGCAAATATGGTGTTTACATAGAAAGAGCTAATTGCTAACTACACCAGCTACTGTGAGCTCGACAGGAAGTCTTGCAGCATGTCTGCAGATTACTTCATTCAGTGTTGGAGGTCTACACTCATGCCTTAAAAGTAAGCGGTTCTAAAATATTTAGGCGGAATGCACTCTGCCTTTCTTTTACAGGGAACCTAGCTGAGAGCTAATAGTCAACACATCACATGCTCCCTGTGTGGGGAAAATGCACCATTGTCTAGGCTGCTCTAACACAGAATTAGCTATTCTTGTAAGAAACAGTTTGAGTCTACATCTCTAAATGTTGGAAGGATAGAATGGGCAGAGATGTTCTTCTTGATTTAGATGGTGGGGGAGGGGAAGGGGGTCTGCAGTTATGTATTATGAACCTCTCTACATTCTGAATAAAAGTCAAGCTCAATTCCTAGTAGAACTCCAGAAGGTTTTGAATTTTACTGAATGATCCCTCCTAATAGTTGGTGTGGACTTCACAAGAGTATTTCCCAGAGTTCCACGGATAAGAGGTAATCAATAGAAATAAAAGAAAATAAAACATAGAAAAGAAAATAAGATGATACCTTTTTTATTGGACTAACTTAATACATTTTTGATTAACTTTCGAAGGTAACCCTTCTTCCTCAGATCAGAAATAAGTAAATGTTGATAAATAACAGTATATATAAGTGAAACATAAAAGTATTCCAGGGACAGTCCCACTGGAGGCACCTATTTGAAGCCTATACCACAAAGAAAAGTAGACTACTACTGTCCTTTATAGAAAACTAGTGCATGTAGCAGAAAATGCACCTACATTTAAGGTGAAATCACTTACACCAGCCCTATGTCTGGGGTAAATGCTCACACCTAGATGTTATATAACAAAAGAGAGGGAACGAAGTACAAACTAAAGTCCAAACAAAAATAAAAACAGCACCACGGGCCTTTAAAAATGGAACACAGTTCTTTAATGAATGAGCCTTGACAAAAAGACCCGACACGGGCCGTGTTTCGGTGACTAGCACCTGCGTCAGGGGTCACAGTGATGACGTGGAAAACTTGGGGAATAACTTGAATATATTCCTCTACAATAAATTATTCCTTACCCCACGTCTCATGTATCCATTTGGATACAGAAAGTGAAAGTGCCTTGGTGCTTTGTAGCTTTTACACAGAGACGTCACTATGATGCGTCATCATTTTACAGCCTTCAAATAGCGCCTTCTAAGAACATTCGAGTGCAGTATGGTTTTCGGATGTCTGCGCTCATATACTGTTGCGAATCTAAGGCGGTTTTTAACCCGAGTCCCTGATGCAAGTTTTGAAACCCGCGGCGTCGGGCGTAATTTAGGGGAAGCCTAAGTGGACTACAACAGCGAGAGACACGGACTAGAACTCAAGATAAGTTTTTTATGAGTTCTTTATTTATAACACGTATATAATTTTGGCACTTTTTGAGTTTGTTTGTCACAGCATTATAAACAGCACTAATAGTTAATTGAGGGAAGACCCTATGAAGAGATGCTGAGCCACTAGGCAGGAATTTATGAGGTTGCCTTTTAGTGGTATCGTCCGAGGGTTCCCAAAAACGAGTTAATTTATACATGTATTGAAACAAGATACACGGATGTTTGGGTTTTGCAATAATTAAGGCAAATTTATTCCCTGTAAGTAGGCTGTGGACATTCACATAGTTCTTATCTTTGGATATGTGAAGAGTACTGTGCATGCTCAGCATTTGGTGAGCACAGCACCATTCCCCTGGTACCTGTTGGCGGATTGCTCTGTTTATGCAGCCAAAGTATGGTTAGAATTCTCAATAAGGTAAAGAATTGTTTTTATATACATCTTTAGTTTGAATAGGGGGGAGATATAATGAATATTCATTGTAGATATCCTGAAAAGCTGACAGGCTGGGGTGCCTCCAGGACCAGGTTTGTGAATCACTTCACTAGTCAGTATTCTGTGTGGTCATTTTCATGTGTATGTGACTAGAATACTGCCATTTATGCACATTTCTGCCTCCTACATTGACCTATTTCTGTAATTTGATCAGACGAATAAATTTGGACCTACAGATAAGTTTATGGATATGGGATTGGAAAATATTGCATTTGTTTTCTCTGGCTTTTGTTTGATGGATGTCTGGAATTTGCCTCTTCCCTATGGAACAACCTATGTATTGGGTATCCTGTCCTCCTAGGAAGCATTTCTTTGGATCTATGGTCAAGCCAGCCTTATGTATACTTGTAAAGACAGCATGTATTTGCTATAATTGGGTCTCCCAGTCAACACTGTATATGTCAAAATAAACCTCCACATAGTTGTCATGGGGCTGCAGGAGGTAGTCTACCAGATGCTGGAACATAGCCAGATATACTTTCTATTCCCTAGCACATAAGTAATGCCACACTGGGAAAAGACCAAGGGTCCATCGAGCCCAGCATCCTGTCCACGACAGCGGCCAATCCAGGCCAAGGGCACCTGGCAAGCTTCCCAAATGTACAAACATTCTATACATGTTATTCCTGGAATTGTGGATTTTTCCCAAATCCATTTAGTAGTGGTTTATGGCCTTGTCCTTTAGGAAACCGTCTAATCCCTTTTAAAACTCTGCCATGTTAACCGCCTTCACCACGTTCTCCGGCAATGAATTCCAGAGTTTAATTATGTGTTGGGTGAAGAAAACTTTTCTCCGATTTGTTTTAAACTTACTACACTGTAGTTTCATCGCATGTCCCCTAGTCCTAGTATTTTTAGAAAGCATGAACAGACGCTTCATATCCACCTATTCCACTCCACTCATTATTTTATATACCTCTATCATGTCTCCACTCAGCCGTCTCTTCTCCAAGCTGAAAAGCCCTAGCCTCCTTAGTCTTTCTTCATAGGGAAGTCGTCCCATCCCCACTATCATTTTAGTCGCCCTTTGCTACACCTTTTCCAATTCTGCTATATCTTTCTTGAGATGCGGCGACCAGAATTGAACTCAATACCCAAGGTGCGGTCGAACCATGGAGCGATATAACGGCATTATAACATCCTCACACCTGTTTTCCATACCTTTCCTAATAATACCCAACATTCTATTCACTTTCCTAGCCGCAGCAGCACACTGAGCAGAAGGTTTCAGTGTATTATCGATGACAACACCCAGATCCCTTTCTTGGGCCGTAACTCCTAACGTGGAACCTTGCATGATGTAGCTATAATTCGGGTTGCAATAGTCTAAGCGAGAGGTGATAAGAGCGTGGATGAGCGTTCTGGTAGTGTGCTCAGAAAGGAAAGTGCGAATTTTGCTGATATTATAGAGAAAGAAATGACAGGTTTTAGCAGTCTGTTGAATATGTGCAGAGAAGGAGAGGGAGGAGTCGAAGGTGATCCCAAGGTTACGAGCTGATGAGACAGGAAGGATGAGAGTGTTATCCACAGAAATAGAGAATGGGGGAGGAGGAGAGGTTGGTTTATGGGGAAAGATAAGAAGCTCAGTCTTGGTCATGTTTAGTTTCAGATGGCGCTGAGACATCCAGGCAGCAATGTCCTCCTACTTTTTCCTGCCAAAACATCCCTGATCCCTTTGGCCCTCCAATCCTGCCCACCAAGCAGCCCCATATTTCCCCCTTCTTCTGGTTCTCAGGTAGTAAAAAAGTAGAAATACAAATTTAAAAATTCTTTCTGTCCAGGCATTCTGTCTGTTCTTACCAGCAGTGATGCAGTGGTCGCCTGAAGAGCACAATGCAACCGGGAAAATAGGTGGCAGTTCTCACCTTCAGCCAATATGATGGCAGTAGGAGGAGGCACTGGGCTCCTGCTGCCTCTGTAACTTCTGGGCTCTGCATGGTGAAACTAGCATTTACAGTATCAATTCCTGACCTAGCAGAAGACCCAGTGGGGTAGGCTTATGCAAAGAAGTTGTCCTGTCAGCTCCAGTGGAGGAAGATGAGGCATCAGTGCTGTCTGAGACGAGAGTGGAGTTGGCAGCATTCCACTGAGCCACAGTAGAAGAGGCGGAGACTATGGTACTCTCTAGGCTTGGCAGGGTACCACAGAGTTCACTCCTGCAGCCCACAAGAGGAGGTGGCAGTGTGCCCGGACTGGAGAAGTTGGTTATATCCTGCAGGCCTCAACAGAGGAGAAAAGCATGGAAAGCTGTTGTGACACACAGGTTAATAACCACTAACTTAAGAGTAAGAAAAACAGGAGATGTGTTATGGTGTCTGCCATTATTAATGCGTGTATCCTTATAGACTCTGGGAGGTAACTATCAAAGGTCCTGTTGCTCTGGACCAGTAGATTAGCCAGAACTGAATTTTTGAGAACGGCCAAAGGTTAACATGAGTGGGCACTAGGCACTGAGCAACCCATTTCCTCTTCTTCCCCCCAGCATCAGTCTTGCTTTCTTTTTCTCTCCCCCACCATCCATCAAAATTCAAATAAAAAATATGCCGCAGCTTGCAGAGATCCCAAGCCCTGCCAGCTGAAGAAATCTGCAATCAAATCAGCTGAGAAGTGGAGAAACACAACAATCAGTGGAAGCACTTTGAGCTGCTGTCACCTGTATTGCTAGCACACAAGGGTGGGGTGGTGGGGGTGGTTCATCCTGGGTGCGAGTATTAAGGGGTTGGGAGGAGCAGGCACCTGGCTGTCAGCTCTGCCTGTCCCCGCCCTCTCTGACATCAACTTCCTGTTCTGGGGAAGGGGACCGGCAAAGCCGACAGCTGTGCACCTGCTCTGCGCACCCCCTTGCTTGCAGGAAGGTGGTGCTCCGCCCTAGGTTGCAACTAATGTAGGTATTCCACTGCTAACACATTAAGTATTAGTGAGCTAGCATTGTCTGATGCTGAATTAGGAAGTGCTACCACGAGAAATGAACATGCTCACAGTGCCAGAATCAGTGGCTCAAAGTCCTGCCGATGACTGCTGTGTACTTTACTTATCAGCTGACTTGAGCTCTGGATTTCTTCAGCTGGTAGGGCTTAATGATCCCTGCCAGCTACAGCAATTGTGCAATGGTACACCAGGCTGTTAGGGGGGCCTGGAGCAGAAGTTAAGGGGCCAACACCCTTCTTCATCCAGAACTCCTTTATTACTCTTTTCAAATTTTTGGGTATCCTCCACGAAGTGGCATGCCTGCGCACATGGCCCAGAAGAAAATGTGGGTTACATCAGTATACAAAAACTAATGAACCAGCTAGACCCAGACAGCATGGGAAGTTTACAGCTATGACATTTCCCATTATAATGTTCATACTCATTTGTTTGGAATGACATGATTTGTTTAACAAGTCATATAAGTGATCCTCTCAAAAAGGCTTGTTCCATCCGTTAGGACTTTATTCATCAAGATTTGTTTCCCGTAAAGAAAGGGAGAAAAGCCTTAGTGAATCAGGCCCTTGGTATTCATTATGCTAACCAGGATTACTCATTATTAACTCTTAGGCTTATAGTGCCTTGGGAATTCTTGTGAAATGTAGATTTTTTTGCTCCGTCTTATGGTAGTGAAAGTTGCTGTGTGCATGCTGTATGTGACAGTTCAAGTGAGGGAGCTTTTTAGTATATTACATGGCTCGCTCTCTGTCCTCATGCTAGCATGCTTATTTGTTAGGTAATATCGTGACACTTTATTGGTATATTTATTTATTTATTATATTTGTATCCTGCACTTTCCCACTAAAAGCAGGCTCAATGCGGCTTACATAGTAATAGGTAACACAGAATTTTGTTATGTAAAGTAGGAAATTAAATATAACATAATAGAAGGATGGATGGATGGGTAGTAAATGGATGGGTAGCTAGGTCGAGACAGGTACAGGTGCACATGCAATTTGTTCTAAATTGTTTCACATTCAGTAGAACACCAAGATGTCATGTACATGGATACTTTGGGGACAATATTCAGTGGGCTGGAGACCAAGTAGAGTTTTCCAAGCTTTCCAAACTCCAGAACGCAGGACCCTTAAATGTGAAGGATGGAAACTGAAAAGGAGAGGGTGTCAATCTCGCCTGGATGAGGATAGGCTAAACTGTAGGAAACAATGACAAAGTACCACCAAGCCTTGACAACAGCCAAAAAAAACAATATTTGTCTCAATGCATTGAATAAGCTGCCAATTTCATCAAGCACCTGTTCAATATGGCAAACAGCCTACCCAGTCAAAAGAGAACTGCAATGATTTTGCTGCATACTTTGCCAATGTTAAAAGTCTAAACCAGGACTAACAGCGTGATCTAGTTTTCTGTCAGTTAAAGGGAAATGGGACTTGATATACTGCCTTTCTGAGGTTTTTGCAACTACATTCAAAGCGGTTTACATATATTCAGGTATTATTTTGTACCAGGGGCAATGGAGGGTTAAGTGACTTGCCCAGAGTCACAAGGAGCTGCAGTGGGAATTGAACTCAGTTCCCCAGGATCAATGTTCACTGCACTAACCAGTAGGCTACTCCTCCACCAGGAGTACACAAACTTGCCCTCTCCTTATGCAGATGCATGGAACTTTTTTTTTAAACCCAATAACAGAGGAGGGCCTTGACATAATCCTAAGAGGCCTTTGACCAACCATCTGCTCCTTTGAGTCCTGGCCCATTAAAGGCAAGTAGGGACCACTAAAATTATGACTTCCTTTCTAATGGGTACCAACCAATAGCATTAAAAAGGGCAGTGGTCCTCTGCTAAAGAAAAATAACCTTGGCCAGGACAAGCTCATAAATTACCACTATTATTTAAATATCTCATTTCTAGGAAAACTTAATGAATATACAGACATATTTAGCTCATTGTTTGGCTAGAAGAGAGAAACTGGCTAGATCTACAGCAATCTGGATTCAGACCTGGTTATGGAATGGAGATGGCCCTCATAACCCTAACAGATGATCTTCACAGAAAGTGAGACAGGGGATTTGCCTTGGTGTTTGTACTGCTAGATTCCTCAGCAGCTTTTGACACTGTGGACCACAATATCATACTAACATGACCATCACAAACAGGTATTAGTGGCATAGTACTCCGTTCTGTAGATAAATCTCTCTTATCCGCCCCCTTCTCCTCTACTTCTAATTCTAGACTCCGATTCTTTTGCCTTGCTGCACCCCATACCTGGAATAGACTTCCCGAGCCTGTGCGTCTAGCACCGTCTTTAGCCGTTTTTAAGTCCAAACTTAAAGCCCACCTCTTTACCACTGCTTTCGACTCCTAACCACTACTCACTTACCCTATCCTTTAACCCCCTATTTATTCCCTTACCCTTAATTGTTCTGTCTGTCTACCTGTCTTATCTAGATTGTAAGCTCTTTGAGCAGGGACTGTATTTTTTGTGTATGGTGTACAGCGCTGCGTATGCCTTGCAGTGCTATAGAAATTATAAATAGTAATAGTAGTAAATAGTAATAGTACTTGCTTGGTTCAGATCCCATCTATTAGACAGACAATAATTCATACTATTCAGCAACACCTAGAGGGGCATAATCGAAAGGGACGCCCAGGTTTTTCTGAGGACGTCCTCGCAGGACGTCCCCGTGAAGGGGTGGGGAAACCCGTATTATCGAAACAAGATGGACATCCATCTTTTGTTTCGATAATACAGTCGTGGACGCCCAAATCTGGAAATTTAGGTCATCCTTAGAGATGGTCGTCCTTAGATTTAGTCGTTTCTGCTTTTCGGCGATAATAGAAACTGAGGACGCCCATCTCAGAAATGAACAAATCCAAGCCTTTTGGTCGTGGGAGGAGCCAGCATTGGTAGTGCACAGGTCCCCCTGACATGCCAGGACACCAACCGGGCACCCTAGGGGGAACTGCAGTGGACTTCAGAAAAAGCTCCCAGCTACATAGCTCTCATATCTTGTTTGCTGAGCCCCCCAACCCCCCCCCCCCAATCCACTAACCACAACTGTACACTACTACCATAGCCCTTATGGGTGAATGGGGGCACATAGATGTGGGTACAGTGGGTTTCTGGAGGGTTTTGAAGGGCTCACATTTACCACCACAAATGTAACAGGTAGGGGTGGATGGGCCTGGGTCCGCCTGTCTAAAGTGCACTGCACCCACTAAAACTGCAGCAGGGACCGGCATACTGCTGCAATGGACCCGAGTATGACATTTGAGGCTGGCAAAAAATATTAAAAAAAAATTTTTGAGGGTGGGAGGGGGTTAGTGACCACTGGGGGAGTAAGGGGAGGTCATCCCTGATTCCCTCCAGTGGTCATCTGGTCATTTAGGGCACATTTTTGTGGCTTGGTCGTAAAAAAAAAAAGGACCAGGTAAAGTTGTCCAAGTGTTTGTCAGGGACGCCTTTCTTTTTTCCATTATCGCAACTGCTGAAATCTGACATTAAGGAGAAAGTTGTGAATCTAAATAGCAGCCCAAAATCCTTAGTGAAGATTCTAAAGGAAGGGTCTGACCAGGGCTTTTTTTGAGGGGGTACTTGGGGGTACTGAGTACTGGCACCTTTTCTATTGTCTGCTAAATTTGACCCATGGTCCCCAAGTTTTACTGAAAGAGCTCAGGCTGTATACACCAATTCTGCCTTTGTCATAGATTCTGTGACTGGTTGCAGGGGGCCTGGCTATGTGGGGTGGGTCTCTCAGTGATCACCCCACCCCTAAAGGGTGGATTGGAATTTAAGTACCGGCACCTTTTTCGCTAGAAAAAACATACTGGGTCTGACTAACTGTCCTGTAATCCACATAGTCTTGAATTTTAAAGAATTAAGTATAAGATGGTTTTTTTTCCAGCTATGAAGCTACAGCTGTCAAGTAGTTATAAAGACCAGATAAGTCTGGATGATCAGAATCAATACAGGTTATCTATTGGATATTGTCTGTGAAAAAAGACAATTACCAGAGATTGGATCAGCAGTGCCTATGGACTGAGGAAGACACTGAACAAGACTGGCAAGATAGATCCCTGTGATACATTTCACAACAAGGAATATTACTATGATAAATCTGAATTAAAGAACACCTGATATGAATAGTGAGAAAGAAATAAACCAAACCACTACAATACACCACAGCATAGCATTCTTAATGTCATGATTTGTGAACACGGAATGATCTACCAGATTAAAAAGTGCCAAAAGATCTAATGAAACAAGAAAGGTACATTTACCTCTAACAAGATATCCTTGAACATCAGTACTATGCAGCTTACAAAATCCTGATTGACAATGATGGTGAAGATATCTTTCTGAAATGAGTGACCAAACCTGTACTCAGTACTCAAGGAGTGGTAACACCATGGATTCACTGTGGAGTGGAGAAGTAGTGGTTAGAAGCATCAGGCTGATAACCAAGGAAACCCAGTTCAAATCCCACTGCTGATCCTTGTGATCTTGGGCACGTCCCTTAATCCTTCATTATCCCAGGTACAAAAGTTAGATTATAAACCATACAGGAATAGGAAAATACCCAGAATACCTCAACCTACTACTGAAAAGGTGTGAGCTAAATTCAAATAAAAACGATTTGGAACCCTTGGTCATCTTACCAATTTATATTATGCTGTCAGTTGTTTGATGCCTTATTAAGGCCCTTATTTTAGAAGCTCCATGTGAATTAAACATGTAAATATTGGCATTTTAACATATCTCAAATGTTGGAAAACTCAGTTTTACACAGTTTGGATTTACACATGTAAATCTTTCTTACATATCTATGGCAAACAGGTGTGGTTTGGACAAAACTAGGGTGGATTTTTGGTTTACAGAGATCAACAGCTGCTCCTGAGTACATATAGGTTTTATAAAAGTGCACATTTGGACAATGCTTGATTCTCCAGAGTCCCCCCCTTCAAAATGATAGATAGATTGTGGTCTGTACTTAATAAGGGACATTTGGATGTACAGATTTCCAAGATGGCAGACATATACATCTATGTTCTGAAAAAACAACCTACATGTGTAAGTGCTGGCATTTAAAAGTGTAAGTTGCCGGCACTTAAAAGTGTAAGTTGCCAAGTTGCCTTTGCCGAAATTTTAGACTTTGACGAATATAAAATGTTTCTCTTGCCACCATATAGCTGGTATGTACACATGAATTCCTGCATGTATTATAGAAAATGTTGGCAGATCCTTTTCTCAAATGCTATTGAAATTGGGCAAATCCTGATCTGGATATATCAGTTCTGAATTGGGTCTGCACATCTTGTATGGTTTTCAAGGGTGATGATGCGAAGAAACTGAAAGAAATCTTGGTGAACATGGAAGATGCACTGAGCCAACTTGACAAATTAAGGAGTATTAAATCACCTGGATTGGATGGCATACATCCAAGGGTAGTCAAAGAACTCAAGCATGAAATTGCTGATCTGCTGTTAGTAATACGTAACCTGTCATTAAAATAGTCCATAGTACCTGAAGATTGGAGGTTGGCCAATGTGACGCCAAATTTTTAAACAGGTTCCAGGGGTGATCTGGGAAATTACAGACTGGTAAGCCTTATGTCAGTGCTGGGCAAAATAGTGGAAACTATTATAAAGAATAAAAATACAGAACATATAGACAAACATGGTTTAATGGGACAGAGTCAGCACGGATTCAGCTAAAGGAAGTATTGCCTCACTAATTTGCTTCATTTCTTTGAAGACATGAATAAACATTGTGGATAAAGGTGAGCTGGTTGATGTGGAGGGGAATAATTGAATGGCACCGGCCATCTATTTGGCCGGCACCGCAAACAGCGGTCCCGAAGCGTATTATCGAAAAAGATGGCCGGCCATCTTTTGTTTCGATAATACGGTTGGGGCCGGCCAAATGTCAGAGATCGCTGGGTTTGAGATGGCCGGCATCGGTTTTCAGTGATAATGGAAACTAATGCCGGCAATCTCAAAACCGGCCAAATCCAAGGCATTTGGTCGTGGGAGGAGCCAGCATTTGTAGTGCACTGGTCCCCCTGACATGCCAGGACACCAACCGGGAACCCTAGGGGGCACTGCAGTGGATTTCAAAAATAGCTCCCAGGTGCATACCTCCCGTATCCTAGGTGCTGAGCCCCCCCAACCCCCCCCCAAAAACCCACTCCCCACAACTGTACACCACTACCATAGCCCTTACGGGTGAAGGGGGCACCTACATGTGGGTACAGTCGGTTTTGGGGGGTTTTGGAGGGCTTAACATTTACCACCACAAGTATAACAGGTAGGGGGGGATGGGCCTGGGTCCACCTGCCTGAAGTGTACTGCACCCACTAAATACTGCTCCAGGGACCTGCATACTGCTGTCAGGGAGTTGGGTATGACATTTCAGGCTGGCGTGGAGGCTGGCAAAAAAAAAATATATATTTTTTTTTGGGTGGGAGGGGGTTGGTGACCACTGGGGGAGTAAGGGGAGGTCATCCCCGATTTCCTCCGGTGGTCATTTGGTCAGTTGGGACACCTTTTTGAAGCTTGGTCCTGAAAAAAAGGGACCAAGTGAAGCTGGCGAAATGCTCATCAAGGCCAGCTTTCTTTTTTCCATTATCGGGTGAAGCTGGCCATCTCAAATCACGCCCCCGTCCCGCCCCCGCTACCCTACCAACACACCCCCTTGAAGTTTGGCCGGCTCTGCGACGGAAAGCAGTTGGCACCGGCCAAAATCGGCTTTCCATTATATTGATTTGGCCGGGTTCAGGAGATTGCCGGCCATCTCCCAATTTGTGTCAGAAGATGGCCGGTGATCTCCTTCGAAAATGAGCTGGATAGTATATCTAGATTTTTAGAAAGCTTTTGATAAAGTTCCTCATGAGAGACTCTTGAGAAAATTAAAGTCATGAGATAGGCGGCAATGTTCTGTTGTGGATTAGGAATTGGTTATTGGACAGAAAATAGAGGGTAGGGTTAAATGGTCATTTCTCTTAATGGAGGAGGGAGGGTGGAGTGTTGCAGGGATCAGTACTGGGACCAGTGCTATTTAACATATTTATAAATGATATGGAAATCGTAACGACGAGTGAGGTAATTACATTTGCAGATGACACAAAACTAATCAAGTTTGTTAAAACACATGTGGACTGTGAAATATTGCAGGAAGACCTTAGGAAACTGGAAGACTGGGCATCCAAATGGTAGATGAAATTTAATGTGAACAAATGCAAGGTGATGCACATTGGAAAGAATAATCCGAATCATAGTGTCCTGATGCTAGGTTCCACCTTGGGGGTCAGCACCCAAGAAGAAGAAGATCTAGGTGTCATTGTAGATTACTACTACTACTATTTAGCATTTCTATAGCGCTACAAGGCATACGCAGCGCTCCCCCAGTGGTCACCAACCCCCTCCCACCCAAAGATAATATGCTGAAATCTTCTGCTCAATGTGCAGTGATGGCCAAAAAAGTAAACAGGATGCTAGGAATTGTTAGGAAAAGGATGGTGAATAAGACCGAAAATACTATAGTGCCTCTGTATTGCTCTATGGTGCTACCTCATCTTGAGAACTGCATTCAGTTCTGGTCGCCGTATCTCAAAAAAGATATAGCAGAATTAGAAAAGTTCAAAGAATAGTGAAAAAAATGATAAAGGGGATGGAATTCCTCTCATATGAGGAAAGGCTAAAGTGGTTGGAGCTCTTCAGCTTGGAAAAGAGATGGATGAGGGGAGATATAATTGAAGTCTACAAAATTCTGAGTAGTGTAGAACAAGTAGAAGTAAATTGATTTTTTACTCATTCCAAAAGTACAAAGACTAGGGGACACTCAAGAAAGTTACATGGAAATACGTTTAAAATAAATAGGAGGAAATGTTTTCACTCAACGAATAGTTAAGCTCTGGAACTCTTTGCCGGAAGATGTAGTTAGTGTACCTGGGTTTGAAAAAGGGTTTGGACAAATTCGTGGAGGAAATGTCCATAGTCTACTCTTGAGACAGACATGGGGAAGCAACTGCATGTCCTGGGATTGGTAGCATGGTGTGTTGCCACGTTTGGGTTTCTGTGCCAGGTACTTGTGACCTGGCTTGGCCACTGTTGGAAACAGGATACTGGGCTAGATGGACCATTGGTCTGACCCATGTTTATACTTGTTCTATACCTTAGCACAGGGCTCAGCAAATCCTGTGCGCCAGGTTGCCATGGCACCTAGAAATTTCATCCTGGCGCCCGGGATTTCATACTTCCGATATTTTTTAATTCCTACTGCAGTGTTGCCTGTAACTGCTTCTCTCCACCCCACATGGTGATCAGGCTCTGCATATACATGATACGTGCAGTGCAGGGGGTTCCTGAAGTCTCACAGGACTTGAAACTGCGACATTTCCCCAACTTCCTGCACTGCATAGCTCAACTATATGCAGGGTCCAATCACCATGTAGGGTGGAGAGAAGCAGTTTCAGGTAGTGCTGTGAGTAACAAGTGAAGGCTGGAGGGGGGACACAGGAGAGACTGGGGGAGACTGGGAGGGAGGTTATGAGAAGAGACACACTGGGTAACTGTGTGTGTGTGTGGGGGGGGGGGGGGGGGAGGTTATGAGATGAGACACTGGGTGAAGGTTGAGGATGGGGGTATGAGACAGAAACTGATGGGCACCTAGGCTGTTATGATAGGTTAAAAAAAAGAGGCAATTGTCTCTTTGCTTCACCTGTTTAGAGGGTGTTGTCACGCAGATGACAGCATGCTTTGGGAAGGGAGACTATTGACTTCTGTGTAGGGTTCCTAAATTAAATTCTCTTCTACTCTATTCATTGTCACCATTATGTCGCCAGACCTCCCCTTCCAAGGGGAAGGCGAGAGATCAGTCGGCCCTTGGTGGTCCCGAAATATAACTCCACTCCATCTGCCTTGGTGAACTTCCTTTTATTAATTTGAAATCAGGATTGTTAATAAACTCAAATCCCTCAACCCGTAGTCCTAGGTGCAGTCTTTCTAGGCCTTATGCATTCAATCTCTAAGTTCATATAGCCCCCTTGCCTAGAGCAGCTTTGACAAAAGAGTTTAATATAGCCTTCTTTGTCTGGTTTGCTCCCCCTTCCAACAAATCAACAGTCTTTGAAGGCAAATTGTTTAGCATGGAGAGAACGGGCCCAATACCGACCCCGCAGTCCCTGATAAATTGAAACAAGACCCCCCCCCCCCTACCTGCCCAAGTTCATTCCTTCTTTGGAATATAGCTCATACTAGAGACAAAGTTCGTTTATATACAACAGTTCCGCTACTTCCAGCTCAAATCAGAGTTCATTTAAATATATAACAGTTCCACTGCCTTCAGCTCAAATCCTTTTATTTCTTCACCCCCTTACACATATAGAGGATGATGAAGGGATCCTTCTCCCCCCTCCCCCTTTACTATACAAGCATCCAACTCCTGGTCAGGTTTGAGCATTTTTATAGTCCTTTTCCCCTTAGGGAACAGTCCTTGCCACGAGCCTGGAGCTGGCTCCACCACCTCACACTCCAAGGCTACCTCCTAGGAAACTTTCTTCCACTCCTGCACCAAGTTAGAGAGTAGAGCCACTAAAAATCCTTTCAGCTTCTCCCCTTTTACCTTGGCCAGGGCAGAGACATCCAAAGGCTCCAGTTCAGCAGCTTCATCTCCTTGGGAAATCCTCTGACCTCCCTCTAAGGACTGCCAATCCATAGGTTCCTCTCTCTGGTTCTCCCCCAGCTGCTTCATATCCCTTTGATTATCCCTACAGAGCCAGTCATAACCCTCTCTTCTAGAAGCCTGGGAATCATAGTACATGCTACCTTTCCTCAGCAGGCTCAGGTGCTGTATCTTGGGGCTGCTGGGAACTGTAGTCTTCCTGGTCCTCAGATGAAAGGGAGGGCCTATTCTCCCAGAGAGAGGTAATCTATCCCAGGGAAGCTGGGATTTGTAGTCTCCTGAGGTTTCAGGGTAAGACTTGCCCCTCCGGCCCTTTTCCCTAAAGACTTTCTTGCCTCCTCTCTTGGACTCTCCACAGCATGAAGAACAAATGTAGCCAAAAAAGGAGGGAAAAAGCCTCAAAGAGCTTAGGACTTAACAGTGTAATGGAGCTAGGGACTTTTATCATTTGCTTAAAAAAATATTCTTCATGGCAACGAAAATCATCTTCTTGCAAAATTATTTTATTGTTATTTTTTCTAATTTTTAGAACTTACCTTTTAAATAGAAGTCATGCCCTCTTCTTTCAGTGCATGCCTTGCAACTCCATGGCTGACGGTGGCAGGTGCTTCACTTCAAGCTGCATGGAATGCAATAGTTGCTTGCACTATGCCAAACTTCACAGGCTGACATCAATACACACTAATGCCTGTATTAGCTTTATTGTGTTCTAGTAGAGAAACTCCTTAGGCCTTTTTACTAAGGCGTGTTAGCATTTTTAACATGCCTACAATTAGCGCGCATGCCAACTGTGTAGGTGCCTATAGGGATATCATAGGCGTGTACACAGTTAACACACATACATGGTTAACGCACCTATAATGCGGCTTAGTAAACAGGACCATTAGGGGTATGTTTACTAAGGCACGTTAACATTTTCAATGCGCCTTTAAAGTAAATGCGTAGTGAAACTGTCTTCAGTGAAATATGTTTTCTTTGATCCTGTACATTTAAGTTCTTTTTTAGAATCTAAGAAGGAAATAACACCACCCCCCAATTCAGAAGCATTATTAACATCTACACCATAATCCGATTTGATGTTCTCCTGTGATTTCCCCCTCCATGCTTCCCATTGTGTAATTTTGATTGAACTTTAATTTCCTAGGGTATTGTGCCTGCTCCTTTTCTAAAATGGTGGAATAACATAGGATTATATACAATTTGCTTTTTCTTCTTTCTTTCATTCATTTCTACCTTTTATAGGGTATGATTTGTAAAGATGAAAGAATTGTGTTAATCCTCTTTATTTTCTGAACCAAGATTCTTGGAATGTTATTAGTAAACTTAAAAAAAAAAAAAAATATATATATATATATATATATACACGTCTCTGTATCTCTTTGCCCTTTACTTTTTCTGTCTCACTTCTGTTCCTCTACATCCTCATTGCCTCTCTGTTCTCTTTCAATTACTTATTCTCTATATGAAACTGACACAGTCTGACAAAGAGAGGGGCATAATCGAATGGGGCACCCAGGTTTTCCTGAGGGCGTCCTCACAGGACGTCCCCACAAAGGGGCAGGGAAACCCGTATTATCGAAACAAAATGGGCAGCCATCTTTTGTTTCGATAATACGGTCGGGGACGCCCAAATCTCCACATTTAGGTCGACTTTAGAGATGGTTGTCCTCGATTTTCGGCGATAATGGAAACCGAGGACACCCATCTCAGAAACAACCAAATCCAAGCCCTTTGGTCGTGGGAGGAGCCAGCATTCATAGTGCACTGGTCTCCCTGACATGCCAGGACACAAACCAGGCACCCTAGTGGGCACTGCAGTGGACTTCAGAAAAAGCTCCCAGGTGCATAGCTCCCTTACCTTGTGTGCTGAGCCCCCCAAACCCACTCCCCACAACTGTACACCACTACCATAGCCCTTAGGGATGAAGGGGGCACCTAGATGTGGGTACAGTGGGTTTGTGGTGGGTTTTGGAGGGCTCACATTTACCACCACAAGTTTAACAGGTGGGGGGGTGTGGGCCTGCATGAAGTGCACTGCAGTACTCACTAAAACTTCTCCAGGGACCTGCATACTGCTGTCATGGAGCTGGGTATGATATTTGAGACTGGCATAGAGGCTATAAAAATATTTTTAAAGTTTTGTTTATGGTGGGAGGGGGTTATTGACCACTGGGGGAGTAGGGGGAGGTCATCTCCGATTCCCTCCGGTGGTCATCTGGTCATTTAGGGCACATATTTGTGGCTTGGTCGTGAAAAAAAAGGACCAAGTAAAGTCGTCCAAGTGTTTGTCAGGGCTGCCTTCTTTTTTCCATTATCGGTCGAGGACGCCCATGTGTTAAGCATGCCCCAGTCCCGCCTTCACTATGCTTCCGACACGCCCCCAGGAACTTTGGTCGTCCCCGCAATGGAAAGCAGTTGAGGACGCCCAAAATTGGCTTTTGATTATGCCGATTTGGACGACCCTGGGAGAAGGACACCCATCTCCCGATTTGTGTTGAAAGATGGGCGCCCTTCTCTTTCGAAAATGAGCCCAATAGTGTTTATGCCTTTATGTTTTTCATAGATGTTTTGAGCTTTTCTTCAAAAATAACGCTCGAGTTATGCTGTTATTATGAAGATATATTTTCATGTCCGTTATGCTCAGAGGTACATGTGAAATAGGGAAATGTTACTTGTGATTGTAGTTGTGTGAATAATACAAATGATATGTTGCATATTTTGGAAGAGACATTGCCTGTTCAGTGCAATTCCCTCATCAGTTTTGAAAGAACTTATAATTTAGTGTTTGTTTAAAAACTGTTTATATATAATCTGCTGAAAAAATGGAACACTGATAAACCAGCCAAGAGCATTAATGGAAAATACAGCACACATCATAGCAATAAACACTGAGAAGCAACCCCTTTACAGCAAGAATCATGGGTATGTGACCCAGATCATGAAATGAGCTAAATATGTTTTTGCATTAATATTAATTGAAGTGCTGGTAGTATTCCGCAGGGGTACCACTTGTTCTGACCGACGTATAGTGTTAAAATGTGGAAATGCTGACTTTCTTCAATAGGTTAGAGCTAGGGGAGATGATGATGTCAACCTAAATTGTAAAGGGAAATGTTTTGGGAGGAAAATAGATGTTACCTCTTTTCTGCCAAGCTGCTGAGGGAGCATAGGACTCACAAAGAAACTGGTTCCTGAATACTGGCCCAGTCCCTCGACAAAGGAAAAGTAGATCTTCTGCTTCATTTTCTCTTGAGAAAACTAAAGAAGGTTGGTGAAGTCCTATGACCAGTATGCTTGGAGTCCACTGGGGATAAAGATGTGGAAACGTTTCTTTCATCCTGTGCCTGGGTGCCTAGATGGAAGAAGTCCCTGGGTTTTTGAAGAGTCTCATAATACAGAGTGGATGTTCCTGATTGTAAGAGGACAGAGAAATATGATGTAGTGTCTGTGAGAAGGAGAGTGCTGAAGAAGAAGAGTCCTACAGAGGATCCTAAAGAGTCTGGATGAGAGAAATGGAGAGAAGTTCCAAGACAGAAGAAGAAAATTGTTGTGTCTGCAGCTTTTACTTTTTTATTTTTATTTTTTTAGATTTTGTGTATGTTGAGAAAACAAATTAGTCAGATTTTTAAATCACCCAGGTTATTGGGCCAATACTCAAAGCCAGTTATATTTTCTTTGGCTGCCTGTGAGTGTACAATTGAGCTATCTATATATTTTCAAAATTTTATGGATAGTATCAGGCTGAAAACTCATCTGAACAGCCTGATACTACCTGTATAGTTAAGTGGTGGAGGTAGGAAAGAGTGAGGGTGAGGTTGGGAACTTATTTAGATCAGTGGCAGTTTTTGGGTGAGCCAACAGGTTGGATGGGAGGCTCCTGAAATCTCCACATTATGGTGGATTCCCAGCATCCACCATGAAAAGTCACACCTATGTGTACACTTCCCTTCTCTTCCAGGCAATCCCAAAGTAGGGACATGAGTCAGGGCCTTAAAACAGCTAGCATCAGTACCCCACAGATATATGCCCCCAAACCTAGGTTTCCCACTTTTCTCCTTGGGGTTCCAGCAGAGATAGTCAAAAGGACTGGTAACTCCAACAGGGGCCCCTGCCATCTCCCACCCAGCTGTAGAACACATAGGCATAGGGAGGCACACACACACCCACACCTCTGACAAAAATGAAACAGTGGCCACTTCCATGCAACTGCACAGTACCATACTACCTCCAGGCACTGCCTGCTCACCCAGGGCCCTCCAGCAGGCCCAGAACCAATCCAGCTTGCCCATAAGCAGACCATCCTCTCAGGAGCAAACATCTCTGATATCATTGCCTCTGGGGTTCCTTGCTATATCATCTTGGTGCTTCTCCTTAGACATGTCCCCAGGTAACAATAACAGCCCCCAGTTGTCCCTGCCCCCCCCCAAATGCCAGGTGCACCACTATGCTAGCCATGTAGGATGTGTTAATCTCAATTGTAAACCTTTTGCACAAACAGGGTACCTTCCACCAGCCCACACCACCACAGGTAGCCCAGGACCAGCCTGTCCTGGAGAGAGCATTGGAGGAGATGTAGATGGACTCTGGGCACTGGGAGGTGCCACTCCCCCCACAAGCTGTGGAGGCTGAGGAGGAGATGGAGAACCCCTGAAGGGACATGCACCCCTGGAAAGGGATGAAAATGGGCAGAGATAGCCCCCCCCCCCCAACTATGCTAGAAGGCCTAGCTGCTCTGGACTGCACTACCACATCTGCTATGCCTGCTGGTGTGCCCAGCCAGGACAATCCCCAACTCTGTCTTCTGCAGCAAGTCTCAACCATGCACAGAGACTTGATGCAGGAGATGGCAGCACAAATCTAATCTAATTTAATCTGCAGTTTATATACTGTACAAAACCCAGGAAGAGGTTCAAAGAGGTTTACAACAAAAGAAGCTGCACAAAAGCAGAAAAAACTATGAGAATTTAAAATTTATCAAATAGAAAAGGTAAATACTGTGCCAGATTTTTGGCCTGATCCAGAGGCAACATGAGGAGCGACAAAACCCTCAGTGAGGGAAATGGACTATCGCTACTGTTTATACACTGTCACATCCCGCCTCTGCCAGCTCATGTTTTCCGCTGTCTGATCCAGGAACACAGCGCCACTCTGGGTTTTCTAGGTAACTTCCCGCAACTTATAAATTATAACAACTTAAAATGTGGAGTTTTCTTACTCCTTTTATTCTAAAATCACTTTAGTCTTATAGCCTTCCCCAAAGCAAAGCAGTCTGCTAGAAACAGTTCATTCAATTTAATTGTCCTTCTTCAGACTTAAGCCCTCTTTGCCCTTTCCTCAGTGGACCACCAAGGAAAAGGAGACCCCCCTTCCTTTTATTATACCAGTTTTGGATTCTCTGGTATCCACCCCAGGGTTTAACTTGAGCCTAGAGACACGCCTCTAAGATAACCTCATTCAGTTCAGATACTCCCATTTAATCTCCTCTCCATGTAGTGAATCAAATTTTCCATTAAGGTAGCTAGCATTCCCCTTCTGTACCTGGGCAAGGACAAAAGTATCCATAGGCTCCCACTCCGTCTCACATTCCACCCTTTCAACCTCAGAAATCCCTCCTGGGGCCTCCCACTCCACTAGAACCTCTCCTCCTCTATTCTCCCGCAGCTGATAATCATTATCCTCAGCTAGTCTAGAAAGATCAAGCCTTCCGCCTCGGGGAACCTGAGCCTTGTAGTCCAGCTCCTCCTGATTAAAAGATCTTGGAATCTTGGGAATCATACTGTAGGCTACCCTTGCTGGAGGAGTCAGGTGATCTGTCCCAGGGAAGCTGGGAGTTGTAGTCCCTCTTATGTTCCTAGAGGTGCCTGCCCCTTTTACTCCTCCTCCCATAGTCTCCTCCCCACCTGCTCCTCCTCCCAGAGTCTCTTCCTCTAGGTCTATCCCAGGGAAGCTGGGAGTTGTAGTCAGCTATCTGTTTACTTGAATCTTTGTTTCCGGCGGAGCCTAACCCCTATGTCATGCCCTCTAGACCTACCATATTCATCACAACAGTTATGTTTAAATGTTTATAAGTATAGGTTTTACATTGTTTGGCATACAAAGGTCTGTGTCTCCACTTTCTACAAAATGTGTTGATATCCTGGTATGCAAGGCGAGCAGCTCCCCCTGAATGTCAACTGCTCCACCACAGGGCTGGCCTAAAGGAGAGGGCTCTAATGGGCCTTGCAGCAGAAGAAGGGCCTGTGGGACTTACACCTGCCCTCCACCCTGATCTCAACCTACACCCCAAACCATCATGCTGTGCCTCTAGTAGCTAACATTTAGGTGACAGCAAATGTCAGGGCCTTCTCTAGCCTGCGATTCTAGTTGAACTAAGTTGCTTACCACAGCACTTGACACAGGTGTCAGGGTCATGGAGGCTGCTACCTAGTTCCCTATGGGGGGAGGGGGAACAGGCCTGTAGTCTCCTTTAACACTCCAGCTTTTGACTGTAGGACATCTGGGAGTGGGCCCTTTCCCGAGCTAAGTCAAGAGGCCAGATATTGGCCTGCCAGGTCCTGGGAGCAGGCTGGCCCCTCAGTTAGCAAGGAGAAAGGCAAGGCAACTGTATGACATGTGTAGGCAGTGGTGTGCTGTTTGTTAATTTTTAAAGAATTTTGAGAGCCAGTTGTTAAATTTTAACAACCAGCTTTCAAAATTTGGGCTCGTGTCCCTTCTTGGCATCATTGTCCTCCTCCTCCCCTGTAGCTTGTTCTGGTGGTGTAGCTACAGGGGGCCTCATTGGCTCAGGCCCCCCAACAATAGTGGCCACACAGGCAGTTTTTTGCTTTCTCAGGATCCCTATGCTCCCTGATCCCTGTCCCCACAGTCAGGCACCTGAGCTCTCCCTCTCTTCCTTTGGGTCCGGCCGGCTATCTCTCCTCCCTGTTTCCAGCATTGAGCCGCAGCATGGGCAGCGCTGAAGACAGCTGCTTCCAGTTGCCCCGGTCTCGTCGCTGCTTCATCCCACCTTTTCAAGTTCCTGTGAGTGAGACAAAGCAGCGAGATGGACCGTGGCAGCTGGAAGCAGCTGTCTTCTGCTGCCCATCTCGTCTTCCGCCAGGGTCGCTTTACTCATACTACCCCTCTCCTCAAGACCCTTCACTGGCTCCCTATCCATTTTCGCATCCTGTTCAAACTTCTTCTACTAACCTATAAATGTACTCACTCTGCTGCTCCCCAGTATCTCTCCACACTCGTCCTTCCCTACACCCCTTCCCGTGCACTCCGCTCCATGAATAAATCCTTCTTATCTGTTCCCTTCTCCACTACTGCCAACTCCAGACTTCGCGCCTTCTGTCTCACTGCACCCTACGCCTGGAATAAACTTCCTGAGCCCCTACGTCTTGCCCCATCCTTGGCCACCTTTAAATCTAGACTGAAAGCCCACCTCTTTAACATTGCTTTTGACTTGTAACCACTTGTAACCACTCGCCTCCACCTACCCTCCTCTCTTCCTTCCCGTTCACATTAATTGATTTGATTTGCTTACTTTATTTATTTTTTGTCTATTAGATTGTAAGCTCTTTGAGCAGGGACTGTCTTTCTTCTATGTTTGTGCAGCGCTGCGTACGCCTTGTAGCGCTATAGAAATGCTAAATAGTAGTAGTAGTAGTAGTAGTAGTAGTAGTAGTAGTAGCAAGGAGTACAATTTCAATATTGGCGAGACTGAGCTCCTTGTCAAGGAGATTATGACACACCATGCCAATCTCTTTGCTCCCAAGGGCCAAACAATACGTACTTTTAAAAAGGAAAGAGAATGGGGCACCATATGCAACAGGCTTAATACGGTCTATCATACACATAGATCTACAGAGAATATCAAAGGAAAATGGAGGCAGCTGAAGAGGTCGATGAAGCGCAAGGCTGAGGCCAACTCACCAACTGCAGATGCCATTAACCTTGCCCCAATGTAGTGGGGAGCTGGTAAATGTGGGTACTAGTCTGACGCTAGTGGCCTCTAGCACCCGGATTTACCCTTGATCATTGGGCTGTTAGCTTGTAAGAAAGAGGCAAGAGAAATCCCTGCACAAGCTGAGCCAGGGAAGGGGAATTCCCTCAAGGCATGCCAGTCTGGTAATCAAAGTAGCCTGGGGGGTGTGTATGTTTTGTGGGTTCCCCAGCACCCAGAGAGAGAGAGAGAGAGAGAGAGAGGGGGGGGGGGGGGTGGCTGGAAAGCACCCTCTGGTTAAAAGTAACAATCCAGCAGAGAATAGAGGTGACTGTAAAGGAAGGGTTGGATTCCCTAGAAGTGAGAGGGAAGGAAGGAGCCCATTGAAGGGGAGGGCCAGTTTCCAGAGGCAAGAGAGAAGAGATAGTTTCCCTGGGAGGGAGCCACAACCCACAGCCTGCCTGAAGGAAAAGGCGCTTCCCCAGGGAGCTGTGTGAAGCAGGTGGAATTCGAGGAGAGGCAGAAAGCTGGTGCCGAGAATGAGAAAGGAATAGTAGGCCTTGTTAGCTGGCTGGAGTTTGGATTCACAGTTTTCCCTAGGGGCCCAGTAAGACAGTAGGGAGAAGGGAGCTGTGAAGCAGGCTACAGTTGTGAATTTGGAGTAGGGCTGGGAAAGGCGTCAATCCTTATCTGGAAGGGTGAAGCAGCTAACCTTATGAGTTGCAGAGACAGATAGTATGGGGAGGCAAAAGCCTAGTTAATTGGCGGGAGGTTATACAGTTCCTAGGTGGATAACAGGAACTGGGAAGGGCTAGGGGCTAGGAATTCAGGAACTCAGCCTGTGTAAATGAAGTAGGTGTATTGCAGTTAGAGTGGGCTGGTTGAAAGTAAACAGAGAGGACTCTGTCTAATTAGTCTGTCCACCTGGGAAGCCCTCAGCACTGCGTACATTTGAAAGGGGGATATTGGGAATCCTGTGGGGGTAACTAGAAAGGGAAAGCTAAGCCTGCTCTTAAGGTACCCTAATAAATGTGCTCTTGTGTTAAAGGAAGCAAAATTTGCTCTGTTTTAGCTTGGTCCTGTATCTGGAAATAATAAAGAGTGTTAATTGGCTTAAAGAAGTGTGGGCTGTCAAGTCTGTGAGAAACTTGTGGCTGGGATACTGAGGTTTACAGCACCAGAGCCCGGGCCCCATGGCATAATATGTATATACATTTGGCATAACTGTGGTCACATAACTGCCGCAGGGACATAAATTATTTACAGTATTCAAAGTGGGAGCCCTGCCTATGTCCAACCCATGCTCCTCCCATGTATACACGTCACTTGCATTATGTGCCTTCCCACTTACATTTTACACAATAGAGCTTAGGCACTTTGCGGATATGTGTGCATAAATGCAGACATCCATTTATAGAATTGCCCTTCACATCACCTTCATTTCTTGATACGATGCCATAACGGTTTGTCATTCCATTCTGCAGCCTATTGTGCTTGATCTTCACAGGTAGGCTCCCATCTAAGTATCAACCAGATTTGATGCAACTTAGGAGCCCTTTTACTGAAGGGCGTTAGGGCTACTGCCTGCTTGGCATGCAGCGAACTGACCCTACCACCGGGCTCGCTCAGGAATCGGTAGTTCTGGGTCTCCCGTGCACCATTTCCGGCACTAGAAAAGAGAAGGTGATAAGGGCTCCGGCAGTAAATGAAAACGTGAAATTTTTTAAATTACCACATGGTCGTTTACTGTCCCTTTTAAAAAAGTCTTTTTTACTATTGGTGGTAACAGGAGGTCTCGGTGTGCATCAATCCCACGCACCAATGCTGCCACAGGCCACCTTTTACCTCCATTTGGTAAAAGGGCCACTTAGTTTTCAAGACTTAGCAGGTCTGAGCTCACTCAGAGTGGTATTGCTAAGGGTTGGGCATTTGATTTTATAGTAAAAATCTTAGAAACATAGTACTGCCTACCTATATAGTAATATATAAAGGGTTTTTTTTTACTAGAACAATGCATGTACTGTACATACTGTATATAAAATTAATATGAAATAAATTATCTATATCTCTCTGACTGTGAATGGGTCAGAATTCACACAAAATTGTACACAATGCTGGTGTATATACACAACTAAATAGGCGAATGAGTCAATCAATGCAAATAATTGGGTGCTAATAAACAATTATGGGTTTTAATTGGCAACATTTTGGATTTGTGCACATCTTGTTAAGTGCAATTCTATGAAGATCCATGCAAATCTTAAAGCGAGTCTTTTACTAAGCAGCCGTATCATTTTTAGCTCGTGGTAGAAAACAGCTGGCAGTAATTACATAGGCAATTATGTCCCCTCGGAAAACTGCTTTGGTGGTAGATCAAAACAAGGACGGTTGTTCCAAGTGGGCTGCATTGGTCTGAAGAAAGAATTCCAACTTATCGTGAAAATATTTCTGAAACTCACTATGGCAATAAACCCCTAGAGTCTAAAAATGGTGCACAAATTCTCACACACAAAATTGTGCACAATCCTGACATGCATACACAACTAAATAGGCGAAGGAGTCAATCAATGCAATAAGTCAATCAATGCAATGCTGATAATCAATTATGGGTTTTAATTGGCAACATTTTGGATTTGCTCACATCTTGCTAAGTGCAGTTCTATAAAGATTCATGTAAATCTTAAAGAGTGTCTTTTACTACGCCGCGGTAACATTTTTAGCTCGCTGTAGAAATCATCTGGTGGTAAACGGCGAGACGCCTGGGCGTCTGGGCGTTTACCACCAGCTGATTTTTACCACAGCTAAAAATGCTACCGCAGCTTAGTAAAAGACACCCATAGTGTGCAAGTCAAAAGGAGGCATGGCATCGGCAGGGCATGGGCGGGTTAGGGGCTTCATTAAAGATGTGTGCAGTATTACTGAATACCAGGGATCTGCACCTGAATTGTGCACCATGATTGACACCAGGTTCAGTTGGTGTAAATACTCATGCCCAACGTTCGGTGTGGAAATCAGCTCAAAGTGCTATTCTATAAACGGCACACAACTCAGAGTGCCATTTATAGAATAGCGCTCCAAGCTGATTTTTTTTCAGCACCGTTTTTTGAATGCCATTTATGGAATCTACTCTAAAACGTTTATTTTTCTACTTTTGTTGTCTGGACATTTTGAGAGTAATTGTACAACAGGGCATCTAGGTTAATTGGACACGCTGGGTCTTTTACTAAGGTGCGCTAGTGTTTTTAGCATTCGCTAAAAATAAGCACGGCTAAACGCTAGAGATGCCCATAGGAATACATTGGCGTCTCTAGCATTTAGAGAGTGCCTGTTTTTAGCACACGCCAAAAACACTAGCGCTCCTTCGTAAAAGTACCTATTTTAGCTTATTTTTATAAAGATACAGGTGTCACCTGAAGAAAAAGCTCTGATTCTCAAACCTCAGTTTTATGTTGAAACATGAGGTTTAGACATTCCTTTTGTTGAAATTAAAAGATGTAATGTTAAATGTTTTGAATTGTGTCTGGTGAGATCTCTACTCAAACCTTGTTTCCTTTTCTATGTGGCGTTAAAGTACTTCAGATTTATAATGTTTTGCCAAGTTCACTAATTCATTTTGGGACAGATGTGATGATAAGTATTTTCCCCATAAACACAAAAGGCAACATTTTCCATAACTTGCCTAAAAGAGAAATGTGTGTATTTTACAGGCCAAAGAAATCAACCTCATCATCAAATATTCACTAAGGGTCCCTTTTACTAAGCTGCAGCAAAAAGTAGCCTTAATGCAACTCTTGCATGGATTTTTCCTGTATGCTGAAACCATTTTTGTCATAGCCGTAAAACGGCCAGTTTTCCACTTTTCTGTATTAATGTCCATGTGCTTATGTTGCCATTAGCATGCAGACATTAAACAAAATTACTGTGTGAGCACTTACTGCCACCCATTTTATATGTAAAGTAGTAAATTTAAAACAAATCTGAGAAATCTTTTCTTCACTCCATGTGTAATTAAACTCTGGAATCCGTTGCCAGAAAATGTGGTAAAGGCTGTTAGTTTAGCAGAGTTTAAAAAAGGTTTGGATGGCTTCCTAGAGGAAAAGTCCATAGACCATTATTAAATTGGACTTGGGGAAAATATTTCTGGGATAAGCAGCATAAAATGTTTTGTACTTTTGGAGGGATCTTGCCAGGTATTTGTGACCTGGATTGGCCACTGTTGGAAACAGGATGCTGGGCTTGATGGACCTTTGGTCTGTCCCAGACCATGCCAGAGCTATGGCAGACCTATATAGTACACATAAATGTGGCACTTAAACGCTAATACAGTATTCTATAAGTCACACATGTAAATATTGGCCCTTTCAACGACCTATTCATGCCCCTCCCAGTGAACAACCCCTTGTATTTACGAGATAAGGCATTTTCACAAATACATTATAGAATACCATTGAGCGTTCTGCTAGCACTTATGTGGGAAGTGTACATTCACCTGTATAAGTACTCATATTCTATAAATTTAAGGGAAGGCACAAATGGCACTTAAATTTAAGAGCCCTGTTATAGAATTAGGAAGCTAGTGCCTAAATGATCAGAGATGATTTTCAGGGGTATAGTAATGGTAATGCCACTGAAAATCTGAGTATGGCACTGGTGAGCAGCACTTATTCAAATAGAAGCCCTTCTTACCCTGAAAAGTACTGCTGAGTATCATGACCACAGAATAATGATAAGAATAATAATGATAAAGGACTACAACATTGTTAATAATCTTAATCCAATAAGGAAACAATAAAACAAAGAAAGTGTTAGCAAGTTTTAATTGACTAATTTCATTAAGCCCATACTTAGTCATATTTCAAGCTCATCTCCAGCCTTAGAAGCTACAGAATAAAATGTTTTATCCACCTACGTAGACTTTCTTTTAAAGTTCATTCTTTTCTTACGTATACATTTCATAACTGAGAATGAGGGATAATAAAATTACATGTGGCAATCCTATTATTATTATAAGACTGAGAGGTCTTTCAATTTTGGATGTTTTACATGCATTTCTTAATTTGTAAATGAGAACTTTACATTCCACATGAGCAATGAAAACAGTCCTTCTACGGGCAAAATTCTGGTTGCTATGTCATCCAGCAGCTAAGATTCACGTAAAGATTAGAAATAGCTCTGGAGGTTAAGAGCTCAGTAAAATATTCCAATTCATTCACTGTTGTTTCATGATGATATTTTCTTTGTTTTTAAATACTTGAGACGTTTTCCAGTCTGAGATTGGAAAAGAGACTTTGGTGACTACTGTTCAGGAAGAATATGTGAATAAAAATACTATTGAAATCCTGAGCAGAGACTGAGTACGAACAGAAAGGCAGTAAATTTGACATGGGCAATAAAGAACAGATAATAACTATGAGATGCGGAATGTATAGGAAATGTTTGGAACCCTGCATGACTGTAGGATGTGGAATGTGTTATCAGCCTTATTATAATATACATGGCCCATTATCTCATTTCTGATATAAAATTTCACTTGTCATGTCGTTTCCTTGTACATTAAACTTTTTAATTATCAGAATTTTTTCAGACTTGCAGGAAAATAAGATATCCAAATAGCAAATTTAAAAGTATTATGTACATGATATAAAGGAAAAAAAGAAACAGAGAAATGAACATCTCCTACCAAGTCCACCAACTTAAGAAGACGAACCCAATCTCAGAGAGAGTAATTTAAAACAAAAAAATTAAAAGCAAATATCATTCAAACCAATGTGGAGGAGCATTTTCAATACGATATATAAATTCAACTTTGGATGCTTTGCACTAAATGTCCCAAATGCGACTAGCAAATGTAACCATTTTTTAAAACGCAAAACAACTATCTTTTTTATCTGAATATACCATTTGTAACAAGGTTTTGTGCTCTATGCATTTATCTTTTCAGGCCATTTTCAGAAAAAAAAATGCACAAGTGAAAAACATGGAAAATCAAGCCATTGGGATATAGAAGGGGCCAGTATTTTTAGCAGACTGATCCCTCAGACATCCCAGGAGAGCAATAGGGCACCCTAGGGAGCACTGCTGTGGACTTCATATAAATGCTCCCAGGTACACATCTCACAGTTGCTCCATTACCTTGTCTACTGAGCCCTCCAAAACCCACCGAAAACCTTCAGAAATAGCGTAATTTTTTCTTTGTAACTGCTATAAATTTAGCAGATAAACGCTTTCAATCATCATTGGTCTCAGCATAGTAGATTTTTCTTTTTATTCCCTTTATTATCGCTTTTATCTTTACCTCTTTTTCTCTTGTACTCTTTTATTAAAACCTCATACTTTTAATTGTGTGTCTGTGTGTGTGTATGTGTGTATATATACATACACATATGCTCATCAAACAATAGAAACAATCATGGCACTTAGCTTTTCTAACAGACTCACTGGCAACAACATGGCCAGTCTTTTCAAACCTTCTTCAGGATAGTAATCTGATTATAAATCTCAGGCTTCTTCCTAGAGTGCCTCCATTCATGCATCCTGGCAGCAGGAGGATGTGATAACAGTGGTTAGCATATCTGGGTTTAAAAAAGGTTCGGACAAGTTCCTGGAGCAAAAGTCAATAGTCTGTTATTGAGATGGACATGCGGGAAGCCACTGCTTGTCCCGAGATTGGTAGTATGGAATGCTGCTACTAATTGGGCAGCTACCTTTTGGTGGCCATTTTGGCTCTTCCCTCGTACTTCAAGTCTCGTTTCCTTGCACAACTGTCAGCAAAACAAATGTTTAGAATGCTAGAGAGCCTGCTCATGTTTCTGTGCCCACATCACTTCATTTGAATATTGTCTAACATTTTTTCATTTCTATAGGATAGAATGTTGGAAACCCAGCATGTTGAGATCCATAAAGTACAGTGGTACCAACCTATTTTATTGCATATTTCATCTCAATTTTAGTAGTGCACTAGGCACTATTCTATAAGGTAGCACCTAAATACAAGGGGGGGGGGGGGGTTGTACACATGGGCAGAGAATGTGCAGGCCATGTGTCAGTCTCCCAGTAATATGCATAGTTTACAGATTATTATATAAACTACTCGCGTGTCTTGGTACACAAAGATGCACTAACTTACACGTGTCATTGGCATGGGTGCTCATTTTCAAAGCAGATGGACGCCTCAAAATGCCTAAAAAAAGGTCCATCTGCTAAGAACATCCAAATCCTGATTTTGGAAAGTCAGTATTTGGACATTTTTTTTGTACATTTGTACCCTGTGCTTTCCCACTCATGGCAGGCTCAATGTGGCTTACATGGGGCAATGGAGGGTTAAGTACATAAGTACATAAGTAATGCCATACTGGGAAAAGACCAAGGGTCCATCGAGCCCAGCATCCTGTCCACGACAGCGGCCAATCCAGGCCAAGGGCACCTGGCAAGCTTCCCAAACGTACAAACATTCTATACATGTTATTCCTGGAATTTTGGAGTTTTCCAAGTCCGTTTAGTAGCGGTTTATGGACTTGTCCTTTAGGAAACCATCCAACCCCTTTTTAAACTCTGCTAAGCTAACCGCCTTCACCACTTTCTCCGGCAACGAATTCCAGAGTTTAATTACACGTTGGGTGAAGAAAAATTTTCTCCGATTTGTTTTAAATTTACTACACTGTAGTTTCATCGCATGCCCCCTAGTCCTAGTATTTTTGGAAAGCGTGAACAGACGCTTCACATCCACCTGTTCCACTCCACTCATTATTTTATATACCTCTATCATGTCTCCCCTCAGCCGTCTCTTCTCCAAGCTGTATAGCCCTAGCCTCCTTAGTCTTTCTTCATAGGGAAGTTGTCCCATCCCCGCTATCATTTTAGTCGCCCTTCGCTGCACCTTTTCCAATTCTACTATATCTTTCTTGAGATGCGGCGACCAGAATTGAACACAATACTCAAGGTGCGGTCGCACCATGGAGCGATACAACGGCATTATAACATCCTCACACCTGTTTTCCATACCTTTCCTGATAATACCCAACATTCTATTCGCTTTCTTAGCCGCAGCAGCACACTGAGCAGAAGGTTTCAGTGTGTTATCGACGACGACACACAGATCCCTTTCTTGGTCTGTAACTCCTAACGTGGAACCTTGCATGACGTAGCTATAATTCGGGTTCTTTTTTCCCACATGCATCACCTTGCACTTGCTCACATTAAACATCATCTGCCATTTAGCCGCCCAGTCTCCCAGTCTCGTAAGGTCCTCTTGTAATTTTTCACAATCCTGTCGCGATTTAACGACTTTGAATAACTTTGTGTCATCAGCAAATTTAATTACCTCGCTAGTTACTCCCATCTCTAAATCATTTATAAATATATTAAAAAGCAGCGGTCCTAGCACAGACCCCTGAGGAACCCCACTAACTACCCTTCTCCATTGTGAATACTGCCCATTTAACCCCACTCTCTGTTTCCTATCCTTCAACCAGTTTTTAATCCACAATAGGACATTTCCTCCTATCCCATGACCCTCCAATTTCCTCTGTAGCCTTTCATGAGGTACCTTGTCAAACGCCTTTTGAAAATCCAGATACACAATATCAACCGACTCCCCTTTGTCCACATGTTTGTTCACTCCTTCAAAGAATTGAAGTAAATTGGTCAGGCAAAATTTCCCCATACAAAAGCCATGCTGACTTGGTCTCAGTAATCCATGTCCTCGGATGTGCTCTGTAATTTTGTTTTTGATAATAGCCTCTACCATTTTCCCCGGCACCGATGTCAGACTCACCGGTCTATAATTTCCCGGATCTCCCCTGGAGCCTTTTTTAAAAATGGGCGTTACATTGGCCACCCTCCAATCTTCCGGTACCACGCTCGATTTTAAGGATAAGTTGCATATCACTAGCACTAGCTCCGCAAGCTCGTTTTTCAGTTCTATCAGTACTCTAGGATGAATACCATCCGGTCCAGGAGATTTGCTACTCTTCAGTTTGCCGAACTGCCCATTTACGTTCTCCAGGTTTACCGTGAAGTCAGTAAGTTTCTCCGACTCGTCCGCTTGAAATACCATTTCCGACACCGGTATCCCACCCAAATCTTCCTCGGTGAAGACCGAAGCAAAGAATTCATTCAGTCTCTCCGCTACGTCTTTGTCTTCCTTGATCGCCCCTTTTACCCCTCGGTCATCCAGCGGCCCAACCGATTCTTTTGCCGGCTTCCTGCTTTTAATATACCGAAAAAATTTTTTACTATGTTTTTTTGCCTCTAATGCTATCTTTTTTTCATACTCCCTCTTGGCCTTCTTAATCTGCGCCTTACATTTGCTTTGACACTCCTTATGCTGTTTCTTGTTATTTTCAGACGGTTCCTTCTTCCATTTTCTGAAGGCGTTTCTTTTAGCCCTAATAGCTTCCTTCACCTCACTTTTCAACCAGGCCGGGTGTCTTTTGGACTTCCGTCTTTCTTTTCTAATTCGCGGAATATGTATGGCCTGGGCCTCCAGGATGGTATTTTTGAACAGCGTCCATGCCTGTTGTACAGTTTTTACTCTCTCAGTTGCCCCCCTAAGTTTTTTTTTTACCGTTCTTCTCATTTTATCATAGTCTCCTTTTTTAAAGTTAAACGCTAACGTATTTGACTTTCTGTGTACAGTTACTTCAAGGTCGATGTCAAAACTGATCATATTATGGTCACTGTTATCAAGCGGCCCCAGTACCATAACGTCCCTCACCAGATCATGCGCTCCACTAAGGACCAAGTCTAGAATTTTTCCTTCTCTCGTCGGCTCCTGCACCAGTTGCTCCATAAAGCTGTCCTTGATTTCATCAAGGAATTGTATCTCTGTAGCGTGTCCCGATGTTACATTTACCCAGTCTATATTTGGATAATTGAAGTCACCCATTATTATCACATTGCCCATTTTGTTCGCGTCTCTGATTTCTTTTATCATTTCTGTGTCTACCTGCTCATCCTGGCGAGGCGGACGGTAGTACACTCCTATCACCATTTTTTTCCCTTTTATACATGGAATTTCAACCCACAGTGATTCAAAGGTGTGATTTGTGTCCTGCTGAATTTGTAATCTATCTGAGTCAAGGCTCTCTTTAATATACAATGCTACCCCTCCACCAGTCCGGTCTACCCTATCATTACGATATACTTTGTACCCCGGTATGACAGTGTCCCACTGGTTATCCTCCTTCCACCAGTGGCTGTTAGATTCTATCTGTTAATGCTGTGGTACAGTGGAAAAGACTATGGAGATTAGCTGTTTTCTGTTAGCTGTTGAAATTTGCTTTTTAAGTTTGCCTAACACTAACCTACAATTCCTCCTTTAAACCCCAATCTTTAAGTTCCCAAAGCACAAGCAAAGTAGTGTTCACTTACCAGAGAAATGTCCTCTTCTCTCAGAACTTCTCAGAAAGAAAGTTCAGTGGGACCTTCCCTCTTTATATACTTTTGAATCTAAGGGGCCTCTTTTGAGCAACCTATGCAAGTATTCTACTTCCCCCACACCTTAATTATCACTTAAGTGACTTGCCCAGAGTCACAAGGAGCTGCCTGTACCTGAAGTGGGAATTAAACTCAGTTCCTCAGTACCAAAGTCCACCACCCTAACCACTAGGCCACTCCTCCACTGCAGCATAGGCGTAGTTTGACTGTTTCATTTGGGGGGGGCAAAAAAAATGGGCGGAGCATATTAGCATATCATTTGCATATATACATATGCAAATGAATATGCTAATATGGAGGAAGGAAATGAAATTTACAGGCAAAATATCACAGATGCACATTTCAAAAAGCTGACACATTTCAATTAATAAATTATGAATAAAATAAACTTTTATTTACCTTTGTTGTCTGATCATGTAGTTTTTCTATTCGCTTTGATCCCAGTGTCTTCTGTTTTATGCAGTGTCTTCTTTCCAGTAGGCTTCCCTCTGCTCCCCACCCTCCCAGTCCCATCCATCTCTTGCTCCTTCCCTCTGCTCCCCACCCCTCCCAGTCCCATCCATCTTCTGTTCCTTCCCTCTGCTCACCATCCCTCCGTCCCATCCATCTCTTGCTCCTTCCCTCTGCTGTGCCTGACCTCTCCAAATCCCATCCATCTCCTGGTCCATCCCTCTGTTCCCCACCCCTCCCAGTCCCATCCATCTCTTGCTCCTTCCCTCTGCTCCCCACCCCTCCCAGTCCCAACCATCTCTTGCTCCTTCCCGCTGCTCCCCACCCCTCCCAGTCCAATCCAATTCCTGGTCCTTCCCTCTGCTCCCCACCCACCCCTCCCAGTCCCATCCATCTCTTGCTCCTTCCCACCCCTCCCAGTCCCATCCATCTCCTGCTCCTTCCCACTGCTTCCCACCCTCCCAGTCCCATCCATCTCCTGCTCCTTCCCACCCTCCCAGTCCCATCCATCTCCTGCTCCTTCCCACTGCTTCCCACCCTCCCAGTCCCATCCATCTCTTGCTCCTTCCCACTGCTTCCCACCCTCCCAGTCCCATCCATCTCCTGCTCCTTCCCACCCTCCCAGTCCCATCCATCTCCTGCTCCTTCCCACTGCTTCCCACCCTCCCAGTCCCCACCCCTCCCCCCCGCGCGAGGTCCAAGATGGTGACTCCGTTTACCCCCTCTCTTCCTCCCTCCCTCCGGCGCAGGCAGCAGTCTTTTCCAGCGTTCCTGGCAGCTGTAGCGATATACACGCTGCCTTCGGTCTGCCCCGGAAGCCTTCTCTTCAAGTTCCTGTTCCCACCTATGCGGGAACAGGAACTTGAAGAGAAGGCTTCGGGGCAGAGCCAAAGGCAGCGTGTACAACGCTACCGCTGCCAGGAACGCTGGAAAAGACTGCTGCCTGCGCCGGAGGGAGGGAGGAAGAGAGAGGGGTAGACGGAGACGCTCCTCTCCGTCCGCTTGGCTTCCCTGCCCTCTCTGTCTGCGTCCCGCCGAAAGGAAATGACGTCAGAGGAAGGCGGGACGCAGATAGAGAGGGAAGGGAAGCCAATCGGACGGAGAGGAGCGCGTGCCTGCATGTGTTTTTTTTTTTTTTTAACTAATGGCGCGGCAGCGCCTCGCGTCGTTTGGGGGGGCACTGCCCCCCCCCTCGCCCCCCCCAGTCTACGCCTATGCACTGCAGTTTATCCAAACAGCAAGTGGGCGTGTTGTGGGCCAGTCTGGGGGGGGGGGGCACTCAAAGTAGGACATCCAACAGCAGTTTTTGAATGGAAAGAACCACCCACACAAATCCAGGTGTATTCTATAATAGTGCACATAACTTAATTGGCTTAATAAGCTAATCAGCGTTGATAACAGCACTTAACAAGCAAGAATAAGCACTAATTGGTAGCTATGGGTGGGGAAATGGGCATTTTGTGGGCACTCCAAAATGTAGACACATAGTTATAGAATCTGGCTTAGTGTGTGTAAATCTATGCGTAGGGATTTACATCACATTTTCATTGGTGTAAATGGAGGTGTGTAGCTTTAGGCGCTGGGATATCAACTAAGTATATTCTATATACCGTGCCTAAATCTAGGTGTTGCTTATAGAATACGATTAGGTGGAAATGTTTACCACCTAAGCGGATTTTTTAGGTGCCTTATATAGAATCTGTCCCTAAGTGCACAGCAGTGGGGTACTAAACTGAGGTGCTAATTTATAGACTTGCCCTCAAAATGTTTAAAGAAGCACCTCTGTCGAATATAGAAAGTAATTTTAGTCACTTCTGCAAGTAAAACAGTGCTTTATCTATGGAAATTGATTTTTATAAGTGAGCTTGCTCCATATGCAGGTATATGGTTAATGCTGTAACTGAGTGCCATGGGTAGGTACCTACTGAATTACCTAAGTCGGTGCTATTTGATAAAGAAAAGGAGTTGCCTATTTTTCTTTACAAAATGCTAGCATTCAATCACCTAATGCACACCTATATTGCAGGTGTGGATACTGACACCAGCCCTAAAACTACAAACCAAGAACTCACTTTTAAGGAGATTGCACAGGCTTCAGAAATGACACCACATCACCACTGCTAATGGAACTGCTGCCATAGTGCTTTATCTGCACTCTGCAGCTGCTCTCACCAGATCTTAGCGCCTCTTAACTGCATCAATCACTCATCACAACGTGTTCAGCGCACATTTCAGTTTTGTAAATTTGAGACTCTTACAGCGCTGATACCCTGATCTGCGGTTTGAGATAAGTAGCCGCTAATATCTTAATATCTTCTTATCTCGTGTACCTGTTTGGTGCTTTTTATAGTATAACAAATTTTGCATTCAATAAAATTTACAAAATTGAAATGGGCACTGAAGACCTTGAGGAAAGTGATTGCTACAGTTAAGAGGAGCTAGGATCTTGACAAATTATATGGTTTTTTGACCCAAAGAAATTGTAATCAGGGCCGCCCCTCTCTGTCCGCCACCGGGCCGGGCCCCCTGCATTGAAATCACAGCGCCTCTCACCTCTGTGTGAAATCGCTGCAGGCAGCAAGGTAGCAGATCGCTTCCCTTCGAGCCTCCTTCCCTCCCTGTGTCCCTCCCTCGCAGAAGTTACGTCAGACGAGGGCGGGTGGCAGACGGTCGATGACAGAGGGCGGGTGAGACTGTGGCGCTGGGCCCCCCTTGGAGGCCCGGGGAACCTTGTCCCCCCTGCCCCCCCTTCTCGGCGGTCCTGTTTGTAATATCCAAGGAAGGTATAAGAAGTGTTTCCCTGAATGCTCCCACATGTTAACTATATGCTGGGTATATTGGCTGCGAGTGTCGGCATTTCCCTGCTGTAACTAAATTGATCTATAAGTTCCTTATTCTTTATTTTCATTTTTTCCTAGTATCTTGTTTAACTATTTGTGGACTAAATTTGAAGGTAATTTTCTGTTTACCTTAATTAAGGTTAAAAAAAATTATTTCCTATTTTTCTAATACTGCTGATATTTCAAATGCATTTATATTATATGAATGTAATATTAAAACTTACAAATAAAAAAAAAGAGGAGCTAGGATCTGAAATAGCTGGGGCTGATGCCTCCTGTTTTTCGGTGTCTTTTTTGTAAGATACTTGGTTGTTATCAGCAGGGGCGTAGCCAGACAACAGATTTTGGGTGGGCCTAGGCAAGAAATGGGTGGGCAGCAAGTATTCTCTCCCCTCCCCCCCTCCCCCGCCACCACCACCAGCACCACCACCAAAAATATATCTCAGCTGGCAGGAAAATGCTTCTTTCCACCATGGCAGTCTACAGCAGGCATGCGCTGAAAACTGAGCATGCACAGGTGCCGGTATCATGGAGAGTAGCGTTTTCGTTACCATCAGAGGGAAGTCTTCAGCTGGTGGAGCTTGAGATCCCCACCAGCTACCGCTAAATGTGTGCTACTGTTGGGTGGGCCTGAGCTCTAAGTGGGTGGGCCAGGGCCCACCCAGGCCCACCTGTGGCTACGCCACTGGTTATCAGTCTTTCGTAGTGCCACTTACACTTGAGGTCCCCTTCCCTTTTCTTTTTCATTTGATTTATTTGGAAGAGGGTTTGTTGTTTTTACTTCCCCTCTGTTTTATCTGGGCATTGCGCCAGAGTGGTCTGTGAGTAAAGCTTGGGCAAATTCATAAGCTTTCCGGTTAGTGGTGATATTCAGACTGCTAACTAGACAGCTAATCAGCAAAAAGACTGCCTAGCTTTGTCCCATTAGCTATCTGGGTAACTGCCTGAATATGTTCACTAACTGGATAACACCTCGGGTCAGCACCGATTCCTGATTATTCAGTGCCAGCTGGTAATTGGATACCAGCACTGAATATCCAATGGTTTGGGTTTTTTTTTTTAACACACAGTGGCTGCTGTTTAAAAAAAAATGCTGCCCTTGGTGGGCTTAATATCAGTCCTGGTAGTGGGAGGAGGGGCTGGAGGTTGGGAGGCGGGGATAGTGCTGGGCAGACTTATACGGTCTGTGCCAGAGCCAGTGGTGGGAGGCGGGACTGGAGGTTGGGAGGCAGGGATAGTGCTGGGCAGACTTATACGGTCTGTGCCAGAGCCGGTGGTGGGAGGCGGGGATAGTGCTGGGCAGACTTATACGGTCTGTGCCAGAGCCGGTGGTGGGAGGCGGGGATAGTGCTGGGCAGACTTATACAGTCTGTGCCAGAGTCAGTGGTTGGGAGGCGGGGCTGGTGGTTGGGAGGCAGGGATAGTGCTGGGCAGACTTATACGGTCTGTACCCTGAAGAGCATAGGTACAAATCAAAGTAGGGTATACACAAAAAGTAGCACACATGAGTTGTCTTGTTGGGTAGACTGGATGGACCGTGCAGGTCTTTTTCTGCCGTCATCTACTATGTTACTATATGTTACTATAATTTACATATAGGTTTATATGCAGAAATGGTTTGGTACAAAAAAATTGCCTGGAGTCCATGCAGGTAAAAGCACTATTTTCAACACTTGGTCATAAGAGTAGTGGGGCACCAAAAGAGTTAACCTAGTCAGATCTTAGGAAATCATTCAAATGTTGCTGGATATATAACTGAGGTGTCCTTTTTGTGCAGCATAGTATCTAACATGCATACTTTAAAGCAGTGGCGTAGCTACGTGAGGCCATGGGGGCCTGGGCCCCTGTAGATTTGGCCCTGGACCCCCCCTGCCGACGACCCTCTCGACCCCCCCATCCAGCCGCCAACCCTCTCCTGCCGCCGCCGTCGGCTACCTTTGCTGGTGGGGGACCCCAACCCCCGCCAGCCGAGGTCCTCTTCTTCCGGCGCAAGGCTTCATTCTGTTTCTGTGAGTATGACGTCCTGCACGTACAACAAGCCTTGCAGATCAGCCAGCGGCCGTGCTGCTGGCTGATCTGCAAGGCTTCATTTTGTTTCTGTGAGTTTGACGTCCTGCACGCAGGATGTCAGACTCACAGAAACAGAACGAAGCCTTGTGCCGGAAGAAGAGGACCTCGGGGGTTGGTGTCCCCCAGCAGCAAAAGTAGCTGACGGTGACGGCGGCAGTGGGGGAGGGTAGGCGGTGGGAGGGGGGGTCAAAGTTGGTGGTGGTGGCAGCGGTGGTGAGGGGTAAAAATGGCGGGGGGATCGACTGCGCCAGGGGGGGCTAAAATGTGCCCCCTCACCCCCCTCCCGCCGAAGTCTGGCTACGCCCCTGCTTTAAAGCACAAGGTAACTGTGCAGATAGTACATAAAAGCTGTATATGTATTTTATGAAGCCCTCTTCCACTGAACGTACTGGAGAGGAAGGTTCTGGAAAAGTTCTTTTCTTGGCAGGAAAAGATACACTTCATGTCTCTACTGCTACAAAGTTTATACTATCCCAGAATGGTTGTTACAAAGAAAGAAAACTGTAAATGTCTCATTTCTCATGTAGTGGATTTAGCTCATGCAGTAGCAGCTCAATAAACTTCTATAGTCACATTCTCACATGCAGTACATTTGGCAGGTGATGAGTCAGTACACTCCATTCATGGAATTCAAAAGCAGAGCTCCACAATTTAACTTCTTATGAATCTTATATGATAACAAGACACTTATATTAGGAAAGATGTCTATTTTAAGCCTATTTTATAAAGGCTTTTGTGAACATCTGAACATAAAGGGACTCTTTTACTAAAGCTTAGTGTGTGCTAATGAACGTTAGCATACACTAAATGCTGCATGCCTATTTTATACCTATGGGCCAGATGGCACCTGAAATTTTAGTGAAAGGGCCCCAAAACGAATAAAAAAACCACAACACCTTGAAAAGATTATTGGGTTCATTTTCGAAAGAGAAGGGTGCCCATCTTTCGACATAAATCGGAAGATGGACGTCCTTCTCCCAGGGTTGGATGTCCTTGACCCATAATCGAAAGAAACAAGGACATCCCTGACGAACACTTGGACGACTTTACCTGGTCATGCTTTTCTTACGACCAAAGCACAAAAAGGTGCCCGAAATGGCCAGATGACCACCGGAGAGAATCAGGGATGACCTCCCATTTAGTGGTATAAATTTTGGAGAGAAGAGCAGAAGAGAGTTAAAGGAATTTAGGAAGTTAGGTCAAGGCAAATTTCATGAATATATAGAATGCAAGTTGGATGAACTTATACAGGACCTGGTCCCAAAAAGGATGGTTACAGTTAGGAAGAGATGAGGTTCTCTGTAGTATATTGAAGAATTGTGGAACCTGAAGAAGGAATTGTAGAGGCATGAATGGATTGGGAGAAGGATTAAGACAGAGGATGCTAAGCATGACTATTAGTGTTGTGTGTTCCTTTATAGGACAAATTTTAATGGTAAAAAATTCTTTCATGAGAATATTTTTGTTAAGGTTACAAATAAGTATTTGGAGACTTATGGTGTATCATGTGCATTGGTGAACCTTCTACAGGAAGTATCTTGGTGGTGTGATTTAGACTATAAGGAAATGGAGAGAGTCTAATGGCTAGTGCAGCAGGTTGCAGACTTGGGAAACTAGATTTGGTTCATGCTTCTACCTGATGGCCAGCAGTGGGTTGAGATCCTGGGGAACCAGGTTCAATTCCCTCTGCAGTTCTGTGTGACTCTGGGCAAGTCACTTAGAGGGGCATTTTCGAAAGGGACGTCCAAGTTTTGATTTGGACATCCTCGCACAACATCCTGATCCAGGCGAGGGAAACCTATAATTTCAAAACAAGATGGAAGTCCATCTTTCGTTTCGAAAATACCACCAGGGATGTCCAAATCCTTAAATTTGGTTGTCCCTAGATTTGGTCATCCCTAGACATGGACGTTTCTGATTTTCGGCGATTTCCGAAACCAAGGACGTCCATCTCAGAAATGACCAAATGCAAGCCATTTGGTCGTGGGAGGAGCCAGCATTTGTAGTGCACTGGTCCCCATGACATGCCAGGACACCAACTAGGGGGCACTGCAGTGGACTTCATAAATTGCTCCAAGGTACATAGTTCCCTTACCTTGTGTGCTGAGCCCCCCCAACCCCCCCCCCCCCCAAAAAAAAAACATAAAACCCACAACTGTACACCACTACCATAGCCCTTACGGGTGAAGGGGGCACCTATATATGGGTACAGTGGGTTTGTGGTGGGTTTTGGAGAGTTCATTGTTTCCTCCACAAACATAACAGGTAGGGGGGGGGGTACGGGCCTGGGTCCGCCTGTCTAAAGTGCACTGCAGTACCCACTAAAACTGTTCCAGGGACCTGCATTTACTGTCATGGACCTGAGTATGACATCTGAGGCTGGCACGACATATTTTGAAAGATGTTTTTTGAGGGTGGGAGAGGGTTAGTGACCACTGGGGGAGTAATGGGAAGTCATCCCCGATTCTCTCTGGTGGTCATCTGGTTAGTTCGGGCACCTTTTTATGCCTTAGTCGTAAGAAAAACAGGTCCGGGTGAAAACGTCCAAGTGTTCGTCAGGGATGTCCTTCTTTTTTCCCATTATAGGTCTAAGATGTCCAAGTGATAGGCATGCCCAAGTCCCAACTTCGCTACGCCTCCGACATGCCCCCTTGACCTTTGGCCGTCCCTGTGACGGAGTGCAGTTCGGGACGTCCAAAATTGGCTTTCGATTATACCGATTTGGATGTTTCTGAGAGAAGGACATCCATCTTCCGATTTATGTCAAAAGATGGGCATCCTTCTCTTTTGAAAATGAGCCGATTAGCCTTCCATTGCCGCAGGTACAATATACAACTTAGATTATGAGCCCACTAGGGAGAGTGCAAAGTACCTGTAGTAGAAATTGTAAACCACTTAGAGGGGCATTTTCAATACGATGTCTAAGTCCGACTCTGGTCATTTTGCACAAAACATCCAAAATCCGAATAGGAAATAAGGTCATTTTCAAAAAAAGAAAAACGTCTATACTTTTTTTTTTTCAAAAGTACTGCTTTAAGCAAGGTTTTGTGCTTTGGTTGTTTTGTTTTTTGGTCCATTTTAGAAGAAAAAACGAATATGTGCAAAATGTAGAGATTCATGCCATTGGGATGTAGGAGGAGCCAGCATTTTTAGTAGACTGGTCCCCCAGACATCCCAGGAGAGCAATGGGGCACCCTAGACAGCACTTCTGTGCCCTTCATGAAAATGCTCCCAGGTGCACATCTCACCTTTGCTCCCTTATCCCCACTACAATAGCCCTTATTTGTGAAGGGGGCACATATATGTGGGTAAGTAGGTTTTTGGTGACTTTGGGAGAGGTCACTGTTTCCACCACAATTGTGACAGGTAGAGGGAGATAGGGAACTGAGTCCCCACTCCATAGTGCACTGCATTTAGTACTACACTACTCCAGGGACCTGTTTGCTGACTTTAACATCTGAGGCTGTCATAGAGGCTGGTAAGTCATATTTGTATTCACATTTTTGGGTGTGTGGGACGGGGGTCACTGACCACGGGAGGGGGGGGGGGAAGGTATTGAGGGATCACCCCTGATTCCCTCCAGTGGTCATCTGGGGGCCCTTTTACAAAACTGCGGGAGGGATAGCGTGTGGATAGCACAAGCCAAATTGGCACTACTGCCAGGGTAGTGTCTGCACCCATCTGTAATTATGAGTTTGGCATGCACTGAATCCTGCGGTAGAATTTTTTTTTTCTATTTTCTACCGGGGGGGGGGGGGGGGGGGGGCGTTCCAAGAGGTAATTGGCAGCACGGCCACAGTGGCGTATGCTGTGTGGTTATTGCGTGGGTAGCGTGTGAGCCCTTACTGCTAAGACAATGGCTGGTGGTAAGGGCACAGGCCATAAATAGGCACACGCAAGTTTTAATTTTTGCGCATGCCCATTTCCCGGCCCATTAAAATATTACCATTTTGCCGCCGCAGTAAAAAGTGGCCCTGTACACGCCCAAAGACTCACCCACACTACCGCAGGCCATTGTGACTTTGTAACAGGACCCCTTGGTCATTTAGGGCATCTTTTTTTCCTTATTTGTTTTGATGGGTCTAGACCAAAACGTCTTGGTTTTAGTCCTAGACATTTTGTTTTGTTCCATTATGGCTATAAAACGTCCAAGTGCTAAGCATACCCTAATCCCGCCTTCAAAATGGCCATTTGTGATTTGGATACAGTACAGACAAATTGCATAGATAAACGTCTACAAAATAGATTTCGAAAATACCGATTTGGAAGAAAAACGTCCAAATGGTGTTTTATGACTCTTTTTGGATGTTTTCTTTTTTGAAAATGAGCCCCATAGTCACCTCAGGGATCACTTGCAGTATATCAAGTGCTAAAATAAATAAAAACTCAGTATTGTTGAAGAGAAAGTTTTAGTAAATCAGGGTCCTGATGGTGTGCAAGCTAAGAAGGAGGGAGGGGAGTCTAATGCTGCCCCATTTTTTGTGGAGTTCAGGGGATATACAGTTCAGGAGTTGGAGACCATGATAGAGGTCTGCAACCAACATCAATTTTGGATGCCTCTCCTGCTAGTTTGATAATGATCAATCATAAATGTTGCGCCCAGTTTTTATGTTAGATTGTGAATAATTCACTTCACTGTTTTTTTTTTTAAGTCATGTAAATCGATAATCAAATTGTAAAAGAAGGTGCATTGGATAGCACTAAGCCTGAACATTCTTACCCAAAGACTAATGTACTATTTCTTTCTAGACACCCAACCCCCCCCCCCCCCCCTTTTACAAAGCCATGCTAGCAGCTACCTGTGTGGTAATGCTGACACAGCCCATTCAAAGTGAATTTGCTGTGTCAGCATTGCTGCATGGCAGCCGCTAGCGTGGCTAAATAAAGGGGGGGGGGGTAAGTTGTTGGAGAAATGTGTGCTTATCCAGTTGCAAGAGTTTGTAGGTGAGATATCCTTTGGTGTAATAGGAGTACAAGTATAGTGTGGGGCAGCCTTTCAGTTTATTTTAGTTTATGTTGAATTTTGCTGTTGTGTATGTGTAAAATTGTTATGAATTTTTATTGTGATCTGCCTAGTGTTTAGGCAGAATATAAATAAATAAATAGAAACATTTGGATGAAGTACAGTCAGGGTTTTGATGATATCATAGTATAGAGAGACTGTGATGACTGCAGTTTTGGATGATCTTAGATAGTGCATAGATTAATTGTTGGTGTTGTTAGACCTTAGTTGATTATGAACTCTTGCTGAATCGGTTGAATTGGTTAGCCACTGGGGGAACAATCCTGGGGTATGTGGAGGGGCATAATTGAATGGGGTGCCCAAGTTTTCATGAGGGCATCCTCGCAGGACAGCCCCGCGAAGGGGCGGGGAAACCCATATTATCGAAACAAGATGGGCATCCATCTTTCGATTCAATAATATGGTCGGGGATGCCCAAATCTCAACATTTAGGTCGACCTTAGAGATGGTTGACCTAAATGTTGAGATGGTTGACCTTAGAGATGGTCATCCCCAGTTTTTGGCCATAATGGAAACCGAGGACCCCATCTCAAAAATGACCAAATCCAAGCCCTTTGGTCGTGGGAGGAGCCAGCATTTGTAGTGCACTGGTCCCCCTGACAAGCCAGGACACCAACCGGGCACCCTAGGGGCACTGCAGTGGACTTCACAAATTGCTCCCAGGTCCATAGCTCCCTTACTTTGGGTGCTGAGCCCCCCCAACCCCCCCCCAAAACCCACTTTCCACAACTGTACACCACTACCATTGCCCTAAGGGGTGAAGGGGGCACCCACATGTGGGTACAGTGGGTTTCGGGTGGGTTTTGGAGGGCTCACATTTACAACCACAAGTGTAACAGGTAGGGGGGATGGGCCTGGGTCCGCCTGTCTGAAGTGCACTGCACCCACTAAAACTGCTCCAGGGACCTGCATACTGCTGTCATGGAGCTGGGTATGACATTTGAGGCTGGCATAGAGGCTGGCAAAAAAAAAAAATTAAGTTTTTTTAGGGGATTGGTGACCACTGGGGGAGTAATGGAAGGTCATCCCCGATTCCCTCCAGTGGTCATCTGGCCAATTCAGGCACCTTTTCATGGCTTGGTCGCAAGAAAAAATATACCAAATAAAGTCGGCCAAGTGCTCATCAGGGGCGCCCTTCTTTTTTCCATTATCGGCCGAGGATGCCCATATCTTAATCACACCCCAGCCCCGCCTTCACTACGGTGCCAACACGCCCCCATGAACTTTGGTTGTCCATAAAATTGAAACATCCAGCTACTTTGTGGCAAGGGGTACAACTGGTATTGCAGGAGTAGGTGAGAGATTTAGGTGTTGATGGTTATTTGACATTATAGTGCAAAATCTCTGAGGTACTCAGAAACTGTTTTTATCATCTACGACAGTTGAGGAAAATTAGTGTCTTTTCTGAAGTACTAGTATTTACTAAGGGGTCCTAAGCCATGGCAAAAAGTGGCCTGTGGTAGTGTGGGTGTTTGTTTTTGGCATGCACTGGGCCAGTTTTTACTGTGTTGGGGAAAAGGTCCTGCAGTAAAATTGAAACCAGCCTGAGCCCTTAGCACACCCATTGATCTAGTGGTAAGGGCTCATGCGCTACATGTGCGATGACCAGTCAGTGTGCATCAACTGCTGATTAACACCAGAAATGCCCTGCGCAGTAGGAAATTTTAAATGAACTTGTCCCAGCCGTATGGATGTAATATCAGATGGTCTTGATAAAGACCTTGACGATATGTTGTAGATACTATAACGTCTCCGTATAGTCTGTATTGTACTTCACGGAGACGTTAAAGTATCTACAACATATCGTCAAGGTCTTTATCAAGACCATCTATTACGTCCATTCTTTCAAGCTTCAAGGATCATTTAAGACTCCTGAGGCAGGCCTGTGGCCGAAACACAGTACTGTGTCGAGTCTGTGAAATAAAGCTGTTCCGGTAATCATGGGGTACACATTGGTGCTACAAAAATAAAAATATTTTTGCAGCACCGGAAATGGCGTGCCCTGGGGTTGGGAACTACTGCCAGGCTGCTATGGTAGCCCTGCAGTATTTCCCTTTTAGCGAGGGATAAGCCCGCGTTGGGCTTACTGCTGCTTTGTAAAAGGGCCCCTAAGGCAATCAAAACAAGTAAGAAAAAATTTATAAATACAGTAGACAATTTAAGATTCCTAAATTCCTGTTTTGTTTTTTTAAATGACATATTGATAATATTACTTTAGAGACTTTTTCAGACTTAAGCTGTTATACGACCCACTGCAGGTGGGGTTTATATGACAGTAATGGCTGGCTCAGCTAAGCAGACTCATCAGTTTCTTCATTTGTAGTGCAAACATTGATATGGGAGGTCAATACTGGCTGGTGTAGTGTGAATTGCCTTTTTTGGACACAAGGTGATGCAAAGGCAGATGCTGAACAGTATGTAAAACTGCACGGTTTAATTAGGTCCAAAAATGGAGGGGGGGTACCTAGACAGAACACCGGGTGCACAACAGAGCTGAAACATAAACCAGAAGGAAATAAAAAGATCCAGGGTGTTTTTAGTCATCAAGATTAACTGCTCATTAAATATTGTGTTACAATTAAAGAAATGAAATCACTGCTACTTTCCATATGCTATAATATTATCAGGTTCCTTAAAAGAAGTAAGACTTCAAGATGCATACAAATATGAGGTAATGCGTAAAATATCTGAAGAATGGTTATTACTCATTCTCTGTGTGCACTATTCTGAGGCCTGTTTATGTGAACCCTCTTTGGTAGTATGACATCTGAGCAATCGTAAAGTGTTTGGAAAGAATCTCTGATCCTATGGTGAAAGAATTCACTTATGTAACTAATAAGAGAAGACAACAAAAATATCAATCCTCAGCAAGTTGTTTGATTGGGTCATGGAACACCTAGAGTAAATATTGTCCTTATTCTATGAGGAATGGGGTGTCCCCTTAGCCTTTTATAGTAGTAAGGCTTTTTGCGTGGAGTCATTTTATTAAGAACTGATGAAAGAGAATGATTCGGGGCATCATATTCTCAAAGAGAATATAGGGCCCAGTTTACTAAGGTGTGCTAGCGTTTTTAGCATGCACTAAAAATTAGTGCGTGCTAATGCTGGAGACACTCATAGGAATATATGGGGGTTTCTAGCATTGGTGCATGCTAAAATTGCTAGCGTGTCTACAGCATGGCTTAGTGAACAGGTGTAGGGATCACAAACTTGAGGCAGTAAGTTTTAAAACTTACCCTGCTCTTTGTGATGTAGACAAATGTAAAAAGAGATGTTATTTGAACATGTGGAGCAGTTGTGAAGGTATTCTAACAAGGGATGCTAGGTATTACTACTACTAATCATTTCTGTGGTGCTACCAGACATATGTGGCACTGTCCACATTATGTACAGGTACTTTTCTCTGTCTCTAGAGGGCTTACAATCTAGGTTTTGTACCTGGGGTAATGGTAGGTTTGGTGGCTTGTCCATGGTCACAGGGAGCTGTAGTGGGAATTGAACCCAGGTTGCCAGGATCAAAGCCTGCTGCACTAACCATTAGGCAACTGACCAGCCTCAGGTGCTAGAGAAAGTTTTATAAAGCCAAATCTGAAGGGAAAGGGAAATGGGACTTGATATACTGCCTTTCTGAGGTTTTTGCAACTACATTCAAAGCGGTTTACATATATTCAGGTACTTATTTTGTACCAGGGGCAATGGAGGTTTAAGTGACTTGGTCAGAGTCACAAGGAGCTGCAGTGGGAATTGAACTCAGATCCCCAGGATCAACGTTCACTGCACTAACCAGTAGGCTACTCCTCGGCAACAAAATTTATGAAATAAGCAAATTAAACTAAACCTGGCCCTAAATCATTTAAATTATGCGTGATAGTCTTGTGCTAATTAATAAAAGGATAGTCCCTGACTTTTTAAAAATGCTTTTATGAAGTTCACCAAAACTGGGGCTGTAGTAAACATGAGATCAAAGATATCATAAGTACATAAGTAATGCCACACTGGGGAAAGACCAAGGGTCCATCGAGCCCAGCATCCTGTCCACGACAGCGGCCAATCCAGGCCAAGGGCACCTGGCGAGCTTCCCAAACGTACAAACATTCTATACATGTTATTCCTGGAATTGTGGATTTTTCCCAAGTCCGTTTATCTTTGGTGATAGATCAGACTTGCTACCAATATATAGATGTTCTTGTTCCCAAATTTCTCCATGCCTTTGTTTATGAAGAATTCATATTAGTTGGGCACCTTCTGATTTATTTTAGCAATAATTAACCAATAATTGACACCTTTGGTTTGTCAGTAGAGATGGCCAAGAAGTTATGGAATTTATTTCTGGAGGATGCCATCAAGCTTGGCAGCATAGCTGAGTTTTGAAAACTTTTAGACAGGTCCTTCTGAATTTTTAGCTACATAGACTTAAATATTTCCATTACTTCTAAGAATCAATAATGGGGAATGGACTTTCCTATTAGGATCTTCCAGGTATTTACCAGACTAGCCGTTGTCAGGGTGGGCTTGGAGGACCACCAGTCTGACTCAAAATAACACTTCTTATCTTCATATGGTTTACAATCCACAATTATAGAAATGAGAATATTTTGAGTATTAGATAAACTTAATTTAATCCAGTTTGTAGAAGGAAACAACATTCTACCAATCTAAATGAAATTCAATTTTATTTTGATATGGTGGGATTTTTTTGTATCTTTATTTTTTCAATTTTCAAGTAGTGTCAGGCGTACTTTATTGCTCTTAAGTTTGTAAGTTGGAGGATATGTTTTAGGAAGTTGCAGTCTGATTATTTACATTTGATTACGTATCACAGCTTAGATATTTGTGTGCGTAAATTCTAATAGATGCCAATTAGCATCAATAATTGCTTAACTTGACTTATTGGCGCTGATTGGCTTGTTAAGCTAATTAAGTTGCATGTGCAAATCCAGAATATGACTGGATTTGCATGCGCAAAAGTTGCGCTATATAGGATCCGGGTGATCATGGGAGTATAAATGGGGCTCAGGCTTGGATAGGTATGTGGAAAAGGATTCATGGAAAGAGTAGTTTAGAAAGGTGATGACTTGGGGACTAACTGGATAATGGGGTCTAAGAAACAGCAGAGATCAGTGGGGAAGACAGTGGGGGCTAAGTGATTAAGTGAAGGTATGAACAGAGCAGTAAGACTAGTGCAGAAAAATGAGGAGGGGAGATGATTTGAAGGACCTAGAGGGGTTGAGGGGGCAGTTCAAAGGGACAGTAGTGGAATTAGAACAGGTAGAAAGAAGGACAATCAAAATGATTACTGACATGAGGAAAGGCTAATGAGATTAGGTGTCTTCAGCTTGGAGAACATAAGAATAGCCATACTATGTCAGGCCAATGGTCCATCTAGCCCAGTAACCTGCTTCTGACAGTGGCCAATCCAGGTCACATGTACCTGGCAGAAACACAAATAGTAGCAACATTCCATGCTACAAATCCCAGGGTAAGCAGTGGCTTCCCCATATTTGTCTCAATAACAGTCTATGGACTTTTCCCCCAGGAACTTGTCCAAACCATTTTAAACCCAGACATGTTAACCGTTGTTACCACATCCTCCAGCAATAAGTTCTAGAACTTAACTATTCTTTGGGTGAATAGCTGAAGAGGATATGATATAGGTCCACAAAATCCTGAGTGGAGTGGAACAGGTAAATGCAAATTAATTGCTTATTCTTTCAAAAAGTACAAAGGTTAGGGAATGTACTATGAAGTTTCATAGTAATACATTTAAAACAAATATTTTTTCAGTCAATATATAATTAAGTTCTCTATCTCACTACCAGAGGATATGGTAAAAGCAGATAGCATTGCTGGGTTAAAAAAAAAAGTTTGGATACATTTCTGGAGGTAAATATGATAGCATGAGCCAGGGCTAGGTATGGAGACAGCCAACAACAGTAGAAAAATAAAACCAAACTTTTATTAATGTATTCAAACAATATATGTTGATACTAGTTCACTTCTGAGTCGTGATAACTTAATAATGAAATAAAACCCCTTGCACATCAGTTACAATGCTCACAAAGGGACTGACTTCTGCTAGGTCCTAAAGTCATAGTGTGCACCAACTTAACTTCAGTAATAAAGAAACAAAAGTCTGCATCCAGCCTGGCCAAAGAGGGGTCAACACTCCAGTAGCAACTCTAGACAAAAGGTTTTGGGGTGGCAGCAGGGAGGCAAGCTATGTGTGAAGGGGTCAAGAAAGTGATATATCTATTTATCACAGCTACCCTCAGAGCACCGACCCCTGCCTTTAAAGTCACTACAAAAAATAATGGAAGAAAAAAAAGAGCAGATCAGTGACAGATGTATACAAACTTTATTAGTCAATTCGCATAGAAAACAATGCCCGACACAGGCCGTGTTTCGCTCAGCAGTTTGATGCATGGATGAATGACTGCCACTGGAAGTCGACCATAAGACACATATATGTAAGATCTGGTTTTTTAGACCTTTATGAAGTGGAAATTAGATAACGATTGTTGGAATGTTTATGGTTCCTTAATAAAGGCTTTATAGAGAGGATCACTGAGTAGCCCCTGACGCAGCCCTGCTGGGCAAAACACAGCCTGTGTCAGGCATTGTTTTCTATGTGAATTGACTAATAAAGTTTGTATACATCTATCACTGATCTGCTCTTTTTTCTTCCGTCTTGGAGATTGCAGATTGTCTGCCCTGTTGTTTTTAGGGACTACAAAAGATAATACAGGAAAAAAATCCCAAACTCCTTCTATGTGTTAAAAAATTCCACTGACCAGTTTTCAACTAACCAAGTAAAACTAGCATTAAAGTTCTTTCATAACATCACTCCCATATAGACCTATTGGTTGAATGAAGCCTGGAGTCTATACAGGACAGGGCAGAATTATAATATAAACTCTGCACCTCCAGTCCAGAGAAGCTGTACCACCAGAGGATGCACAGACAGGTGCAGAGCTAGTAATCTCAGTAACAGCAACACAAATTTCCTCTACTACCAGGCATATTGTATAATATGATCCCTGCAAAAAATACACTCAGTACTATGTAGTTATCTTGCAATACCAGAATAGCATTAATAGGTAGAACTCAACTAGAAGCAACTTTATCTATAAAAAGATAACATTGCAAAATTACACTAGGCACTAGAACCCCAATATTATTATGCTACTAGTAAAAAAAGGCCCGTTTCTGACACAAATGAAATGGGCGCTAGCAAGGATTTCCTCGGAGTGTGTATGTTTGAGAGAGTGTATGTGAGAGTGACTGTGAGAGAGAGAGAGAGAGTGAATGTGTGAGTGTGTGTGTGAGAGAGAGAGAGTGAGTCTGGGTGCGAGTGTGTCTGTGAGAGAGTGTGTGTGTGAGAATGAGAGTGTGTGCAAGTGTGTATGTGAGACACGGTGTGAGAGAGAGAGAGTGTGTGTTTCACACAGATACAGTGTGTGCGAGAGACAGACTCTCTGTGAGACTGAGTGTATGAGACCAAGAGAGTGTGTGAGTGACTGTGTGACACATAGAGAGTGAATGTGATACAGTGTGAGACATAGAGTATGTGAGAGACAGTGTGTGAGAGTGAGAGAGAGACATTGACTGTGTGAGAGAGAGAGTGTGTGTGAGAGAGAGTGTGTGGTGTGACAGAGATACCTACCCCCCCCCTCTCTGGTGTTAGGCCCCCCTCCCTCCCTCCCTCTGGTGTCAGCCCCCCCCCCCTCTCTCTGGTGTCTGAGCGTTACTGTGTAGGACACTGAGCTCTGGCTGTGCTTCAAGGAACTGACCAATCCTATTTAATAGAATGCACCTCCAACATTCTGAAGCCAAGAAACCTCGTGTGGTTGGTCACTTCTGGTTGTGACGAACCCGGAAGTACGTGATGTCAATTCAGGAGATGGATACAGAGAGCAGGAATGCCTCAGCCATGCAGTCAGCTTCAGAATGTTGGAGGTGCGTTTTATTACATAGGATGGGTACAGCACTACAAGGCTCCTTTATTTTTCAACTCTCATATATCTACTGGTTTTCACCTCTGACTCTCACCCCTCCCATTCTTCCCTCATTTCTCATTTCTTCCCCAGTCTCCTGTTTCTCCTCTTTCACCCACTTTTTATTCCCCCATTTTGTCTTCCTTAGCAAGTTTCCAAGTTTATTAAAATTTACTATCCCTCCCTACCAGAAAACCTTTAGATCAACTTACATTCTAAAACACGAAAATAAAAAGTGCAGTATCATGGAGCATATAAACATGATAGAATGGTAAGGGGTGATGAACTACAATATCTGATAGGACAGAGGGTAAGATAAAAACATAAGGGGGTGCTTTAATTCATTCAGGACTCATCCCAATAGGTTCGCTGAAAGGAACAGAAAACGGGGATCTAATAAAAAGGATCTTTAAATAAAAAAGTCTTGAGATCTGTCTTGAATTTAACTAAAGAAATTTGCAGGCAAAGAGATGCTGGGAGAGAATTCCATAACTGTGGTCCCTGAATGGAGAAAATGGAGTGTCTAGTTATGTTCGTGTCTATCTCACGGTGGCCAATGTAACACCGATTTTTAAAAAGGGTTCCAGGGGTGATATGGGAAACTGCAGACCGGTAGGCCTTACTTCAGTGCTAGGCAAATTATTGGAAACTATTATAGAGAAAAAAATTACAGAACACATTGACATCATGGTTAAATGAGACATTTGGGCTCATTTTCGAAAGAGAAGGACATCCATCTTTCGACATAAATCGGAAGATGGACGTCCTTCTCCCAGGGACGTCCAAATAGGTATAATCGAAACCCCATTTAGGACATCTCCAACTGCACTCCATCGCAAGGACGGCCAAAGTTCAAGGGGGCGTGTTGGAGGCATAGCAAAGGCGGGACTTGGGCGTGCCTAACACTTGGACATCTTCGACCCATAATAAAAAAAAAACAAGTCTTCCCACCCAAACCCACTTCTCCTCTCCTGCCACTCTCTATCTCAGTTGACAAAACCCTCATCCTCCCCGTCTCATCTGCCCGCAACCTCGGAATCATCTTCGACTCCTCCCTCTCCTTCTCTGCACATATCCAGCAGATAGCCAAGACCTGTCGCTTCTTCCTCTATAACATCAGCAAAATTCGCCCTTTCCTCTCTGAGCACACCACCCGAACTCTCATCCACTCTCTCATTACCTCTCGCCTTGACTACTGCAACCTACTCCTCATTGGCCTCCCACTTAGCCATCCATCTCCCCTTCAATCCGTTCAGAACTCTGCTGCACGTCTTATCTTCCGACTGGACTGATATACTCATATCACCCCTCTCCTCAAGTCACTTCACTGGCTTCCGATCAGGTACCGCATACAGTTCAAGCTTCTCCTGCTAACCTACAAATGCAATCTGCAGCCCCTCCTTACCTCTCTACCCTCATCTCCCCTTACGTTCCTACCCGTAACCTCCGCTCTCAAGACAAATCACTTCTTTCAGTACCCTTCTCCACCACCGCCAACTCCAGGCTCCGCCCCTTCTGCCTCGCATCACCCCATGCTTGGAATAAGCTCCCTGAGCCCATACGCCAGGCCCCCTCCCTGCCCATCTTCAAATCCTTGCTCAAAGCCCACCTCTTCAATGTCGCCTTTGGCACCTAACCACTATACCACTATTAAAGAAATCTAGACTGCCCCAACTTGACATTTTGTCCTTTAGATTGTAAGCTCCTTTGAGCAGGGACTGTCCTTCTTTGTTAAACTGTACAGCGCTGCGTAACCCTAGTAGCGCTCTAGAAATGTTAAGTAGTAGTAGTAGTAATAAAAAAAAAAAACAAGGACGTCCCTGACGAACACTTGGACATTTTCACCCGGACCTGTTTTTCTTACGACTAAGGCACAAAAAGGTGCCCGAAATGACCAGATGACCACCGGAGAGAATCGGGGATGACCTCCCATTACTCCCCCAGTGGTCACTAACCCCTCCCACCCTCAAAAAAAATATCTTTAGAAATATGTTGTGCCAGCCTCTGTGCCAGCCTCAGATGTCATACTCAGGTCCATGACAGCGCATGCAGGTCCCTGGAGCAGTTTTAGTGGGTACTACAGTGCACTTCAGATAGGCGGGCCCGGGCCCATACCCCCCCCCCCCTACCTGTTACATTTGTGGAGGGAACAGTGAGCTCTCCAAAACCCACCACAAACCCACTGTACCCATATATAGGTGCCTCCCTTCGCCCGTAAGGGCTATGGTAGTGGTGTACTGATGTGGGTAGTGGGTTTTGGGGGGGCTCAGCACACAAGATAAGGGAGCAATTTATGAAGTCCACTGCAGTGCCTCCTAGGGTGCCCAGTTGGTGTCCTGGGATGTCATGGGGACCAGTGCACTACAAATGCTGGCTCCTTCTACTACCAAATGGCTTGCATTTGACCGTTTTTGACATGAATATCCTTGGTTGTGAAAATCACCGAAAGTCAGAAACATCCATGTCTAGGGACGACCAAATCTAGGGACGCCCAAATTTAAGGATTTGGACGTCTCTGATGGTATTTTCGAAACAAAAGATGGACGTCCATCTTGTTTTAAAAATATGGGTTTCCCCGCCCCTTAATTTCGCCGTTTTGCAAGGATATCCAAATCACAACTTGGACGTCCCTTTCGAAAATGCCCCTCATAGTCAGCCTAGGTTCAGCCAAGAGAAGTCTTGCCTCACCTATTTGCTTCATTTCTTTGAAGGCGTAAATAAACATATGGATAAAGGTGACTCATGGGATAGGAGGCAATGTCCTTCTGTGGATTAGGAATTGGACAGAAAACAGAGGGTAGGGTTAAATGCCCATTTTTCTTAATGGAGGAGGGTGAATAGCGGAGTGCCACAGGGATCTGTTCTGGGACTGGTGCTATTTACCATATTTATAAATGATCTGGAAAACGGAACTATAAATGAGGTGATTACAATTTGCAGATGACACACAAGTATTCAAAGTTGTCAAAATACATGCAGATTGTGAAAAATTGCAGGAAGACCTTAGGAAACTGGAAGACTGGGCATCCACATGGCAGATGAAATTTAATGTGGACAAATGCAAAGTGATGTACACTGGGAAGAATAATATGACTCATAGTTACCTGATGCTAAGGTACACCTTAGGAGTCAGCACTCAAGAAAAAGATCTAGGTGTCATTGTAGACAATATGCTGAAATCTTCTGCCCAGTGTGCGGCGGCGGCTAAAAAAAAACCCAGGATGCTAGGAATTATTAGGAAAGGGATACACCAAGAATATTATAATGCCTCTGTATTGTTCCATGATGTGACCCCACCTTGAGTACTGCGTTCAATTCTGGTTGCCATATCTCAAAAAAGGTATAGCGGAATTAGAAAAGGTTCAAAGAAGAGTGACCAAAATAATAAAGGGAATGGAACTCCTGCCATATGAGGAAAGGCTAAAGAGGTTAGGGCTCTGACCCAGTTTGGCAATTCTTATGTTTTTATGAAGGGGCTGGCATTTGAAGGAGGTGATAGAGGGTACTAATTGGGGAGGTTAAAGGGAGGAATGGGAGTCTGGATGGGGACAAGACATAAGGAGGAGACTGGAGGTGGAGAGGGATTGAGTGACAGGAAAGTAGCTGGGGCTGGTAAGGGGATGAAAGGAAGGTTCGTGAGGCTGGGGAGGGGATAAGTACAGGTGATAGAAAAAGGGGCTAGAAAGTGGGTAAAAGATGAAGGGAGAAAAGGCTTGGAAAGCAATAAGAGAAAGGTGAGGAATGGGAGGCTAGTAAAGTAAGAGTGAATATGAAAAACTGAAAACTGGACAGACAAGGAGGAATGATATCTAGCTATAGGTACTGTACATAAAAACAAATGAGAGAAATGAGGAAGAAAGATGAAACAAAGGGATGAATATAAGAAATAGATATAGGGAGGAAGGGAAGAATACAAGGAGCAGGAAGAAACAGAAAATGAAATGAGATCCTCAGGGTGACACAACCCTTTGAGCCAGCTCTGCTTGGTCAAAGACTCCAGGACTGGCATGGAACCATCATAACTAAGATTAGAAATATGGGTCAATTTACTTTCTCTGTATTTCCAGCAAGTTGTTTTATCGCTTGTAAAAATTTAAATGGTTATAAATAAAAAAATTAAAAAAAAGAAATATGGGTCAATACCTGGAATGACTTAACACGGCAGGTGAGGTTCCTGCCTCGTTAAATTATGCAGACTTGGATGGGAGAAGATATTCAGCACTGCTGAACTGGATAGTGCAGTGCAATATCTGCCCTGACCTCCACAGTTAGTGCCGGGGCAGTCCGGGGGCAATGTCAGAGTGAACCCGGAAGTTATCTGGGCACCACTGACATTTGGTACTAGTGCCCAGACAGCTAACCAGGCATATTAGACCATACAAAAGCCGTCCTATCTATGATCCGTTAGCTACGCAGGTATTGTCCTGGATATTAGCTGTACCTGCATAACATCTGGGTGCTAGAACAGCAAAAGGGAGAGTTATTAATGAGCATCAATGGTGAAAAAACAAATAGGACTACTCAAATAATAAGCGATAATTATGTATAGCATGTCGCCAATAAAATGAGTGCAGCATTGAGGCATCATACACCAAAGTAAACCGGCTATGTGATCGCCTATAGCCTCCAATTATTTCAGATCTGCAGCACTAAGGGAGTCTTTTACTAAGGTATGCTGGCGTTTTTAGTGCACTGAAAATAGGCACATGCTAAACGTTAAAGGCATCCATAGGAATGCATTGGCGTCTACTTTTAGACTGCGCTAAACGCTAGAGACGCCAATGCATTCTTACGGATGTCTTTAACGTTTAGCATGTGCCTATTTTCAGTGCACTAAAAACGCCAGCATGCCTTAGTAAAAGGCACCCCAAGTGTAGATTAATCATTTGCCTCTTAAGATATAATCTTGCTATATTTAATTTTTAATTTTTGCACCATCTTTAAAATGAGTTCAATCCCTTTTTGGAGGAGAAAAAGTTTGGATTTTCCCTGATGTGACAAAACATACCCAACAAAGAAGGAAGTTATTTTTGGCTATGAAGAAAAGGACAATAGAGGTGGGGGGATCCTTTTTTCTAGCCTACCCATGTAAATGTTTTTTACTCACCAGACCAGCTAAAATCTTTTCTAGATGCTAAACAGCTGAAATAAGACCATTTATTAATATTGGGGTATTATGCCGCTAAGTTTTGATAATGTTTGCTGCAATTACAATCTTCTCTATTCATTAGGCCCCCTTTCCTCATAAAGTGGTCTGAGAAAGCGAAAATATATATATTTTCTTTTTGTTTAAAGTCTCACTGCTTCTCATCCTTTGAAGCACACTCCATCCGGCTATTCTACCCATTGCCACTCAGAGTGGCAGTCATTTACCGCCCCCCTAATAAATCCCTCTCTTCCTTCCTCACCGACTTTGATGCCTGGCTTTCCGTTTTTCTCGAACCCTCATCTCCGTCCCTCATTCTCGGAGACTTTAACATACACGTTGATGGCCAATCCGACCATCACGCTTCTCAGTTCCTCACTCTAACATCCTCCTTCAACCTCCAGCTATGCTCCACCACCCCTACTCACCGAGATGGCCACTGTCTTGACCTCGTCCTCTCCTCTTCCGGCTCTCCCTCCAATTTCCACACTTCAGCTCTTCCTCTCTCCGATCATCACCTGATCACCTTCACACTTCTTCACCCCCCCCCCCCCGAGCCCCGTCCAACTCTAACCACTACCTCCAGGAATCTCCAGGCTATTGACCCTCCCACCCTATCCTCTAGTATTTCTAATCTCCTCCCCTCCATCATGTCCTCCGAGTCTGTCGACAAGGCTGTCTCCGCTTACAATGCCACTCTCTCCTCTGCTCTGGACACCCTTGCACCATCCACCTCCCGTCCCACTAAGCGTACTATTCCCAAGCCATGGCTGACCCCTTGCATCCGTTACCTTCGTTCCTGCGCCCGATCTGCTGAACACCTCTGGAGGAAATCCCGCACCCATTCAGATTTCCTTCACTACAAATTCATGCTATCCTCCTTCCACTCCTCCCTATTCCTTGCCAAACAGGATTATTACAAACAGCTTCTCCTTCTTACCTACAAATGCACTCAGTCTGCTGCCCCTCACTACCTCTCTACCCTCATCTCCCCTTACGTTCCCGCCTGAAACCTCCATTCACAGGACAAATCCCTCCTCTCATTACCCTTCTCCACCACCGCCAACTCCAGGCTCCGCTCATTCTGCCTCGCCTCACCCTATGCTTGGAACAACCTTCCCGAGCCCTTACGCCAAGCCCCCTCCCTGCCCATCTTCAAGTCTTTGCTTAAAGCCCACCTCTTCAATGCTGCGTTCGGCACCTAACTCTTTCAGTAAATCCAGACTGCCCCAATTTGACTGCCCCTATCAGACTGACTGTTCACGTGTCCTTTAGATTGTAAGCTCTTTGAGCAGGGACTGTCCTTCCATGTTAAATTGTACAGCGCTGCGCAACCCTAGTAGTGCTTTAGAAATGTTAAGTAGTAGTAGTAGTAAACAAGAGATGGTTTTTGTAACTTTTCTTATGAAGAATATTGAATTAGTCAATTCTTGGAATAATTTAATCAGTTTTTTTTCCCATCTCCTGTAAAATTTCTTGGCTGTATTTCATGACAAGTATGTTCTTGTTAACAATTTTGAAATGAATAAATAAATAAATAATAAAATGAGTTCAACAATGAAAGAAGAGCAGCAGGCAACAAACAGAAACCCTTGTACTGGCATCAAACCAGCGCGGTGCTGAAAAAGGTAAAAGCTCCCGATCCCACAGTAAAAGGCGCAGGGTGTTTCGGTTCTGTGGAACCTGCTTTGGGGGTACTGGCAAACCAGGGAACTGGATGCTAAAACGTAGAAAAATCAAATGTAACCACTGGGAGTACCCATAATAAAACAAAATGTAAACACTATAAAGAAACATCAAAACCAAGTTCCACCATTGGTGTTCAAAAAACCGCTTTAACATACTAAGCTGAAAATTTTCACTAAACAAAAAGAAGATTTTTGCTTATGAAATGCAACCACGATACTCTAACCATCAAAAAGATGCTGAAGCTGAGAGCATGGGAGCGCACATATCCTGTTTTTTTTGAAGACAACGTGATGGGTGCTGCCAGTGACCTGGATATCCAGTGCTAGTGGCCAGATAAGCACCAGCAATGAATATCTGGGCCTTATTCTGCCCATGGCAGTCAGCGCTGTCAAAACGCTGACTGTCTGGGGCTGAATATCTGCTCCATGGTTCCTAATGTGCTTTATATTTGTCAGGCAGTAGATAATTCTATGCTCGCGCAGTGGCGTACCAAGGGGGGGCAGTGGGGGCGGTCCGCCCTGGGTGCACACCGCTGGGGGGGTGCTGTGCGCTTGTCGGCTCTTCGTTTTCATGTTCCCTTTGCCTCGGAACAGGTTACTTCCTGTTCCGGGGCAGAGGGAGCATGAAAACGAAGAGCCGGCAGGCGCACGGCACCCCCCCAGCGGCATGCACCTGGGGGGGGGGGTTTCTTTCGCTGGGGGGATCGGGGGTTCTTTCGCCGGGGGGGGGGGGGCGCTGCACCCGGGGGGCAGGGTGCATCGGTGATCCGCCCCGGGTGTCAGCCCCCCTAGGAACGCCACTGTGCTCTCGAGAATTCCAAACATAAAATAATTATGACAATTGCATAAAGCTATAGGTTTTGCCCATCTCCAAAATGCACACAAACTGAACTGGAATTTGAGGTGATAAGAACTTTAAGTGCTCTTCAAGTCCTGCAGTTACTTCTGCATTTGTTAAAACCTTTCCTGTCTTTATGTCACATATGTTTATATGTATTTTATTAAGTTTTTACTGTATATGTTTTTTTGTAAACTGCCTAGGTTTTAGGCAGGTAATAAATAGTTAAATAAATAAATATTAGCAATGCTTGCCCTGGGATTTCTAGTATGGAGTGTTGTCACGATTTGGGTTTCTGCCAGGTACTTGTGACCTGGCTTGGTCACTGTTTGGAAAACAGGATACTGGGCTGGATGGACCATTGGTCTGACCCAGTATGGCTACTCTTATGCTCTTATGTTCATCTTCCTACCATTAGGAATTCTTGCTAATATTCAATCAGGTTTCTCATAAGAGATAAATTTAATGGAAGGGTTATTTGCCTAGAATCATGCAATGTCTTTTGTGTGCTCTCCAAATAATAATTTGAATTCCAAGATCCTACAGATTTACAACACATGAGCAGCTTAAAAAGATGATCGAAAGAAGGGAAATAGTGATATTTGTCCATTATTCATCTTCTCATTTCTTATTTATTTCAGTAATTTCATAGGTAGTTGTAGATGTACTGAAGTTGGAGAGCATCATTGGCTCTGAAGTGATGCTTTATGTCACATTTTATATCATCTGACATTCCACTTAAAATAAACTAAAATTACATGTTGACTAATGGAAACAAATGTTCTGAATATTATGTTCCCACACCTGTAATATCTCAGGATGAAGTAGAGAATGACTTTTTAATAGCATTAATCTGTCCTGCAGTTAGCAACTACTTCAGGGCCGCCGAGAGACTGGGCTGGGCCCGGGGCAAGACTGCCCCTGGGGCCCTGCCCCCCCCCCAAGGTCGCTGCCGCCACTCCCCCCTCCACCCGCCACCGGGCCGGGCCCCCTGCATTAAAATCACAGTGCCTCACACCTCCGTGTGAAAGCCCTCGCAGAAGTTACGTCAGATGAGGGCAGGACACAGGGAGGGAAGGAGGCCTGAAGGGAGGCGATCTACTGCTGCCTGCAGCGCTTTCACATTGGGGGTGAGAGGCACTGTGATTTCAATGCAGGGGGCCCAGCCCGGTGGCAGACGGTCGACGACGGAGGGTGGGTGGGTCTGCGGCGCTGGGCCCCCCTTGGAGGTCCGGGCCCAGGGAATTTTGTCCCCCCTGCTCCCCCCTCTCGGCAGCCCTGAACTACTTTTGCTTCTTTATTGGTGTTGTAGCATAAGCACAAATGAGAAAGTTTAATGAGACATCTGAAGATATGTGGCTATGCAAATAACCTTTCTACTATTGAATTAATTAGAGGTTCCTGAGAGAAAAACTTTTAGGAGTGAATACACATGGTGGTGGTGGGATTTTATAAAGCATTTAGAATTTTCAACACATGAAGCTTTTATAAATTCATACAACTGCATATGCAGGTAAAATGTACCAGCAGCGTAGCCAGACACCCAATTTTGGGTGGGCCAGGGCCCAGGATGGGTGGGCAGAAGAACTTTGCCCTGTCCCACAAGTGATTTGGTCTCTCCCTCTCTCGCTTGCATGCCATTTGGTCTCTCAAACATCCTCCCTCCCTCGCATGCAGCAGCTAATACACACTGCTCATGTTGGCCCCACAGCCTTCCCTCTGATGCAACTTCCTGTTTCTGCATAGATGGGAATACATCAGAGGGAAGGCTGTGTGGCTGGTGAGAATAGTATGCATCAGTCGCTGCTCGCTGCAGGCGAAGATCTGCTATTTAAAAGGTATGCAGGAGGGACAGTTGTTGGGAGTTTTTGGCTGGTGAGGCTTAGGGATCCCTGCCAGCCACATCATAGGTGTGCTGCTACTGGGTGGGCCTGGGCCCATCCAGGCCCACCCTTGGCTACGCCACTGTTTTGGACACAATGCCTGTTTTTAGTCAGTATTTTTAGCACAAGATTTTAGGAAACATACAGATGTTCCCACTCATGAAAAAGGCCATATTTTGGATTTAGAATTTTTTCTTAAGATATTTCATGAACAATGAAATATTGAAAATTTAATTCAAAATCCATTGATATGATTTTACCATTTTCAAATATCTTTAGATTTATTAGGGTGTACTATTATAATTTAGTAAATGCCAGGGTATCTTTTAGGCCTAAAGGAAATTTACCCATAGAAAACTTCCTGAAAAACTTTAGTATTTCCAAGTTTCAGAAAAATAGTTCTATCAATTTCAGAAACTGAAGCTATGATAGATAAACTGCTTAGGTTACAATCTGAACTTCAGTAAGGGGCCCTTTTACTAAAGGATTGCCGCATGGCAAATCGGAACTATTGCAGGCCTAACATAGCCTCTGGCAGTAGTTCCGCCCCCAGTGTGCGGCATTTCTGGCGCTACCGGAAATCCCAGAAAAATATTACCGCAGGGAGTTACCTGGCAGTAATCGGGCACCTTCATGTTGCCCAGTTACCGCTGGGTTAGGGCGGGAGCCCTTACCACTACCTCAAAGGGTGGCGGTAAGTGCTCCCCCGCAAACTTACTGCATGGCCATTTCTTTTTTCAGGCTTTTTACCTGCTGAAGTAAAAAGGGCCTCAGTGTATGGCAAAAATGGTTACCACTGCTAGCGCAGGGCCCCTTTTACCACAGTTTAGTAAAAGGGCCCCTAAGTGAATAAAAATTCTCTGTGCTTTGCTCTACAGCTTAGAGGAATGATATAGAAAGGTAGGCAAATAAAGCACCAGTGGCTTAAGAGTTATGATGATCTCTAAGTCCCAAAAACAAAATGATCTAAAAGTCCCATTTCCAAACTTATAAGTGAAAGAATTGAAAAGACAATTCTTTGCTGTTCCGATTGAAAAAGCTAAGAGTTGACCTAGAATAATTTAGCTAGTGCAAATAGTTTGCAAGGATACCTTAGGGAATCCTGATAGAATATGCCTGAATCCAGATCAAGCTGCTTTGTTGGCAAGATTGATAATACTTGGATGAATTTGATTTAAGAACCTTTAAAGTAGTTACTCTCAATATTGTTCATCCTCCCTATTGGGAATTTAATAATATGTTTTCAGATGAGTCAGTTCAATACATTTTGAAGGGATTGAAACTATGAGGTAGCTCTGAGGATTTTGTCCCAGCTTGACTGATTAAAACAAGCACAGCTGAGTTGACCAGGCCTTTAAAAACTATAATTGATACCTCACTGCAAAGTGGTATATTTCCAGTTCTTTTAACATAGTAAATGATGGCAGATAAAGACCTGTACGGTCCATCCAGTCTGCCCAACAAGATAAACTCATTTTATATGGAATGTGATACTTTATATGTATACCCGAGTTTGATTTGTCCTTGCCTTTCTCAGGGTGTAGACCGTAGAAGTCTGCCCAGCTCCCGTTTTGTTTCCAATTACCGGCGTCGCCACCTAATCTCCGCTAAGGTTCCACGGAACCATTCCTTCTAAACAGGATTCCTTTGTGTTTATCCCACGCATGTTTGAATTCCATCACCATTTTCATCTCCACCACCTCCCGCAGGAGGGCATTCCACATATCCACCACCCTCTCCATGAAAAAATACTTCCTGACATTAGTCCTGAGTCTGCCCCCCTTCAACCTCAATTCATGTTCTCTAGTTCTACCGCCTTCCCGTCTACAGAAAAAGAAACTGTAGCCTATCCAGTGCTAAAGAAGCAATATTTGACCTACAGTGCTATGAAAAAGTTTGTGAATCCCAAGATGGTCTGTATTTTACAACAGTTTATACCCAAAGCATGATTAGATCTTAAACTACACCGTGATAAAAGATGAAGATAACCCTATTGAATACATAACTTGAACAGTGAGTGCTTCTATGAAAAGATGAAGATAACCCTATTGAATACATAACTTGAACAGTGAGTGCTTCTATGCACAAACAATATATTTCAGGTCAGAACCCATGAAAAAAAAAAGAGTAGTTGATATTCATTTGTCTAGACAGGCTTGCAAGATCATTTCTAAACATGTGGAGTTCTAGCTCCCTATCAGACAAATAATCAACAAGTGAAAAGCTACAGATTTCTGACTATGATCATCTTAAAATCAAACCAGTCACAAAGAATCTTAGACTAACATCTAAAGTTTATTTATTTATTTATTTAACACATTTATATCCCACATTTTCCCACTTAGTTGCAGGCTCAATGTGGCTTACACAATACCGTAGAGGTAGGCTCCGGTTCAATAATACAAATACATAGTATAGTAGTAAGCATGTAAGAAACATAAGTATAAAGCAACAAAGAAATAAAGAGGGGATGGTGATAGAAGTCTAGTATGGTCCATATTTTGCTGTGTCACAGGAAGTAAAAAGTTAATTTGGGTCTTGGGTGTAGGCCTTCTTAAACAAGTTGGTTTTCAGTAGTTTCCTGAAATTAAGATGGTTATGGATAGATCTCACGGTTTTGGGCAAAGCGTTCCACAGTTGTGTACTTATGTAAGAAAAGCTGGACGCATAAGTTGATTTGTATCTAAGTCCATTGCAATCTGGATAATGCAGATTTAAATAAGTTTGGGATAGGCTGGTACTGTTTCTGGGTGGTAGTTTTATGAGGTCCAACATGTATCCAGGAACTTCACTGTAAATAATCCTGTGGACAAGAGTGCAAACCTTGAAGGCAATACGTTCCTTGGTGGGAAGCCAATGCAGTTTTTCGCGAAGGGGTTTGGCACTTTCAAAATTTGGTTTTCCGAATATCAGTCTGGCTGCTGTATTCTGTGTGGTCTGAAGTTTCTTTGTTAGTTGTTCTTTACAACCTGCATAGATTCCATTGCAGTAATCTAAATGGCTTAGTGCCATTGATTGTATTAGGTTGCAAAATACGTCTTGTGGGAAGAAATGTTTTATACATTTAAGTTTCCACATTGAGTGGAACATTTTCTTTGTAGTGGAATTTCAGCAAGTCTTTCTCACTGAGGCTGATGTGAGGATTCATACATCAACCATTAGGGAAAAACTGAATGGGAATGGTGTTCATGACAAGATAACTAGTATGAAACCACTGTTCTCTATAAAAGATATTTCTACCCAACATATTTTACCAAGTAGCATTTAGATAATCCACAAGACTTCTGGAATAATGTTCTCTGGACATATGAGTCAAAATTGACCTTTTCACTCATAATGAGAATTGTTGCATGGCAAAAATCAAGCTCTAGTTTCCAAAGTACCTCATTCTGACTGCCAAACATGGTGGTGGGGCTGCTTTGCTGTATTAAGCCCTGTATAGTTTGTCATCACTGATGGAACCATAAACTTTGCATTATATCAGAAAATTCTAAAGGAGAACACCAGACCATCTATATGTAAGCTGAAGATGAGCTGAAAGTGGGTTATTCAGCAAGAAAATGCCACTGAGCCCTTTTAATTAAGGGGTCCTTTTACTAAGGTATGACGAAAAATGGCCTGCGCTTGTATAGATGCGTGTATTGGGTGTGCGCAGGTTCATTTTTCAGTGCACCTGTAAAAGGCCTTTTTTAAGCCAAAAGTGGACATGCGGCAAAATAAAAATTGGTGCACGTCCATTTTGGGTCTGAGAACTTATCGCCACCCATTGATCTAGCAGTAAAGGCTCACGCATTAACCAGGTGGTAATCATCAGCGTGCATACAATGCTGATTACCCCCTGGTTAGTGCTGCATGCCAGAAATTTTCCAGGGTGCATAGTGGGCGTGCGTAGAAAAGAAATTACTTCCTAGACCACACGGTAGCTGGGCAGTAATTCAAAACTAACGCATGTTGGACACGCATACACGCTTATGCGGCTTAGTAAAAGGGCCCTTCAGTGGGGTAAAAATTTGGTTGCCAGTTAAAGCCAGTATTATGTATAAAATATCTTGCCTGGTTTTTAAGCCTTTGTATGGTCATGGTTCTGTTTACTTGTATAACTTATCAAATCACTCTATTTTTCATTTGACATCCAGAAACTGGGATAATAACCTTCTTATGTATCCAGCCGTTAAATATGTAACATCTAAATGCAATCATGAACAATCATACTCTTATCAGGCAACTTGCCTTTGGAACTCTTTGTCATCAGATTTAAGACTTGAAAGTTCATATGATTTATTTCGAAAGAACCTTATAACATTGCTATTTAATGAATATCTAGTTGTAAATTTTATCTAATTGATATGTCTACTTTTTAATGGAACTGTACAATCTGTATTGGTAACTATTTAACTGTATGTTTAGTTATCACTTTTGTGCACTGCTTCGGACCGTTTGGAGGAATTAGCATTATTTTAATTGCCAGATTAGATTAGATTACCACATGTTAGTTGCAAAAATAAATACACAGTAACTGCAAATCCTGTCTAGTATCTTCCCAAACACGTGGAGAGCAATTCTGTAATTGGATACCTGCAATTAGATGCTTAGAGGGCACCAGGCAGGAACCTATTCTACTTTAGTTTGATGGAGGAGTGACATGGAGAGTGGAGAAGTGGCCTAGTGGTTACAGGACTGGTCTTGACATCCAGAGGTGTCCAGTACAAATCCCATTGGTGCTCCTTGTGATCTTGGGCAAGTCATGTAACCCTCCACTGCCTCATGTACAAACTTAGATTCTGAGCCCTCCAGGGACAAGGAAATACCTAGTGTACCTGAATGTAACTCACCTTGAGCTACTACTGAAAAAAGTGTGAGCCAAATCCAATCCAAATAAATAATAACTGTTTAGATACACCAGTAAAAACTAGGTGCCAGCCATAGAGCTGGTGTAAGTACTTACTCCCAAATGCTGGATATATGAATCTAATGTATAATATTCTATGAATTACATGCTTGAGAGTCCTGACCAGATTCCACCCATATGTACACCCACCTGTCAAATACATGCTATGTAAGTTATGTGTAGTGCTTAGGCAGAATTGTGGCATTTACGCCTTTATATACACACAGGTATATAGCTTCAACAAAACAATGGATGAAACTTAAAAGTGCTAATGGAGGAAAAAGACTAGTTGTCTGCAGAGAGGGAAAAATTCCCCAATACCTTTTGTCTGAACAGACAGCCTGCGGACCAAAAGAGTTTCTATGCTCTGTGTCTCACCCTTCTCATAATTATTGGCCAAAAAACCTCCAAAAAGTGCAAAAGTGTGAACAACAAATTCAATATTCAATGTCCATTCCTGTTCAAATTTATATTCAAATCAAGCACACTTAGCTTTATAATCGTAATCTTCTCCCAAACAATGTTTAAAGCTGCAATCTTTTCCAGTAATCTTTTTCCCAATGGGGTCCTGTTTCACCAAATGGCTTCTTCAGGGGAACATCAGAATTAGGTGTGTTTGAACATGATCTGTGAACAAGAAATTCAATTACCAAAAAGCACTTATAAAACTTGTCTTTCAGCAGAAAGCAGCAAAACGTCAGCTCACTGGCAAAAAACATAGTGCAATCTCTTTAGAGTAGCCATTCTAAAAGATGCTGTCAGGCAAAACCCACCAATCAGATTATCTAAATTTAAAATATTGGGGGTTGTTCTGGGCAGTTATTCGAACATCAGACATCTGAAATTGCTACCAAAGTGTTGACCAATATTTCTTTCACATGATCGTTCAGTCTGCTGTGCTTGCCCATTTAGATTATTGTAATTCAGTTTATATTGGAGCTAATGATTTGATTTGTTTAAAAACTGCAAATGTTACAAAACACAGCTGCATGTTTGATTTATAAATCTTCCAAGTTTGAAAGGGTAACAACGCTTTTCCTGAAACTCCACTGGCTTCCAGTGAGAGCGTGTGTTGTTTTTAAAGTCTGCTTATTAAATCATTTAATTTTACAGGGATTAGCTCCATATTATATGTTGAAACTTTTGATTTGCCCACTAGAAAGAGTTGAGCCTTGGCAAGATCTTATTAAGTACAAAAGATTATTTATAGCACATTTCTTATAGCAAGCTACCCTTTGGTGGCATTAATTGCCAATGACTATGAGATCTGAACAGAATTATTACTAGAGGAGTAGCCTAGTGGTTAGTGTAGTGGACTTTGATCCTGGTGGACTGAGTTCAATTCCCACTGCAGCTCCTTGTGACTCTGGGCAAGCCACTTAACCCTCCATTGCCCCTGGTACAAAATATGTGTCTGAATATATGTAAACCACTTTGAATGTAGCTGCAAAAAAAAAACTCAGACAGGTGATATATCATTTCCCTTTCCCCCTATTTTAAAAAATTGTTATAAACCTTAGTAAATTTGTTAATATTTGCTAAAAGATGACAATGTCTTTTGAATAGTTGTAAAGGGCCATTCTTCGACCAAAAAGCCTTTGCACTACTAGACCAAATGTTAGTCTACCTCACTTGGATTACTGTAACATTCTATTTTTTGGTATTAAGTGTCAATATATTGCAAATCATACGGAATACAGCTGCAAGACTATTATACAGATTTAATAGATATACTAGAGTTTCAACTCATCTAAACAAACTGCACTGGCTTCCCATAGCAGAAAGAGTCAGGTTCAAAGCTGCTTGTTTAGAACAGAAAACAGCTACCCCAACTTCAGGAAGAGGCTAAAGACCTTTTTCTTCCCAAAGACTGCGTCATAACAACCCGTTGCCTTCTACCTCCTAGTATCATCCATTATCCTTTCCTATAATATTTTTGGTCTCATGCATTACATCAGCTTTGATAACAGCACTTCACAAGCAATAATGAGCAGTAATTGGCAATAATTAGAATTTACACACACAACTCGCTAAGCATATTCTGTCATCAACTGCGCCTAAATTTAAATGCATGTAGTTCAAAAGGGGCGTGACTATGAGCAGGGAACTGGGCATTCCATCGGTGTTCCCAAATTTATGTTCTCTAGAATATGGCCCAGTGCATGTAAATCTACATGCAGGTCCATAGTTTTAGGTGCTGGAATAGCAACTAAGTGTATTCTATATATACCACATGTAAATCTAGGTGCCACTTATAGAATATGCTTAGATAGAAATGTTTACTGCATGGATTTTTTAGGCGTCTTATATAGAATTTAGTCCAATGTGCATAAATGTTAGTGCTTATTTTATAGAATTATCCTTTAGGCACCTTCATTCCTTTAAAGAACAGGCTCCTATGAGGTGCCATTTTATAGAATTGCCCTTCACATGCATTATTAAAAGAACCCCTAACTCCCGACAGTTCATCAGGAAAGCCAGTTTAGTAGGTAAGAAACTGATTTTGCAGGCTTGGGTACATTCTGAACCGCCGGAGTATTGGCATTGGAGAAATAATTTATATGAACTGCTGATGATGGAGAGGAGAGAGGTGGGATCCTCCCCTAAAGGAAAGAAGGCATTCCTGAGGATCTGGGAACCTTATATCCAGTCCCTGGCGCCCAGGGCGAGAAGTTTTATTCTGAACCGACTATAAAGCGGCCATATCCTTTGTTTTTGTTTTTGTTTTTTTTTCTCTTTGAATATCAGGTTGGGGGGAGTGGGTGGGCAAAGGGAGCAGGTGGGGTTATTAAATTTCAAAGTGTATGGGAGAGCGGTTAAGGCGGATTAGAAGCTATGCCTAAAGAACAAACATGGTAAACAGAACAAATCATAACACTTGGTAGCTTGGTATAGTAGACTAAGTCGGCCTAATAAGAGTATTACCTTCCAGAACGGGGGAGGGGGTCATCAGAGTATAGGACCCAGGACCTTCTCCGGGATGGGAGGGAGCTAGTTCAACATGGAACGTCAAAGCATGCACAAGTTGACCAACACTTAGAGGGGGGGAGGGGTAGAAATAATATGTTAAAAGTTTGATAACGAGTTGTATCATACGGTTAAAAAAGAGTTTGTTTATATACTCTGAATTTCTGTATATGCACCAGGTTAACGGTGTTTTCTTTGAAGTGTCATCAATAAAAACTGTTGAACTTTAAACTACAAGGAAGGGAGGGCGGGGGGAGGAGGTGTCTAGGGATAAAAGAAGAAAATGATTTGATGTATGTGGACGGATTACAAGTTGTCTGTTGTATTAGTAAGGTTATCTCCTGGACATTATGTATATATGTTTCATATAATACGTCAATAAACAGATTTAAACTAAAAGAACCCCTAACTATTCACATGGATCTTCAACAGAATGGCTGAAGAAGGGAGTTCATACTTTGGATTCAACAAGTCAAAGTCTTGACCTAAACCCTATAGAAATATTGTGGCAACACCTGAAATAAGCTGTTCAAGCAAGGAAGCCCTCAAAGATAAGAGTTATGAATGGAAGAATGGGACAAAATATTTTAAAGGTGGTGTGAGAGATCAATCAACAGTTACAGAAAACGTTTATTTGACATTGAGGGGCATTTTCGATATGAGGTCTAAGTCCGACTTTGGACATTTTGCAAAAAACGTCCAAAATCTGAATAGAAAATAAATTTTCAAAAAAGAAAAATGTTTATCTTTTTTTTTTTTTTTCAAAAATACAGTTTTGAACAAGGTTTTGTTGTTTGGATGTTTTGGTTTTTGGTCCATTTTCAAAAAAACAAACAAACGTCCAAGTGCAAAACCCCACAAAATCAAACCATTGGGATGTAGGAGGAGCCAGCATTTTTAGTAGACTGGTCCCTCAGATATCCTGGGAAAGAATAGGGCATCCTAGGTTGCAATGCAGTGGACTTCATAAAATGCTGCCAGATACACATCTCACCATTTCTCCCTTATCTTGTCTGCTGAGTCCACCAAAACCCATTACCCCCAACTGTACACCAGTACCATAGTCCTTAAGGATGAAGGGGGGCACCTATATTTATTTATTTATTTATTTATTTATTTATTTATTTATTTATTTTAAACCCTTTGAACCTGCCTATAAACTAGTCGGGTTCCATAAAACATACACACCAATGTAAAACAAAATATCAATGAACAGAAATATAACATAAAATACTACTAACATAATCCAAAACATAAGCTGCTGCTGTCATAGCTTCAAAAACTGCATTATATCAATAGTATGCCTGAACAAAAAGCTGTGTTTTTAATAATTTCTTAAATTGCCAGAAGCTAGTAGGAACTACCACCAGGCTCCTGTGGTAGCCTGGCGGTAGTTTCCAATTGGTGATTGGTAAGCCCGCGTTGGGCTTACCACTCTTATTAAAAGGGCCCCTTAGATTGAAATCTTTTCAGTTTGCATTTGATTTCACATTTGTTTGCATATATTTAATTAGTTGGTGCCAGCGGTACCCTGATGGTACCTCTGTGTGCTCCCTCTTGGGGTTTGCAGACACAGCAAACAGGAGAAAACCTCTAAGGGAAGGCAGCATACACAGAAGAAAGTAGAGGCTGATCCCCAAAAATGATCCCTTGCAGGGGATGTTGCTTGGAAGCACTTTATTCAGAGCATCAGTAGGAGGACCCGACACTGGCCATGTTTCGGTGGGAAAAACTCACCTGCCTCAGGGGTCACAACAAGTATCTCTATATGCAAAAAGAGAGTGTATGGTCACTGGTGCAGAGACACTAGTAAAGCATGAAGGATGCAAAGAGGCACTGATCAGACGTGAAGCCTCAAGCAGATGCTGCAACCTCCTACTGGTGCTCTGAATAAAGTGCTTCCAAGCAACATCCCCTGCGTTGGATTGTTTTTTGGGTCAGCCTCTACTTTCTCTCTTTGGGGTTTGCCACAACTACAACAATAGGGCATGGACCATGCCAATCACCTATCATGATGGTATCTTCAAATGAAGGCCACCTCTGTTAAGAAATTATATATAACACGCACCTGCAAAGGACACAAAACACAGCACAAAACACTCCATGCTATATGCAACATGCCACATAGCTGTGAATGTGCACAGGGCACTGGAGTCGACAAATAACATATAATAATGAAAATACCCCCCCCCCCCCCCACTGCTATTTGTAAGAAGGAAAGGGTATATAGTCCCTTAGTCTTATTATATATTTTTGTTTTAAAACTTCATGGGGAAAAAAGCCTCAAAGTGCCTGGAATAAAACCAATGCACTGGTAATAGACGATCCTGTTGACCAATTTCTCTGTCTTAAGAGGATCTACTCTTTATCAAATTTCCTGCCACAGTGTAGGTTCATACTCAGTGTATATCTATCCTCATATCTATGTTTCGGCAACAGATGAATATTAAAACACTTAGCTCTCCTTTATCCGTTGTCGACATCATTGCCACAGCTTCTTCTTCTTCAACCGACGTTGGCCAGCGTTTCACTGTGCTTACAGCAAGCTCTAGTTGCTTCAGGGTCCTTATAGGAAAACCAATGGCATCTATAAATCGTGGCGACTCCTGCCTGGTTAACCGGCAACCAGAAATTGGTCAACAGGATCATCTATTACCAGTGCATTGGTTTTATTCCAGGCACTTTGAGGCTTTTTTCCCCATGAAGTTTTAAAACAAAAATATATAATAAGACTAAGGGACTATATACCCTTGCCTTCTTACAAATAGCAGTGGGAGGGGGGGGGGGTATTTTCATTATTATATAGTATTTGGCCACCTCCACCACCACCACTTCACAATACGTTTAGTCGACAAAGAACACCTATACCAACTAATTGCCTATTATATATTGTGAGAGAAACATACTTTAGGGAAAATCAGTCCTATACTTCTATAAACATATTTCCTGAAATAGCCAGAACTTTAATGTTACTAATACATAATTACACATAAATGTACACTTCCAATATGAGTTGTGCAAGAGTCTATGGAGATAACATTTGAGAACTTAGATCAATAAAAAAAAAATCAAAAAGGAAGAAGAGCTTCAGTAATTACATAGGAATGTTAGGGGATCTTTTACTTAGGCACACTGGCATTTTTAGTGCATGTTAAAAATAGGCGCATGGTAAATGCTAAAGACACCCATAGGAATACATTGGTGTCTTTAGCGTTTAGTGCATGCCTATTTTTTAGCGCTGTAAAAACGCCAGTGCGCCTAAGTAAAAGACCCTCAGGTAGATGATCTAAAGCAATCGCCGGCAGCAGGGGTAGTCAGGGCCTGGTGGTCCCATGGACCTCCAGCCCCTGTGTTTGACAGGTTTGGGCTTTTGACAGCCCAGACCTGTCAAACAAGTGCGGGAGGATTGTGCTGAGCGCATGCTCGGCACAATTCGCCCGCACTTCTACCCCATGATCAGAGATAATTGCGCTGCTTAAATTTGCATGCTTTATCTCTGATCATCGGTGCGGTAAAGCCCCACGCTGTTCCAGCACTATTTTAGAGCGCTGTTTGGAACAGCGTGAGGCTTTTGATCATGAGGGTATTAGTGGTTAAAAACTAAAACATCTTGTTTGTTCTTATAGCGTAATGACTCTAAATAGGTAATTTTGCTTATACCATGCCAGGAATGAACTTCACCCCTATGCCAGGGCATGTTGGATATGATCTCAGCCTCTCAGATTCACTGCTAAGCTCCTCTCAATGCTTCATTATTCCAAAGAGAGCCCCCTTCTGGAGTTCATAATACTGTAATATTCTCAGAGAACGTGATTTCCTCCTGATCACATCCAATTTCTGGCACAGGATGGGGACTTTTGGACAACAGACGTCTTTCTTCTGTACCTTACAACTGCTCTGTTTTGCACGTCTATAATAATCTCATAATAAGTAAATTGCCTCACATAAATAGGATCTATGTATTCCTTGTGATGCTGCTGACAGCTTTAACACAAAAGAAATCTTATTTTTAAACATATATAGACTCATTTAATGACTAAAAGAAATGACAAGCCACTCCTACAGGTCATTTCAGTCTTGTGCCAGCAAGTCTGAGTTTCCCCTTGAAGATTATGACATCTGTGTTCTCTGCCTTTGCTACCTTTTGATTTTAAAATGGTGAAAAAAACCCCACATTCTCTCATCCATATGTGTGATGCCAGGTCAAGGGGATTCCGGTAAGTTCCCAAGTATTATCTTTCACTGAGTCTGTTGTTGAGACATACGCACATCTCCAGCTACAAGGAAACCTAATTTTACAAATAAATCAGAACCACTTTAATTGATAGCTTTCAGTGTGATCCACTAGGGAAGAGGGTGAAGGTGAGTATGCCAGGAAGAACCATGGGTGAGTCGAAGGATGAATTACTGAAGATGTTTTCACTGCCAGCCACCCACCCACCTAAAGTCGATAGTATTCAATTGAACAAGCACATACTGAACGGATATATAAGACAAGGTGTATGGAAGCTAAAGCATCACTCAAGTAAGAGCCATCCTGGAGAGATCTCCTGTCCCTTCCCCTTCCGTGAAGGATAAAAGAGCTCGGGGGGAGCTTTGCAGGATCCAAAGAGGATTTTCACTGGACTTAAAGGTAAGTTTTCCGTAAACAATTTTAAAGACAGGTGAACAATCACAAGCAACCAATGCTATTTGTGGTTTGGGATGCACTTTTTAAAAATATGTTAATTAAGCAAATTAAGCAAGAACTATCAGAACAAATTAATGAAGAGTGTGAAACGGTAAAGACACATTAACTACATCTTTGTAATGTTTAGAAAGTTGCCCTATTTTATTTCGATTTTTTTTTAAGATAAAGGTAAATCTTATTTTTGTAACATGCTGTCCAAAGCTCTATGCAACCGGTTGTACAGTTAAATCTATTAACTACAGTATCAAACTGAGAGGTTTTTTTTTTTATGTTTAATATACACTAAATGGTGCAATGTTTATAAGGACGATTTTTAAACTGCACGGATTGTAGCGTGTTCCCTTCTAAGCCTCAAATAAAACTCACGGGAGGTTGCAAGATTAGTGAAATGTCTAGAGTCTAAGAAGAATTAGCAACTGAGGCAAATCTGTAGTTTAATCTGAATTTCTCAGTGGAGGAGAGAAGAGGGCTTGCATGTGTACAGCACTGAAGTTTGTATTTATGCTGTTTTCGCTTGCATGCAGTCCTTGAGAATCTTTGAAAACCCAGTGGCTTGTTCAGTACTTTTTTTTGTTTTTAAATATGTGGTTGTAAATGTATCCTTAAGGGATTTTGGAGATGTGGATGAGAACGAAGCAGCCCTGTGGGTGGAGAGTCCTTGCCATGTCATTAGTGGCTTTGAATAAATGTGCCCCAGGAGGGGGTATTGGCTGGTTGGATGGACTGTAGCTGCTTGAGGAGGAGGATGGAAAAAGGAGAAAGGTGCTAATTTTCTAAGGATTGCCCTTTGAATGCCAGAATCTGTTCTTCAGTCCTAACCTCTTGACAAACTTACCTATAAGCAAGAGTTTTTTGTTTTACTTTTTCACCTATAGTTTTCAAAAGGGGGCAGAGTGACTGGTCCAAGTAATGGGGGAAACCCTGGAGTTTGTCGTGGCTAGGAGCTAGCTACTGTAACCGTCTCTCTCTCTCTCTCTCTCCCCCCCTCTCTTCCCAAGGCTGACAGCGAGCGATGCAGGGATCTAGGAAATGGGATGCTCGGTTAATCATCTTCCTACTGCTTCTGGCGTCTCCAGCTTGGGGCAGCCACACGGACAGAAACGTGGAGCAGAACGATCAGAGGACTCTCTTAGACCACTTATTACAGACCATTGGGGAGAGTAACCGTCACAGCAAGGACGGCAGCAAAGTGATTTCCAGGAGATACAGTAGGAGTGGCTATTTGGCTGACCAAGAATTTCAGAAACCAGCTTCTGGGGAGAGAAGTGCTTCGGTCCCACGGCCGGAGGGCAGGGGACATATAGGTAAGCTTCTGATGTAAATAGCTCAAATTCCAGCACGATCTGTGGGAATCTTTTTCTCAGCACGGCTAGGCTTTCCAGGAACAGGAAAGTACAGATGACCCCCTCCCCCCCCCCCCCCCCCCCTGCACAAAGTAGTAGTGAAAAGAATTGTAATCGCTAGGATAAATTTATTTATTCCTGCTGCTGCAAGAAACAAGAGGTGGATGCTTGATGGCTTGTATTTTAGTTGCATTTCATTTCATATTTTCAGTTGTCTATCCTGCTTTTCTGTGCAGAAAAAGATCACACCACGCTTACAATTATAATCAAAACTGTTGCAAAGTGCTTTTTGCATAGTTTAGCATATGACGCTTACTTTATGTGGGAGGAGGTTTATTCGGTCTGACTACACGTTTTCCTTATGTTCATGTTCCATTTCCACTGTCCCATTGACTAGGGAGAGAGAAAAGATTCTTTTGCAACTACAGTATACTACTACTATTACTACTACTACTTAACATTTCTAGAGCGCTACTAGGGTTACGCAGCGCTGTACAGTTTAACAAAGAAGGACAGTCCCTGCTCAAAGGAGCTTACAATCTATAGGACAAAATGTCAAGTTGGGGCAGTCTAGATTTCTTTAATAGTGGTATAGTGGTTAGGTGCCGAAGGCGACATTGAAGAGGTGGGCTTTGAGTAAGGATTTGAAGATGGGCAAGGAGGGGGCCTGGGGTATGGGCTCAGGGAGTTTATTCCAAGCATGGGGTACTATTGTGACTACTACACTGGGAGGTGAAGGGAAAAGAGGGAGGGATTTGATTTACCACCTTTTCTGGTTGCAAAGAAAGCAGTTGATTTATTATATATATACAGGTACTTATTTTGTACCTGGGGCAAAGGAGGCTTAAGCGACTTCCTTAGAGGCACAAGGATGCTCAGTGGAAATTGAACCCGGTTCCCCTGCTTCACAGGTTAGTACACCCCACTAATAGGTTTGATTATTTATTAAATGTAATTTTGTTTTCATTCTTTGAATCTTTCAGTATATACCCTCTAAATAATAATTGGTAGGCAGGCATAAGCCTTTAGTCATTCTGTTTCATTGTTAGATACAGGTTGTTGCTTTGGTGGAACCTTGCTATTTTGTAGTGGGAAGGGCAGGGATCTGAAATCTGAGCACTTTGATCCTATTAAAGTAAGGGTTAAGCTGGGGCTCCTGGGGGTAGGAAGATTTCATCTGAGGACTTTATCTGTCCTATTTAAATTGTTTTCTACTTTGCTCCAAGTCTGGGGTTTCCTTATAGTTTCATTGTGCTAGTTTACAACTGGATTGCATAATTTTATAAACAATCACTGTGAGTGTATGTGGCTAGTCTTCATAGAGAAAGCGACAATTTTGTAAAGGGAAAACATGCACCTCTTCCTTTCTAAAACTGCCATCCATATATGAAACCAGCAGCCAGCAGGCACACATGCCTCATATTTATTTATTAGGTTTTATTTACTGCCTCACGTTTATTCTTACTGTACTCAATAGGCAATTACAGCAGTAAAAATATTCAAATAACAATATAAAGTATGGCGTAGTATACTACTTACAATGTCTACACAATACGTAATAGAACATTTGAATTGATAGTGAAGGGTAAAGCAAAGATGGAACATATAGATAGGTAAGAGAGTAAGAAGAGTTAGAAAATAAAGTGACTAATTTAAAGAAAGGTGCACATGACCCGGTTATATACATGTGCATTACATTTTGCAATGTAGACGTTTTTAAAGAAACACTATTCGCATTTTAGATGTGCATAAATCGGCATTTACACTTGTATATTGCATACACATCTAAATCCTGATTTTTCAAAGCTGGGATATACACATCTAAAATGCAATAAGGTGCACATGGCAAAGGGGCATGGTCTGAGTGTGTTTTGGGCAGGACTAGTGCAGGTCTAAAAAATAAACGAGTATCCCCCATTTCAGAAGGGAAATACATGTCTACGTCGAGACTTACACCTATTACCCGAGACACATATCTTTCCGAAAAGCGCTCCTGTTGAGCAGCACTTTACTGGAGGGACAAGGGATGTTCACGTCCTCCCACAAAAGTGAAACTGGCAAGGAATACCAGGTTCTATGGCAGCTTTGGGAGAAAATACATGTGTATGTTTTAGGGCTACATTTTGATGAAAAAGTTTAATTGCGATTAATCACATAATTAAAGGTATCTTATTTGTGTATTTCGCACTACAGCTCCTTGTGACTCTGGGCATGTCACTTAGCCCTCCATTGTCCCAGGTACAAAATAAATACCTGTATATAATATGTAACCAGCTTTGAGTATAACCATAGACAAGCAGTATATCATATCTCATCACCCTTCTCTTCCCTATAGGACTGATAAACTCTCTTCTTCCCACCCTCAGTTCCAATATCTCTCCCTTTCTCAACCTTCACTCCCTCTCTTCTTCCCCCAGGTCCAATATCTCTCTTTCCTCCCTCCCATTGTCTAGCACCTCTCCCCCACTCCACTCCACCCCCATGAGCAGTGACACAGACTTGGTGGTGAGCAGTACCAAGCTCTTCTCATGACTTCTGGAGCTCACTGCCTCAGCCAAAACTTCTATCGGTGACCCCTCCAGTTCTGCTTGCAGTTCTGCAGCTCACACTTCTCCCCCCACCCAGGGTTCAGCATATGCCCCCCCAATACCTCCGCTAGTCTACCTTAAAGGTGGTCTTCTGCTGGTCCTGGGAATGGCAGCGTTGCACATATGTTGCCTGTGGCCTACTCCGAAGCTTTCCTTCTGGCCTGTCCCACCTCCTCTGACATCACTTCCTTTTTCTGCCTGGGCAGGAGTGGTCAGAGGGAAAGCTGAGGAACAGGCAGCATATATGCAATGCTGCTGCTGGCGATGGTGAACAAAAAAATCACCTTTAAGGTAGACTGGCATGGAAGGTGGGTGGGTGATGTTGAATCACACATGGGGGAAAGATGTTGGATTGCACTGAGGACAAAGGGTTGGGAGTGGAAGAGAGCAGAAGAGATGTTTGGAAGAGGCAGGAGACATTGCAGTCTGATTAGATTTTTTAAACTGCAATTACATTTTTCAAATCACAATGAAGGATTTAATGCATTAATCATAGGCGCTCGGTATTGGAGGCTTGGGGAGGCTAAGCCTCTCCAGCCGCAGCGACGGTGGTGTGCTAATTCTTCGGGGCAGTCTTGCCTGCCTGCCCGCCCCGCTGCCAGCGCTGATTCCCCCGTTGGCGCTGTGCTGCCAGCGTTCACGCTTTAAAAATGGCCGCTGAGACTTCCAGCGGCCTTGCGAGACTTCTGTAAGTCTCGGCGGCTATTTTGAAGCGTGAACACCGGCAGTGGCAGTGCTAGTGGGGGAGAGTCAGTGCTCGCAGTGGGCAGGCAAAACTGCCTGCCCACCCGGCGCCCGCCCCGAAGAATTTGAAGAGTCAGGATTCGGAGGGAGGAAGGGAGGAGAATAATTCATGCAGGGCAGGGGAGGGTCACTGCTGGACATGGGTGGATGGAGGGCAAGGGAAGGAGGGTCACTGGACATGGGTGGATGGAGGGCAGGGGAAGGAGGGTCACTGGGCATGGGTGCATGCAGGGCAGGGGAGAGGAGGGTCACTGCTGGGCATGGGTGCATGCAGGGCATGGGAGAGGAGGGTCACTGCTGGACATGGGTGGATGGAGGGCAGGGGAGAGGAGGGTCGCTGGGCATGGGTGCATGCAGGGCAGGGGGAGAGAAGGGTCACTGCTGGACATGGGTGGATGGAGGGCAGGGGAAGGAGGGTCACTGGGCATGGGTGCATGCAGGGGAGAGGAGGGTCACTGCTGGACATGGGTGGATGGAGGGCAGGGGAGAGAAGGGTCGCTGGACATGGGTGGATGGAGGGCAGGGGGAGAGGAGGGGAGAGAGAAGAAATGCTGGACATGGATGGAGGGGAGGGAAAAGCGAGGAAGGAGATGAGATGAGGGAAAAGGAAGAGAGGAGAAAAACTGCACATGGATGAAGAAAATAGGCAGAAGCTGAGGACCAGAAATGAAGAAGAAAGGCGGAAAGTAAAAGAAATAAATGGAAAGGAAGCCCTGGAAACGGAGTTAAGAGGACAGATAGTAGCAGAATCGGATACTGGGCCAGCATGATCAGAAAAACAAAGTCACCAGACAACAATGGTAGAAAAAAATCATTTTATTTTCATTATAGTGTTTGGAATATGTCCACTTTGAGAATCAGGTGCTCAACATTAAAAGTTTATATTTATTTACTTATGTATGGCATTTTATCCCACATTAAACATGAATTAGGATGTTTTGTGGCTCTACATGAGAATTGTGATATTATGATCCCTTGTTTCATATTGTTGACAGTCTGCATTTTCCGTATGGGTGGTATATTGGTGTATTAGGTTCTGCCCAGTGTAATATTTATGGTACAGTAAGGTTCTGTGTGTGTTTTTGCACAAAGTTGTGCATAGTGTTTTGCAGTTGAGCGATTGTGGTTAGTATATGCTTTGAGCAACCACTTTATTCTTTGACATATGATACATAGCTAATATCTAAATTTAATAAAAGGTATTAATTGTGACTTTTATTTATTTATTTTTTCTGTGTGTTATCAGACAATTATGGATTTAAGCTCCACCCCTGGTCCCACCCCTAACCCCGCCCCATTTAGCCTCCCCAAACAGTTGGGCCACCGACTGCCTATGGCATTAATCGCAGAGTTAACTGTGATTTTAGTACAGCCCTAATATGTTTTTAAAACAACTGACATAAACATATGTGTTCAGACACATACATGTGTATGCAATGACACATAAATAGTTTTTTTTTGTCTGTGTTGACCCTGCTGATGTATTCGACATTGATGTTTATACTGCTCCTGCCGCACATAATTGGCAGATAAATGTTTTTTTCTATATAGTTTAAAACAAGCTTTACAGCAGCAGACATTGTTCTAAAAATATTAATGAACCATGAGACATCCCATCATGGACATTTCAGTTCCAATTTGTACCTCCTTTCTAAAATGCTGCTGCTACTACTACTTATCATTTCTAAAGCGCTACTGGACGTATGCAGCGCTGTACACTTGAACATGAAGAGACAGTCCCTGCTCGACAGAGCTTACAATCTAATTAGGACAGACAAACAGAACAAATAAGGGATAAGGACAAAGAGTAGCAAGATTCCAGAATCCCAAACACTACTACTACTTATCATTTCTATAGCGCTACTAGACGTACGCAGTGCTGTACACTTGAATATGAAGAGACAGTCCCTGCTCGACAGAGCTTACAATCTAATTCTATCCCCCAGATTGTATATATGGCACTCAAAATTGCACGTGCAAATCTGGGTGTGTCTAGTTCACACATGCAGTTTAATTAAGCAACAAGTCAATTAGCATCAATAATAGGGTGTAAACAATTATTGGCGTTAATTGGTAACAATTTGGATTTATGTGTGCATCTTGCTAAGTGCTATTCTATAAAGATGCACATCTAAATCTTTTAGCGTGCAATCAAAAAGGGGGTGTGGCCATGGGAGGGACATGGGCAGGCCAGGGGCATTCACTAAAGACGCACGCAGCATTGTAGAATTTGGGAGATCTGCACAAGGATTTACATCAGGTTTCAGCTGGTGTAAATCCTCGTGCCAAAAGTTGGGCACAGATCCCAGCATTACACGCTATTCTATAAGCAGTACCAAAGTCAGAGCGCCATTTATAGAATAGCACACAGTTTTTTTGGCACCATTCACCGAATCTAGTCCTACGTGTGCAAACCACAAAGGGCTACATTCTATATATGGCGCCTGAAAAATCTGCAAGGCTAAAAAATACGCCTAGGCGTATTCTGTAAAGTACACCTTTTATAGAATTTTCTAGAATAGACATAGAATTTCCTAGAATAGACTTAAATTTCTGCACGTTATATAGAATACGCCGAGCGACTTACCACTCAACTAAATTTGATCGCATCCATTTAGCCATGTTTTTCTTCATATAAATCCTGATGCCTAAATTAGGCACAGAGCAGATGTATTCTATAATAATTTATTTATTTATTGCATTTGTATCCCACATTTTCCCACTGTATGGCAGGTTCAATGTGGCTTACATGTTGCTAAAAAGGCGGTTACAAAATTTAGTTTGGTAGAAGTCTGGTACATAATACAGAAGTACAATAAACGCTTAGGTTGATATATTAATAATGCACATAGATTTTAGAAATGCCCATAGCCATGCTCCCTTTTCAACTCTGTAACTTAGAACTTAGGCGCACCATGTTATAGAATACACTTAGAGGGGCATAATCGAACGGCACCGGCCAAATCGATGGGCGGCCATCTTCGGGGCCGGCTCCGCGAAGGGGCAGAGCAAAGCGTATTTTCAGAATACGCTTGGCACCGGCCAAATCGCTCGCCGGGGTTAGATGAGATGGCCGACTCCGATTTTCAGCCATAATGGAAACCGGAGCCGGCCATCTCAAACCCGCGAAATGTAAGGCATTTGGGCGTGGGAGGAGCCAGCATTTCTAGTACACTGGCCCCCCTGACATCCCAGGACACCAACTGGGCACCCTAGGGGGCAGTTTTAGAAAATTTAAAAAGAAAACAATTAGCTTCCAGGTGCATAGCACCCTTCCCTTGGGTGCTGAGTCCCCCAAATCCCCCCCCCCCCAAAAACCCACTGGCCACAACTCTACAGCATTACCATAGGGGGGCACCTACATGTGGGTACAGTGGGTTTTGGGGGTTTTTTGAGGGCTCCCATTTACCACCACAAGTGGAACAGGTGGGGGGGGGGGGGGAGATGGGCCTGGGTCCTCCTGCCTGAAGTGCACTGCACCCACTACAAAATGCTCCAGGGACCTGCATATTGCTGTCAGGGAGCTGGGTATGACATTTGAGGCTGGCAAAAAAAGTTTTTAAAGTTGTTGTTTTGAGGGTGGGAGTGGGTTAGTGATCACTGGGGGAGTCAGGGGAGGTTATCCCCGATTCCCTCCGGTGGTCATCTAGTCAGTTCGGGCACTTTTTTGGGACTTGGACCTGAAAAAAAAGGGTCCAAATAAAGCGGACCAAATTCTCGTGACAGCGGGCTTTCTTTTTTCTATTATTGGGCGGGCATCTCAATACATGCCCCTGTCCCGCCTTCGCTACCATGCCGACATGCCCCCTTTGAACTTTCGCCGGTCCCACGACGGAAAGCAGTTGAAGCCAGCCAAAATTGGCTTTCGATTATGCCGATTTGACCGATTTCTGGAGATCGCTGGCCATCTTCCGATTTGTGTCGGAAGATGGACGGCGATCTCTTTCAAAAATAAGCTGGTTAGTGAGTTAGGTGTGTAAATCTCAATGCCAAGTAGTGCTGATAATTGCTTGTTAACATCCAATTAACAGCACTGATTAACTAGTTAACCAATTAAGTTATGCACATTTTTATAGAATACGCTTCGGTTTCCGTGCGGATTTTCAGACCCCATGTATATAATCTGAGAGAAAGTGTGCCCAACTCTGTCTCATGGAATACTTACTTTATACTTCACTTCTCTGTACATCCTTTTATATGTACATATTGCGGTGAGTTTTATAATCCAGTTTTCAGCTGTAAAATCTGTGCAAGCTACCTTTTCATGTATGCAACAAATCTGTTCGTGTTTAGTGGGTTTTTTTTTTTTTTTACCATTGATTATTGACTCTTTTATTGTGATTGATGGATTTTTTCTTGTTTTTGTTTCTTGTTCTTGTTTCCTTTTTTTGCTTAGAATGCTCTTGTCTTTTTCTCTCTGCTTTTGATTATAATATAAAAGGAATGAAAACACTGATAATCAGGGCTAGTTCAAGGAGTTGTGGCATCCTGAGTAAACATTTGCTTTTGAGACCCCCCTCCCCCACCCCCAATCTTGGGGCCACTTTACAATTCGAACTGCAGAAATGAGGTGCATTTTCAGCCTGTGTCTCTACTTTACTTAATCATTATATTCAGTGCATGGATAGTGACTTTAATGTATGGTGGGGGGGAGGTGGAGAGGGAGAGAATTACCAGATCTTTGTGGGGCCAGGCCAGAAAGGGAAGAAAGAGATGCAGTGGGAGGGAGAAGGAAGGGAAATGCAGATGCACCCTGTGACGAAATAAGACTATAACTTATTTCTATAAGTATATTTCTCTAGTTTGGCTAGCAGGTGGTGAATGTTACATTTAAGCTGTTACAAAAACCTGACCTTTTCTTCTTTAATTAACACAGAGAAAGGGGAAGTGCTGCAGTTGTTGTTCTGGGCTCTGATTGGCCTGGAGTTTGAATTAACCAGGAGTTACTGGTTTTTGTCTTCAGTCTCAGTTTGGGAGAACAGAGAGGAAACATCTGTTCTGAGATCCTGCTTCAGACTTGTGAGCAGCTATATGTCCTGATCTCCCCAGGTACTGTTTAGACAGTATACAAATGTTTAGTTTTATAATTGATCCATATTTCAGTTACCTGTTATTGGTTGCTGATTGCACTTTTCTGTTTCACTGTTCAAATATTTTTATGAGAATAAACATAAATGTTTGTTCGCCCAGCTTGTCTGGACTGATTAAGAATCATGGTGGTTTGTATGTTGGGTCTGTGGATGCTTCCTAGGAACCGTGGGACCACTGGGAGTGTGGTCCCAGTAACCTAGAAATCACTGGGAATAATTTGAGTGGGAGATTCGCCCAGAGGCAGTTGCGACCCAGTCAGTGGGAGGAGGGTACTAGTGTAGAGCACAAGCAGCAGGTGGAGATGGACCTCAGCTGTGCTGGGGATAGACCCTCTAAGTGGCCACGGGGTAGCCCCAGGTGGTTGGCTAGGCGTTTCATGGCAGACCTTTGTCCTTCTTTTTTTCTTGTCAAAAATTCCTGGCTACGCTGCTATCCTTCTCCTTTCTCCTTTCAAAAATTTACCCCCATTACTATATCACTCCCTTTAGTTTGTGAGGCCCAAATGCATAACCCTGATTTTTTTTTTTTTGTATTAATTCTTAGCTACAGAATTCTAGACTATGGTTGGGCAAACTATGGTCCATGGGCCAAATCTAGCCCACCAGGTCATAGTTTACAGTCCACTTCCTATGTTCTAATCTTACATATGATTGTCTATCAACACTGGTTCCCCAGCTGTCCTGAAATCATCCCTGAAATCCTGAATTGATGTATTGTCAAAGGTGGCCATTTGGGGTCTTAGATGAAGATGTCACCAAAGCAGCTGAAGTAAAGTGTTCCATGTGTCCAAAAGTTAAGTGCTATGCAGATAAACAGAAAAGCTAGCTTCCACCAGAACTGTGTAATCCCATGGAAATATGGGGGGGGGGGGGGGGGGGAGGGATATTAGGATCTGATGGGGAGAGGGTTGGCTCTCAGTGTGGTCCTCAGTCCAAATGTTTTGTGCACCCCTTCTCTAGATCTCTCTTTGTTTTCCATTCCTTCTAGCATTTCTTCTCTATCACAGATTTTGGTCTCATTCGCAAAAGGACAAAACTTTTCTGATAGTTCTTCCTCATTCAGACCCTCCTTCATGCACTTATACTTGAATGTTTAGATTATGGTGATACCCTGTTCCATGCAAGGGTCTTATGGCACTTTGGCCTCTCCCTTTTGGGTTCAGGCCCCCTCAGCCAGACTGTTATACTGGTCATACATAGCTGGCAAGGATCCCCTAAGTCAGTGGTTCCACTGCTGCCACTGTATGCAAATCTCTCTCATGAATATGCATTGTGGATATTCTGAAAACCTGACTGGCTGGGGTGCCTTCAGGACCAGGTTTGGGGACCACTGCCCTAAAACCTGTCAGCTGAAGCAATTTGGAGCTGGAGTTGCAACTGCCACCCAAGCAGCTGAAGCTTGACCTTCTGTCTTCCACTGCTTTGGCATTTACTATACTGCCTTTAATAGGGCACATCAAAATGTTGAACAACGTAAAAAATGTACAAGTTAATGAAAGGAATGTCATAATCAAATAGAACGAGAGAGAGAGAGAGCAGTACAGATTATAAGTAGAATATAATTTTATAACATAAACACAAAGTTTAGGGAAAGAATTAGGTGCCACCTTTATATGAATGGACTGACCAGGCTGCCTCATTCAAGAAGGGAACACAACACTGAATAAGTGCATCTTAAGTGCAGCTTTAAACTTAGCATAGGATGATTCAGCAGAGAGATCAAGTGTTTTCTGATATCATGCCAGCACCACAGAATTTCACCTAATCGACAAATTAGAGAGTAGTAAATCACCTAGACTGGATGGTATACACCCTAGTGTACTGAAAGAATTCAAATATGAATTTTAAGGACATGTTACAGATCACTTATCTGCTGTTAGCGATCTGTAACATGTCCTTAAAATTGTCCATAGTACCTTTAGATGGGAGCATTGCCAGTGTAACGCCTATTAATAAAAAGGGATCTAGGGGTGATCCATGAAATTATAGACTGGTAAGCCTGACGTCAGTGCTGGGCAAAATAGTGGAAACTATTATAAATAATAAAATCACTGAACACATAGACAAACATGGTTTAATGGGGCACAGTCAATATGGATTCAGCCAAAGGAAGTCTTGGCCTTACTAATTTGCTTCATTTCTTTGAAGGCGTGAAAAACATGGATAAAGGTGAGCCAGTTGATGTAGTGCATCTAGATTTTCAGAAAGCATTTAGCAAAGTGCCTCATAAGAGACTCCTGAGAAAATTAAAAACCCATTGGAGGCAATGTTCTGTTGTGGATTAGGAATTGGTTGATGGACAGAAAACAGAGGATAGGATTAAATGACCAATTCTCTCAGTGGATCCCCAGAGATCTGGTGCTATTTAATATATTTATTAATGATCTAGAAATAGGAACAATGAGTGTGGTGATTAAATTTGCAGATGACACAAAACTATTCAAAGTTGTTAAAACTCATGTGGATTGTGAAAAATTGTAGAAAGACCTTAGGAAGTTGGAAGACTGGACATGCAAATGGGATTTAAGGGGTCTTTTACTAAGATGCCCTGCAGTAGTTTTCCATTTTCTAGCACAGGGGGTGCCCGGCAGCAATCAGCCATCACCTTGCACTGTCTGATTACTGCCAGGTAAGTGCATGATCCATCATCACCTATTGAATAGGTGACGGTAATTGCCGCACACCAATATTTTTATTAGTGCATGGTTATTTACGACTTCCATTTAAAATAATTGAAACTCCGGCTGTGGTAACAAGTGGCCTCGGTGTGCGACAGATTTCATGCACTCACATTACTGCAGGCCACTTTTTACTGCAGCTTTGTAAAAGGACCCCATAGTGAGGAATATCAATTAAGTAGGCCCGACCAGATATTTGTTGAACAACCACATTTTTAAACTGCATCAAAATGTCATATAGTCCTTAATATCATGAATAACGGATGGAAACAAATTCCAAAGTTCAGGTCCTTTGACTACCAATATTCATTGCTCCGTAGGTTTTTAATTTGGAAAGGGCCTTAGATTGAGTAACCAATATTATTTCTGCCAATGAGCACAGAGTTTGTAAGGGAGTATAAAGTTTAACAAAATCAGTCAAATAAAGAGGGCTAAAATAAAGGATTTGAAAAACCAAAAGCTTCACCTTGAACTCAATTCTAGCTCTTACAAGTAGCTAATGTAACAGAATCAAATAAGGGGTTTATTAACTGTCTTTATGAAGAGATTCACCCGAGGCGGTGTACAGCAGGCACAGTTTAACATCAAACTTACAATTTTGTTAACAGCATAACAATAGGAAAATGTACAAGTGTAAACATAAATACAGCAAATTGGAACATAACAATAGGACTACCTTGAAACAGGATCAAAAATATACACATGTAACAGCACTGAAATTCAAATAACAGAGATATAATACGATGTAAGCATAATACTAATAAAATATCTAATAAGTACAGCAACTAACATTTCTATGCTTTTTCTAAAATACAGCTTACTATATAGTTGAAGGGCCAAACTCAGATACATAGATAAAGACAAGATGCGTGGTACATGATCAAATCTGCTACCACTCACTACAAATTTAGCTGCAGCATTTTGAACTGCTTGCAGTCTACATATCTGTTTTTGTGAAAAACCCATAAAAACCACATTACAAATGTCTAGTTGTCATAAGAACTAAAGATTTAACAATCCATTTAAACTGGTACTCCTAATTAACTACTGTGTGCTGAATGTCGGGGGAATACGTTTTTTTCCTGAGGTAATGGAGGGTTATGTGACATGTCCAAGATCACAGGGACTGTCAGAAGGATTTGAAACTTGGCTTCATTGGCTTTCAGGCCACTTCTCTAACCATAAGTCAAATGAGAGAAGTTGAGTGATAGGGGAGGAGATGACAAGTAAAGAATGGTAGGTGAGGACTGGAGAGAAGGTGAACGCAATGAGTGGAAATGGAGGATTTGAAAGTGGATGCAAGAAGGGGGATAGAGTGAAAAACCAGAAGGAAGAATGGCAGAACTGAGATTAGGAATGGAAAGGTGCAAAGTAGCTGGAAAGCAAAACAGGAAGACTGACGACAAGAAGAAAAAAGAAAAGGGAGGAAGGAGGAATAAAATCTAGCTATGAATGGATAGATAGACAGACTAAGGAAATGAAGAAAAAAGATGAAAAATCATTGTCAGATAAAGATGAAGAGGGAGAAGAAACAGAAAATGAAAAAAATCAATAAAAGGAAAGAGGAAAAAGAGACCAAGACCAATCCCATTATAAAAAAAAACCTAAAGGATCAGATAACAAAGGTAAAAAGAAAAAAAGAGGCAATTTACTTTTGAGTTTTTAGTGATTAGGATGTATCTTTGTATTTTGCTCGCCACAGAATAAAATGCAATTCTGTTTCTCTTTCTTCAGTGCTGAAAGAGTCTGCTTTTTCAGGTTTTCCATTTTGGTTTTCGTTTGCATGCTTCTGTTTCTAATTTGTATCCCTTATTCAGTATTTGATGAAGATCTTTTTCTGTTGTGTGTGAGGCATTCTGCTAACATGTAGTAGTCCAGCTTGTTTGTTTTCTAACGAGTGAATTCATGTTCTAGGGTCAGTGTAATATTTGTAACCTTTGTCTAGCTAGGGTTGCTGTTGTTTAAGTCCTAGGAGTTTATGCTCTTATGAAATGCAGGGTTTCACAGGTATGTGGTAGTGGATGAAGCTTGCATTGCTGTAATGGAGATTAGATATCTCCATAGGAACGGGATTAACGGGAATCCCATGGGGATGGATGCAGGTCCTGCAGGGTTCCTGTGGAAGCGTAGTGCCGGTCCAGCCTACCTGTTCTTTCCTTGTGCCATGGCAATTGTAATAGCACTAAAAAATTTTATGGATATGGTTGATAGCATTGAAATCCCCATAAGCACTGGCAGGGGAAGTTATCAACACAGGCTACTGTTAAGTTCAGTTATTTTACCACAAGTCAGATTATTTTAGCACAGGGTGTGGAGGAGATTACTTGTGGGGACGGGCAGGAATGGAGGAGATTATTTGCAGGGATAGATGGGGATGGGTGAAATATCTGTCCTTGCAATTCTCTAATGGAGATGACACCAAAACCTGAATATAATTTTTTTGCATGTTGCATCTTAGTTCTGTTCTACAATTATCACACTTATTTTATAGATTATCATTTTTTGTAGCTATTTTGCTGTCTGCCTGGAGAGTTCCATAAAAAGGACTAATGAACTTGTACATTTATTCTTGATCAGATCTGATGTTTCTATAATGTGTTCTTTGTTTTCTTTTCATATGATATTCTTTCTTGTGTATTTATAAGCTGAAATAGCTGCAAAAAAAAAGAAAAGAAGACTTCAGCAGTATTTAACCTGATTTATTAATGCAGAATAATAAGGCATTTATTTTTCATGAAACAAAGCTGAGGGTCATAACACTTGGGGAGTGCGTACAACACTTTACAAAAGATTGCAATGCATGTTGCAAGTTTTGTGTTTAAAGCAGACTTTGCTTGTTTAAAACCATGAGATATTGCTTCTTGAAACACCTTTAAAAATACTTTAATAAATGCTTACTGTACCTGAATGTTACTCACTTTGAGCTACAGTTCAAAAAGGCATGAGCTAAATACAAAGTCCCTTTCCTTCCCTTCTCTTCTATATGTGTGTATGGGGGGTTAATGTTGGTAAATGCTTGAAATCATTTAAAGTGCCACGTATGATGCATGAAAGCTGTTGCAGACTACTTTTTGAAATCTGTTGTCAGGCGCATTCAAAAGAATGTGGACACTGGGGAGGAGAAGTCATTTTTTTTGCATGTAAACCCAGTTTTACATGTGTAGAACACCTCATAAAATTGCGCAATGGACTACACTCCTAAAAGCATGTACAGTGACATGAAGGTATACACTTTTATGCAGCTCACGCATAAGCATGTTCAGGGGTGCAGTTTATGCACAGCAGACAGTGTCATGAAGTTTGCACATAGGGGCCTTTTACAAAGGCATGCCAAAAAGTGGCCTGCGTTACTGTGGGTGCATTTATTGGACGCGAGCTGGACCATTTCTCCACTGTGTCTGGAAAAAAGGGGGGGTTTGTGGGGTTGGGAAATGGACGTGCAGCAAAATGAAAGCTTTCTTTGCTGTTAAGAAAGTATGCAGAGCTGGCGCTAGTAAAGATCGCAGGGGGTATGTCCTTGAGGCAGCTCGTGAGTGAGCGAAACATGTCGGACAGTAACGCCCCTGGGTCCGACTAAAGAAGGCTTTAAAAAGATAAGTAAAATAAAATATATTGGAAGAAAGTCTGTTTATATATATATATATATATATATATATATATATACAGTGGTGGAAATAAGTATTTGATCCCTTGCTGATTTTGTAAGTTTGCCCACTGACAAGACATGAGCAGCCCATAATTGAAGGGTAGGTTATTGGTAACAGTGAGAGATAGCACATCACAAATTAAATCCGGAAAATCACATTGTGGAAAGTATATGAATTTATTTGCATTCTGCAGAGGGAAATAAGTATTTGATCCCCCACCAACCAGTAAGAGATCTGGCCCCTACAGACCAGGTAGATGCTCCAAATCAACTCGTTACCTGCATGACAGACAGCTGTCGGCAATGGTCACCTGTATGAAAGACACCTGTCCACAGACTCAGTGAATCAGTCAGACTCTAACCTCTACAAAATGGCCAAGAGCAAGGAGCTGTCTAAGGATGTCAGGGACAAGATCATACACCTGCACAAGGCTAGAATGGGCTACAAAACCATCAGTAAGACGCTGGGCGAGAAGGAGACAACTGTTGGTGCCATAGTAAGAAAATGGAAGAAGTACAAAATGACTGTCAATCGACAAAGATCTGGGGCTCCACGCAAAATCTCACCTCGTGGGGTATCCTTGATCATGAGGAAGGTTAGAAATCAGCCTACAACTACAAGGGGGGAACTTGTCAATGATCTCAAGGCAGCTGGGACCACTGTCACCACGAAAACCATTGGTAACACATTACGACATAACGGATTGCAATCCTGCAGTGCCCGCAAGGTCCCCCTGCTCCGGAAGGCACATGTGACGGCCCGTCTGAAGTTTGCCAGTGAACACCTGGATGATGCCGAGAGTGATTGGGAGAAGGTGCTGTGGTCAGATGAGACAAAAATTGAGCTCTTTGGCATGAACTCAACTCGCCGTGTTTGGAGGAAGAGAAATGCTGCCTATGACCCAAAGAACACCGTCCCCACTGTCAAGCATGGAGGTGGAAATGTTATGTTTTGGGGGTGTTTCTCTGCTAAGGGCACAGGACTACTTCACCGCATCAATGGGAGAATGGATGGGGCCATGTACCGTACAATTCTGAGTGACAACCTCCTTCCCTCCGCTAGGGCCTTAAAAATGGGTCGTGGCTGGGTCTTCCAGCACGACAATGACCCAAAACATACAGCCAAGGCAACAAAGGAGTGGCTCATTAGGGTCATGGAGTGGCCTAGCCAGTCACCAGACCTTAATCCCATTGAAAACTTATGGAGGGAGCTGAAGCTGCGAGTTGCCAAGCGACAGCCCAGAACTCTTAATGATTTAGAGATGATCTGCAAAGAGGAGTGGACCAAAATTCCTCCTGACATGTGTGCAAACCTCATCATCAACTACAGAAGACGTCTGACCGCTGTGCTTGCCAACAAGGGTTTTGCCACCAAGTATTAGGTCTTGTTTGCCAGAGGGATTAAATACTTATTTCCCTCTGCAGAATGCAAATAAATTCATATACTTTCCACAATGTGATTTTCCGGATTTAATTTGTGATGTGCTATCTCTCACTGTTACCAATAACCTACCCTTCAATTATGGGCTGCTCATGTCTTTGTCAGTGGGCAAACTTACAAAATCAGCAAGGGATCAAATACTTATTTCCACCACTGTATATATATATAAAAGAAGGTTCATGCTTCTAAATAAGTTGACCAATGAAGAGGTTGATGTTCTAGAAACCGCCATGTAAATCCTGTAAGGGTGGTAGATGGTGAACATCACTGAGGTCACTCGGGAAAAAGATTATTGAAATCGCTGATGAATTGGATATGACTGGAGATTTATAGATTGATAAATTGGGCAGTGCTTGAGAGATTTCAAGTGAATAAGAGTGTTGAAAAAAATACAAACTGGATGTTTGAGAAGTATTGCAAAATGAAAACCAGCATGCATCTGTTTGTGGCCTGAGCCCTTAACATCACCCATTGACAGTGGTAAGGGTTCACACGTTACCCGCATGGTAACTCTTTAGTGTATGCCAACTGCCGATTACCGCTGGGAATGCCCCCGCGGTAGAAAATTATTTTCTACCGCAGGTTTTTGGCACGTGCCAAACTCAGAATTACCATCAGGCGCACACGCTAGCCGAGCGGTAATGCTGATTTGATGTGCGCTGCACGCGCATAGGCCCTTATGTGCCTTTGTAAAAAGGGCCCCATCAAACATATAAATGGCGAGTGACCGTACTCACTCGCAAATGCGCAGTAGAGACTTCCCTCTCTGTCCCGCCCCCGCGTCAATACGTGATGATGGGGGGGGCGGGACAGAGAGGGAAACTGCGCCACCGAGGTTGCTACCGCTCCCCCCACCACTCGGAGTCGCCGCCGCCACCCCTCCACCCGGCCCGAGCCCTCTCTTCCCTTCTGAACTTACAGATCCATTCGCCGAACGCAGCAACGCACATCAGCTGAGCTGCAGTGAGCCCTTCCTTCTTTGCCTGTGGCCCCGCCCTCCTGTGACGGAATGTCAGCGAGGGCGGGACACACACAGGCAGAGAAGGAAGGGGCAGCTCAGCTGATGTGCGTTGCTGCGTTCGGCGAATGGATCTGTAAGTTCAGGGCCCGGACCAGGTGGAGGGGTGGCGGCGACGACTTCGAGGGGGGGGGGGAGCGGTGGCGACTTCGCGGGGGGGAGGGGAGCGGTGGTGACCGCGGGGGGAGGAAAACCTCTATACCAGCCCGTTTTTACGGGCTCAACGGCTAGTAGTTTATAAAATAAGAACATAAGAACAGCCATACTGGGTAGGACCAATGGTCTACCTAGCTCAGTATCCTGCTTCCAACAGTGGCCAATTCAGGTCACAAGTACCTGACAAGATCCCAAATACTAGCAACATTCCATGCTACCAATCCCAGGGACAAGCAGTGTTTTCCCCCATGTCTATCACAACAGCAGACTATGGACTTTTCCTCCAGGAACTTATCCAAACGTTTTTCAAGCCCAGATACGCTAACTGCTCATACCACAACCTCTGGCAATGAGTTACAGAGCTTAACTATTCGTTGAGTGAAAAAATATTTCCTCCTGTTCAGTTTAAAAGTAGTGCCATGTAACTTCCTTGAGAGTCTCCCTAGTCTTTGTACGTTTTGAAAGAGTAAAAAATTGATCTATGTTAATCACTAAGGATGTACATTTACACCTGTTCCTGAGCATGTGTAAATGTATGAGGTTGCATTTTAGCTGTGATTTCAGCAGCTATTGTGAAGTTTTTCTGATAATCAATGTCTGCTATGACCTCTTGTGCAGAACCGTGAGACTTCCACTACAGGTCACGGCAGCCATTTAGAGCTCAGAGCCAGCATGGGCAGGAGTGAGAAAGGCACTTCTGCCCTGACTACCCACTAGACCACCAGGGACCCTAAGGTAGACTCGGGGGACCTACTAGGCATTGAGCTAGGGGTCTGGGATAGGGGCTGCTTATAGGGGTGAGGTCAGAAAGGAGGGTAAGACCATATGGCTGTATCCTGTCCAGCGCCATCACTTTGTCTACCTTTAGTTTATCTATCTTCTCATGAGCAGAGTCTTCTGAAAATCGTCCAGGTTCTACCATGCTTCTATTTCTATTTGTGTTGGTCTTCTGCGGTCCTACACCTGGCCTTTCATCTGTGAACTCAGAACAGAAATATTTGTTAAGGAATTCCACCTTATCCCTATTAGCACTGTTCCCTCTAAGCTGAGCAGGTGTCCACCAACTGCATCGCTACCAGTAGGGGGTGGTGTTTCAATATTGTGCTTTCAATCTATAGGGACAGGCAGGTTTCCTAGAGTCCTGCAGAACTTGCCCGTTCCCTCACTATTGAAAATGTGATAGTGAAACATAACTGCCCCCTCCCCCCCCCCCCCGGCAAGAATGTAGATGGAGGACTACTGCTCAGCTTAGAGGGAACAGTGCCTATCAGCCTCTACATATTCCTCTCCTTTATCTTTGAATCTCACAATGCCACTTTTGAAATTCCTCCTTTCATTACCAAATCTAAAAAAATATCCATTTTACTATACTAGGTATTTTTTTTTCTTCCATTTGCATCTTTGATTTCCTGACTACTCTACCAGCTTTTCTTAGTTTTTCCAGATGAGGAGGGGCATTTTCAAAAAAAGTCTAAGTGAACAACAACAAAAAAAAATCCCGGTCTGATCATAACGTCCAAAAACACCAGGCATCTCACAGCCATAATACGACAGGAAAACATCTAGATCTCCTGTTTAATTATAGCTGTGAGATGGATGTTTTTGCACTGAAAACTTCCAAAATGAATAAACATTTTCCAAAGTGAAACATCCAACTTTTTAATGACAAAAATAGGGACATAAACGTCTGTCTGGCATTATTTTCAAAAATATGGCCACACAGATTGGTTTATAGTGGACTATAAACCAATCAAACCATACTGTAGCTCTAACTCTTTTTTTTTTGGGGGGGGGGGGGGTAAATATGTTTTTCATGTTCTACAGCTTAAAAACTGCAAGTATGTGATATCTGCGGTTAATTAATTTTTCATTGGTAAGCATTTCTCATTTTTGAAGATGTCATTAGTCCATATCTGAGGCTGAAATTTTCCAGAATTATGCAGTTGATATCCATCTATCTTGTGGTATAAATAAGTCACGTACCCCACTTTCTGGTATCTTTTCACTCTGCGGATCACACATATCTATCTGTCTAATATGTGTGTGTGTAGGCAGGACATAGAGAGAGGAGTTCGTATGATCAGGGTACGTGGAATCCTTACAGTAGTTTACAAGAGTCTATGCCAAATGTAGAGCTACTTGTAAGATAGTTGAAGACCTGCATGCCCCAGCCTCTTCATGTCCAGAGAGAGCAGCAGTTTTTCTAGAAAGCTGCACATAGAGTGAAAAATGTTCTCCTCCCTCCCAACTAGATATGGGAATTGATGTTTCCTCACCAAATGGCCCTAAGTGGAGCCTGTCCCCACCCAAGTGTACCTTCAATAGCAGTATTCCTTCCCCACTCTGATGCACACACCTGGAAATTCCCCCCCCCCCCCAATGGTAGCTCCCCCCAAGGAATTCCAGCCTCAAAGGAGGCCCCACTCCAGACCCCTCTCATGTGTGAGAATGTGCTTACCATGTGGTTCCTTCCCCCTAAAGTTGCCCCCTGATGATAACCCTGGCCTTACTGGGGGTCTTTGGGGGTCTAGAGGGGCAGGAGCAATGCCCACTCACTGCTGCCACAATTCTCCTCCACGCTGAAAATGGCCATTGAGACTATAATGGTAGCAATGCGATATTAATGCTTGATCAGGCTTTCATATACAGGATTAGTATTTTACATGTGTGGAAGCCTGACCTCTAGTGGTAATATATTTTCACATGTTTGCTTTAATAAAAAAAATTTGATATATATTTGAACTTTGTAACACATTTTATTTGACCTCACATATGTTAACTCATAGGTTCATTGCATTACATCAATTTAGCATATGCCCACCAGCTGTAATCCACCTGTAACAGTCAGTATTTTTGGCAGCACTGTCTGCCATAGGCAGAATTAGTTCCAGATATTGAGGGGCCCTTTTACAAAGGCGCAGTAGGCTGTACATGTGTGCAGCGTGTGCCAAAACGAGACTACACCAGGCTAGCACGTCACCCTGGCAGTAATTTTGGATTTGGCACACGCCCATACCATCGGGACAAATTATTTTTTTATTTCCTACCACGCACAGCGTTTCTGGCGTTAATCAGCAGTTAGCGCATGCCGACTGGTCACCACATGTGTAGCTTCTGAGCCCTTACCACTAGATCAATGGGTGGCAATAAGGGCTCAGGCTGTAAATTCACTGATTTCAGTTTTACCACAGGCTCTTTTCCCGGCCCATTGAAAAAACTCCTTTTTCCCAGACGCGATAAAAACTGGCCTGGCGTGCACCCAAAACACGCACCCACACTACTGCAGGCTACTTTTTGCTGCGGCTTAGCAAAAGGACCCTTCAGTGCCTATTTGGAACCTAGTTTCCTTTCACAGAATACCAGCATATCAGGTTGGATGCTTGCAAATAGATTGCTATAATTTACGTGCATAGCTGTGTGCCCTATCCAAGCTCTATCATCTCCGCCCATGTGTTTTGCCCTCCTTCAAAACATGTCATCACATTTAGGCAGGGCTTTTTTTTGAGGGGGTACTTGGGGGTACTGAGTACCGGCACCTTTTCCATTGTCTGCTAAAATTGACCCATGGTCTCCAAGTTTTAATGAAAGAGCTCAGGCTCTACACACCAATTCTGCCTTGTTATAGGTTCTGTGACTGGTTGCAGGGGGCCTGGCTATTGTGGGGAGGGTCCCTCAGTGGTTACCCCCACCCCTGAAGGGTGGCCTAGCATTTGAGTACCGGCATCTTTTTCACTAGAAAAAGTGCACTGCATTTAGGAGCCATTTAGTAGAATAGCATGTACTCGGAGCATTGGCATTTATGTTTATATGTGCATGTATCCAGACATATGCCTTTTTTCTGGTAATTTTTGTGTGTTCTTGGTGCTTAAATGTTGGCTCCCTCCTTATAGAATTGCTTTCCACAAGTATAAGCAGTAGAGCTGATCTAGACAGTGCTGTTATCCTGTTAGCATTATCTCAAAGATTCAATATAGACCACCCAAATTTGAATACAGATTGCAGATGCATGCATAAAATAGTCAATTAGGTGCTAACATTAATTGGCAGTATTTATGCGTGCATATGCCTTATGCCCATTTGTATAACAAGCGTGCCTAAATATCATAGTGTGAAAGTCAAAGGGAATGTGACCATGGGAGGTGCGTGGACAGGTCAAGGATGTTCCCAGAAATTAGATGCGATATTATAGAATAGAATACCAGCATTTGTGTGACTAACTGCCATCAGTTGGGCACAAGCATTTACACCAGCTTTTGGCAGGTGTAATTGTTCGTGCCCATAATTAGGCATGAGCACTGTGCTCAGCTAGCATTCCATACAAGGCGCTCCTTTACAGAATGTTAGCTTAGTGCAGATCTTAATGGCACCTCATTTTGGGTTTACAAAGAAAAAAGCACAACTGGGCCTTCAAGACTGAGACAACAAGAGTCCTTTATTGAAAGAGACCCGACACGGGTCGTGTTTCGGTGCCAACGACGCCTGCCTCAGGGGTCCAATTTTAATTGCAAAGTGTGCATAGTTGGAAATTTGGTGGGTTTTTATCTGACCGACGGTGTTTTCACAGGAGCTTAACGAAGTATTTGACTGCTGTAGCTGAGACAACGTTTTTGCAACAACACTTTACTTCTTCTGATTGGGCTCCTGCTGATATTTTCCTATCTCTATAGGAATTGAATTTCCAACTTTGCACACTTTGCAATTAAAATTGGACCCCTGAGGCAGGCGTCGTTGACGTCGAAACACGGCCCATGTCAGGTCTCTTTTCAATAAAGGACTTTTTTTGTCTCAGTCTTGAAGGCCCAGTTGTGCTTTTTTCTGTGTATGCTGTATTTCCCTCTCTGTTTGCTTTTTACCTCATTTTGGGTGCCATTTACTGAATCTGGTCCTATCTATTTAGCTTAGGCATCTGCATGAATGGTATTAGGTAAATGAGGTCCATCACTTGTCATCAGTTAACCAGAACTAAGCAGTCAATCGCCTTGCTGTTTTAATCTAGGGAGCAAGTTAAGGGGGGTGCCGCTGAACACCACTATTACCAATTTTACTGCCTGCATAAAAGTCCTCTTGTGATACTAAAGCATTGTCATTAGTTAGCCTTTGGGTTCTATTTAAACCCACCATGCGCTCTTTCACAAAAATATCATTTAACACTGCACCTTCACATTCCCTGAGCTCACTGGTTTGCTTTGCTTAAGTATTACGCCCACATGTACCCTCCGGTCTTCAACTGATCATAGGCTCGTCTTACCACATCCCACTAAAGTGAGATGGGAGTCAACTCAATCCACTGCCTTCTACTTTTTGTCCCCTGCCCTATGGAACTCACTTCTGCAATATCTTCAGCTGGAAAAGTCTTACTCTGTCTTCCGTGGATCTTTAAAGACCTACTTTTTTCAGTTGGCATTTGACAATTAATATCCTATCAGGTGGTTCCTGTGTTGGGGGGATGACCTTTGAACAATGGTCAGATATGAATGAATATTAGATGAGAAGAATTGCACATACATAAGATTATGATGAAAGCTGTATGGTTGTCTCTGTTTTGCTAGTGTCCTCTGGTTTGGCTGATCTTTCCATCAATTTATGGAGTTCCTTTCTTTCTTGTATTAACTATTTGTTAGTTGTAAACCGTTTTGATTTGTTTCAATTAGAGGCAGTATAGCAAACTAATACATGATACTACTACTACTACTAATCATTTCTATAACACTACTAGATATATGCAACACTGTACACAAAACACATAAGAGACAGTCCCTACTTGCCAGAACGTACAGTCTAGTCAAGACAAACAGGACAAATAATAGATTAGAGCGTTAACTTTTATTATGGGAATGATTAAACAAGATGGGTACTGAACAGGTGAATAAGGGGTTAATAGTTAAAGCCCACCTTTTTTAGGCTGCTCTTTAGCCTAGATTTGAATCAGGATAGGCACAATGATATACTGACTCGGGAAGTCTGTTTCAGGCATAGAGCACAGCAAGATGGAAGGGATAGAATCTGGAGCTGGTGGTGGAGAAGAAGGGTACAGATAGGAGTGACTTACTTGATGGAGTTTCTGGAGTCGGGTGTAGGGAAAGATAAGAGAGGAGAGATACTGAGGAGCTGCAGAATGAATGCACTTGTAAGTCGGTAAGAAGAGTATGAACGGAATACTGCTTTTAAATTATAGAAGTCAATTAATTAATTTACTCAACTCAAAGAATGTGTTGATTATTTGGTATTATGGAATTCCTGCTTTCAACATATTACAGCTGCTAACTACAACGGGTTTGTGTGAAGCATTTGTGTTCAAGCTTTGTATGCCAATGTTTTGTTTTGGTTTTTAATGTGGCAATACCAGTATTTTAACTATTTTGACTATTTGTGAGGTGTTGCCCTGGCTCTTGCATCCACCCTTACTAGGTAGGCAATCTTTTTTGATTGGGTGGGTTTCCTAACTTAGAACATTACCAGCAAGTAGTTTTTCATTTTTATTGCTTGAATTAGTAGGAACATGCATGTTGGTGTTGAAATCAAATAAGATACAGTATAGTTAATGATTCTTGTGGTAATTAGTTAAGGTGTATACAGTATGGCAACTGTTCGTGCTTCAGAAAAGAAAGCATATGATAAGAGAGCAGAAGGCAACATCCACTGGAGTATATTATATCTCTAGTGATAATAATGTGAATAGAGCTGAGATTAAACTTTTACGTATGAATGCACGATCGCTAAAGAATAAATTTGTGATCATTCATGACTTACTGTATGATGTCAAGCCCAGTATTTGTTGTGTAACAGAGACCTTTCTGATGTTGATGTTGTATTTATTTTAAATTAAATTGTCCTTCATATAGCTTAATTTGTCAGCTTAGAATTAAATGAGGGAGAAGGGTAACACTGTTTCCTAAAACTGAAAGATTTGCATTCAAAACTATTCTGAGTTTTTCTGAGAAAGGTGAGGGTCTGCTTCTGTCTTTTGGAGGCTGGTTACTTCGTTTTGGTCTACCATCCTGCAGACTGGTCAGCATTTGACTTGCTCAAATTGATAGAACATAAGTACATAAGTACTGCCTTACTAGGATAGACCGAAGGTCCATCAAACCCAGCATCCTGTTTCCAACAGTGGTCAATCCAGGTCACAAGTACCTGGCAAGACCCCAAAAAAGCACAATACATTTTATGCTGCTTATAAATAAGCAGTGAATTTTCCCCAAGTCCATTTTAATAATGGTCTATGGACTTTTCCTTTAGGAAGCCATCCAAACCTTTTTGAAACCCTGCTAAGAGAACTGTTTTTTACTACATTCTCTGGCTATGAATTCCAGAGTTTAATTACACGTTGAGTGAAGAAATATTTTCTCTGATTCGTTTTAATTTTACTACTTTCTAGCTTCACTGCATGCTCCCTAGTCCTAGTATTTTTGGAAAGAGTAAACAAGCGATTCACGTCTGCCCGTTCCACTCCACTCATTATTTTATAGACCTCTATCATATCTCCCCTCAACCATCTTTTCTCCAAGCTGAAGAGCCCTAGCGGCTTTAGCCTTTCCTAATAGGGAAGTCGTCCCGTCCCCTTTATCATTTTTGTCGCCTTTCTCTGTACCTTTTCTAATCACATCTTTTTTGAGATGCAGTGACCAGAACTGAACACAGTATTCAAGATGCGGTCACATCCAGTGTTAATTACTGGCAATTTTAATTGTACCATAGACCAGCAGACTGATTTTTAGAAGCCATAAATTCACTGAGGTTTGAGCAGCAAGTTAGTTGTCACGACTCAAATTGGTCATACATTAGCTTTATTTTTGTTACAAAAATTTTGGCAGAGGACATTGTGTCCCTTGCACTGATCGTTCAGTTTTAAGATGTGTTATTACACACCCTAAAAGGTTATTAAGCATCTGTTGGCCTCTTCACAGACATTTAGAGAAGTAGGTGAAGAGCACTTTAATCATGAATTAGAAATAAAATTTTAGACTCTTGCTTTTAAAAGGAAATGTTGTAAACTTGGTATCAACACCTAGCTGAAGTTTATGGTCTAGCTTCTTGTGAGAGAAATTTGAAAGCCAAATCATTGTGACTATAGTGCTCACTGGTATAATGCAAACTTAAAAACTGAAGCATGTATTTAAGAGAGAGAGCATAAGTGGCAGAAATCTTAGCAGGATGACAAAAAGAAAGCATTTATTAAAAATTTAGGGGGTGATATTCAGCCCACAGTGGTAAGCGACCTGCTGTGGGCTGAGCTAACCCCAGATGCATGGCTCACGACATTGAATATCTGTGTTTGTCCACCGACCCTGAAGTTAACAGACACTGGCCAATATTCAGACTAGTTCTCAGTTAAGTTAGGATAGCTGCCTTGCTAGTCATGTTAGACTTATTGTCAGCGACAGGACAACCATAGTAAAAATCTCAATCTTCACCTGCCCAATTGCAAAGGTCTCAAATACAAACCTACTATGCATCCAACTTCTCTGTTATAGGCAGCCAACTTTGGAACGCCATACCAAGATTCATCCGAACAACAAATGAACATCTACACTTCCGAAAGCTGCTGAAAACATACCTTTTCAAACAAGCCCATCCAAACGACCCAACTTAATTTACGACCCTAATCCACACCACTAACACTAACCATGCCTAAATCCTTCCCCCGCATCTTTCTCTTGTCATTCTCTATACAATTGTATTATCTCTGTGATACTTTGCACCCATTCATTGTAAGCATCTCTCTCACATGAATATTCATTGTGGATATCCTGAAAAATGGACTGGTTTGGGAACCACTGGGTTAAAACCGTTTATTTGAGGGCACAAGACCTGATGAAGCTCTAATATCACAATCCAAATGGACTCCAAGATGAAATGCTCCAAATGCTGAAGGTGAAAAAATTATTGAGGTAAGCAACACTGTCTGACTTGCCTCTCCATATGCCATCATAAGAACCAGGGGTGTAGCTATGTGGGGCCTTGGAAGCCTAGGCTCCCCCATTCCTGATTCAGGCCCCACCTTGATTGTGGCTGGCATGCATGCCTCCCCACTCCGTTATCTCTCTTCCTTTGCTTTTCTCGCAGCCTGGTGTCTTTTCTTCTTGTGGCCACTGTTCGAGGAATGGAAGGGTAAAAAAATGCTGGGGGGGGGGGGAGGGCAGATACATGCCAGATCATGGGGGCTGGAGGAGGAAGAGGAGAGAAGCAAGAACTGGAATGATTGGTGGGGGGAGAAAGAGAGGGGGAAAGACCCTAGACCCACTGAGTGGAGAGGAAGGGAGAGAGAGAGAGAGAGAGATGCTGGGATGGGGGTGGGGTTTGAGTGGAGAGAAAAGAGCAAGAGACTGGACCAAGGGGAGATGGGGCCCATGAGTGGGAAGTGCAGGAGAAAAGGAACAAAGGGGGAGAAACTGGGCACAGTAAGGCACAGGGACATGGAGAGAATGATGATGGACAGGAGACCCTAGAAACAGCAGATGATGGATGGCACGGTGGGTGGGGAAGAAGGGGAACAGAGCAGAAGATGAATATGAGGGGGGGGGGGGGGGGAAGGGAAAAATCCAAAAGATGGATGGGACTAGGGGAAGAGGGAGAATAGAGCAGATTACTAGGACTCGTAGAGGGGGGGGGGAATAGAGCAGAAGATGACTGGGACTGGGTGATTCTCTCTCTCTTTGGAAACTGAATATAAAACCTTTCTTCCCTAGAGCAGTGTTTTGCAATTTAGTGCGATCTCTTGTTTTGAGTCATCTTGATTACTGCAATGGTATCTATGCAGGGTGCATGGAACTGCTTCTTTAAAAATTACAGACTACCCGAAATACCGCTGCAAGACTGATCTACAGTAAATCAAAGTTCGTCAGCTCCAGACCACTGCGAGAAACTGCACTGGCTACCTGTCAAGGAACGTATAACATTCAAAATTTGTGCCCTGGTGCACAAAATCCTTCACGGCGAAGCTCCAGCTTATATGGATAATCTTATCTTGCCACCAAGGAACTTGAGCAAATCTTCCCGATCCTATTTACGTCTCCACTACCTCTCGTGCAATGGCCTCAATTATAAAACCAGCCACGCATCTACCTTTCCCTACATCAGTGCATGTTTATGGGATGATTTGCCCAACTCAGTAAAAGCTACCGCTGAACAACAGGCTTTCAGAATCTCCCTGAAGACCGCTTTATTCAGGACAGCTTACTCTGCAGCTGAGCACTGCCTTAATGTTTTCTGACCCATTATGTTGTGCGACCATACTGCATTCCTTACCTCCTCTCTCACTTCTCTCCCTCTGTCTCTCCCCACCAACTACCTCGCCCTTACTGTGTCTGTCTATTACTAGATTGAAGTGTCCTTTAATACTGCCGTTAGCCTTTTTGAACTAATGTAAGCCACATTGAGCCTGCCCATGGGCGGGAAAGTGTGGGATATAAATGCCTAAATAAATAAATTAATTTAATGGGAGAGTGTTAGGGACCAGGAACAGGGAATAGAAACATAGACACATGATGGCAGATAAAGGCCATATGACCCATCCAGTCTGCCCATCCTCTGTAACCCCTAATTCTTCCTGTTTCTAAGCGATTCCACATGCTTATCCCATGCCTTTTAAAACTCTGGAACAGTCCTCGACTCCACCACCCTTTCTGTGAAATAATACTTCCTCAGGTTGCTCCTAAGCCTATTCCCTCTCAACTTTGTCATATGCCTCCTCATTCCAGAGCTCTCCTTCATTTGAAAAAGGCTCTCTTCCTGTACATAAATGCATTTGAGATATTTAACTGATTCTATCATGTCTCCTCTCTTCCAGCGTATACATGTTGAGGTTCATAAGCCTGTCCCTATAATTTTTGCATTCAAGACCGCTTACTAATTTCATAGCCACCCTCTGGACCGACTCCATCCTGTTTATATCTTTCCGTAGGTGCGGTCTCCAGAACTGCACACAGTACTCCAAATGAGGCCTCACCAGAGACTTATACAAAGGCACTATCACCTCCTTTTTCCTGCTGGTCATGTCTCTCTTTATGCACCCAAGCATCCTTCTGGCTTTGGCCGTCACTTTTTCTACCTGTTTGAAAGCTTTCAGGTCGTCAGACACAATCACCCCCAAGTCCCGCTCTTCCTTCACACACTAAAGCACTACACCCCCTATACTGTACCGTTCCCTCGGATTTTTGCGGCCCAAGTGCATGACCCTGCATTTTTTTGGGATTAAACCTTAGTTGCCAAATATCGGTCCATTCCTCTAGCTTCGCTAGGTCCTTCCTCATGTCATTCACACCCTCCAGGTAGTTTCTATTTCTATTTCCAGGGTGTCCACCCTGTTGCAGAGTTTAGTACCATCCACAAACAGACAAACCTTACCAGACAGCCCTTCCGCAATATCACTCACAAAGACATTAAAAAGAGTCAGCCCTAGGACCGATCCCTGCGGTACTCCACTGACTACCTCCTTTTCTTCAGAGCAAGCTCCATTACTACCACCCTCTGTCTCCTACCATTCAACCAATTTATTACCGAAGCAGTTACTCTAGGTCCCACACCGAGGGCACTCAATTTATCAGTCACCTGTGTGGAACCGTGTCAAAGGCTTTGCTGAAATCCAAGTATACCACATCAAGCGTCCCTCCCACATCTCCCAGTCAAAGAAGACAGTCAGATTCGTCTGACATGACCTACCACTAGTGAAGCCATGCTGCCTCGGGTCTCGCATTCCATGTAGTTCAAGAAATGTCACAATCCTCCTTTTTAGAAGTGTTTCCATTAGCTTACTCACCACCGAGGTCAGACTGACAGGTCTGTAATTCCCAACCTCTTCCTTCTACTCTTGTGCAAAGGAACCACATCTGCCCTTCTCCAGTCCACTGGGACCACTCCAGTTTCTAAGGAAGCATTGAAGAGGTCCATCAGTGGAGCCGACAGAACTTCTCCGAGTTCCTTAAGCACCCTCGGGTGTATCCCATCAGGCCCCATCGCTCTGTCTACTTTTAGTTTGGCAAACCCCTCACGAACACAGTCCTCTGTAAACGGGTCTTGGTCTACCATATATCTATCCCCTTTAGCCTTTGTTTTCTGCAGCCCTACTCCTGATTTTTCATTCGTGAACATAGAGCTAAAATAATCGTTAAGCAGTTCAGCTTTATCCTTATCGTCCACATATTTCTCTCCCTCAGCTTTGAGCCTCACAATGCTATTATGGCACTTCCTCTTGTCACTTACATATCTGAAAAAAGGAGAGAGGCAGTGGGAATTTTGAGGGGATAGTGAGTACTTGGCAACTGGTAGGTAGGAGTGGGGGTATATTGATGAGTTGGGGAAATGAGTGATGGAATTAAGTGAGGAGGATGAGAGGCATTGAAATGGGATGGGGGTACTGGTACTGGGTAGGGATGTGAGAGGAAGGGGATAGGTCTCTGAAGGGGTTGAGTGAGGTAGAAATGGTGTTAAAAAGATGGTGAAAGAGAGACAATAGGAGATGGAGTAAAGGGTAAGAGAAAAATGGCCTAGTGGCAGGGAAGGAAGGAAAGACAGGGACTGAGATGGGGCTGGTGAGGGGCTGAGAGAGTAAGTACTGAGGATAGAAATAAGGGACTAGGGAGTGGGTTAAAAATTTGGGGAGGATAGGAGACTGGGGAAGGAGAGAGAGACAGAGGGTCCAACAGGAGTGCTGGAGAGGGAAATGGGAAAAGCCAGTTGGTAGATGAGATGTGAAAAGGAGAAGACTAAGAACTAAATGTGAGGAATGAATGAAGTCTGAGCAGATAGAGAGGCAGAAAAATAAATGAAGGAAAGCTGAAAAGAAAAGATCATGTCCTCTTCTATATCCACCTCTGACTTTGAAGAAGATAGGAAGGGAGAGAAGAAGTAGCAGATGGGGAAAGACAGTTAAAGGACAGAGGAAAGCAGAGACTGGGACAAACATGATCAGAAAAGAAACCCTAAAATGACCAGCAAAGGTAGAAATAATTTTATTTTCATTCAGTGAATGGAAAATGTCAGTTTGCAGTAGATTTACACTGCTTTATTTATATTTTGCAGAGTTTATGGCGCTTTTTCTCTTTCTCTTCTCTAGTGTTGTACTGCCTGCAGAATGTGGCTTCTTGGGGTTGAAGTTTAATTTCTGTCTGCATATTCATATTTTAAGCTTGTGGTCACGTATTCTGTACTTGGCAAGGGTCTATTGTGCTTGGTATTTGTTACTAAGACCAGGAACTCGTTTGCATGTAGTTTCTATTTCAGCATCTCTAATAATTCAGCTTGTTCAGTTTCCCAATAGGTGTATTGATGTTCTAGGTTCCACTGCAATATTTACTGTGTTGCTTTTCCTAGGTAGGGTCCTTGTTGTGTTACTTCGGTATGTTAGTGGTGTTATAGTAAACTAGATGAGTTCTATAGGTCTTGAGTGATTTTTGTAGGTTTTGTATTACAGGTACTTCACAATATACTTGGGACTAGGGGGGTGGTATATTTTTACAAACATTACACCAAAATCAGAACTTTTTTAATATGGTGAGTTCCTGAGGAATAAAGCATTTATATTTTATTTTATAAAGAAAAGTTGAAGAATATGTGTCATTGTGGTAATTATTTTGCAGGATACTGTGATGTGTGTTGAGAACCAGATGCAAGTCTACTCTAATGGCAAAGTTTGTTATGAGATAATGTGAAAAATGTTAGTGAAGTTCCAAGTTTCCATAAGTGTGTATGTGGTTTATGTTGATACAGGACAGACTGTTTACTTAGAAATCCATCATCAAGTACACTCTAAGGCATTATTTAGGAGTATACCAAGCACTACTCATACCTATATGCCTAGTGCCCCCCCCCCATGTTAACTCTGGGCCACCCCCCATAAAAAAATGTCAGGTCTGGCTACGCCACTGGTAGGAACCATTTGATTCAGAGAAATGCCTTCATTAGCTCCTGCCTACAAAAGCACCTCAGGTGAGATTAATCAGTGGTCCTCTCCTTGGATCTGAACTCTGCCAACCCCTTCAGTATGCAATTGCTCAGGACTGACGCCAATCAGTAGAGAAGCAGATGGCTGCAAAGGAAGCATTCACAAGTCTGGGCTATGAGTGGTATCAAGCACCATGGAGTCAGCTGGTCCACCCATCTTCTGACTGGTTCCAATTGGTTGAGCTCTTCCATGTACCTCAAAAGAGTACATAGGGCCATAAAATGGGGAAGCAGGGACCTCCGAGGGAAAGACCCAAGCTCTTCCCTTGAGTTTGCTCATAAGTAAATCTTACTAACAGTAATAGAGCACAGAATAACAGTTAATCAACCTGCCACTATCTTGACCACTCTGGATAGCCTTTTCTATGGTCCTACGTGCCCAGAAAATTATCTGGACACTGACACTGGATATCAGCAGTACTTGAATTACTTGGGGCTCTGCCTGTGTTCCACTCTCAGACTGCCTCAGCATTGCCTGGATTGTGCTGGGGCAATCAGACCTGATATTCAACGGAACGATCCAATTAAGTGTCACTGAATATCAGGAATAGATTATTATTTATTGCATTTGTATCCCACATTTTCCCACCTATTTGCAGGCTCATAGTGGCTTACATAGTTTTGTTAGTACAGTTAGTCCTGGATGTCAGGTACAATGATTGTTGTGCGGAGATTAATTAAGTAAGTCAGCAGAGCAGCTCCTGCCTGGTTAAGTCCCACTGAATATTCACTGGTATGATTTCAGGATAAGAGAATCTGGTACAGTAAATTATACAACTTATTTTCCAAATATTTATCCCTCTGGCAGAAGTTTAGAAAAAAAACTTTTGATAGAGCAAGAAGACTGTATCAGACATCTTAATTATCTAAAGTCAGAGCCTAATAAGACAAAAAGACCTAAGGGCAATTCCATAAACGCCATAAACGCTTGGTCCATTTTTTTTTTTCACGACCAAGCCTAGTAAAGGTACCCGAACTGACCAGATGACCACTGGAGAGAATCGGGGATGACCTCCCCTTACTCCCCAGTGGTCACCAACTCCCTGCCATCCAAAAAAAAAAAAATTAAGAACATTTTTTGCCAGCCTCTATGCCAGCCTCAAATGTCATACCCAGCTCCATCACAGCAGTATGCAGGTCCCTGGAGCAGTTTTAGTGGGTGAGTGCATTTCAGGCAGGCGGACCCAGGCCCATCCCCCCTACCTGTTACAATTGTGGTGGTAAATGTTGAGCCCTCCAACCTCCCCCCACAAACCCACTGTACCCACTTCTAGGTGCCCCCTTCACCCCTTACGGCTGTGGTAGTGGTGTACAGTTGTGGGGAGTGGGTTTGGGGGGGGGGTTGGAGGGCTCAGCACCGAAGGTAAGGGAGCTATGCAGCTGGGAGCAATTTGTGAAGTCCACTGCAGTGCCCCCTAGGGTGCCCGGTTGGTGTCCTGGCATGCGAGAGGGAGCAGTGCACTATGAATGGTGGCTCCTCCCATGAACAAATAGCTTGGATTTGGTCGTTTTTGAGATAGGCATCTTCGGTTTCCATTATCACCGAAAACTGGGGATGACCATCTCAAAAACGACCTAAGGATGGCCATCTCCAAGGTCGACCTAAATTTCATGATTTGGGCGTCCCCGACTGTATTATCGAAAGATTGACACCCATCTTGTTTTGATAATACAGGTTGCCCCAGCCCTTTACGGGGCCATCCTGTGTGGACACCCTCATGACAACTTGGGCGCCCCGTTCGATTATGCCCCTCTAATTGTAAATAATGGGCGTAAGTGCTTGATGCTGATCTGTAACATATACAGCAACACCTAACACCCAAAACCTCAGTACCGAAAAAGTGCTATTCTCTAAACCGCGCTTAAAGTTAGGCCCAGTTTACACAATAACTCTTATGCCCTGGAATTGCACCTACTGAAGTGTGGTGCAAATCATTGCACCTAAATTAGGGTCCCTTTTACCAAACTGTGACAAAAGGGGGCCAGCGCTGGTGTTGGCACGTGTTTTACATGCACGCTGAGGCCCCTTTTTACCACAGCTGGTAAAAATAGATGAATACATTTTTGTAGCCCCAGAAATGATGGCATGCTAGGGGTGGGAAGTACTGCTGGGCTGCTGTGGTAGCCCAGCGATACTTCCTGTATAGCGAGCAGTAAGCCCGCATTGGGCTTACCTCCGTTTAGTAAAAGGAGCCCTTAGGCATGTATCCCCCTTATTCTATAACTATGGGAATAAATCTTGGGAACATCCCCATTCTTCCCATGACCCTCCCATTTTTGCTCTCCCTTTCTAAATTTGTGTGTAAACTTAAGGAGCAGATTCTGTGCCTAAATTTACATGCATATGTTTCAATTCTCATTATTCAATTAAATTGTGTGCACAATTTTTAGTGACTTTTATAGTATTTGGGGGTTAGTGTGTAAGTGGGAGGAGGATGTAAACATGGGTAGAATATTAGAACACTATGGAGCTCATTTTCAAAGAGAAATATGTACACAAAAAGTGGCATAAATCTGCATTTGGACGTTTTTCTCACAAAACATCCAAATTGGTATTTTCAAAACCAATTTTTAGATGTTTTTCTATGAGGGCTGTCAGAAGTGCATTCAAATCACAAGGGGGCAAGTCAGGGGCATGTTAAGGGTGGGATCTGGCCATTCCTAACACTTGGACGTTTTTCAGCCATAATAGAACAATACAAAACCGTCCAGGACTAAAGCTAAGACATTTTGAGCTAGATCTTTTTTCATAATGAGTAAGGCACAAAGAGGTGCCCTAAATGACCAGATGACCACTGGAGGGAATCAGGGATGACCTCCCCTTACTTCCCCAGTGGTCACTAGCGCCATCCTACCCCCCAGAAATGTGATTAAAAACATTACTTGCCAGCCTCATGTGCTATACTCTGGTCCATTCGAACAGCATGCAGGTCCCTGGAGTACTCTAGCTGTGGGTGCCGTGCACTGCAGACAGGTGGACCCAGGTCCATACCTCCTCCTGTTACATTTGTGGAGGAAACTGTGAGCCCTCCAAAACTTGCCAGAAACTCACTGTACCCACATATATGTTCCCCCTTTACTCGTAAGGGCAATGGTAGTGGTGTACAGTGGGGGTAGTGGGTTTTGGGTGGGTATTTGGAGGGCTCAGCAGACAAGATAAGGGAGCAATGGTGAGATGTGTACCTGGGAGCATTTCTGAAGTCCACTGCAGTGCCCCCTAGGGTGCCCTGTTCCTTTCCTGGAATGTCTGGGGGACCAGTCTACTAAAATGCTTCCTCCTCCTACATCCCAATGGCTTGATTTTGTGCGTTTTGCACTTGGACATTTTTTTCTGAAAATGGACCAAAAAATAAAACGCCCAAATCACAAAGCCTTGTTCAAAACAGCATAAAAAAAAAAAAAAAGATGGACATTTTTCTTTTTTGCAAATGATTTTCTTTCCTTTTCAGATTTTGGATGTTTTTTGTAAAATGTCCAAAGTTGGACTTAGACGTCATATCGAAAATGCCCCTCTAAATGTTACATGCACTTCAGGGCACAATTAGACACCAGCAGTTACAACTGCCATTGACTTGGCATAATTGTTGGCGCCTAACTTTAAGAGCATCAACACCCCTTTATACTTATATTCTATAATGGAATCTTAGTGCCAAGAAGCTGTTATAGAATTGACACTTAGCATGTGACACTGAGGTGGCTAAATCATGGCACCAGTTTATAGAATTGCAACACGTATGGATGAATATGTGTTTTGTAAGGTTTGCATCCTAATATGAAGCACGACCTTCAAAAACTATTTATTCAGATACCAGGCTGAGTTTTCAAAGGATTTAAGCTAGAAATGTGTTTAGGAATGGGGGAAAGCATACCAAGTTGAATTTGGCCACTTTTTTTTTTGTAAATGAGAATCAGATATAGGAGTATCAAATAGCATGTGATCCCTGTTACTCTTTAAACCAGTGGCGTAGCAAGGGAGGCGGGAGGGGCGGTCCGCCCCGGGTGTCAGCTCAGGGGGGGGGGGTGCTCCCTGCCAGCTCCCCCCCCCCCGGGTGCAGCACGATGACACCCCCCCCCGACCCAGTTCCTACCCTCCTCCGTCCAACCAGCTCCCGTACCCTACCTTTAAAAAAAATATTGGAATCCGAGGTGAGGCGCAGCGCTTCGCCCCTGCATGTAAAAGAAATGTGGACCGTCTCATCGGGCCTTCTCTCGCTCTATCTGTCCCGTCCTCCGCTGACGCAACTTCCTATTTCCGCAAGGCGGGACAGACAGAGCGAGAGAAGGTCCAATGAGACGGTCCACGTTTCTTTTACGTGCAGGCACGAGGTGCTGCGCCTTGCCTCAGATTCCGATATTTTTTTAAAGGTAGGGTGCGGGAGCTGGTTGGATGGAGGAGGGTAGGCACTGGATCGGGGGGGGGGGGTGTCATCGTGCTGCACCCGGGGGGGGGGGGGGTGCAACGGCGAACCGCCTCGCCCCGGGTGGCATCCCCCCTTGCTACGCCACTGCTTTAAACCAAAGAAAAATGGAGACAGCAAGGTTTACCTACATAGTATCATGGAGGATTCTACTTTAAAATAATAGAAAAATATTTTTCTATGTGTGGGATCTGTGTATGTATGAGAAAATATCTATTTATTTATTTTACAGCACTTATATCCCACAATTTCCCACTGCTGACAGACTCAATGTGGCTTACAACATTTAAATAACAAATAGGCGAATACAATCTATCTTGTCAGTAACACAGATATAGTGGATTTACAGTCTTCAACTGATTGTTTTTAATAAGTCACACATAAATGATCTAGAGATGGGAGTAACTAGTGAGGTAATTACAACACAAAGTTATTCAAAATTGTTAAATCACATGAGGATTGTGAAAAATTACAAGAGGCTCTTATAAGACTGGGAGACTGGGGTCTAAATGGCAGATGACATTTAATATAAGCAAGTGCAAAGTGATTTATATGGGAAAGAGGAACCCAAACTATAGTTACTTAATGCAAGGTGCCACATTAGGAATCACCGACCAGGAAAGGGATCTAGATGTCATCGTTGATGATACGTTGAAACCCTCTGCTCAGTGTGAGGCGGCAGCTAAGAAAGCAAATAGAATGTTAGGTATTATTAGGAAAGGAATGGAAAACAAAAATAAGGATGTTATAATGCCTTTGCATTGCTCCATGGTCAACCGCACCTCGAATATTGTGTTCAATTCTGGTCATCACATCTCAAAAAAGATAAAGTGGAATTAGAAAACGTACAGAAGATGGTGATGAAAATGATAAAGGGGATGGGATGGAAAGACTTACCTATGAAGAAAAGCTAAAGTGGCTAGGGCTCTTCAGCTTGGAGAAAAGATGGCTGAGGGGAGATATGATAGAGGTATATAAAATACTGAGTGAAGTGGAACGGGTTGACATGAATCGCTTGTTTACTTTTTCCAAAAATAGTAGGACACGCAATGATGCTACAAAGTAGTAAATTTAAAACAAATCGGAGAAAATATTTCTTCACTCAGTGTGTAATTAAACTCTGGAATTCATTGCCACAGAACATGGTAAAAGCAGTTAGCTTACTGGGCTTTAAAAGTTTGAATAGCTTCCTAAAAGAAAAGTTCATAAGCTATTACCCTGTTTCCCCGAAAATAGGACAGTGTCTTATATTAATTTTTGCTCCCAAAGATGCGCTAGGTCATTTTTTCAGGGGATGTCTTATTTTTCCATGAAGAAGAATTCACATTTATTGTTGAACAAAAAAAAAATGAACATTTTATTATATACTGTACAGTAGTTGTCATCACAAACCAGCATAACCAGACAAACTGTGAATCCTGTCTGGAGACTGTAACGATCTCCCACAGCAGTTCCTGGACCACTTGTACAGCAGGGACGGTATTGCAGCTTCCGGCCACCAGGGGGAGCTCATCACAGCAGACTCGCACAGCAGGGACAGCGTACGGTATGGCGGCAGGCGACGGGATAACGGCAGACTGTGTGCAGTTCTACATCTGGCGGTAGGGGACAACGGGGATGGCGGCAGGCGACGGGCCTCTTGATGCCTTGCCTGCACATTTACAAGTGACGGCCGCGGAAGGGAACATCGGGGTTGGCGGCAGGTGACGGTCTTCATGTCCTGCATGCAGCTGCTCTGCAACAGACGGTGAAGGTAGGGGACAACGGCGGCGGGCTAAAAAGAATCACAGCTGCAGGCTCTGGTGTTCTGTTCGGCGGGCATGCTTCCAAACAAAAACTTTGCTAGGTCTTACTTTCGGGGGAGGCCTTATATTTAGCAATTCAGCAAAACCTCTACTAGGTCTTATTTTCAGGGGATGTCTTATTTTCGGGGAAACAATGGACTTGGGGAAAATCCACTGCATATTTCTGGGATAAGTAGCATAAAATGTATTGTACTGTTTTGGGATCTTGCCTGGTATTTGTGACATGAATTGGCCACTGTTAGAAACAGGATGCTGGACTTGATGGACCTTCAGTCTGTCCCAGTATAGCAATACTTATGTACCTATGTAGATATATTTATATGTGTGAATGGAGACTAACCAGTTTTTTTGCCAGTTTCCCAGTGTTATATAAAAAAAGCATACCTCTCCCTCCCTTCTCCAAAAGAGTCTAGAAAGAAGAGAACTAAACAATAGGCCCAATATTTTAAAGCACTTATCTGGATTGCAGCACCTGCTATCCGGATACTGCTGCTGAAAATCACTACAGACTGTTCCAGTGCTATTGGGGCAATGAGAAAGTGGACCATGATTTCCAGATAGTGATGGCGTTCAGCACCACTATCTAGATCTATCCAGATAACTTAGGAGAGAAAGGGTGCAGTCCTTAGTTATCCAGATCGAGGTATTGAATATTGATCAGTGCTGCTATCTGCATAGCGACTGGGGCCGAATATTTGGGAATATTTTAAATGCTGCGGTTGACTTTGAGCTGATTTCCTTTAGGTCACAGGGTACCAGACCAGGGTCATGAAGAGAGATGCAAAACAAGGATAGTAGTAAACATGGAGGGAGGGGCAGGAAGCAGTTGATAAAGAGGCTCATTTTCAAAGCACATAGACTTAGAAAGTTACATAGGTTTACTAGCAGGCTTATTTTGAAAAGAGAAGGACGCCCATCTTTCGACACAAATCGGGAGATGGGCGTCCTTCTCCCAGGGTCGCCCAAAACGGCATAATCGAAAGCTGTTTTTGGGCGTCCCCAACTGCTTTCTGTCACGAGGATGACCAAAGTTCCTGGGGGCATGTTGGAAGCGTAGCGAAGGCGGGTCTTGGGCGTGCCTAACACATGGGCATCCTTGACCCATAATGGAAAAAAAGGGCGTCCCTGATGAGCACTTGGACGACTTTACTTGGTCCTTTTTTTCTCATGACCAAGCCACGAAAAGGTGTCCGAACTGACCAGATGACCACCAGAGGGAATCTGGGATGACCTCCCCTTACTCCCCCAGTGGCCTCCCATCCTCAAAAGTTTTTTAAAATATTTTTTCAAGCCTCAAATATCATACCCAGCTCCATGACAGCAGTATGCAGGTTCCTGGAGCAGTTTTAGTGGGTGCAGTGCACTTCAGGCAGGCGGACCCAGGTCCATCCCCCCTACGTGTTTCACTTGTGGTGGTAGATGTGAGCCCTCCAAAACCTACCACAAACCCACTGTACCCACATCTAGGTGCCTCCCCTCACCTGTAAGTGCTATGGTAGTGGTGTACAGTGGTGGGTAGTGGGTTTTGGGGGGGCTCAGATTAGAAGGTAAGGGAGCTATATACCTGGGAGCAATTTCTGAAGTCCACTGCAGTGCCTCCTAGGGTGCCCTGTTGGTGTCCTGGCATGTCAGGGGGACCAGTGCACTACGAATGCTGACTTCTCCCATGACCAAAGGGATTGCATTTGGTCGTTTCTGAGATGGGAGTCCTTGGTTTCCATTATCGCCGAAAATCAGAAACGACCAAGTCTAAGGACGACCATGTCTATGGACAACCTAAATGTCAAGATTTGGGTGTCCCCGACCATATTATCAAAACAAAAGATGGACGCCCATCTTGTTTCTATAATATGGGTTTCCCCGCCCATTTGCCAGGACGTCCTCAGGAAAACTTGGGCACCCCTTTCGATTATGCCCTTCCACGTCTATTCTTTGAAAATACGCCTTCATGTAACTTTGTAAGTCCATGGGGCCCTTTTACTAAGCTGCGGTAAAAAGGGCTTTGCACTAGCAGTGGCAGCCATTTTTGCAGTGTACTAGGGCCCCTTTTACCGCAGTGGGGATAAACGGCCAAAAATGAAATGGTCGTGCGGTAAGTTCGCACTTGCCGTGCAGCCATTTCAGGGGAGCACTTATTGCCACCCATTGAGGTGGCGGTAAGGGCTCATGCACTAACCCTGTAGTAACTGGGCAGCATACAACACTGCCCAATTATCACCAGGTAACCCCCTGCGGAAATATTTTTTCAAATATTTCTGCTAGCACCAGAAATGTCACGCACTGGGGGTGGAACTACTGCCGGCGCCGGCGTTGGGCCAGCGATAGCTCCAGATTGCCACGTGGCAAGCATGCAGTGGGCTTACCACTGCTTAGTAAAAGGGCCCCTGTATGCTTTGCAAATGAGCATCTAAGTGCGGGTAAGGTAAAATATTAATTTGTTTCCATAAGGGAAGAGAAGGAAGCTAAGATCTGCTATTTTATTTTTTGAATTAGATTATTTATTTATTTGCTGCATTTGTATCCCACATTTTCCCACATCTTTGCAGGCTCAATGTGGCGTGCTTTATAATGCAGCAATGACAATTGTCATAAGCAGTATGATAAGAACAAAGTGTTGTTACAATTAAAGTACATTAGATATCAAGAAAACTAGAAATAAAGAAATAATTAATACATGTAATGCAGAATGTAAGGTAGAGTACTTTAATATATGCAAAATTTATGAATGTATCTTGCTTCCTCTAACCTAGCTAAAATATATATATTCTGCTTATATTTTCAGAAATATTATCACATGATAGCTTAAAAGATAAATTCATAAGGCATTTTACAGGTAAGATTGTGCATTACTGTATTCCTGACTTATATATATATAATTTTATATTGGTATGGGGTGAGGCCTCTGTCTGGCAAATGAGATGAGGAAGAAGGAAAGATAAAAAGCTAGAAAATAGCACAAAAAGTGCCCAGATATGATTTCAAGAAGGTGATAGAGATAGAGGAGGACTGGCAGCTGACTAACCAGCTTATTTTCGAAGGAGATCGCCGGCCATCTTCCGACACAAATCGGGAGATGGCCGGCGATCTCCTGAAACCGGCCAAATTGGTATAATCGAAAGCCGATTTTGGCCGGCGCCAACCGCTTTCCATCATGGAGCCGGCCAAACTTCCAGGGGGCGTTTTGGTAGGGTAGCGAAGGCGGTACGGGGGCGTGATTATGAGATGGCCAGCTTCACCTGATAATGGAAAAAAGAAAGCCGGCCCTGATAAGCATTTCGCCGGCTTCACTTGGTCAATTTATTTTTAGGGCCAAGTCTCAAAAAAAGTGCCCCAATTGACCAGATGACCACCGGAGGGAATCGGGGATCACCTCCCCTTACTCCCCCAGTGGTCACCAACCCCCTCCCACCCAAAAAAAAATATTTTTTTTTTGCCAGCCTCTATGCCTGCCTCAAATGTCATACCTAGCTCCCTGACAGCAGTATGCAGGTCCTTGGAGCAGTATTTAGTGGGTGCAGTGCACTTCAGACAGGTGGAACCAGGCCCATCCCCCCTTACCTGTTACATTTGTGGTGGTAAATGTTCAGCCCTCTAAAACCCCCCAAAACCCACTGTACCCACATATAGGTGCTCCCCTTCATCTCTAAGGGCTATGGTAGTGGTGTAGAGTTGTGGGGAGTGAGTTTTGGGGGGCTCAGCACACAAGGTAAGGGAGGAATGCACCTGGGATCAATTTTTGAAGTCCACTGCACTGCCCCCTAGGGAGCACGGTTGGTGTCTTGGCATGTCAGGGGGGCCAGTGCACTACAAATGCTGACTCCTTCTACGACCAAATGCCTTGCATTTGGCCGGGTTTGAGATCGCCGGCATTAGTTTCCATTATCGCTGGAAACCGATGCCGGTATTCTCTAAAGCCGGCCCAAATGCTGACATTTGGCCGGCTCCAACTGTATTATTGAAACAAAAGATAACCGGCTATCTTTTTTGATAATATGGTTTGGCCGCAGCTTTACCATGCCGGCCATATAGATGGCCGGTGCCGTTCGATTATGACCCTGTAAATTGTTCTCGTGGGTAGATTTCAATTGTTCTACATTTTTTTAATGTATCAATTTTAAAGATTTTGGTTATTATTTTAGAAATCTACCCACTTATAAATAGAAGCATTTAGATATGCATATATCACAATGCAATGCAACCAAAGACTGTAACGAACATTACCTGACTCTTCTTCCCCCTTTTCCTCTCTAAGTTCCCCCAACTGTACCTATCATACATGTACCTCATTCTACCAGAATATCACTTTGTATTCATTTATACCATGTATTTGTTCAGACCGTAATCGGCTAATGCCGTTAACGGTTATATGTAAGCCACATTGAGCCTGCAAAAGGTGAGAAAATGTGGGATACAAATGTAACAAATAATATCACTTACATGTGTAAATAGTGATTTCACATATAGGGTCAAACACCATGCAGAGATTTCAAGTGGGTGTAGTTTGGGTGTGGTGGGGTGTGGTTTGAGCAGGACCACAACTTACATGTGTATTCCCCATTTTACCAAGCGAATACACATGTCTGGGGAAAAATTTGCACATTAGGTTTTACACTAGCTTAAAGGAATGTATAATTTTTTTAAAAAGTGCATGTTTTGGCCAAGGCTTTATCTAAGGGATTAAGGGGTCCTTTTACTAAACTGTGGTAAAAGTGGCCTACGGTAGTGTGGGTGCGTGTTTTTGGCAAAGAGAAATGTCAACAGCAGTTGATAATAACAAACTCTTACAAATCAACAGGGACAGTTGAATTTTCATCCGAGTGCAGTCAACATTTCCATCGCCTCTATCACAACACAAGGGATTGTACAATACCAGTGTGTAAGTATATTTTACATGGCTATATACTGCACAAACTTTAACAAAAAGGGCATCACAATACAGTTTTTACTAGAATATAAGAACGAAAAAAATTAGCAGTTTTCTTCCGCTTATAGATAAACCATGGCTTCAATAGTTCAGATAGTTCCAGTGTTGATAACCACATAAACTTATCATCTTTCCTCCTTATTGTGTAAGAAATCAATAGTATAAATAGAAATTAAATTCTAAGAACAAGAAGCATCATGCAACTTGTATTCAATGCATCATATAAACATGATCAGTTGGTTATACTTCTGGCTAATATGGATCAAACTCCCTGAAGAAGGGATCGAAACGTAGGCCTGGATTGGCCGCTGTCGTGGACAGGATGCTGGGCTCGATGGACCCTTGGTCTTTTCCCAGTGTGGCATTACTTATGTACTTATGTACAGTGGAATGCTCCATAAACTGCTGATTCTGTATATTGTACCTAGAGATCTGCGTGGAAATCCAGGCGTATTCTATAACAATGCTCAAAACATAATTGGCTTAACCAGCTAATCCAGTGTTGATAACAGTACTTAAGCGATAATGAGCACTAATTGGCAATAATTAGAATCTGCATGCAGAACTTGCTAAATGTAGTCTGTAATGAACCGCCTAAATTCTAATGCGTGCAGGCAAAAAAGGGAGGTAATTATGGATGGGGAAATGGGCATTTCATGGGCATTCTGAAATTTACACACACAATTATAGAATATGGCCCAATGCACGTAAATCTACATGCAGGAATTTACACCATGTTTTCATTGGTGTAAATGGAAGCAAGTAGTTTTAGGCACCAACATATCAACTAAGCGTATTCTATATACCAGAATACTCTTAGGTGAAAATGTTTCCGTGCGGATGTTTTAGGTGCCATATTTAGAATCTGGTCCAAATTGAGGGGTCCTTTTACAAAGGTGCACTGAAAAATGGCTTGCAGTAGTGTAGGCACGGGTTTTGGGCACACGCAGGTTCATTTTTCAGCGCACCTGTAAAAAGCCCTCTCCCCCCCCCCTCTGAAAACGGACGTGCGGCAAATCAAAATTGCTGTGCATTAGTTTGGGTCTCAGACCTTACTGGCAGCCATAGTCCTAGCGGTAAAGAATTTGGGCGGTAATGACCTATGTGCATCAGATGCCACTTGGCGCATGTTTGCTATGCGCAGCAGAAAATAAAAAATATTTTTCAGATGCACATATCGGACTTGCGCCAAAAATGAGATTATGCAAGAGTCATGCAGTAGTGGACGGTAAGTCCATTCTGGCACTCGTAAGCACCTATGCAGCTTAGTAAAAGGGGCCCTGAGTAAATCTAAGTACTCAATTTATAAGAAGATTATGGATAATTGCTGCAATATTTATGGAATTTATAATCTCGAAAATTAGTTGCACTGATGAGTTTGAGCACTTCTCATCTTGTGGTGATCGATGAAGACAAAGCTGGCATGGAGTGATAGTGGGTGACTTCTGTGCTCACCTTGAATTGTCCACCTCAGAAGGTTCCCCAAATAACAATTTATATCTGACACATTGAATACAAGTTGCATGATGTTTCTTGTTCTAGAATTTGATTTCTGCTTATACTATTAATTTTTGGGATGTCTTATCAGGAATTTTGGTTTGGAAGGGCATATCTATGGATGTGATATCAACTTGATGGCACCATTAGGAAAGGGGAGTGGTGAAGCTCTAGGTAATGCCTGGTTATGTTTAATGAGCTGGTGAGTTGATTTAAGAGGAGTGGTTTGATTGTAAATCCTGGAAAAACAGAGGTATTAAGAATAGGCAAGGTTCTAGGGGATGGTATGGATTCTATTGTGAAAATGATCATGTGCCATGAAAAATATGAGAATTAGTATGACAGAACAGTTTTTATTATGGAATCCCATGTCAGTGAAAAAATCACATGGAATGTTACAATGGGTTCTGGGTCTTCATCCCTATCATTATTTCAAGCTTTGAGGATGGTTACATATCTTTAGTACTGTCTTCTTTGGATTATTGTCATGCTCTGGTGGGGCTTCAAAAGAAGGATATAGTTGGTTCTTTGATCCAGGTGGCTTCTTTAAGAATTACTCCCTTAGTTCCATGGGTGGTGGCCATCTACTTTGAAAGCAAACAGGCTAGAGTTTATAGTTAGGGGACCATTAATGGGAGAGAAGTACTGGTTGCTGTGGCCCACTGTAAAAGACAGATGATGATGAGGTGTGGCCAAGTACTGAAAATCCAGGGCTATCAGTCTCTACAGGTGATTGGGCACAGATGGACTTCAGCCTTCTATAAGGAAGCTGGTTTGGCTTGAATTCATCAGATGAATTTCAATGAATCTATTTCACTAACTCATGCCACTCTTGTGCACTAGTTTGTATATGTGTGGATGGGTGGTTTGATTATGACATCTCTTTTCTCCTGATTCTTTTGCTGACATTTGCCCACTTGTTTCCAGACTTTGTATCTATCCTGAGTGGCTAGGAGCCTGAGAACTTCTGGATAGCTGTTTTTTTTTCCAAACTTTATTTATTAATTTTAGAATAGTACATGCTTATAGGAACATACATCAACATACAATGTTAAAGTGAAACACAAAAATCGTTAAACTGAAAACAACAAACAGTGGGTTGGTAAGAAGTAAAGCAAAACAGTGTATGCAGCATACTTCAAAGGAATTAATTCCATCTTACAAAGCTACATAGCTGTCTAACAGTGACCATGCTTTACGAAATATGACCAAATTTTACAGCAGCTATTTCCTCATAACGCCTATATGAACACAACAAGTTCCACCATTCATGAAACGAAACAAGCTGATTGTTTTGCATTGGAAAAATAATCAGATGAAGAGCACATGAAATCATTAAATTGAACAGTTTAACATATTTTAGCGGAATTGACAGGCCAGGGGTGGAAGCCTTAAGGATTAGTATTTTGAAGGACAGAGCATCTTGAATTTCAAATAGCTTCTGAATAGTGTCCCAAACCGAACGCCAGTATGACTGCAAGTTACAACAGGAAAAAAGCAAATGATCTAGTGAACCACTTCAGACTGACAAGACCAACACAGATTTGATGTACTGTGGTTTACTTTAGCAAGCTTTACAGGCGTCCAGTACTGGACAGTTGTTCTAATCTAAGGCTGAGCATACCCCTACCTGCCTATTCATCCTTTATTGGGATGACCTTCAGACAAGTGGCAAGGCTTTCTCATGTCACTTGCTTCTTTCCCCCACTGCTCTGCTCTTTTTGTCACCAAGGAAATGCAGTCATGATTCTTGGACATGGTGGATATATTACTAATCCCCCTTCTGAACCTCAGAGCATCCCTTCAGCTGTTTTCTACCAAAAGTTTTAAAAAAATACAACTCCCACCACCCCACCCCCCATATCTATATAAATAATTCTCACCTCAAACATTCTGAAGCTCACTCTGTGGCAGGGAAACACTGAAGCCCTGCACTGTTGAGGCTGTCAGCACCACTCACTGTCACTCATAGACCCACCCTCAGCCACGCCCCTTCCGCACATAATTTGCAACCCCAACATTCTAATGAAGATGCAACTTCCGCTTGCATGGTGGTGTAGATTGGAATTTTTCCCCATGACTGTCTGCCCCGCCCTTGCATCACAACGTGATGATGTCAAGGGTGGGGCTATGACACTCCGCGAATCCCATTGCCCCACCCGCTACTCAACCCTCCAGCACAGATCGCCGCCACTCCCCCCTCTCCGTCCAATGTCAGCTGTTTTAACCTGGAGGTCTTCAGCGTATCCCTTTCCTAACCAGTCCACGTTACACCGGGTGAGCCTACCCATCCTGTGCATTTCTGTGTTCTCTAAACCTGCACACAGCAAGTTCAAAAAAATATGAAGCCTTAGCTAGCTCCACTTCTCAGCCGATCTTCGGAAAGGTAAACACACAGAAAATGAAACTGAAGACGAAGCCCCCTCTCCCTTTGGCAAACTTCTCCCCATTAAGTATCACAATCGCCCTTGAAGCACAGCCTCTTTCCCTTCTACATCCTACAGCTGCACGGAGCACTGACTCTGAGTGGACTACAGCATTTTTATTTCTTTTTTCCTGTTACCAGTTTTGAAAGGCAGGGTGAATGCTGGGTTCCCCTGGCCCAGAGAAGAAAAATTTTCCACACACACTCCGAGGAACACCTTGCTAGCACCAGTTTCATTGCTGTCAGAAATGGGCCTTTTTTTTTACTAGTAATAGAGAAAGAACAGGAATTGTACCCACAGTACCTTGATTTATTTATTGATGACCTGAAAAAATTTCCACTGTATGAAAAAAGTTTGTACTAATCAACAATTCTCCCGGTCTTTATTATAAGAAGGAAAAAAGGCCTCATAGAGCTCCTGGACAGTATTCCTCCATCGGAGCTTAAATGAACCTCATGCGTGTTCTCTGTTCATCATTGGCCAAAAACCTTCTCAGTTGTACATGTTATAATATCCTCAATAAAATAACAATAGATATAAATCTTGCATCCAAGTACAACTCTTACACATTGATGTGCGGGAATATGGTGATTAGAATAAGTTTGAGAGAACACTTATCTTTCAAACATGTCCATGTGGCATGCTATAAATTTATCAAAAGCTTATTCCATTGATGCAACGTAAAAATAACAATTTTATTGAAGGTTTTATATTAAAAACAAAAGCTCTAAAACAATTTACCATTAAAAACTGAGATGTATTTAAATGTATAAACTGATAAATAGCTGAGAAAAAGACCCATGATTCATTGTCCTGTAATGAAAGCATATTTTGCTGTGCAATTGAAAGCTCATTGTTAACAGATGGAGTAAGGTTAATTATATCCCCTTTAATGTTTTGTTACAGATTACAAAAGATGTGCGAGATTGCTAACGAGGCTAGCAATGAGTCCATTGTGTACACAGCCCTAGAAGGCCGTATATGTAAGTAGATCTAATTTGTTTTCATTTGTCTCTCATCTGCATTCAAGGTTTGATTAATATTCTGTTGATTTTGTCATTACTGTGAGGTAAGGAGACGGAATGCTGAGGACACATACTAGAATACAATGCTACTGTTGCTCTGGGTGCAGGGACTTGAGTAATGATAAATTACTCATGAATTAAGGGCCTCTTTTATCAAGCTGTGCTAGCGGTTCCCACATGGCAGTGACGACAGAGCCTATTCAAAGTGAATGTTCTTTGTCGGCATTATTGCACCGGAAGACACTGGTGTGGCTTGATAGGGGCCCTTGGAGATTAAAAAGCTAACTTTACCTAGAACGTTGAGACTGGGATTGAGATGTCACTGTTCCCTCTAAACTTAGAGAGAGAGTCCTTCATTTACATTGTTGGCAGTGCAGGTGGTGCTTCAATATTGTATTTTCAATCATTAGGAACAGGTAGGTTTGGAGTCTGGAAAAATTTGCCTGCCCCTCACTATTGAAAATGTCATAGTGAAACACCCTCCTCCACCTCCCCCCCCCCCCCCCCCCCCCACACACACACACACTCACACTGGCAGGACTGTAGGCGGAAGATCCTGCCCAGCTTAGAGGGGTTTTGCTATATATTTTGGATGTGCAGGAGGAAACGTGTTTACTTGCATGTGCAGTGGAAGAAGACACTTTGCAAATATACATGAAAAAATGAGCAGCATAAATTTGGCAGCTTCCATGTGGAAGTGGCAGTTTTGCTAATTTTACAAATCTATACATAAAAGTGGTGCCAATTAATACAGAGGCTGTCATTTTTATTGCTTTTCATTTTAGAGACAGAAATAAACAGAGGGTTAAGGAGAATTAATCCTTAATCTAAAACCCTGGCAAAGCACTTTTTGAGCCAGTACATAACCCCGCAGCAGCAACATAGCCATGGTGGGGCGGGGGATGGCTGGGAGACCTGTACCCCTCCACTTTGAACTCAGGCCCCCTCAAAATTGTGGCACACTCCATTGCAATAGCTGGTGGGGATCCCCAGCCCTGCCAGTGGAAGAGGTCTCCTCTGGGCGCCAGAAACTCCCATAGGTCACTTTCCATGGGCCACTGCTGCCCTCCCCCCATGCTTAGTTTTCACACATACATGAAACCTAAGCATCTATAGGGAGGGGGCCAGCATGGTGGTGGCCCTTGTAAAGTGTCACCAACTGTGAGTCTTAGGAGTTTCTGACTGTTGGAGGAAGACCTCTTCAGCTGGCAGGTCTTGGGGATCTCTTCCAGTGCAGGTATTTTCAGTTTGAATTGGGGGGGGGGGGGGTCACAGGAAGGGGGGTATAGAGAGCAGGGCAGGGGCAGACAGCAAGGGGTGGTGAATCAAGGTTTTGTGCTCATCCACTTTTGGCTTTGACCATCTCCCCCCCAATTCAACCTCTGGCACATACTCTTTATAGAATCACGCTAAGCGTGTTAAATTTTTGGTGCTGATTTTTGGGAGCTACCCCTTACTATATGCTAATGTGAATATGCTAGCTGGATAATGTGAGAATGCCCACTCTCTGCCCATGACATAAAAATAGTTAACATGTGCTTACAGTGCACAAACAGGCAAAATACCGCAAAATGTTGTAACACATTTTGCAATAGCCTGTTTCCCTCGCATTAAATGCATTAGGGAGTAACACCCTTTAATAGAAGGGCTACGGAGTTACTAATAACTGGAGTTAACAGTAAAATAGCATGTCTTAATGGTCACCCACGTTGATAACTACACTCCTAAATCTTTACTTCTGCCTAGTTAGCTTTGAATCTGAAACAAAAGAAATTGGAATTTGTACAGTGACCAACGTGCTATTGTAAAAATGCACAAGAAGGTCAAACAGTAAGGTTAATAGATGAGTGTTCCAAATGATCACACTTACACATGTATATGATGGACTCTCAAGAATGTCGTTTATTAGAAAGCAAAAGAACCTGTCACAGGACCATGTTTTGGCTCCTTTTTAAAATTGTCATCACTATTGTACTTAAATATAAGCTTATCCTTGTATGCTATTTTATTTTTCAGATTAAGTCTAAGAAGGCCAGAATTTTGATTTGCCATGAAAGTGCCTTGAAAAGTTTCCCAAGACAACTGTACTTTTTGGATGTACAGCATTATTTTGCAGAGCTGCGTTTTTATTTTCCTGTATGTTGAACATTCCATATTTCTCTGATAAAAGTCATGTTTTAATTTATGAATGTGTTTGCCTAGAACTCCATAAGCCAATTATTTATTTACTACATTGTATATAATAATTACTAGTGGTATATGAATTAAATGTTCTAATCATTTGCAGGGAGTTAAGTTACTTTATTTTTCCTGCTGAGTCTCTTGTTCTGTTTTACTTCACAGGTGTTCTGTTTGTTGTTTTGTGCCAAGGCTGTTATGCCCATTGTTTACACTAACTTGAAATGCACAAGCCTCTGTACTGAATGCTGAACAGTTGGGTGCTTTCTTATCAGTACAAAGTATTCGATACAGCATTATAAAACTTTGGTAATGATATGAAATTACACATCTGGTGGAACAGTCCTAAACTGCCCTTCACTTTCAGAAACATGTGTATTGCTATCCTGGGTTCTCATCAATGACTTTAGTTCTGGCACTTACAGATAGGATTGCAAATAATACAAAGAAAAAAAAAAGACTGGAAAACTGCAATGCAGTACAGGTGGAATAAAAAATATGAAGACGATATGCTTACGTATTTATTGTTTTTTTTCTGGAGCAAATCATTTATGCGTAAACAAAGCTCTAATATTTTTATTTATTTACTTAGCACATTTATACCCCACATTTTCCCACATGTTTGCAGGCTCAAAGTGGCTTACAATGTACTGAAAAGGCTATCGCCAGTCCAGTGGTTATACAAATACAATAAAATTGTGGTAATCAGATAGGATAGAAGGAACAGGGTAAGAAGGAAAAAGGGTAAAGATAAGAGTCCAAAATGGTCCATGAACATGCTGTTTTGAAGGACTTTAGGTTTTATGTTGAATCCTTGGGGTAGGCTTTCCGGGATAGGCTGGTCTTAAGTAATTTCTTGAAGCTGAGATGGTTTTGAGTGGTTTTGACAGCTTTTGGCAAGGCATTCCATAATTGGATGCTATTGTAATATCCATCCAGTCCAGTTGATATAAGCTTGCCACGATTAGAACTTTTACATTTATAAAGGTGATTTTTTGTAAGAAGAAATGTGAATCGTCTGCACAAACCATGTTCATTTTGTATGGTGGGAATGGAGTTGAAATCTGCTCTCTTCATCCGTCTACTCCAGCTCCCGAGACAACTGGTGCAGCGATCCGTTCACTCTCTGGTATTTTTAACGATAAACAGCTGATTGAAAACTGGAAGCCGACGAACAGTGGGCAGTTAAATCAGTTAATATGACTGAAAAGAGGGTTTTTGATTAAGGGGCCCTTTTACCAAGCAGCGCTAGAAAGTGGCCTGCGGTAGCCCAAATGCGGGCCTTTCCCACGCGCCAAGGCCACTTTTAATGCTGCTAATAAAAGGCAGCTTTTTCTACTTTTCTAATAGTGGCTACATGCTAACATCCCCATTGGCATGTGGCCATTAGTGTGTGAACCCTCGCCACCACCTATTTTGAAGGTGGAAAGGGCTCACACAATGCTTGCACATTAACCAATTAGCATAGCTACACTCACTCTCTGCCCCCAAACATGCCCTGCACCGATTCCAAAACTACCGCGGGACATCTGAGCGCACCCTGCAGTAGTGCATTTTAGCCTTACCATAGGTTAGTAAAAGGGCCCCTAAACTAGCTACATTTTGACCTGTTACAGTATATTAAGCACATTTCATTTATTTATTTATTTATCTTAAAACTTTATATACCACCTGTAACTAAGTGGTTTTCCATAAATACATATATAATATATAAACAACACTATACAAAATAAGACAAAAACATAATGAAATCACTCCACAATGACAATCAAATCCCATATGATCAAAGGTATCAATATAAATAAAACAAAATAAACATGGAAAAGAAAATAAGATGATACCTTTTTTATTGGACATAACTTAATACATTTTTTGATTAGCTTTCGAAGGTAGCCCTTCTTTGTCAGATCGGAAATAAGCAAATGTTGGTAGATGACAGTATATATAAGTGAAACATCAAAGCATTTCAGTGACATTCTAACAGGATGAGGGTGGGTTAGGTGAGAGACAGGGAGAGCTGGGTGGATGAGGGACAGGGAGGTATGCATGGAGATAGGAGGGTGACAAAGCAGTACAATTTTATGGTTTATAATGGGCTAGAAAACCAAAATCTTTAATTCCTGTCTAGTGGGTGTCAAAATATTGAATCATTCAGACTTCAAATATCTTACGTTCCAGTATTGTTTAAAGTTCCCTTTCAGTATTCTTACCATAAAATCACTGGTACAGTGTTCTGGTTTTGTAAAGTGCTGACCCACATAGGTGACATCCTGGTTGGTACTGGTATTCTTTATATGGTGTCTATCAGGCTCATTTTCGAAAGAGGACGCCCATCTTTCGACACAAATCGGAAGATGGGCGTCCTTTTCACAGGGTTACCCAAATCGGTATAATCGAAAGCTGATTTTGGGCATCCCCAACTGCTTTCCATCGCGGAGATGACCAAAGTTCCCAGGGGCGTGTCGGAAGTATAGTGAATGCGGGACTGGGGCATGCTTAACACATGGGCATCCTCAGCCCATAATGGAAAAAAGAAGGGCGTCCCTGACGAGCACTTGGCTGACTTTACTTGGTCCATTTTGTTTCTTGCAACCAAGCCTCAAAAAGGTGTCCAAACTGACCAGATGACCACTGGAGGGAATCGGGTATGACCTCCCTTTACTCCCCCAGTGGTCACTAACCCCCTCCCACCCTAAAAATAACTTTAAAAATATTTTTTGCCAGCCTCTATGAAAGCCTCAAATGTCCATACCCAGCTCCCTGACAGCAGTATGCAGGCCCCTGGAGCAGTTTTAGTGGGTGCAGTGCACTTCAGGCAGGAGGACCCAGGCCCCCCCCCCCCCATACCTGTTACACTTGTGCTGGTAAATGTGAGCTCTTCAAAATCCATCAGAAACCTATTGTACCCACTTGTAGGTGCCCCCTTCACCCCTTAGTGCTATGGTAGTGTTGTACAGTTGTGGGGAGTGGGTTTTGGGGGGCTCAGCACCCAAGGTAAGGGAGCTATGCACCTGGGAGCAATTTCTGAAGTCCCTGCAGTGCCCCCTAAGTTGCCCCGGTTGGTGTCCTGGCATGTGAGGGGGACCAGTGCACTACGAATGCTGGCTCCTCCCATGAACAATGGCTTGCATTTGGTCATTTCTGAGATGGGCGTCCTCAGTTTCCATTATCGCTGAAAACCAGGGACGACCATCTCTAAAGATGACCAGCTCTAAGGTCGACCTAAATGTGGAGATTTGGGCGTCCCTGACCGAATTATCGAAATGAAAGATGGACGCCCATCTTGTTTTGATAATACGGGTTTCCCCACCCCTTCATGAGGACATCCTGCGAGGACACCCTCAGGAAAACTTGGGCACCCTGTTCGATTATGTCCCTCTCTGGTACCCTGAGGTAATTTTGCACTCTACATACGCTTCCCATGAGTTTAAAAATAAACTTTGGGCTCCTTTTACTAAGTGGTGGTAAGCCCAATGCAGGCTTACTGCTCACTACACAGGAAGTGCTGCCAGTCTACTGCAGCAGCCCAGAGGTGCTTCCCACCCCTAGCACACTGTCATTTCAGGTGCTACAAAAATTTATTTATTTGTGTTGCGCTGGAGTGTACCCAGTGGTAATCAGGCAGTGCCACACGGTGCCCCGGTTACCGCCGGGTTAACGCAGGAGCCCTTAACCGCCACCTCATGAGTGGCAGTAAGGGCTCCCCCTCGAAATGGCCACACGGCAAGTGCTTTACTTGCTGCACAGCCACTTCCTGCAGGACATCGAGACTTCCCTTTTACCACTGTGGTAAAAGGGGGGCCCTTGGCACGCGTGTAAAACACAGACAACATCAGAACCGGCCCCCTTTTGCCACAGCTTGGTAAAAGGGGCCATTTATTTCTTAGCACTGGGGGTGGGTCGGGGCAGAGAGTAGGCATGTTCTGTGCTAATCAGTTAGCGCAGCTTAACTGCCTTGCACTAACCGGTTAGCATGGGATTAGCGCACAAGTCCTTATTGCCTACAAAATAGGTAGCATTAGGGGCTCACTTACTAAAGGGCATGTGCTAATGGGAAAATTAGTGTGTGACAAAGCAAAAAGCTGCGACGTCAGACCCGAACTGGATTCAACCAATCAGCACTGCAGCGTTACTTCCTTGAAGCACATGGCCACGGAGGAAGACGAAATATGGAGATTGCGGGTCGGACCTCGGCTGGCGGGGGTTGGGGCCCCCCACCAGCAAAAGTAAGCAACGGGGGAGGGTTGACGGCGGGGAGGGGGTGGAGAGAGGCGGCGGCGGCGGCGGGGGGGAGGCAAAAATGTGCTCCCCCTCTCTGGCTCTGGCCCCCCCTACCGCCGGATTCCAGATACGCCCCTGAGTTAAATCCTTGTGTATCTTTGGTATGAAGTATAGTTTCAGTGTGCTTGGATGTAAACCAGAAACTAAATTACAGAGAACAATTTTGGATCGTCACACTGAATACCGTTACCCCGAGGCGACTGAACCTTGAATTAGAATGGATGACGCTGATATAGGTAATGGGTCCTGATTGGCTGACTATTTAAATCTCTCATATAAATCAGCTGATAAAAAACACCGCCGCCATCTTTATCAGTGAGAGACTGAGTGATGTTGATTTGGTTGGTAGCAAAAAATAGATGTGAAAAAACTTTGGTTTACAAAAAAGTTAAAAGAAAAGAATGCCAACATAATAGAAAACAATCAAAATGAAATTCCCAGCAACAAAACATTTATATAATCATCTCTTTAGTTGCAGAACCATAGTCAATCATCAGAGCCTCAAAAACCTCAACAATTTTTCTTTTAATATTTTGTGAACTCTCAGATGTTTTGGAGATGTGAAGAAAGTAAACTAAGGGCCCTATTTATAAAGTCATGCTAGCATTTGTTAGCACATGCTAAAAAATAGCGCATGCAGTGTAGGTACCCACAATATTCCAATGGGCACCTACACAGTTAGCGTGCGCTAACAAATGCTAGCGCGCCTGTCATGAAATGCTTAACCACCCGCCTAGGGTTTCCCCATGGCCACTTAGAGGGTCTATCCCCAGCACAGCTCAGGTCCATCTGCACCTGCTGCTTGTGCTCTACACTTGTACCCTCCTCCCACCGACTGAGTCACAACTGCCTCTGGGTGAGTCTCCCGCTCTCAAATTATCCCCAGTGATTTCTAGGTTACTGGGACCACACTTCCAATGGTCCCACAGTTCCTAGGAAGCATCCACAGACCCAACACACAAACCACTATGATTCTTAATCAGTCCAGACAAGCAGGGTGTAAAAACAATTATGTTTATTCCAGGGGCGTAGCCAGACACCCAATTTTGGGTGGGCCTGGGCCCAAGATGGGTGGGCAGAAGAACCCCGCCCCATCCCACAGGTGATTTGGTCTCTCCTTCTCTCACCTGCATGCCATATGGTCTTTCATACATCCCCCCTCTCCCGCATACCTTGTAAATAGCAGATCTTTGCCTGCAGCAAGCATCAACTAATACACACTGTTCATGTTTGCTCCACAGCCTTCCCACTTAACCAACTTCCTGTTTCGCACATGTGGGAATACGTTAGAGAGAAGGCTGTGGGGCCGTTGTGAGTATGTATATCAGTTGCTGCTGCTGCTGCTGCAGGCAAAGATCTGCTATTTACAAGGTATGAAGGAGGAACAGTCTTGAGAGTTTTCAGCTGGAGGGGCTTGGGAATCCCTGCCAGTCACATCATAGGTGTGCTGCTACTGGGTGGGCCTGAGCCCAAAGTGAGTGGGCCTAGGCCCACCCTTGGCTATGCCACTGGACTTTATTCTTATAAAAATATTGGACAGTGAAACAGAAAAAGTGTAATCAGCAAACAATAACAGATAATATTTGAAAGGTATTAATCTGCAAACGAATCTTTCTGGAGATGGCAAGGCGGGTAGAACTAGAGGACATGAAATGAGGTTGAAGGGGGGCAAACTTAAGAAAAATATCAGGAAGTATTTTTTCATGGAGAGAGTGGTGGATACTTGGAATGCCCACCCGAGGAAGGTGATGGAGATGAAAACGGTAACTGAATTCAAAAAGTGTGGGATAAACATAAAGGAATCCTGTTAGAAGAAATTGATCCTCAGAAGCTTAGCAGAGATTGGGTGGCAGCACCGGTGGTTAGAAGGTGGGGCTAGTGGTTAGGAGGCAGGGCTAGTGCTGGGCAGACTTCTATGGTCTGTGCCCTGAAAATGGCAGATACAAATCAAGGTCAGGTATACATATAAAGTAGCATATGAGTTTATCTTGTTGGGCAGACTGGATGGACCATACAGGTCTTTTCTGCCGTCACTTACTATGTTACTATCCAGCTTATTTTCGAAGGAGATCGCCGGCCATCTTCCGACAGAAATCGAGAGATGGACGGCGATCTCCTGAACCCGGTATAATCGAAAGCCGATTTTGGCCGGTGCCAACTGCTTTCCGTCGCGGAGCCGGCCAAACTTCAAGGCAGGGTACAGAAGGCGGGATGGGGGCGTGGTTACAAGATGGCTGGCTTCGCCCGATAATGGAAAAAAGATGGCTCACTCTGACGAGCATTTCGCCGGCTGCACTTGGTCTATTTATTTTTAGGACCAAGTCTCAAAAAAGTGCCCCAATTGACCAGATGACCACCGGAGGGAATCGGGGATCACCTCCCCTTACTCCCCCAGTGGTCACCAACCCCCTCCCACCCTAAAAAAATAAAAACAACATTTTTTTTGCCAGCCTGTATGCCAGCCTCAAATGTCATACCCAGCTCCATGAAAGCAATATGCAGGTCCCTAGAGCAGTATGTAGTGGGTGCAGTGCACTTCAGGCAGGTGGACCCAGGCCCAACCCCCCCCCCACCTGTTACACTTGTGGTGGTAAATGTTGAGCCCTCCCAAACCCCCCCAAACCCACTGTACCCACATGTAGGTGCCCCCTTGATTCCTAAGGGCTATGGTAGTGGTGTAGAGTTGTGGGGAGTGGGTTTTGTGGAGGAATTGGGGGGCTCAGCACCCAAGGTAGGGGAGGTATGCACCAGGGAGCAATTTGTGAAGTCCACTGCAGTGCCCCCTAGGGTGCCTGGTTGGTGTCCTGGCTTGTGAGGTGGACCAGTGCACTACAAATGCTGGCTCCTTCCACGACCAAAGGGCTTGCATTTCGTGGGATTTGAGATTGCCGGGCCCGGTTTCCATTATGGCCGAAAACCAAAGCCGGCCATCTCTAAACCCGGCGATCTCAACATTTGACCTAAATGTTGAGATTTAGCCAGCCCCAACTGTATTATCGAAAGAAAAGATGGCCGGCCATCTTTTTACAAAAATATGGTTGGCTCCGCCCCTTTGCAGAGCCGGCCCCGAAGATGGCCGGCCATATAGATGGCCGGCGCTGTTGGATTATGCCCTTCCACGTTACTATGTATTTAACTGAAATATGGATCAATTATAACAGTAACTAAACATTTGTATACTGTCTAAACAGTACCTGGGAAGATCAGGACATATAATTCACCAAGCCTCAGCAAAGAGATCTGTCTCTCTTTTCTCCCAGGTTAAGACTGAAGCAACAGCCAGTGATGCTGTATAATTTTCAAACTCCAGGCCAATCAGAGTCCAGTCAACAAGTTTTAAAAGTATACTGCTGCTTGCTTCCTGCTTGTGTTAAAAAAAAAAGAACATTCAGGGGACCTTTTACTAAGGTGCGATGAAAAATGGACTATGCTAGTATAGGCGCATGTTTTGGGCGTGCGCAGATCTATTTTTCAGTGCACCTGTAAAAAAGTCCTTTTTAAAAATTTTTGCTGAAAATGAATGTGCAGCAAAATAAAAATTGGCACGCGTCCATTTTGGGTCTGAGACCTTACTGCCAGCCATTGACTTAGCAGTAAGGTCTCACGCGTTAACCTCTTGGTAGTCATCTACATGCATAGAATGATGATTACCGCCCGGTTTCTGCCACGTGCCAGAAAATAAAAATTATTTTCCGGCACACGTAACAGATGGGTATCAAAAATGAAATTACCGAAAGGGCCATGCGGTAGCCGGGTGGTAACTTCAAATTGATGCGTGTTGGGCAAGTGTAGGCTCCTACATGGCATAGTAAAAGGGCTCCTCAGTTCTCTATAACAGCTTTACAGCAAAGAAACACTACCTGCTGGCCAAATAGGAGAAATACACTTCAGGACATAATTAAAACAAAAAAATATCTAACACATTTTACCAGCCTATAACTGGTTTTTCACAGCAACTTTGTAAACAGGGCCCTAAATTTGCTAACGGACTGCTTCCCTGAAGAAATCAGTGAATCTTGGCCATGTCAGCAGTGTGTCCATTTTTTGTTTCAAAAGCTAAGTAAACTTGATTTTCTTTCATTTTGAAAAGCAATGTTTAAAAATTATTATGGTTTCAAAAAAAGAGGAAATCCAAGAAGACAGGAAGAGCCTCCACGGAAAGTCAAAGCAAAACAGCAAAAGTAGAGGCTGACAAATGCGCAAACCAATAGGGAGATAATATCAAAAGCCAGTTTATTCAGAATATTCATATCAATATCAAGGACCCGACACGGTTAATCCACAGAGAGAACAAAAGAACAGCCAACCGATCAGCAAACACCATGTGCCACATGGTGTTTGGTGATCGGTTGGCTGTTCTTTTGTTCTCTCTGTGGATTAACTTGCATACATAAAGGAATTCAAGCCTATCAGCTTCTCAGAGAAAGTTGATTGTGACCCCCTGAGGCAGGCGCTTTGGCGCCGAAACACGGACCGTGTCGGGTCCTTGATATTGATATGAATATTCTGAATAAACTGGCTTTTGATATTATCTCCCTATTGGTTTCCGCATTTGTCAGCCTCTACTTTTGCTGTTTTGCTTCAAAAAAGAGGACCAGTGAAGATTTGAGGTACTCGATGAGCGAGTTGACTCTTAAATATGAAACATGCTGTTCTGAGGGTCCACAAAATATTAAAAGAAAAATTTTTGAGGTTTTTGGGACTGTCTGGTGATTGACTGTGGCTCTGCAACTATAGACATGATTCTACGGATGGTTTTTTTTTGTTGGGAATTTTCATTTTGATTGATTTCATTATCCCCGTACATTATTAAGTATTTGAGCCTATTCTAAAGGAATATAAAAGAAAAGACACATTCATCCCAAACAGCTCAACATCCAGGCCTAAAATTTACATTAAAACGAAAAATTCTAAATTACTTAACACTTCCTGCAATTCCCAATCCAAGTCATTTTGGATGGTAGTTTTCATATCATATTTCATTTCATTTTCATTTATTTGTTTTTTGTACCCCACATTATCCAAAACATGTTTGCTTCAATGCGGCTACATCATAACAAAACATTATGACAATAAACATTATACAAAATAATGTTATAAAAATAAACACTGAAACCATAGAACAGGGTGAAGCTTAACACTTAGGCTTGGGTTAGCATTGTAGCATTAGTTGACATTGGAGAAGACATGGGCAATTTTGTGTTAAGAATGGCTAGTGGGACAAGTCAAAATATAAATTATGGGGCCCTTTTACAAAGGCGCACTGAAAAGTGGCTTGCGGTAGTGTAGGCAAAGTTTTGGGCACACGCAGAATCATTTTTGTGCGCCTGTAAAAAAAGCCCTCTTTTTTCCCCCCGAAAATGGATATGCGGCAAAATCAAAATTGCCACGTTTCCATTTTGGGTCTCTGACCTTAATGCCAACCATAGACTTAGTGGTAAAGAATTTGGGAGGTAATGACCTACGTGTGTCACATGCCACTTGGCATGCATCCACTACGCTCGCCAGAAAATAAAAAATATTTTTAGACGTGCATATCAGACGCATGCCAAAAATGAAATTACCACAACAGCCACGCGGTAGTCAGGCGGTAAGTCCATTTTGGCACACGTTGGGCGTGCGTAGGCGCCTAAGGGGCCCTATATGACTGTTGGTAGGGTCTGGTGAGTTCCCATCCTGATGAGGGTATTTGTAGCATGTGCGGTATGACTTGGTATTATGGTTTACTGCAGAAGGAAGTACCCTATATAAATGACTGCATCCTGTAGAATTGCAGAGTAAGGTAGCATATATACCTTGCTCATCCTTTGAGATGAGACAAGTAAAAAAAGAAATGTGCTGTTCATGATGCATCACAAAACGATAATAATAATCCTAACTATAGGTACATGAAGCTGTGTTCGTTATTAGATGTCTCCACCTAGAAAAAGAATCTTGGAGTCATTGTGGGTAATATATTGAAATCCTCAGTGTGTGTGGCACTGGGCAAAAGAGTTAATAGATTATTAGGAATTATTTGAAAGAAATCTGAAGAAAACAGAATATCATAATGCTCTCCGGCACAAGCTCTCCAATGCAACCATATAATGACCATAGTTTGATTATAATGCATAGTTCTTTTTATATTATCTCAAAACAAATATGGCAGAACTAAAGAAGATACACAGAAGAGCAACAAAAACAATAAAGGGCATGGGATGACTTTTTTATGAAGAAAGGTTGAACATGTTAGGGCTCTTCAGCTGTCAAATAGCATGGGAATGTATAAGATCATGAGTGGAGCGGAAAGAGTAAATAGGGAACATTATTTCAAAAACATACTAATGCATGAATCTAATAGGTGACACATTTAAAACAAATTGAGGGGCCCATTTACAAATGTGCACAAGGACCTATGCACGTCTAGCGTGTGCCAAATCAGCATTACCGCCCGGCTACTGTGTGCCCCAGGCAGTAATTCTTAATTTGGCACATGCCAAAAGCACGCAGTAGAAAATATTTCTATTTTTGACTGCGTGGCACTTACCTGGTGTAAACAGCAGTGGATGCGCACTGCATGCCTACCGCCTGGGTAGCACATGAGACCTTACTGCTAAGTCAATGGGTGGCGGTAAGGTCGCGGGCCGAAAATGGACACACGTTGGTTTTTATTTTGCCGCATGTCCATTTTACGGTCCCTTTAAAAAAAGGCCCTTTTTCAAGGACATGCCAAAAACTGGCCCGTGCACCCAAAAGATACACTCGCACTTCCGTAGGCCACTCTTTGCTGCAGCTTAGTAAAAGGACCTCCCAATGAAAGTATTTTTTCACTCGGGGACCCTTTTACTAAGCTGCGGTAAAAAAGGCCCTGCATTAGCAGCGGGGGCTGTTTTTGCTGTGCGCTGAGGGCCTTTTTACTGCAGCGGGTAAAAAGGCCGAAAAAAGAAATGACCATGTGGTAAGATTTCACTTACCATGTGGTCATGCAAGGGAGAGCACTTGGAGCCACCCATTGAGGTGGCAGTATGGGCTCCTGGGCTAATCCGGTGGTGCTGCCCAATTACCGCTGGGTTAGCGCCTGTGGAAATATTTTTCAAATATTTCTGCTAGCACCGAAAATGTCGCATGCTGGGGTGGAACTACCACCGGTGCCTGCATTGGGCCGGTGGTAGCTCTGGGCTTTCCACTGCTCAATGTACAAGTAAGCTGTGGAAAGATGTGGTTAAAAAGGGTTTTGACAAGATCATGAAGGAAATGTCTACAAAGCGTTATCAGCCACTAGTTATCCCTGGGACTGAGCAACAAGAAATCAATCTTTTCTGTGGGATCTTGTCTGTTACTGGATTAGTCACTGGCAGAGGGAGGATGCAGGGCTTGATAGACTTTGGTCTGACCCAGTATGGTACATCTTATGTTCTCATGAGCAGTTACACCGCTAAGTTATATCTCTTCCTTCTGGTTTTCTGTCCTGCTCCTCAGAGTTCCACTTCCTCCTGCCCCAGTTACTGGTCTCTTTTTGCTCTCCTGGCTCTAGGACTGAGTTATGTGCCTCCAGGTGCTGAAATTCACCAGCCCAACTCCTTTGGTCCTTGACAGTGACATAGACAGATGATTGAACTAGCACAGGCTGGAAAATTGTGAGCAAAATAGCTATCATTAAGTCTTCAGATTTTCAGGCTTGAACAAGGCAGTTATGCTGACAAGTTTCTCATTTGTGACAGCTGCGCACATTTTCTTTCTGTAACTTTATTCAGTACTAGTAAAACATGCCCGTTTCTGGAGGAAATGAAATGGGCGCTAGCAAGGTTTTCCTCCCGAACCCCCCCCCTCCCTACCCACCCCTTCGGCGTTGTGAAGCCACTGACCGCCATTGCTCTGCACCATCAACGCACGCCACCTTCATCCACTGACGCCATTGCTCCGCCCTCGATCTTTGACGCCATTGCTCCGCCCTCGACGTCATCACGTTTGACGCGAGGGCGGGGCCCAGACACAGTGATTTCGGTGGCTTCACCACCACGAACCCTTCGAACCCGAAGGAAGTGCCCGCAGGAAGTGACACTGACGTCAGTGTCCTCAGAACGTTGAGGGTGAGTTTTATTATATAGGCTATGGTATTTCGTACCTTGTGTATTTTATGTTTTTATAATTATTGCTCCGCTACCAGTTTAGCATGATGACAGTATGATGTTCTAGAGGGTTAATTTAAACCTTCACACTCAGTACACTAGATTGCTTTGAAATTTAGCCAGCAGTGCAAATAATTTATTAGGATATAAGCAATTATCTTGAATGACATGGTTATGCATCTAGTTAATGGCTTAAACTTGACATAAAAGGGATATAAGATAATAAGAACTTATTGCTACCATTTATTGCTGATGAATGTTTCCCATCACAGTGGGAAGCAGGGGAGTGAAAACAAAACTTATAATTTTTGCTTTCCTGTGCATTGCAGAAGGACTCACAGTTGTCAGTTTATGCAAATTCTCCAGATGCTCCATTGAGTCTATCACTGTAAATATATGCACGCATGTATTGTATTGTGGAGGACTGCAACACAGATTTAGCTTTAACACACTAAAACGTGTGTTATCAGTGAATAGGCTGCATTAAAATAACATGGCCTGTGGTAAAGCGCATGTCACTTAACACACCTTTGCTCAATTCTATTATCAAGAAATCATAGGAATTAATTTTATAGTGCTCAATGAAAAAGATTGGAGAACTGTATCAAACAAGCAAGATTTCCTTGACCATTTCAGACCTCCTTTGTTCTACTGATGTGCTTTTCAGTTTCTTTTTCATTTTTTCATTTCTCTTTTTCTTTTATGTTATCAATAGAAATCAAACAAAATAAAACATGGAAAAGAAAATAAGATGATACCTTTTTTATTGGACATAACTTAATACATTTCTTGATTAGCTTTCGAAGGTTGCCCTTCTTCCTCAGATCGGAAATAAGCAAATGTGCTAGCTGACAGTGTATATAAGTGAAAACATTCAAGCATTACTATGACAGTCTGACAGGGTGGGAGGATGGGGGTGGGTCGGAGGAATGCATGGGGACATCAAAGCATATCATTGATATTCTAACAGGATGGGTGTGGGTAGGTGAGGGGAGGGTGATCAACAGAGACATACAGTTTTATGGTTTATAATGGGCTAGGAACCCCAGGTCCTTGTTAAGTCCTTTCTGTTGGGTGTTAAAATATTCAATCATTCTGACTTCAAAGGTCTTACGTTCTTGTATGGTTTTAAAGTTACCTTTCAGTATTCTCACGCGCCTCTTCGCGGTTAGGCTTCGGTGCTTTTTTTTTTGGATCCGTTTTCGCCCCAGGACGTCCGGGACCGGAACCGAGGGTAGGCATCGAGTGTGCTGAAAATCTACATCAAGGTAAGGGGTTTTTTTTTACCTAAAATTTTCATTTATTTATTTTAAATTGTGTAAATTCGGTTTTTGATTTTTAAAAATCAGGGGTTTAAGTTTTTTAAATTTGGTTTTTAGATTCATGATCAGGGGATTTTTCTTGATTTTTCTATCGGATTAGTTTTTTGAATTTAAATATTTTTAGGGGGTTTTTGGAGGGGTGCTAGTTTGAAGGGGTTAATAAAGGGTTAAATTCTTAAATTCGACAGGGTAGATTAAGGAAGGGGTATATTAATTTTTGAGATGGGTTTTACAAATTTGAGTAGTTTTGGAGGGGTGTTAGAGGGGATAATGTGCGGCGGATAGGAAAATTGATGTATTTTTAAAATTTAAAAGTATGGTTAGATGGAGGATTCGGGGTTTTAGTGGCAGGGAAAATTTGGGGTATTTTGGGAAAAATTGGAAGGAGTTATAGTTTAATTTTATAATTTCCCATTAAACTCCATGGGAAATTATAAAAAAATGGAGATTTTGCTGTGCTTCTCAAGATTCCGCTGGTCAGCTAGAGGGTTTAGAATGTTGGAAAAGGCTTGGGATTGGTCAGCAATGCTCGGAATCCCAAGCCAAAGTTTGGTCTCCTAGGAGATGAGGCTAACTGACAGTGGCAGTGAGAGGCTGGTGACTGAAGAGAGCGGAAGCGCAGCTCAGTGTGGGAGAGTCAGTGTGAGATTATTGGTGACTGGAAGGTAGAAAGTGAGTTTAGTGTGATAGTAAAAAGTGTGAGAGTAATAGTGAATAAAAGGGAAAGCCTGTAAAAGGGGTTTTATTTGATTTTTGATCAGTTATAATGAACTTGGGGGTATGAGGTGTGATTGGTTTTGGTAGTGAAGTGTATGAATGATAAGGGAAAGTGTATGATTACATGTGAGAATAAGAAGGTGATTAAGGAATGTTGGGATACAAGGGACTGAAAGGGTTATCAGCCTCTTCAGTTTAGGGAATTAAGTGATTAGCATAGGCTTGAAGCAGTAAAGAGATTTTTATTTAATTTTATTTAAATAGTTTAATTGGCCCTAAGTATTAAATAATAATTCCCTAGAACTAAAGGTATCAACAACGTGTGAGAATAGATAGGGTTTTTCTTCCTATTAAGTTTTTAAGAGATAAGTTTAGGGAGAAGACCTGGAAGAAGAACCTGGAAGTTGGAGAACCAACAAGGGCCCCTCCGCAAGAAAGACTACACATCCAGTGAACTGATATCAGCTAAGTGACTATTGAGAGAATAGAGAAAAAAATAGAAAAGAAAAGATAGAGAAAGACAAAGACAATTCTATATATATACTTACCTTGCTTGCTTCTCTAGAGTGAAGACAGGTACCTGTGAAAATAAAATAAATAGCACACAAAGTATCAATTCTAGTATTTTACTGTATAGCTTATTTGTTATCTGATTTAATTTAAAAGAAATTGAGAAATGGTTTTTTAAGATACTTATCTGAAAGTTCTCGAGTATAAAAGTGATTCCTGTAAAGAAAAAGATAAGAGAAAACAAGTTAATATTAAACCTGAGTTGAGAAATTGTTTAGCTAGTATTGTGATAAGAATAGAAGGGAATTTGGTTAGAAATTAAAATGTTATTGTTCCTAGTGTTTATTGTTACCAGAATGTGTTAAATAAACCTGTTTTATTTATAGTAAATATAATAGAGTTTCATTGACTCCTTCAACTAAGGGATAATCCTGAATTTAGTTTTTTTTTCCCCTCATGGTCCCAGGGATTATGAGGAGAGGTTAGTTTTTGTAGCTTATTCCTGTCATTCTGGTGCAGAGCCCCAAAGTCACGACTACTGACATCTGAAAGTTTGGAGCTCTATTTCTGATGACATCTTGTGCCAGAGCGAGAGGGGTACAGCCAACAGTAGCAACTCATTTCACGCAACACTCCACATTAACAAAATGTAAGACTAACATCAGCATACATCCATTCATTAGCTGTGACACTCACACAACAGCACAGAGGCTGGCAAGTACAGATATCTGTGGCACTACAATTAGCAGATAAAATCTTAATCCTAAGGGGAACTTTGGAGTATACCAACTATGTGGTTTTAATTTACCTATCCCTGGAAGCCTCCCACTTACCTGAAGCATTCTTTGGCTGCCTTTAATTTAAAGGTTTGACTGTGTGCAGGAGGATCACAGAAGATTTGTGTGATTCTGCAATTCCCAGTGTTTCTCTGTGGGTATTTTTTTTTTTTATCACAGGGATAAGAACAGTGGCTTTATATTGCAGTGGAGTTTTTCTTTCTTCACTTGAGAACTTGTTGGATACAAAGATCAGCAATGTTCAATATCTGCTATAATTATTAAGAACTGGGTTTTGTGTGCCCTTGTGTTTTTTTTTTAGGGCTCATTGACTGATCTTTATTGAGATTGTGCTCTGATGATACACAGAGACTGAAGAAACTGCAATTTAGGGTTTATGTTTAATGTTCTTTGCAGGGCCGTGCCTAGGGTCTCTGGCGCCCCCCTTCAGCCTATCAGTTGGCGCCCCCCCTGCAGAATATCAGTTGGCGTTGGCGGCGGCAGCACCCCCCCCCCCCCCCCGTGAAAATGATCGCTCACCACTTGCCACACTGACAGGAATTGTCAGCAATATTCTTAGAAACAAATTGCTATACATTGCAAAATAAGATAGCAGATGTAAATTCTCAAAGTGGACATATTCCAAACACTAAAATGAAAATAAAA